>NW_027042750.1:2400000-3600000 GCF_036872675.1 Lithohypha guttulata
ACTTCTTTCGGGCCTGGCTGAGGAATTAGTTCATCTATGATGTTGACTTTTGGCACAGCACCCGCCAGGTTGATGGCCGACTTCATGTTTCGTGGCTTCGTCCTTGCGTTTTCGACAATTTGTGAGATCCAGGACTCTCAAGTAGGTTCTTTTATGTTATCCATGGCGAAAAGACAAATTGGTACAATGACGTTGTAATTGGTCACCCGCATTGTGAGGAACGCCGTTATAGGAGTGCATGGTTCCGTGGTCGAGTTCTCACAGGTGTGGGAATCGACGAGTACTTCGACAGGACGAGAACCATCTGTTGCGTCATGCTAGTCTTGTTCGTCCGCACTCGTCCGGAAGCATACAACGGCCTGGGAAGCTGTCTCAGCAGCCAGTGTGTATACTTTTCGTATAAATCTGTGCTTTTCTATACATGACAGTTTCGTTGCAAGGGAGTGAATATATCCCGGCAGCGTCCAGGTTCCACTACTGTAGTCAAGCGAGAAAGCTGGCCAAGCAACGTATCCATCGCTGGTGGAGACAAGTCAGGTTTCCACGTGGGACATATCGTAAACAGTAGACCTTTATAGATCTGTTGACAACGACATTCTGTTGCTAGACAGAAGCAGCCGGAAGTTTCGTGTACCTCACCACCTTAATGCAAAACTAGGCAGATGCGGCGGAAGGTATACGTGGTATACCCGAAAGCTAGATGGCTTCCTTCCCATCACAACTATCACCATGATGTTATGCTCAGCTCACCTTTTCAACTCCTCACTCTGCGATGACTACGAACAGCGAACATTCAGTAGAAAACATGTGTTCCAAAGTTACACCCAAACATATACTTGAGGGTATGTATGTCACTCTTGCATACTGACAGTTACCATGCAGCAGGTTACAAAGCCTCCACACCCAGAAGGTCGTGCCTGCATTTCGCCTTTGACCGAAACGTCCTTCTTCATGAGATACGGGACGAGCTCCCTCAGATGGTTCACTACTACCTACCCGTCATGAAATCAATCGACACAAGCCGCAAGGACGAGTGAAAGAGTGCCTGGGTCGATTGCTGCCAACACTTGGTGTTTGCCACGTGAGTTGTTAGACGAATGTCGTGGTGACTGTCGCATTGTTTGCGAAATGAAAAATGCGACACAAGGAAAATTCAAGGGTGACATCAACGTGTTTTCCTGATTGAAGTCCTCTTGCATACCAGCCATGTCAGACCAGAACCAGGAAGCGCGAAATCTGTTACCTTGTCCGTGCTGCAACCAGCTAGTAGAAGAGAGACTTGTCAATGCCCATCTCGATACATGCGTGGTCGTCGAGGAGAAGCAAGAGCGACCGAAGAAGATCAAGCTCGTCTTCAAGCCAGCCTCCAGTGCGCCTTCCCCGAAGAAATCTCTCCGTTTGCTAGCGAAAAAATTCGCCCAAGCCACAAAGGCCATTTGTGACTGTAACGAATATCTTTTGAAATTCCAGAAGGAAAGCGAACACAACCCAGCCGTCCTCGACGATGAAAAGCTTATAGCGACTCAAGCTATACTCGCTGAGGCTGAGATACATCGTGAAGAATTGTTGAGACAGGCGACTGGCTTGAGTCAGCAAGAAAAGATTGAATTCACTAAGATCGCGCAGCAAGAAATGCTCAAACTCAAAAAGCAAACATGGGACGATGAGTCAGCAGCGGAAGAATCGGAATGTGAAGAGTCAAAATCACCCGCACAGCCTCTCCAAGTCCCAGCATGGCTGTCCAGCAGCACGTCAGGAGTTGAGGCACGAACCTTCCAGAATGGATACATGGACAGGCATGTCTTAGCCGGAAGATATGGTCGTAAGATGCAGAGTCTCGCAGACCAAGCACTCAGGCCAGATCTTCGCATCTATCGGGGAGACGACGGAAAAGCTGAGCTAGCCAAAGTAAGGGCGGCTTATACGCAAGCGATGACATTGGTTGCAGATCAGGAGGATTTGGCAAAAAACGAAGAGTTGATGGCTGCTGAAGCCGCCACTTCCACAAGGTCAAGACGGAAGGACGAAGTTGACAGGAATTGGAGAGAAGAATTTCCAGGATGGTATGCTGAGGAGTAGAAGTCTTGAAGAATATCTTGGATAATATGAACAGACCATTTACAACCAACCATATATTGAGTTTCATGCCATATTGTTCAGAGCGCCATCAAAATCACTACTATCTCGATTTGAATTTAGCTGGCCCAGTCGTGAACCCTGTCGTGTATTCAACGGCTCTTTCTTGCTAATAGCAGAATAAAACTCCCATAAGGTGCATGGGACGCATTCCTGCTCGCCCACTTTGCTGTCTCTTTGTAAGAAGTGGCAAACAGCTACTGGTATCAAGTCCATGTTTATAGATCTCTTTCGCACTGTGGAAGACCTTAAGGTTGACACTGCACAGTATCAAGCACTAGATCCTTTTCTAGGGTCACAGGGAGTCGCCTCGCCAACCAAGAGGGAATTCGGGCACATGGTTGGCGTGCACCCGGCATGTTTGCTCTGACACTTCAAAGCGCAACAAATTCGTCCTTGAAGAGATTGATTATCATTAAATCTTTGATATTTAATTAGCCGTAAAATTCTTTATCTCATTACATCTGAGGATTTTCCAACATCCATTTAACCCAGCCAGCAGCCTCATCACTGTAAATATCAAAGTAGTTGAGGTGAGTTTCCACATCAGCTGTCACAGGTGAGTCTGCAGCACATACAGGATCTGTCTCCACACAGTATGAATGTATAATTGGTGCAAACAGGTTCATATGTTGGACTTGTTCAGCGGATCGCGGATTTGCAGCTGAGTAAGGTGCACCAGACAGAATGTTGTATGGTTGATTCGCGACGTGACGGTTGTCGCCGAATAGCAATACTGCTGCAACTGAACGAAAGTTAGTGTGCTGTTATGTGCGATATGTAGAAATCCATGTAATGACTTACGCTTGTTTCCAGGACTCGTAGTAGGGTCAAAACCAGCAGTGGTGTCCACTGTACATGCTTGGTCGCCGAACGAACCACCTCCACCACCGAGTAAATCTCCAGCAACGTTTGCGCCTTGCGAGTAGCCGCTGAGCACAAGTTGAGAGTCGGGGCAGCGGCTAGCATACTCAGACATCTGAGCGTGGCCGTTGTTGTTGCCCTCTGTTATCGAGGCGCAGTAGTCGGCCTCTGGAGCGTTGTAAAACAGGATATCTTCGTAGTCGCAGCTCTCGAGCCCGTAGCATATCGCACCGGCCAGCTTTCCCTGTCGTCCTGGGTAGGTCTCGTTCCATCCTTTAGCGAGAAAGATGTGTACGGCAGCACAACTGGTGTCCTGTCGGGTTTCGACATCGCTCAGTGGTAGCGCGGAAACAGCTGTAGAGACGGCCAGACATAAGGCCGTCAGCCCGGAAAAAGAAGTAGGATACATGGTGAAGTGTGGTAGATACAGCACGATTCAAAGTCTGTGAAATACTTACAAATGCTGCGAAGCGACGACTATATCTAACAGCAGTTTTCCTTTTCGGATCCTGTTCGGATTTTCGCTGTCGAGCGGCTGGTGACGTTCATGTCGTGTGCTTATCATCCTGACTATTTAGTCCACATAGCGTCGTCTTATCAACCAGCCTGCAGTCATACATGGTGCTAGGCGAGGTTCCGAGCGTATCAGTAATGTTTCGTTGAGACAATCCGCCATAAATGTTTCGCGCTGGTGGACTGATTTGACGAAAAGACACTCGAGAGCTGGGATGCGGTTGCCGTTGTGGGCTCCGGTGGTTCCTTGCTTTTCAGGTTCCATCCAAATATCCCAGCCACAAAATCACGCGTATCCACTAGTAGGGTATTGATAAAATTTTGTGTGAGCGCGAGCAGGAGGATTTTGACGCGTTCTCTTCAGAAGCCGGAGTTCGCTGGATTGCCTTGCAGAGCTCAGTCGGCGTTAGCCAGGAGTCTTTGAAATTTTCTCCATGTGTCGATAGAGGTGAGTTCAGCACATGGGTCGCTCTCAAGTTGTTGCTCAAGGTTTCAGTTCCGTACCGGCTTTTGATGCACTACGTAATAGTCCAAGTGGACATTCTCGGCGACCTCAAGTTCCGAGATATCCATCGTAAATATACAAGCTCGATGCCAGGATTTGTACCGGCACACAAGTCGCGTGTTCTTCAGCCCTCCTCGAGTACTTCCGCATAGTTCGGATATTGAGGAACATTCTTTCGCCGTAAAATTCTTGCTGCAGCACAAGATCGTTCCCGGACCCAGACGCACGCCGTTGTCGGCAGAAAGTGTCGGGTTAAAATATATGCAAATCGCATGCAACGACCAGGCACTTCCTGTTAGCCGCTAGGGCACGAAAGCATAAGAATATCCGCCGTTGTACCTGCTTCCGCTAGGCTCGCAGCTTCTTCGAACAATCACGAAAAATGCATCACGTGGATACGCGCACGATTGTACATGTTTCGGGTTCCAAGACAGACTGTATTTGCCGAACTGAGGGCGGTGTCGACCGGCAACCTCAAGGAAGATGACGCGTTCTTAACAAATTCGACTTTTGTGTCCTGTTCCGTCGTGCTGCGCGTTTCTCTAATAAGTGCATTATTGAATGCGAAATGACCAAGGTTGATTACTCATACAGTGAGAGTCAAATTAGAGACCATAATACGGACACAGGCCGGAACTCCATTATAGCGTTGTGAACCTATTTTCGCCATGTCCCTCAGCGACCAAGACAGAGGTCAACAGCAGCACGACATCAGGGCTGCATTGGCTAAATGTGACATCGTAAGCCTGCGCAATCTTTTAGGGAAAGTACTAGCTCACGATGCTACCGGTCTGCACAGGGTAATCTTAGCGGAATGTAAGCACTCGACAGCAATTCGGCAGCAGGTGGAGGCAGAACTCTTCGGTCAAGTCATACCAAGATCCTCTGAAACCGTCACGAGCCAGCTGCATAACTTAGATACTGCCGTCGATGATGAGGATTTTGGCATGTCTTCAGGTGATGAAGCTGATATGCTCCAGCTCTCACAAAGCTACAAGACGCAGCCTATACTAGGTAAGCGCAAAAGTCAAGATCAGCTAAGCAATATCAACAAAAGAACTCGTGACGATGCCTCGTCTGGACCTATTCTGGAAGTAGCAAAGAAAGTCTTGAAAGAAAACTTCAGTATGGATGCATTCAGATTGAAGCAAGAGCAAGCTATTTCGAGGCTACTAGAAGGGGAGAGTTCGGTTGTCGTGTTTCCTACAGGAGGTGGTAAATCCCTCTGCTACCAACTGCCAGCACTATGCTTCAAGGAACTCGACCGAATCGCATCGCAACGACAAGGACATGCCGAAGGTGGGATCACTTTAGTTGTCAGTCCTCTTATCGCCCTTATGAAAGACCAGGTCGATGCACTGAGACGTCGTAATATCCGAGCTGCAGTTTTAGACTCTACCAAGACGCGAGAGGAATACTTGGAAACAGTCGATGCAATGAGGGACGGTAGCCTGGACATCCTCTATTGTGCACCAGAGCGCCTCAACAATGAAGGTTTCGTGGCTTCCATGGCTAACGTGAAAGGAGGTGTAAGATTGCTTGCAGTTGACGAGGCTCACTGTATCTCGGAATGGGGTCATGCTTTCAGACCTGACTATCTGAAGGTGGCTCGATTTGCAAAAGAGATCGAGGCTGAACGAGTTGTATGTCTCACAGCCACGGCGACTCCCAAGGTTGCGCAGGACGTTTGCGATGCATTCAACGTGCCTACTGAGGGGCTTTTCCGCACCACGACCTACCGACCTAACCTGCGCCTGCTGGCTGAATCGTATCAGACCAAGGAGGAATCGTACCCAAAATTGAGAAAATTTTTGAAGGACCATCCAGGTCCGACGATTGTGTATGTGACTTTACAACGTCACACCGAAAAGCTTGCCGAACAGTTACGGGACCATGGCTTTAACGCCTTACATTTTCATGCAGGCATGAACAAAGTCGAGAAAGCACGATGCCAAGATGAATTTATGGCATCGAAGGATATGATAGTAGTAGCTACGATTGCGTTTGGTATGGGCATCGACAAGGCCAACATCCGGAATGTGATACATTATGACATCCCGAGAAGTCTGGAAGGCTATAGTCAGGAGATCGGCAGAGCCGGTCGTGATGGATTACAGAGCTCTTGCATGCTCTACTTGTGCGCGGAAGATATGCACCTAAGAGAGAGTTTCGCAAGAGGAGACCTTCCATCGATGGCTTCTATTAGCAGTCTTCTGAACGAGATCTTCTCTATCACACCTAACACTGGACAAAACTCTTGTATCGAAATCAATCTATACTCTCAAGCGAGAGAACATGACATCAGGGTGAGTTCTACATGTGGTTTTGGGAACATCAATAGCTAACATTTGACAGCCAACTGTGCTCAACAACAGTAAGTACTTTCCGCAAACTCGTGTTGACTTCTACACGGAGTCAGGCACAACGTGATAAGAAGGTCTTGCATATTAACAGCAACAGTCTATGCCCAACTCGAACTACGATTCAGTCTCCTACGTGCTACCACACCTAAATACACCAAATACAGCTACAAATCGATTCGACCTTTCAGTCAAGATCATTCGCCGGCAGCTGTTGCTCTGCAGGCTCACACAAACAAGGCTAAGACGCTTTGCCACGTAGACGTCGAAGCGGCGGCTCGGTCAAGCAAAGTGCCACGAGTCGACCTTGTGGCAAAGCTTAACAATTGGCACGACGAACAATACATCGATCTTCAAGCTGCTGGTGTCGTTAACGTCTTCAGAGTTCTCAAGCCATTTCCAACGTCCTCCAAAGAGCGACAACAAATCATTGACACGTTGTATCACGATCTCGTTCTTCGCGAACAGCAGGATCTTCACCGCATGGAACAGATTACGAACCTTGTTACTGGCAGTGAGTGTTTCTGCAGGACACTTGCACAACACTTTGGCGACACATTGCCGAACGATGCACCGGAATGTGGACATTGTACGTGGTGCGAGAGCAAGACAGCGGTCAAGAGGGTCGCTCCACCGAAGAGAGAGTGGAATGCGGCTGCGTTCTCCAAAGTGCTCAAGTCCTGTCCAGACAGAGACGACCCAAGGTATTTAGCTCGAGTCGCTTTTGGTATCAGTAGCCCTCGTGTGACGCGATCTCAGGCGCAAACGGCCTCGGCCTTTGGGTCAATGGAAGACCACGACTTTATGGTAAGTTCGGAAGATGCTCTGGAGGGGAAGGATGAATGCTAATCAGTTCCGCAGACACTTTTGAAAGCATTCCAGGACGTTTGCGATAGGTAGGTGACTTGCCGGCCGCCTTCACAACATCTCTAACAATGGTGTAGCGACGATACTGAAGACGTGACCAGTCTTCCTTCCCGTTCACCGCCACAGGAGAAGACACGTAAGCAGGTTCGGAGAAGGTGAAAAAGCACTTTTTAGGAATCAATACCTCCCCCTCGCTTCAATCGAGCGGAAAACTTGCTCCCATCTTGCCTGCCTCTCCGCTATACTCTTTACCTAACACGTCTGTCGTTATATGCTATCAGTCGGTGCCACTATCAGACAACATGTAGAATATTCAGCCAAGTTTAAGCACTTGTTCCCGATGTACTTGAGCTGCATGGAACAGATCAGTCCCTACAATTTGCATAGCAAAGAACTCATATCGTTTGCAATGACTCCGCCGCGGCTGCCTGACCCTGTGCTCAATCCAAGTGAGTGCGCTTGATCATGAAAATGCGTGTAACGATGGTTCGGGGATACATTCCGCGTTAGCAATGGAACGCCTGTATATAGAATCTGGTACGCTTGTCGGCAGACTGACCAAACTCGGCCTGTTCATTCTTCAGCCATTATACTCCTCGACACTACTTCGCTCAACATCCACAGTCATTCCAAGTTCCTGCTTCAATATCTCCTCAATAATATCCAGAGTCCGCTGAATAGACGCACCACTATGATAAGCCGCATTCCACTGTATCTGGACATTCAATCTCTTTTTAAAAGTCCACAGCCTCAACACGATACCTGGCATGGTCGAATCAGCCCAGAAAGTGAGATAATTTACCTGAAACCCGCCGTGGTCGGGCACTATTACTTCATTATCTAGCACACCGATACTGGTGAAATATGGCATGGAAATTGGCAGAGGGTAGTCGCTTGCTGGAGGCAACCCCATCTGGACAGGTATTTGACCGATGTCGTCGTAGAGCCATTCGTCCGTGTTTGCTCGAGCGTATTGTGTCTTCAGGTTTTGGGCTCTTGTCAGGAAGTCCTGGTCAGGTGGTGCGGTGAGAAGAAGCATTCGAGCCGAGTCCCAACATCCTTGTTCGCGATATGGTGATGATTTGGGGAGACGCGTTCGAAGTTGTGCTGGCATGATCGAGGCGTAGCTCCGTTTCTCGCTTTCCGGGCTTGCAAGCTGCCAGACTGCACCGAGATACGCTGCATGGACGGCAGCTGTGATTGTGACATTATTGGCTTTACATGAGGCGACCAGGGTTGAAGTCGATGACACTGTGTATGTGCGTTGGTTGACTTTAAGATATGAGGGTGATGCTGTAGGTTCTCTTTGCATAGGGTAGTCCAGCGGTGGGAAGTTAGCATAGTAGTTTGAGAAGTCTTGTGTCACACGAGCCTTAGCCTCGTCAGAGGGTCTTTTTCCTGACATAAAGATATCGTCGAGTGCTGGTGTCAAAAGATTGGCCTCACTTCCCAATACGTGCGTCTCTAGTGCTGCTGCGGTAGATGAACCAGTAAGTAAATCCTCGGCATAGTCGAATATCTGGTCTAGCATCTTGAAAACGCCTGCAGCCTCAGTCCGCCAATGACTAATGAAAAGAATAACCGAGCCGATGAAATTACTCTCTGTTGCAGTCTCTGGTAGTAGGGCAAGCGTAGGAAGAAGTGTTGCTTTGAGCTGCTCATCGCGAACAGCATCCTTGAGGCTAGTGGTTATGTCTTTCAACGTGAACGTATCCTCGAGCCATTTCTCCAGATCCTCTGAATTTGTTACGCTGTAGATTTTCTGGCCATCTTTGAATGTTGTTGCAATGTCAGGAGACCGCAACAACCTCAGGGCCTTCCAAGCACTCCGTAAGGCAGAGACAACTTGCGTTGCAGGGTACGCAGCTGTAAAATTAGCCACACAATGTATTTTGATAAATTCACGATTTGAAGGCAGCAAGCTGGCAAGAGGTGCTATCATTCCAATTTCGGTCAGTGCGAGAGGTCTTCCCCAGATGCCAGGGCTCGACTCGATCCAAGCCATGATTGAGATGCGACGATGGTGATCATCTTGACAAGCACGAGACGTGAAGATGAACCTTGCGATCTGCTTTTTATATCAAGAGCTGAGGTAGTACCAAAAGGTAATAACCAAGTAGCTTCATCATACCTATTTTGGCAAGTGCCGGTCGGACGAATATTATGGCGTAAACTAGCAAGAGGGCCAGGGTTCGTACAATATTATGCATTGTGGTAAATAGCTATACTATCGCGTCTAAGCTCAATCAAGTCTAAATGCCTACTATTGAGCGTGTCCAATGGGTTGAGGACTCTGTAGATAAGACATTTGGGCAACCGAGGCCATCAGGAAGCCAGGTGTGCCACCCGTCTTTGGATCAGCACCAACCTAGAAGAAAATGTTAGTATGTAGTTCTGCATGACCAGAGTGGAATATACGTACAAAGTTGTGAGGGAAGCCAGGCTCGAAGGGAATGACACTTTCCAATGCCTCGATCTGCTTGTCCGACAGATGGATGCTGAGGGCCTTGATGTTGTCCTTGAGATGCTCGACCTTCCTGCCGCCGACGATGGGGAACACGTTGATGGTCTTTTGCATGACGTAGGCCAGCGCGACAGCGGTGATGGAAACGTCGCCAATTTCTTCGGCAACCTTTTCAAGTGTTGCACTGATCTTAGCTTCTGTGTCGGTCTGATCACCACCCATCATGCTCCGAAGGGCTTCCTTGTTCTTCTTTCGTTCCTCTAATTGTTTCTGGGTCTGGAACTTGCCACCGCCGAGCACATCCCATGGAGCAAGAGCCATGCCGTAGTGGCGGGCCATGGGAATGATGTCTCGCTCAAAATCTCTGAGCATGATGTTCCAGCGGCCTTGGTAGACACTGAACTGAGTCTTGCCCCTAGCCTTGGCATACTCGTTGGCTGCGCTCACGATCCAAGCAGGGGTGTCGGAGATACCGAGGTATAGAACCTTGCCTGACTCGACCAGAATTTGTAAAGAGTCCATGATCTCCTCGATCGAGGTGGTGTGGTCCCACCAGTGCAGATAAAGCAAGTCGATGTAGTCGGTCTGTAGTTTGGCGAGAGAATCTCGCACACTCATATGCAAACTGCGCTTGTGGTTGCCACAGAAGTTGACCGTCTGAGGTGCACCTTTGGGAGCGTTTGGACCGATGTCGTAGTTTCGATACGAGGTGGTAAACTTCGTAGCAATCACCATCTGGTCTCTGTTTCCACGCTCTTTCATCCATTCACCAATCCAGCGCTCGGACTCTTCATCTTGGTAGTTGTTGGCTGTGGGTCACAGGAAAGGATTAGATAGGTTTCTCGTCGGTCCAGAATAGAGGGTTTGCGCAGCCGCTTGGGAGCAGGTTGGACTTACCAGTGTCGATGAAATTACCACCCGCCTGCATTCGTCAGCGTGTATCCCAATATTGTCGCGCCTAGCAAGCTGCTTACCTCAAAATAAGCGTCTAACAGAGCGAACGAAGACTCTCTGTTCATGGAACCCATAAAGTCCTTCCATGCTTCTCCAATGCTCATGGCACCTAGCTGCAACGGAGACACACGCACTCCAGCAGTTGAGCTGAGAATGCGGTACCTGCCCAGCTCTGTGGCCGGCTGGGGTGCTGATTTGAACAAGCTAGACATGTTACCGTGTGGTTGTGCAGTTTGGGTATCCTGTCAAATTAGATCTCAAGTTCTTCTCTTGAGGTAGTCCGAAACGAAAGATTATTGATGATGGTAAAAGGATAGCAACTGTCTTGTCTACATATCTACTTGCTAGTCCTTGCTTGCACCGTGCTCTGCCGCTCAATACGTCACGTTTGAGGTTCAGAGTTTGCTGATCAAGCTCATCGTAGGAGTAGGTCCGTCTTGTCTTTCAGGAGTCGTGAGCGCCGTCGCGGTATCCTTCTGTCTCGTTCCTCCACCATCGCGAATTCATTTGTCGTTGACCTGTACTCGATTAAAAATTCCAAGAGAAGATGTCCCCATGAAACGGCTGTCCGAGATGGACTTTGGACGAGTACGGACGACTGAAAAAAGGTACAATTGAGGTTATGCTTTCTAACCGTCGGCCGAAACGCCGGGATTGGTCAGAGCTTCTGCTGGCCCCCCTCAGTAGGGAGATAAGCGATCTTAGCTCCGATGTGCCTCCGACTGCTAGGCAAGTGACCAGGAGTTGCATCATACTATATGACTTTGAATGAGATCACCAATACCAGTGGTCAGTATATATTATTAGAACTCTCGAAACTTTTTAGTACAAAAGACAGACTGTGAATAATCTCGTATCCCTGGTATGAGCTGAAGCGCCTGTTGTGGAGCTCCACAGGCACACATTCAAGATGGAACACCCTCGTAGTCCCATCCACCTTCTCCTCTGCGCCTGATCCGACTATTTCGTGCGTTGCTGCCACATTTAGCGAGTATGGTGAACACAGTTAATATCAGCACGATAAGTGCCGCAATCGTTGGTATCAATATCTGCCGTGAACGCCTGGCACTAGAATCCTGGTAGTATGGACAAGTGCCGTTAAGTCCTGTTGTAACCCAACAACTTTCCACTGATAGCGAGTTGAAATCAATCCATACGCCATTCAGCAAGCCAGCATCGTCACGAGCATCTGTCAGGACTCTGTTGTAGAGATATGTATTCTCCAGACCTGTCCGTGGCACTTCAAACGTCGTATCTCCTGCGCATACTTCATCAGCTAACCTGAATGGAACACTGTGGGTGGAGAGGCGCCATCGATAAGGTGAACCTGGTTCCTTACAGGCCACACGATAATATCGGTCGCAGTACTCAACACGCCAGTGACCACGGTAGTCGTCATTCGCAACCATCAAGGCACAGCGGAAGTCGTCATTGTTCGACGTGTCGTTCTGCGGTTGTCCGTAAGCCCAGCTGAAAATTGCGTTGCTACCAAAATCTTGATATGGCGCAGCATTCTGATCCGCGGTCGCCCCATCGATGGTAACATTCAGCAACTGACTGATGCCACAAGTCGTGAGGTTGTCTGCAACATCGCCCAAAGTGGGTGGGTTGACAGAGTTAATTGGTGCGATCGCCCAAGAATTGTTGACTTGATCGACTGCAAAGTTGTCAACATCGTAGTAGCATCCCGTTGCAAGTTCGCCATTCAACCCAATTGATACACCGCGCAATGAGTAAATATACCCCGGTGCGTATACTCGGTCGCTGTCCATGGAGGTATTGTAGCCTGAAAGACCAGAGTCAATATTACCGAAGCCTACAAGTAGACGTGCGCCCTTCACCAGTTGTATGTAGTTCTCATCGGGCCAACCATCGTTCGTTGCGATATCGCCGTTAGGAAGGGCGTATGTCGTGAAGTAATTCGCGAGTGGCAATTCATCCTGCTGGCCTCGACGATACCAGGAGGAATTAAGATTGCTCCTGTCACTCAACAGTGTAACGGGTGTGTAAAGGACATCACTGACATCGTCGAGATAGGCTCTTATACTCGTGGTTGTGTTGGGGAGTTGTGCTGCGGGTATTTCGTCCCGGACTGTAGCGGGTGCGCCGTATGTAGAAGCCAGGTGCAAGTTCAGAATCCACGACAGCACCTTTCCGTCAATAGTATTGGCTGTCTCCTTAAGGTAGTCACTAAACACAGCTGTAATCGAAGCCAATGTTAGTGTATCGCTACATTGGTAAGGGCCAAGCTGGTATACTTGTGTGTCGCTATTACTGGAGACGATGGTAGGGGATGGCGTACTTGTTGTTGTGCTCGATACTACCACACTACTGGTAGAGTTGGCGACAGTCGTCGTGTTGGCCTGCCTGGCATTTGGAGTGTTGAATGCTCTTGGCGATGCTGTCACATCCGCATTTGCTGCAGCCACTTGACTGCTGTTACCTGACGACCTAGGTAACTCTACAGGACATAGATTGAATCTGTTGTTTGTCGTGTCCCAATAGACGTCTATAACGTAACGTCGAATCTGTGATGCCAGTAGGTTTGACAAACAAGTCTCTGCTGCATTATCCTCATATCTGTTCTGCCCGAAGCATGCTTTGCTTAGATATACAGCAGGATGCGGAACGAAATTAATCGGAACTTGAGAAGAGACATCCCTATCTGACTATGCTAAGTTAGCTCCAATGAAGTATTGATGGAGTAGAGGGCCTCCTACCAAGAACGTGGTATCCCAAGTCTCATTGAAGCCAACCGCAGAGCCTGGGTCGTAATTAAGCGACATGAATGACCGAGAACCTAGCGCAGGAGTCTAGCACCATCGCTCAGACAGTCACGGTTGACCGCGTTCTTTCTGTCATCAGACCTGGAGCGGAAACGAGAAGGAGGCACGTTGCAGGAAGCCGTGGCGCCGAGGTTTTCACGTGACTCGATAGATCTGCCCTGTGGAGATGTACAAGCCCGGAAGATATGGAATACCACTGCCCCCACCACTCATAGCAGGCGTGAACAGGGATGAGGCTGAGCGGTGGCATACATGCAAGCCAAAGCGGTCTCAGAAATGGAGTACCAAGCATCAACAATTCTCCCGAAGCATTTTGGTATGTGGTCAGAAAGGCAGTGTTGACGTGACGAATGAAGTTTACGGTTTCATCCTTGCGTATTGCGATAATCATCTGTGTATTTGCTTTCCAATATAGCATCACTTAACAGACGATGCGACATGGCCGAATCTCAACAGTCTGCTATTTCTATTGTCTTTCAATATTCGACCATTGCGGCAGGGTGTCTGCCACCAGTAGAGGCTCGTTTAGCGTCGACATCTCTATTGTATGAATTGACAGATTTATCTCTCGTCCATAGTATCTTGATCAGTATATTCTTCGTAGTTCAGGGTTGATATGTGCTCATCTATTTCTTCGTCTTCAGCTGCCAGCGTCTCAGCTTCGCTCTCCTCACTCTCCTCCTCATTGTCACTATCGTCAGATAGAAGAACATAGTCATAACTCACCATCGGCTTTGTATGAATTTCCTGCATCGCTGCCCACGCCCTAGCCTGCGCTCTTGCCTTGTCTACTGCGAAACTGTCCTCCCTCTCTTTGTCCCGTAGTTGAGGATGCTTCCTGAGAGTAGCCCCGTGTTTGGCCGGGTTCCAGCATCTATCGTCGAAACAATGTGCCATATAACACTGTTTGCACTGGCTGTGTCTTGGATGACCTGATTTGTATCTGGCAGCAGGATTGGAGTACTCATGTGTGCCGTGGCTGAAGAGGTCCGTGGTTTTGTGAAGGTTTCGCTCAGTACGTGTATGAGAAAAGTATTCGCATTGTTCTGGAGGCTTTCGATTGATGCTGGTCATGGGATTTGGGTTCGTTGATTGAGGTGATGGGACGAGTTCGTCAACCGGTTCTTCCGGAAACTGGATCAATTGTTCGTGGTTCGCTGGGGACGACCGTTCAGTCGTTTCTTCAATGGCCTTGGTATCTGTGGACAAGACCTCATCAGGACGAAGTGAGGTCGCAGTTATTTCTTGCAAGGCAGGCACATCCTGCTTGCCAGTCAATGCGTTTGCCGCGTAAAACTCCATAGACCAGGAATCTTTCATAGCAGGATAGCAACAAGTAGCATTTGACAATCACAACTGACAAGATGCGAAAAGAAGATTCATGAGATGTGCGCAAAAATATTCACTGAAAAGTGTCGGAAGTGGGGTCAGACAAAAAAGAGTGATACCCAGATAGACCGAAGTCACTCTTCCTACGGTCAGCAGAGGACAGCAGATATCCAGCCCTCAGAACGAGAAGACTATTGCCCATAGTGTATTACTCTTCCATACCAGCATCCTTCTCA
The DNA here is from genome assembly GCF_036872675.1 of Lithohypha guttulata. Lineage (NCBI taxonomy): Eukaryota > Fungi > Ascomycota > Eurotiomycetes > Chaetothyriales > Trichomeriaceae > Lithohypha > Lithohypha guttulata. Next base: position 2,415,015 of record NW_027042750.1, read on the forward strand.
TCGCATCTCGAGGCACTCTCTGCCCGTCCCTTCAAGACACCTTCGTGCTTCTCTACCTCTTTTCTCAACTTACCGAGTTCACTCTCAGCTGCTAACGTACGTGCCCTCCAGTAGATAACGCCTCGCCCTTCGATGTTGTTCTCTTCTGCGACAACTGGTTCGTCCTGTTTCTGCTCTTGCTGATTTGTTGTCAAGGAACGATTGTGTAGATAATGAGTTGCCTCGCGCTGCTTCTTTCTCAGTTCATCTTTTAACTTTTCTGAATACTGTCAGTGGATCGATGTATTGAGCATATACACCAGAGCTCACGGAAATCCGAGGTTGTTGTAAGACTTGCTTGACAAGACTGCTTGCATCTGAATTGTCTGCCATGTCGACTCGTAAAACCAACTGCTAAGAATATTAGAGTTTGTCAGTGACTTGGCAGATGTAAATTGAGAAATACTCGGTGAGCGCAAAGAACAGAAGCAAACAACCAAATCACATGTCACATCCAACCAACAGACACTTCACGTAAGGGTGGTGATTAGGATATAAGTGTCATTCCCAAAAGTTCCTCCACAACCAACACACAAGTCGAGGCTTGAACGCAGCAATAACCAGAAAGATATCTCGGTGAGTAACCACTCAGCATCCCACTCCTTGTTCGATCCCCGAACTATGTATCCCCAAGATCTCTTTCATCTGCGAATCTGAGTGTTCCAGCTGACGCAGAGGTTTGTTCGGGTCGGGCAGACTCCTAGGTTCATATCAACTAATTGAGTTGAGATTTCTTTTTGTCCATTTGCTTGAGCCAGGTGTTCAATTCCAGAGAAGGTAGCATTGAAGAGTCTTCTATTTCCCTTCCTCTATCACTCTCTTCTCTCTTCCGCAGAGCCCAAGTCAGTAATCCTGTCAAATATTTTTTGTTGCGAAAAGACACACAATGATCTGAGAAGGGTCTGGGCAGAGAGGTGCGAATGCTTAGGCTTGGTCAACAATGCCAGCCGCGTCACGATCATTAGTTGACTAGCAGGAGAGTCATCTGCAGTGTGTGTAGAGTGTCTGTGAGGCGGCTGAGGCTTTCAGAAAGGAACTTCTCGAGTTGAACTTCATCTACATGGCTCATTAGGTGCCATGGTCAGTAGCAACACGTTGTGTTATCGGGATTAACGCAGTCAAGTGGTGGAAGTGAAGTAAAAGAGTTGATGTGAAGTTCTGCCTGCAAAATGGTTCACGAGACTATCTGAACAAACACAGCAAACAACACCTTGAATTATCGTCATTCCGTACACATTGATTCTCCCTTGTTCCTAATCATCCGAGCCATGAACTTCTTGACTCATTCTACGTGATATATACATGATAACCGTTGCCACCAGTCAGGTAAATGCTGTGTCACTATCTGCTTGCTCGCAAGTGAGTAAGCCATGTGCCTGAGAACGGGTTTACTTCCTGCCTGTTATGACATCTCTCTTGATGAAAAGCACAAGATAACAGCTTAGCTTGGTAAGTGCTGAATTACCATCTTGCTTACCACAATGAGACTCTCTCCACAAGCCTTCTTCACGACTCAGCTGTCTCTCCTAGAGGCTGAACAGGCCACGGAAGTAGCGGAGACTACCCTACTATTGTCTGCTGCAGCCCCATCAGTTCTCGCACGTGCCGGCCTTGCGATCACAAATTTGTCCGTCAATTCACTTAAGACTGGTCTTGGGGGTCGTACTGTCATAGAGCTTGGTCTAGATCCTGCATATGCTTCTACTAACCTCAAAAACGGAGAGAAAGGCATAGCCAGCAAATCTGAAGGTGCTCTACCTGAACATGGCATTCGGACAGGAGATATTGTGCGCGTTGGGGAGATGCCGAAAGGCAGTGCGAGGAAAAAAGAAGTGACTGATTTGAAGGACAAAGGTATCGAGGGTGTGGTAACCAGGATTGGCGAACGTGCAATTTGGGTCGCAGCTGGAAAAGGAAGTGATCAAGGCAATGATGAGCAGGACGTTGATACCTTGACGAACTCAAGGTTATGGGTTGTCAAGCTTGCAAACGATGTAACCTACAAGAGAATGAACTGGGCATTATCGAAGCTACTCAAAACACCACAGGAAGGATTCACAAGCCTACAGAGAGTGCTGTTAGGACTCGATTCACCATCGATGCCCGATCCATCGGAGCTCACCCAACACCTGGCCTTCACGAACGATAACCTCAACGAGTCTCAAAAGCAGGCCATCAAATTTGCTCTGGCTTCTCCACAAATAGCCCTGATACATGGTCCTCCAGGTACTGGCAAGACTTCTACTATAGTCGAGCTGGTGTTACAGTTTCTCAAGAAAGGCGAAAGAGTACTCGTTTGTGGCCCAAGCAATATCAGTGTTGATAACATTGTCGAAAGGATTGTAGCCTCCTCGCCAGCAACGCCGATTGTCCGCATGGGGCATCCAGCTCGATTATTACCAAGCGTGCTTGACCATTCTCTCGAGGTTCTAACACGAACAAGTGAGGCAGGTGCAATCGTCAAGGACATTAGGGAAGAGATAGACCAGAAAATTGCCAGCACAAAGAAAGCAAAAGGTGGCAAGGAGCGTAAGACAATATGGCAAGAGGTACGTGATTTGAGAAAAGATTTTCGTGTTCGCGAGAACAACTGTATTGATTCATTGGTTGGTGGGAGCGCGGTCGTGCTTGCGACACTGCATGGCGCTGGCAGTAGACAGATCAATGCTGGAAGGTCGCAAGGCAAAGGTGGGTTCGATATTATTGTGATTGATGAGGCTGGCCAAGGCCTTGAAGCCGGATGCTGGGTGCCAATCGTTACTGCTGCTGAGAGTGTAAAGAAACTGGTCTTGGCTGGCGACCACTTGCAGCTACCACCAACTGTAAAAAGTTCTGGCAAGCAGGAGACCTACAAAGACGATGCAGCGGAAAGGCTCAAGGCTCTTGAGCTAGAACTGGAAAAGCTATCGCTGAAACAAACGGAGATCAAGACGGCGAAGAAGTGGGACCTAGAATACACTATGTTCGATCGATTACTGAACGAACACGGCGAAGGTATAAAACGACTGCTCAACACTCAATATCGGATGCACGAGACAATTATGCGGTTCCCGAGCGACCAATTATATGGTGGTAAGCTTCTCGCGGCAGAAAGTGTCAAAGCTCGTTTACTGAAAGATCTCGAATATGGGGTCGAAGACACAGAAGATACACGAGAGTCGCTGGTATACTACGACACACAAGGAGGTGACTTTCCCGAAAACAACGAAGATACCTCTACACCAAAGAAATCGGTACTTCTAGGAGACAGCAAAAGCAACGAGTCAGAAGCAGCAGTAATCAAGTTGCATCTCCAGAAGCTAGTAGCTGCTGGTGTTAGAGTAGAGGACATTGCTGTCATTACTCCCTACAATGCACAACTTGCGATTCTCCAAGGAATGCTGCGTGAGCAATACCCCGGGCTTGAACTAGGCAGTGTCGATGGTTTCCAAGGACGAGAGAAGGAAGCTATCATTGTCAGCTTGGTTAGAAGCAATGATGAGCGAGAGGTCGGCTTCTTGGGAGAAAAGCGACGCTTGAATGTGGCAATGACCCGTCCGAAACGTCACTTGTGCGTGGTTGGCGATTCAGAAACAGTAGGTCATGGCAGCGCCTTCCTCAAGAATTGGATGAAGTTCTTGGAGGAACACGCCGACCTGAGATATCCAACTTTGGACGACTTGTACTGAACGGATGTCTTGGTAGGCTTGCCCTGTGCATGAAGCCGCCTTGATCCGGACGCTGTTCTTACTTCGGAGCATTGTGTCATCTTTTTCGATGCTCTTAGTTCTTGTTGTCTACAGCTTCGACGAACCAACAGCTGTTCTTGCTTTGCTCAACTTCAGTGCTTCTCTAACACCTAGGTCGATCATCACATCCTCCGAACCTCCAGGAACAATCAAGCCAATAACACCACGTGAGATGGCCTCAATCCTCGCACCTTGTCCAGTCTTCGTCAATCCTAGTCCGCCCATTATCTTCACACATTCATCCACAACGTACTTTCCTACCATTCCAGCCTCTACCTTCAGCAATGCGGTTGTCCCGCCCAACATTCTGTTTCCTTCTTTCTCAGTCAGATTATCAAGCTCGTACACAATCTGCTCGGTCCAGGCTTGCAGCGCATCAACCTTTTTCCCACATATACCCAACTTGTGTCTGACGACAGGTTGCGAGATCAGTGTTTGCCCAAAGACCTCTCGCTTCAACGCCCAGTTGAATGCATCTTCCAGACAGATCCTCGCACCTCGAAGCGCTTGGTATACAATCCATATTCTCTCATGATTAAAATTCGACATGATGAACCTAAAGCCACCACCTTCGGCGCCAATCAGCATCTCGGTCGGCACTTTCACGTCCTCGAATGTGATGTAAGTAGTCGCGCTGAGCTTGCCAGCTCCAATCTCGATCTTTCTACAGTTGATGCCTGGCAGATATCGATCGATGAGCAGAAAGCTGAGTCCCTCCGCTCCAGGACCACCAGTACGTACAGCAGCACAGAAATAGTCCGAGAATATGCCGTTGGTGATCCATTTCTTTTCGCCGTTGACGAGGTAATGCTTTCCATCTGCACTCTTCTCAGCCGTGGTCGTGATATTACGCACATCTGATCCAGCAGAAGGCTCGGTAATCGCAAGAGATATCCTCTTCTCTCCTGACAAGATCTGTGGCATGATCTTTGACTGAAGCTCCGCCGACGCATATTGCCTTATTGGTGGTGCACCAACAGTCTATCTAACTTAGCTCTGTCTCTACATCGACATGAAACAACTCACCAGCCCAACAAATATACTCGAAATGGCACCTCCTCGATACAACTCATCCCACGACACCATATCATGAAATCCATCCCATTCCTCCGGCTTAATACCGCCAATAATCGGATATCCATACCATTCCCTCGGTATTCTTCGACCAGCAGCAATTGGCATCAGGAGTCCGTCCTTGGCACATTTCAGGTATACTTCTTTAGGCACTTCGCCTGCTGCCTCCCATTCCTCGGTGCGGACGTTATCCTCGACCCACTGACGAACGACTTTGCGCAGATGTCTGTGCGAGTCTTTGTAGTATGGGCTTGGTCGGCCGGTGTACCAGGGAGGTTCTGCCCAGGGAAGGGTGCTGCCGAAGGTTTCTGTGGACATGTTTTGGTCGCTTTCGTGGGTTCGATCGAATTTCTGTTCCGATAAATAACTTGTGTGTTTCTGAATCTAGTTACTCAAAGCGCTGATCATTTTCTTCCAACCTCTAGAGCATGTTATTAATAAGGCGAGTGAAACCCCAGTAAAAGAAGCCGAGTAGCTTTAGGAGAAAACATGCCGCTGTTGATACATAGTAGACAGTATAAAGTGGCAACTCGATCTATCATGACCTGCCGAGGTAAATGGCTAACCGTTGCACGAATACGAGGAATCGCCTGGGCCCCTCTCTCCGCCTTCTCCTACACTGTACTTTGTTCGGGAATGGATAATGATACGTGGCAAACGTGTTGTTTGAGAAGGAGTGCCTGAGAAAGGTCAGGATCGCTACAGATGATGCTTTTCTTCAGTATTTCAGTTCAGTCATTCACGAAGCTCGTTCTCGTGGTCCAGAATGATTACCAGCAAGCTCGTCCCTGAGCTACTGACAACAACAGCTCCAGTCGTGACTAGGCATGGTCGAGACGGCATTATGTATGGCTAACGTGCTTGGTAGCTGACCACGAACGAGCCATGTACCATAAAAGCTGACTGCGAATATCAATGAGCGTTCAATATTCGACGAACCTCACCCGAAATTGCGCAATTGTGAGTGATGGCTGGAAATGTGCAGCATGAGATAAGGGCGAGGGACCTTCAGTACAACAGGTGTAGCAGGCTTCTGGCTTCGTCCAACCCACGATTTGTTATCAGCGGTACTGATCGACACTCATCTACTCTCCACCACTTCTGCCGCCTCTATTGATATCGCCCATTTCTATTCTCTCTGTTTACCCCAAACTGCCTCCTCATTGTCTGCTGCTCTAAGGATATTCCTGGCTCAACAACTAGAAAGAGTTTCGTAAAATCGAACCAGATGGCCGGATGCTTCTCCGTATAGTGTAACGCCACAGCCCGGCGTCCACGAGGGCCGGCTGGCTGAGAGAAGTTACAGTCTTGTTCTTTACAGCAGTACCTTCCCTGCTGTGCCTGGTCCCAAGGGTTTCCACCTATTGTATTCGAGCTAGTGAAGGACGGTGGCATCTCGTAGTTCTCGAATTGTTGATCTGGCTCATCAAATTGGCTTGCCTTCCTCTTCCCGGGTCGAGCGAGCTTCCGGCTCGAGTTGGGAAGGCGAGGCATTCGCGCTACGTCGTTCATCATAGTGGTCTGCGATGAGGTTTCGGCAGGAGTGAAGGCTACTGGACCCGAGTTCAAGGTTGGAGGTGGGGTGATTGAGCGCCATCCTCCTGTCACAGGGTCGAAGTATTCATTCAGGAAGTCATCGATTGCCGCATCAGGGTCTTCAAATGTGAGAAAGAATCGTGCCGCTGCCTCGAGGGCTTGATTTGGCTCTGGAGTGCGACTTTGAGAGACCGCTGAGGATACTTCATTATTATTTGAAGGCTGTCGCTGGGACGACATGGAGGATACTTAGCAAAAGATCAAAGCGAGGAAACCTTTACACTCGACATATACCTTGCAATGTAAAAGACAATGAAGTTGCGCAAGGTGACAAGGAAGTGTCCATCGATGGGGTGTGCTCGTGGTTGCTTGTGCTTTCCAGTCCATTCATGAGGCAACTGCTACCATGAATCACGAATGACACATTGTGTTTATTGGTCTCGAGTACGACATAGGCGATACAGCAAACGACTTGTTTCCATTGACAAATCTACCCAAGAGTGACAGGTGATGAAGGTAACCTACGTCAAATTGTAATGGCACCGTGCATTTTTAGAGAGCGTCGTAAGAACGGAGCGAATAGCCAACTATCCTGAAATTTAAGCGATAGCATGACGGACGAGCTGTGTCTGTGACCAATGTCTACCCTCGGAACGTAGAAAAGAGGTATGCCGGTTTGCTAAACCTCGATGACAGACAGCTGAAATGAGTGGTCGTACCATCGTGATTCCGTTATGGTTCATTTAAAAGAACCCCTCTTAGCGTTTATGCCTTTAACGACACACTTGATCTGCTGCACGATAGTATTACTGATACAGCCCGTTGCTGAATCGTCTGCAAGAGCGAGCGAATGACTCCGACATAGATGCCTCACATAGTGGTACAATTAGGTCGTGAGTAGTCATCTCCCTTCCCCACATGGTCATCTTCGTCTTCGTCATGCCATCCATTTGTTTGCGTCCCTGTTGGGGAATCAGGACCATTTAACCCCTCGACCGTATCAAGATTTGCAGCTTCAGACGTACCAGAGTTGTCTGTGTCCTCTGGTCCGTCTTCGTCCATGGCAGAGTCTGATTCAGTGGCAGGATCAGGAGCACCTCGGTAAGCACAAGTCAGAAGACCTTGCGTGCTGAATGGTTCGCCGACTCGAACTGCAGCCTCAATGCGGTAAGGATAGTCGGCGAAGATGTTGTAAATGACCACTGCTCTGATAAGACTGCTTCGGGAGTTCGTGTTAAGGGAAAGGGATGAGGATGAATGGCCTCGTGGCACGGACAAGGTTTGATCTTGAAGCGGACCTCGTGGAAGACTGACTTCATATTGTCTCGAACCCGTACTTCGAATTGAATGTGGACTGTTTTCGATTAGTATCGCTCTCATTGGTGGCGAGTATATCCTACTCTTGGCCTGGGTAAATGCACAGCGCTTGGTCTTCGGGAGGAGAAGCCTGATTGCATGACGTGCATACACATGGACCATCACAGTCAAGGTTGTGCAACTAGCAGCGGGCACATTTCGCGCCATGACTAACTGTCCAAACGGCATTGCTGGCCAGAATAGGAGATACGCATTGTTTGATGCAGTCGAGGCACGGGTTTTCGCCGCTGCAATGGTGGCCAGTCTCGAGACAACCGTCACACCTAGGTGGATGACTCATGCCTTTGGAACGATTGAAAGCAATGTGAACGCTAATTCTTTCGAGATTGCCAGTAGATCTCGAAACTAGATTGGGACTCTATACGAGGTGTGGTGAATGAAATCCAAAACGTAGATGCTTGATATGCTGCCCAGTCTCACTCCTCCAGGTTCGACGCAGCGAGACGGGTGGGTAGTACCTGCTGAATGCCATGGTTGAGGTTGCAGGAGGTCATGCCTGCTCAAGCACGACACGTCGAAGAAGAGCTGCTCAGAAAATTGCATGGTTTCATGTTAGAACGTACGACAGCTAGAGCGATTCAGTCTGCTCTCTTCCATCTGTTCAGTCGGGAATCTGCCTTTCCATGTGTTTGTCCTCAATCCAACAACCTGTGCTAATGAATATATAGGTCGATGGAAGAAGTGGTAGAGGCCAGAGCGAGAAGCAGAAAACTGGTCATTCACTGGCGGACCCGTAATGCTGACTCGTGTTCCGTAGATGGTAGCCTTGATCGACCGTAATCGGCCATCAGACAAACAGCCGTCGCATTCTCAACTTTCGTGATTTTTAAAGGCTGCAGCATTCAATTGACCCAGAGGCCCAAAGAATAAGACAATCGACCTGCACCATGCTTCTCGAGGACCAGCGCTTTATACACGAAGACCTCGAACGCTTAGAACAAGCAATCACAGAGCGAATCGGCGAGGATGCGAGGAATATCAAAGATCGCCTAAATCGCGACCACCAAATTAATGGTTTCCTGTCACGAATACAAGAGCAGTCGCAGCGTCTGTTAGATTTATATCGAGATCGAGATGGACAGCTAGCTAAGGAGAAGCAGTCTCTGTTGACGGGAGACCCATTTGAAGAATTTCAGAAGCAGTATGAGCAGATCAAGGATTTCCACAGGAGATATCCTGGCGAACCAGTCGAGAACCTTGAGCGCGCTTACAAGCGTCGAAGACCTGACGAGGGCGAAGTCATCGTGTCGGAAATTGACAACATGTTCACGGGCGAGGAATCCAACGGACGTTTCCTAGACCTGATAGCACAGCACGAGAGCTATTTGAATCTGCCGAATGTGAAGAGGTTGACGTATTTACAATATCTGGACAATTTCGACGCCTTCGAGCCACCACGTATGCCGATAAAGCGACAGAACAAGGTCAATGATACGTATTTGAAATATGTAGGAGCTTTGGCCAGTTACCTCGAAAGTTTTGTCAGAAGAACAAGGCCGCTCGACGACCTGCCGAAACTGTTCCTAAAAATCGATCGGGACTTTGATACTGACTGGCAAGCTGGCTCAGTTCCTGGTTGGCCCAAAGAGTCGGCAACCACGAACGGCGCATCCACTTCCGACCCTGCCACTGAGGGTTCTGGCGAAGGAGTGTGGTGTCCAGATTGTGAAAAGGAGTTTGGCAGTCAAGGGACATACAATGCCCATCTGGTAGGGAAGAAGCACAAGCGCAACGCAGAAGCACGGGCAGCATCGGGTGCTACATCCACATCCACAACGTCAACACCTACTACAAACGGAGTCAAGAACAGTCAAGGTGCAACCTCTCTCAAAGAACGCCTCATTGCCAGCCACGAACATCGCATTCGCACCCTCTCCGATCTCCTCTCAAACGAAAGGTCTAACACTCGGGTCAATGTAGAGCGGAAACAAGGCATGACGGAACGAGAACGACAGGCTGAACTCGACGCCCTCTTTGCAGAGGACAATGCAGCCATTGCTGCATCCCATCGAAATACTGGTGACGGCGATTCTGACGACGAGGACGCCAAATCTGATACAAGCGAGCGAATTTACAACCCGCTCAAGCTACCATTAGCCTGGGACGGCAAGCCTATTCCCTACTGGCTATACAAATTACATGGCCTAGGCGTCGAGTTTCCATGTGAAATATGTGGAAATTTCGTGTACATGGGCCGACGCGCTTTCGACAAACACTTTTCCGAGCAAAGACATATCTATGGCTTAAAATGCCTAGGCATTACAGGTAGTTCGGCAATGGGCGGGTTGAGTTTATTCAGGGAGATCACTGGAATTCAAGATGCATTGACTCTGTGGGAAAAGCTGAAAAAGGAGAAAAGAGAGCGTGAAAGAGATGATGATGGTGTGGTGCAGATGGAAGACGGTGAAGGCAACGTTATGCCTGAGAGGATCTATTTGGATCTGCAAAAGCAGGGTATTCTTTGAGGAAATGTACTAAATAATGGACGGGGAACTGCTCAGGGCGAACTTGCCTCTGTCGCAGCAAGGAACATGAATAAACGTGTCATACCTCATACGTTCTTCAGAATATCATCTCAATCGTGTCCAAGTACATGTCAGGAAGAGCGTTATAACGACTTCGCTAACTCTGCCGCCTAGGCTCTTCAATCTGCTCCTTTCCTCTCGCGTCCGCTACTAATGCAGCCTTCACCTTCGTCAGCAGTTCATAGCCTTTCGTTCCTGCCTCTGTGGCTGCTTCGATAGCCTGCTCAAAGACATCAACTACTTTCTCACCCCCTTCCTCCTCTTCATCTTCTTGATTTGCTTCAACAGGAGCTATCTTCGGCTTGTAAAAGCCACACATCATGAGTTTCGCTACGCACGTCGTGGCAACGGTTTGCACCTCAGCAGAATAGCCGAATGCTTTTACGAACGGACTGAGGTCAACTTGCTCTGCCGCCTGCCCATTATCGGTGTCAGTAGATTTTGTGTGGTGAGTCGTGATACAGTCGCACAGGATCTTCAGACACGAGATCCTCAGCTCGTCGTGACCTTTGCGCATACAGTATACGAACACGCTCCTATTAGCACGTTCTAGTGCTGGTGACAGCAGGCAAGCAAGGCCCAGACATTCGATGGCTCGCTCTCGGAGCGCGGCTTGTTGGTTGTGTAACGCGGGAATGATCAGTGTGTTGATCATCGTGTCCAGAGGAATGTTGGAGGAGAAGTCGCTTGTGATGTTCTGCAGCAGGGTATGTGCAATGTTCAGACACTTGAGTTGAATTAAAACCTCTTTCAAGTGATAGGCTTCTGCTTCCTCTGGTGTCATGTTCTTGGTCCTCAGCTCGGCTTGTGTTTCAACAGGTCGTGCAGTCGCGTCAGATCGAGTACTGAGCTCAGATTGTGCAGACACAAAACTCTCGTCGTCGGCTGGACTATGTTCTCTGTTAGTTCCGTTGTCTTCGTTTGTGCTACTACTCTTATCTTCGGTGAGTACATCCTGGACTTCTGCTATGGCTTCTTGTACCACTGCAATGAACTCTTTTTCACCAGCAATGTCCGACGTGCAAGTCAGTCTCAGTGCTTCGATGGCAAGCTTGGTGATCTCCTCAGGCAGGTCATGCATAGCAATAACGCGTCGCAGACTCTCGAACATCTTTCTCCGTCCGATCTCATCGGTATAGTCGAGGGTGTGCGCAATATGGAGAAGCTGTTCGCAGATAAACTCAGCCTCCTGGATTGCCTCTTCCTCGACTTCGTCCTCAGACAAAGCTTGCATGTTGAGCACGTTGTTCAGACATGTCTGAAGGTGGAAGCCGAACCTCGTAACTTCTGGCAGCTTATTCTCCTCCAATGCAATGAGATGCTGTTCTGGGTTTCGAGCGCAGAAGTCGTAAAACGTCCTAGCCATAAAGGCTGACTCTGGACTCAACTCTGCCAAAAACGTGTCGTCAATAACCACAGCTTGCACATAGTCTGGCCTCAAGTTCCAGAATTCGCTCATAGCCTCTTGACCAGCCCCATCCTCCTGGCCGCAGTTTATCACATCAACTCTTTCAAGCAATTCGAGTAGAGCAGGAATATCGGCATTGTAGAATCCAATGTGTTTCTTCTTCGGCTGTTGAGGTTCTCCGCCTTCTATCGAAGGAACAATACCTTCATTGATTTGTGTCTCGGTCTGTGCGTTTGTCTTCGCGACCTGCTCTATCCACAACGTGCTGAACATCTTAGCCGCTGCCTTGCGCACTCTCTCATCGCGGTCTCGCAATCCCCATCTCAGTAGCTTTTCGCGCATACTCATGCTCAAATGCCGGAAATCACCGAGATTCGGCATGAGTTTCGCATACATGACTCGTCGCACCGCAGCATCCTTGTCCCGTGCTCGCTCAAGAAGATAAGGCAGCGTCTTGGGCTCAATCGGTAAATTCAGCAACAGTGCTTTCCGCACATCTGCGTTCGTATCGTTCTGAAGGACATCAAGCAATTTATCCAGCAAGCTCGCAGACTCCAGCTCCTCGTAATCATCATCATCAAGCATTTCTTCATCTTCACTATTCCGACTCTTCTCCTGCGCAGCTTGCGCCTCCTGATCCATCTCATTCTCCAGAAGCCGACCAAGCGCACAGACTGCCTCGAGACGGATAGCAGGCACCTTGTCGCGAATGCGCTTTGTCAATTCATGCCGTATCGCCTGATATAGCTCATCCTCAATCTCTTGCACAATTCCCATTAACTGACTCACAATCTGCGTTGCTCGGTACCGTAGGACCTTATCTTTCGCCGCCGTGTGCGGCAGGAGCATGATCAGGATCTGACTTGTGACGCTGTTTGTGTCTTCTTCATCATCTCCGTCCTGCTCTTCTTTCTCGGAGATCTGGCTCTGCTCGAAAGCGCAATACGTGCATACGAATTTTACGATATTCTGACCGGCGCGCTCGGATTTTGTGACCTCTAGGCATCGCAGTACGTAATCTTTGATTTCTTCTTCGAAGTCGCTGTGTTTATTTTGTGCTTCGTATTTGGCTTCGAGTTTGTGGAGGCGTTTGGTGAGTGATCTGTGGTTGATGCCGAACTTTTGGGCGTCGTCGAATATGTCAGCGATGGACATCTTGAAAGCGTCTGAGGATTGTATCTCTTTACCATGAGCATTCGGCTCGAAGTGAGTGGACAAATCTGAACATTGCAAGTTGAGTATTGATTACAGACACTAAGCCTAAATTGGTAAAAAGACAACAAATAGTGCTTAGAACACGCTGACGCGACGTGTAATCAGTAAATGCCTGAGGCATGAAAATGGCATATACTCCTTCCACCTTGGACGCGCTGAGCAAGACCAAAACCTAAGCAATTGCGAGAACAGCTCGAACAAGCTAATATGCATGATGTGTCATAATCAGCTAATACAGAAGTCAAGGTAGGAGCTATATGGGTGATGTATCGCGGTCATATCACCCATCCCATCGGAAGTATGGGTCCCATCCAGTGGACTGCCACGACTCACGAACAGCATTCGTGATTCAGCAGTATCGCAGCTTTCCTGTACTCGTTGTTCGCGTTCACAATTTTGTTTGTCCAAAACCAGGACTGTGAATGACTAAGGGTCTGTCATTATCGTCAACATGCGAACAAGGTCTGGCTATGAAACGGACTAATCGTTTCAGCGAAGATTGTCCGTAGCCTCTACTAGGTTCTCCTTTGTATAGGCCAGAATCACCGATAGCGCTCCTGTCATAGTGCTTGTTCAGTCTGCTCAGCCTCCCTATGGGCGGCATATAGCACCATTGATTCGTTATTATCGATGCGTCTTGTGTTTGACTCTTCTAGGCTGTGAGGCCCAGCATCAAGCTCGGAAACTGCTCCGGGCGAGCCCTCAAGTTCGGCTGGGCCCGAGCCAACAGGTGTTTTTGAATCAGGTGCCTCACTGATACCAGGTAGATAACCGACATGAGACGTGAGCATGGTCTGTGTTCCTTCGAGCTCTGAACTGATGCTGGTAGTACTATGTCCGCGATCTTTGTAGGCTGGAGGAGTTCCAACAGGCGTCGAGGCAAGCTCGGGCTTCTTAGACCCATGAAGTAGCGCGGTTGGAGATAGTGGTTGCGCTCCAGTCGACGTCTCAGCCTCCGCAGAGATAGCTCGTCTGCGTCTTTTGAGCAGGTAAAAACAGCCGCTAGCGAGTAAAGCGACACCGAGAAGAGCTGCAACGAGTATCGGGGTTGGTACATCAAATGTCGACCCAGGTCCTGCGCTCGCTGCCTCTTCAACATCCTCAGCCGCTTCCAGCAGTATGATAAGCCCAAGCTCAGCCTTAGATCGTGCATCAGCGACTACAGGCTCTAACAATCCACTATCTGCGAGCGTGACTAAGTCGATTACTCTTCCAGCCAGACCAGTACAAGAACTCCCTTCGCTGACTGGTTCGCTACAACGAGTACAAACGGAAACGGTCAAGACGCCCAGGATATTAAAAATGGTGGCATGCAGAGTGCAGTAATGACGGTCTTAGCGATGCTCGCGGCTATATTGCTATTGTAAGCGAACAATGTAATCACTACACCGTATCAAACTCCCTAAACATATATACTCATCCACAAAGCTACGAGAACAGATACAAATGCCAGAGTAGTAAATGTGATCATGCGCTGTAGGAAACTGGCGTCACTGACCGTCTCCTTCATGTCGCTCCATGTATCATGGTCATTGTCACTACTCATCCCGAGAGGATCGACTCTGTGCTTGGGAGTGAGGTGAAGAGCGAGATCCTATCTCCAGGTATCGCTGACTGTAGCGCTAGCCTGGCAGTCACTAGGTACAGTGAAGCTTCTGTTCGGGTCGCTTTCCCAGCTTATCTGGCCGTCACTGCCGATACGATAGTACTTGTATTCGAAAGTTGTCGTTGGCTGTAGATTCACGGTCACTTGCCACAATGGATCTGAGCTTGTGTATCTATTTGCGGAAAGTGGAATACGGCTTTGCTCGTCGGTTGACCAGGATCCAAGCTGTGAAACGGAGCCAGTAAGGAAGACGGTTTCGCCATAGTATGTCGTTGCACGTTCGTTGAATGTCAAGGCTACCGCGGTCGGACAGGTCGTTGATGTCGTCGAAGTCACGAAGCCACTGGTAGGCGTGGGAGTGTATGTTGGCGAGGCAGTTACAATTACCGAGGAATAGGTTCCTGTAGCGCTGGAAGGCCGACACTGCGAGGGTAGAGTGTTTCCACCAGGAACAAGCCAGGACCCTGGGACTTGTCCGTTGCGCCTGGCATTTGCAGTCAGAAGGGCAGCATATGACCAAGTTAAATCTGCTGCAGATACCGGAACTCCTGTCGTTTTGTCGAACTGTTCTGCCAGGCTACCGTCGGGTGGTGTGAACCTCTGTGCAAAGGACATATAACTGTCGGCATAGATTCTGACGGCCGTGACGATGGACTCAAACGTCGAGGAGCTAGCATCGTATGTACCTGTGCTTATGCCCGCTATCAGATCTTGGAAGAAGGCTTGGTTGACTGAGTCAACTGTGACCGACCCAACCTTGTTCCATTGTAGAAGGGCGCCGTAGAGTTGCTCCGCTGCTGCGAAGTTGGCCAAATACCACGGGTTGCCGTTCATGTAGACGTCTTCAGCGTAACGACCGACAGCTACACCCTGACCGGCTAGTATGCCAGCATTGATCGCATAACCTCGAAAAGAATCCGTCACCTGCTTGTGGTTGGCCAAGGCTCTTGACGAACACGGCTGGAATGTTGAATCATCGCACGTCGCTGCTGGATCAAACATATGGATTGAGGTCAATAGAGAGTTTGCGTCCTTGCCTGTTCGACCGTCATTGACATTGATGTTCGAATCGACGTATTGGTTTGTCCAGAATGACTGCATGAAGCAGAGGCTTTGTGGAGCTTGTGAGTCGCAATAAGGACATGTTTGCCCTATACGGGTTGCGAGCGCACTACCTTCGACGAGAGCTCTATAAGAGCCTGCAATTGTAAAGAATGAACTGCCGTTGATCTCCTCCCACAAATCAAAGCCTGTTTGATTCCAGTATTGTGCAGTGTAGGAGAGATCATTCCGAATGACTGGCCAGACGAGGTCGGTGGCAAGGGACGTTTGGCCAGAAGAGATCAAATAGTTAGCATATGAAATCAGGGTGGTCGCCCGAAGTGCAGGACCATCGCGTTGAGGCCGACCCCATGATCCAGTAAAAGCTGTTCCATCGACGTTGAATTTTGGCTCACCTAGACCCGCGCCATCATCCAGGTTGCCAGAAGGGTTGACAACACCTTGTAGGACTGCTTGTGCTTGGACGTATTCTCTGATGTGTTGCTCGAGCGAGGCGTTACCAGCTATGACCTCGTCGACTAGCATCTTATAGGTCAATGCTGCGTCTCGGGTCCAAGTGTAGTAGTCTAAATATTGGTTGGTAAGCATATGCCGTGTCAGTAGGTGTCTAAGCTCCGCGTACAATTGGGATCATTTTTGCTTGGGCTTGCGACAACAATACCTGCCGCAGCACCCTGCGCTTTTGAGCCACCAGGACCTATATTGTTCAACACTCCTTGCAGCGCAATGGTAGATTCCGAGATAAGCCATGTGTCTAAGGATGAGCTTGCCTGCCGTTCTTGGATTGGTGTCGGTGCAACAGAGGCTAAGCTCGTTACTAATACGAACAGCTTGCTGATATTAAGCATATCGAGCGCTGTTACTGTAGCGTTATGCTACAACTGATGTCAGTGAAGGACTTCGGGTTATGTCTTTTCGTCGAGTGCTGTACCTTTTCTTAGGGCAAACGATGAAAGTACGATGCGTGCCCTCAATCGAATGGGTTGAAGGGCACATAGATCCGGAACAGTGGTGTATGGAATGGCAAGAGCTTACCAATAAGAAGAGATACATTGTGGTGGGTTGTGCGAATGCTAGAGGAGTTTCAAATATGAATGTCCTTTGTAGTACTTAGTGCGGAACCGTGTTGAGATTGCGGTCTTGATATATGGGTTGAAGACAAAAATGCACATGCGCGTCAAAGGTCACACGATTGTAGTAGTGAAGACTCTGAAAGTCTTGTGACAATTTTGCGCTGGAGCAGTGATATTAGTCAGGCGTTGAGACAGCTTGCACGGTTAATCAAGGTTGACAATTCGGCATCGAATATACATGTAGAAGATTTTGAATACGTATGGCAGACAAACATGCCACGAGGCCGGCATTCAGGATCGTTGTCACGCGTTGATAAACAAAGAAAGGGTCGAGACGTATTTTAGTCCAGAATCGGCTTGGAAGCTCGTGGTATCGGGGTTTTGAGGCTCTCCACCTGCAAAGCCGCTATAGATATTCTTGATGAAGACACAGGCTGTAGTGTGCTTGATGAGAGTGGTTAGCCACGAGTTTCGAACGAAATGAAGTGTTGAAACGTCTAGATCCAGTGGTCCAATAAAGATCAAATTCTGGTTGGTGGGGTACTGCTGAAGGCTCCAAGGATAAAATGACGTGGAACACGATCAGCGGATGACGACGAGGTGCTTCTTGCCGATAGAGCTCTGTATAGAAACAATCAACACTCAAGATGCAAGGCAGTCATCACTTCCAATGCCCGACGTCTCATGAGCACGTTCAAAGCGACTACTGCTAAATATACCTTCTGAACTACGCTTAACTTATGATGTGTCGCCAAATGAGCATTTTCTGATGCCTTTGAGGGCCGATTCCAGCAGCTTCGTTCAACTAACAATGTTCCAGCGTGGGTGCCTCATAACTGAGAGGCTACTAACGGGTTGAATCATCAAATGGACATCAGCAATACCTGTCGACCCTCGTATTCTCTTTAGCCACACCTGACGCATGCCAAGAACACGCCCTTTGGATGGCATGTCCTGTATAGAGGACCTTATTGAGTGCAAGGCAGTTCCTCACATTCCAAAGAACTTTGACACTATCACATCAAAGATGGGCAACGAAATAGTGGTTCGCTGTCATTGTGGACAGACGAATATCGCTATGCAACTCCAAGGATCACTACCTCACCAAGGTCCGGTGTGTCACTGCGATAGCTGTCGGCACGTAACTGGAGCATTGACGTTGAGCAGTGGACCACCTCTCCTAGATCCTCCTGTGGACGTGCTCAAGCAGAAGCTAACGCAATACGCTACTTCGCCGAAGATAACACGTTATTTCTGTCAGGAATGTGGCAGTCATGTGGCTTACCATGTGGTGGCCGAGGATAGATGGTGCATTTGCACAGGTGCTATCGACAAAGCCAAACATGGGAAGTTGGAGGCAATAGAAGCTATTACCGGTCACGAGTATCTTGCGGACACAAAAGATGGCGGTCTGAGCTGGTGCTTTCCCAACGTACCCTGCTACCTGGAAGACGATGGACAATCACCAGTCGAGGACCTCAAGGCGGAATTGAAGAAGCCACGCGACGATGAAGCAACAGCCGAAACCCCAGAAAAACTCCGAGCTGAATGCCATTGTGGTAGGGTAAAGTTGTCGATCGACAGGCCTGATAATGGGTAGGTGACCACTATCCTCCTCGACCTTACTAACAATCTCACAGTGATAAATGGGAAGGCGGAATTTGTGTCTGTCGTTCTTGTCGTCTCTCTCTGGGTCAGGCAATAGTGCCGTGGCTCTCCAATGTGCTGTTCGAGAAGGTTTCGTGGCCTGATGGTTCCACGTATTCTGAGGGAGCTACCAAGTACGCGAAGAGATTCAACAGCTCTGAGGGCACTTGGCGGGATTTCTGTCCCGAGTGCGGTGCATCAGTCTCCTGGCATAGTGACAAGGAGGCAGGACAGATGGACATCGCAGCAGGAATACTGAGAGCAGAAGAGGGTGCTTTGGCGAGAAGATGGATCAATTGGCGGACGACAAAGATTCACTTCACTGGGGATGCTGTAGACGCAGCGCAGGTGCAACTGTTGCAAGACAATCTGCACAATTTAGACGCTGCTTGAAAAGAATGAGGCATGTTTTTCAGCACAATCTTTGGATTTTCGTAGACACCTCGAAGAGAAATATTCGTGCCCTCGACTTCGATCACGCTTACCCGTTTTGGCAGGCACGATCGAACGCGTTCCGCGAATATTGAGACGCGTTCTTGCTAACCCCACATGTTCAGTCATTGAGAGCAATAAGTCTAAATCCTATATCTGTTCGTGATGCCTCGGGAGATTATCACGATACAGGCTGGGCAATGTGGCAACAGTATAGCCAGTCAGTTTTGGCAGCACCTGTGCCTAGAGCATGGTATCAGCCGTGATGGGACAATCGAAGACTTCGCAGCGAATGATTCTCACGATCGCAAAGATGTCTTCTTCTACCAGTCAGACGACACACGATACATACCACGGGCGATCCTGGTCGACCTCGAGCCCCGCGTGCTGAATAGCATCCAGACAGGACCATACAAGAACATATATAACCCAGAAAACTTCTTTTTGGGCGAACAAGGGAGCGGAGCAGGAAATAACTGGGCAGCAGGCTATGCGGCTGGCGATAGAGTACAAGAAGAGATCTTTGATATGATTGATCGTGAAGCTGATGGGTCTGACTCGCTTGAGGGGTTCATGCTTCTGCACTCGATCGCTGGTGGTACTGGATCTGGGCTCGGCTCTTACCTCCTGGAAAGAATGAACGATCGATTCCCTAAGAAGATAATACAGACATACTCTGTTTTTCCAGACACTGCAACTGGCGACGTTGTAGTGAACCCTTACAACTCCCTGCTTTCGTTACGACGTCTGACACAGAATGCCGACAGTGTGGTGGTTCTGGATAATGGTGCCCTTACCCGAATAGCTGCGGATAGATTACACGTCCAGGAACCGTCCTTCCAGCAGGTCAATCAGCTAGTCAGCACAGTCATGGCAGCTTCGACCACCACACTACGCTATCCAGGCTACATGCACAACGATCTGGTAGGTATCATAGCCTCCCTCATCCCTACACCACGCTGCCACTTTCTAACAACGTCTTACACACCCTTTACTGGCGACGATGTCTCTCAAGCCAAGACTGTTCGCAAAACAACAGTGCTGGACGTCATGCGACGACTTCTCCAGCCAAAGAATCGCATGGTCTCTATTACACCATCAAAGCAGTCCTGCTACATCAGCATATTAAACATAATACAAGGACAAGACCTCGATCCGACGGATGTGCACAAGTCCTTGCTAAGAATACGAGAACGACGCATGGCGACTTTCATACCCTGGGGCCCTGCATCGATACAGGTTGCTCTGACACGAAAATCTCCCTACCTGCCGAATACACATAGAGTATCGGGGTTGATGCTCGCTAATCACACAAGTGTAGCAACACTTTTCCGCAGGATAGTGGTTCAGTATGAGAAAATGAGAAAGCGCAACGCCTACCTCGAGCAATACAAGAAAGAAGCTCCGTTCGCAGACGGTTTAGGAGAATTTGATGAGGCGAGAGAAGTGGTAGGGGGTCTGATCGCAGAATATGAGGCTGCTGAAAGAGATGACTATCTTGACCCACAAACAGACTCTGGCAAAGCAGAAGGTTCTTGAACTGGCTGTGATGAGCGAAACAACCCTGAACTTTGAACAAGGTTCTGATAAGGCATGATGAAAATGATAACATGAATCTGTACGTAAAGGAAGATGAACGGTAGTCATCTCTCGAGAACACACAAGGAATTACAATGTTCACGAGTACCACCACCAGGTTAGCAGTCAAGGCATGTGAACCTCAACGTGAAAACGCTGTGTTGCACGTTCGCATAGTCGAGAAATGGTTCAGAGACCAGCTTGACACTGACACGAGTTCAAATTAAAAAAACTCGGGATCACGGCAAGTAAGGTGCACAATAGAACTGTCCACGAAGGAAGGAGATCCCGAGCGAACGGCGGAGCAGAAGTGCGCATCCTGCAAAGTCCCATCATAGCACATGGGGAGCAATAAACAGAGGGGGAACTCACCGTGGTCCCAACTGTCTCCAACCATGGACGAGTCTTGGGGTGGTCGAGATCAAAGTGGAACGGGGTCATGGAGGTTCTCGCTGTTTCGAAAGGTTAGCTAGAACAGTCGCATGATCAGATAGATGCCAACTCACGGGTCAAAATTTCATCCCATTTCCATCCCATCATCTCTGTGTTGGTCAATTTAGTATTTGTGCAACTATTATTGTGCACTGCCTTGCTCATCCTCCAACGCCTTGATCGAGGTTCCACAAGTTCTTCTCCATAATCACCGAATCCTGCCCTTTCCCTGACTCGTCTCAAGTAAGCAAATCCGCCACGTTCATCGGCATCTCATCAATCTGCGTACTATAATAAAGCTCGATATCCCTCAAAATCCTCACATCCTCACCCGTCACAAAATTGATCGCCACACCCTTTCGACCAAACCGACCACTCCTTCCAATTCTATGAATGTAGTTCTCTCTGTTACTCGGCAAGTCATAATTAATCACCAAACTAACCTGTTGAACATCTATACCTCGCGCCCAGACATCAGTCGTGATAAGGACTCGAGAATTACCCTGGCGAAAATCGGACATGATGCTGTCGCGCTCTTTCTGGGGCATTTCGCCGTGCATGCTGCTGACTGTGAAATTTGCCTCGCGCATCTTGTCGGTCAGCCACTCGACTTTACGGCGGGTGTTGCAGAAGATGACGGCCTGTGTAATGGTGAGGGTATCGTAGAGATCGCACAGGGTGTCGAATTTCCATTCCTCCTTTTCAACGGCGATGAAGTATTGCTTTAGGCCCTCAAGGGTCAATTCGTCGCGTTTGACGAGGATGCGGACGGGGTCGGTCATGAATTTCGTGGTCATGTCGAGGACGTCGTAAGGGAGAGTGGCGCTGACTACCACGACTTGTGTTGCGGGTGGGAGGTAGCGGTAGACGTCGTAGATTTGTTCGCGGAAGCCACGGTTGAGGAGTTCGTCGGCTTCGTCGAGGACGAGCATTTTGATGTGGCGGGTGCGGAGGTTGCGGCGGCGGATCATGTCTGCGACGCGGCCGGGGGTTCCTGAGACGACGTGTTGGCCGTAGTCGAGTTTGCGGATGTCTTCACCGATGTTGGTGCCACCGATGCAGGCGTGGCATTGGACATTCATGTAGTCGCCTAGGGCCATGATGACGCTTTGTATTTGGGTTGCGAGTTCTCTGGTTGGGCTAAGGACCAGTGCTGTTTGTGGGTGTTAGTCTCTCTCTGCGCTTTCTATACCTTGTCGTGGCAGCCGCAAGATTTGGACAATCCTCACCTTGTGTCTCTCTTACAGTAGTCTCCAAAATCTGCAAAATACTGATCGAAAATGTAGCTGTCTTTCCTGTACCTGATTGCGCCTGCGCAATTGTGTCTCGACCTTTACAGATTTGTACAATAGCCCGCGACTGGACTGCTGAGGGCGATTCGTAACCGTATGCGTAGACTCCTCGTAGAAGATTTTCCTTCAAATGCATGTCTTCGAAAGTCGGTGCGACAGTCACTTCTTTGGAGGTTGAGAACTCCATCTTGGAGTCGTCTAGTGGTTCTGCCATGTTTGAGATCCTCTGATGTTTCGTAAGGTATGGTTAGGTTCGCAACGGTGCGCAAAAAGTGGAATGTTAGGTCGATACTTTTGAATATGATGCTGCAGAACTTGAAGTTGAACCTGAAACTATTGTAGCTCACTACTCTTAATCAGGCTAGCTTCGACGTGCACTCGGACTTTGCATCGGCAACTTAGCCGACCTTGCAAACTCCTCCCACTGCATACTGTGGTGGTATGCCTTCAGTCGTTCGAAGACAGCTACTGTTCGTTGATTACTATCAATTACTCGCACGACTGTAACACCGAGTGTAAATTGAAATTCAAACGTGATCAGAGTTTAAAGCAGCGTCTCAATGACAGCAATCAGTTATGTCCTGAGCAGATACGTTATTGCTAGGAGATAAAGAGGCGCACAACGGCTATATTGAATCGAACTCCTCCTTGTATGGTCATTATGAGTACAATGCTCTATGCGATGTTATCTATGATTCATGTATCTCTGCAGACACCAGCTCTAATATCAACTCCATATTGAAAGTCGGCAGTCACTGGCCATCGTCTATTGCCCCGCCGTCTGCGAGCACTGCAAATTGCTCATGTCATCGTTACAGCACCTGGTCGTGTTATGGCTGAAGATACTTCTCGATCCTACTCGCTTGTCCTCGGAAATTCAAGCCCCTACTGCCTTCTTGACCCAGCGACTATTCTCCGCCTCAGCTGTGGTGTGCTCAGAACAGTTCGTGCCATGGGAGAGATGGAGTTAGTGGTAGTATTGACAGGCATCGTCATATTCATCGGCATAGTCGTGTTAATGACTACAGCCTTTAAATCATCGACCAGAGGAGGGAGCTTGGGACCACCAGTACTTGGAAGGTCGCCTGCGCTAGGAAGGTCTCCGGTATCTGGAAGAACATCCGTCGCAGCCTGTCCGATAGAGAAGATGTTTTGCAGTTGCTTGACGATTCCGTACAGAGCTTGCTCGCATGCTGAGCACTCTTCAGCTCGAACGGTGAGCATATCCATTCCCTCCATGTCGTCCATGTCGTCTTCACTGCTGCTATCATCGTCTTCTTTGCACTCGTCTCCAAGTGAATCTTCGAGTACGCCAAGCACAGCTAGGATCTGTTGCATGGTTGGTTGTTCTCCACTGGCTTCCATGAGCTGAGCACTGATACTAAGTGCTTCGTCGATCTTGGAAATCGCGTCGACGCATGAGGTATCGACACTGGGCGTGTCGTCATTATCGGTGTCAGGAACACCTGGGATGTTTGAGCCTCCACTTCCACTTCCAATGCCGCTGCCAACACCGCCGACGCTGCCAGTCGCGGGCAGTACATCCTTGACGATCTCCAAGATGCCAGTGAGGCCGCCCAACTGTCTCTTGCTGATATGGTTAACTACGTAATCATGGTTAGAGTAAATTCCGAAGACGGCAGAATCATATCTTACCTGGTGACGACAATCCCAATGTGATCAGCAAAGCTGCTGGAGCGATCTTCATGATATACATCTTGTGACTGGCGTACTGTGCTATTCGATGAATTGCCTGAAGACTGAGACAGCTACGTCCTGGTCGACCATGGCGACACTCGCCTTTATGTCTCTTTATCAGGAAGGCTGGGAAGAATGCTCGACATCCTTAATCTCTATGCTGTAGATCCATGTTGAGCATTTGGTGGACCGTGCTCGTCAAATACTAGATCTTGCACTGCGCAACTATGATCTGTGCGGTTTCGCTATGGCGATCTTGCGGCTCCTTGGCTCAAGCTTGCTACTAAAGTCGTTGTCAATGCGCTGTCGTCGTCATAGTTGCACAGTGACCACAACCTCATGTATCTCTGTGGCATTCTTAGTGGTTGGCCATGTATTTAGATTATTGGTATTTCCACCCCAAGATCATCCATCATTCCACGTCCTTCGCAACGATGAGATGATCGATGGTGTATGGTTGTCAAATCAGTCGTGTATGCCGTGAACGCGCCTCTAATATTCCTCAGCATCGTCAGTATCGTTGCTCGTATTGTCGCTTTGGAGCCATTCGACAGTTATCACACCACGAACCTGCGATACGCTGACATCTCGGAAGAGCACTTTGGTAGTACATGGTCAGTCAAACACCTTATATCGATATATGTGATCGTTGCATGCTCATGGTCCGTGCGTAAAAGTAGTAGAGTTGGGCAAGACATCGTCACTGCAGAGTCGACACCGCCTGCGGAAGCATATTTGGAAATTGTAAGCATTAAACCGTGTACGTTTAGGATCTTAAACCTCAAGCAACAACGTTCACACCAGCCTTCTCCAAGATTTGCGCAAACTCCTTCCGTGGCTCATCCGCCAAGAGAGCATATGGCTTCCTGATACCACCAGTTTTCCATCCCCTTAACTCCATACCCGTTTTGACCGCAGACGCATAGTGGTGCGATTCCAAGAATTTGCAGACAGGGAAGATCTTGCTCCACAGTTCTCGTCCTTTCTTGAGATCTTGCTGCACGGCGACTGCCTCCCAGAGTTCTGCTGACAGCTCTGGAATGACGTTGCTTGCACCCCATACCGAGCCCTTCGCTCCTGCTGCCAGACCGTAAAAGGTCAATGTGTCCCAGCCGTTGAAGGTTGTGATCTCGTTCTGTCGTTCAAAGAGCAATTCTGTCAACGCTGGTGCGTTGCCTGAGGTATCCTTCATGTACCTCACACCACTGCCTGACAAGCCGGCGAGCTGTTCTGGGCTGAGTGTGACGCCGCTTGCAGACGGTATGTTGTAATACATGATTGGCAGATTAGAGGCCGAGCTGATCTCGTTAAGCAGTTCCTTCAGTTGCTCATAGTTAACGGCGTCGTAGAATGGCGGAACAACCATGAGTGCATCTGCACCTGCTTGAGAAGCATGACTTGCAAGCTCTACACAATCTTTTGTTGTCAGTGCACCAGTTCCAGCCACGACTGGGATTCGACCAGCACAGTACTCGACGCACAGCTCGATAAGCTGTTTCCTTTCAGCAATACTCAATGCTGTAAATTCGCCGGTCGAGCCACCTGGAACTATGCCATGTATACCACTGTCGACGAGGAAGTCGATGTGGTCTTGAAGTCGCTTGGCGTCGATCTGCGTGCGATCATCCGTGAAAGGTGTAATGAGAGCGACAAAGATGCCTCGAAGATCTCGTGGTGGTGAGTTGATCATTTTTGTTTCTGTGATGTGTCGAAAACCTTCGGGAGGATTGAGTCAAAGTTTGTGGGTAGTCTGTTTATCAAGCTGTATTTCTAGGACGGATTTGCGCTGGATATACTAGCAGGTCTCACCACAGGTAATCACTTCCAACTGCTTCGTATATCTGCAGATCCTTTGCGGTGTTCTGCATCAGGCAGGTGTCGGCGCCAAAGTGGAGCGTGGCATGACTTCCAATTGGTCGATAGTGCTATAGGCAAGGTATTCCGTAGATCTAGGCTTATACCTGGATCCAGCAATGGAGGCGTTGTGAGTGTGGTTGTTCAGCCGCATCGTCGTCTAATAAAACGTTCCTATGATCTGAGACAGTCTGCGAGCACATAACAAGTACGTAAACGAAGTGAGGACAACTCTTGTATCCTTCAATACCATCAACCACTTGAGATAGACGCTTGGGATGGCCAACAGAGCTCAAAACTTAGATGACAAGGTATTCTCGATTGACGACCTGAAGAATGAGGGTAGCAAGAAGTTGGCGAAGCCTTATCGAGGTAAGGCTGGATTTCCCAATGATTGACCGGATATTGAACTCGTGTTGCAGACTTTTACAATGAAGGAGCCATGGACTTGGTAACGTCAGTGTTTCTTCGTGTCCGATTCAGCTCGGCTGACAACCTCCAGACTGCGAGACAATGAGAAGGCATTCGACAAATTCAAGATCCGTCCCCGAGTTTGGAGAAATGTAGCCAACCTTGATATGTCAACCACCATATTTGGTCAAAAGGTACAACAGCTCATTCTCCATTCTCGCAAGCCCGCTGATATTGGCAGATCTCGATGCCACTCGGCATTAGTCCGACAGCGATGCAAAAACTTGCTCATGATGATGGTGAGGTGGCCACCTCACGTGCTGCAGCACGCATGCATCTACCTATGTGCCTCTCTTCATATGGCACGACCTCGTTAGAAGACGTCAAGTTGCAAGGAAACGGTAATCCTTACATCATGCAGATGTGTATCGTAAAAGATCGAAACATTACTCGACAGCTACTCCAGCGGGCTCAAGGTACGTGAATAGACGATCTCTTGTCGAGTGTCAAACTGATTGAACAGCTGCTGGCTATCGAGCCCTATTCATCTCTGTCGACGTGCCTGTACTAGGACGAAGGTTGAATGAAATGAGAAACAACTTCACGCTTCCTCGAGATTTAACCTTTCCAAACATTTTGTCCAGTGGTGGCGACGAATTTGCTGGAGATCAAGAGACAAAATCCGAAGGTCCCCAAGCATTTGGTGAGCGAATATCGTGACGCGGAAGGCCTCGACTGACGGTGACAGATGATACTTTAGAATGGGAGGAAATCATCCCATGGCTCAAGAAGAATTGCGGCGACATGGAGGTGTGGCTGAAAGGAGGTTAGTACAGTAGACTCCTCCCGAATCATCCAATCTAACAACCACCAGTGACGACGCCAGCAGATGTTGAGCTTGCCATCAAATATGGTGCAGACGGAATTGTCATCTCCAATCACGGTGGAAGACAACTTGACGGTATGCCAGCGACCATTGACGCTCTAGCAGAATGTGCTCCGATCGCTCGAGGTCGCATACAGATCGCCATCGATGGAGGCATCCGGAGAGGTTCGGATATATTCAAGGCATTGGCTTTAGGTGCCCAGTATTGCTTCATTGGTCGTATCGCAATCTGGGGTCTTGCGGTAGGTAGAGTCTCTTCCTTGAGAAGGACGTTGCTGACGTGGCGACAGTATGGTGGGCAGAACGGTGTTGAACTAGCTCTGGAGATCCTACGGCACGAGCTGCACACCACAATGGCGTTAGCCGGGTAAGCACACCTTCGAAGCTGAACTAACATTGCTGACATATCTAGTTGTCGATCAATAAATGAGATAAGTCGAGACCACTTAAGTGTATTAGGGCAGAACAATCTTTTGTCCAAGCTGTAGACTAGACCTAGCATAATATAACCCATTCTTTCTTCTCCTTAGAGATCTCAATCCATGTTGTCGCAGGGCCAGCATTTCTCGCAGAGCGTGGAGAGGCAGCGACTTGATCTTTCCTCATGAACACTCCCGACATCATAGTTTCAGCTGCTTTGTAGCTCTGTAAGCCTGTTTTGGCGAAAGCATTGCTCACCCAAGTCGAGAGGTAGTCTCGTCTGGGGCCTGGACTTGCTTCGCAACCAGCAATAAATGCAGGCCAAGCAGTTCCCGGAGACGCAACTTGATATCGAATAAGAGACAAGTCGAAATTGCGTAATGCTTCGATCACCTCATCGACGTGGCTCTGCAAGATGAGGGAATTGACATTGCGGATCCGTCTGTAGAAGTAGAGCACAAGAGCAGCATTCATGGCTTGGAGCATGTAATGACTAGAAGATAGGGGCGTTGCGCTCTGCGCTACTGAGCTTGAACGTGCAGCAAATGAGCATATCATGTCTTCCAGCCGCGTGGCACGCTTTTCTATCGATTTGTGAGCCGTGTGTTGTCCGCACAGACGTCCAGCCTTTTGTGCGTCTACAACATTAGCTAGTCGAGTTGTTTGCGAGAGCAGGCTGAGCCAAGTTTCCGGCAATCCGTATATTTGCAAGTACATCGTGTCCTGATACGTCCTTGAATCTTGAAGATGTATATCGTGGAGACCCACAGCCGGATCCTTCTGTTCTTCGAGGTCGAGATCTTGATCATCAGGACGCTCGATACGTAGAAAATCATCCAAGCGAGCATTATGACCAGCATCAAGCACGAGATTTTGTGCTGAAGGTGGAATTGGTACGTTGCCGAGCACATGGCCTTTGATCTCATGGAGAACATATGTGCTTTCGCCTACAATCCTGAACCACGTATACATGTGGTGCATCAGACGGGCTCTTCTTGATATTTGTCTTTTCGCAAGCCCGCGCACTCGAAGCAACCTTTCCGCATCAATCATGTAACAGCGAGCATCTCTTTGGTGGCCGGCCATGATCGCATAGGTCAAGGTGCATATGAGCGCCATCAACTGATCTTTGTATTTTGCTTTTGCATTACCCTGAGTTTCACTTTGCAACGACTTCTGCAGATGTGCTTTGGCGTAGTTACCAGCTCTCGTTGCGATCGCAAGCCAGTACCCATTGGACGAGTTGCCTAACTCAGGGTCATTTACTGCGAGGTAGTAAGCAGAACAAGCAAGAACACTGCAGAAGTTAGCAGCATTGGCATGCTTTATCGGTCGGCCCAAGTATGTAATATCGGCATATGTTTGTATCGCACTGGTAACATTGAGTATCTCAAACGGTGATTTAGCATTAAAGGGCAGAGCGCCAACAGCTCCAATCACATGATTCGAGAAGTTCTTGATGAGCTTTGCAGCTTGAGCTATCATGTCCGGGTCGTCGATAAGAGCGGACGACGTGGTAGGCAGCTCCGCAGATTCGGCAACACCGATACTCGTGGCCGGCCAACCAAGCTGTGGTTCGGCAGAGTTGGTATTGATACCAAAGTCGTCTGGCTGCGCGCCGAGCCACGTATCAAACTCCAGGTCAAACAGATCAGACCATTGAAGGTAATCCGGAATAGAGGTAGCTAGTCCTTGACTCGAAGGGGTTGTGATACGCAGTGAGTCGTCGATGACAGGTTCATTGAAGGTGTGATCTATGTCAGGGACGATCTCAGCTGGGAGTGAAGGCTGTACACCCGCTTGAGAGACGTTGGTAAAGTCAATAACTCGAAAGGGACCAATCTCAAGTACATCCTTTCGATGGGGACGAAGGCCATCCGACCAAGAATCTATGGTTGCCAAGGACGTATCAATGGATTTTGAGTCTACTTGTTGAACTAGCTGCCTGCTCATCAAATGTCGTGCTTGCTCTGAAACATGGTTAGATCAGTATCACAATGTGGATGTGCCTGCCGACCTGAGTAGAGGTGCCGTCGTGTGCCTGATTTCTCTTCATGTGCGGGAGCCTTGTCATGTGAGACCCACTGTATGCTGGTATCATAGCCTAAACACTGCACTCCGAGTGCTTGGCAGTTAAGACACTTAGGGCGGACCTGATCGCATTTTTGATGACGCCTTCGACAACTTTCACAACCTCCGA
This sequence comes from Lithohypha guttulata, assembly GCF_036872675.1. NCBI lineage: Eukaryota > Fungi > Ascomycota > Eurotiomycetes > Chaetothyriales > Trichomeriaceae > Lithohypha > Lithohypha guttulata. Next base: position 2,444,508 of record NW_027042750.1, read on the forward strand.
GCACATGAGTGCGGCGAGAGGCTCCTCGGTTTGAGACTTTAGGACCCATATGCTGCTGACGACACGCAAGAGTGTCACGTTGTAGCGTTGTCCAACATTGTCGCGCAGTCCTGGTTGCGTTCGCGATTTCGTGGAAACCATTGCACGGAGTCGAAGGAAGCTGAGAGCTGTGGGTCGCTTGTTGTATTCCACGAAAGGAAAGTCTTTCCATCTTCTTATCGCGGACTGTAATTGGCAAATATCTCCTAAAAGACCCACTTCTCCGCAATCCACTCTCGGTGGTCGACGACTTTGTGCTTGGTAAACAGCACAACTCAATCCAGACATGTAGCCGCTTAGAAACAAAAGGGAGGGTCATTAGATTGATGAGTGGTCACTGAGTGAATGAAGATGTCCTCAACTTGAATTTTTATCATCGCCATGTGTGTAGTTTTTGTGGTGCAAAAACCAGACAATAAGCACTGCTTGTTCCAATAGTCGATACTAGTCGTGCAGAACGTTAAGAATGACACTCAAAGTATTCCTGTAAGTACATTCCTAGACATGATGCTGCTGGGGCCTACTGAGCATGCAATAGCACCGGTGCTTCAGGCTATATCGGCGGAGAAGTGTTGAATCAGATCTCACGCCTTGATGCGTCACACCATGTCAGGTGTCTTGTGAGAGACAAAGGCAAGGGCGCTGCTATCAAGGAGACATACCAAAAAGTCGAGGTAGTCGAAGGAGATCTCGATGATGCTAGCTTGATAGAAAGCGAAGCAAAGGCTGCCGATGTCGTTCTGCACCTCGCCAGTACGCGACATGAAGTCAGTACGCGTGCAATTGTTAAAGGATTGAATGATACAGGCCGCCAAAAAGCAGGTTACTGGTTGCAGATCAGTGGTGCATCCATGTTTGCTGGACCCCAGATGAAAGCCGGGACATATGGTGAGGCCGAAGGAAAGACTTATGATGACATTGCCGATGTCGAGGAGATTAGAGCCGTGATCCGAGCAAGCCCAGGTCGGATAGTTGACAATCTGGTTCTTGACCAGGATCAGGAGCAGGTCAAAACAGCCCTTGTACCAGGTCCAATCATATACGGCAAAGGCAGGGGACCAGGCAATACCCGTACCGTGCAAGGGCCAGCAATTGCTGAATACACCATAAAGAACGGCGAGAGCTTCCAGGTTGGCAAAGGCGAGAACGTTTGGAGCACAATCCACGTCGCCGATATTGCCAAGCTTTTCGTCTCCCTCTTAAGTGCTGCAGCTGATGGAAAGAATGATGTGTGGAATGAGGATAGGATCTTCCTTCCAGAGAATGGTCAAATTGTAAGCTGTCCTGAGCCCGCGCCATTTCTTTACTGACCAGAAGTGTAGGCTTTCGGTAAATTCGCTCGACTTATTTCCAAAGCAGCTCGTGACCAGGACCTGATCAAATCAGACAACATCAAATCTTTGTCGGGTAAAGAAATCGATCAGGTTGTGCCTCACGGATCGATAATCCTCGGAACTAATGCAAAGCTCAGTTCCTCTAGAGCTCAGAAATATCTGGATTGGAAGCCGACAGAGGTATCGCTAGAGGAGGACATTCCTCGCATGGTTGCAGAAGAAGCCGAGAGGCTGCGAGATGGGAACAAGAGCACTTCATGATCCTCGATATATGCAGGTTAGGGCTACCCTTGAGCCAAGTTGTAAATCAGGACAGTGAATATGTGTAGGCTGCTGTCGACCAGGCCATGGTCGCTGCTGGACCCTATACCGTCCTGGACCGTCTACCAGGGGTGGCTTCCTATATGTCTTGCCCCGTAGATATTGCAGGCAACCAGAGATATTTCAACAACGTCTGTCTTGACCTGCGCTTCTATCTTAGTTATTGCTAGTCTGGCAATCGATCAGGAATTATTGGATTGTGAGTTATTGAGGGAGTGAGCTCGCGAACAGTCGGTGGTGTATGGTTGTGGGCCGACTACGGCAGCAGAACCATAGGTAACATGGTCGTCCATTTCGAAGATTGAACAGCCTTCCTATGCGGAGGTGCGTAACATTAACAGCTGCGCTCGTGTCAAAGGTCAATCGCATACTAACGATCGCGAGGTCGAGCCGCGCTTTCCTGCTGCATTTTATTCGGGGACTACACTCCGAAGTATACCCGAACTTAGTCGCACGTTTCCCCATACAGAATCCAAAGCTCAAGTGGCTCAGGTCTTGAGATGATGATATGTATGGTATTGTCCTTCTGAAGTACAGTATATGCTAGCTGCTTAGAACCCTTCCAAGAGATCGCTCAACGTGATAGGTTTCCTGACAGCAGTCGAGGATCCCTCGTTGAACGATACCCAGATGCGATCGTCCTCGTTCTCCCCAGATGTGGTTACGCTCAGCGCTTTGCCCTTGGTCGCTGTGCTCTTAGCGATCGAAGATGCGTCAATACCTTTGCCATTCGACGGAGCAGGTGCAGCTATAATGTTCAAGTTCTCGATCGGTCGGCCGAAGAAGTCGCGCCTGACCACGGTAGTCTTCTTCTGGTTCGGATCCTGCCCTTTCGACAAGGGTCTAACATTCTCTCTCTCCTCCCTAGGGGTCTGAACAAACTTCTCTGAAAGAGCTCCGCTGCCTCTAGCTTGTCGAGCTGCTGATGCTTGGAGAACTTTCTCCTTCCGTAGTTCTTGGTCCAGAACTTGGCGTATGGCATAACGTGTAGGCTGCGAAGTGGCTGTCGTCGCCTTCGAACTCGAACTCGATCCCGAGAAGTGGTATGCCGAAAGAGAGTCAATGGGTCTGTATGAAAATTAGTCCTGATCAGCCAAGAGTGGGAAGAGGTGATAACTTACGGCTCCATCCTGAATGCCCACCCTCCATTCATCGTGCCCATGCTAGACCCTTCTCTTTCATTCTCGATTCTCACTTTCTCAAAGCTAACATTGAGCGCACTCATGACACCAACAGATCGACCAACACAATTTCGCTCGCTTTCTTTTCTTACCGAGGCCACAGATGGACCTCCTGCACTGCCTCCCACCACCACAGGTTTGACGTCTGGTGAAATCATACGATACACGTGTGGAACAAGTTCTCCAGCCACATTGTCGATAGAGCTAAACAGACGAAGCAAATCGGCCGAGAAACCACTTTGCATCTCAACCAGGGCAGTGCGGTTCTGCTTCAGTGCCTCGTGCGAAGCAAAGTCAGCTCTTGAACCACTAAATGGATGGGCTAATTCCATATTTTCCTGTTTCTCGACGTCGTTTGATGACGAGGAGGTGCCTTCCATGGAGGCAAACAAATTATGGAATGCGCAAGCACTTGTGCTCAGGTATCCACCAAGCTCCCATTCTTGACCAGAAAATATTCGACCTGACAAGCTGTCGTGAAAGTGCAACCAGTCGTAGCTGGCGTTCGGCTTCGAAAGGAATGTGTCATCTTGAAACACTTGGGAGGTATACGTCTGAAAGCAATCCGTCATAAGTCTGTCATGGTCACCACAAGTATTGGCCATCTCACGTAGAGCATGAATGGCAGATCGTTTTCGAAGGTCAGCAACGCCGAGAGCATGGTTTTCGGACTCCTTGATCTGTCGAGCTTCGTCTGCACTCAGCGCTGTTTGTTGATGTGGCAATCCTGCTCCTTCCAAGAAGATTCTGTCGATAACCTCCCTGATACCACCTCGTCCCAAACCCTTATGGGCCTTGAGAGGAGTTTCGCTAAGCTGGGCCTCGACCCACTTTCTAGTCAGTCTGCTGTCAGCTCCCGAGTCACTTATCCTCAGCTTGCTGGCGAACCACTCTCCTTGCACGAGAACACCCCGAATATCTCCTTCACCAGCTCCCTTGGCAGTATTGGAGTTTTGCTTGCGGCTGCCCATACCCCAACAATCCTCGCACAGTCGCCGGACCGCGTCATTGTCACAGCGAATATTTTCTTTTTCGAACACACTTTTCAGACGAGCAATGACCTTGTCGATGGGTGGTCTGCGCACGTGTACAATTTCCGCCATGGAGGAATTGCGTAGAGGTCGTAGTGAGGGAGCATATACATCGTTGCAGATGAGTATCAACGGTCGCAGCATCTTGAATTTGTCACCCTTCCTCTTGCTTTGAGTGGCTGTTGGTGCTGTAGTGTTCATGGAAGCGTTCTTCTGGTCAAGCTGGACAAGATCGATGAGAGCCTTCATGAAACCACCTTCTCCACCACTACCCCCAGATCCAGTAACCACACCATCGACCTCATCCACCACGACGCAAACAGGGCGACCAGCCTTTCGAGTTTTCCCTTCCTCCTGTATGCCTCGCACAGTCTCTGTCCCTAAGGCATCTTTGATTCGTCCTTTGACCACATCCCTGCTTCGATCGTCGCTGGCATTGATCTCGAGCACTTCGTAACCAGCCTGTTTGGCGCAGACATGAGCTAATGTCGTTTTGCCCAGGCCAGGGGGTCCAGTAAGCAACATAATTTTCCGATGTTGTTGTTCTTGACCATCATTGTTGTCCTCGTACACTTTCTTCGTTTTCTTCTTTGCAGCCCCTGGAAAGACAATATTGTCCCAAGCTTTCAGCCATCGCAGAACAGACCGATGTGTACGCTCGTCGCCGACAAGTTCTGTGAATTTCTTTGCACGGTACTTCTCGGTCCACATCTGATGCTTGCTGACCCTCCTGCCTGTCTCGCTGTGGCTTGACTGTGGTCTTGCAAGCTCAATACTTGGCTGTATATCGATGTCTGCCTCTCTTTGAGCTCTTAATTCCTTCTCTGCTTGATTCAGTTCTCGTTGTATCTTTGCCTCGTTTACGAGCTCATGAATGTCAACACCGTAGTATGCTCTCTTGGCTCTGCCCTCGTTCGTGACAGATCGACCCGCAATCACCTGCTCATACGTCTGAGTGGCTTGCTTCTTTCGTGGTATCACACGAATCGATCCGCCTGAAGTCGTCTGAAGGTTAATGGTTTTACGTGTGAGTCCTCGACCGAGATTTAACGGTAGAGATGCTGAGGACGGCGCATCAAGATGCGAGGATGTTGTGTCTGATAGCAAGAGTAGCTTCGCGGCTATTTCCTGGGGTTGGGGAGGAAGAGAGTTGAGCTGCTCGTCCGAAACAGGACGGCTGTTCGTCGTAGGGGTAACGGTTGAATCGAGGCATTTTTCGACCGCGTTATCGGTCCAGGAGGTTCGAGTGTTTTCTGAGGGCTTGTAATTCGGTTCAGAAAGCCTGGGTTTCTTCAGCAACGGCTGTTGGAAGTCAAACTTCTGAAATAGCTTCCGCTTTGGCTTTGGCGGGTGCACTGATAATGCTGCTGGTGAGCTTGCTGGGTACACAACGGGCGAGGACGAGAGAGACATGGCAGGCACCTCGATCATGTTAAGACTGAACGAGCTCGATAGTACTGGTCAGAAAGATAACCGACTACTACTTAACGCGTTCGACCATTCTTCGATGTAGTTTACGCGACCGTGTTTTTTTCGCGCGTCATAGCGTGCTGGAAAGTTAACCATCATGCCCCGGTAGATCGATAGCAAATTGAGCAAACATTGCTGCAGGTCCAGGGGAGTCGCAGCCAAACTCAGTGAAGCTTGTACCAGAGACCTCCGTCATCCGCTCATCGCGTTCCTGCTCATGCTTGTGCAAGCACACCGTCGCATACCTGCGATGGCGCATTCCTCAGCAATCCAAACACGATCAATACAAGACCTGCTTTTTGCGACATAGTCCTCTCTCTCTCCTCAATGAGCAAGCCAACCACACCATGTCGTCCAGCAGCAACATCTCCGAATTATCGGCAGATACGTTCGCCGAGTAAGCTTCCTCCGTCTCCAGCATCCTTTGCTCGCGCAACTCGCTCAGAGCTGACCGCTGCAAAAAGACTACTCTCCGGTCCTCTCCTCGAGATTACGGTAGGTGCCGAGCGCAAGAGTTGGCACATCCACCATAACCTTTTGCGCCATCACTCGAAATACTTCGATGACGATAACTTGATAAATGGTGAGGAGAAGCGTATCAGAGACGGAAAGGTCGACCTGCCCGAGGAAGATCCAAGCGCTTTTCGCGTCTTTGTGAAGTGGCTATATCAAGGTCGCATCGATGACGTTTCGACCTTAAAGGCAGATCAGAAATGGAACTACGCTTTTGCCTGCCAGAATCTGTACATACTCTGCGAGAAAATAGGCATGCACGAGCTGAAGAATCAGGCAATTGATCAGTTTCGGAAAGGATGTTACGAGACACGACTCGTGCCTGGTGGGGACGAGATACGACCTATCTATAATCGCACTGCTGTCAACTCTCCCTTTCGAAAGCTTGTCAGCAGGATCGCTGCAAGGCAGATCATGGACCCTGATTCCAGAAGAGATGCTTCGATGTATCTCGAGTGCTTCAAGGCTGCTCCCAATTTTGCTGTCGATGTGCTCAATGCGATCAGAGAAGGCACGGAGGGTGTCTTGCTGGACGATCCGACAGAGGGCAACAGTTGCCGCTACCACGAACATGTCAATGGCGAAACATGCTGTAAGACAGTACATTTCAAGGATGGGGTTTGAGCCACTTGACGTCGGACTCGCGTTTATATTAATTCCCTGGTATTCATGTCAGGCAGACTGAGCAGGACGGCGCGTCGTGGCGACGAACGATTGTTTAAGACCAAGACAGGCATATAACAGAGGAAAGAGCGTCGCCACCTCGAAGTCCAGTGTGCAAGCATTGAACACCTTATGGTCCGATCATCTATATCATCAGGAAACTGGCCAGCCCCAGAGTCCCGCCTGTGGCAAGCTTCACTACCCTTGTTCATGTAACAGAGAATTTCGGAATATTGCTTCTCCCTCCTTAGGAGCGTGGACAGTCAACGCAATCAGTGTAGTGCGTGAACAGCTCCTGCATCTGTTCCGCATGCCTACATTCACGACTTCAAAAAGAGCTAAAGTTCTCAGCACATATACTTAAAGCACTTCAGAGGTCTTCTGAGTCAGCCCAATCGGTCTTTCAAATTTAGTTTCTATCTATATCCTCCAGGGTATCACTATAAACAGATAGAAATTTAGTCAACTCGAACATTAAGAGTGTAAGACTATCACATGGCCAGGCAAAATTGCCGCCTCCCCATCTAGATCTTGGGTATCTTTGAACAAAAAATGAAAACAATTCCAAACTTTTCCAACTCTTGGGTTCGATAATCAAAAAAGAAAGGCAAGCCTGCTTGCCACTAAAAAGCGAGACCAACGTTCACTCGTCTATAGCCACCCTGAGCACACATCTCAAACATCATCTTCTCGACGTCCTTGGTTTTTGCGCTCAGTGGTGTCCGTGGACTAGGGCTTGGGCTGGGCGTGCTGCCTCTGAACACGAAGCCTGTGGTCGTTACTGCGATGGTCTTGCCTTCAGGTTTAACCTCCTCTTCTAGGTGGATTGGGATTGTGTCAGGACCGGTGACGACTTGGTGGTATGAGTGTGAAGTGATTGTGCTCTTCATTGTACCTGTGCGGCTTTTCATGTCGACGGTGGTCACGGACTCGGCGTCGTAGGCTCGCCTGGCAGGTTGCTGTGCTGGCTGTCGATCTTCGTGGATCAGCTCGGGTGTCTCGGGCTGCTCGAAGAGCACGTCAGTTGCGACTGTTGAGGCGACTGTTGACGTTGTCTGTGTTCGCGTGTGGGATTTGGCGGAGGAAGATGGAGATCTAGCATGACCACGATCGACGGCATTCGCATTAGTATTGATTGCTTTTTGACGTGGAAATGGTGTGTATAGGTTGAGTGGTGTTGGCGTCTTAATTGGCTTGGCTGCTGCTGACGTGACTTGATCGACCGGAGATGGAGTCTGCGCCTTGTTGTGGTTGAGTTGATAGAATTGAGAACGTTTGCGTCTGTGTTCAGCGAAAGACGATGATGTGGTTGTAGTCTTGACCGTGCTGACCGATGAGTTCCGCGAACGAGTGGTGGCCTCATCTTTGTTGTTGGTGTCATTGTTCAACCACTGGTTGATACGAGTATTAGTCTTGAAGTCTGTGTGAAAGTAGGATCTTGGCTCCTCGGCAGGGGGCGCCTGCTGAAGATCTGCTGGTTGAGGCGAGGTAGCTTGTGCTTGTTCCAGTGTGTTGGTCCGAGTTCTTAGAGCGGTGGAAGATGCAAGCACAATTGATGCTGATTGAGAAATTTTCATCTTGTGTTTGGCGATGATCGTGGTCCTTCTATTTGGGCCAGGATCGACAATCGGAGCAGGAGCTGCTAAATCACTTTCTTGACCTATGGCAGGTGGCAGGAGAGAACGATGTGCCATTTCTGTAGGTATTCTGTGGACGTCAACTTCTGGGAAAGCCAAAACCTTGCCGTTGATCATGACGGCGCCGCTTGGTGGAGGTGTAAACTCTTCCTTCATTGGACTGAGAATTTTCTTGCCCTGATCTGGTGCCATTGCGAATTGCATGGTTGAAGGCAGTCCAGGTAGTGTAGAGTACCATGATATAGGATGACTGTGCAGCGCATCATAGGACGATGGAGGCCTTGAGTTAGAGACGATAGTCGATTCAGTATCGTTCCGAACATGCGACATCCTCCTAGATAGTGTCTGTTCAAACATCGATGCTGGCTTAGCATACGTGGACCGCGGCACTGCTGGTGTATGGCGGGTGAGCATCTCCTCTGACTGAGTTCGAACCAAAGCTCTAGGAGGGAACCTGATCTCGCCAGCTTCGGTGAAGCTCACTTGGTCGAACTCTGGTAGGTCTGACAGGCGTTGTTCGTTATAGATGCTGAGCTGTAAGGGTCGGAAGGATGGGTTGCGCCTCAATTGACAGTCGTCAGCAGCCAGTGCTGGTTGAGGTTTCGCAACGTTCGGTCTTGTGATTGCTTGCTTTCTTGTAACGAAACTAGTTCGGGTCGAGGCTCGTGACAATGACTTCCTGCTCTGATGGACGAACTTCGACACTGTAGCTTGTGCCGTGACTGGTGTAGGAGGCAATACATCGTAAACTGTGAGCTTCATAGGCTCTACCAAATGAGGCTGATGATGTATCACTCGCATAGGACGTTCGACACCTATCTTTGTCAGTCTGGATCCGTACCTCGTCAGAATGACTCGTACCAATGCGCCTCGAGGCACGCTTTTGAGCATAGCTTTCTTTTTTCTCTCGCACAGTCTCCTTCGCGCTCAGACAGTTCAGGATGCCAAAGCATGAGGCCTGGCCTCGTGGCGAGTCTGGCTGTGATTGGGACATGTTGTTGTCTGATCTCTTCACCACAGCCGCAATACTTCCCAAGCCGAAAGAACGTATACAACGACTTTTTCAGCTCCAACTATATTATGATATCTTTGCTCAACTGACCTCCCAACGACCAGCATCAGGGATCTTGTTCACCTCTTCCTTGCCCAACCGGGATATTAATAAAATGGCTCTGCCCTTGGTATCGGAGAATTAAAACGTGGAAAGAAAGAGAGACTAATGCAGGTACATGAGATACCACTGCCAGCGAAGCAGGCACAAGTATCATGTAGTGCAAATGCAGATGGAAAGGAGCGACTAGGGTAACATCATGAAGCTGCAAGCCGCATGGGCAGGGCAGACGAAACAGAAACCCCGAACACCAGAGTTGCAAGTAACATACCTGTAAACGAAACCGTCAGGATGAAATCTGTCAGCAAAATCACGAATCTCTGACATGCTCGATCAGCGCTTCCACCGGGTTGATTGGCCTTCATCATGCCAGCAGTTCAGATGGTGGCTTGCGATCGAGAAGTGTAAGCAGAGCAAGTAGGTATCGCGTGGAAGGAGTCGAGGTTAACAAAGTCGTGTACTCATGGTGGTTGGTTGGACAAGAAGTGATTCCAATCCCAGGCGCGAAGTCTAGGCGCTATGCCTTGACCAATAGAAAACGACCATCGATGGTGGGTACGCGGGAGGGAGTCCCGAACCTGAAAGCCATTGTGCTGCGATGGGTTAGAGGAAATCTGAAACATAACGTGCTGGCAAGTTCGCGAAGAAAGGAATTCTTAATTCACGTACTGAAGCTTCAGAGCTCCCAGTAGCTCCAGCTTGGAAAGAGTTGCTCAGAGCATAGTTTTGAAATTTCGCTTCGAACTAACGTGAGGCTCCGTCATTACTGCAGCTCACCGCTGAACCACTGATCATACAATTCCGCCTTGCTCTCCATAAGTCCATATTAAGTAGAATGCTATAGTTTACAAAGCAGAGTCCCAGGACACCACACACGCTTCTGCTCCATCCTCCACGTATATGATCGAATAGCTGAAACTTGAACGACCTTCCAATAACTTTTACGCCTTGCTCTGAGTTTCAAGCCCAAATTGCTTAATATCGTTGTACATACCGTATTCCACCATCATCCTGTGGTGGTGGGGCATAGATAATCTCTCTGCCTTCAGCGTCGATATATCTCGGTAGTGGCTGCATCTGAGACACTGGCTGGTACGAGGGTTGCTCAATTACCCGATAACGAGACGGTTGCGACTGCTCCATAGGTAAATACTCACGACGCACAGACGCTCGTTCATCAACGAAAACGCTACCTTCACGTTGTTGTGGTGGAGCAGGTCGCACAGAAGTTGCTCGCGGCATTAGCTGCCTAGGTGGCACTTCTTCGTATTGTACAGGAGCGTATGAGGCTTGGGCTTGAGGTTGAACACTAGCCATTCGTGGCGGTGGTCGGATTTCTTCAGGAGCATCCGCATATACGACCTGGCGAGTTGCAGGGCGTTCGAAGACTGCAGCGCTTGGGACTCTGCCACCTGATGTAGGCTCATACGTCTCTCTAGCTGCAGACATGGGTGTGCCAGGCTGAGCAACCACTTGTCGCATGACTCGAGGTGGAGGCATTTCATGTTCAAATCGCGGAGGTGGACCTCGTTCCTCAAACATGACAGAGGCTGCCCGGGTAGGCGTGTAGTCATCGTAGTAACGTGGTATTGGAGCCACGGAGTCCCTCATCGGGTGGGAGGGGGCAGGTTGTGGCGCAGCTGATGCTGATTCCTGCACAATCTCGCGGAAACGACGGCCATATTGATCTACCACAATGCGTTCCCTAGGTGGAGGAGGCATTGGTTCCGGAATATACCGAATCTCAGGTTGTCCATGTGCATAGACCTCGCGATATTCTGGAGCTGGAGTGCGAACAACTCTCACTTCTTGGATTGGTCTCTCGGTATCCGAAGCATAATCACGAGGTGGTTCCCGTAGAGGACTGGCTACCGGCATATAGCTTACTGCTCGCGACCGTGCTGGGTCGTAGTCAGTATACTCGCGTGGCTGCTCCGTAGTACGTAGACTATGCAAGCTAGCAACTCTTCTCAGATCTTGTCCGTCTCGTGGTCGTATTGAGGCTCTTGACACAACCCGTGGCTCGCTCATAGGGACGAGTTCGGTTTGTCGAGGTGCTAGCCGTTGAGGAGTATCAACATAGGTAGGAGCTGGTACGTATGGTATCTCCTGGACTTGAGGAGGCTCATCGATAACAACAGGTCGGTCGTCTGGCTGAGGTTTGTTCGAGCCTAGAGGTTGAATATCGTGGAATGGAGGTGGCGAAATATTCTCTTGCTTGATCCCTCGTCGTGCTCTTTTCTCAGCCTTTCTTTCAAGCTTGCGGCGCTTGTTCTTAGCAGCGAAATTCTCAGGGCTCTGACTTGGGGAATCCGCTCGTTCGCGTTGACGACCGTTTTGGTACTGTCGACCCTGCGAAACAAGTGAATCCTTAGTAAAAGTGAGAGGGGAGACGCGAGATGGTTGAGGGGCAATGGGGGAGGTAATGTGATTTCTTACTATCCTCATGCTGTTTGGATCGGAGGGCGACGCAGCTCTCTTGCCATTATGATCCAAGTCTGAATATCTGCGCATTTGCCTGCTGCGCGGGTCCATGGCTGCTGGCGCATTGGTTCTGATGTTATTGTTGCCGTTCTGAACGACATACTGGTCAGCCTCGGGTGGAGAATACTCCCCCTCCTCCTCTTCGTCATCCGCATCTACCCTGATAACATCTCGCGGCTTGTCGAAGGGGTTTGTTGCGGGCTTGGCGGCGATCGTGGGCTCGGGTTGTGTTCGAGGTGAAGGACGTGCAGGACCTGAAGGTACTGCAGCTGCTGAAGTATCTGCAACTTCAGCTTGTATGCCATCCACGCCATCTTGATCCTGGGAAGAAGTCGACTGCTCACCTCGTTCGGGGGTGGAGTCAGGGGCTCTACTAGAGTAGAATGAGTTCTCGTCAACTGAATCGTTGTCATCCTCCTTCCCAGATTGGTCCTTTGCAAGTGAGATGGGCTTGACGGCGTCCAACGCTTTGGCAAGAAGAGCAGAAATATCAAAATCAGGTTTGGCTTCAGCTGGGGCAGGTCTTTTACGAGAATCTAACCTCTTCTGCTCAAACTGATCGCGTAGCTGTTTCTCAAGTCTCTGTCTATGCAGTGCTGTCTCGGCTCGAACAAGATCTTCTGACTTTGTCAATAGGACAGGGAGGATGCCCGAAGCCGTGCTGGTCGGCTGCGCAGGCGCAGTCGTGGACTTTGGTCGTTGGTGCTCTTCATTCTGAGTAAGGCCTAAGCCTGGCAATTGAATTGATGGCTGCTGTAATGAAACGGAAAGTTGCGCTGAAGAAAGAGAAGACGAAACAGGTGAGACTTTCCTAAGAACATGCGTAGGCACGGTCAGTCGAGGGTGGTTACCTGCAAAGATCTCGTCGCGCAGCTTGAGAATCTTCCCAAACTCTGCTATCGTGTCTGTGGCATCTTGGGCATGAGGTAGAACACCATTGGCAACAGCAGTTGCCGTGACTGACATGCTTATACCTCTGTGATAAAGCCAAGCGCGACAAGTGCAAGAAAGGGGTGTTCGCGAGCTACCAGCACATCGCCAGATATATCTTTTTATGATAGTCAAATCAAAAGAACAGAACAACTATGTCGCCAGTGCGTCTGTTTGCCGAGGGTACGGAGTGATCCAGTAGTGATACTCACAGCGTGAACGAGAGGAAGAGATGAGCACTTGATCGAGTCCTGCGCTTTGAGCTCGCGCACCTGCCAAATCTGACCTGAAGCGGAGTCGACACCAGGAAATCTGTTCGCCGATCCTCCTTCGGTATACCTTCTCTTAAAAGTGCCTTTCTGGTAGTAATAGTAATGACGACCAACCTCGTTGCGATGGTATGATTCATGTGGCCATTCTTTACACTTTAAATAGCGTCGTCATGCTCTTGTCCTTGGCTATCAAACGCTGATCACGAATTAGAATTGCATTGCTGTTTCAAGAAACAATCGCTTCACCAACAACGGTGAGCAAACCTTTCTTTTGTCACCACGCAAAAAGCCCTTGCATTACCACAGGCAGAAGCTTGTCTCTCTTTCCATTGCGATAAACCTAGACTATAGAAACACTCCTTATTCACCTAATTCTGGAAACCCATACGCCATCATCATGGGTTCGATACCGGCAACGCGCGATGAACGTGCTGTCTTCTTCTTTGACATTGACAACTGCCTCTACGCCAAATCCAAGAAAGTCCACGACCACATGGCCAGGTTAATCAACAAGTACTTCGTCAGTCACTTAGACTGCCCAGCAGAGGAAGCGACACGACTTCATCTGCAGTACTACAAGGACTACGGTCTAGCCATAGAGGGTCTGGCGCGCCACCATGAAATTGACCCTCTAGATTTCAATCACGAGGTTGACGATGCGCTTCCGCTCGACGATCTCTTGACACCAGATCCAGATCTACGGAAACTCCTTCAATGCTTCGACAAAACCAAAGTCAAAATGTGGCTCTTCACGAATGCGCATATCACCCATGGCAAACGTGTGGTGAAATTACTAGGAGTTGACGATCTCTTCGAAGGAATTACATACTGTAATTACGCCGAGAGACCACTCGTTCCCAAGCCAGCACCAGCAATGTTCGACAAGGCAGAAAGAGAATCAGGTTGTACTTCCTCGACCAAGAAATACTTTGTGGATGATTCGTGGTTGAATTGCAAAGCTGCTTACGAACGAGGCTGGAACACTGTTCACCTGGTTGAAGAAGGCTGGCCCGGTGATCCGCCCACTCTACCATGCGAGCATCAAATTCAGCACTTGAACGAACTACTCAGGCTCTTTCCAGAAACATTACGAGATGATGTATCTGCGAGCGAATTTCCAAAAAGTGATCTACCGAAATGAAGAATTTAGTCATCTTTACAGCACGCTGCGGAAGGTGCGACAAACGGTTCCAACAACCATAAGTGCGATCTGGTATCTTGCCGTTGTGACCTTCCAATTCTAATAATTCATTCCCTCCATGTTTCTATTCTTGTGCCGCTTATCATAGCCTACATTATTGGCTTTTTTAACTTTTTTAATTCGCTTGTTGCGCTAAATTCGCATAGCCAAGATGTTGCCTGCATGTTATTGCATCCGACCTGCAGACTGTAATCTCCGTATAGTCAACGTACAGATGCATGGGAAGCGACCTTCGGGCTATGATGTTTTTCTCGCAAATGCACTTTGCAGCTGTACGAGTGGATGCGAATGCAAGTGTTGTCGAACTTGAGGTATGTAACCTCGTCTTCGTGGAATCGAGTTGCCGGTGCTGTGATACATTCAGCGCGTATACAGGCCATCTGATATGGGAAGAAAGTGGTGGAACGTAGTTATACTCAATTTATTCGTAGAGAAGAAATCATGATCTTTCTTAATACAGCGTACTAGTGAAAGTACTATCGTTAAAATGTGCAGTCTATAGTCACAGTTCCCACGCTCGCTAATATCCAGCCAAAGAAACAAATTGGTATCATCAAAGGTGTTTTCGCTCATGTTCTGACAACGCGACGCTTGCCGCTGAAGTCACTGGAACAATACCTCATCCAAGCACCGCTATGCCGTCTCGAATGCCATAGCCTGACCATGGTAGCTGTACCCAATGGCAGTCTAGGAAAATTTTGCTCCCTGCGCTGTCCATTGACGCTGAAGTGTCGATCTTGACAACCAACAAGTAGTGCTTTGTCAGTCCACATGTCGAGCTTCGCCGAAAGAGTTTTTTCGAATCTGGTCCATATATGGCTCAGGTGTTCGGGTAGAAGGACTTCTTCGTCAACTAGTGCACTCAGCTGGAAGACCTCGTCATGAAGGTGCTGTACGAGACGGGAGCCAAAGGCACTGATGTGTGCTTGAAGGGCACTGTGGGAGAACTTTCTGTGGACATGTGGATCGTGTATATATTGGCCCCAAGCATGAAACGATGTCTGAAAGGTACGGTCATCGTGTATTGATATTGAGTTGCCAAATATTTGAGACAAGACAAGAGGGTTTCGTACAAGACGTTGAAGATATTGTTGATCCGATTTCAGATGCTGTGATAGAATATTGTACAACGTCTGATTGAAGAATAGAAAGCCAGCCACTTCGTCAGTGCCAATCGTGTTCGCATGATTGTGACAAGAGTTGATGGCTCTGATATAGGTATTGTAGGCATGAGCCATATCGAGTATCGAGCTGATCGCAGGCTTGCTGGTTTCCACTGTGGTGATCAAAGGATAGTGATCGTCAGCATATCTCGAGCTTGATTGGGACGGCGATCGTGAGCTGTGGGTGCTTCTACGTCCAGATACAGCGGTCGGCAACAAGAACGATAATTCTGATAACCGTGAAGATATCGGGACAGAGAGTGCGTCGAGCGATTCACTCGAAGAGTTGGGAGACGTCGAGCAAGATGAGAATCTTGACTCTTCCACTTCGATAGTCGTGATAGTGACAGCTTCGTGCTTTTCAGGCCGGGCACGGTACAAAGGATGTGAGTAACCTGCTCGAGACATAGAGCAAGTAGATCGTAATGACTCAGAAGATGATGTCTTAGATAGAGTTGTGCTGCTTGGCTTGACACAGGTGCTCATGATAGATGCTAGATATGAAATGAGTTGTAGGTGTTTTCTGCTATGTCTGCAAATTACGTGACTGGTAGAGTTTAGGCTAATGGTTAAATACTGTCTTGAATAACAAGAGATATATGTGCAAGACCCCGTCAATAGGAGTTCAGCAGACATATCATAGAGGCAACAACATGAGGCAAGTCCAGAACATCTGATCTGCATCTGCTACGCACCGTGATCGTCGGAACATACTCGTGGCATGACCTGAACTGATGAGGCTTGGGTGAACACGAGGTCAAGTTACTCATGGACCACTGTAGTAAGCCTGTTAGTAGAGGAGTGGATTGTGAGGTTGCTAGTGACCGGAAATGGGATACGCACGGACCTCGAGTAAGGGATCGTCCATCGCATTGTCAGCCAGCTTGGCTCGAGGTACACAACCTCCTTAGCCACGTGCAAAACGCTTCCAGGCCAGAACCTCAGTCTATTGAACACACGTCAAAAGGGTTGCAGCTGCAAGCCCAAGAACGTCGACTGCTCATCGTACGGTTCGTAGTTTTGTATTTGACCCTAAATGATGCCGGAAGATCAATCAAGTTTCATGTCTAGAACTGCGCTCAACCCTTCTCGAATACGACCCACCGAGTATTCATTGTATACGGAACTGGCCACGATAGATCGTTCTAGTGGCACCCACTCGAAGTTCGTGGGAGCGTGCTCTAGACCCATGCGGTGCGCAAGCCACCAAGATCCGTTTCCGGTGTAGTTGACACTCATTGATTGTTTGTGAGGATCGCATACGGAATACTTCTCGACGACAGTAACCAGATGTGAGTTGTATAGGAGAGGCAGAGTTGTGGCTGGCTGCATTGATAACGAGACGGCATGTCCATAACAAGTAGGCGTCGAATTTGAACTAGCTGGTTGTTACCGTCGTGACTTCCGGAGTCGATCCGTTCTTGGCAACAGTAACTTGAAGAGGTAGATTGAAGCTAATCGGGAGCGTTCCTATTGGTTGTGGTTATACAAAAGTCCGCTCCTATTGTTTCGGGTTCATCGCGGCTTTTTCGTGCCGTCTTTATTCCTCCATATGTTGTCAGGCACCAAAGCCACTGAACCCCATGTTTGGTATCTGTTGACGAACAAGCTTTGAGGCTCGAGCAGAATTGCAAGCCCCAGGCCTTCTGACTCGTTCGAAATAAGATTGCAAATCTAGTCCCGGGATGTGCTTTCGGCTTCCTTTTCGATACAAAGGTACGTGCCACCATGACTTGATCTGGTACTAGGTAGTGGTCCGAGCTTATCATCGCAATCAGGCTATTGTATCCGAGGCTGCCACCATCTGCTCATACTGCAACATTCATCCTCGCGCACGAGCCACGTACTTGGCATCGTGCTATGTCAGCAAGCTCGTCCAGGTAATGTTGAACGATTGCACATCCACTACTAGCCTTTCAATTCATTCATGCGTGTCTGCCAGGTCTCAACGCCCCTCAGTTGCGCTAGAATTTCCTCCTTCTCATCTTCTAGCTCAATCCGTCGATCAGCGTCTAGAGGTCCGAAGCCAAACCCACCCTTTCCGTCAAACTGTAGGATGAAGTTGTGATATCGCCAAAGACTTCTGCGATGACTTACAGTCATCAAAGTTGTGCCCAGGCTCTTGGCTGTTTCATACATCTTCCTCTCCATGTCCATAGTCACGGAACTTGTACATTCGTCGAGTATGGCGTACTTTGGCTTGTGGTAAAATAGACGAGCCATAGCAACTCTTTGTTGAAGGCCACCAGAGAAAACATCACGCCATTCTTCGATGGCATCCCAACCGCCAGGCCGATCCACCACTGATTCAACCTCCAGAACACGCAGAATATCGAGCAGGTCATCCTCGGAAACTTTCTTGGCTCTGAACTCGTATAAGCTGTCGGGATAGATGATCTGGTCTCGGAGAGTACCTCTCGATAAATATGGTCGTTGAGGGATGTAGAAGATGCTTTCAAAATTAGGCTTCTTGACCTTTCCGCCGTAGACTGGCCAAAGGCCACCAAGAATGCGGAAGAGTGAAGACTTGCCGCAGCCATTGGGCCCTACGATCAGCATGTGATCACCTGGCTGAATGCGGAAGCTGAGGGCTTTTACGAGTACATCGCCGTTGGGACTGATGATTGGTACTTGGTCAAACTCGATGTTCTCGCTCTCTTCGACCTCACCACGCCCACTGAGTACCTGAGCATTTCCTTCGATACTTGCTGAGCTAACCAGTCGCTTTTGGAAATTTCCTTGTGAAACTTCATCCATTACGTCGAGCAAGCTAGACACTCTTGAGGTGTAGCCAGCCAGCTCGACGATCTCTTTGTAGCTGAACATGACTCGTCCAAAAGCATCAGAACTGCTTAAGAGCAGTCGGCGATTTGTGATAAACGACTCAGTATGGTTGGCGAGCTTTCCGATTGATTGGCCAGGAATCTTGAAGAAGACCGGCACGCTACATAGAAGCAAGCCGAGAGCACCCCAGAAGTACTTGATGACAAAGTCTTCCATGAAGCCGTGATAAAATCTTCTTCTCAGGATGCGATTAACATGCTTGATCAGCGTAAAGTAACCCTTGTCCAAGCCGTCTTTTTCTGCTTCGTGTCCACCATACAAAGCAATCTCCTCACTGTAATCTATCAGTCGAGTATGCTGAAAACGGAACTCTCCTTCTAGTCTTGCCTCTTCAGCTACATACTTGCCAAAGGGAGGTGTGAGAGCGCGCATTATGTTTGCTGATACCTGTACCAGTAGGGCCATTGCAAACAAGCCTTCTCCACCAACCGACCTGGACAAGCTGTAGTTATAGATAACCATGTCTAGTACTGGCTTGGCAAGATTCGAGTAGAGCTCGGCAAGGGAGTTGGAAAATCGAGACACGTCGACGGTAATCAGCTGATCAGCGTTTTTGATTCGATCGTCAAGAGCTGTAAGAGTGTAGAAGGTCATATTATCGAGGTATTTCTGGTGGATGTGGTTCGTGAGCCTTGTTCGATAGGCCAAGGCCAGCTTGCATTGATGATATTGCAGCATGGAGTTAGTAAAGGTTGCAGGAACAGCTACCAACATCCACCACACCAATCCTAGTATGAAGTCCCTCCCTCTGCCCTTGACGAGTGAGGAAACGACCTTTCCGTCGAGCTCGGCAACATACAAGGACAGTAAAGTCCTCACAACCAGAAAAATACTGTGTGATACCAGCAAGCGCAACTCCTTGCTCCTCAAACCTGGAATGCATATCTTAAGCAGCCTGAGTAGGTTCCGGAAGAACTCTCTATTGAGTTCAACGCGCTTCTTCTTGTGCTCTGTTTCTTTGAGGTCCTCACCAGAAGCAGTTTGGCGTGCTCGTAACTCAGCTTGCCCCCTCGCAGCGGCTTTCTGCTCGGATACGGCATTGTAGACGCGATGTGTTAGCGCAACGACAAGTGTGACATAGACGGTTCTGGAGATCTTGGTACGATGCTTGAGGTATCGTTCGGTAAGCTCGGCTATCAGCTGCTTGAGATTGCGACCAGGTGGCAGCAATTTCGACTGCACCGCCATCTGCTTGTAGAACTGATTGTCGCAAACATTTGGATGTGGAAGTTTTCAGATCGACCACGATTCACTCAGGTATCATGACCAACTTGAAGGCAATGGGAGCACATGCGAACTGAACTTCGTCGGCAGGAGCGCAGGCCGCGCTTGTGGTTCGATCTCTAATTGCTGAGTGAACAACTGAATCAATGTGTTTTGGCGGCAACATATTATGGCTCTTCAATCTGGCATGTGAAAGTGTAAGAGTGGCTCGGCAATGTTACTCCAATAGACGCTCAAACGTGATCAGTAATCCGGGCACCAACACGTTGTAAATGGATGCTGGTGAAGAGTGACTTGGTATCAAGCACTTAGAGCTGGTCTCGCTAATGTTTGTAAGATCACGGTGTTCATCACAATGTGTAGATCTAGACGCACGGTTGAGTATACGCTCGACATTCTATTGGCGAGTCCGTGGACTAACATATTGTTGTGATGGTATACCAAATGGAAACAGATCCTTTCTCGTCTGAAGGCATCATAGAATTACAACCTCTGCACCTAGGATCTGCCGATGCATGGTGCGCCGTCGAGTTCGACGCAAGTCCGGAAAATGAATTCTTGCATCTGGCGGAAGTGCCACAAGCTTCCGTACACAAGCTGCAACCTAGCATCTTGAAGTTAGAACTTGCACATGACTCCTTGGAACGAATCGATGTTGACGACTCAACATCAACAGAGCCCGAACACACTCCTTCGCATACAGTAGCTTCTCAATTCTACGAAGACGACGTTAACATTTGGACAGCTGTTTTCACATCTCCAGCCAAATCAAGACACGAGCTTCTGAGCTGGGACCACTTTAATGGCCATAACAACCAGTTACAAAAGCCAATATATTTGACAGAAACGGCGCCAAAAGTATACGACGCGTTCATCAGCAGAGTATGGCGATCCAAACACGATACTCGTCTGAAGTATGCCGATGTTGACCACATGCGCCATGCGCTCGTTAATCTCATGCTTGGCCGAAACTCCCGCTTCTTTATGTGGGACAACACATCATCTACCTTCCGGCTGAGCATTGATGATATTAGTCTGCCGGGACTGACCCCAGAGTTCACACGCACGGTCTGCGGTCGGTTTATTTCTCTAGGGTCTGACATCCGGCGTCTGAAGGACTTCTGTGATTTATTAAGCACTACTTCAACTGTCTGCGCCTTGCAGAGCTCAATCGTTCAGGTTGTCTATGGCATCGAGCAGCATTTTGCAGCACAAGTCGCCGGCACCACTACCATTCTCCAGCTGCACGACAATGCCGAGCTTTATATGGGAATAGTTGGCTTATTGTCAAGACTCACTAGCCTTGTTGGCCGTGCGGTTGACGAGAAGACACTCTTGACAGCAGTCCTCGCGGCTCTTGACGAAGCCTGGTTTTCAGCTAGCGACTTTCAATACACAATCAATCTTTTGGCAGCCGCTATTGTTGAACCTGTTCTACGCAAGATCAGTGAACAGCTCCGCACGCCTTCAGAGCAAACATTTAA
Organism: Lithohypha guttulata; assembly: GCF_036872675.1. Taxonomy (NCBI): domain Eukaryota; kingdom Fungi; phylum Ascomycota; class Eurotiomycetes; order Chaetothyriales; family Trichomeriaceae; genus Lithohypha; species Lithohypha guttulata. Next base: position 2,465,410 of record NW_027042750.1, read on the forward strand.
CACGGCTAGTGTGCTCTTGTCAGATCTACTTCCGCAGGAGATGGATGTTGTCAGCGAAACCACCGAATGCCTTGTCATTGTGTACAAGCATGACCCGCAGTCACAACGCCATGCTGCCAAACCTCTCGAATCCATGACATTGGTGTATAAATGGGGAGACATTGTCGAAATGCAGCGGCTTGCTGATGAGCTTGAGGATAATCTGAAGGCCTTTCCACGTGGATCATACAGCAATGCCATACCACATAGTTTACACGAGGTCTGTTCGATTTCAGGATATCCCTTCCAGGTCGACTTCGACCTGCTGCCGAATAACTTGATGTTTGAGGCTGGCAATAGCGACAAGGAAGAGGCAGCAACTCCGACTATACGGAACTTGGTCTCCGAAGCACTAATGTTGGAGCGTGCAGAGAACGAACCGGACCTCTCACCTCTGCAATCTTTGAAACTGTCCCTGACACCCTCGCTTCAAGCTCAACACCGTGTTGCTACTTACACGCTTCTAAAAACGATGTTCATCGATCACAACCTTACAATGCATCTAGAGGCACTTTATGCATTCCCGCTTCTGGGCAGTGGCTCGTTCGCTACACGATTGAGTAGAGCTTTATTCGACGCTGGCCAGAATAGTGCGACAGGGCTGAATGCTGGACTCGGACTCGATAATAGGGAGACCTGGCCACCCGCAACTTCCGAAATACGACTTGCACTTACTGGTCTTTTCTTAGATTCCGAAAGTCCGGCGCTGAATCGTGAGGTACTCGATTGTCTCTCTTTCGCTATTCGAGATCTATCGGAGGAAGAACTGGAGTGCTGTAGGGACGTTCACTCAATCTACGTACTCGACTTCCTGAAGTTGAATTACAGTCAATCAAACCACATCATCGAGCTCGTCATCACTCCGACAATCCTCGATAGATACGATCGTGTATTCAGATTCCTGCTTATACTGCTTCGACTGCATGCACTGGCTCAGAAAACGCGGTTGAGGCTCGTGCGTAAACGACAACCGCGATACCCATCTACACAGAGCAACAAACTCTGCACGGAGGTCCATCATTTTGTCTCGACCCTTGTTGACTTCGTCCTTAATACAGTGATAAAGCTTCCGGCCATGGTGTTCTTAAACCACACGAAGACGATACATCATCTTCTACTTACAGACAAATACGAGGAGAGTATGAACATCGTAAAAAGCATCAGTCAACTACGCAACTACCACGAGGAGATACTAGACGAAGTTCTTGAAGGACTTCTTCTGGGGGAGAAGCAGACCAAAGCCTATCAGTTGACGTGCTCAATCCTGTCACTTTGTTTGGAGATTCTGTCTGACCTCACTAGCTCAGAAGCCTCCAGTATGAGTCGTTTATCGAAGGAGTTCAGGTCGCAGATGCAAATATGGTTACATGAAATCCGGTTCTTAGCTAAATCTTTAAAGCCAGCGCTACAGAGACTTGAGCACCTCTGCCTTGCCCTCGATCTATCTGGATATTACAAGTCCTGATTAATAACCGACATAGTCCACACTTTCCCTCGAGACACCTGTTAGCTTACTCCAGCATTTTGACTTCGTTCTCAAAGACTTATTTCCCCAGCCAGCCTCCCATCAGGTATGCTACCCACATCACGAACAGGAGGACCAGGCTGCGCTCTATATTCAAATAGTCCATTACAGCGTACTTGAACTGCTTCTGCAGGCTCAGCTTGCCCTCTTTTACTTCCATCTGTCGCCGTTTCCTCATGACTTGATCTTCTGCTCTAGCCTTTTGCTCTAGCTGCCACTCGATACGTTCTTGACGCACGAATAAGGCATCTGGTTTCTTGTTCTGCTTTGCTCGTCGGTCAGCTGCTCGACGTTCTTTGTGGTTGGGTTTGCAGGATGTGTCTGTCATTGCGGGTTTGCCTTGATGGTTACAATATGTCAAGCAGAGGAAATCAGAGGGATGACCGGCTGAATTGAGAACGTATGCAGCTTAGGTATGGGCTCCGTGAAATCTTTCGTCCTCAGCTTTAACTCAGCTGGATTATTACGGTGTGCTAAACTGAGTAGAAGATGCTTTTAGCAGTATAGATACCGATCACATTCTATGCACATTTGCTGCATCTTGTATGTTTCCAAAACCATTGTCACGTGATTGATGGAATTGGCCAGGTGTTCATCGATAGAGATGACGAAAGGTGTCCGCTCACGATCTGACACACACCACGAACGTGGACAGCATGGCTCTTCCAGCATGTTCCATACCGCTGTTGTAAACGGTCGAGCTTTGTGAAGAGGACCCGTAGTTGGACTTTCATATGTAAAGCAGTTGGATGAGCAATATTCACTCGTTGCTCTTTCCCGACGAGACAGCCCTGTCCCATTAGTAGGTACTGACATTGTCCGCTCCTCGGAGAGTTCTCAGGCATAAGGACCGTTCAGGTTTCTCAACCACAGCAATTCTTTATTCGTATTTACCCACGTTTTCAAAGACTCTGAGATATCATGCGTGCTCTTCTTTAGATCCCAAAACTCTTCAGGCAGACCCAATGGAGCTTGAGAGTCAATCTCGGCCAGTGCAGCTCTAAATACAACATCGAGTCTCCTTGCAAGTGGCCAGCGCCTTGCACACATATTGATTGCATGCATAAGTATATCGAAAACTGCTTCGCGGGCGAAACCTGTGCCGCGCTCCAGTGCTAGTCGAAAGCGGATGGCTTGTGCAACGAAATGGGCAAAAGCTGGGCTGTTGATCTCCGTATCTGCATCTGACATGTTACGGACTACGTCGATGATCTGGTGGTAGGACTCCATACATCGATCACGTGCGAGCTGAATGTTCTGGTTCTCATTGTCGAGGACATAACGCTGATAGATCATGATGACGGCAGCATGCGCGAGGAGCCTAGTGAAGATGTGATTGATGTCGAAATCGACGGCGCCATCGGCGAGAATGGTGTATCCCGATGTTGGCATGCCACGAATATAGGACATGGAGTTGTGATATATGTCCTCAGTTGCCGTCATTGTCTCTCCTTCCAGTACCTGATGACGACCTCGTGCAAAGGAGAGGAAGAAGTCATGCACGGGTTGCAGACCGATTGCGGCCAAATGAACGTGGGTGACAAAGGAGTCCCTGAAATCTGGTGCTGTAACGTATGCTATACCCGAAAGATGGTCGATAAGGGCGGCTGTTTTGTCCTGCCAGGATACTCCCAGTGAGGAGGCGGCGTCGAAGGCGAGGATGCCCCATGTCTGGGCAACTTGGGAGTTGCCAGATGTGAAGGTTTCTCGTGATGGCGGACCGACTTGGTGTGGCGACTGTGCTTCGATACGCTGCAGAAGCTGGCGAAAGATGCCAATGTGTTCACCTGTGCGTCGGCACATTGACATGATATTGAATGTGCTAGGTATGTTGTCCGAGCCAAAATCGAGAAGCGCGATGATGAACAATGCCTGTATGGAGCTCAACGATGGATTTGCCATTGCCTCTGTCAGGACTTCGGAACGCAGGTGCAGCGACAATCTTCGTCGCCCTTTATAGCCTAATGAAATTGCTTGAGAAGAATACTCGATTTTGAGTGCGATTACTGCACGTAACACGACATCAGGTATATAGTCGACCGTGTCTGGAAGTTCCGCCAGGCTAGCTTGAATCCTCTCATACTCTAGGATAGGTAGCCAATTGTGATCTTCTTTAAACCAGAAGTCTGCAAGTGTATGGAAGTAAGAGCTCGGCAAAGACATCAGGTCGGCAACAGCACCATTTCTCTCTGCAAGATGTCGCGATGTACCATTTATCGGCTTGCGAGGAAACGAATTTGCGGCAGGAGATATCTCTGGCAGGTGGAACTGTTGCTGAGGCTCGATTATCAACGACGGTGTAGCAGAAGTGGTGACAACCGGAGTCGACGTAAGTGAATTCTTCAGTGCATCAAATTGACCTTGGAGAGACTCTAGGAGCACATCAGTAAGACGTCACAGTTGATGTCTGACTTGGTCATGACAGACAAAACGAAATCGTACAAGATCCGATCAACATACCGATTCGAGACTCGAGTTCTGTGACATAGCCAGCACGCAGACCACGCTTCCTGGGTTGGCCAAGATATTGACATTCGACCTTCGCTTTGACACAGAAGCTACATCTTGGTAGATGGCGGTCGCAACGAGTTTTCCGTTGTCGGCATAAAAGGCAGCTAATCTTGTCAGACCAGGTTGACGAGGATTTGACCGTGCTTATAGATAAAAGGCAATCATGTCCGTGTTAGGGCTTTCGACCGGAAGAAACTCACACGGTCTTGCTCAGTCGCTGGTCATCGCTGTGATCGGACACCTCGCTGCTAGCCATCGAGAGTGACCGTAGTCGCTGAGACTATGATACTGACGAGGTTGTGTTGAAATCGGCAGCGCAATTTCGGACCGCACGTAAGAAGTGGTCCGCTAGCACCACTACTGACGCGTATCTTGCGTCAGGAGCGATCTAAAACCCCGCCGACCTCGTTTGAGATAGTTGCTATAAGAGGGCACATAAGTAGACGAAAATTCAATGCGAGAGAGGCGCGATACTACTAGTAAGCACAGTATCTACCATTGCGGAACGCTGAGAACTTTGAGGCCACCATTGACGGCGTCAGCCTCTGCCAGGCCTGAGAGTAAGCAGTTGTCGCTCGAATGATCGCAGTGTACTCTATGTAATCATTGTCTACACAATACTGGCGAAGACCATCAAGCGCGACTGCTGAATCAGTCGAGATACAGGACGACATTCTAGGCAGGCGCGCCAGGGTATGGGTGTTCCCAGAGTTTCGGACAGTGCATGATCGGCAAGATTGCTGGTTTTCGGATCAGTTCGCTTGGTGGCGTGGGAGAACCACTGTAGCGTGATTGCTGCATGCAGTCTTTTTGAGAGAATCTTTCCGCGCATTGAGATGCGAGATCTTCGGCAATGCACTGACCTCAATCTGGTATTGTGTGCTCGTATTCTGTTGCGTCTAGGCTGGCTCGTCTTTCCGTCGCAGTCGGAATACCCCTGATCATCTTCCATCTGCTTGAACGTTCCTTACCATACTCGAGTATCCGAAGGTGGGTTGCAGTTACATCACGTTGTACGGGCGTGCTAAGGTTCCACGTGTCTCAGCCGACAAACCACATGCGGTCACCAAAGGTCTAACCAGAATGGGGAGTTTCTGTTAAAATAAGAAGCTCAAGTACGTTTTTTTGGGGCGTTGTTGAGTACTTGTAATAGGTACCAGTAATGGAAATATGTCCACGATGACTCTCTGGAACGCGAATCAACGAAGTCGAGGCAGCTATTCTCCGTTTACCAACGCAGCCACATTGCTGAATTCCTTGGCACAAAGCTGCTTCATGGATACACCACGTGTAGTAGCCATGTCTCATTGGTCAAGACCTGCAGCATTCCGGATTCCATGCCGCCATGACCAGATACAAGCGAGTCCACCTCGCCAATCTTCCTGGAGAATCAGATACGGGATCTCGCCCCCGCCTTTACCTGCAAGGATTCTGTACCACAACCGATCCTGCTCTGGCCCACTCTCGACTCTTTCTGACAGAACTCAATGCTTCTCAAGGGGCAATAAGCCTTTCCGGTGCTATTGATCATGGAACGACTTCCTCTTCTTCGTTCCTTCGATCTTTTGCATCTTTGAGTTTGGCCTTGCTGATCCCAAGCAACAATGTTGTATCTCGAGCCTAAAGGTCGAGACTGGGGCTCAATTGTGAACTGGGACGACCTTGGAAAGCTATACGCCGGCATCATCATCACATGGACTTTACTGCTCGTTGCTGGCGCAAGCTGGCTGGTACTCAACAGACAGCTACCGTTCATCAGGATTCGAAACCTGCCGCTCATGATCGCCTCCACCGCTTTTCTTCACGTCTACCTCGTTAAGATATTGTTGGCTTATACCACAAACGGGCACTTTCTATGTTCGGCCGAGTTTTGGATCATGTCCATATACTTGCCCTTTGGTATTGCCCTCTACCAAGCATATCTCGTTCAGCTGCGCAGCATTTGGGAACAGCAACAATCTCTGGTTCTGAGAAGTTCTAGTGGAGAAAGCATTCGCAGTGCTAGCTCAACAGGCTTGATTTCCAGATGGCAACGGCTTTCGAGACTGCACAAGTCGTACCTTGTGATCAGCTGCTTTATGGTCGTGCAGGTATGTTGGTACTCCCGACGACCCGGTCCGTGCTAACAAGGTTGTAGCTTGTCGTCACTGGTGTGTTGTACGCGACCACTCCAACCCTACAAGGCGACTGGACGAGTTATGGCAAAATTTCACACGCCAAAGGTCAAAGTCTATGTCGCAAGTCGCTTCAGTGGATTCCATCCGCATTCTGGCAGCTGTTCTGGAGCTGGTTCTATGGCCCCTACACCTTGTGGGAAGTCCGCCACATACGCGACATTCACTTTTGGCGAGCGCAGGTCATTGTCAGTGTTATTTCCGGCTTGCCTGGAAGTCCACTCTGGTTGGCTGCCCTGTACTCACCAGTGTTCAAGCCGGTGAACAGGCGCTGGGTGCCTCCTATGTGGTTGGCTCCTGGCATCATTGTCATGCAGTTTGTCACAGTCTTCTTCCCCATCTACGAGGCTTGGCTGTCACGACGTGATATGAAACGTACACTTTCGATGCTTCAAGCATGGGACAGGAGTTCCGAGGCAGCGTTCAAAGATGCATATTCTTTTGGCAAATCAACACCAAAGACATCCGTCGACGGATCAGATTGTAGTCGACAGTCAATATCACCAAATAGTGAAACGAGAATCAACACTATGGAATCTATGAGAAAGACGTTGTCGATCAACCCTGTACCACTCCTTGGCTTTGCAGCAACCAAGGACTTCACTGCAGAGAACATTCTTTTCCTGGTGCAAGTCAGACGCTGGCGTCAAGCTTGGGCAACCGCTTTTAATGGTCAATCGGAAGTCGCAGAATCCTCACGTGCAGGCCTCTTCGATATGGCTGCCGAAATATATGAGACGCTTATCAGTGAGCGGACAGCTGACTTTCCTATCAACATTGAAAGCAAAATCAAATTACGACTCGACTCTATTTTCGAGACAACAACTCCAAACTCTCCAAGTCTAAGTGCCACGTCCTTTGACGACGCTCTTAACGACGGTGTCCCACGCGTTCAACGCATGGCATTGCGACATCTGGAGAGCAGTGATTCAGAGAAGACATTATGGAACAAGACTGCTACTGTCACCATTCTCGAGCCTCTATCCGATGAGAAGCCGCTTGTAAAGACGACGACACCGATAAGTGACGGCTTCGACGAGCATGTCTTTGATGATGCAGAGAGAAGCATCGAGTATCTCGTTTTGACAAACACATGGCAAAAGTTTGTTAAGGAAGGTAACGCCAGGAGAATTGATGCTGAGCTGTAGATATTGTACAACATGTCAATTTTGTTCACTTGACGGGATTTCTTCCCTTCCTTCGTTCCTTTGCAGTTACCGAGTTCATGCTTACGCTGTGATTTCAACTTTATTCGATATCAGTAGGAGAATATTGCCTGCAGGGAAAGCGAACAGTGCGCGAAGTTGTGGACAATGGGTCTTGGAATTTACCCACCTATTCTCTGACCTCGTTGGAGCAACATTTCTCGATCTTGCGTCGCAACTGCTGCTTTTCGACCTTTGAGCTTCACCTGTTCAGCCCTGTTTCGCGTTTAATGGCGATTGGGACACAATCGTAAATATGACTGCCGTTGTTCTTGCATACGGTCGATGTTGAGGATGCATTCCCGAGGTATAACGAGTTTCGACCAGCTCCGCTACAATTGGAGATCTTTTCAACTTTCTGAATATACTCACGTTTGGACATAAGGGAAAGGAAAACTAATAGACCCATGAATTTCAGAGACATCCCGCCCCAAACGAAAATCAAACTGGTACCCTCGCAGATTTCATATGGCAGATACTATCCAAGATGAAGGTTTTCGCATCGAGACAGACGCTCTTGGTTCGATGCAAGTCGCCAACGACAAACTATGGGGCTGCCAGACTCAAAGATCCTTGCAGAACTTCGATATCAATCGCCCACGAGACCTCATGCCCCCAACACTGATCAAAGCCTTCGGAATATTGAAAGGAGCTGCAGCTGCAGTCAATGTAAAACACCGAGCCCTTGACTCAAGGCTCGGTGAGGTGATACAGCAAGCTGCAGCAGAGGTGGCCTCTCTAGAGCTGATCGACCACTTTCCCCTGGTGATCTGGCAGACCGGATCAGGAACGCAGACGAACATGAATACGAATGAAGTCATATCGAATAGGGCAAATCAGATCTTAGGACATCCTTTAGGGAAGAAATATCCTGTGCATCCCAACGACCATGTGAATAAGTCGGGTTCATCCAATGACGGTACAGCAACAGCAATGCACATCGCAGCTGTCCTTGATATCGTCCATGTCCTGCTTCCCAGCCTCGCAGAGCTAACAGAAACCATGTGGCAGCGTGCCAAGGACTTCGACGACATCATAAAGGTCGGACGAACTCATCTTCAAGATGCTGTACCTCTATCACTTGGTCAGGAATTCTCCGGATTTGCGACACAGCTGGAATATGGTGACAAGAGAGTGCGGCTTTCCCTTGAAGCCCTACGAGAGCTTGCCATGGGAGGAACTGCCACAGGGACTGGCTTGAACACTTACGCCAAATTCGCTGAAGACTTCTGCGCCGAAGTAAGCAAGATGACGGGCCAGCAGTTTATCACTGCCCCAAACAAAATGGAAGCTATATCCGCCAACGACGCCTTGGTCTTTGCGTCTGGCGCGCTGAATACTCTAGCTTGCTCTCTGTTCAAAATAGCTCAGGACATCCGATTCGAGGGTAGTGGGCCACGATCTGGACTAGGAGAATTACTCCTCCCTGAAAACGAACCTGGTAGCTCATTTATGCCAGGCAAAGTCAATCCAACACAGTGCGAATCAATGACAATGATCTGTGCCAAAGTGATCGGTAATCATACCGCCATCACTCTAGGAGGACTAAGCGGACAATTCCAGCTGAATGCGTTCAAGCCTTTGATCATATCAGATTTTTTGCATTCTGTGCGTCTGCTAGGTGATGGAATGCGCAGTTTTCGCAAGAACCTGTTGGTGGACTTACAAGCGGATCGTAAAAGGATCAAGCAGCTTTTAGATCAGAGGTATGTCATTGAATGTCAAGTACTCCTGGACTCTACTAATGACTGCAGTCTTATGCTCGTGACGTGTTTGCAACCACATATTGGGTACGATATGGCTTCGAAGGTAGCACATCATGCTCACAAGAGAGATTTGACATTGAAAGAAGCTGCTCTAGAGCTGAGTGCTTTGAGTGCCGAAGATTTCGATCGATATGTGAGGCCAGAGCTGATGATCAGGCCTTCGAATGAGCCATCATAGACAGCACTGTTATCAGGCATACCACTAATCGACCTACATACTGTCAGTGACCCCATCACCCGTGCACACAAGCACTTGTGTCTTCAAGCTCGTTTCTCAGAATGAAAACAAGCAGCAGGCCACGTACGGAGGAGACCCGACCAACGTCTTATGTTGATGGCTTGACCTGACCAAGCGGATCAACTATCACTCAAGACAATCGGGCATCATCCTCATTCTCCACGAAAAACGCGATCTCAATTCGGGATTTCCTCTTCTCACGGAGAATAGGGCTTTGCAGTAGCTGCAATGATTCACGACTCACGCGGCTCTCTCGACAAAGACTTGGTTCGAAATCTTGTGTTTCTTCACTGGACCTGTACGAGTGAGTATGTATGCCTGCATAAGCCAAGAACAATGTAATTTCAGCACTTCCATATTACTAGTATTGTACCGTTAATCTCTTAGCGGATCTATCGCTACCGTTTTTGGTATTGCCCGTTCTACTCTTCACGCTGGTTGGAGAAATTCAGGTATAAGAGCAACAACTTGCCAGCAATTCTTGGCATAGCATAGGCATTGACGATGGCCGATACTGCTTCTTCGCCCGGTCACGAAGTCGAAAGATCGTGCTCGCGGAGAAAAGGATACTTTTTAAACGGAAACTCTGCAGGCCTTCCCTCAGCAGTAACATCTGTCCATGAGCCGACCGACCGCGCTCCATAAAAGATCATGCCATCGATCTCGGGTTCGCGTCATTCACATTTGCCGTGACCTCGCTCCTGGGTTGAGTTGATTGGCAGGCTAATTGAGCTCGCGGTGCAGCCTCGTATGCGCATCCTGACGGCCGTGATGTGGATGTCACTCGACGGGATCACGAGGAGAAGAAACAGTGTTGGGGATATCAGGGAATGACACGCGGTGGGCTCTTGCGCCTTAGTGATCAACACAAAGGCTTCCACTGTGTTATGTGGTGTGCTGCAGGATTTCGAGGAACCATAACTCCCAGGAAGAAGTGAGGTAGAGGGACGACGGGAAAGTGGAGAAGAGGTTTGTATATGTTTCGCGAACAGCCGGGGTTTTTGAGAGAATGCTGTATCATGTTAGTAAGAGCAACGTCGCCTGGTATTTGCGTCAGATTGGAGGTAGAACAGCAAATGTAAATCGCCAAGGGGTGTCATGAGATCGACACGATAATTTGATATAGGTCAATTTCCTGCAGCGATGCTTCTCCAGACGCACGACACCACTGGGTTGTTTCGCAAGTGCGGAGAAACACAATGATTGGTCGTGGCCATTGTTTCGATACAGCTCTTGCATCTCGAGATCACTCGATGATTCATCTCGAATGGCCGAATTTGGCCTGGAACAGATGCAAGATAGTTTCGAGATGTCGTCTTTCGGGATAGGACGTTAGGGTTTGCCAATTGGAGAGTGTACGTCTTTTGGTTGCGGAGAAGACATGTCTCGACCATCGAGACCTTGACCCCTCTTTCGAGATATGTGCTGCCATATAAACATTGCGAAATGTCTCGCAGAGATGCGCAAGTATTCTGCCACGAAAGCAGACAAGGTAGAGCCCAAGCAGACAACTTTCCTTGAGTAAAGTCAATATGGCACCATCAGCTCCGGTCATCCTGTTTCATTACCCGTTCTCCCCATGGTCACAAAAGGTCACAGCTTACCTCTCCCTTAGGGGCATACCATACACATCATGTCATCAGCCAGTCATTCAACCACGTCCAGACATGGACGCTTTGGGAGTCAAATATCGACGAATTCCGGTCATGTCAATCGGGCGAGATATATACTGTGACACTCTGCTCATGATCGAGAAGCTGAACGAGCTCTACCCAGTAACAGACGAAGCTCCTGGCATAGCAGCCACCAAGGCGCAGGATCGAGCTCTCGAGAGACTGCTGGAGAAGTGGACAGATGTGGTAGTCTTCAAGTACGCGGCTGCGGCCATTCCGACCTCGAACCCAATCATGAGTGACAAGAACTTCAGGGATGACAGGAAGGAGCTTTGGGGCCGTGAGTGGACGGAGGAGCATCAGGACAGCCTGCGTCCAGAAGCACTTGTAGTATTGAGATCGAACATGGAGCTCTTGGAAAACGATCTCTTGACAGAGGGCCAGGACTTCATTTTCCCAGGCTCACAGCCGTCTCTCTCGGACATACACGCAGCATGGATTTTCACCTGGCTAGCGGATATGGACGATGCTCTTCCCAAAGGCATTTTCTCGGCTAAGGACTTCCCCAAGACGTATGCGTGGTTCGATAGATACAAGGCAGCTATTTCGCAGGCAATGAAAGAGATGGACACGAGTGGAAAGGTTAGGCAGATCGAGGGTCAAGACGCTGTAAAGGAGATTTCTGAAGGTCCGTTTGGTGAAGATCAGCCTGCGATTGATGAGCGAGACCCAACAGGTTTGCAAGGAGGAGAGCAAGTCAATGGCTATCCCACAGATACCGGCTTTTCTCGCAAAGATGCTGGTAAGTTAGTCGGCTTGACATCGCGAGAAGTGGTGATTGCTAGCAAAGCAAAGAACGGTGCTGAGATCAGAGTACATCATCCAAGATGGAACTTTGCCGTAGAGAAGGCGTAGACATCCTTTGTTCCTAGCTGCTTCATAAGATGTGAAACAGACAAAGACTGTTCATCTTCTCCGTGTTATCTTTTGCTGGAAATTCGGAAAGAATGTTTGGAACTGCTAACAGCTTGAGGAAGGTACGACGGCCAAGAAGAAGCATTATTGCTGTGCGTGGTCAACCGTATATATGTCCATCTGCTAGTCAGTCGAGCAATTTGCTAGGACACGTTTCGAGATAGGATTTCTGTTCTAGAAGAACGTGATGCTAAACCACAGGGAACCTCTCAAGCAGTGCCTGGATCGACAGTAATGAATTCAATATGGTCGTAAAGACGTACACGGCTCCTGAAAAGCTTACTTAGCATTGCCAATACTGATGTCATGATCCGATATCTTTAATACCTGTGCTCATGGAAACGTGCTCCAGTAACAGGCTGGAGTTCAGTATCAGTAAGGTATCCATACACTGACAGACCTACTTACATCGCTAGAATGGACGACTGGCAAGATGCAGCGCTCACAACGCGACACATGCACAATCGCCGTGGCGGGCAGAGTACCAGCGGCAAGCAGAAGAATGCCATCTTCGACGTACGAAGGACTTTTGGCACATACGAAGTAAAGTGTCCGGCCGCTGAGAAGATCATTGCAAAGGCGGGTGACAGTGGCGGTCCAGCAAAGCTCGAGATATATGGCCTCAATGCGGGTGGAGATGCAGTGCATGCCGAACTGTTTCTTCCTGGAGCATTGCACGCTGTGGTCATTCTTGCTGCGAGCAGGAAGACAATGAATGCGGTTATTCGACGCTTGGAACGTGCATACACAGCGAAAGAGCGTGTGGGCTCTGCGAATGATCATGTTGTTGACGACGAAGAAGAACCAGACAGGGAAGCACATGACGAAGACGAAAACGAAGACGAAGACGAAGACGATTTTCAGAACCGTAGGGTTCAGCAGTTCGAGAAGAACAGTTTCCGCTCGCCGAAGTTCTGGCTCAGATGGCAAGGACAAGTCACAGGTAAACCTCGAAGTCAAGAGGACGACCAGGAGGTGAATCCCAATACTATGAATACGGATAGTGGTTACTTGGTGTTTTCAGGCAATAGCTGCGACAAATTCGAAGGTACCATCAGCTGCGAGACCTTGGAATGGCGAAACGTGAAATTGAAAGGCTGGAAACTCACGTCAAAATCAGAACGGGATTTCGCTATGGAATGGCATCCCACCACTGAGGAGACTTGACGCCGATTCCCGCCTGACTATCTATTCACGTTTTCTCTGCTAGCACAAGCTCTACCGTTCCAGTACGGGTTTGTCCAGTGGTCTACGACAATATTTGAGGAATTCAAATGATCACATTTCGAGACCGGAAGCTCCGGTTGCGCCCCCCAGCTTAGCAATATGTAACTCCGGTCCTCCGCCGCCATGCTAACACAACCGCACGTCTACCTTCACTATGCTCGTTCAATACTCCTCATCCAGAAACATTGACATTTCGCCTCGCTCTTCGACTCTACCAAGGAAAGCTATCAGAGGACCAAACTCTTCCAGCTCTTCCTTCGTAAGTACAGCTGACGCCTCTAGATCTGGTGATTTCTGATGGCCTGCATCTACTCCTGTTGAAGTTGACCAATTCTCAGGACTTGTGCAAGGACTATCGGCAAACTTGACATACTCATCACTCGAAAGAGTGTGTCCAATGCTAGTGACATCAGTGCTAGTACTAGCGGGAGCAGCAGGGAGGTCAATCACCGATAATCCTTCTGCCGAATCTTGACTCTGGGCAGCAATTGTGGTCTCAAAGAGCTCGTCAAATTCTGTAGCAGGCTCAGTGCTCGAAGTACACGGTGGTGGTGACGACCCCGTGGCAGCAGTACTGGTTCCTGAAAGACGGATGTGCTCTTCTCCAGTTGGAAGTGGTGTTGGCGCTTCTCTGACGCTCGTCTTTCCCTTATCAATCTTTCGCTTCTTCTGCTGCTGTTGGTCCTTACTCACGGGTGGCGACGACGATAGATTCCTGCGATCCTCGCTAGTCCGTTGAAAGGTACGTTTCCGACCAGTGTTAGAAACTGTGGTCGATCGATCGCGATCGAAACCCTCACCAGGCGGCATAGTCTTGGCTACAGTCAAGTTCCCATTGTGATTACCTAGCTGAGAGGAAAGTCTCACTTGGCCTCTAAGTTGAGGTGCCGTCGATGTCGCACAATTCGCCATTCTAGGAGCTTGATCTTGCGGCACTGGAGACGGTGATAATTCAGTAATCCGATTGAAAGCCTGAGCCTGGTTTTCGAGCATTTGTGTTACCTGCGGACGGACAGGTCGGGGCTGATTAAGGAACGGGCTGGGTTGGTACTGTCGAGCTCGGCCTTGCATAACATGTGTCTGGAATTGACCTTGCTGTTGCATGTTGCGGTAATGCTGCTGTTCAGCGGAGGGACGATGTCTAGCCTGTACTTGAAGCACCGGTGTTGGTGCCTGTGGTACTGGGCTTTGAACCATCGGCACCGGATTATGCTGATTGTTTTGAGATGTACGCTGCATTCTTAATATTTCTAACCTTCGTTGTTGTTGTTGCATCCCTTGCAGTCTTGATTGAGTGTTTACGCGAGACCTCGCTCTGGCTTCCTGTCCAGGTGTTTGTGGTCTGACCACTTGTTGTGTCGATGGTCCTGGATCCCCTGTTACTCCACCTCGAAATCCAGTTGCAGGATATTGAGCTAAAGGCGGGCTTATTTGTGGTGATCTGTTAGCAAGTATTGGCTGTTGCTGTTGCTGATACATTGCTTGCTGGAAGTCTGCGTGCTGTTGCTGGCCTGGAACTTGTCGTTGAGGGGTCATGCGTGCCTGTGATTGAGTATGAGCAAGCATCTGAGGATTGACCTGTGGGTTAGGTTGCCGTGGATACATCATTTCCTGTTGGCACGCTCTTCGCTGCTCGAGAATTTGCTGTTGTACAGGCACTTGTTGGCTAAGCCACTGCTGGCGTTGCCTGTATTGTTGGTACTGTTGAGGTGTCAGATTTGTAGGTACTGGCTGGCCCACTGGTGCAGTATAGGGCGTTGCAGCATGTCGATGCATGGGTGTATCACCATTGACATGACCGGGCCTTGCTGAATTGTCCGGGTCAATAGGAGGCCATGAATGATCCATGGCGCGCTCAGCAGGAGCTGATGGTTGTTGCATTGTTCCCGTCTGCGATGGCCACATTGCTGACGCAGAGGATTCAGTCGGTCGATGGAAGACGTCCAGGTAATATATTGTCTCCTCCCTGCGTCGCTGTTTGTTTGCAGAACTCTGGTTACGAACGAAATTTCTGCTCTGATCCACCATGTCGAGGACCTGGGGTGGGGCTCGGCGCACGGTTTGTGAAGGATTGCAGCTGTCTAGACCTCTAGCTGATGTTCTATTGCTAGATTGAGTCATAACTGGAGGACCTGCCCCGACTGTCTCTTCCTGTGTTTCTGCTGCTGGATTCTGGTCGGTCGATTGTGGTGGTTTTCGTCGCTGTTGGAGCTTCTGGCAGTCCTTCACACTAACGTCTTCTTCGGCGAGTCGTTGCAGTTGCTCTGGCTCATATATACTCTCTTTGTGCAAAGAGTATGGTATGCTGTGGGAACTTGCTTTGGTAGATTCAAAATCCGATCGAGGCGTCCGCAATGTTGGTGGTGGTGGCAATCCGTGAGATCTCGTTCGTTTAGTGACAGGTCGAATTAATTGCGATAGTGACTGTAAATGTTGCAAACGATGATCGTGACGAGCTTCAAGGTACTTCAGACCTATAGGTGTTTGGATTATATCTGAAGATGTGGTGTCTCCTTGCTGAACGCCTGCCCAGCTCCCGTTGCTCCAGCTCATGTGCATAGAATTATTGTCGATACAGCCGATCATATTCTACAACCACTATTTATGTGTTTGGGATGGAGTTGCTGTAGTGTAATGGTGTAACTTGAGCTCGCCGTCGCCTTCTCCTCTAGCTGATGCTGCTCTATTAACTCCGTGAACTCAGCACAATCTTTTTCTGATCGAAGTGTGAAACTGCAGGCTACTGCCTGATACGAGGTACTTAGAACTCAAGGATTAGCGGACCAAGATCGCGAGAACTCACGTCGCCTGACCGTGCTAGTTTAAAAGCGTCGTCTTAACATCGGACTGCAGTTGACTGGTATATGCACCTTCACTCGCTATTTTACTGCAAGATAACACTTTCGAGCTTGCTCACAACATATCGCATAGTTACTCAACAGGAATTATTTCGTTCTTTTGCTCTCAAGATGGTTTCTGGACGAGCAGAATTTTTTTTCCCGTCTGACACTTGTGATGGTAACGATCCTGGCTCGAGGTGTGCTTCTTCACGATCTTATCGTTGTTATGGTTCCTCCACTTCCCACATAATTCAATCGCCTCGAATTGCCAGGGTGTAACCATAGTCGCTCGTGCGGCCTTAACATTGTCGCATCGTGGTGATGAGGTAAGTGGTAGGGTTTCGAGTCGTGGGGGTTCGATCGGCATGGTGGTTCTCTGTGGTCGCCTTCGAGGCGATATGTGGTAATCCTTGTTGCAGATAGACTCCCTGGTGGGGCGTCTTGGGCAGCCGAAATTCACACAAGTTGGACATTCGTGGTGGACTAACTATGCAGATAGCTGATGATCGAAGTTATATACGGACGTGCTGGACTTCGAGATTGAGAGACTGGTTAGTGATGTAGGTGTGTTACGTCTGGGGAAGTGACTCGCCAGCGTGAGGACTTCTGTTAGACCACATGTATGTCCTGCCCGGCGGACCAGTTTCACGGGCGTAGATAGAAACTGTACACAAGTGGCAATCGTGACTGCCACTCGTAGCTAATTGCAAAATTCTGATCATTGTCCACCCCGTAGTAACGTCTACACGCACCGCGCGGTGCAACTGTTACCCTCAATGAATGATCTCGAAACACAATCTTAAATGTTCAAACGACTTCCCCTCATAGCTCGAGTCAAAACAATGCTCTTTCTCACAGTCTCAGCACCAGATGTCCTTAAAATGTCGAACCAACCACGCCACTCGTTGCTCTCAATCAAACCTAGAACTCTTCTGAACGCGCGCTCTCAACCACCAAGTCCAGACGCTCGACTCCTCGCCCGAAGCCATTGACTCAACCAGTCAGCCTTGTTCTGATAGCCCAATCCCTCGCACTCATGCCAGTATAGACAATCTCTAAGGTAATCCCAGTTGTTATCCACGAATACTAGATACCAAGCTCGTGCTTTCTCTTGTGCAGACTCTGCCCAGACACTCTCGTCAGCCTGCTTGCCGTATAGAATACAGATGTAAGCAAAAAAGAACTCCTCGACCTCGCGCTCGGTGACCGGCTTGTTCGACATTAGCTTCCGACCTGGTACTTCGTGTTGTCTGGCTCCAAGTTTCCTAGATTCCTGGTCTGACATGCAGGAGAGGACCAACCTCCATACATAACGAAAGAATGCTTTGATCTGTGCATATACTTCCATCCCATCGTTTGACGTGCGGCTGTCTATTGCCCCATTGACCATCTCTTCGAGTATCGGCAGGAGAGATCTGGAGAATGGTGCGTCATACTCGTTGATGAACTTGCGTGTCAATGAGTTCTTTGCCTTCGCAATCTCGTCAGAGGACATTGCATGGATGGTACGTTTCTGTAGATTTGTGCGTGCTTCTCGTGTTAGTTGTGGAGTTGGTGGCATTCGTGGTTGATACTGTCCTTGAAGAGTAGTCTGATCTAGCTCTAGCTCTTCTGAGACCACATCTTGCCGAGATGATGAGTATGTGGCGACAGACTCCAAATCAGCAGAGTCTCCTGGCGCTTTGCGCTTCCTTGTTTGTGTTTGATCTGAACCATCTTGGTGCATCAAAGTTTGCATTGACCGTGTTGTGGCCTCTCCACTGAATGGGGAGGCTTTGGCTGGCTGGTCGATTTCGACATTGCTAGCCCGCAATCCTGTATTTTTTCGGCCAGGTGTAACGTTCCTAGCCCTCGCCTCTGCATACGCTGCAGCAACTTCACCATCATCGAAAGAACATCTGTGAGCTCTATTTGCCTTTTGGCAAGTATCACAGACGGGAGGAGTACCTCTGCATCCTTTCTTGAACTTGATGCATGGCACACAGCGGTAACCCTTCTTTCTGTTGCCCTCCATGCTGAAGACTTGACTTTCAGAATCCATGCCAAGATGACGTTGATGATCTTCACTTGCAGGAAGTTGATTGACCACACCTGCCATGTCAACTGTCAATGTTTCAGTTTTGATCTGTTCCTAGTTTGTTCGTTGTTCTTTTGGTAGACTATTGGAAATATTTGAGCGATCTATGGGAGTGAATTGTGGAAAGAAAATAATTGCTTTTCTACTTTTCTCAAACTGTTGGATGCGGGTCAGCTAAAAGGAAACAAAAGTGCAGCTCGATCGTGACACGCCGTGTTTGTTGTTTCGCCACCTCCACCCTAGCAAGTGACTCTCGTCTCAAAGAGTGCTTGTACTTGACTCTATGTCACTTCAATTCTGAGACCTCCGATCTCTAAATCTCTGTGAAGAGAAAGATCTTGCCAGGATACTCGACCGTCCCTCATCTTCCTCAACATCCAGATCGCAATTGAAACGCTCCTGCCCTCGAGACTCATCCACGTTCCTCGGACCAGATCCATACAAGGCGCCCTCCCGACGTTCCACAGCTTCGCTTCGGTGAGCAGCAAAAGGATTGTTGTGATCATGATGGCCACGATTATCCATACTCGGACCAGAAACTGGTCCAGTCGATGCAGAATTGGATTCCCTCGCATCATACTGCCGATAGAGGCTGGGATGTGAAGAGGTTGTGCTACCACCTCGGTATGTTGCAGGGTGCTGCGTGGTCGACCCTATTCGAGGTGGCGTATATGTCTCAAAGGGTGATGGTTGTGTGGCGGGTCCTAGATATCCTGGTACTCTTTGAGGAGGGCCAGGATGGAACACATGGCCAGCACCACTCTGATGTCCAAAACCCCTACCAGTCAGGGATTCATAACCAGAACCAGCATAAGTCCCATAGCCAGTACCAACATTAGATCCATAGCCAGAACCTGCCTGAGGCTCATAGTCAGCACGAGTATTAGTAACTGGACTCGTCCAATTGCTACCGCCACGATCAGGGCCCAGAAAGTCATACCAGCTGGATTGTTGCACTGGTGGTCGGTTGCCTCGATTTGTTTGACCTGTAGGCGGACCAGGGGGAGGGAAATGAGGTCGTGGACCATTTTCAAAGGTTGGAACCTGGCTATGTGGAGGCTGAGATAAGCCAGGAAAACCGAATGGATGCCGAGGAGGACCGGTGTTCGTGGATGGAGTGTGCTGCTGTGGAGGCGCACCGCGAGGTGGTTGAGGAGGACGAGGGGCAAGAAGTGGTGGCGAACGCATGTTCAAAGGAGATACATGGCCTGGCCCTTGTAGAGGATTGTAGGAAGAGGGTGGCCAAGGCGTATAGGTCGGTGGTGGTCGACGTGTAAACTGATTAGGCGCCAACGGCACACTGCCAGCGGTACCAAACTCTGCTCTGTTTGTCCCATTACTCGATTGGGCGACTTTCTTTACAGGCGGTGCCGCCAACACAGGCTCGTCATCATTATCACCTGGATTCTTTCTCTTTCGGCGACGGGTTGACTGGTTCACGGGTCCCAAGGTGCCAGCATTTCCGGTCCCGGCTGGAGTCGAGGTGGATGGCGGCCGTGTAGATGGTGACTGCTGCCCGCTCTGCGTTGCAGCTGTCAAAGACGACGAAGGTGTGCCGGTACCTGACTGCGAGTTCGAGCTTGGAGGAAGGGTCTGTGGTTGTGTGCTTTGAGGAAGAGGGTGACATTGTTGTGAGCCAGTACCAACAGAACCTGTAGAGGGCGCAGTGCTTGTTGTGTTCTGCGGCTGTGCGACTTGCGTGCTTGGTGGCTGAGCATTGGCAGTATTATCAGACGGTTGTGCCTGTCCTTGTTGACCTACCCCTTGAGTCGCAACTAGTGCGTTCATTACCGGGTACGACTGAGACTGAGCTGGTGATGATGGGAAGAGAACGCTAGGATGTGGAGTAGCAGGAGCATAAAGCCGTGGTATAGTCAGCCGGCTTGCCACGGAGTCTGTCCAGTCGTCCTGATTGAAGGCTTCCAATGTGGCTATATCCGGCAGGTTAGGTGTTGGCTGATCTGCAAGACTACTGTCGGTGTCTTCCTCAACGGGTGAAGGTACCTCTTCTTCTTGGCCTCCTGCTGTGTCCTCAGGGTCTGCACTTGGCAAGTCGTCAGCGTCTTCCTGGTCATCAACGTCTGACTGAGCGTTGTCGACGGTCATGAGATCACGAGGAGAGGATTGAGGCAAGTGGGGATTCGAGGATGTCGAAGCCGCTTCTTGCTCTACGTTATCCTGATTGTTGTTGTCAGGATTTTGATCTGCGAACGACACATTTTCGAGAAAATTGAAGTCCTCTTCACGGAAGGTGGGTGGTAAGTCGTGATCAACAACGTTATCAGTCATCCAGGATTCGTTGTTGGTGTTACCAGCCATTGTTGATGGAAGGTTTGGATTCTTGAACTAACTTCTAGGAGAATGGTAGTCGTTGACGGTATAAGTGATTGACAACAGGAAGGATATGGAAACTGTGCTTCAGGGGTGTAGCAGATCCGATCGCACAACGAGAAGAAGATAGTTTGGGGGGGGAGTTCGACAGAAAGTCGCAGTTTGACAATTGATAAATAATAAATAATAGTTGTGGGTGTGTTTGATCCTGATTGCAACTAGCGCGGTTTGAGTGGAATAGTGAGCTAGGTTGCCTCTGTAGAGTGGGTGTATCACAACAACAACAACAAGCCGGAGTTGCTGAGTGGCAGGGTAGTTTCTGTGGATACAGGAGGAAGAAGCTCGAGGTCGGAGTGTCTGGTTGCATGTGAGTATAGCCGTAAGGTGATGGATGAGCCGAGTAAGGTGTACGGCTTACTGCCTTGGCCCCTGTCACTCCTCAAGGTAAGCACACCTGTAATCAAGGTGATGTTGCACACGGAACTCTGCAACTGACTTCGTAGATGCCTGTGCAAAGCAGCCACACTTCTCGTAGCAGAAAAAATGAGATCGTCGTGTAGAAGATTGACATAATCGAGCTTCGAACGAGGGTTGGAACAATATCTGTATGTACTTCGCGTGCTTTGAGCAGAGTAAAAGAATAACGTTTATCTTTTCCACCACATAGGAAAGTCCTCGATACCCCGTCTTGACCTTTCGAAGCCTTGCAGCCTCTATCGATATCTTTCGAGAATACTACCAGCTGCTCGAACAGCGGACGTCACCTGGTCCTACAGACCCCTTGTGGTGGTGCTAACCTCTGGCAGTTGTGATATTGGATGCACGAAAAGAGACAAGATCACATACCACAGGCATTGGACGCGTCCAGTGATCTCAATAGAGCTGTATTGCTTGCTGGAAATCAATCGGGAACTCCTGACAGACTTCCAGTGAAGCCGTCAGAGCTAGATCCACTGCCCCCCGCGACAAAGGAGAGACACCACCGGTATGACCTTGCGCGTATGTCGTATGCATAATAGTCAACTCCTTCAAATAGCAATTGCGCCTTTGCCATTCTTGAGGCAAAGTATCAACGCTCTCACTACATCTGTCGTGGCAGCAACGTTCTGTGGAGGTTGGTCTACTGGGCCAAGGTCGTGTCTGACGCCTCAAAGATAGTCGGTGCATGATGAAGCATGTCCAATATGAGTTGAACTGCTTCTCATGGAGGACCATGATGATAAGAGACGGCTTCCACACAAGATACGGGTGACCACGTAATGTGCTTTCTACCAGCTTAACCTCCGCTTCGGCTCTTCTCTTTTCTGCTTGCTGAGCAGCACGCCAAGCGTTGTTGGTCTGACGATTCAGCGACGATGCTAGCGTTGAGGTGTGAAGCATACCAGTATGGCCATGTCCTTGGATCTGCTGCTGAGACGAACGGCCATACGAGGCTGGCCAGAAAGTACTGTTCAGGGCCATGACAACGATGAAGAGAGACTTCAGGTGAGGGTAATGCTGAAGCCAAATATCTCAGAGAGTTGAAAGGTTCTCATGCCGTATCAAGCAGTAACAAGCTCGTGCCAATGAGGTCTAAGAAAACTGGCAGCAGACCACAGCTTAAAGGTGCAAGAGGTGGTCAATTATGCGTACACACGTGCTCCGACATGGTGGGGACCTGCAATTTAGAGGAGCACATATCTTGTTGAAAACTCGATCACTCTCAGAGATGTCCATGATTGCACGTCGAATTTTCGACTCAAATCAGAAGTAGAGATGGCACATGGTTCAAGGTGACCATATGCTTCGTGCTTCAAGCCAATGTCTCGCCTCCAGACCAGCTGGCATATCTCCTTGAGATGCGGTTCCATTGCAGGTCCCCAGGTCGTCGATCCCTAGCGTGGCTGCCTGTCATTTGCACATGTTCGATTTGAAGCTATGATCGGTGTACAACCTGCATCGTGTCGAGGTGCGTGGGTTGAGTCACGCCATGACTAGATTCTCACTAAGGATGTATAGTGTCCGAGTCCGATCTCTGGTTGCCAAAACTAAGAGACAGGAGAAGCCTTGCTAAAGAGCAGGTTCTGCTTGCGAATATTGTTCGGCATCGATCTTTCCTCACTGAGTTGGCACAATATATAGTCCTTCTGATTGCTCGGTGTCATTGGATATTGCTATACGTCCATACAATTAGATCCAATCGTTCTATCAGACATGGACCAGGTCGATGGTTCGACAGCAAGAGTTGCTGTCCGATCCAATTCTGCTCAATATCCTTGCGCCAACCTGGACCATGGAAAGACGCGTCTTAATGCAGTTCGTACTCGACTATCGACTCCGCCAAGCCATGGAAGAAGCAGGATAGTCACTGAAACGCATCACAGAGGGCGTCATGATCGCGGGATCGATATCGACGTCGGCACCGATGTCGTGCATTGGTAAAGAAGGAGAGGTAGGGCAAGCAGTGGGAGATACGGAAGGCGTAGGTCGTGTCAGACCCAAGCAGATCAGCCAAGGGCGAATGGCACCTGCTGGCACGAGTCCTGCTTCCGAAAAGTCCGACCCGGGCACGCTAAGGGAAGCTCTGTTCCGGCGAAACGTTTCAACGAGAATTCAGCTCTTCCCACGACTCAGAGGTCATAAAATCAGGAAAGCTGGGAAGAACGTACAAGTCGTGACTGCTTCATTCTGTCGGCATTTACCAGACTTTACAATTGGAGATCTAAGACCCCTCTACAATACCATTGTCCAACAGCAGCACGCATGTCCTAACAAACAAAGAGAATATATTGGACATAACAAGCAAGAGAGAACAAATAATAAATTCCAGGATTACCCTCTTTGTCAGCTACTACTACCAAAAAGCTGAGGGAGGAAAGGACAAGGTGGAAGGAACCGAGATATGGATCGTAGTAGGACAGAATTAGCTTCTGAAAATATACCAAGGACGAAGAAGTATCTATGCCCGAAGAAATGGGTTAAGAGACTCCGTATCACAATGCTCGTATGAAAGAATTACACAGATAGGACAAGATATGTACGAACAAATACTACGAGCCTGCAGAATATGTCGAAAGTTATGATCATTGGATTTTTGCAAATCAAGGCCGAATACTGTGGTCCTTCCTATAAGTGGGTATCATATCGAAATCAAACGCTAAAAATCTGTACAATAGCAAGCTCGAATTTTCGTCCTTGCGCACATTGTTAGTACGCGCAGAGACCACCGCCTTCAGTCTCCATAGACCAACTGCCCGCCAGTCCGACAACAGCTGGCTCGTCGTTGAGGTCGTCGATACCCAGTCTCATCCTCATGCTCTCGGCATTGACTTCGTGATCAGCTTCTGACCTCCGTCCACCAGTCAAAACTCTGCGTGCCCAGTCATCGATTGCAGGTTCGCCAGTCTCATCTCGAGCTTGCTTGAGGAATGGAATAAGTGCTGTACCGCCAGTACCGCGCATCTTCTTCTTACGCTGGCCATCAGCATTGTCTTTGTAGTTGATTGAGGCAATGCCGCGACCACGAGCAGGTGGACCCGCGGGTGAATTGTCTGGACTTTGTGCTTCACCACTTCTTGGTCTACTATGACTTCTGGCTTCTCTGCTCTTGACGATGATATATCTGGAAACCATCTGGATATGCTTATCTCTCAACGATCTGAGCATAGCTAGACAGGCGTCATATGCGATGGTCAAATTTCGATCGCGGTAGTTGGCCTCGACGAAATCGCGAATGTTGGCCACAGATTCGATAGCCTGAAGAAAGCGTCTATGTGGACCTGGCATGTATTGTCTCATGTCATGAATGAAGTTGTGACGTGCCTTTGGCGGCACACCGGGTTCTGCTTCGGACTCCGAGGCGTCTGTTGCTTTTGATCCTGTTGGTCGATGTTCAACCCCGAGGAATATGTCGAACAGCTGGATCAAGCTGCTTTGGGCATTTGAGCCACCACCATATTGTCTCCAGCCTGAACTCCTGCTGCCATCGTCGTAGAAGACGCCGTGTGGAAGGCCTGCGTCTTTCATGTTCTTGCTTCCAGCGAGGAACGGACGAATGCGGTGGTAGAATACGTGAGGATCGCAGTTCTCATACATTCGTGTAAGGATCGATGCAACTTCGTCAATGACCTCAGCTACAACTCTCAGGCACTCTGTAACTGTCTCCTTGTCGTCATCTCTTGCTGCCTGGATGGCCTCTAGCATAACTGGGATTGCTGATCCACCTTTAGCTTCAATGGCCACGCTGACCAGGTAAAACCACTGCTCATCTAGAGAGCCGGTGTATGTGGCAAGGGTAGAGAGGTTCTCGAGGGTCAGGCCATCACGTAGAAAGAGAGGCTTGTAGTTCCACAAGCAGAGTCCGGCGTACGTGGCGACTGGAGGAATTTCAAGATGTTCGCAGACCTGGAGAAGTGGGTAGGTAATAGGTGGCGGTAATCGCTCGGCAGGTTTCTCACCACCCCAAATATAACCATGAGCTAGAAAGATCAAGACAGTATAAGCTCTCCGCCACTCTGCTTCAGTGTACAGATGTGTAGCTGGAATCACAGGAAGTTTATCTATAACAGTCCGCAGTCTTTTGCTCAGAATGAGAGACTGTAAGTTGGCTATTATTTTCTCCCACTTCTCATAAACTGGGTCTGGTAAACATAGGAGAGGCAGTTCGGTGGGAAGGAATCCTGTGGTAGGTGATATTTGGTAGTCGTCGAGACGTGGTAGAGGAGGTAGCATTGTGCTGGAGATTCGCTCGTGGTGTGGGAATGTGAGAAAGACTGGGGAAACGTAGAAAGTAGCGGACGGGAGTCTGTCAAATAGTCAACCAAATTTGAGGAGGGTCTAGACAATAGAATGCGGGAGAAAGTCTTCAGAAGAAAGTATAAGTGGAGGTGTTTGTGGGACTGCGCGTCTCCAGAGTGAAGTTGAACAGAAGTCTCAAAAGCAAACGGATCACTCCAGAATAGGCACTTATGGACGAACGGGCGGCACACGATAGGAGAGCATGAGGCTTTATCGTCAGATCTCACCCATGAGAGATATGTTCTTCAAGCGGTATCTGATCGGATGACCAATCGATGAATTCTGCGAAATGGATGTGTCTGTTCTTGCGCAAGTCCGAGATCAGGTGGGACACAGCCATACCCAGTCCACCGAGAGGCCGAGTTCTGCCGGAGTCGGAAGCTTGAGTTGGAGCATTAATGTCGCTGGGCCTAGAAGGCGGACACAAAATTTGAGAAGACGGCTACGACATGTATATATTGCTGAGTTCACCATGAGCGCATCTACAGGGTCGAAGAACAACGTCTCTGCAGATCATCCGCTTGCAGCCAGCAATGCGAGACGCACTGCTGTGCTCTCTGCGTAATCTTCAGGCATCAAAAGCCAGTCGCTTGGTTGCGGCCTGACAGAAAGTTCAAGAGATTTGGGAAGACTTACAGATCGTAAGTCGTCACTCACATCATGATTATGAGCTGACGGATCAACACCCCGTCACCTTGTAATATGCTTGTATACACTTTGCTAGGAAAAGACGGGGGGTATCTTCATTGAATCTAGCCAAGAGTAGCCTACTATTCTACGCCATCCTAGAATGCCAATACATGCGTCGTAAAATGGGCAAGCTGCTGTAAGGATACTCTAGTCGCAAACAGATCCGTTCAGTCCATGATATGACTCTCATACAATATAGCCATGTGCTCCGTCA
The DNA here is from genome assembly GCF_036872675.1 of Lithohypha guttulata. Taxonomy (NCBI): domain Eukaryota; kingdom Fungi; phylum Ascomycota; class Eurotiomycetes; order Chaetothyriales; family Trichomeriaceae; genus Lithohypha; species Lithohypha guttulata. The sequence continues at coordinate 2,491,611 of NW_027042750.1, forward strand.
TTTGCTTTGTGTTATCAGGAAATTCGTGCCCCTGCGTAATGCTGAGGATTATATTGGTGACCTGTCTGCGATGGTCGATTCTGGTTTTCCTTGTTGTCTCCGTGTACCTCTTTCGGTGGCCGTGGTGGTGCTTCGTTATTTGGAAGCTCAGCAGTGAAGCTCTTCGAGCCATAGTCCGGTCTCGGCGACCGCATAGGGTCAGGTGTGGAGTAGTTCGTGGGGCCGGAGTAGGCTGACCCATCGACGCTGCTCTGGTTGTCAGATTGGACACCAGACCATCTGCTCTGCTGAGGGCCAGGAGAATGTCCAGAAGACTGCGACGTGAGTTCCGAGAAAGATGAGTATCTGTTTTGGTTAGGGGGACTCAAGTGTGCGCCGTACTGCGTGTCACCTGGCATCTCCACTGCGAATCCGTTCCGTTGAGGCACGTGGTAGTAGCCCTGCCTGCCTGGAGCTTGGAAGGTGGGTTGTGGACGTGTCGAAAAAGAGCCAGACGATGAGCGCAAATTCATCCCGTTTGGACCATAAACACTCGGAGTGAAAGCTGCTGGTGAACTCGGTTCTCGAGGCTGTGTTCGATCATTCGGATTGCTGGTCATTAACCTGCCAGAATCGTCGAACATGGCCTGCAAAACTCCTGCATCAATCAATTCTGCCTTTTTGAGCATGCGGTCGAGCATGGTCTTGGAAGCGGCCTTCAACTCTTTCTTCACAAAGGACAGCATAGTCACATTACATTTGATCTGAGTATCTGTGCGCAAATATAACCCCTCTGATGGAGCATTACTGCCCAGCTCTTTCGGCTCCGGCGGCTCGCCTGGTTGGTTGCCCTTGATCTGATACTTATGTCTAAGGTCGACTCCAAAGGGTACGTACATGTGCGTCTGCACTCCCCAGGGCATGTCGTGAAAACAGCCACGGAAAGTGATCTTACTCGAGCCCATTTTGCCTAACCCGGGCACGAATTGTACGCGCTCCGTTACCTCATACCACGAACTGTAGAACTCGTCCACAGGCGCGTCTCGTGGGGCCTTGATTGGGTGGTATTCGAGGACGAGAGGATTAAGCGTGATCAGTTCGCCGTGGCTCTGTAATAGTTCAATGGCAAGTTGTCGCGGGATGTGCGACGGTATTGGGTCAATGGTCGTATATAATGTCTTCATCTTGTGGTCGCTCGAGGTTGTACGTCGCCCTGGCACGTAGAATAGATTACTGCCTCGAAATCGGTGCGACCTTGCTACGATACGGTCCTAGAAATGGCAGGAAAAGGTGTCGCGTTGATGTTAAGGCTCTGAGGTTGCCTTGACATCGCTTTGTGACTCGGTGCTGGTTGGAGGGTGTAGAAGTAAGCAGCCCAAGCACCAAGTCTCTTCTCTCCACAGGCGAGCACGACCATTTTCCGCAGGAACAGGATGGTGCAAACTGCGGCTCCCCGACCAGCAGTAGTGCAGAAGCCTGCGTCCGCCATGGCGCGAGCTTCGCAACCAGACTCTCGTGGTTGCCACTAAAGGGCGATCATCAAGCACTCATTGGTGTCTTCTTCTCCGCTGAACCTCGATTGGCAAATCTCTACCCTTTTCTCCTGAAGCTAAACCTCCGCATTCTGGCATGTAGCTATTTCAGATTTAGGCCTCCGACCATATTTGCATTTCAAGTTCCTCGTGTCTTCCTTGCCCGTGTAACGACAAACCTGAGAAGTCCTTCTCTCGAGCTCACCTGAACGTTGTGAGTACGATTACTTGGCCACATCCCGAACATGCTGCCAAGCAGCAAACGCTTGGCAATTGTTTCCCCTGTGAAGTAATAAGAAGTCATGGCGACTTGGCTCGTAGATCCTCTACGAAGTGTCTGGGAGTTGAGGTGTTGTACCCCTTTATTGACCAGCAGACAGTGCGTGTACTATGACAGGCATCGCCTCTAATACTAACACGAGCTACTCGTGAAATCATTCTTTACTGTGAGGCGAAACAATAGACGATCTTCTCCTCGCTCTGAGCCATCGATCCTGGCACAGCACAACATCGCCATCCTCCGAGGAAACTGCCAGATTCACAAGTACCCACACTGGCGGATTGTGCTTTCAGAGCGTGACAGAACGAGAGACCTCTCAGCCAGTGGAACTCCTGCGAGTCCTATTTGACCTGGCCCTGCGTCCTATCGTCGCATCTACACATTATCTAACTGCCAATTCTGCCAATGAAGTGCAGTGGTTTATTGACTTCAATCGCTAAAGCTGCTGCCGCGCGCAAAGACTTCGAGAAATGGCCGGCTTCGGTTTATAACTCCAGCTGGTGCTCCTCAACCAGGAATGTGAGCGCGAAATTCTGAAGATGTGTTCCATTACAAGATCATGGACTCAAGATTGCGTCGTCTTTCTACCTTGTGTGCACAACTAGCAAGACCCGCCGTGCTATGCGTTCTGACTGACACATCTAGGTTTTCATACGAAACGCAAAAAAATGCTGCTTACCAGATAGACGAGGATCAGAAATGAAAAGCCATCAACCTCTGCGCCCTGTATAGCCATTTTGGCTTTTCGATTTTGAATACCAGCCTTGCGAGTCTCCTGACGCTTGAAAGGTCTTGAATAGTATGCGAGCTAACTAACCTCGAGGATCATCGACAGCCACAATTCAGTACGACCATCCAGTCGCTGTCATGAATGAGTGTTTGTCCAGACAAGTCACCTTCCTCTTTTCTTCAGCCATATTCGTTTGCCCTGCACAACAACGAAGATATACCTGTCACTTGTGACGAACGACAAGCAATAATGCAAAGTGTCTTAGTATGTTGCACTCATATCGACAAAGAGCGTCACTGCAGGCCCGTAAGCCCATTACATTTGTATTCAGCGTCCCGAATATCTGGATTCAGCAACTCACATCGAAATTCAAGAATACCCGCTACGATCGACGAATCCTTGACCAGGTTAGACAACGACCTTCCATCTATTGCCTTGCGAACTGTCAAAGAAAGATTACTACTAAATCACAATGGACCAATCTCGAAGATCACAAGTTGGTGGCTGCATACGTCCCAATTGCAGAGAATGCAAGAAAGAAGCTCTTGCAAGGGCTATCGCGGACAAGAAAGCATCGGAAACCGATTCCAGCGAGATTACTCAGAGTCTAAGCACGGCTCCTACTCCTCGATGGCCACCTCGTCGGTCTTCTTTACCTCCTCGCGCCCCCGATGACTCGTCGTCTGGGTATTTTCTAAGTCAAAAATATAGCAATACGTCTGCAGATGATGTGCCAGAAACGATCATAGAGAACCACAACTCGAGCCTCCAGGCGGACACATCTAGACGTGTCTCAGAAAACACTACCTTGGCTAGCAACACACAATTGCCAGACACCTCCTCATCGAAAGACAATGACAGCATAGGGGAACGCACGGTTCCTGAATCAGAATATGATGCTCTACTGCGAAGATACGAGGCTCTGCAGTACAAGCAGAGCAAGATCGAGCAACAGTTGAAAGCCAATGAGGTCCTCGCGAGCAACAAGCGGAGCTCGATCTTACTCACAGAACAGTCCGAGACTGTCGCTATAGGGTATCATGAGATGACGGAAAGCACGACCCTCGATTTTAGCCCAAAGCAAAAGTCTTCTGCTACAGCACTCGTTGTCGATCGTCTCGGCTTCGAGTTTGCGCGTTTGGGCAGGAAAATCAAGGATATAAAGCCAAGTCAAAAAGTGACAAAGCTAGTCGATCGTAGCAGAGAGTTACGGGGACGAGTTAGCGTGCTGCGTCATGTGCCCAGACGCCAGAATACTTTGAGCTCAAGAGCTAGGAAGCTCGTTACGGAAGGAGATGCTGCTGAAAGACCCGAAACGCAAACAGGTGAGGAAGAAGACCTCGTCCGGGAGATGGAGGCATTGACTTTGTCTGCTCCGTTGATCAGGTCGTGGACAAACTGATTGGTCAACACCTTGTACAACTTGGAGCAATCTGCTTCTCGGGGAAAAATCTACGGGGTATTCATTGATAGATGAGGAATTGGTGCCAAAAAGACCAAGTTTCGTGTCAAGTCTCTACATATTTCAGATAATGCATAGACTGTCTAAATTTTGTAACACTGATCCGTTTGTCTTCACTTCTCCTCATGGGCCCTCCCCTAAGCTTTTCTTCGAGACAGGACTGTGAGCATTTTCATTATCACGCAAAACGTAAAACTGCGTGCTTATTTTGAGATACCGCGAGGGTACGTTTTTTGGATCGAAGATAGAACTTTCGGAAGCGAGCTGCGCGGAGGATGCTATGTCGGTTGTACGTACACTGTTTTAGCTGTTTTCGTTATGCTGCAGTAAGTTGGTTGTTCGTATGCAGCTGCCAGCACCGTGCTGACTTCGTGTTGGCAGGTAGTCATGGCTGCACTTGACCCATCGTCGTATTCTTGGACTGCATTTTGTCGGGATCACGGACGGTTATTGACGACCAACAAGCTTTGACAGTGTGCGAAAAGCAAAGCAAATACGTACGTACGGAACTATTGGCCATTGCGTTCGAGAAAACTCAATTTGAGAAGTTTTGCTTTTGTCATCGAGCACGACTCGTGCAAGCCGCGAGACGCTCAGAGATGGCAATTGCGACCTCGTTTTACATGATTGAGCAAGCACGCGTAGAACGTGCCTGCCAGTCATTACCATCACCTCGGGTCACTTACTGTGAACACACCATAGCTTCTCCACTTTCCATATCGAATAATGGCGCAGCCACCAAAAAAGCTTGGCAAACTTGCATTTCGCTCGACAATCACGGGATTGTCACCATTTAATTGCTTCGACCACAATGGACAATCTCTTGGAATCTTTTGTATTTGACAATTGACAGACAAAGATCGGTTTTGGGATTGTCAAGCACATCATTGTCTAACCCATCGACAAGCTATATATCTCAGATCTGCTCACCGATCAGAAGATGCAAAGTCTTTCATCCTTCCACAACAAGACTTACAATTTGGCCTTGATCCACCGCTCAAGAAAGAACAGATCGAAAAAGTTCTTAAAGTATAGTGAGTCGACCTGGTCTCACCTGCAACTGAGTCCATAATTACTAACTAGCACTTTCAGTACAATTAGAATTTCCACTTTCGTGCCTCCACAGCCATGCCTTCAAACCTCACGGCACAGCAGGCTCTAGATGCGGGAGCGATTCGACAACCAGCAGACGCTCCTAATGCCAAGCAGCCTGGGCAAAAGTGCTTGACATGCACCAAATACGATAGCAGCTGTTACGGCAGCGAAGTCCGAGATGGCAAATGCAACCGCTGTCGAGGACTTCTAGATGGAGAACAGCCAGACGAGCACGGTCGAGGCAAACAAGGACGGAAACGAACTTGTGTCTGGCTTGACCCTGCTCGCGGGATTCAGACATATGAGGAGGCACAGCAGAAGCTGAATATGCTTCGCAACACGAAGAACACCGCCGAAGCTCGAGCTGAGAGGGCTGAGGCGGAAGTGAGTTGTGACAACGTTGCTGAGCTTCCTGTGAATTCTCCCGAGCTCAATCTTGTGGGCAGGGTAGTACACGGTCTCATCCAAAGCGAACACTATGTTCCACAGGATTCTGAGACCAATTACCGGACGATGTTCGAAGCCTTGGACGTCATGGCTGCGACAGAGCCTGGTCCTGCCTTACGGAGAGTCTATGACATATTGTCTACGATGCAAGGGCGTGGAGACCGTTTCGAGAAGGTTGAGATGTTCAGCCTCTTGCATGGTGCCCACGCTTGGGCGAAGCTTTCACAATGAATACGAGACATGTTGCGACTGGCTGCGGAGGGATGCTATGTCAAAGAGCTGCAAATTATGTATCTTAGAATGAGCAAGGTGTCTGGCGCATTTTAAGTTTCATTAAGTGTCTTTCACCTTCTTCTTACACGACTGCTCCCTTTCGACACACACTTGATTGTTTTGTGAGAGCTTCTGGTGCCAAGCTTGTAGATCTAGTGAGGCTGGTTGAAGACATAACAACTGACATGCCATTTGAGTTTGTATCCGCAACGAATGATGGTTTCCTGTCTTACAGCAGGTCTAGAGGTACTGCATGATCAGAGTCTACGTCGAAGTTTTTATACCTCCTTTATGCATGCATGTATTTCGTCGACAGGTTGCCTCGTGAGACAATGCACCTCTGAGAGGCCTTCACGAGAGGCTGCTACCCGTGCATGGCTACTCGGAAGTTGTGTCTACTCTTGGACTGGTTCGTGGATGAAGTAATTGTAATTGTATCTTCTGGAGACGCTGAGTCTCCGCATCACCTAAGGTTGGTTCGGCTGGTCTGGTTCGAACGGTCTTAGTGAATGGCTCGGAAAGTCGTTCTTCGGCCTTGCGCTTCGGCAAGGGCTCGTAGGACTCAGGCACGTAAAACGGTGAGGTAGTCGGGACCTCCACGCCAAGGCGCAGTCCGCATCATCCACTCAACCTCGATTTCATGTCTCCCTGCTTGCCCCTCGATTCTGTATAGAGCCACAGAGCAAGCATCCACGGACAGCCATTCCATCTAACGAGATCGTTTGCTTGAAAGCAGCAACCTCCGTGGTGGCTTCGCCTGGTGTCCGAGTCACGAGAACAGTTAAGAGCTCCATAATTCAGAACAAGGAAGAGCAGATACATTTAAAGGGTGAAGAAAAATATAACGTCGGAAAGAGCAAGCTCGAGGTTATAACGAGATCGTGGTACCATGCTCATCCCCAACTCTGGAGATCTGCTGATACGATGGCTCGGGAGTCCCTCAAGTCAAGATATACTGGTCGAGTTCTGGTACGACTTGAAGAAAACATCATATCTTATGTCACTGATCATTGTGGTAGACTAACAACGAAAGGTTTCTCAACTGCTGATTCTTGTCTGCTTAGGTTGTAACTGGAGCTCCAATCTGCATGAAAGGAGGAATCGGATCCAAGAGAACGAGAAAGGACGAGGGTTACAGCGGTACCGTCATATATGCTTGTTTTGCACTCGGAAGACGACTGATAGAGACATTCAGAACAGGAATGATACCCTGCGGACGTCCATAGGGGTGTGTGCTATTGACACCGTACAACTCTCTAGGAGAGCGAGAAATGCAAGGGCTTAAGCCACAGCTTTAATGAAATAATGGCCCACCATTAGTGTATTGCTCAGTGGTATCGTTGGCTCCAAGAGCAGTGTCATTCTCAGGAGAGATGGCTGAATCCATCGTAGAACAGCACATCGCTCGAGGAGCTTACGTTCCTCGCTACAACCGATTTTAATGTGATGCATTGGCTATTTGAGCCACTGAATGCACAGTCTCCAATTGCTTAATTGCCATCATGCTGATCGCTGGGAACCTGAGCAAAACTTCACGCCAAACCGTGCCTCTAGAACTGTGGTTGCAGATTCTGAGCAATCCCACAAGCAAACACCTCATGGCTACAGTTCCAAGGTATATCTTGAACCATATTGCATGCGTAGCACCCTTTGATTCAGCATAAGGAAGACAAGGCTAATCTCACATTGGTATGTTGTGTTGTCTGGACACCTCTCCTAGTACACCTTACTAAATTGCCAAAGCCACCGCACTGTCCCGGGGTGGAATCCACTAGGGTGCAGTCGAGGTCGGCCGAAACAGGAATTGTTGTGGCTGGGTCGTCTTTTCGATGTAATTCGAACGTTCTCCCTCCCCACCAAACCGCAATCTTGAAGTACAACGATTGTAAATCAGCATACTGATATCCAGCAAGGATTTCGTATATTAATATTTCATAATTTTACTCGAAATGTCTGTCGAGGAAGCTGTGCAAGACGTGCTGATGGCTGGGTTCGAAGGTAAGTATGTCAAGATCCGCGATGGTTGAATTCTAATGTGGTACAGATTTCGATACGCCTCGAGCTCAATGATTGGCTGCAAGGGGCTCTGTTACAGGCACAGACATAGTCCTTGCAGCTATTGAAGAGGTTGTAATGGCAGAGCATGAAATTGGCACAGAAACCGAGAATGACCGAAGTCCGCTCCAAGCGTCAGGCTATCCAATCTTGGTACAGCTTGAATTACTCGTAAGTACTATCTCAGCCGGTGCGTTATGGTGAGGTACTGATGAAAGACAGGAGGCGGCACATATCCGCACATCACGCTTGATCAAGGAACATATCCAGAACGATCTTAGAAGCGACTTAAGTTTCACGCTAGAGCACTTGTTGGCAGATAGCCGTCCAATATAGAATGCTGGAATCGACTACACTGCAACACCAACACTCTATGCCGATGACAACCGGCGTATGAATTTAGGGGCGTCCACAACGAATGCTGGAATGCAAGCACCGGCACCGGGTTCACCCCCAACAAATCATCAAGATATAGCCGCTGACTATGAGAGGTTCAGGAAGAGAATGGTGGGCATGGAAAAGTGGCCTCAGCTCACACCAGCAAGGCAGATCAGGGAAGCTTTAAAGGCAGCAGCAGCAGAGTTTGGTGGTGGTCTACCGGAGTTGACTCTCAACCTGTACAAGAGGCCAACTACCGAAGTCAACTATCGGAAGTTGCAACTTCTCGGACCTGTTCTGGGCTGCACGTACCAGGATCTGATCGACGAGAGGCAAGCTATATCTGTGCCTCCATGTCACCTACGAAGAAGAGCCATCGAACTCCAGGCTATCTTCAATCTAGGTATCCTCCACGACGAAGTTTCCTGTGCACTAAGAATGTACAGGATCTCTGATGAACGGCTGCAGCAGGAGAACGACCGCTTGAGGGACCTGGGCGTTGGAGGAACACCAATTCCAGGCATCGATAGACCCTTCAGAGACGAGGAGAAAAAGAGAATATGAGACATGGCAACTGAGGTATGGCAGAGAGCAGGTATTTGCAATCTGATGGCACGAGCTGGAATTCCTGTTGGGCACCCTGATAGCGTGGGCTCATATTACAACCTGCCAAACTTCTTGTGGATGCAGATAGAGTTCATGTGTTCAGGCAGAGTGTACTGTACTGTGAGAGTGTGAAGCAAAAGTCGTTTGATTGCTGAGCGAAGCACAAGTCACAGATAGGAAGAGACAAGACTGTATTGGAGAGAAGACACTCTGACCAAATCTAACATCTCATTGTTCCTGGCTGCGTACCGACAATAAGTCTGCTTTGAGTTGATTGCTGTGTCTCATACCGTATCGAGAATGGCAGCAAGTTCATAGGTCAAGATTGAATCAGGCACATGAGCTTACAGCCTGCCAGCTTGATATGTCCAATTGTCAATTCGTAAGAGGTGAACGCTGAATCTGTACTTGCACACTTAATTCCTTCTCAGCTATTAATACGGGGTCGAGTTTTCTCGTCGCGTGGTATGCGAACAGCTTGATTAAGCATCTAGTATCCAACGCGAACCTTGATTCAAGTTTTCACTACCTCAGGTCGAGATTGCTGTCACGCCGCAGGCAGACACGTGCTCTTGCCCGATGGTGGTTTTTTGAAAGCTCTCAGCTTCTCGAAGTGCTCTTTCCAACTTATGCCATACGCGTTTGTCACGCTTGCCGAATACTTAAGAAGACTGTCACTGGCGGACAATTTGGCAGTACTGAGCTGCTATATGCCCGCAAAGAGCGGTGAACAACGATTGAGGTATGTGGATTCGTCGCAATCTGTTCCACTCAACTGATCATTTGTTGCAGAGCCTCTCACAAGATGAAACTTGTACTCTCGATCCTCGTTCTCGAACGAACAGTGGTTCAAGAGCTCTTCGACACATTTGATCCATTCAACAGTAAGCAAAATCGACTTATCGCTCAACTGCTGCTGGCATTGGCGATGAGGGCTTGATCTCTTCTCTCCGCTATCTCTTCAATTGAACATCAGCAATTAGACTCACAAAACTTGAGGTTGAGTAAACTCAAGGTAGCATTCTTCTCATACCATGGATGCTGAAGCTTACTGACGACCACATCCAGCTCCGTAACCAATCACTGACGACGACCGATCCTATTTCCACATCGTTTACTGCCAATGAGTAGCGTTCGGGGCGAGTGTGTACCGCCAATATCTCTATTACTTCTGGCAGCCCCGTCCCGTGACCAACCACATCCTCTGCCTAAGTCATGTACGACCGACCTCGAGCTTCGCATCTAGAATCTCTGGAGGAACGTCACTATAGCTTCGATTGCAGCAAACTCTTACGCATTGGTAATACAATATGATGCTGGTGAAGTCCTTGTGCTCTCACAGCGATGGCATCTGATCAACAGTGTTCGTACGCTCAAGCTGGTCAGACTTTATGTTTGGACGCAAATGCTGTCGGAGAATAAGGGCAGCAGCCAAGAGATGAAATCCCACGCCGATCCTGGTTGATCAAGTGAGGCATTGGTTCGGGGCCAGACAGGCTTCAAGGTTTCAATATGAAGCAGACACTTTACCCTGTGGTAAGCTGAGAGACAGAGCCTGTTCAGCTACTGTTTAGGAGAGGTCGAAAGAACGTGCTGCTGAGCTCCGTTCCAGTCCGCCTCGTCGAAGCAAACTATGCAGCAGCCACTTTCTGTACGACCTGAAGTGCTGCATGATATGTCCATGTCCCTGAATCGAGCGAGAACTCGCGTGTCTTTGCTGGCTACCCATGGTCAGACGTCTGACATGACGCGCCGAAGGACGGTGTCGAGAACAATGGTATCAGCTTTGGTCGCCCGCTGAACAGGCTGACCATAAGACTTGACAATTCAATGGGCCCTTCCTTGTTTACGGCACAAGAGACTGTGTCAATCTTGGGCCATAGCTTCGACACCAGGCTCCAATCAGTCCGATTCGTGTACGCATGTCATGCGTGAGCCTCGAGACACATATTTCGTCTAATTTGTATTAACAACATAAGGACGAGCATGCGTATGCAGGCTAAGATGACTGATAACGATTCAAACAATGGCATTGGCACAACCAATTCTGAGTCAACGGCACAATGTGACCTTCTTTGTTGCAGCTTTGAAAGAGCTTAGCTGGGCATCAAGCCACTTGCGTCACGGGCACGAAGTCCAGCACTGACTTCCCAAACCTCTACCGCATGGATTGTCTTCTTGATCTGTGACATGAAGCTCTCAATATCAGTGAGCACCTTCCTCCTCTTGATCTATACAGGTTCGGCAGGGACAGGCTCGAAAGCCCTCCTCCGTACTCTGTTGCCATGCAGAACAAAGGTATCGATGAAGACTCCATCTGCGGCATATGGCGAAACGATGGACTTCGCTGAAAAGGTAGCTGATCGTACACGTGGTTCTAAGTTCTTCTTGAAGGTAGCAAGACTTTGCAGTATGCATGGCTCGGCTGTATCTTCGAGACTAGCGATCTCGAGATGTATCGTCAATTCAGCATAGGTCATAGTGACTTAAGGCTGGTGGCTCTTCGGCGAGCTGCTGCTGGACATGTCATATGTCACGACCATATCGACGGAAATACCTCTTCAAGATACAATACGTACACCTACTACCCCATCACAATGTAGGCTGCAGGATAACGCAGCTTGTGCTCACGTGCAAATTGATGTCCACAATTCTTGCCGAAGGCGGACCTAAATCCTATCGCACTTCTACTCTCTCTGGCTGCACTTTGTTTAATCGATCGATTACTTTCAGTACCCAACATATGGCAAATCTATAAGGGTCAAAGTTCGGTGACCCACTGACCTCGTCGTCGCCGTCTACAATCACCCAATCTTCCCAACTCCAGCACGCCTCCCTGGTGCTGCATCCTGCCGCTGTCGTCCTAATTCACTTACGCTCATTGTCAACTTGGTTCAAGACTGCATTAGGTTTCCAACTCTTCAGCTGCATTCGAATTGCATGCCGGACATTTGTGAGCATATATTCTTACATGTACAATCAAATCAGTCCAACAAAAACAAGGCATATACTCAGTACAATGAAGCGATAGCAATGGTACCAACCAACATGGCAGAACCCAACCCAGCTGTTTGACAAATATGCAGAGGGCAGGGTAGCGAAGTCGGTCAACAGGCGTGAAGGCCTTGGGGAGACGCTTCTGCGTTATGAGCGGAACTTGTAGAAAGCTGTAAGTTACTGGGTCGGCTTATAACAGGACCTACGACGTCGAACAGCTGCCGAAAACATCAGAGCAGCTGGTAAGGAAGACGTAATAGGGTTATGGCTGGTATACCTTGTATTTACTTACGAACGCGGAGCTTTGAACACTATTCCGACTTACAAGCGACCATGACATCTTGTACGAAGTTTCGACAAGGGGTGACAAGGCTGAAGAGGAACGAGATGGTCTGCCTGAGGAAAAAGCCTGACACTGTTTGACAGTGACAAAGAAAAAGTCATTGTGAAGGCATATCCACGCAACATAGTGCCAATGGCTACGCTGTCACTTGCTTGCCGAACGGTTTTCAGGCTATGTTGTCAATTGTGCCAACCACTTGAGCAAACAAAACCGTACCAGATCGGTTCTCTTCCTGCTTGAAAATTCACATCGACAAAGACTTTGCGAACTTTCGACACCAAGCCTGTCAAAGGTGCCATCTTCCTACCTGAAGCTAGCCACATTGGCAGGTATTGCCAGTACCTTCTCGACACCACGACCTACACCTCTAATGAGCTCTCGCCTCCCCAGCAACGCCCAGATGCTTCCCGGTAGCTCTGTCTGGCCTCTTGCGGCTTTTCGAGGGAAAGAGTCCAGTGCTGTGCACACAAGACAATTGCGTTCTTTGTCCCGATCTCCTTCTCAATCACCTCCACCACCCTCTGAGTCTTCAGCTGCACAAAGTCGCGCGAGTAGCAGAGCGCGAACTGATGGCTCTGATCTGTATCGTCGTTCAAAAAAGGTGGAAGCTGAGTATATAGCTCTGATGGTGAGAAAGAACAAGTTGAGATTCAATGGCAGAACTGAAGAGAGCAACCTCATCCAGAGTGCGGTGAACGTGGGCATCGTCCTAGCTTGGACAGTAGAAGACGTGATAGACGTGGTAAGACAAGTGGGAGAAGCCATCGAACAGTTGAGGATGGGCCATATATCAGAAAGATATGTTAGGATGACGGAGATGGCGAATGTCATTGCCGAGGAGGAAATTCTGAACACCGATATCATACGGGCGGATTTCGCATGGATGATGAAACTCAGAACGACTTTCGGGCTCCGTGATAAAAAGGCAACGAAGAATCGCTCTGGAGGACAAGTCAGAGACGAGAATACACTGGATATCCACCAAGATGGCGATGCCGCTGCTTGGAGCTTCCACGCTCCATTCCTGCTCATGAAGATTCAAGCTGCACTGGAAATCGCATTTTCAGAGGTATGGGAAAAGGCGAGTGCGATTTCGACCACGCCCCGCGACATTCGCCAGAACCTTGATTGGAGCGGCTTTTACGTCAAAGCTCCTTACCTCCTTCGAATACCCAACCGAGAATGTGGTGCAGCTCTTGAATTTTACCTGCAGAATTCACATACTGGAATCTTGCGGTTTCCACCAGAAGAGAACGACAAACCGATAGAGAGGATCATGCCTGGAATCGAGCGACCACTCACGCAGGTCGAAAAGGCTGACATACTAAGAAAAGTGTCAGCTGATATACAACCGATTGGCAAAGGAAGGGAGATGATCAAGATAGTGTTGGATGTTCTCGGAGATCCTCGACACGCGAACGAGGGGAACGATGATACGCCACGGAACTATGACCTTATGATTCGAGCTCAAGTTGAGCTGCGAGACGAGGCGTTTCTGTTGCTAGCATTCATGTATCGGAAGTGTGTTGGACGTCCACTAACCAGTGCTGATGAGCTCCATGGAGAAGACGAGGTTGAAGAAGAGAGCATGGTGGAGGATAAGATGGACACAGGAGCGTAGAACAAATCATTGTCCGTTATTGTCCAGCCTGTGACGAAGATTGTTACTCGTTCGTATAGATTTCGACCATACCCTATTCCAGATAGCTATGCTAGACTGCTTCGTGACCTGCCGCACATTCTTGGACGAGGTCCTATAGCACCGTCCACTTCAATGGTTGCATCCAAGCAGCCACTTCTCTGTAACTCAAATATGTCCCCAACACGCCCTACGACACAAGCTCGTATCCGTATTCAGCTAGCTTCGAAACTTTTATCACGAGCAGTTTATCATCCAAAAACACACACGCAATTCGATCTCTAATCGTTCTTGTCCTTTGCGACAGCTAGTGTTCAACCATTATTCTGGCAGAGAAGCTGCATGTATCCAGTTATAGTCGTGAGTAATGGGGTATCAAAACAGGAGCGTTCAATCAGCTTCTGACTGGTAGATTTTCCAGGGAAAGATCCGAGATGCGTGAACCAGGACTTGGCGACGGGTGCTGGTTTCGAAGAGATCTGTTCGCCAGCTGGTGCGACCATATTATGGTAATATACAACACTCAACTATGACACGATATGATCAAGGGGCTCGAGGTCACAGCGAGGTTACAGGGGTGGGATGGACTACAAATCGTGCAGAACCGGAGCAGGATCAAAGACAACGACGCAGGCACAACGGAAGCAACAGATGTGGGCGGAATGTCAGAGGTAGGTTGATATTGGTATCATATTGTTTCACGAGCACGTTTGTGAGCAAGAAGGACTTGCAATCCAAGAGAGGTTGATTTAGGCGATCCCTAGGCGAATTATCAGTGAAGAACAAGAAAGGAGATATGAGCCACTCACAGAACCAGATCCTCTCCAAGACATTCCTTGGCACTCGCTCTGGCCACTCGACAGCATCCAAGGCAGCCTTTCCAGTATAGATATCAGCCTCGGCGGATGGTACCCATCTCGACTTGAACAAAATCTTGCCGATCAGGTAGAGGCCGAAGACTGCAGTAACATTAGCAAGAGAAAGAGCTAGACAAAGACGAACTTACAGATGGGCACTCCGATGTAGTCGGTAATGAATCCTTGATAGTTGAAACCTCCTGCAATAACATCGAAGCCATTGAAGAAGATTACGATCGCGAAGAAAATGCCGGCGACATAGCCGAGGATTGGAGCTTTGTCGTTGAGTCTAGTTCGGAATGGCAATTCATGTCGAGCCACTCCTTGAGCTGAACAGGCGTGATGGAATCGCACGTAGGAGAAGCAGATCATGACCCATGTGAACAAGGTGGAGATGGTGGTCAAGTTTTGGAACCAGGCAAAGACTGTGGAAGAGCCTGAAGAGACTGACATGTAGGTGAGGAGACCGATCGACCAGGTGATAAGGACGCAGTAGTATGGAACGCCATTCTTTGAACATTTGAGCAAGAAGCGTGGTGCTTGGCCAGTCTGAGCAAGGGCGAAAAGGTATCGAGAACCAGTGTAGCAGAAGGCATTGCCCGACGAGGTTGCGGATGTCAGAATGACAGCGTTGATGATGGATGGCAGAGCAGCGATATTGGCTCGTTTGATTGCAATGACCCAGGGTGAACGAGCACCACCAGGTTCACCATTCTTGATAGCACTGAGAAGATTGTCGTCGTTATATGGTATGAGCACACCAATAGCCAAAGTTCCTAGGACTGTCGAAATCGTCAGCTTGAAAGATTCTCGTGGCACACAATGGGTACAATTTTTTGGAGCAACTCACCATAAAAGAACAATATACGCCAGAAAACTCGTCGAACAGCCTTGGGAATATTGTGTCGTGGGTTTTCGGCCTCACCAGCAGCAACAGCAACCATTTCCACACCACCATAAGCGAATGCGGCATTAACCATGACAGCCCAGAAACCCAAGAAGCGACCTGTCGCGCCTGTGTCAATGTACTCGGCCATTGCACCAGGAGTTTTCCAGTAGTGGAATCCAAGTCTTTGTTGGCCTGGAACACCACCAACATCGATGATCAGGGCCAAGATCAGGAGACCAACGATTGTCAGAATTTTGATGGATGCGAAAATAAATTCAGCTTCACCATAGATTGCTACAGCAAAGATGTTGAGGAAGAGAATCAACACGAGAACAATGGTGATCCATACCGCTGGGTTGATGTGTCGAGCGCCTTGCCAGTAGTCGATGACTGTTGCAGCAGCAGATATTTCAGCGCACAGGGTGATAGCGTTCGAGTACCATGTGTTCCAGCCCGTTGCGAAGCCGAATGCTGGTTCAATATATCTTGTCGCATACTGAGGAATGGCACCAGGAAGAGGAAGCCATGTTGCCATCTCACCTAGAGACATCATCATGGCGAAAACCATGCAACCAACGAGTGTGTAACCGAGGAGCAGTGACAGAGGACCGCCCGTGCTGAAAGCTCGTCCGATACCTAGGAACAGACCAGTACCAATCGTGCCACCAAGCGCAATGAATTGAATGTGTCGCGATTTCAGACCTCTCTTGACATAGCCATATTCTTCTGCCGTCTGGACATCGCCATAGATATCCTGGGCCTCGTTGGCTTCAGCTGCTTGTCTTGACTACAAAATTTCAGTCGCCATTCAACACGGTCTGGAGCGCATTCACATACCTGGAGCTTGTTGGAAACTGAACCATGTCTGTAACCATGGTTATCTGGGGAATCCGAATCGGAAGACCGATACACGTCGGTAGTCTTCTCCGCCATGACGAATAAAGAGGAGCGAATGAGTATTGATACTGGGTTGCGAGAAAATTGTTCTGTCGACCTTGGAGGGTCTCGCCGCAGGTGAAGGAGATACAATCACAGACAATCTTCACACAGAAGGCGTGCTGGGAGTGATTTGATTGTATAAATACCTATTACGACACGATGCGACCATGAGCTTGTGGCTGGATGGTGCCTCGAGCGAGACAAATTGGGAAAGCCAGATTCGCATGCAACGTCAGAGTCCACTTACAACAAGTGAGTGGCTAGATGGGTGGAATTAGTGTCGAACAGAAGCAAACGCTCGAGGTCTGGAATAGTGAATCAAACAGTGTTTGCTGGAGCAAGCGACAGTCGCGTGCTCGAAAGTAGTGGGTAACTGTTGTTAAAAGAGCCAGTGAAAGTCGAAGGTAATGGTGGATCGACTTTGAAGTGCAAATAATGGCAAGATCAGGCAAGTGGCTGAACGATAACATGCAGCGGGGATTTGCGCGTGGCACAAGCGGCAATATCAAAGTCAGTCACGTTAATCGACAGGATCCGAAGGCTGGCCAGTGGGATGCTCTTTTCTTATCTGAGCAATCGTGGTGCATGAGCTTCGAAAATCAACAAAACATCTCGCCACAGGAACGGCGATCAAGTTTACGATGCTGCTTGGTCCTGTCTTCGAGACGCGTAAAGTCATGGACACAGGCACATTTTCGAGGCAAACGAATGAATACACACAAGAAGACAAGGGGAACAGCATTGATGGAAGCATTACTCGAGAATTACTGGAAGATGTTGCGGGGAAGTGGTGCAATGGTTAAATCAGGAAGTGTTGATGGGTCCAGGCCAAGGCGGTAGCGAGACTCCAAGACTCTTAAGCTTTAAAGCTTACTCTTCGTCGAGATCACGAAGCCTTCAAGGTCCAGCTCTCAAGCACTACCAAGCCTTGGCTGATCTTGCTGCCAATAACATCGATGTCTGCTTCGGTACAAGTGAACGATTCACACTTCGCATTTACACTTCGAACACACGATAACGTGCTTTGCTTTGCGCCAGTAGAAAGCACCATCGCTGCTTAAAGTCTACCACACTTGAACTTTGAGATAACAGTTAGGAAGAAGAGCTAGGACATAATTGGAATGTCGCAATTATGATTATTCAGGCCTGCTGCAATGTCACATCGAGCTCGTGAAGCAACGATCCTTGTGTTGTCGAAGAGCAAGATTGGGCCAATATGCAAGCTAAAGCCACGCCGAACCACACAAGCAATTTCCAGACAAGCGTAAGCGAGCTCCGGGTCATGAGCTTAACCACTCTTGGCTTTACCCGACCCTTGCATCTCCAAACTGTTCGGCTTCAGGTTGCTGAAGCGCAATCGCACAGCTCTTTCGATTGGTCCAGACTTCGAGAAAGAGTCTGTGATACGAGACTGACCTTCGCGGTTCGGTGTTCGAATCCGCCCAATTACGGTCAACTCCATTGAGCTTCAATGGGTCGAGCTCAACGATGACATAGGACACAAGCACGAATGCAGATGTTACCTCTACGGCAGAAGCGTCATGTAAGGCACAAGCACGTCCTGAATGCCAACGCGCAATGTATCTATTTCCTCGGCATGTGCGAAACCTTGATGAGCTGGACATATACTTGGTAATCCCCAGTGTCTGAATAAATGCTCCCACACACTCGACAGTCCTCTGATTCGGGCATGTTGCGACAAGGTGCACGGTATTTTCTTACCGTCAGCGAGATACAGCCAGCCAAGTGTATCGTTCTTGTGCTTCTAACCACGGTAATGATTTCTACTACTTTGCATGTCCAAAAAGCCAGCATGTTCCAACGCGGCTTCATATCTACCTGTTAGTCTTAATTCCACAATAGGATCCAACACCAGATAGCATACCAATGTCCAAGCCCAAGAAGCACTATTTTGTCTGACAATCGCATTGCGATACAATAAATCACTCATATCGCCCGAAATACTGCGACGGAAAACCGGTGGCTGCAAGACATGTTAATCGATACCGTACACGTCCTGTCAAGGATGCATCAACTATGTCGGTGTCTTGGTCGCTTGTACAGCAGCTGACCATTCGCATGGTCATCTTTCGTATACTGCCTGGCGCAACGACCTGTCGTGTTACTGAATTATTCCAGCAGAGACTGTACTGCAACGCCATCATGCACCACTGTAGTTTACACGAAACAGTACGTGCTCGGGCGATTAATGCCGTTGTGCCGACCGGTTAATTTCGACGACGCCACAAATCAGCCACTCAGCATGTATCTTCTTCCATGACCCATGAGTTCATCATGTCCACGGTGGTATGACCAAGCTCAATCGTATGGCACTCTGAGACCGCATCACATTGATTCAGTCAGCGTAGGTCTGAATGAGCTCTACAAACGTTCCCATGGACAACCTTCAGGATGTGGAGAGACCCTTATGGCAAGATCTTAGCATCGTCCTATGAGATGGAGATCCGCATCTGATAACAATCAGAGCCACCACAGTCTCAATCTGCTTCATGGCGTGCCGTGTCTCACGGAATCAGGCCGGCAGCAAACCCCATGCAGCCTGAAATTACGATGCATTACCGAAAGATCGACACATCAAGCTAACCAAAAATAGACGATTGCGACAGCTCCAGTTTGACATATCTGGACGTGTTGAGAGACGTGTCGTGTGGTACCTCCAACGACTTTCTCTTGCTTCCATAGAGTGGCTTGCTTAGTCTTCGACGAAGACGCCCACTCATACTGTGCCTTAACAAGCACATTGTCGAGTCGTGCTTGGTTCCGTTGGATCGGCCTCTAGCTCCGTTTCGACCTCACATCGTAATCTCCGTCGTCCCTCAGCTTCCCTGATGGGCTGCGAATACCCTCTACTATTCTAGCAGGCTGCGGCATCTTCCATAGGGCACAGTATCAGGTCCCTGAAGATCGATGCGGTTATGCCCTCTTTTGGGCCAACCGCAGGCATGAACCTCCTGATCTTACGGCCAAAAACTGTTGACCTTATCTTTGGTATATCACATCTACCGGTTTCTACCACGTTTTGAGCGCGAAGTTGGCGCCATCGCTCCAAATATTAGCATCGAACTCATATCCTCGTCGTTCACGATATCGCTAGCCTTGGAGGCTAACATAAACGCCAGGCAAACGATGAGCCAGATCCGTCCTGCGGAGCAATTGTGATTGGTTCCTTTGTCATTGACTTCTGCTTTTAGGAGCTGCTCGATCAGGTACTGCTGTTTTAGATAATCAGCAAGCATTTTCAGGCACTATCCAAATTTCCATGTTCCATGTTGGCGCAGCGTACATTGTCAAAAGCTTGTTGGTCATCAAACCGTGATGTGTATCTCATCATCGACATGTACACAATGCCCGCTTTGTTGCAAGATGGTCAGTCTCCTCCTCTTAGCAACTTCTAATCAGGTACGACCACATCAGAGATGACCGCTCCTCAACCGGAACAAGGCCAGCATCATGTCCCCTCATACAAATCCTCCGACTCAGAGCTTACTATTGTTCCGTCGCCAGCCTCTCCTGTAACTGGAGCTCAAACACCAACAACATCGCAAAGTCATGATCCTCTCGACCTTGAGGCCAATCAAGCTGCCCAACAATCAGGACCGAAAGGACCGCCAGGAGGATGGCTTGCACAGCATATGTCGAGAAACCAGGAAATAGCCTTCAATATAACCATCTGTTTGGTGCAGCTGTTACCACAGGCATGCCTGACGACATGTTTCCCCATCATCAAGACACTTGTGGAGGACTTTGGCATCAGCGATCCAGCAGTCCTGCCTTGGGTGGTTGCAGCGTATGCTCTTTCTTTTGGTACAACGATCCTGCTCGCTGGTCGACTTGGGGATATCTTTGGTCACAAGAATGTTGTTATGCTTGGCTTCACATGGCTCTCTCTCTTCTCGGTTGTTGCTGGTTTGAGTCGCTACACTAGCTATGAAGTGTTCTTCGCCGCTCGAGCGATGCAAGGTCTGGGCTCTGCAATGATGAACCCCAATGCCTTGGCACTGCTGGGAAGATCGTACCCGCCTAATTCCAAGAGCAAGATCATCGCTTTCTCGGCTTTTGGTCTCTGTGCTCCACTTGGGGCTTACACCGGCATGCTTGGTTCTGCGGTTTTAGGTCAACTGGTTCATTGGTCATGGTCTTTCTACGTAATAGCTATCACGTCCGCTGGGTTGGCCGTTGTGGCTCGTTTCTCATTACCTTCTCCACCAAAGACACCCAAGCAGATGCTTCCATTCTTCAAAAAGCTAGGCTCAATGGACTGGCTAGGAGGTATCACTGGCGTAGGAGGACTTGTTGCAATCCAGATATCGCTTATCTCGGCACCTGTGCAAGGCTGGAATACTCAATGGGTCTACATGCTTTTGATCATCGGGATCATCCTTGTGGCCTTCTTCGTCATCGTCGAGCTCAAGGTATCCATCGAGCCTCTCGTGCCGTTCAGGTTGCTCAACAGCGATGTCGCGTTCGTTCTGGCGGCAGTTGCTTGTGGTTGGGGAACGTTCGGCGTTTGGACCTATTACCTCTGGCGATTTCTACTGGGTGTCTGGAACGACTCGCCCTTGCAAGCCGCTTTGCATGTTCTGCCCATTGTCCCTGTTGCTCTGATTGCAGCGGTCCTTACTGCTTTCCTTATGCGAAAGACTCAACCAGCCTGGATCCTCCTTGGTGCATTGATCGCGTTCACACTTGGACCGACCTTTCTTGCAACGAACACTACCACTTCGCCGTACTGGACTTTCACGTTTCTCTCATTGCTCGTTACACCGTTCGGGATGGATATGTCCTTCCCATCAGCAACATTCGTCATGTCCAACTCTCTACCCATCGACAAACAGGGCGTGGGAGGCTCATTGGTCACGACCGTGGTCAACTACAGCATATCTCTCGGTCTTGGGCTGGCTTCAACAGTTGAAGTGCGCACTAACGACAACGGCCGCGATATGTTCAGAGGGTTTCACAGTGCTTGGATCTTTGGTCTGGGGCTTGGTTTGATCGGTATCGTCGTGTGCGTAGTTTTTGTTCTCAAGTCATATCTCTGGCCGTCACTACCAACGACACCACTTGGACTTGCTACTGTCTCGCGTGTCGCAGAGCAGCCGATCACCAGAATGAAAAGAGCCGAGACTTTTTCAAGTTCAACATCTACAGTGGTAGCGGACAGTGGTAGAGAAAAGATCACACCACCAGGTTTACCGGTGATTCCCGAGGAGTATGTCAAGTCTGGATGACATTGAGATGGTAAAACAGTAACATAGATTCATAGAGCATCTTAGGTACATGCCCAAGAACTACGAAACCCTTCGTAACCAATTCTCTGTTTGTCCTTCAATCAACCAGCTTCATTCACTCCTGCGCGTGCTACATATCGACCCCGTTTCTTCTCCCACATGGGACCACGCCAACCATGACTTTCTGTAATAGATGCCGGTGCCTGAGACCGACCAACCCAAGGAACATATCATCCACGCAGCCACGTCAGCCTTCACCTATCAAAAGAACCACCAGGCAATTGGAGTACGATTTGCAAGGTATTCAGGATGATTTGCCTTCTCATGCTCAGCGACCAGCAGAAGAGTTTGAAGTGGAGGTACAGGGACAACAGAAGGAAGAGGCAAGGGCGAACGAAACAGGTGTAAGAGGAGATTAGACGTTTTCTTCGCTGAGGCAGCTGAAATGAGTATGAGGGTGGTTGTTGGCGAAGCTGGTCGCTAAGAGAGGGGGGCGCAATGGCAAGTTTCTTTGTTGCCGCATCTGCCGCCTGAGTAAATAGCTGATAGCGCAAGTCAGAGCAGTGAAGAGGGCGAGTTCGAGTCTGAGCTTATACTAGGTCTTAGAGATCAGCAATACAATCAACAACAGGTGTGTTTAGTTGTTCATTCAAGGAAACGCAAAGACACAACGAATGGACGAGTCAGATAGGAATGTCCGTAAATATACAATGTTTCTGGAATCAATTGTATTCAAGTTCCATTATGCTACCATAACCAATTCAATTCATAGTGTCCAACAGGACCGCTCGTCCTCCTCTTCTGCAAATAACCGGATTGGGTATAGAGTTTCTGTAGTCGTCTCAAACTGAAAACATTGGGTATCATAGGTGGTATCGGTGTCATAGTATATAGGTGGCAGGTAGTAGTGATTGAGTAGATGTGAACGCTGACAATAATTCTTTTCACTTGTCGGACTTCATTCTGTTGTTTGTGGCAATGATCACCACTTCAAGCGTTCGGCACAATAAGGGTTAGACCCTACTCGTATGCGTCGTACGTGTTTTCCTCCCTCCTCGGCCAGCTCGGCCGCATGTCAAGCATGAGATGATAATGTTGAAGAAGGAAACAATGCCGTTCACAATTGCTGTTATGATTGAGCCGATACCGTTGACGATGGCCATGAGGACATTGCCTATGGTCTGGCAGAGCGAGCGCAGCTGTAGGAAGAATTAGTAAGTGCGGCAGCTTGCGTAGGAGTGAGTAACATACACAAGAAACGACGGCACCCATGTTGAGTATGAGTATTGATTAAACTGTAGGATTGAAGTTTGACTGCGTTCGATCTTGAGTTTGGGGGTGAGTGGAAAGGTGACTTGTGTTGTAGGAAGAGGCGTGGATGCCTATTATTATGCACAGGTCTTTCGTATCACACGAGACAGTCCACAAACGATCCCATGACGTGCGCGGAAAGAGGTCGGTATCAGACGGATTTGGTTGCTAGAGCATTCCAAGATAAGGCAAGAACAACACGCCGCGAAACTCTATAGCAATTGCGACGCGCAAGCTGTTGGCCAATTTCGCTTGGTCAGCGGTGTGTTAAGATTGCCACGACAGCCATGACAACATTTCACGTTGATGCGACAGAGGAAAACAAGGAAACGAGACAACGAGGCAAGAGCTCAACCCTGTCAATTGGCCAGGAACGACAGGGGGCAGATGACCTGCGTTTTTTTCCCGCGCGCCTTGACCATGCACGGACGTCATATTTTACGTAGATCCTTGGATGCTTTTTTGATTTGTGGCTGGTGATGCTGTTAATCGGCGATTTCCATTTGATGGGAGAGATAATGTCTCCAAGTTGTGGCTGCTACCATCTCAGAAAGTTCGGCTGACTGTGAGGCTCAAGTGGCTGGTGCATTTCTAGGCAAAAGTACTCGAGCTGAGCTGATTGTGGGAGTGCAGTCAATGAGGAGCTTGAAGGATGGACGTTCTCAGCCAAGTCATAAGCTTGAAGTCCTCTTCCGCTATTATAACAACTCTCCTTTGTGCCTTGCTTCTGATTCTCGGTTGTTCCTGGCTGCTCGCTGAAGACGTCGCTGCCATCCCCTTCGTCGTCGACCTTCCACCACAACTCCGTGATGGTTATCAATCGGATTTGACATCGACGACTGGCGAGCCTGAAGTTCGGAATGGAAAGATTTACCCTCGGTGTCCTGCTGACGGTCGACCCTTGACTACTGAACCTATCATTCCTGCTACTCGTGCCGATGTCGATACTGCGGTAAGGAGAGCAAGTGAAGCTCAAAAGACGTGGGCAAAAACTACCTTCGCACAACGCAAGAAGTTGCTCAACACATTGCTCAAATATATACTTGACAATCAAGAGGCTATAGTCACAGCTGCGTGTCTCGACTCTGGGAAAACTAAAATCGATGCGAGCTTTGGAGAAATCCTGGTCACTGTCGAGAAGCTACAATGGACTATCAAGCATGGGGAAAGAGCATTGGTACCTTCTGCAAGACCTACAAACCTGTTGATGTGTTATAAGAAGAACTATGTCGTCTACGAGCCTCTCGGTGTTGTCGCTTCATCATTCAGTTGGAACTATCCCTTTCACAGTTGGATCAGTACCGTCATCAGTGCTCTCTTCGCTGGTAACGCTATCGTCAATAAACCAAGTGAGCAGACGTGCTGGTCGAGTTTTTACTTCCTTGATATTGTGCGAACAGCCTTAAACACTCTTGGCCATAGTCCAGACCTAGTGCAGAATGTCATATGTCTGCCAGACGTCGCAGATTACCTGACCTCCCATACAGGCATCTCTCATCTCACCTTCATTGGTTCGCGGCCAGTGGCTCACAAGGTCTGCGCCTCGGCTGCAAAATCGCTTACTCCCGTTACAGTTGAACTAGGCGGTAAGGATCCAGCAATTCTACTCGACGATTCAGCGAGTCTCCAGAGCGTTGATAGCGTCAGTGCACTTCTCCTGCGAGGAACTTTCCAGTCTGCAGGTCAGAATTGTATAGGCATCGAGAGAATCATCGCACTGCCGAACATGCATGATGTTCTAGTGTCCAAGCTGGAAGAAAAGGTTAGGCAAATCAGACTTGGCAGCATTACATTAGCGCGACAAGGTGACCCTGATATTGACATGGGTAGCATGATCTCGCCAGCGTCCTTTGACAGGCTTGAAGCCCTTGTTGCCTCAGCTGTGTCCGCAGGTGCGACTCTACATGCAGGTGGTACTCGATACCATCATCCAAAGCATCCTCATGGGTATTATTTTGCACCCACTCTACTCAGCAAAGTGCTTCCAGACATGGAGATCGCACAGATCGAACTCTTCGCGCCTGTATGCACGGTCATGCGTGCAAACAGCGTCGACCATGCTATCGAGCTTGCCAATGCTACTTCTTACAGCCTAGGTGCTTCCGTCTTTGGCGCACCCACAACGAAGAACTGGCCAATCCTTCAACGCATAGCACGTGAAGTCAAGAGCGGCATGGTGAGCATCAATGACTTTGGTGCTTTCTACGTATGCTCTCTTCCGTTCGGTGGTGTTCGTGGTTCTGGTTATGGCAGATTTGGTGGTGAAGAAGGCCTCAGAGGTTTGTGTAACGTCAAGAGTGTATCCCAAGACACGTGGTGGGCAAGGCTACTAGGGATCAAGACTGAGATACCGGGCATATTGCAGTATCCAGTTGTGGCCGCTAATGGCTACCGGGCATGTGAAGGAATCGTTCGAAGCGGATACTCACAGAACTTTCCAGATATGTTGGCTGGGATAGTCGGTCTTCTAGGGGCTTTGCTGGGGAGCAAAAAGGGTTCAATGTCTAGCAAGCTCTGAATGTCTAGGTAGCTCAGAAAAGCTCTTTCCCTTTTATCCCATGTGAACAAGGTCCACCATTTTATGAAGAGTCAGCACAGCATCTTCGTAGTACTCGTAGATGGTGCCACACATACAGTGATTTTAACGAAAACCTGCCGCTTCTAGCTATATCTTGCCTACCGAGTAAAGCCACTAGTAGAATATTGTACCAGCTGCAGATAAAAGTGCAATTTACAGCGCTTCTCACCTTGCACTTTACCACATGACCCGTACAAACCGATCTCGGCGCTGTTGAGACACTGTCGAGCTACGAGCATCCGTGTATTATCTCCTCGGATCAACGCGGCTGTCATCAGCTCAAACAATGGTCACATTAAGCTCAACAGACCTGCAACACGCTAGATCCCTGCTTCCCAGAAATGTTATGCCACCACGAAGATGTCTAATTACACCACCTGTCCATACTGTGGCAACACAGACTTCGAAGAGGAAGATGGTGTCTTAGTCTGCACATCATGTGGTCGTCAACAAGAAGGATTGCAAATAGCTGAACAAGACGACGCAGATTATGGCACGCAAGGTAAAATCTCTCGTAAAAAGATCGAGAAGACCAAGGTCAAAGTCACAAAGGTCTACCGAGGAGCACAGGCATATCGACTATACTTGCAGGCATGGCAGCATATTATGTGGAAGCAGGCTTATGCACTCATTCATGGATCTGCCAAAGCACCAGCCAGTCTATGGACTGTTGCAAAGGATCTTTGGGCTTTGAGGCTATCGAGCATAACGACTCGGCTGGTAACCACAGCTGATGTTCCGCTAAGCGTAGAAGAGGGAGAACAAAATCTGATCGATTCAGACTCTGAACCGCAAAATACCAAAAGTGTTCTTGGCATTCATCTGGTCCCGAGGCTGTGGGATGCCATTGCTCTGCTGTACCTGGCTGCCCTCCTTGTCCGCTGCCCGCTCACCCTTCAACAGCTCTACGAACGTATTCGCACAGAAGGAATACCCTTCATTCGTGCAATTCGTCATGTGCCACTCGACATCTCGAACAAGCTTCCACCAGAATACCACGAAGCACTCGACACTGCGACAGTCCCCACCTCTCACGAGCTTCATGAGGCAGTCTATCGCACTCTGCAGACATATACCAAGGAATTTGGCATGACACTGCCAGCACTAAACTGGAGAATCATCCTATTTGACTGGATCCAGCACCTGGCCCTACCGATCGAGGTCTATCCTGCTGTAAGACAAATAGCCGGCTTAGTAGGCTACAGCTTTGCATACGAATTACCTCAGCAAGAAGAAGACGATACTAGGGATGGAAAAACACAGCGAAGTCGTCGAAGTCCAGTTGCGATGGCTGAAGTGCAGCTTGCGAGTCTCCTCCTAGTCGCAACCAAAATGCTCTTCCCTTTCGACACCGAAAGTCCCGGTAATGCCTCACTTCGTCTCGACTGGACAGCCTGGCTTCGTATACAGAAATCTTCTGCGTCGGAACATCACGCTCAATCTAAACCCTCCATCGAAAGTGGCAAACACATCGAGTTACACGACAGAGACATCAATAACATGACAACTGAACAACTTGACGATTACATGGACTGGTACCAGCGAACCTTCACCATACCTGAAACAGTACTACAGGCTAAGAAGACGGATTTGGAGAAGAGTATCCTTGATATGTTCACGTTGTCTGAAACACCGCAAATCAGATTACCTAAATCGAGTGATGAAATTAACAAAGAGGATCAAGAGTCTAACCTCGCCGCAAAAGTAACAGCTGAAGCGATTCTACCTGCCAACACAGAACATCCCCAGCATACGAATGACCAACCAGAGGATAATGGCAATGACAACAGCCTACCTGGCTTACAATACCCCATCTATTCCACCGTCGAAGCACTACAAGCAACAAGCAGTGCCTCCAAGGAAACCAACGAAGAAGACAACCCGGTCTTATACCTCCACAACCGTGTAGCTGAGCTTTGTTGCACTGACCTCAAACGCTTACTTCGAGGTATTCGACACACCGAAAAGAGAATCGAAAAGTGGCAGGCAGAGAAGAAGAGGCAGGAGGTGTTTGGTACGGCTGCGGATATAGAGGAGATGGATATGGCTGACTGAAAAACGGCTATGTCTCTGCGAATATATTGCGGCACGATGGTTCGGTAATAGTAAGACAATTCTGCCTCCAAAATGCCCTGAAGGATGTTTGAATCGATATAGCGGAAATCGAACCTGATGCTATTTCGTAATCCTGCAGGTACCACGGGATTGAGTCACATCACTCGGAGAATGTCAAATTATCTAGTGCTCTGAACACTCTCATTTACTACCCATAGCGTTCTTCGCGGCTGCGACGGCGCCCAAGCTGGCTGGAGTCTCTACCTTCGAGTCATTCACGACACTCGACTCCTTCACCTCCTTGTTGACCTGAGTCTGCACCTGTGGAAATGTTGCAGCAGCTCGACTCTCCTGCCACTCCCGACTCTTGTCTTTGGCCCAGCTTCCCCAGCTATTAAGATATGCACCTGCACGTGCTGCGTTCTCTCTGGCCGCAGCTTGCATCTGCACTGTGTCCACGTTCGGCCGCTGAACATTCGCAGCACGACTGCGCAGTGCAGCAGTCCATCCACCTCCATTTGTCGTTTCTTGTGGAGCAGCACTTGCTACACTTGAGGCGCCTGCAGCATTCGCTGTAGTGTGCTCAGTTGAGCGACGGCCTGCATCGAAAACGTCCGGATGCTCAACCAGAACGCCCGAGTCGTCGCTAAGACTGCTCGCCTCCTTCGTAGATAGCTTCTTGTCATTCTCCTGGCGAGATCTGCTGCCCTCTCTCCGCTCCTTGAAATTCTCGACCTCTTTCCAGAATCTTGCTACACCAGCTCCGACTCGCTCACGTCCTACTTCGATGGCTTTGCCTGCTGTCTCTCTTGCCTGGCGCGTGCGATCGTCGATGTGAAGCTCACTGACCGCTGCGCCGACTCGACGCTGTACGTCTTCAATGTTCAAACCACCGGCGGTAGGATGTCGTGGCTCCACGATGTCGAAGATTTGGCTGTCATCAGTCAAGCTATGCCACAATGTATAGTTCGGTGTTTGCTTCCATAAGGCCAAGAAATCGTGATTGAAATCGCCGGCAGTCTCTAGTGGATCAGGGTATCGCTCGTCAGAAACACCTCCGGCCTGCTTCGAAAGGTAGGGATTAGGATGGTTGTCGAAGTGGTTCTTATACGCCACCGAGCTTACGAAGCTCAATATGTACTCTTCAAAACTGAGTCGGATAGCGTCCTCGGATCCTTGATAGCCATGAGTCGTGGGCCGGGACGGGTCAGCGGGATTCCAGGTATCTAGAACTGTTTGGGTAAGATGATCGATCCAGCGCCGATCAGCAGCAGAAAGGGATAGTGCAGATCGTAGGGCGGGGTCGAGGATAGTAATCTTGGACGACAACGAGACTTCATCGAGATTGACAAGGATATCGCAATAGCGGTTCTTCATCTGTTGAGGGTCGCCCGAGTTGACAAGATCCCGTTGTGAGAGAAAGAGGACGTTTGTACTGCCTGCTAGGTACGATTTGGCACTTGGAGACGAGAGGAAGTCCAGCTGCTGAAGTGGTGTGTATGGCGAGAAGAAGGAGTGCTAGATCGTTAGCATAAAGAACACAGAAGATCAACGTGGCATACCTCGCCAAAAACTTGAAGAGGAAGGCCCATATATGCAAGCACTGGCTGGTATTAGTTCATCCGAGAATTTTATCATGACAACATACATGAACTCCTTTCGCTCGTCCTCAGATTCGTTGCACGGCTGACGGTCTTCACATATGTGTTCAATTTAGGCGAAGCACAGTCTTGTAAGTTATCAAGGAGATGGGGAATGAGCGAGACAAGAGCAAATTGCGTCATACATAGTCTCTCACATCTTGTGCCAAAGAACAGAACCTGGAGATACCGTCAGTATGCTGGAGCGGCATTTGTAGGCAGACATACACGTTTCTGCAACAAAAGGCATTTGACCAATATCAGTGTCAAGTGGCGGAGCTCGTGAAGGAGCTCTCGCAGCGACAGTCCTATCCACGTAAGTGCTGTAACTCTTTTCTGGCAGTGCCGGCCTACCAAAGTAAGCATCCTTTTCGTGTTTCTTCGCCTCTGCTTCATGCTGCAGACTGGCTTGGAATTCCTGTTGTCCAAGTTTAGCAACAGACTCGATCCGATGTGTTATTACACAGATTTACCTTCAAGATGTGAATGTCAGAGAAGTCTCTGCAGAAAGTGGTTAGTTCTGACACTTACTTCACAACACTTTGAATAGGAAGAACCTTACTCTTGAGCAAACCACGCCGCAGTCACAGCCGCTAGACGCTCTCGTAGCTGCCCAAGTATACCAGGTCTGTCAACAATCACGACCACAGCCTTCTGCACGAAACTACGCGTGACCTCAGCTGACTTGACTTTCAATTTATCAGCGCGTATCTGACGCGTACATGATATACCGAACAGACTTGTTTCTGGAGTGTCTGTGGTCGTTTGCGAGACGAGCGTGAAGTAGGAGAACTCTTCGTTGCTAGCATGCGCACCATCAGGCAATGCTAGGAAGGCCAGCTGGGTCCAGTCGTTGGTTTGAAACAACTGCTGTCCAGCATCATCTGCCCACAACTCGATTTCTGGTCCTCTTGATAGCGTCAGTCACGACAGAGACACACCCGTAGTCAATTTGTAATGCTCTAGAGTCACCACTTCACCTGATACCTACCTGTGATGGTTGAAGTCAACGACCAATATCTGTGGGATGAACGCTTCTGTCATCTTTGTTTCAACGGCTTTCTCGACCAACAGCGATGCATACTCGAAGATCTGGTCCGTCTGACACGATTTTGGGATGTCGTACTCAATTCTGGAATTATGAACTTCTTACAGCAATGCAAAGCAAGTACGTGATAGTCACGCTCAACAACGTGTCCTTGCTCCACCGTAGTACAGTAGAGGCACGGACAGGTGTACGTTTTGTGGCAGGAACGAACAAACTGTCCAGAGCCAGAAGGTTACTCGAATACATGCCTTGACTTTCTACACTCATTGAAGGAATGCAACTACCGGGAGTAACATGCTTGTGTCTGAATATCCTGTTCCTGATCCAAAGCAACGACTTTAGCTGGGAGTTTCGAAATCCAGTCTCTAAAACCATCTCCAATCACTAATGCTCTCGTACACATTTGTGGCTGCGAATGCTTACGCCAGACGAAGATCCGATTATAACAACACAGATAACTAGTAGCAATTGGCGACGATGTAACGACGAGATGGGCATAAGGGTCAAGTCCAACACCAGGGTCACGTCGCTAAAGAGACAAGGTCGAAGTCTCGTACCCAACGCTCAATGCTTCCAATGACAGACATCTCATAGACTCTTCTGATATGCTTGTGAGTAGCCTTGAAATCAACTGAAAGGACGATTGTTTAAAATTTGCTCTATGAATCACCGGCTTGCTAGAAACATGCTCGCCGCTCGAACTGTCTGCGCCTCCGCTGGCTACTCAGTGCCTGTCAACAGTCCAGTGCATATCTATTCTGTTGCCTCATTTCAACGTGCCGTGCCTGTTTCTTCTTTCTCATCTGCATTCATCATGCCTGGCAAGCCAGATATCAGAAGTCCAGCTTATGCCAGGTCCAATACAGAGAATATACCAAGTCCCAACGATACCACTAAGATCATGCAACAGCCTGTCCATTCATAGCCTGTGCCTGCTCTATCGATAGTGCTTGTGGTTGTTGGTCGTCTGGACCGCCCTCAACATTGTGATAGTCCAGAATTTCAGAGTACATCATAATCTTCCAAGTGTCAACCGGCAGGTCTGCATCGTTGAAGGACCAATCGAACTTCTCTTCAGCAACAGGCTCATCGGTCGGGTCGTGGTATGGAGAAAGGTAGTCGTGCGTCAGGCCTTGGGCGGCTGAGACTCGTTTTCGCGGGTCAAATACCAGCATTTTCTCAAGCAGATCGATGGCAGAAGGATCTGCATTCTTGAATTTGTTCTTCAATGGCTGCCTTTCTCGCTTAGGCAGGGACTGCACGAATCTCAAGGTATTTTCGCTGCAGATAGTCTCGATCACGTCTTGTGGCGGAGTTCCAAGCAATTCTGTTATAATTGAGAACTGATTGACGTGATCCTTTCCGGGAAATAGCGGCTTGCCCTCGAGCATTTCCGCAAAAATGCAACCTGCACTCCAAATATCAACCTCAATATCATATTTCTGCCATGTGAGCATGATCTCGGGGGCGCGGTAGTATCTCGTGGAGACATATCCTGTCATTTGAGGATCTTGAATTCGAGCAAGGCCGAAATCGCATATTTTGAGGTCGCAGTTCTCGTTGACAAGGATATTGCTAGGTTTGAGATCTCGGTGAACAACGCCGGCGCTGTGGACATACTTCAGTCCTCGCTTGAGCACTCATTAGCTTATGTCTTGAGCAGCAGAAGATGTGAACCCACCAAAATTTGGTAGAGGAAGTATTGAATGAACTGTTTCTCGAGCGGTCTGCTGGTCAAGAGGCGGTGTAGATCTGTTCCGAGGAGCTCAGTGACAAAGTAGATGTCCTCGAGAGGAGAGATGAAGATGTCGCTCAGCGAGATGACCTGATTCTCTGTTAGACTCTTTGGTGGTTGTAGTGAATGAGGCTGCTTACGTTTTCGTGTCTGAGATGCTTCAGGAGCTTGAGTTCACGGTACGTTCGTTTCGAAAGGACAGGTGTAGAAAAAGGTTTCATAATCTTCTTCACCGCAACAGCTTGACCTGTCAATTGGTCCTTCGCCGAGCTGGTTGCGCAGTTAGGATTACCATTCTGTGAAATGGGTTGGGCAGACATACCACACCAGGCCAAAGGCGCCCATGCCAACTGGTTGCAGATCTGTGTACCTGATCGACCGTCAATCACCACTACTTGTACCATTTCACGCTTCGCTGTACCTTGACGTGATCTCGAACGTCGTGCCAAATATTTGGGCTCGTACAAACTCCGCCATGGTGTCTGTCGCTTATGCGTCGTCTCCAGGGATATGCAATGAGTTGAGCCGCTGAGGAAAGGTTGGAGGGGTAGTATACTAGGGAAGAAGGAAGTTGCGGTTGTGTAGAGGTGCCGTTTGTGCCAAATACACGTCCTGCAATTCACGAACAAGACCTTTAGTACAACCTGCGTCTAGTGAAATGAGGAACGACTCAGTCTTCGTCCGCCAGAGGTAGAATTTAATCCTCTACCACGTTGAAAGGGGCGTGTCCCAGAAGCGCAAAATGTTCTACACTACTACAGGGAAGATGCGGCGATACTTGGATAGTGGGAGCAGATAGCCTGCACACTGAAAAATGGTCGAATACGGCCCAATCAACCAGGTCAAAATCTATCTGCCATGACAGCTAAGGTTTCGGGTACCAGCGATCCATCAACACGAATCAGCGACGGCCCCAATGACTTCGAGTCCAGTACGAACTCAACCACCGAGAGACGCTGTTCGTTCCTGCCAGCTTTCGACCATCCAGGTACTGACCAGCATTTGTATAAACCATCAGCCGTTTGCTCTACTCCCTCTCGTGTTCTTGGACAACTGACAATTCCTGTATGAGTTGTTCCTAAAGTCCTGACGTCACGTCCGCCTTCAGGCTCTTCGTAGACCAAGGTATCGCCAGGCATGAAGCCGACTCAACCCGGTCAACCAAAGTGTACGAGTACTTCCCAAGCATCAACTAAAGTATTGGACAGCACATACTCGGAAATGTTGCACCGTTTCCACTAATCTCAAGGCACCGAAACTCCTCGAGTTGAGGCTCAAGGAGGCGCGAGTAACTCCGTTTGTTGTGGATACCATAAAACTCTGAGGCAGCAAGCACTGTACAGTGACCAACATGAATGACTTTGAGTCCAAAAAAACTTGAACCCATCGTTCTAATCAATGCTGTTATAACCACGATTTATCGCCGTTTACTGTTTCAGGCAACGGGTTTTTTGCACTATAATCATTGAAGCAGCTCTGTGCTCGAGCCAAGCACGACGGCGCAGCGGGTGTACAGCCTCGTACTTGCCTCAATGTTTTGACCGCCTACACACAAACTAGCCCTTTGGCTACAGTCGTCAACCTCGTAGGTCCTGTTTATTTGTTTCTCAATCGTCCACGACCAGTATTCGAGGAGCACGCCTCAACTCTGATGGCATACGCAACTGTCGTCGAGTGCACGTCGGCAAACCGCTCTATTCCCTTGTTCGCGCAAGCAAAATAGCTGAGTAGAGTGCTCACGAAACAAGCGAACAGACATGGCTACGGAATCCCGAGTTTCGATCAGGATGTCGATCATTGTCCTGGTCGGGTGGTAACTGGAGTCTGATTCCCGATCGAGATTACACGTGGCAGCTCACCCACATTGCGCGCTCAGGCGTGTAGGAGCTTAGGTTTGAGCACTTCCAGCTGTTCAGGTCGAGAGTCAAGGCAATATAGCATGCGTCCTGCCTAGTTGCCTCGCTTGGTTTGCACAAGTTTTTCGGGAAGACTTGTTAGGTGACTATGTCGCTTATATTGCCGAGACATATAGTAGGAAAGTCCAATCATTGAGCTGCAATGCACAAACCCAAGCCGACCACTGGTGAACTCAAATCAGCAGTGCTCAAAATAGTACCAATTTAGCTTGCTTCAATGGCTCGAGCACGCATACATTCGTTGCCGTAAGAGAGTACATGTAGAAACAGACAGAATATCCTGTCAGTAGTTCGTATAAGTAGGTTCTGACTCGTACGTCCTCAGCCGGCTGCAAAGCGTCGCGAGGTCGCGAAGTATTACTGTCAGGCGCATGATGTCGGCTTGCTGGTACAAACGTACTGACTTAGCGTGCTACATATCGTGGTTCTAAACGATCTTTATGACTTTGACACATACCAATATAGTGGCTGCCCATCATTGAATATGATCAACAGACTATCGAGCAGAGCTGCCGTCAACAATCAAAACATCGATCTTGATCTACCCTTTTCAGAAATGTGAGATCGTCGGAGCTAGGCCAAATTCTGGTGCCAATCGCGGAGAAGTTAGCCACGTTTTGGCTCGCTTCAACCACTCAATTTTAAGCACATTCGTAGTGCTGTCAGTGGTGATGCTTGCAAAACCGCCTTGACCTCCGTCACTTGCAGCAGCATACTGGATCGACACCTTGTTGGCTGGATCGTCGCTCAGGCTTTCTCCTCAGATTTACCTCTTCTCCGTCGGCTCGCCTAAGCCTCAACTTGGTCCCAAGTCCCCTCTTATCCGTACAACTCGATTATTGTCCTGCATTTGCGCTCAAAAATTAGTGGCCGTCAGCCAATACGCTTCCGACCCACCTTGATCGACTCCTCCCGACGTTGAACAGCCGTGCACAGCTTCGCAGCTGCTTCTGGCCCACGACCGTCTCCAGCTGATACGCATACCGTCATACAACTCAACACCACGACCTACAACCACAGCTATTTTGTATACGTGGTGAGCGAGCTGAGGAACTACGAGTCAATAATCTGATCGCCTTGATCAAAAGCAACTTCGACCGCGACCCTGTACATAGTGCGCCGCTTTGTCTAGGCTTTTCACACACCTCTCACGCCGACCTCGCCTTGTCTCCGAAACCACGGTTTCGAACGAGCATTCGTAGCTTGCCGATTGCAAACCAAGCGCCGACCTAATTTCACTTGCACCTGAGTGTGCGCGCTTGCGGATCTGCTCAATTAGACCAACGACTGTGGTATTAATTGATACCAATCGACCATACTGCTCATGCACACGGAGACCGCAGTGCATGACAAAGATACTTGGAGGAAATAGGTGACATCTACCTTGCGCTGCTACTGCAGCATTGCTAGGATTCTGGGCCTTCCGACCGGTTTAGCATGGGTGCCTGTGGCAGCAAAGAGGCCGGCGGCGCCAGCGATGTCGATACGGAACAGAAGAAACGCAGTCAGGCGATAGACAGGAAGTTGGAGGAAGACTCGAAAAAATTGAGGCGAGAGTGCAAAATTCTACTTCTAGGTACGAAACGCGAGCAAAGCAAACGTCGGTTAGGCTAACACGACACAGGATCTGGCGAGTCCGGGAAGTCGACGATTGTCAAACAAATGAAGATCATACATCAGAATGGTTATACACAGGAAGAAAGAGCTTTGTACAGATTAACAATATACAAAAACTTGGTAGACTGCATGAAAGCACTGGTCACTGCTATGCAGCAATTCGAGATCGAGCCAGAAAGTGATAGGACGAAAGAAGCAATCAATTTGCTCGAAAAATACAATGTTGATCCCGACCCTGATACAACTCTCGATCCCAAGGTCGCAGACTGGGTTGCCACGATATGGCACGACGATGCTGCGGCAAAAACGATGGAAAGGCAGAGTGAATTCTACTTGATGGATTCCGCAAGATAGTATGTATTGAGAGCACGGTATGAAGAGCTCGCTAATCGTCCTAGCTTCTTTGACGAAGTGAAAAGGATCGCTGCACAGGACTATATACCGGACGAGGCCGATGTGCTAAGAGCACGAACCAAAACCACAGGTATATACGAAACAAGGTTTACAATGGGCCAGCTCAGCATACAGTACGTCAGATGGCTCAATTCGTGTCTTATACAGGCTGACTAGATATAGTATGTTCGATGTTGGTGGCCAAAGGTCAGAACGAAAGAAGTGGATACATTGCTTTGAAAATGTCACTTCGATCATCTTCTGTGTAGCACTAAGTGAGTATGACCAAGTCTTACTCGAGGAAGCAAATCAGGTACGTTGTTGCGAGCTACCAAAAGCGTGGCTGACCCGTCCCAGAACCGCATGATGGAAAGTCTCGTCCTCTTCGATTCTGTAGTCAACTCTAGGTGGTTCATGAGAACGAGTATTATTCTCTTTCTCAACAAAGTGGACTTGTTCAAGGAGAAACTGGAACGTTCACCTTTGGGGAACTATTTCCCAGATTATTCTGGCGGCAACGACGTAAATCGGGCTGCCAAATACCTCCTTTGGCGGTTCAACCAGGTCAACCGCGCTCATCTCAACCTTTATCCTCAGTAAGTGGTATCCTTACAGGTAATTGTTCCTTGAACTAATAAAACCAGCCTCACGCAAGCGACAGATACCACCAACATTCGACTCGTCTTCGCGGCTGTGAAAGAAACCATCCTCCAGAACGCGTTGAAGGACTCTGGAATTTTATGAGACAACGTTCGCACGATTTTGTTTATTTTGACTTGTTCTTGACTTTGAGCATGGTTCGGCGTTCTTGGGTAGGTCTCAAACGTCTTCAAGCGGAAACTGGGGCAAAAGAGATTTCGATTCTCTGCCGATATTCACGATGGGGCGTTGATGTTAGCATGTCAATAAAAGTTTTTGAGAGGTGTGGTAGGATATGACGGGTCCGCTTTGCTCAGATACTAATGGAGTAAGAGGAGGTAGCCATGATGAACATTCTTCATAGTTTCGAAGGATCGCTTGAGCACGAGGGTCCGACATAGGCACAGATTGTGTCTGCACAAGAGTCGCGTGTTCTTTGTGGTACAACAAGTCCGAGAAGCATTCTTAGAGCACCGACACGATTGAACAGGGGGAGATCCAGACAGGACGCACCATAAGAGTAACGATTTATGTTGCCCGCGAAAGAGAACATTTTTGTCAGCTACTATCTACTCGGCTTATATAATTCTGTAAATATTGTCGGCGCTCCGATGACCCCTCGGCCTGCATCAGATAACCAACAGGTACATGCCAAGGCATTCTTCTTGGTTGTGTACCTGCTTCATGCTTCACTCATTACGGATGTGGCTAAAAGCTGCAGAAATCCGGGGTGGTTTGATCTTGGGGCTCTCCACGTTCTGTTCCGCTCAGTTGCGGCGCTAAAGGACAATGGATGTTTTTTATGGCGAATTTGCCATGTGCTGTGAGTCCTTCTTCCACAGCCTCCAATGCATCGCTCATCAGAAATATCTTACATTAACTGTCAGCCGTTGTGAAACTGTCAAGGTCTAGTAGAGAATACATTGCCGCTGCAAGTTCAGACAGCATCTTTCGACGACATTTCTTCCGAGCACGCTGCAACATTGCCGCTGACCGTCTTCCTGCAAGGAGAATACTGTAAACTCTTATCTCGAACATGCATGAGCTCAAATTCCCACAACCTAACTGTGACCAATAGCCACTCGAGAATCGCACCTCACTCACCGCCAGGCGTGTAACTTCCGCTCGATACGAGAGCTGTAGCATCAATCACCCTGGAGAACTTCAATGATGCTTGAAGACAGATGCTTGGACGAATTTCAAGAACAAGCTGCTGATTACAGTGGCAGCCAAGCAGCTCAGCACATGTTCTGTTCCGCGTAAAAACGCGCTAAACACACCGCAGAAGGCCCGAATTGGCGTTCATCCCACTGGCAACTGGCGCTTCGGTGTTGAGATCTGCCCCACCAAAAAAAGAATGGCAGCTAGTGCTCTTACCACGGGCTGCAATCGCAGTCTTTCAGTTGTTCTTTGTTCCTGTTCCTATAATTCTGTCGTATTGTCCTTTTCCCGATCGTTTTTTTACGCATAGCTGTACGAGTGGCCCAACATGGCTTCAGGCACAACAGCAGCTCCTCGGGAGCGCAAGCCCTCGATGGGAGCACCAATCTCGACGTTACAAGGCCCTGTTGGTCCCGGCTTCACTCGACCCAAGCACAAGCGTACCGCCACAGGCTTTGGTGCTCAAGATATCAAATCTGTCGAGTCTAGCATTCCCGAGCCACAGAGGGAAGCGTAAGTAGTAGTCCCTGTGCACAGTTCCTAACAAGCACTGACACTGTCTGCAGATGGAAAAAATACGTACGCGTACAGAAATACTCGAAGTTCACAGCCGTCTGACCATCTGCCAGTCTGCCACAGGTTTCAAATCGAAGGATGATTTTCAGGTTCGTTGAAGTTCCTGTTCAACGCGGCAATCCAAAAGCTGACAGGC
This sequence comes from Lithohypha guttulata, assembly GCF_036872675.1. Lineage (NCBI taxonomy): Eukaryota > Fungi > Ascomycota > Eurotiomycetes > Chaetothyriales > Trichomeriaceae > Lithohypha > Lithohypha guttulata. The sequence continues at coordinate 2,530,166 of NW_027042750.1, forward strand.
CGCAGAAAGAAACTGTCAGACACATCGAGACTACTCTGGCTCGCTCTCTCTTCAACTGCGATGAGAAGTAAGTTTTTGATATGGTCGTCTCCGTCGATCCATGCTAACCTCGTAGGGCTGCTTACTCTGGCACCGCCCTGGCATTTCGAGATCGATTGATTATTGATTGGAACAAGACCCAGCAGAGGCAAACCTTTGCGGACCAGAAGAGAATATACTGTGAGCAAGTCAACGTCTAGCATATCTGCCAGTACTAATCCCCTCGAGATCTGTCTTTGGAATTTTTGATGGGCCGAGCATTGGATAATGCTATGCTCAATGTTGGATTGAAGACCGCAGCTAAAGGTAAGTCTTGCAAGCCTCGACCCTGCCAGAGAATTAACACGTTGCAGAGGGTCTCGGCGAACTTGGTTTCCGTATCGAGGACGTTATCCAACAAGAGCACGATGCCGCTCTCGGAAATGGTGGTCTCGGCCGATTGGCTGCCTGCTTCCTTGACTCGTTGGCCTCACTCAACTACGCAGCCTGGGGTTATGGTCTGCGTTACAGATACGGTATCTTCAAGCAAGAGATTGAAAATGGATACCAGGTCGAGATCCCAGACTACTGGCTCGATTTCAACCCTTGGGAGTTCCCACGAAACGATGTGACGATCGACGTCCAGTTCTATGGATGGGTAAACAAGTACACAGATGATGAAGGAAAGCAGATCACTTCCTGGCAAGATGGAGAGATCGTCACTGCTGTAGCATACGACGTACCAATCCCAGGCTACGGAACTGCCACCGTAAATAACCTGCGTCTCTGGTCTAGCAAGGCTTCAGCTGGCGAGTTCGACTTTGCCAAGTTCAACTCGGGCGAGTATGAGAATGCCGTTGCTGATGAGCAGCGTGCCGAAACCATCTCTGCCGTTCTGTACCCCAATGACAACATGGACCGTGGAAAGGAGCTCAGACTGAAGCAACAGTACTTTTGGTGCGCTGCTTCTCTGCATGATATCATTCGACGATTCAAGAAGTCGAAGCGCCCCTGGAAGGACTTCCCAGAGCAGGTTGCTATTCAGCTGAACGACACCCACCCAACTCTGGCTATCGTCGAGTTACAGCGAATACTTGTCGATCTGGAAGGCATCGAATGGAATGCGGCGTGGGAGATCGTCACTAAGACTTTCGGTTATACGAACCACACTGTTCTGCCAGAGGCTTTAGAGAAGTGGTCGGTTCCATTGATTCAGCATTTGCTTCCTCGACACTTGCAGGTTAGTATTCCTCCATTGCTTTATGCCCACATGTATAGCTGCTCCCTCGCGATGTGGTGCTCCCTATCTCTCTTCGCCCTCCTGCATCAACCATTTTGAAGAATGTTGCTAATACTCGAGATATCAGATAATTTACGACATCAATCTGTACTTCTTGCAGCAGGTTGAGCGACGATTTCCCAAGGACAGGGATATGCTCGGCAGAGTATCCATCATCGAGGAGTCGCAGCCAAAGACAGTCCGCATGGCATACTTGGCTATAATTGGTTCCCACAAGGTCAACGGTGTCGCTGAGCTGCACTCAGATTTGATCAAGACTACTATCTTCAAAGACTTTGTCAAGATCTACGGTCCCGACAAGTTCACCAACGTCACCAACGGTATCACACCAAGAAGATGGCTGCACCAAGCAAATCCAAGGCTGTCTGAGCTGATTGCTTCGAAGCTTGGAAGCTATGAGTTCTTGAAAGACTTGACACTCCTGAACAAGCTAGAGAACTTTGTTGATGACAAGGACTTCAAGAAGGAATGGGCGGAGATCAAGTATGCCAACAAGGTCAGACTTGCACAACACATCCTGTCAGCCACCGGCATCAGCGTCAACCCGAAAGCACTTTTCGATGTCCAGGTCAAGAGAATCCATGAGTACAAGCGACAGCAGCTCAACATCTTTGGTGTCATCCACAGATACCTCGCCATCAAGAACATGTCTGCGGAAGAGCGTAAGAAGCTTGCTCCTCGTGTCTCCATCTTCGGCGGAAAGGCTGCACCGGGTTACTGGATGGCCAAGACCATCATTCACCTGGTCAACAAGGTCGGGGACGTGGTCAACAACGACAAGGACGTTGGAGATCTCTTGAAGGTCGTCTTTATCCCTGATTACAATGTTAGTAAGGCCGAGATCATTATTCCAGCTTCCGATATCAGCGAGCACATCTCCACCGCTGGTACTGAAGCCTCAGGCACATCAAACATGAAGTTCGTGCTCAACGGTGGACTTGTTATCGGCACATTGGATGGTGCCAATATCGAGATCACACGTGAGATTGGCGAGCAGAACGTCTTCCTCTTCGGTAACCTGTCCGAGGACGTCGAGGATCTGCGACACAACCATTTCTATGGTAACCACCAGATCGATCCCGAGCTAAACAAGGTCTTTGATGAGATCAAGAAAGGTACCTTCGGTGACGAAGGTGCTTTCTCCAGCCTAGTCAGTGCTATCCTTGACCACGGTGATTACTATCTTGTCAGCGACGACTTCAATAGCTACTGCAAAACTCAGGACCTTATCGACGAGACATACAAGAATCAAGATGAGTGGGTGTCGAAGTCGATTACATCCGTGGCAAGAATGGGATTCTTCACTTCTGACCGATGCATCAACGAATATGCCGACAGTATCTGGAACATTGAGCCTCTTCAGGTCAAGGAAGAAGCCGAAGTCCGATCTCGAACTGGTTTGGAGACCTAGAAGGATTGCCATCGATTGAGCAAGCATAGTCTTGTAAGTATCGTCTGTCTGTTCAGGGTGAGTTCTTTGCAATGCGCATGAGGAGGAACGAGATTCTTTGAGCCTCGAGTCGCCCTGTTCACCCTAATCACTACACCGTACAAATGTCAACCCTATTCGATTTCGTCCTAGCGCGAGGGAAGGTTTATCAGAAAAGACTGCAACAGACCTAGATGCCTGCCAAGGCTAGAAGGATTATGTTCAAGTTGAGACGAGATTATCGTTATGACAGCAGGCAGAATTGATGTTTGAAATGACGAGTATGAGACCATTGAGCGGCGATAAAGAGGCACAACGAGCATAAACAAAAACGTTAAGAATAGAATCGATACTTTCATTCCACATCCTTTTAGCTACACTACACCACGCACGTGTAACCACGAACAAAGTCGGCCGAAGGTGGGTTGTAAATCCAGTGTTGTTCGGTAAATGAGTGATATCCGCTCACGACTTCCAAGATCTACAGGCCAAACCACTGCCATTCTGCAGCAATCGCTTCTCTTTCTAACGACTAACACAACACCTCGGACGTCTCTAACACCGTAGTCCTTCTCCGCGAACAGCAAGCGTATACGTAGCTTTCCTCCTTGTACCACGTCCGTTGTGGCTACGTTGTTGAGCACTCTCCCTAGCTCTCTACGCACCACTTTCAAGGTCCGAACCGACACTGTTGCAATCATTACAGACAACCTGAATAACCAGTGCCTGCGCTGCCTCGTTTTGTGAAGTAGAGAGTATCCGTTGACCCGTACGCTTGAAGCTTTGCCATGAGACGATTGGGCGTCGCTGGTCAGTAGCGTGTGTTGTGAAGGTCACGAATGACGAATGAGGGTTCACCAGTATCGTGTTGGAGGGGCTTTGCCAACCTGCAGGTTCCACTGATCGTGTGTTGCATTCTAATTCGTCTGGTTGGCGTCAGGTGTGTTGGGAAGAACAGTCGATATTCGGTGGCCGAGTTCAAGGGTAAATATTGTTTCTCATTGGTGTCTGAATACCTTTCCGGCCAGGTAGAAATTAGAATCTATGCGCGATTTCGATAACATCGCAGCAGGTGGTGTGGGTGCAAAGCTTTGAGTGCACAGCCTGCGTCCTGCTTGGTCGGTCGTTCAGGATCATGCAGTACGTCAACCATTATACTGCATGTCGGATGACCACTACCCAGCACGAAATGTACCAATGTCACGTTCATAACGAACCTTGACGTACCTAGACTCCTTCTCGATCGTATCCATTTTCGGCCTTGCTCCTAGTCCTCGTTCTGCACTGAATACTTTCGATGTAAGCACTGTATCGGTGAGAATTGGTCGGACGAAGATATGAGCCAGAGGGGATGATTTCCAGAGATCGTCGCTCCATGACTGCACGATCGTAGCCAAAAAGAAGACCAAACACAAAACTAGCACGGTAATTGTGGGCAAGAGCCAGACCCATCGGACGTGAATGTACAGTTCGTCGATGAATTGTGTGCCCGGTGCGGTTGCTCCACCACAATTGACAAGTGAGCCACGGGCTTGGTTTGTCACGACGTCGGCCATGGATTTGAAGGCTCTCTGAACGCTGGCGAGAGTCCCAATGTCAGGATCCTCCAGACTGGTGCTATTGAATATGCCGTAAAGTGCTTGCATGACATCACTGCTGAGAGCAGGACGGTTGGATGTGATTGCTGAGCCATATCCCTTTGTTAGACCTTCCACAGTATTCCCCAGAGCGATCACAGCTGCCGAGCTGATGTTGTAAGTGCATCGATCACGATCCGCGTCATTCCAGGGCTCGATGATTTCGCTGCCGTTGATGTAGCAAGGCCGTGCGGGAATGACGACGTAATTCTGGAACGTATGATAGTTTAATTGTGTAGCACCATCCAGGTATGATCCGTTCCAGGTTGTCGAAATTGTGTTCTCTCTGAACTGACCACCGCTAACGGAACCTTCATAAGTTTTGACGCAGAGGCGGAGGTCGCACTTAACAGCGCTTGGGGCTGGTTCAGGATTGGAATTTGCTTGCCAATTACGGGCAAGGATTGCATGAAAAGTACTAAAGGTTGTGTTGTCTGTGGCAGCGAGTGCTGGATCAAGCTTACTTGAGGTAGCCCGAGTAGAATTGACCATGCCATAGTTTGATTGCAGTGACAACCCAGCACCGATCCATTGAAGATCACACGTGCTCAATTGTTTGGAGCAGTTAGACTCGACAGATGTGGGATAGGTCAAGTTGGTAGACTTGTCCACGTAGAGGAGTTGACTCGAATGGTCAGAACATTCGTGACAGACACCGAGAGACTGATATCTTGGATAGGTGCAATTACCACTCGGGCAATTTGGGCGAAGAGGCGATTGACTTGATGTCTGAAGGAAGCCATCGTACATGGAACCTATCATCGGTAGGTTGACTCTGTTCAGTCCAGAACCAGATCCAAGCCCAACTACGTCGTAATAAGTGTTGTTGCACACTGGGACATTTGCATTTGTTGGAACTTCGACCTGGCGTATTCTGGTTTCAACCAATTGTTGCACACTGGGTCCAATGACAAATGCTGCAAAGAAGACAAGAGCGCCTAGGTATGCAAGATACCACGACCTGAATGTCAATAAAAGCCGACCAGCGCCCCACGCACCTCGACTGGCGTCATCAATGATTGCCAGATCGATAAGTTTTCGCTCTCGTTTGAACCAGGTCCACTTGATTTGAGACAAGCACTCTGTGATACAAATGCCCATGGCACCCTTCATAACTGTAACAAGAACGGAGAGGACAGCGTTGACGGACAGACCTGACGGCCAATTTGGGGTCTTGTGCTCTCGGAGACTGATCAGTAATCCGATGATAGCTGCGAAGCAAGCAAGAGCAACGCTGAAACTGAGTCCCTCCCAAAGCCAACCACCCGAGCGTTTGGTAGGTAGATGTGACATGACATGATCGTGGTGGTGGTGGTGATGTGAAGTGGTATCCTCATGTTGACTTGGACTTGTAGATCGAGGGCCTAATAGTTCGTACGCCTTCGCAGTCGTCGCGTGTCCTTTCACATCATCGGAATGGGTCATCGCAGTCATGTTGTTCATATCGACAGGCTATTGACTCGAGACCAGAAATTCAAATGAATTCGAAACCCTTAAAAACACTGTATCTCTGGTCCCAGCGCAGTTTACGCCTCCTCTTGAGCACAAACTTCAGAGTGCTAGGCTGAAAATAGTAGGCAAACTATATATGTAATTTAGTAGTCATATCAAGGACTTGCAAGCTATCAGAATAAAACCTAATCACTCATATGGATATAACTGCGACACAGTAATGGCGACAAGCTCGCTTGGTAGTGCTTACCGTTGTAAATTGATCCGATTCAGAACATACTGGCTGAGTTTAAGCAATGCTCTCGCCCAAATCCACAAGTGCGACGTTCGCCAATAGGACATGTAGCAACTCGCCCCATAGTCCATTAAGGAGGAGTGGTCGCAACCGCAGGGCTGTCAATTCACGTTTCAAGGAATCAATCGAAATGCTCTTAGCCAGGGTTGTGCTGGTAAATTGCGTTAGGCAACCAGCACCCACTGGGGCAAGTCTTCTGTCATGCCATCACGTCGTGTAAGCAAGTCGATCGACAATCATACTTTGTTGGCAAGAAGACCAGACTTACGGTCAGAGAACCATGTGTTTCAATTCACAGGACGTTGCTGCAAGTAACAAGAGACAGAAGATCAAGCTCGTGCTGCCCAGGTGTTGAATCAAAAAGTTCAATCGAATATGCTATTTTCATAATCTGAAACGACGCGAACATCGATGGTGTCTTGGCATTAGCATGGAATGAGGACTGCCCGTTGCGTCTGCTCTCGTGCTTTCCATAACCACCCCCCACGTCGTCAATTACTGAGACGGAAGGGAAGCCCGCGTGCGAGCAGCAACAGGCAGATCACTTATGCAGCGGTCAACTTGCACTAAAGCTTCGTGAGCAAAATGGTTATACAGAGACCTGCTCTGGTTCAATATGCATTCAATAAAGAGCCACGAACCACCACTGATAGACTCTGCTGCCAACTATACGGCATTATATATCGTACATTGCCATATCTCGTAAAATCATAACATCTCACCCACTTTCCTTAACTTCAACCGCTCGACTTCGATCAATATGTGGCTGGTTTTGTCCAGTTGCAGCTTCATATCCCTCTACACTCCGCAACAAACTACCATCTGCAAAATGGCTGCTAGCAGACAGATCCAGCAAAGGCTGTCCAGGCTGATTGTTAGCGGCAGACCTCTTCTTCGTCAATGTCCTTTGTACGGACAGTAAACCACCGCCAGTAAAAGCGTCGCTCGTGTTTCGCACAACACCAGGGTTCAGATCCTCAACGTCGAATTTCTTTGTGCTGGTCTTTTCAGAGAGCAGGCCGGCGCCAGTAAATGCATCCCTTGCGTCGTGAATGACTCCAGGGTTTAAGTCCTCTGGGACTCGCTTTCTGACACTCACCTTCCTCGAAAGTAGACCCTTTCCTGTAAATGCATTATCTGTATTTTCCATGAAGGCGGCGGCCTCTTCTGCATGAGCTTTCTTTACGCTAAAAGCGCGAGCTAGGAGGCCCCCACCTGTGAAAGCTGGGTCTGTGTTGCTCTCTGGTACGAGTGGTGGTGCTCGACTTTGCGATGGCTGTGGCGTGTGTTCAGGAGACGAGGATGAAGCTACATCTCGTTTTATGCTTGCATGTCGCCTGGGACTAGGCGAAGTTGTTGCTGTAACAGACTGATTCCGTGAACGATTGACTAGTGTTAGTGAGCGCTTCGGGCTGCCTTCAAGTTTAGGCTCTGCATGTCGTGCAGGTTCTTGACCGCCACTTCCGTACTGGAAAGCATCAGCGTCGAACTCGAGAAGTGGTTTGAAGGTACCCAATTGATAGAGTACCGAGTCTCGTGAACGATCAGTGGAGGGCTCGAGGTGTGTTGTCGTATTTGTTAGAGCAGCTGCAGCAATTGCATCTTTTGGAGGTGCCTTTCCTTTCGTTGTTTGCTCAAGAATGTTGACGAGATACCAACTTCGCCAAGACTGGACAGTATTGTACCACTGGTCTGCAATATTTTTGTCATTGGTTGCGAAGAAATGTACAAAGTTCTCAGTACTTTCAAACATGATGGAACGCTGTTGACTTTTTATGGCGAAACATATCTTCTTGGGCGGCCGCAATCGTTTAAGCTCTTTCTTGGTCGGCATGTACACGTCAAAGTCAGACATGTGAAACACGTTGGTAGCATGTCCGTCGTTAGCTTTTGCAGAAGCAGTGACTTGACCATCCGCTCTGAGGATCATCCAATGTTTATCCCATTTCCCAGGCTTGCGTGAATGATAAAGCTGCATCATGGTAGACGAGGGTTGCTCTTTTGGTGCATCACTTTGTTCTAAACCGACGGCTGCGCAAGCCGACTTGGGAAGGATCATTAGGTGATTTTGCGTGTCACTATCCCACGAATTCATCACTTCTCGTATATGCTCATAGCGTCTCAGAGGACGTTCTAGGCCAAGTGGGAAGTATGTCTCAACCAGCACGGAAGTACGGGGGTCAATAGGTTGCGACAGTACGATAGAAGATGAGTTGAGCAGGTCCTTGACAGTAGTGGAAGGTGTAACTGGTAGTGTTATCCTCGAATTCTCAAACCGGACCTCGACCCGTCGATCACCAGCATTGACAGCTGATACAGGAGCATCAGCGGTCGGTTGAGGACCATTTACGGCAGTCTTGGGAGGTCCGTCGCCTACTCTCGGTTCCCATGTCTGTGATGGAGGTGCTTCGGGAGAACGAGATTGTGTTGGACGTCGCATACGTCTCTTCTTGCTGAAGTCATCACACGAGCGATTAGTCGTAAGCTCTTCGGTATTGTGTTCCTTTTGTTGCCTATGTCTGGCAGGCGGAGTCGTATCGCGACGCCGAATGTTTGGGGGTTCCAGGTTTCGAGTCAACGGCGGCGAGGTCGAAGGAGCAGGAGGTGGTGGTATATTTCTGTCCGGCTCTCTTCCAATCGTCCATTTCCTAGTCCTTGGAGCTTGCGGCAAAGATTTGTCTCTTTGCGCAACAACCTGGGCTTCCACCAAGCTTTCTGATTCGCGATCTCGCTCAGCACGCTGGGCTACGAGCCTCGCTTCTGCCCTGAGCTTGCGCTCCTCTTCGGCTTTCTCTTGCTGTTTCTTCAACCTGGTCAATCGATCATATTCTCCATCCAATATTTGCCGTGCTTCTTCCCGAGCAGCGTCGTACGATCGTCGCAGTGATGGGTGTCTGGGTTGTGGAGACGATGCTGTCTTACTCCTGCGACGAGCAGCCGATGGCGTAACGTATCGTGAGGTCAAAGGGGCTTCGTTATTGCGTAACTGTTGACGAGATGTTACAGAGGTTTGGAGTGTCTGAGCTTGTTCATCTACCGGCGCTTGAACATACGGAGCAACCTGATCTGTCATGTCAGACTCGGGAATTGTTGATGGCTGCTGGAGTTTCTGCCTTCCCTTCTGGTACCTTGATGGCACGTTTGTCGCATGGGTTGTAGAGTTCGTAACTGGTAGCGGAACTGTCGGTAGAGGAACATCGTGACTTTGAGGCGCAACTGTCCGTCGATAACGAGAAGGTGCTCTACTGACTGGACGCTGAGCTTGCTGAAAGTCGGCGTTCGAGGCCAATGCTGGCACAGGTACAGGGGGCTCAAATGGTGCTCCTTGGTTTTCCTGCGCAGCTGCTTTCCTTACAGATCGATACCTCGAGAACCTGGCATGATTTGGCGCAATCGTCGTGGGGACTTCCATGACCACAAGACTCTCGGCGACATGACCTTCCTCTTCCACTGTGTCTACCGACAGAATGTATTTATTTTTCGACGAGTTGATGTTTGTGGGGCTTGCGCGGAGGCGCCTGATTGAGCATAATATTTACGCGAACTTGCGCGTGGTAGCGTGGTTTCGGATCTAAAGTTTGATTGGGTTATGCGGCACAAAAGCAGGAAGCATGGCTACTGGCTCCCAATTTCGCCGAAGGCATTCTGTGTTCCGCATTCTTGAATTGAGTACGCTCCCTGTCACTAACATCCAGAGACCCCTATACTGTCTTGACTGAATACAAGATGATCCCTCCTTGTGGCTCTCCTTGCACGGGCATTTCACCTACTGCAACGCACCACTGTCCGCATACACTCCAATCGATGGCTCGAGAGGTGAAGAACTTCATGTCGGATGCTTCGTTGGACTGCTTGTGGGCTGGAAGCTCTTTGCCAGTTCCATGTAGAGGGTACTTGACTCTATTACGCTCCTTGGCCTCGCTGTAGTCGGAGCCTTGTGCAGGACTGTCAGTCCCTGAATCTGCTGCTTGGTGTGTCAGGAGCTCAGCAGAAGCCTCACGAGATATATCGTTTGACAGAGCTTGGTGTGATGTATCCGATCCTGCTCGCTTGGTGTTCGTCCGATTCATCTTTCGAATAGGTTCTGCTATGCCCTTCTTTTTCTGCCTTGCTAATGCTTTGTTCTGAGCCGGTTTTCGTGCCCCAAGACCCGAGCCGTCGTGCCCCTCGATGAGGGCTTGAATGTCCCAGTGCCGAATCTGCGATAGGTGGTTTCCGACCGTGAGTATGGGTCGCACGTCAGGGAACAGTTTGGATGGCTTCCTTACACTGTACCGCCAGTATATCGAGCTTGAATCTGGATTGCTCAACTCCAGACATCTTCGGTACACTTCTGGACTGGCATAGTCATTATCAGCACGAGTAAAGTCGTCGTCGATTCCCAAATCGGTCCTACGTCGAAATCCGTTCTTGGTTTCCAAATGTTCTTGGCCCTTAACCGTGGTTATCTCTGGTGGTGGTTCTTTTGCTGAGTGGAAGCCGGTTATGGACCAAAGCACAATCTTGTTCTCCGCTGCCGCTCTTGAGATTATGAGGTCGCCCAGAAATATCACGTTATCGACATAGTCGCCGTGGATAGCACTGGTTGCGAAGTGGGGATAGTGAATGACACGGACCTCATCTCGACTGCGTTTTCGTCCCTCTTTAGAAATCTCGTACCAGAACTCTGACATCGGTGCAAAGTCAGGCAGCGTCCAGACACACACTCGGTGATCGTAGCCACCAGAAACTATATACCTTCCTGAATGGTGCCAATCGATTGTTACAAGTCCAGCGACATGACCAGTATTGTGTCCACATATTGCCACGCAGGTGGAGAGCGCTGGCTTATCGGCTCGTCGAAGGTCCCATACGCGTATACTGTGGTCGAGAGACGCGCTGGCTATTATCCATGGGTACTTCGGGTGTGTGCTCAAGTCATTCACAGTACCATTCGAGTGTCCTACCAACGTATGAACTAATCGCCCAGTCATGGCATGGTAAATTGACACATGGCCACTCTCACCTGCAATGGCAAGCAATGGTTCTTGGTCGTCCGTGTAACACCAGGTAGAGCAGTTCATCCAGCTATTCTTTGTTTCTGCTGTGGTCTTGGCTGTATGTTGTGGTTGTTTGAAGACGTGTAGACATTGCAATCCGCATTCCTCCTTGTCTGTCACTTGGTAAATGTACACATTTTGGTAATCAATGGCTGCGAGTATAACCGGGTCATCTCGTGACAGGACATAAGGGTAGAAGTTCACGGTCCAGAACAATTCCTTGAAGCCCTTGAGAGCTGCACGTCGCGTCAGACTGAGACCAGTGCCAGGTTCTGGTAGCACATCGCTTGACATGTTAGTAGATCACTAAGACTCTATATCATGAAAGTAGCACTCCACTTGACCCAGGAGTGTCTCAGCAGAGGTGAAGACCCTCGAGTTCATGCGAAGGCTGGTGAGTGTTTGTTAGTGGAAAGACTTGAGGCATATGGAAGGCGTTTCAGCACATGCGAGAACAGCTGTTAAATGTCAGTGCACCACGCTTACGCATTGCGAACGAGAGTCAGCAGTGAAAGCTGACTTTGCCGTCACGAGCTTTAACGACGAGAGGGCAGCGACGAGGCGATGGAGTTGAATTGAAAGAAGAAGAAAAACTTGGGCACAATTCAGGCAGCTTGGGCAGCTAGCTCAGCAATGGTTCTGGACTTCGGTTACCTGCCTTTACGGTAATATTTTACCGTCTTAGCGTTTTGTTTAGGCGTCACATTCAAGTTCCTCTCGAATATTCCAACACGTCCTACCAACACTGTGATACCTTGAGCACGCGTAACCTCGATGAACTGATACTAAAAATCGAACGAGGAAAAGAACAAAGATTTCTTCAATTACACTACAACATTCTACCACATCTTGATGAATGTGCGACATCAAAACTCCCATGGCCCATCCTCCTTGACATACTCCTTGAAAGTTCCTGCCTTCAACCCCAACGGCTCCAATACCTTGTTACTTTCTGCCTGCTGCTTCTCGGTGCCCACACCGTAATAACTATAGTCCCGAACAAGAACCATGTTTTCAGTCAGCTCCTTTGCAATGTTCTCTGGCAGAAAGCCCTGATACACATCCTCTGGAACTGAGTTGAATTTGATCTCGCGTCCAATAACCTCCGACATCTCGGCCACAATTTCTGCAGGTGTCTTCCATTCACCAACAGCTTGGATCCACTTCCCATCCAATTCCGCAGGATCGGGATAGCTAACTATACCAGCGACGAATGGACCGCCGTCCTTTGAAGGGTTGAAGATCGGGACCTGAGTCTTTTCCAAATCCCATGGTAGAGTCAATGTCGGCACGCCATCATTCACATAAGGGCTGGACCGTGTCATGGTCTTGAAGTTCGATGCGTAGAAGGCCGGCATGAAGAAAGTGGTAATCATGCCCGTTTGCTTTTTGATACTATCCATATAGCGCGCGACCTCGCTCTTACCATCAAAGTGCTCCACGGCTTTCAACTTGCCGCCGGTCAATTCTGTTACATTTGGAAGAGCACTCCAGACCACGTGCTTCACACTAGTTGCGATACATGCATCAGCAATATTCTTGCCTTGTTGAATCTCCTTTGGACTGGACATAGTCTCCCAGTAGTTGGTTACAGCAAAAACTGCGTAACTGCCTTTGATGGCCTCCTTGAGACTTTCGAGGTCATTGAGGTCACCGACTGCGAGGTCAACACCTTGTGAGGCAAGTGCTTTAGCCTTATCCGATGAAGTGTTGCGAGTTATGGCTCGAAGTGAAAATTGTGAGGAGAGAGTAGGATTGCCCAGGAAGGTTTTGATAACTCCTCCTCCCTGATTGCCTGTGGCACCAAAAACTGTGAGGAGATGTTTGGCCATGGTATGGTAGCTGTTTCTGTTGTGGTGTTTGTAGCTCTTGTGGAAGCAATGGATTCCGTGTTTCCGCTTGTATTTCGTTGGATCTTGCTGGTATTTTTTCTGACTACGTTCAGCCGGCGTGACTGTATTACTTATATATCCAGGAATGAGGTGCTGTGATCTGAATCTGCTGAAGCATCAGTTGTCTCGACCTGCGAATCGCTTAGCTAATTGGAGCCCTCCCATGCGACGCTTGACCACTTCTGCCCTAATTCGCTTTCCTTTTTGGGAATGCGCACCATCAACCCTTTGGTCAAGCATTTTCTTCGACCGCTTTGCTGACTTTTAGCTCAGCATGACACAAGCAAAGGAGGGGCCAAAAGAGCTGTCGGACTTGTCGGACTCCATGCATCGACAAGGTAGCCATTGCGTCGTGGCTGCCTTCGTACAATCATAGTGGAATGTAGCTGTAAAGATATTACAAAGTCGCGGTTTTCGATGAGCGCATTGCTTTGTAAGAATTTAGCGCTGCGTTTCGACTTCGTGTCATGATTTTCCGTGTTCATAGCGAAGCTTGAGCAATCAGCCCGTGGCGGCGTTGCCAGTAGGCAGTCAATGATACGACTTTGCAATTTTGCTAAATGACGGTTGGATTACTCGGCTTTACTTCTTGGTGCTGGATTAGTACGTGTGAACAGATAGCTCAGGTATATCCAAGGAGAGACTTGATAGTTCCCGTCATACTATGGTCAGTCTGGACTTCTAACTTGAGAGGATTGCATGACACTGGCAGTCAAATTTAGACAGACTCCAAGATTTGCCCACAGAACGATATGGCCTTGACAGGAAAGTCATTCAGTGTCTGGAAAGAAAGCTCTCCATCTTGTTGTGTCATATTTCTCTCGCACAGGCTCTTCGTGCCTGCTACCTAGCTGCATTTTATGAGTGAATCTTCTTGGACAATCAACATCGAGCGCGTATTTTCGCCTATGGTGTGACATGTTCCTGCGATTTGAGCTCCTTCCATTCGAGACCGATTCAGGCAATGGTATTAGTGCACTGTCTGTTGAGCGAGATTGGAATGACTTGAATACGTAAAGAGGTTGCAGGGGATAAAGGCTGATCGCAACCTGGCAGCTTGACCATTTTATTGTTAGCGTAAGAGAATACTGACCGGGGTCTGGACGTTCTCGACCAGCGATAGCGGCTAGCTTTTTTGGCAACCAGTGACATGGCCGTTCATTATGTTGGCCTTTGTGCGAATTCGTAGTTCTGATCCTTCTTGTTTGTCAGGCAGGACCAGCGTTGGGACATACAGACTCGATTGAACACTGTCAGTAGTTTAGTAAACATATTCACTTGCACAATCGAGCACCTGGTAAGAAATATAAACGTAAACTACGTAGATGCCACTTCAAAAGGGAGGACACAAGATGCTGAAGGCGAAAGCATGGGTAGATTCTTAACCACGAAACATTTTATCACATCAGGATGACATGGTATGATGTGCATTGCATGGCACATCAATGTCATCTGCACAAGTGTTCTATATACGTATACGGTGCATATCAATGTGTTCAATAACATCTATCCAGGCGGCTGCGCCATGGTAGAGACAGGTCCAATACGAACGCCTATAGATTCGTTAAACGACTTCAATTAGGGCTGGTGATGTACGATATTGTCGAGGTAGCCAACCTTCTCCTGGAAATGTGTACTCTTTTGTTCGAAAACAGTCGTTGCGCGTTTGCACGTCGAGCCTTGTAAATCGTCCTCGTCCTCCAGACTGCCGTAGCCGGTGTCGTGACTGGCACTGCTAGGCCGCCTCGAAATATCAGCCTGATTCACAACCCAATTATTGAATACCGTATCCAATGCAGAAGTCAAATGACTTTTGCATCCTTCAGCAGCAGCATTGAGTCTGGATGCCTCAACACGAAGGCAGTGGTAAACTTCCTTTGCCAACAGAGTCAACTGCGGCAGCGGATGAATGTTATCTTCACAATCGGAAGAGGAGCAGTCACTTGCATGCCTAGAAGCCCTAAGTAGCCGTGTAAGCACGAAGAAAAGAGGTGCCACTGATAACATGCTTGGCAGGACGGAAGTGCCGGAGGACGTGAGTCCGAGCTCGGGCCATTTTATCCTTGTCAAGACTTCGACTGCGCCCAACAGATCCTGCTGCTGCTCCAGTTTGAACATAACTTCGGCACAGGATAGACATGTCTCGATTTCAGGTCGTGCAGACTTGGGTGTAGAGGAATCAATAAAAAATGGGAGTCCCGCTTCCGCGATGTTCTCAGTAGTTGCCGTGCTCGTTCTGATTGCATCGGCAGCTCGTAGGTAAAAGTTGTGTCTTCTGCCTGGGCTCAGGACGGCATGAACGGCAAGAGCTCTGGTTTCCGATGCTGATCCGGGTGGTGCGATTTCCAGAGCGGCCTGAATGTGTTCCCGTAGTAGGTCAGTGGCGTCTGGGCTTTGCACTGCTGCGACGAGAGCTTCGTGCAGTAGTGATGTGGATAGCCATGCAGCGATTGCATCCAACGGTGATTTGATAGCATGATCCTCAACCACCACATCATGTAGAATATCCTCAGCATGCTCAGATGTCGGTCGGTCGTACATCATATTGTAGGCCCTCTGCGTGACAACGCTGGTCAGCACATCGTCACAGTCCATCTGCAATAGGTAGTTCAGGTATCCAGGCAATCTGTCGGCGTCTCGAGCTGGCAGGGCTTCGTGTAGTTGACGAGCTCGGCGCCATTGCCGATCTGCTAAATATGAAGCGAGTCGCGAGGCGATATTTGAACTTAGTGTGCCGGCCAGACCAACGTTGTGGAGAACAAGCTTGCAGTGAATCGCTTTCATCATCAACCGTAGAGGTGTAGCTGGAAGTGTACCTGATCCAAAAATGGTGAGTACGACTCTGCTGTGACTGATCTCAGTATCCCCACCAGCGAGCTGGGCGTCAATTGCAATATCCCAGGCCTTCACTCTGGCTGTTTCGTCCTCGGCAGTCTCCCCGCACAACCACAGACAGGCACTAGGACCAAGCCAATACCTGATAGAATAGTTGACCCACTCGGAAGTCACTGCAAACCACTCGGGGAAAAAGCTGTGATGTGGTAAACCAAGGGCTTGCATACTTGTGCTCCATGCCCGCCGCCGCACCTGAATTGGTGAGGCCGGCCGAGCAGGCTCGAGTATTCGCCTCGGCTCATCCTCCTGTTGCTTGGTTGATGCTGGCTTGGAATTGAACATGTAGTAGAAGACGAGAAAGGCCAGAAAGGTCAAAGTCATAAAACCCTTTAACAAAGGTACCACACCGCCAGCACGACAATACTCTGCAAAGGTTGCCAAGTAAAGGCGAGGAGATCTGAGAAACTGCCAGCCGTCAAGGATCTCGAGTGGAATGCCGAAAAGTGCTCGTTTTGTTGAGTCGTCTGCCTGATCTGACTCCGAGATACCTTCCATGATCATTAATCCAGCCACAGACGCGAGCATAATTCTTTGAGGCCACTTGCCTTTGAGGCGTGACTTCTCCAAGGGAGTAGCATAGACATGACCATAGTGTTCTTGTGGCTGAGACTCACGTAAGCGCTTCATGCTGTCAGGCAGTCCGATCAGCCCTTTCACTTCAGGCTTCGCCGTAGTCTCACTGCCTTGTGCACCGACAGGTTGTTCTGAAGACTCCTCAGTTGCAGTGTTACTGGTAAACGCCGTAGCTGGAGTGGCGCCATTTCCCTTGTCAGCAAGCATCTTCTCAAGTTGCTCAACACGATCTTTCAGATAAGTGTTCTCGTCTTCAAGCTTTCTAGAACGAGTTTCCAGGTGATGAATGTATTCGACTGCCTTTGTTAATATTGAGGCCTTGTTGAGTTTATTAGAGGGAGCCAAGCCGTCCAAATCTTCGTCGCCACTACTGGCGCTGCCATCTTTCTTGGTTCTCGCTCTTTTCAAAACTCTTAGAGCGGGCACGCTGTCCCTTAGTTCCGATATCTTCTCGTTCAGGTTCGCACGATATCTCTTTTCTATAACGTTGTGTGGTCTCTTACTGCCGGTCGGCCGTCCAGCAACAGGCTTGTACCCATGCTCCAAATCATCGTCGGCTGATATCTTCCTCTTCAGATTGTTCTGTTGAAGCATCGGCAAGGAACCAACCCGCGCGGTCTCCCTATTCAGTCGGTAAGAATTCAATGCAGTCTCCGGGGAACTGGAGCTGTGGGTCGGCGTTGGCAGGTCATGTATGTAAGAAGCGGTGAGCGATGCTTGGTTGGTGTTGGTACTGAAAGAGTCGCTGTTTGCTGTAGATATAGGGGATATAGGCAGTCCGGACGCTGTTGTAAGCCTCACAGGCTTCACGCAACTATCGTCAACCTCGTCTGCAACAGCGTCCCAATCTAGCCATTTGTCGAACTCCTTCCCAACTATTTCTGGGTCAAGTTGAGGTTCCATGTTTAGTTTGTAGCGGCGAGTCGGTGTCATAAATTGTTCATGTTCGAGAAGGGCTCGTCCGTTATACTTCGGGCACCTAACGAGCGTAGGTCTCAGTTCGAGTTCGAGATCGTAACGAATATCCAAGGTTGCCAGGTATCCCACGAATGGCAGCGTGGTTGGTCCCCGGATGTCGTAAAGCCGAAGCCCTGAACTTGGGCAGTGCTTGCGCTGTGTGATCCTCTGCCAAACCCTTCATCACAGAGGCAGTATGTGTTGGGCAGTGTAAGCAATTGCCGCAAAGTGTACTTGGTCGGCCTACTGCACAAGCAACTCTATGAGCAGACCGACATGGGCAACTCTTTTCCACGAACGATTTCTGCATACATCATTCTGCAGCAAGCATGATTTTGGTCGAATGAGAGCTTCTGCTGGCTTTTCGACCTGCATGGTTTTGTCGCCGAAAACTGTGCCACCTCCGCACACAGCCACATTCGAGCTCGAACCGATCATCTTTACTTTTGTACCTGCATACCTGATTCCTCAATCTGGTAGACAGCGATCATCTTCTGGGAAGTGAAGACATGGAAGAGGACTCAAACAGGTTAAGACGGTGGCAAAATGAACAGTTACGACCAGATGAGGAAGGACGATCACAATGCAGAATGGAGCTAGGCAGGCGTTGTACAGGATATACCAAAGCCGTCTGAGGATGAAGCTTAGGGCCACGTACTTGTCCTCGTTGGCATAGCCTCGAACAACAAGATCGGCACAAGTGAAAGCCGGACGAGCGAAGAGTCGTTAGCGACACTTGACTGCAAGGTGAGGCTAAGATGGTCGAAACGATAAGAGTCCGCCACAACTGATCACAAGCATGCGCAGAATTGGTGTGACACAACGTCTATCAGAACGCCTCACATCAAGCTCGTCTTGGGAGATAGATGCTACTGCTAACTTTACACACAGCACTGTAACAAGTTGTTGATCATGTTTGATGATCAACTCTTACCGTGTCCAATGTTAAACAACCTGTACTTAGATACTAATGAAACAGCAGCACACCACAAACACTGGAAGTTGCAGTACCCATCGAGAGACCATACTGGTCTCTGCAACGAAGCAGATGCTGTCTCATACTCAGCGGTTCCAGGACGACCACTGCCTCACAACTCCCGTGACCAGCTGGGCGGAGTGTACAGGCAGGGAAATTCTCATCAGGTTTGTTGTCTGGTATGTCGCATGACAGAAATCGTCCGTTCGAGCATGACCATCTACGTTTGCAACAGCTCAGTAAACAAATAGCTCCTTGTGGCATCACACTGCACATCGTAAGTACCACATAACGAGGACGGCTCATGAACGCGTCTTAGCCGCTAGACTTCCGTGCTTAGGCCGTTGTCATATGCAAGTGCCAACGCTCTTCATCATTCACAAATCCTTCGGGACACTCATACTGCCATCATCAGGAAGTATACGTTCTAGTGGATGTTCGTTGCTAATGCACCCGAACACTCCTTTTCGTGACTGTGTATGCGCTGAGAATTTATTGCAAAGTATGCTGCAGAGGCCAAGTATACAGATAGCCAAATCTTGGTTGTGTTTCAACTCCATCATATTACCTGCACATATGCCGTACAAACAGTTCCACC
This sequence comes from Lithohypha guttulata, assembly GCF_036872675.1. Lineage (NCBI taxonomy): Eukaryota > Fungi > Ascomycota > Eurotiomycetes > Chaetothyriales > Trichomeriaceae > Lithohypha > Lithohypha guttulata. The sequence continues at coordinate 2,549,227 of NW_027042750.1, forward strand.
GATAAGACCACCACTGAGATTTTCCAAGTCCGAGAAAGAGCCTTTGCGACTGGTGCGACCAAAAAGTATCAGCCTAGATGAATAAGAATGTACCTGATACCCATTCTCGGAAAAAGGATTCGGGAGTCCACGTTGGGGGCAAACATAGGACTACTCGACAGGTATTAATGCTTGAAGAAGTTATCGGGTCATTTCGTCATCTTCCTTTTGATGTTGCGCTTGCCACCCACGAGCCACAGGATAGCAGGCAAGACCATGTAGCACGCAGTACAGGGAGTGGCCGGAGTCGAATCGAGGCAACAATCAAGTATCCAGTTCAAATTGTCCTTGGACAACACCAAGAACGAGCCAAGCAGAACATCATTAATTGCCATAATTACCGTGACCACGTCTACACACCCAGAATAAGGTCAAAAATCAGCCTGTCATGGATTACTTCTGACACGTGTTTGATGTGTTTGACAGTAATATGAGAAATGGTGACTATGACTCCTGTTTTGTTTTTGCAAAGACCGGACTGGTATCACAATTTTCTCTTGAATGTACCTTCACATGATTGATAAGTCAGCACGTCAGAAAGCCTTCGGAAGCAAGCCACCACGTCACAGGAAAAGAAATCCACAGCAAGATCTGGTGGATCTCGAAAAGTGCGCTGTACTGAGGCACTAATGTGAACTCTCCCGCGGTCTGCGAATCAAATGTCTAGAGGTTGTCTGCAATCTATGCTACTAGCCTCTTTTCCGTAAGGTGCGACTCTATCGATGCTCAAACTCCGACTGAGAACAATGTGCTGGAACCACTTTGTTCGGCTTGCTCAAATTTGTGGCAAGATGTCGCTATTGTCGCTAACTCGAATTGGATAGAGTGCTAACGGCCTACTGGTAGAACAAGCCGAGTTTGCGGCTCTTGTCAACGATGTCATTCCAAAGATTGAAAAGCCATAAACTTGCTATTCGCTCCTGCAAAGATGAAGACCTTGCATGCACAACAAAATTGAGGTGTGGTGAGTGATCGACTCCTTGCATGTGATCGCACCGGCTGCACGGAATCTTCTTCGGACCGTCGTGAAAATAAACCCTGCCAGACCCTGAAGTTTTGAACTTCGGGATTTTGAGCACGCTGTCAGATGGACTCTGATGGGTTTGTTGATTCGTCCTTGTCTGGTTTCACGTGTGGCCTATGGATATTTCCGTCTGAGCAATGTGCTTGAACGATGACTTGGCTATACGCGAGTCCAGACGGCGTTACGTTGATCATTTTATGAACAGCCACTGACTTACTGTGGTGCTGCAGATCTCGCCCGCTTGCCTGGGATCCGCGCTTCACCAAGCCCAAACCAAAGCGTTGCGCTTTGTAAGGTCAACCATACTCCTCAGGTTGCATCTCTCGGCTTTACCTTGTCTTCTACGAACAATTGTTCTCGTACATTGACAGATTCGGTTTCTGGAAACTTGACCACTACACCTCTGACTTTCTCACAAACATCACACACTGAACCGATCGGAAGAAGCAGACCTGTTCCTATTCGAATTCCACGTTCAGCACTCAGAGGCCGCGACATCAATCGAATCACAACACCATTGACTGGACGAGGCGAACGTAAAGGACATCTGCTGCCACTCGGTAGGAGTCCTTCACCACGGTCCAACTCTGTGTCCTCATCTGCAAGCTCACCTCTCTCCGATTGCGACGGATTCTTCGGTCGGTTGCAGTTGGAGCGGATCCGGTCGAGTTCTCCAGCCTCTTCGATAAGGGAAAAATTCCGAGGTGAAAGAGCCATGCACAACGAAGCAATGGCTTTCAATCGATATCCGGCATCACCTTTATCACCGAAGCCGCCATCTGGCCCTAGCCTGTCACCTCAGAATTCGCAACGAAGGGGCAACCATGGAAGGCAGTCCTCCAGAAACATGCAGCTTAATCTTGGTCGATTTCATCCTTCGAACTACGAGCAAGCTGATCGCTCTTCAAACACGCCTTCTCGTCCACCACAAATTACATACACGAGGGCTCCGGCACCAGTGCCAACTGTAGTCGAATCTCCACGACTTCTCCGGGAGAAACATCGAGAGTTTCTCGAGAAAGCTAAACTCTCGTCGAAGCTTGCAGCATCACCTCATTCAGACAAGCCAGATGCACCACGGTTAGACCCGCTCGGAAGCCCGAAAGGACCAGTGACACCACTTGCATTGGAAGAAGCTGGTGACTATTTTTCAGTAGCAGGTGCTGGTAAGATCTCTCCAGGAGGCAGCCCAACCACCAGAAGTCCTCGTGCACTCTCAGTCTCGAGTGATGATGAAACCAAGCCAGCCGGCAAGAGTCGAAAGATCGCCTAGCTGAGCCACGATTGTATGAACTAAGGACGTAACGGCCATGAATCACGAATTTCTTTTGTTAAAAGCATCAATGGAGTCGAGCAAGTTTACTCATGAGTCGCATCAGGATTATTTGACACGGTCCGGACAATCCGGAGTCTACAAGGACAATTCTACCAAATGAGTTGGGTTTGTACCATTCGCTTGATACCCAGAATCACTGCCGCAGGACGTCGGCAATGAATGCCTATTGGCACGGTACTGTAACAGTATATCTACGGCATGTTCCATTCGCTAGAAGCTTTTATTTCATTTTGACATTGGAGAGGTTAAACAACGTCGTCTCAGAAGTTTTCTGATTATAGAGACACCACTTATTAGCAGATACACCGCAGATCGTCTACTGGAGAAGACGCAGGCACAAAAGTTAGCATTTGCACCATTACTGTAGTTGAGACAGATATCCCTGTTTACAAAATGAGAATCTCCTGAATAAATTCTACTTGTGTTTTACATCACAACCACACCGATACATTGAGTGATTGCGATCCTTATGTCCCCACTATTCGTATAGTACGGTGTTACACAGACTGCACGAGCGCGGCAAGTATATCCGCAAGGAGACGTAAGCGGTTTCAACCCTGAGAATGAGCACCCCTGACCCGAGCCTTGCGAGACTTGGTAGATTTCCATCCCAGCATTTCGGACTACGTGAATAGAGTGTTGATGGATGTCCGATGCACGCTTTCTCACCACGTCCGGGCTCCTTCGTCGAGATGATGCAATTGCGATAACTGTCTTTGTCGAGTAGAACATTATCCCTGTGCCTAAGTTCAGCGACGACCTGATGAAAGACTCAGCAATGTCGTACTTCCGCCAGACTCGTAGCAGTCGGCCAGCGTTGATTCTGGGAGGATGCGTACTTGTTGTTCTTTTCTACTTCTTTCTCGGCCCTACTACCGACCTCTCTCACACCCTCGATCCTCTGCTACGAGCACGAAAGTCAGCCGCTGCGGCAGCAAATCCTCTCTCTCCTCCAACCTCAGCATTTCGAAAGTCCGCAGCAGGAGATTCTCAGAAACCACTCGGTCCGCCTCCGATTGTACACTACCAATTGAATAACCTGTCCTCTACCGCAAATCCTGCGAAAAACAATGAAAAGGTGCTGATTCTGACACCTCTGGCTCGCTTCTTCGAAGGATACTGGGATAATCTTGCTGCTCTCAGCTATCCACATGAACACATTTCCATAGGTTTCATAATACCTAAGACAAAAGAAGGCAATGAAGCCACCAAAAGCCTGCAAGAGGCAGTAAGCAAGCACCAAGCTGGTCCACTTGACAAGCGCTTCGAGAGCATCATAATTCTACGCCAAGATTTCGAGCCGGCGATTCTAAGTCAGAATGAGAAAGAGCGGCATGCAATGGCTAATCAAGCCGCACGTCGAGCTGGAATGGCAAAGGCAAGAAATAGCTTACTATTCACAACTATCAGCCCGACCACGAGTTGGATTCTGTGGCTGGATGGGGACATAGTTGAGACACCTAACTCTCTCATCGAAGATATGGCCAGCTTCGACAAACCCATCATCGTACCGAATTGTTTCCAGCGATATACAGACGACGATGGAAAAGAATCAATCAGACCATACGACTACAACTCCTGGCGTGATTCCGACACAGCACAAGAGCTTGCGACGAAGATGTCCCAGGACGAGATATTGCTGGAGGGATACGCTGAGATGCCAACGTACCGCACCCTCATGGCTATGCTGGCTGAAACAACTGAGAATAGAGACAAGAAGCGCTTAATGCCGCTCGATGGCGTGGGTGGGACGGCTCTCATGGTGAAGGCTGAAGTTCACAGAGATGGAGCCATGTTCCCTCCTTTTGCATTTTACCACCTGATAGAGACGGAAGGCTTTGCAAAGATGGCTAGACGCTTAGGCTATGAAAGCTGGGGTCTACCAAATTATTTTGTGAGTGGCAGCAACCTGAAAAGTTTAGGGAACGTGCTAACAATTGGATACAGGTGTATCATTACAACGAGTAATCGTCTAAATTTACGAAGCGATCTGATGAGCAAAAGCAAGAACGAAACTTGCATAGATGTATAGACATTGTTTGGGCATTACAGGAGTATTGGGTGATACATGTTTCACATACAGAGATCTGTTAGTGCTAAACACAGGCGCAGGATAAGGATGGGGTGGTACGCCTTGGCAAAATTCGAGGCCATACATCGTGATCTTTGTTGGGACATGTAGGGCATGCATGGCTCGGCTCATTCGAATCTCGAAACATTTCTGCACGAGTGTTTGTATTGAAAGTTCAATACAGGACTCCAGCGTTGCTGAGAACTACTGATAGGTTGAAGTCGATTTCAGGCAGAACAACCACAAACTTGAAGGTCTGGAAGCAGAAAATGAGGGTTTCAGACAGAAAAGGAAACAGCACTCTACGCTTCGATGTCAGATCTACGTCGACGTATAGCTCATGCACACTTCTTTCGCCTTTACTGGCTTCTCGAGCGGCCCTAGTAACATGACCTTGGGAATGCCCGTCCAGCTTATGAGAATGGGAAAGGTGACAGGCTATAGAAGGCACATATGATCAGGACAATGAAGCTGTTGTTCAACAAACAAATCACCTCGTTCTGTCCAATCACCTTGTCAGTTCTGCTTCGATCTCAGAACAATGATTAGCTGTGTTGCAACTACTACCAAATGATGCGTATAGTTTTTTGCGGTAATGAACAGAAGGGAAGGAGCAAGAAGGCATTTTGGCGGCTTGTGGCTAAATCGCCCACCGTAATGCAACCACCAGTAATCCAAACTGAGCCTCGACTCAAACTTCTGACATCAGTCTTTCCAGTCTTCGTCATCACGTTGTAGACCTGCCAACGAGCATGCCCTAGTTTGCTGCACATATCTCATGCCCAATTGCTGTGATGTGTGAGAACACTTATCCAAGAACCACTGCCTTTGCGGCAGGGCAAGATGACAAGCTGCTCGAAGCGAAAGGGTGCTCCCCGCACTAGCTGGAAGAAACCATCGATGGAGGAAGCGAAGAAGGTCGGGCTGTTCGACGCCCATTGTCATCCTACCGACATCATGTCGGCAACCTCAAGGATCAGTGAAATGAATGCCGAAGCTTTGACCGTGATGTCAACACGCGCACAGGACCAAGACCTTGTCCTGGAAACAGCCAAGCAGTATCCCATCCCAGACAACAACACTCAGGCCAATGAAGACAAAAGGAACAATTATATCGTACCTTCTTTTGGCTGGCATCCGTGGTTCACATATCAAATCTTCGACGATAGAGGTGGTCAAGATGAGGTCGACGCAACGCAACACTATCGGGACGTGCTAACACCTGAGCCGGATAAGGCTTTTCTGAAAACTCTGCCCAAACCTCGCAAGCTGTCGAGCTTCCTCCACGAGACCGAAATGCGCTTACAAGAGTTTCCATTGGCTGTGATCGGCGAAATTGGCCTTGACCGCTCCTTTCGTGTACCACATGGCGACTTCAAGAGCGAAGACGATTCCGAGGTCACATCAAGGGACATGACAGCCAAGACTGGTGGACCTAATGAAGGCGAGTATACGCCTGGCAGCAGGGAGGGTCGACCGCTGAGCCCCTACCACGTGAAGTTAGAACATCAGAAAGTGATTCTAAAGGCACAACTTGAGCTTGCAGCCAAGCACAACCGTGCTGTCTCCGTCCACAGTGTCGCTACCCACGGTGCAGTCTTTGATCTTTTGCAATCTCTTTGGAAAGGTCACGAGAAGCCCTCGAAGTCAGCGAAGAAGAAGCAGAACAAGGATGCTGCCAATACACCTCTCGAGTCCGACTATCACAGCGTCGAGGGAGCAAAACCACTCTATCCACCACGTATCTGCATGCACTCATATTCTGGCCCAGCAGATGCGCTCAAGCAATTTCTTGGCGCTCGTGTTCCAGCAGATATCTTCTTCTCCTTCAGTGAGCTCATCAATTTTGGCTCTCATAATTCAGAGAAAGCGGTTGAAGTCATCAAAGCTGTGCCAGATGAGCAGATCCTGATTGAGAGCGATTTGCATTGTGCAGGAGAGAGGATGGATAAACTCTTGGAGGACGTTCTGACCAGAGTGTGTGAAATCAAGGACTGGTCGCTGCCAGGGGGAGCAGAACAACTGAAGAAGAACTGGCATCGGTTCATTTTTGGTGTCGCGCCTGAAGAATGAATCTATTACGGCCGTCTTGTGAAAGACTCAACCCCTCAACATCAGATGTGCTCTGGCATAGACGGATGATGGGCATACCTGGCTCTTGAGAGGCTGCGGGTCTATCGCAAGAGGTCTAAGCATCTCGACAGCGTCTTTCCATCTAGACAGCTAGTATGAAGGACCATTGAAAGAGGTCTCAGCATCCCAAGAAGGGGCGCATAGTGTCCTTGCAAGCAGGGATGGTCACAAGTGGTAAGCACGTTGTTACTCGAACAACCACTTGTTCTCAGATGTGGCGCACAAGGATCATCACCTCAGGCACAAATCCGCATCATCGTTGCGAACATACGCACCACTCCTCTACGCAACCACCTTCAGTCTGATGTTGCCGTCTGTCCACAAGAGTGACGACGACCAGACACCTTGTCTAGTACTACGAAAACCGCTCGTCACTTGCTCTATGTTTGCTGAGCACTTTCCTAGGTAGCTAGTGATATTGGATACCAACGTCAATGAGCCGCAACGGCGTTGATAACACGACACGTCTATGATTTAATTGACACCTCTACTCCTACTCCTCTACTCTTTTCATCATTGCAAGACTATTCGCAGTCGGATTCAGCATTCACCTCATACTTCGGTATTGACTTCTAGTCTCCTATTGCCACAAGGTCCAGTTGTCTTTGTCATCATAACCACAAAGCTTCGCATAGCAAATACACACGCAATCAACCACACAGAGCAATCGATCCCGTGTGCCTATCTATTCTGGTACAGGTGAGCAGAATTTCTACCTCAGTCGTCTCTGGTGAAACGTCTCAACCAATAAACTATCATATTTACTGTCCAAGCACCTGATCTTCGAGGAATAACATGGCTAACGAGGGTCGTGATGTGATGAAGGGAAGTCTCCCAAAACGCTCTGCCAGACGACAGAACCCGCGAACCAACGAGATTTCCGACATCAGCCACATTCAACTCGGACTTCCAACGTACGGAGATACGCAGCTCAGAGATCGATTCCAGAGAATCAGAATGCAGAACACCAACGACCAGTCGCGAAGTCAGAAACCGGGCAATACCTTCCAGCCCTGTACAACATATCCATCCATTGCGCCTGATAATATTACTTCTCTCACTCCAACTCTGCCGAGAAGGAGTCTTCCGACTGCCAACGTTGTGGGGCAAACTGACCGAAGACAGGCCATACCACGTAGCGATGCCCTTCCCATGCCCTCAAATCGAACAAACGTCAATCAACGTCCTGTTCACCAAAATGAGAGCCATAACTCACTTGGTCGTGAACGTTCTGCTGAACCTTTGAGTAACGACGTTCGAGCCTCTGGTTCAGCTGCAATTGATACAGCGAGCTCAGTTGTCACAGGGAGACAGCCAACCTCAAACGTCAGCGACCGGCAGAACGCTCAACGAAATGAACGAGGATGGTTAGGCTTAGGTCGCCGCGCGAATGGTGACGCAATTTTCCTGACCGACGAAGAGCTGGCTGCAGTTTGGGATGAGCTGCCGACCTTGGGAATCACTTTCCACGGCACCATCATGACACGTGCCCATCGACTGGACTTTGACCCAATGGCCGACCACGAGACAGTACAGGAGCGATGGACGGAACACATCGAGGCCTTGAAACCTCTCGGAGATGCACTTCTCGACGCCGTTGCTGACAAGTTCGGGTTTCCACAAAAGCTCTCTAGTGCCCAAAGCCTACAAGTGCTTGAGTTCTGTAAGGCCATCTGGTCAAAGCTGAGGAAGGAGTTTGAAAATGCTACAAGAACATCATTCACCTTATACCCAGGCACTTCCCACCAGCTAGACCAGTGGATATATCTCATGGAAGTCCTTAGACAGGCTCGTCATATGATTCACCGGCCGAGTCGAGAAGAATGGGACAACACAGAAGCGGTTATAGGAATCACGGCTATGCACTGGCAGCGTGATATTATACAAGAGCTGATCGATGCTGTGAGAAATCCTAGCACCGAGAGCACAAATCCGAGCTCCTCGAGCACCTCGAACTTCTCTTCTCCAGATGAGGATGACAACAATCAGCAGGAGAAGCGTAGACCTGGACGCCCCCCTGGGTCGCGCAACAAAGCGACCCTCGCAGCCGAGGCGAAAGCTGCACGACGTGCTCAGCAAGCACAGACTGGCCAATCTCAGGCACAGGTTCTAACGCATAGACAACCTGCATCTCAATTGCAGCCAGCCCAGCAGCAGAACCAATCTCGTCAGCTCCAGCCAGGCGCGCTCCCACAATTGCAGTCTCCTCTCTCTTTGCCACAAGGACAGCTCAATCAAGCTAGGCCAGCCGCGCCATCTTTATTTCCACCTAGGAGTCAATCTTTCACACCTGGTCGACTCCAAGGCTTTTCCAGTGTCGCTCAAGGTGGCCAAGCAGTAAACTCACCACTTGCCTTCCCCACCCCACGGTGGCGACTAAACATTCCCTCGCAGCAGGCAGGGTCGATTTTCGTACCCCCACGACTTCGGCCACCTGTACAGCCTCACCAGTTTTCCAGTCCTCCACCCCAGCAGTCGAACCAACAGCCATCGCCGCAAACACCAGTTCCGGAGGTGATGTGGTTCAAGAAGACGAGCTAAGTACAAGATTGAAGATCCATGAGAAGGGTGGCATAAGCGGCTCGAGAGACTGTCTCTATCTACGGTTGGACGTCGCTTGTGGTGAGCACTAGGACGTAATACATGGAGTTGTGGTACATGGGGGAAATCATAGAGGGAAGGACGAGATCGAGATCGAGTTCGACATGTGCAGAATCTTGTCAGAACATACTAATCTGTCTGAAGTGCCTGAAAGCAAGCGGGATAGTCGGATATCTGCCAAAGTCGGAGAGGTTACGAATCAAGGCTAGCTAGATCAATATTGCAATGTGATTTCTCCTCAAGAGGACGTACTTGACGACCACCATTAAATGCTTTCTTCTATCCCCTCGCTCTATTCCGCCTCTACCCAACCCTGTCTCACCCAAAACCAATACATATCTCAGCCACATCCTCCATCTCAGCATCAAGTCTATGGTCCCATGAATAGTCTCACTCCATTGTAAACCCATTGTTTCGAAATCTCATAATGGTCCTAGACAATGTGTCAGTATTTGGAGATAGATGCGGCTTTGTCTCGTGGTTCCGAAAATAGCTCGGCACAATGAGAAGAGAGTACAGTGATATAGTCGAGTCCAGCTGGATGTCGTGTGAGGACCTCATAGTACGTAAATATTGCCGGCAGATTCAGTTGACTCTGGATGTTCGAGCTTCCCAGAAAATATTGACAGGCACATCAGATCAGACATCATGAGCAACAACAGATTACCACCTTCACCGCCAATGACGGACACTAGCAGTAATGCTTCTTCCGCCTCAGAAACTCTTATCGCGATGCCTCCTGTCTCCGATATCAACACAAATTCAGACGACCCCTCCCACTCCCGCAGCTCAACATCATCACTCAATAGCACGACCTCCTCAACCTCATCACCATCATCAGCTCCCTCCACACCCGAACCACAAATCCCCCTTCCATCAGGCCCCATCCACTTCACAGCCCAACTCCACCACCCCCTAAACCCCTCCGAAGAATCCCTCTCCCGCCAATCCATAACCCTCTTCCGCAGCCCCTTCGACCCCTCCTACAAGTCCACATCCTTTTTCGCCGCCAAAACCGGCCGCCCATTCCCAAACATCTACAACGCCAACGACAAGTACAGACAGGTTCACGATAACGTCGCAAATCGGATCCTGGTCACGTTGGCGACTTGGTACTCGCAGGTTTTAGAGGATGATTTTAAGAGGGAGTTTTGTGGGTCGGAGGGAAATTGTGAGAGGTTTCATTTGAGTGTGCAGGGGTGTTTGACGGAGAATGCGAAGTTGGAGGTTGAGTGGAAGGAGTGGATGCCGGGGAATTTTGAGGTTTATGAGGGGGAGAGGGAGTTGCCGCCGTGGTGGAATGAGTCTTGGTGAGGATTGCTGTTTTGTCGGAGTTTTCTTCGTTCTTTAGCGTTGTATTTGCACATATTGAACAGAGACCCAACCGGGCGCGTTGTTCACCTTAAGGTACTTTTGTATGTTGCGGACTTTATCGCTCTGACTGCATGATTTGCCCGTCTGCTCACATGACGTCGATGCCATTGCACATCTCAGTGGACAAGCCTTGGTCAGCCGACTTATAGCTTCGCACGAATTGAAGCTACGGATGAGGATGCTTGTTGTGGTTGTTTGGCGTGAAGCCCGGTAGTGAAAACATCTGCACGCTGTTAGCCTTGAGGCCATTTGTCGCGAATATGCCATGTATGACCTCGAATATACTCTCTGCGCTACAGCCCCATCCTCGTTCTCCTTCGACTCGATTATCCATACGCCTCCCACTAGTCATACCTACTACTGTTCCAGTCTCCGCATGGACAAGCGGGCCACCAGATGATCCTGGTGTCGGTAATATCGACGTGAGGATGTGAGGAAGTACGCTAGATATGCCGGCCTAAGAAGAGGTTAGATAATATTCCCAAATTTTGAGCACTCTTACCTCGATCTCAACTCCTGTATAGCTTCGGTACCCAAGCATCTGGCCCACGCCCCAGCGCCGCCAAGCGTTATTTTCTAGCCACTGTATCGGCTCCTCGATTGTCGTACTGTTCAGGATCTTTGTTGTTGCCTTTGTCCTGGCGATGGAGTGCTGAACAACGGGTGGATCATTAGAGCCGAAGAGGTGAGTTAGTACAGGCGTCCCGGAGTAGACTGGAAACGGACTGAGTGGTAGGGAGCGAAGCTTGACAGTGGGTGCTAAGGATCTTGCCTCAAGTGCAATAACATCTGAACGTGGCATTGAAGACAGCAATTGGGTGATGATGCGTGGCTTGCCAGATGAAGGAACAATGAATGAGAAGAAGCGCGTGGGCTTCTCGACTTGAGTTATAGTACGCCTGAAATGTCGATACATCTCGTCCAGGGTATGAGCACATGTGATGATAGTGTCGCCTTGCATGTGGTTATCGGCACCACTATTTACCACAAACCCTGTACAGACAGTCGTCTTAGAAAGACGATCAGCTGCTTCGTCAAACTGAGCATGGACGACCAGGACAATACCATCACCAGCTGCATACTGATCAGCTGTCGTCACATCGGCTCGCCTTTTAGCTGAAGGTCGCTCCTCGTAGGGCACGACACGTTTGATTACAGTGCCCGCTTCTTCTTCATATTGCCGATATAACTCGGTCAAAGAGGCGCCTTGTTGGTGGGAGAGCGAGCGCGCCAGATGACCAAGATACCGATCAAGTTGATCAACCTCAGGTGAAATCGGGTGAACGCTTTCCTGCACAGAGGGCGCGTTGTGGCTACTGAAGCGCCATTGCTTTGAGGCTGTCGAGGGCGGGCAAAAAAATAATCGTCCTCGAAGAGTCGTGGAAGTCCTGTGTAAGGCTCGACAGGATGGCACAACCATTACATTGCGACCATGAAGCAGTTGGAAGAGACTATGGGATGTCTAAACAGCATTCGTGGATATAAGGGCCATCGTCCTGTAGGTGTTCAAGCACTGAACGAATCTCATGACGAACATGATCACGAATGTTACTTCACAACTTGCCGCTACAAGGTGACGAACCATTGTAGACCTAAGCAATTAGCTCGAAAAGCTCACATGCTGGTCCACCAAAGATGGACCACGAAGCTTCATTTTCGATACCTTGTATATTGACTTGCATTGCGACGAACCAGGCGCAAAAACCATCATCAATTTGGAATAAGACGTCTTAGCCGCGACTGCCCCTTGTAAAGTCGACTAGTTTTGTATTGGTCCTGACTGAGGATTTCCACTGGTTCTGATCGTGGACGATGTACGCTGGTCCTTAGTGTGAAGCAAGTGATACACTCTTCATTGGTCCTTTAGTTATGAGAACTAAGATTGCGTCTTTCTATATCTACTTGTACAACAGCATGAATGACTCAGTGAAGCGTTAAGCCTTTTCTGTCAACCCTGCAAAACTTGAATGCCTCAGTGCCTCTGGAAACGAGTGGTGTCAATGGTGTAACCACTGCACAAATCAAGAACACGTAGCCCCGTCACAAACCACTCCATACTTCTAACCATACGCCAGAAAATTAGCCAATATACCTGTACAAAGTGTCTTGTTGGAGAGCGCATGCATTACGGCTTGTAATGAGCTCGCCCTATCATCTTCACCTTATGCTTAGAACCACATTCCTGCCACGTGAGTCCTCTTCTTCGCACTTCTGCAATACAATCCTCGCATCTTCTATCGGTCTTTTTGATTTGCATGTACGTCCAGTAAGAATAGACTGCTGAGAAAGGAGCGGTCCAACCGAACGAGGCCACGGCAGTCTCGACACTCCAACACACCTTTCCGCGGAGGAAGTATTTGTTGTCTTCGTAAGCGTGTGTTTCAGCAAGTAGGCCTTTGTCTTCAATCGTGGTGATGTAATGGAAGAAATTTGCGTCTTCGTAGTCCATTGTCGTTGGCATTGTGACCTCGCGTGGTAGTGTCGAGTCGTTCGTAACGATTAAGGTGGTAGAATTTCAAACGTGAGGAGTCAGCACTATCTATGGATAGGATGGTCGTCGATTTTGAGCACGTATGAGAGTCGAAGCGTGGTAGTTGTACTGGAAGATATGATGAGGATGTTCGATGGAGATTTGAGATGAGGCAAGTAGTTCTGCAGGTGAGTAGCTGAGATGTGATCAGATGAGTCTACCACAAGTGAAGCTGGTGAGTGTCCTTTAAGTACTCTCAATGTATCTTGCGTTACACGGATGAGATGACCAACTTCGTGGGCCATGACAATATGTCCGGGCACCATGCCAATGATAGCGAGACTGTAAACACAGCCACCAAGCTCAGCGACGATGTGTTGTGAGAGACCAGGGAGTGGTGGCGCAGAATCTCATCTCTTGCTTTCTGTTCCACGCTCTAGCACATACTCACTTGGGGGCATGCTCAGCCAGGACCAAAGCCTCTAAGTTCCGAAATGTCTCTGACCATACAGGGATTGGTAATGGGAGAACTGTTTATGCAGACATGTAAAGCAAGGCAACATCTGAGACGCCAAGAAGTTCCAAGCATTGAAGAACGCCACGGACCGACCACTAGGTTCCACTTGGAAGCAATCCCAAGAATCCTTGTCAAGTTTTTGGCCCCTCTTTCTTCGTGGATTACAGCGTAGCGGCTGAGTTCATGCAGCTTTGAACACCGCTTTGAGATGATCATAGTTGAGACGTGGCTGTTTCAACGACATGTACTTGCAGATGCAATATTTCGGGGTTGAAGCTGGCCATACTCCAGATCCTTTGTCAACATCCTGCCGACAAACGGAGTAGTTAGACGTCAGTATGATCGAGATCAGCAGCATGACCTTCCGAGTAAAATACCGACTTCTCAGCCTTATAGTCCCTTATCAGTGTCGTACCATTTTGGGTCAGCTGGGAGGTGGATCAGCAAACGACCTGACTTTGTGGAGCTTAGATAGAGTGAGTATCTCCTATTCAGCTCAGGTCCGAAAGAGCCTTGCCTCAAAAGGTTGATACAGACTATATGCACTCTTGGCGATGGCTTGGAAATTAGAAGAACCTTTATTCCGATTCGCTCTACGACTGGCCAGTTAGAAGTGTACCACATGCAGTGAGCCTTCAAGTCCATGTCGAAAATCGTTTCCAAGAATAGCGCTTCAGAGTGCAGTTGGAACAGGCTTTCGAATCAGGACCATGTATTGACGTACGAGTAGATAGTCGATAAGGATACGACACTGGGAATCCCCAGCGAAACACTTTATTACGGACGGTCAAAGCAGGCTCGACTTGACTATAGTGTTATGGTGTCGCTCAAGCTAGATGCTATAATCAGTCATAAACACGTTTTCGCTGTGCCACGCAATGAGACTGGCGAGATGAAGAGGAAAATGGTTGTTGTGCGATTATGTTGCGCTCTTCATCAAACCCTAACTTTCGAGGCTCAAGACTCGCTCGGTAGAGGTGCAGATAGCTGGCAGGTCAAAAGATGAAGGCGCGGCGGGCTGCTCGTCGACCCCGACATCCAGCTGCTGTGCCACACAGTATGTACAGCATACTCGACACCACCAGATACGGTGGTGTTGTTAGATAGCCTCGCTGTGAGTGATGGCGAAAAGCACACTGCGACACCCTGCCCATTTCGATGAAACACGCTATTGCGGTCTTAGGAGCCTGCCAGTTGGGGCTTATAGGCTCGTAGTCGAAATAATTAGAGTACGTTTTCTTTCTCCACTTTCGAACCACTCATTCCTCTAACGCTTAGCTGTCTGCTTTAGGTAGATGACTTCTTACTTCACTTACAAACCTCATCTTTTAATACCACTCTAGCGATCTACTAGCGTATAAAATAGCTTGTTACTTGATACAGCCATTGGAAGGCGAGGTCACTCATCCACCTGGAGCATCTCACGAAGTGGAGAATCCCGCGACGGGGTGAACCTTGCCTGAATCGCGAAATGGCTTTTACCAGATCGACCCAAGTACTCATGTCGTAGTACTGCCACGAGTGTTGTCACTCGTCACAGTAACGAGGTATTTGAGCACAAATGCCACGACGTGAGCATGGCACAAAATACGACGGAACACGTTGATAACACGAACGAGGCCGAGAATGCAGACATCCGCGACATTGAAAAGCGCGAAAACAATATGCCTCCGTTACGCCGAAACGTCCTGACAGCTCTGGTCCAGGACTTTGGTCCATTTTGGTACAACGATACCTTATGCAAGATGTCTGTGGTCTGATTGCTGATGCTTTCTCAGGTTCACATGGTGCATGAACTCAGGCGTACTGGCCATTTTAACCCATCAATGTCCTTACCAATTTCCTGGGCTGAAGGTCATCAGCACTATCTTTTTCGTATTTGATCTGACTCTGTTTGTGCTCTTCAGTGCTGCATTCACTGCACGCTTTGTTATCTTTGGATCCCAGGCTTATGGCGAGATTACAGGCGAGCTCAGCGACCTGATGTTATGCGCCTGTTGGCCTATTGCGTTCATGACCCTGACGAGCCTCACCTCGCTAATTGCAAGTAACGCGTACTGGGGAAGACATGCACTCACTATCGTTGCATATGTGATGTGGTGGGTTGTGTGTTTCTGGGCACTAGCTGTTCTCTTCTGGGTCTTCGGCGACCTGATTGCCAAGCATGAGATTAGTGTACAGGCTGGAGAAGGTGTCAGGGGAAAGAGGTTGCCAATGATGGTCATTATCCCGGCTGTGAGTGTCAGTACGGTGGCAATCACGGGTGCTTTGGTAGCCAGCCACAGTTACGACATTAGTGCGCGCATGGCGGTGCCCGTGATCATTGTCAGCTTCCTGATGGTCGGCGTTGGCATCCTACTGGGATTTATGCTCACCACATATCTGTTTCATGGCCTGTTATCTCAAGGCTGGCCACCTCCTCCACAGACCGCCAGTGTCTTCATTCTCGTCGGACCAATGGGACAAAGCGCGGCAGCACTACAACAGCTCGGCCAAGCTGCAAGGGTATATCGCAAATTCGTGGGTTACGACAAAGGAACATTCTTGACGGGAGAAGCCGCGGTTCCACTCGAAGCGGCCTGTATGCTTATTGCACTTCTGCTGACTGGGCTAGGAATCATCTGGACATTCTTAGGAGTGTACGCGATGGTATCAAGGGCTCTACAGAAACAACTAAAATGGACGCCCAGCTGGAATGCGATCATTTTCCCAGTGGGCACGCTGACAACAAGTACAACTCTACTCGCGACTGAGATGGACTCACCAGCGTGGCGGGTAGTGACCGCGGGCTTAATCATCATCCTGCTATTCTTCTTCCTACTCAATTCAGTTTTCACGTTAAAGGGTATCTGGAAGGGAGAGCTTTTGGTCGTGAGAGAAGATCCAAGAGTGAAGAGGAAGATGCAGGAAGATCATAAGGTGCGATAGAATCTCTGAGAGAATATAGTGAGCTGCAGCGACGTCGCATGGTCGAAATCCTTCGCAGCTGGTCAATTTTTGTGATCATTTTAGCATGTTCACCAGTCTTCGATCCTTGCTATGTCGTGTCGCTCAGCCATGGCCAGTTTAAGGCGAGAATCCGCACCTGAATTGGCCTTGTTGTGTGCTACGCTCGATTGCCTGCACTCTCTGGACTTGTGCGATTACCGTGAACATATCGATTAGCTGCAAGGCGGTAAGTCGCGTAGTCGACAATAGCAGCACAAAAATAACATGCCGAAGAAAGAAAATGGATATGCTTTACCAAAACAGACGTGTTAAACTTGATTTAGAATAGATTCCTGCTCGCTCGCTTGATTTGTTATAGAACAACTTCAAAACCAAGATACTGATGAGCCACGGCTGGTTCACACGAAGTTAAATTTTGTACAAGTTACTGCGCTGCAAAACCGTCTATTTTGGTGGGTTCTCAGCAACGAACTTGACACCCTTCTCAATGTTCTTCTTGAGGTCAGCCAAGCAGGCATCCAAGAGTCCCTCCTCGTGCGAAGTAAGCTTGCCAACATCGTGAATCTCCTGTACACCATCTGGACCTAGAGTAACCTTTGAGGCGAAGAAGTCAACGCCCTTACTCTTGTAAAGTGGGCTGTCGACGAAGGTTGGCTCGACGACACCGGTCTCACCCTGGGAAGCTCGGAGCAAGCTCTCTGCGAAGCGAGCACCAGCCATAGCCATGGACAGAGTGGCAGATCCTGCACCATCCTTGGCTTTGACGACCTCGTCACCACCGAACTGGATTCTGTTGACAAGAGTATCGAGCTTCTCGCCGCTGATGTCGGAGTGACCGGATTGCGAGATCAATGGGACGATCGTCACACCAGAGTGACCACCGACGACAGTGATATTCTCGTTGGCTGGGTCAGATCCCTTGATCTCGGAGACGAATCGCGAAGCTCGGACAACGTCGAGGGTGGTGACACCAAAGAGTCTTTTGGGGTTGTAAACGCCTCTGCTCTTCAAGACCTCCGCGCAAATTGGGACGGTCGAGTTCACCTAGACGCTGTCAGTATTCCGCCTTTTTCATTCTTCAAGGTGTACGTACGGGGTTGGAAATGATCAAAAGATTTGCCTCTGGGCAAGCCTCGGCGCAGGCCTTTGCGAGATCCCGGACGATGCTAGCGTTGGTGTTGAAGAGATCTATCATTTTAGTCATGGTTCGTGATAACTGTCGAGTCTCTTACCATCACGTGTCATGCCTGGCTTTCGAGGAACGCCAGCCGGGATGAGAACAATCTCAGCACCAGTCAAGCACTCTCGCAGACCCGATGGAGTTGGATCATAACCCTTCACCTCGGACTTGGTGTTGATGTGAGAGATATCGGCGGCCACACCTGCTGATCTTAGCATTTGTACAACAATTGCAAACTGCGGTCGAGCGGACCTGGTCCTAGTCGGATATCGTAAAGGGCGAGCTTGGAAACACGAGGGTTCAGCTTCATCAGCAGTGACAACGGCTGACCGATACCACCTGCGGCACCAAGCACAGCGACTTTGGAATTCTGAAGACATCGTTAGTGGTGCTAACACTGTACTGTTGCGGTGATGTATACCTGTCTGCTCGACACCGAGAAAGCTCGGCGCTGCACCTGTCCAAACATCTGTCTAGCGAAGGACATCTTGAAGAGGGTACGCGTGGTGAGAAGAGAAGGTGTCCTTGAAGAAAGCACGATAAGAAAGTGATTGCTTCGAAAGGAAAGTACTTGTCGTTGAAAGGTACTGCTACTCAGGGTTCAAGTTCGAGAATGAGCTTCAACTTCAAACTTTGGGGTCGCAGCTCCAGGTTCACCGGAAACCCCGATTTGGCTTGGCACGCTTAGATGAAATTTAGTGCAACCTAACAGCAGCTTCGATATATCTCGAGCTTGGCAGCTTCAGCATGTTGTGTTCAATCTGTGTCTACTTTCCTCTCCCGTGATTATTGGCCAAGCACGATCTATGTCGCAAGTGTTGCATCACGTTATGTCTGTTTATTCCAAACATATAGCTCGAGTAAAACCTCAATCGGCTCCGAGGCTCTTGGGCAGCTCATTCATCGCTGATTTTCAAGATGGCCTTACCTAGATTATCACCCTTCAGCATGCCCAAAAAGCCTTCAACTGCATTGTCCATACCATCTGTAACGTGATCGTCGGACTTGAAACTACCTTCCTGGATCCACTTGGTAATATTCTCGTCTCGTGCTTTGCTGTGCTGCATGATATTCTGATCGAACACTAGAAAGCCCTGCCATCGAAGCCGCTTCCTTACCATCATCGTTGTGTTTTTCACTCCGTACCCTTGCCCTGGCTGGTTGTTGTATTGCGAGATTGCACCGCACGCGACTGCCATATGTCAGTATGGAACAAACTATACCTCGAATTAAGACTAGCGTACCAATTCTGCCCCCAACTTTGATGTGCTCGAGCGCAATATCGAGCTGCTCACCTCCGACGTTGTCGTAAAAAATATCTATTCCGTCAGGTGCCAACCTCTTGAGAGCACTGCGAGGATCCTCCTTTTTGTAATTGAAGCATTCTGTGATCCCGAGCTCTCTCAAGTGCTCCAACTTCTTGTCATCGCCAACACTACCTATCACTTTCAGTCCTTCTCGAAGAGCGACTTGCGCGACGACGAGACCCACAGCACCAGCCGTGGCCGACACCCAGATTGTCTCTCCTTTCCGCGGTGTACCAATCTCATGGAGGCTACCATAGGCAGTCATACCAGTCATACCCAGAGCGTTGATATAGGCGGTAAATGGCACACCTGAAGCTGGTTCGAAGCGTTGGGCTCTTCTACTGCTCTCAACTTTCTGATCACTCAAGCCGTTGGTGTCTTCTGGGGAGACTTTCGAGTACGTTTCCGTGTAGCTACTCCACAATATTACATGCTCTCCCTCCTTGAACTGCGAGTTGTCTGATTTCAGGACTTTGCCAATTACACTGACTGACTCAACTGGCTTTCCTACCTCCATAGCCTTTGAGTAAGACCAGACTTTGGAATCTCTCATCCTACCTCTTTGGCTGGGATCAAAAGCCGCATACAGATTCTTTGTGATGAAGCCATTTCTGGGAGGAGGTGCCTCGAGGTCGAACTCCTCAGACGCGATATCCAGGTCCTTATTAGGCTCTGGCCATCCGCTAGGGACGGCCTTGTATCGAAAGTACTTGTTCTGCACCATCGTCTATAATGTGATGCGACGACGAAGCGTGTATGTGAACTTCAATCTGGACAACCTCGCTGTGCTCCAAACAGATGATTAGCCTCCACCTCGGTGTAAGTCGATTGGTCGATGCAAACCTCAAGACTGTCAAGCTGTATGCTATAGCACAACAACGCAGACCTTTTTTAAGGACACTGTCTGCACATAGCGATGCGACCATGACCTCGTGTTTCTCTTCTACCTACGTACTTAGTGGTTGCTAGAGATATACCGAATGACTAAACAACCTCGGCTTGAATGCAGTAGAATCTTTACTCCTGAGTCGGATCAAAAAATTACTCTGTCGTGAGCTCGTCTGCTGTCAGCTATCCAAGAACGATTCACACGTAGTCTGTGCACGAGCTGCACGAGCTGCACAGATGCCAATGACTGTCATGGCATATCTTTTCACCGAATCTCGTCAGTCCTCCTTCGCAAATCGCCCAGCGAATCAGTATAAAGTGGGCGGTGTAATTTCATTGACCATGTGTAAGCGATCGAGCGGAGAAACCAGATTGTCTCACAGAGTTCTCTCTCTCGTCTGGGACTTACGCTCTTCATCGTCCTTGCTGTATCGAAAAACGAATTCCAAGCTCGAGCCATCCACTCGTTCTTGATTCGGTCAAATGCATGTATCTACGCGGATGTTGCGCTGGACGCAAGCAATACTCAGTGATAGTGGGCCAATATAGTCGATTGAAGTCCCATGCAAGTTTGCGAATGGACACCTGCAGCATGCAGATGCAGAAGTTGTGGCCGGACTAAACCAATTTCCAACATGTTCTTGCAGGCAAGTCTTTCGTTAAAGCCCAGGACAAAAGGACCGACACGCCAACAAGCGTGTCTGCCTCACACATTTCACGTCCAGTCACCCTCGAACGCGTTTCGACCTGCTTCAATTTGTATTCCACCAACCTTTGAGCATTCCTTTTTCTTGTACTGTATTTTCACAATCATTTGCATTTCAAGGTGTTTTTGACAACGTATGCTAGCATCCAAGACCACTAATACAAACACACTCTCGTCCTTTGTTTTTGTCATTCTTCCAACCCATGGTTTCTACTCAATGCAAGCAACATGAACAATCTAAACAACATGGACCTCTTACAAAAGGTCAATTTATATCGCAGTTTCGATTCAGCCCGTCAAGAAGACCTTCAACACTTTGCACAAGAGTTCGAGGCTATGAAGAATAGAATAGGAACCCTTGAAGCTGATCTAGACGATGAGCGTACTAATCGCAGGAAATGGCGACAGCGTGCAGAAGTCGCCGAATCATCCTTAGGCCGGAACCAATTTGCCGTTGTCCTCATCGATGGAGATAACTACCATTTCAATCGCGATTTCTATATGAGTGCCGATGAGTCGGGAGGCGCTCAGGCGGCTCATGCATTGTATACAGATATTCAGAATTATCTCAAAGCTAGCCAAACCAACTTACTTGAAGGCTCAGAATACAATGAAGACGTGGAAGTCATGGCCATCGTTTATTTCAACAAAGATGTCCCCATGAGGGTATTATTAAATGCCGATATCATACAAGCACCTTTTCATTTCAACGAGTTCATGTGGTCTTTCACGTCCAGCCGTAGTCTCTTTCAAACAATCGACTGTGGACCAGGGAAGGAAAGAGTCGATGCTAAAATACGAGGTAGATGTAACTGACGTTTCTAGGTTCTCGCTAACATCTATCAGACCTATATCGCTTTTATGTGCAGCATGCTCAATGTAAACATATTTTCCTGGCATGTTGTCATGATTCTGGGTACGTCGCCGAATTCGATAAATACCGCCACGATCCCTGCGCAAAGTCGAAAACGGTCCTTGTTCGGATTGGCAATATTCACAGCCATTTCTACAACCTCAACCTACCATTTGCTGAGTTTACCAATACGTTTGAAATGCAACCATTACAGCCCACACGAAGATTTGACAACACACCTAGCTATGTACCTAGAACTGTTTCAGCCACCCCATCGACTAATGATAATGTTTCACGCTCCAGCGAGGCCACACCTGCACAGTCTTCAGTAACTACCTGGTCAACAGTAACTGCTGATGCTGCTCGTGCACCGCCACGAAATACCAGCTTCAAGAGTACGCATGCAGATTCACCTAGCTTCGAGCCAACCAAAGTCTCCAAGCAAGTAACTGGTGACTCAACCTCCGGTATCCCCGTCAACCGTCTCGGCCAACGAATCGATCGACGTCTGCAAGCACCTTCCTCAGCCGAACTTGATCGCTTTAACAATCGTATCATAGATTGCAAGCTCTGCAACAACCATCACTTGGCTGGCGAATGCTATACGTACAACTGCAAATACGACCACGACCCAATTGACAGTGCTATGAAGCAAGTCTTGAAGTACAAAGCTAGAAGTATACCCTGCGCTGCTGGGAGTAAGTGTAGGAAGATTAATTGTTTTTACGGACACCAATGTCCTTGGGCACGAGATATGTGTACAAACGGTAAATGCGCGTTTTACAGGAACGGCATGCACGATCTTGATGATTTTGAGATTGCAAAATTCGCCCCTGCTGCTGGTTAAGACGATGTCAGGAGCATATTTCGCAGTTCTCCTATGCAGTGAAAAGTTAAGACAAGATAAACAGAATTTAAACCAATGTTGCAATACGATCAAATCTCTCCCTTGTTGTCCACGATGCACACAATCTGCGTGGCATGTGGACGAGCATAGAAGAGCAAGATCGCCTGAGGAATAGCTCTAAGGTCAATAGCAGATAGAACCATGTAGCTCGACTAGTTTGCCGACCACATGTGCGAAATGATCTGCACCATTTCTAGGGCCATTGTTTGCGAGGCTGCATCACACTTTCATATCAGAACTAGTGTGTAGTCCCGGGCAGTGCAAGTCCCAACAGAACATCGAGTTCTGGCAGCTCTTCTTCAGCACTCATTCGGTCGCCGAGATTGTCAACGAGATCAACGTAAGTCGGTAGGTGGCAAGTACATTTGTCCTCAGAAGCCTTTGTCAACTTTCCACATTCATAACACCACTCTGCTTTGCAACGACATCTGTCACGGTGTCAACCTTTCACGTGTCTAACAATCTTTCTATCCATTACTTACCTCATTGCAGAACAGCCTGTGCTCTTCTCCGTCAGAGAGAAACATCTTGGACACCTTTTCCACCCCTTATGTTGCGCTATACGGACCAGGCCCTCATCTTCAAGAAATGCTGGACAAATGGCGTGAATGCCCAGATGCTGACTTTTCAACATCTTGCAATCTTTTTTGATACACGTCTTCCTGTGACACATACCACACGTTCCGAACCCAGCACGGATGCCATCTGCAGCAGCACTTTTGGCGACTTCATCGTAAGCCTCCGCAGAAATGAACTCTCCACATTCGGCGCAGTAAACCGGTTCGCTGCTTGTTACTTCCTCGGTCTTGTTCCTATACTGTCTGGCCAAGATCTTCGAAACATGCTTTTCTAGACCGGTAAGGTCGAGTAGGCGTCCACAACACCGTGCTGGAAAGTCATTTGGGGTGAGACCTGCTGTTAGTGCTTCGCTGATGCAGGATTTGCAGTACATGCAACCACAGGTATCCAGTTGAATGAGCTGGCAAGGCTTGCGAGGAGAGAGGCAGATGGGGCATTCAACTGTTTTGAACTTTGGTTTTCGACGAGGATTGGAGGTGGCAGATCGCTTGTGCTTAGAACTCTTGTGAGACGACGAGACTGTGGCTTGCAGGGCTGAGGAGTCTGCCATGGTATAACGCTACGAGGAACACGGAACAATGTAGGGACCATTGAGAGAAGCAACAGGTCGTTCACTTACCTGAAGGTGTTTCATTGACTAATTGAAAGATCGTAGACATTTAGAAGGATAAGTGAGATTCACACACAAGAACGAATGTAATCGAAGACTTCAATCAGGTTCGAGTGACTTTACGCAGCATGTCTGATGTCTTGCGTATGCTTGATAGTGGAAAATTGCTTTTTCCAGAGTCTCTCGGTTTCGAAGCAGAGGCTCGAGAACGTCGCGAATCATCATGTTTTCCTCAGTGCTTGCTATTGAATGCTCACCAGTACAACGTATACCTGCCGAAGGAACTGTAGCAGTCCTCCATGTCGCAAGCATTTTCTTGTGATGAAGTCGTGCTTTCTGAAATGCTCAACCCCAGCCCATGCTCATCTTATCATAGCGCAACACTGTGACAATGACGGGCAGTGAATCACGCGTGTCTTATCGCAATTGCTGCCGAAAGAGGCAATACGACATGCGATGGGATGTTGACGGCGATCTTGGATATGTACCATGGGCAAAAGTACAGTTGCAAATAGGGCCAAATGAGGCTCAAGCACCGTTAAGCTCCAGGATCTGGTGGACATGACGTCGGCACGCCTAAATTGTTGGTCTGCAACCGCGAATCCAGCAAAGGTGAAACGTGCAAGTCGATGTCTGTGAAATGGGAAGGATTGTACCTCAATCATTACGCCGAGAAACCCTTGTTTGCGATATCACCTTCTGTTACTATTCTGGTTAAAACAGCAAAGACCTGAAAGTATTTACCAGCCCGTCTTGTTGCCATTGATGGACGACATGTTTGCAAATGCTCGATGTCGCAACAACTCCAGCCTACCAATGGCATCCATGAATTCAAGAAGCGGATGAAATCGTTCACAAAAATTCCATTCCGCTTGAAAGACGTGGGTGCTCACTTAGTCCTCCTGGTAGTCCTATACTGACTCCATAAAGCTCGAGCCACAAGCCGAAGAATCACGACTATGCGACTACTGTTCTAAACTCAAATTCGAGGTTGACTCATTCGTCGTGAGGTCGCAGGATAGGCAGTTCAGGCGATCAGACGAGAAGCCGACGCAGATCGACACTTCCCATATTGGTGGTCTAGCTGCTGAGTCGTTTGTCAAGCAAGAGCAAAGGAAGAAGAATTTTGAAAACATCCCACGATATCTTGGGAGGCTGTCAAACATACGTCGCAAAAAGTACTGCCCCTTCTGTCGTCTTGTGCTCGAGATTTCAGATCGGCCACTCGATCAGCGTGCACCCAGCCAGTCGCGGAGTGAGGATGCCGCCGTATACGCGAAATGGGTAATTGACGGACAAGAAGAAATCTTCATTGACCAGGCTGGGCCCGAGCAACAATATGTCCCTCGAACGAGAAGGGTACTGATATACAGTGAACCTCAGGCCTTTAAAGATGGCTATGTTGCGTTGCTTAATGAAAGCGCGCCTTTCAAGGAGTTCTTTGGCCGTCGGTTGAAATCTCATGACCTGCTTGAACCTGACGTTCTCCAGAGCTGGATCAGGACGTGTGAGAATGCACATGGACAGGAGTGCGAGGCTTCACTGGTTCACCCAGACCTTATGCTATCTCCTAAGAATGTTCTTAGAGCCATCGATGTCGACAATATGTGTGTTGCTGAGGTGCCACCACATGCTCGCTTCATTGCACTTAGCTATCTTTGGGGCAAGAACTTTGAGCAGTTATTCACAACCAGCGAGAGTTTGCCTCGCTTGTCTAAGCCAGGAGCGCTCCTCAAAGAGCGCTTACCGAGGACCATTAAAGACACAATCAAATTGACTCGTATGCTCGGAGAGAGATACCTCTGGACTGACAGCCTGGCTCTCATACACGATACAGGCTTTCAGTATCACGACGACTGGATATATGCACGAGCACACTTGACTATAGTTGCTGGCTCAGGAAAGGACGCGAACGCTGGCCTGCCTGGTGTAAGGGAAGACTCTCGAATGTGGCATCAAACCATCGAAGAGGTCGTGCCTGGCGTCAAATTAATGGTCTCGCACTTGGCTGAAGATTACATCGCAACCTCACAATGGGATTCAAGAGCGTGGACTTTTCAGGAAAGAATGCTATCTCGTCGCTGTCTGCTCTTTGTCAATGGTCGAGTGTACTTTCAATGTCGCAGGGCAACATTCTGCGAAGACATGGAAATGCCAAGTCCGAATGGCTGGTCACTCGATTCAATCGACATGCCGACCAGGATCTTTCGGGAAAAGCCCTTTGTACAATTTACTTCAGCTGTAGAGTTGTACACACGGCGAGATCTGACGAACGCAGCGGACATTCTCGAGGCCTTTGGCGGAGTCGAGCAAGTGCTCGAGAAGCGACTCAATGTAACCATCTATCAAGGTCTGTTCGAACAACTTATGGACTCATCTCTGATATGGGAGTCCTCGAAAAGGCTGGTCCGGAGACATGGCTTTCCATCATGGTCTTGGGCCGGCTGGATGGGCGAGATCCAATGGAAGTTTACTGAATCAGCTAAGAGCTGGATACAATGGCATTACACGGAGGATAGAGTCGAAGAGCAACACCATTTTCCAGCTCAGCTCGTTTCAAGGATAGAGCCTCCAGTACCATGGCAACGTCATCGCAGGCGAATTGCCAGGAAGCTTGGCAACAACTCAAACGTGGCGCCTCTACTGCACTTCGACACGATAGTCGCGTACTTCAGCTTGATCCATCCTCAACCAGTCCACAAGACTACTATATCACCCTTGCGGAAGAGATTAACAGGTCCGAGTGCCCTGTCAACTGTTCGACCAGCACCAGCTGATCCTGGCCTACTTCGGACCGGTATAGCCGACAAGAACGGGCAGTGGTGTGGTACCATAGATCTGGACGAAGGATGGCAGATTCGAATAGGCGTGCCCTTGAAGTTCCTAGTCATGTCGAGGTTGAGCTGCTTTGCGGAGGAAGAGATATCACTGTGGAGGGATTACCCTTTCTTTCCAGATGCAGCGATGGAAGAGATTGAAAGATTTGACTATGGTGTTTATAACGTCATTTTGGTTAGTGAGCAGAAAGGTATCTGCCACAGGGAGGGACTGGGAAGGATATTGAGCAGCGCACTTCAGAACGCACTGGAACCAGAACCATGCTGGCAGGATGTGTTACTTGGATAAGTAGAATCTGAGCATGGCTAACCATGATCTTACTCATGGTATAAAATATTCCTGTAGAGTGCTCAAACAAGAAATACCACTACAGTGCTGTATTTTCCTAACCTCTTTCCAACCCTAATTCGTTGCTCATACAAAGTTGACTCGCTGCTGCGAAAATGACCGGTTGGTGCCTAAAACGACTCACATTTGGTTGCTATAGCGTAGGCAAAAAGGCGAGTTAAGCACTTTCCAACCAGTAATTATGCGCCTCATTGATAGTTGTGGCCGATGCCTCAAAACTTGGAGAATTCTCTGTGCTGCAAAGTGGAGCCAACTATACCTTCCAGCACAGATTATTCCTTTCTTGTCCAACTACGTTGTTCCTGCCTTCTTGAACCAGAGCATTGGTACCTGTACACGACTGTTTTACGAATCGACGTCCGCCACAAGCACACCATCTACAACCTCATCCACCACACAAATCCACAGTTTACTAGCAATATTCTCTCGAATAATAGCCCTAGGCGACGCGCTACCCTCACCGTCATTCTTTAACCAGACTCGAGGCCCGTTCATCTCAGATCTTGTATAAATACAACATGCCCAATTCTTTTACCACAAGCTTCGCCTCTGCTGCGGCAGGCACATCCTCAGATAACATGAACCGAAGAGACGGAGGGACCGACTGGTAAGAGTTTTGCCTTTTGAACTGGAACATACACCTATTTCGAGTCTCAAAGTACACAACTATACCCTCTTTAGAATTACTCACCGATCTGTCTGCCCTCATTTTGCGTCCAAATTAGCTAGTCTTGGGAGCAGACGCGATATCAAATCTACAGACTAGTTACTGAGTACGAGCTTGAGGCTGACGTTATGCTTGTAGGTCAAGACCTCGTGTTAATGGCACGCAGACCTTCCGAAGACCATCGACCCAATCCCGTGACAACTTACAATTAGCCACTTCCTCCGCAGCCGGACCGTACATTCCTCCACACCTGAACCAGCAAGCAAATGTTTCTAGAAATGGCGCGGCAACAGATGTGCGCTACACACGCGACGAGATGCTGGGCATCTTCAAAACACAGCACGATAACGGTGCATTGGCGAGTGATCTTCCTCGAGTATTCGCAGGACCTTGGGATCTCTCCAACGGCATCCTGCACAAGCCAGATAGTGAGAAGACAGGCGCAGAAATATGTTGGAATAGTCAGCCTACTTCATTGCCCTTAGGCTTGGAAGATATGACCGAAGAAGAGAAACAGGTATGGCATCGATCGAGTCCTCATTACGAAGCATCTGGGCTAATCTCTCTTAGAGCTTCACCACATCCGTTAATTCACCACTTAAATTGAACAACCCGAAAGACGGCCAGTCCTCCAACCCTGGTGCGCGGAAAACTTCTCTGTCCATGGTCAATACTTCTGGAGGGTCGCGACCGGGGGTTCGACGTCGTGAGACGAGCGATTCGTTCGCTGGAAACGGGCCACTTTCACCCACGGAAAACAAGACTTTTCGACTGGACGCTGCTACAAATACCCCTCCTCCGGCTCTCCTACGACGGCGTACAGACCTACAAGAGGAGTCGCAAGATAAAGATGAGCCACGATCGGTGCAAGACAACACTTCGCCCTTTGGCACTCTACGAAGATCGGGCACCGCTGGCCCTCCTAGCGCAGGCTTAAATCCCCCTTTGGCTTCTCCGTGGTCGACTTCTGGACCGCAATCAGCTTTTGGCGCCATGGGTGCGTTCATCAACCATGGCTCTGATCACCCATCTGGCCATGATCCGTCGGCACAGCGACCAGCTTTTGGTAGTGTTAGGAGCACTAGTCGATTCAAAGACATTCTGGGTA
Source organism: Lithohypha guttulata (assembly GCF_036872675.1). NCBI lineage: Eukaryota > Fungi > Ascomycota > Eurotiomycetes > Chaetothyriales > Trichomeriaceae > Lithohypha > Lithohypha guttulata. The sequence goes on from NW_027042750.1 coordinate 2,577,732, forward strand.
AAGCCAACGAGGATATGACTCCCTCGGTAAAAGAGAAAGCGTCTTTCAATGGTTTGGGAAAGTTGTCTGAGGAGGACGATAATATCCAATCACAATCGCACGACCAGATCCGAAATCGACCTGCTCGCAGTGAGACGAACCCCTACGGCGAAGATGCCATGCCTGCAAGGACTGCAAGTACTGGCCTCAGTGCTCATGATGACCCTGGCGTCATGCAGCAGATGGGCTTCAATCCATTTCCTTCGTCTCGAGATGTGCAATCTGTTCAAACTCCTCACCACCGATTCAATCCCGATCCAGCAAGTCCAACGAGCACGAATCCGTACCAGAGTCCACAAGGAGGCCGCATACCTGACGATGAAGGTCAAGAAGGGCCTAATCTGTCGCAACCTTATGGCAGGCGAGACGTTTTCTCTGGCGCCGAACATCGTGGTCAAAATTCTTTTGGCTCGTTAAGGGGTCTTGGAGGTGGCATGGGCGGTTTGGGTGGTTGGACAAATCCTGGCTTTGGCACGGGAACTCCTGGTCGCGATAGACCTGCCGTATCATCTGCCTTTGGTGATTCAGTCTTCAGTCCTTTGAGTGACCTTCAGTCTCCGGGCGCATTTGGCGGCAATACCTTTTTTGGTTCGGGCTTTGCTGGCCCGAGTCGGCAAAGCAAGCTTGGTCTTCCATTTCCACCAGCAATGCAAGAACAAATGAGGTCTGATAGTCGGAACGATGCCTTTGGTGGTCGTCCGGATCCATTCGAGCCTCCCCGTCAGGACAGCGCATTCCGTGCTGCATTCGAAGGAATGGAAAGACCTGGAGAGGACGCTTTTGGTCAGATTGTTCCGAACAGGTCTCCTGTTGGTCCTCCAGGACGCTCGAGTTCAGGTGGTCCGGCTGAAGGTAGTGGCTCCAGCTCACCCAATGGAATTCCCACGGCTCAACAGCGCCAAATGGTTATGCCAGATCGAATGCGATGGGTCTACCGTGACCCTCATGGCAATGTTCAAGGCCCTTGGTCAGGGCTGGAGATGCATGATTGGTTCAAGGCAGGCTTCTTCACGGCAGAGCTGCAAGTCAAAAAGCTTGAAGATGCCGAGTATGAGCCGTTGGCACAGCTTGTGAGGCGCATTGGCAACAGTCGAGAGCCCTTCCTCGTACCACAGATAGGTGTCCCACACGGTCCACCAGCTTCAGGTGGCAACCCTTGGTCTGCAGGTCCAACTGGCTCGGCTCAACCACCATTTGCTAGTGCTTTTCCGAGCTTTGGAACCACTCTGACTGCCGAACAACAGAACGCTCTTGAGCGGCGAAAGCAGGAGGAACAGTTCCTCATGGCTAGACAGAAGGAATATCTAGCACAGCGGCAGATTCAGATGAACGGTCCCCCTCATGGCCCGCCTGGGGCCTATATGCCAGGACTCGTCCATCACTCCAGCGCACACTCTCTGCACAGTCAGCCTAGTTTTGGTAGCATTACCTCACCCGTTGGCTTTGCTCAGCCTTCACCACTGCCAGCTCCTATCGGACAGCCACCGCATTCTGCTAATGCTTTCCGTAGTATGACACCCACGCAGTCTCACGACGATCTCCAAGCGGGTTTCAGTCGTTTGGGTCTTGACAACCGAGGCCCATACAGCAACCTGAACCAGCAATCGTTTGCTGCTCATGAGCGCAACAGGCTCTCTATGGAGAGTCAACAAGGTCAACAGTTCGCACATGAGACGACTTTTTTAGGCCAGCAGGGTCGCAACGAGCGTTTGGACGAGTTCCGCGAGCTCCGCCAGGATTTCGACGAGGATGAACTCGAGGACGAAACACTACCAGCACCTATCGGTAGTCAACGTGATTCCAAGGAAGTTGCGACCCTCAGACAACCACCTGCTCCTGTCGGTGGATCCAGTACAAAACCTGCGGACAATAATGAGCCATTATCTCTTGCACAGCAAGTACAACGAACTGCGGCTGCGCAAGCCGAAGTGAAGGAGAACTCCTACATAGAGTCACCACCAGTCTCAATATCACCACTTCCTGCACCGGCTGCGCAACGATCGAGACCACAAACAGTGGCGGAGCAACTTGCAGCCGAGTCACGCTCCACCACTCAGACTCCTGCTGAGACATCGAGTGCCTCTATTGCGCCATGGGCAGACAAGACCGCAGAAGCCTCCAGAGGACCGTCTCTTAGGGAGATACAGGAGGCCGAGGCCGAACAAGCAGCTAAGCGGGAAGCTATTCGACTTGCTGAGGCTAAACGCGCATTCCTGGAGCAAGAGCGTGCGGCAGCAACACAGGTCGTACCGCCAGCACCTGGACTTCCCGCCACATCTAACTGGGCAACATCAGGTTCACCTGGAACTCCTACTACGCCTGGTGGAAGTGTCTGGAGTGCCAAGCCGATTCCTGCTAAGACAGCTTCCGCCTCTGCCGCCAAGAAGACAATGACCCAAATCTTGAAAGAGGAGGAAACCCGAAAGCAGCGACAACTCGCAACGCAATCGCCGACAGCCACGACTCCTGCTGTACCTGCATCGAGCGGCAAGTACGCTCAGATGGTAAGCAAAGTAACACCTCCTCAGAACGTGTTCGGTAGCGGACCAGGTCAGCAGCAGCAAACCCAAGCAGGAGGTGCAAGTGCCTGGACCACAGTCGGGGCTAGCGGAAAGCCTAAAACACCTGCTACTGTGGTTGCAGCCCCTGCTGTCACACGAACAACCAGCACTTCTACAATTCCACTATCACGACCTCTTGCTACTTCACGCAGCACCAGTATTGCTGGTGGCACCAAGAATCAAGCCAAAGAAGAACTAGTCAAGTGGGCAAAAGCATCTCTCAGCAAAGGTCTCAATCCCGGAACCAATCTTGATACTCTGGTGTCGTCCTTGTTTGAGCTTCCAGCTGAAGTCGACCTTCTAGCCGAAGCTGTATACGGAGTCACTCAGTCGCTCGATTGGAGAAGGTTTGCCGAGGAATTTATCCGCAGACGAAAACTGGCCGACCGTGGCATAATCGAAGCAGATGGCAGCAAGCAGGCAGAGAGCAAGTCCAGTAACAACGGTTGGAGCGAAGTCGCCAAGAAGGGACCTGCACCTGCTCAACAGCAACAGAAGGACGATGGTGTAGCTGGCTTCAAAGTGGTCCCCAGCAAGAAGAAAGGAAAACGCTAAGGGGCGGCATCGAAGGCATCAATACACTCGATATTCTTCGAGTCCTTGACATCTGAAACGACTGGCAGGTCTGGGAAAGGCATCATGTTGTATTCCGTGTTCTTTGTACTAGGTCTGTTTGAGATGTGTCACAGGACGAGAACTTTGGAGGAATATTCCTTCGACTGCTCCTAAGGATGCTCTACACTCTCGCTTCTAGCAAGTTTGAAAGCCAGATGAAGTATTCTCAGCGTCGTTGACAGAAGTGCTGGTCAAATAGTTTCACATCATGTCACTCACTCAGCGGAAGCTCATATGCCACATGAAATATTACTGCACATCCTCCGATTCATCGGTTTTGGTATTGCGCTGCATTCTATTTCTGTCAAGCTATACATCATCGCAATGTCTAGATATCTCTCAAGACTGAAGTGGAAGATGCGTTTGATCTGCTGCCGAGGATGTGGTTGTATGTGCTCAACCGTATCAAACTCCAGAGTTCTACAATCGAGGCAAAAGGATTCAGTTCACCAAACATGCTCTTTACCTATGCGATGAACGACGCTATGTTGGATCTACCAGCATTTCATCACTTTCTAGATGCGCATATCCTCATGACTTACAATAAACAGTCTTCGTCACACCACAGATTGATTGGACGCTTCAGTATGCTTGCTTGTGCTTGAACTCGGCCCCGTGAATTCAAGGTTAATTCGCATTGCTACAGCTACTCCATGACGTATATGCAACTTGGAATGCCATTAACGAAAAGCCACTGAATTCACGAAACCGCATGCCTCGAATCGCCGGACTGTCATTGGAAGCGACTGATTGAGCCTCAGCAGAGCGTTGGAAAGCATGCTTGAGTAAGATATCAAATCTTTGTGCAGATGGCTACGACAAAGTTCAACCTAAAACAAAAAGAAAAGCAGGCTAAGCAGCTACGGGAAAGAGCGACCAAAAATTGCACGGAAATTACTTTTCTACTGGTACACGTCTGGGCATAGGAGAACGATTTCCCAGTAATTCCACAATTATTACCAAAGCAACAGCGATGACTCCAGGATATCCTCGTATATTGTTTCATGGCCCTTGGCTGTTTCGATCGCAGACTGGTCTCGACCATGGCACCTGATCAATGCGCCACCTTCGCAACTCACACCGTCAGCGGCTGAGGCGGCACCGTGGCAGCGGTCAATGACGAAACGGTCGCCGGAAGTGTTGTCCCGATGACCCAGTCCCGCGGACATACTGCACGTTATTGGGTCTGCTCGTACATTTGGTACCTCAATTCCTTTCGCTGTTCTCAAACATTAACATCATTGGTTCGAGGTTTCCTGCCAGCTCTTACTTTTGTGGTCTGGCCGAGATGATCGACAAGCTGCGCGTTGTTGTCTTAGCTCGGTACTTTCCTGATGCTCGCGCAAAGAATGGCTTCACTCCACTGACGTCGATCAGTCTGGGGCTTCTCCTGTCCTGCCATCCACAATGGGTTGACAAGAGGTCCACAGAAGCCATTGTCAAGCAACATGCTCCGAAGCTCAACTAATTGCAGATCTTCCGACAACCAAAACACCCAATAGCAACTATGACTTTCAGCAGTTTTGCAGAAGCAGCCGAACAATACTCCATGAAACAATAACACTCGATGGTTGCGCGCGAACATGGCAGGGCTCGTTCTATCCGACGCAGCCACGCAAGAAGGTGCCAAGAAGCTGCGGAGGATAACTCGCGCCTGTGACTACTGCCACCGACGAAGCATTCGCTGCAGGTTTCCAGGGCAGGAGGACAACAATAGATGTCAGAACTGTGTGGATTTTGACCAGCCATGCCTCTTCGAGCGCGTCGTCAAGCGGAGAGGCGCGAAGCCACGGTCACAGACTCTTACATCGGACAGAGGATCGCCTGAATCGATCAAGCAAGAATATGTGTATGGTGATATCTGTCGGACACCATCAATCGTCAATCCTGTACCATGGCAAGAATGGAAAGCTCCTCGAATCGTCTCCCAGGCTACCGTCATGGACCTGATGAAGATATACCTCGAGATTGTATATCCGGTATTCCCTATATTCCACAGAGCAACCCTCATCCGAAGGGTAGCCAAAGCAGAATACTTGACCAACAAATACAGTTTTGCGGCAGTCATGTCAATTTGCGCCATTGTCACCGCACGTCTTGCGGACCGGGCAGCTTACAACCCTTGTTGGGATGTGCAGGAACTCACCAAAGTCAAATCGGAGGTCTTCTATGCCGCAGCTGTGAAAGAATGTGGAAACGCAGGGGCGCTTGATCGAACACACTTCGATTTGCTTCGAACTTGTGCTTGTCTTGCCCTGACTGCGATACAGTACAGTAAGTTCAGAGAATTCGAAACTCACATGGGCAAATATCATTGTCTCGTCGCTATGGACGGGTTACACGATGAGGCGAATTGGCCAAAGAACATCGGTATTGTAGAGACCGAGGAGCGAAGACGCCTCTTCTGGACGGTTTATTGTCTGGACATATATTCATCGGTTTCGAGAAATGGTGTTATACGCTCGAGAGAACAACAATCGAATGTTGCGTACACTACCGAGCTTGACGACGATTACTTTGACGATACTGGGTATCGAACCGATGCGCCTTCTTCAGGACTTTCGTCGAATAATGCGACGTCGAGTCACAGTCATTCTCTCGTTGCAGCAGATGCAGGCTCGTCTTCGTGGCTTTGTGGCTGGAATTTCATCAACGATCTGTATCGGGTTATGGAGCACGTCATCACGAACTTCCGGGACAAGGGACGCCAGAAACGCAGCTTCGTGAGTGATGTCTTTGGTGAGGCATCAGCTGTGCCTGCTAGTAATGTCCGAGACTCGATCATGAACATGTACAATAACCTGCCGCAATGTTTCAAGGAGACACAGCCAATGACTCTCGACCAAACTCGAGATCGTTATGGTTATCAAGCTGCCAGCATCACTGCGACAGTGCAGCTGCTACGGATGATTCTGTTCAGTAGTGCAGGAGCCACGATCGAGGACCGCTGTAATGTTGCGTCAGAAGTTGTTGATGCCTTTATGCGCATACCGGTACAGTACTTGCAGGCAATGTCTTCGCCGCTCGTTCATCACCTGGCCGCAATAGGTTCAATCTTGGGGTCCGTCTGTTACGAACCACTGTCGGAATCCAGTCATCTACAGGTTCGAATAGTCCTGCTCGCGTTAGCACAGCTATTAGAAAACCTTGATCATGGCATACATTCCACAGCATGTGCGGAAAAGCTCCGCAAACTCGTTATTCGCGTTGACGAGCGGATGGAAAACCAACGTCATGGCATCAACGGCCCGATCGCACAATTTCACGAGAACTCGGGCTCAGCAGGTTCACCCCATCCGTTTAGTCGAAGCAGTTCGGGCGATAAGAGTGATGGTTCCAATTCGATGTCGACAGGCAGTGCTCCAAGCATCGATGGGGTGGTAAGTGCTATACATCCACTGAAGCCTAGCGACCAGAACATGCAGCATATACAGTTTCCTCCCTCCAACGAGATTTTTGATGACTGGCCTTGGAACCACGACTATATGCATTTGCCAGAAAGTTGAGTGGAAAGCATGCTTCCAGCCCACCAAGCTACAATGTACAGAAGCACTTTTTTTGACTTGATTTGAGTCTCCAATCATACAAGAAAGCGTCGCAGCACGCACAGGAGGAAGTCCAAGTAAATGACTGTCCAAAATTTGCTATCCCGGCCGTACTCCTTTTGTCTCGTCAAAGTGTAATGCTGGAGAGTACTGTAACAGAAGACATGAAGAGCCGATATCTCTGAGCCCTTTCGTGTAGCAGATCAGCTATATAACACAAAACGAAACATAAGTCTGTTTCTGTGCAAGCTCAGCCTTTCTCTACATCTTTGACCAGAAACAAAGACTAATGTGGGCAAGATCGATGTTTGGTCTGATGTTTCGATTCCTTACTGAGGTGAGCATCGAGTCTTGAGGTACGACAGCTTGGCTATAGTCTACAACTCCAGGATGATACTGGTGTGGTCGATTTTATCACGTTTACATCCATGTGGCAGCACAAATCTTCTGTCAGGATCTCAAGAAGAAGCTAATGCATTTTCATGACAGACTATGAATACAGGGCTTTTCTCTCTTTTCGAGGTTGCAGGCGAGATGCGACTTTGTTCACAGTGCCCTGGGGTGTCGTAGACTCTCGGCCGGTCTTGATCAAGGCTAAAGACGGCCTGCGGGAATGTGTATAGACTTTGTTAGGCGCGACATATAAGTATTCCACGGTTTGCGCATTCGGTGTCTTTTGGACCAAGCAGGGTCATTTGAGCAGTGAGATGGCGGAAAGTGATTTAGGAGTTGTATTGGAATTTGGATTAAGATCGGGCTAAGGCTTGAAGTAGAGATCAAGATACAAATTTATACGATCCAGCCGCTTGCACAAATACAGTGTTCCGATGAAGTTATAATGAAGTTGCTGGCAATTTCGCGGGTCTGTAGTGCCACAAGCGGCCTCCTCCCTCAGGCTATGCACCTGTCCACCAGTCGCAGAACGTCGTCGTCACCTGCCGTTCTGATCACTCGACCAACAAGCCAGTACACTGTATCTCGTGTAGCATGCCTCATATATGGCTCTACCACTGCCAGGATCTCCAGGATCCAGCTGGCCCACCTTTCGAGAAAGGATGAGACAATTGTTCGCTGGCGCATCACCACGAGTGTGTATATCGTTTTGGCTTTTCGGTAAGCGATAATCAGCTCGAAATACATTGCAAAGAATGACCGGGAACAGGATTGATAAACAACGTCCTCTACGTAATCATCCTGAGCGCTGCCCTCGACCTCGTTGGTCCAGACATACCCAAAGGCGTCGTCCTGCTTGCCGATGTCATACCCAGCTTCATCACCAAACTCGTTGCGCCATATTTCATTCACCTCGTGCCATATGAGGTTCGCATTCTCGCCTTTGCCGCTTTGTCGGCTGGTGGTATGCTCATAATTTCTATGACTCCTAGCTACGTCGATGGAGGGACAACAGCTGCAAAATTAGTGGGTGTGCTGTTGGCAAGTTTGAGCTCCGGTGGAGGAGAACTCAGCTTCCTCGGCCTAGTCCATTACTATGGTCCCTTCTCGTTGGCTGCTTGGGGTAGTGGTACTGGAGGAGCTGGACTGATAGGGGCAGGAGCCTATGCGCTAGCTACAACATCGTTTGGACTGAGCGTCAAGAGCACACTGCTGGCTTCTGCATTCTTGCCTGCAGTTATGCTTGTCAGTTTCTTTATGATATTACCTCTCGAGCCATTGAAACACGGGCGCCGACTTGCTACAATCAAGGACGACGATGATGAAACAAACACCCCAGAAAGAGAAGGCCTACTTGCGCCCGAGGATCAGGACCTGGGCAGCCTGTCAAACAGACGCAGGAAGAGTAGCGGTTGGGTACTCTTCAAGCGAAACTTGACCCGCGCACAATCCTTGTTCTTCCCCTACATGCTGCCCTTGCTGCTCGTCTACATAGCAGAATACACCATCAACCAAGGTGTCTCCCCAACTCTGCTCTTTCCACTCGACCAAACACCCTTCAAGCACTATCGCGCATTCTACCCTACCTACAACGCAATCTACCAGGCTGGTGTGTTCATCTCACGATCTTCGACCCCGTTCTTCAGGATCCACAATCTCTACCTCCCTTCCTTTCTACAAGTCATTAACCTGGTCGTTCTCATCTTCCACTCTTTGTTCACCTTCATCCCGTCCATCTACATCATCTTCGCAATCATCTTCTGGGAAGGGTTGTTGGGCGGACTGGTCTACGTGAACACCTTTGCTGAGATCAGCGACAAGGTGGAGAAGAAGGACCGCGAGTTCAGTCTGAGTGCGACAACGGTCAGCGATAGTGGAGGCATATGTGTGGCGGGTTTCATGAGTATGGCCATCGAGGTTTGGTTGTGCAATTGGCAGGTGCGTGGCGGTCGAGACTACTGTAAAAGACTGTAGCGAACGAGGGAAAGTGAGATATGTTTCAGTAAAGTCCTGTCTCGCAGCGTGCTGTTTCGTCTTGCCCTATTCGTGTACCACCAAACATCTACAGGACATGCATTCTTTCCGTGCACAGCCTGATTCGTTCCTCGTCCTCACAAATACCACGTTTTTATCTTGGTACCTTGTCATGCTCCTATCTGTCTTAGGTCGTTCTCATTACGTATTCAGTGAGACCTTTTCACACAGGAGTTCCAAGTTTGAGCCGAGAGCAATCAGTGTTGTAGCCAGCTGCCGACCCATGATTGCAGTCCAAATATCTCGGCAAGGTGCAGTGGAGCCAGCTTCCTTCGACCTCACCCACAAAGAATCTGCCATGATAGCGTCTCATCTTCTCATGTGTACATCATGGTACCCTCAACGACGTCGCTCCTATTGCTTGTTGAAACGCTTGAGCACGAAGCCTTGACACTACACATCCTTTCCACTAAAAAGCTCCTGCTGACTTGCACACAGACCAGACCAGAGCTACGTTTAGAAACAGACTATCAAGCTCGGACTCGGGACATCCGAGAATCCACTTCTGTCCACCTTTCCATGTGTACATCTACACACCATCCTATAAACTTCTCCGAACCCTTACAAAATGAGACTCCCAGACCGATTGAAAGCTCAGCTAGGTATTGCACTCATACTTTCGTGACTAGTCAACATGTGGACTCTGCTTTCTTTGTTCGATTAGCATTCCAGGACTCTTTGTTACGGGTGCACGGTGATTGATACCAGCATAGTGCCGAGTTCGATACCTTCTTGACAAAGAACGTTAGACAAAAGTGATCATCACCTCCAGCCAAGGAACCTTGAGATGCCTAACGCACCGTACGTCAAGAGCTACGAGATGTTTGCCATTCGCCAGCGCCTTATGCTGCTACACACAAAGCGCCTCTTAACAGTCATAGAATGATTATCAAAGGTAACCTCGTCACTTCTTTCTTCATCTCTGCTTATGCTCCAGAATTCCTTTCTTTGAGACGCTATGGCCTTGTCAGCGCCTCCTCCGTACTCTGCTTTTGACCGTACCCTACCAAAGCCCTCTGCCATGCTACCAAATGCTACAGAAGCCCGGCGAAGTTCATCGTTGCTGCAGCATCACATCTCTCCAGGACAGTTTCTCGCTCCTGTCTCAGACGAGAGTGGAAGAAGAAGCACTGTTTCTTGCTTACCCAGGTTAGTTTTAGAACGAGAGACTGTACACACCGAGGATGAGCTTGTGAATCACCGTCAAGCATCCATCATGTCTGCAGAGTCACCAACAGAATCATCTTCTGAAGGCACAAGTCCACCAGAAACATCGTCTGGCTATTGCTTGTGTGTCCCAGATCCTAAGATTCCTAGACCTCGAAATGGTAGGTTCTGTGGCTCAAGCACGCTTTCGTTGTTGCTGACATGGTCCAAGCTTTTATTCTCTACCGCCAGAGCCAGCATGCCGAGGTCGTGAAAGTCAATCCTGGATTACCAAATCCGGAGATATCAAAGATTATCGGTGAACAATGGCAGAATCTTTCGCCTGGGGAGAAAGACAAGTGGAAAGCGTTTGCAGAGGTAACCCACAAAGCATGCCACTGTCCACAAAGATCGTTGTTCTGACCACTTCAATAGCAAGAGAAAGCTCGACACTCACAACAGTTCCCTGACTATCGCTATCGACCCAAACGAAGCGGGAAATATCAATCTGCAGGTGCTACTCAAGCTTCAACTCAGTCTGCAAACTGTTCAAAGTGTGGTGGTAAAACGATGAATCCTCCTCACACTCCACATTATCCGGCTTATGACCATCATCCGCCTCCAGTCAGCGCGCCGAGGCCACCAAAGCGGCCATATACCGAAGCTCACATCCAGCCTCGCCAACAATCTATGGTTCAAGTAGGACCACCTCCATACCCACCACCAATGCGTTATAGTTATCAACCTAGACACGACTCGGTGCACTATGGGCCACCACCACCTCGAGCACAACATGGTCTACCTCGAATGACTCTTGAAGGTCCTGATGCGAAGAGACGCCGCATCGAATCACCTTATGCGCCAAGACCGTCGTACGACCATCAATATTATGGTAGGGAGAGAGCATCGTACCCTCATCCGGATCAGCATGCTCGACATCCAGTACCTCCTTCAGCTTCTCATAGACCAAGCCAAGCTGCACCTATTCCAATTCGACCGGTTGCAGCTCTGCAACCACGAAGGGACCCAAGTCTGACTTTGCCGCCACTCAAGACGGGCGTTCCACCTCGAGGCTCGATCGCCGCAGTCTCTCAAACACAAAAGGCAGGTGTCGAAACGACGATAATGTCATATCCAGTTCTCAGCAAGTTGAAGATACTGCATTCAATCACGCCAGCGCTAGTAGCTCCAGGACCTAGCTCGCCTTCATATGAAGTCAGAGGTGCAATTATTGCCATTGAGGGCCTTGACCATAAGCAAGTGCTTGACATGACTAACTCTCTGGCTGAGCAGCTTGAGAAAGAAGGCAAGTTTCTGGTCCGAACGTTTCATGGGCCTGACCCACACGAAGCACTTCAGTCGAACGGCCGTCTGAGTGCTCGTGAAGGAGGCGAACTCATCACTACCGAGAAATACCTACGGCTAATCTCGGACTGGCACAAGGTTAGCAAAGATTTGCATCACTTCATTACACACAAGCCAACCTATCTCGAGGAGGGTGAAGTCAAGGACCATGAGATGGTCGATGCTCCGGCACAGTCCGCTCGGAAAGATAAGCTGCCATTCGAGCGAGAAACCAAAAAGGTATTCTCGCCAATCTCAGCAATTAGTCCTGGAACAACGGAGCAGAACAATGAGATGAACTTAGACACTCCGAAGAGAAGTACTCAACCAGATATGTCGCTCCGAATGACCAGATCCCGCATTCCGCAAGTCGCTCAAAATCAGCAACAGGGAACGGTAGAGGCAGCAGCACCTCCTCCACCACCGTCGACAGAGCGACCTCAAACACCGCCTCCTCCTTCAGAGATGGACTCTCGGATGGATGCGGTGGACCGAGCAACATCAGACCTCATTCCTATCGCCCTTGTGCCTAGTTATCAGCTAACGACTGTCGACGCCTGCTCAATAGCTCTTCCCATCTCCGACAACTACGATCCCCTGACCCACTGGCGCTGGCACGCCACCATCTGGCGAGGCTGCATTGGCCCCGATGTCAGCGTCATCATCAGATCAGGCAACGAGCTAACCGACGAAGACGATCCAAAGAAACAAGAGACAGCCGCTCAAGAACATCGTCGCACAGGTAGTGTAGCAACTACCGGTCCCCAACTAATTGATCAACCACCAAAATCAGGTGCACCACCAGCTTCTGCTGCAGCCCCAGCTCCTTCGTCAAGCACTTCGGCACCCACACCATTTGGCGTCGACGTCCGTCTTCAAGATCATAGAGCGGTCGTCGTTCGTGCTGCTCCACCACGTGGCAGTGGCGGTGCTGATGGTGCGATTGATAAGGAAATCGAAAAGGAGAATGAGAACTGGGAGAAGGCTAAGAGACGAGTTGGCTTTGAGGTCGAGGAATGGATGAGGAGATGACTAGGACGGCCACGCAGAACTAGTCTGGCTGATGGGAGAAGGATGTGGTGGATGCTATCGCCTGATGCGCAGATCCCTGTAATCAAGGACTTGCACAAGTTGTCATTAGTGTCGCCTACGAGGAAGAGAGGAAAGGATTTCGTGCAGATATAAGTATCTACATATTGGTATAACTCTGTGATGCAAGGATTCTGCTAAGGTGGTATTACTAAATACTGTATGTATGTATTCAAATTTCTCCTATAGAGGACCACAAATCCATATATCTACAGCAATGTCCCTTCCCTATCTTTCTATTGTAAACCATACCATAACAAAAACCGTCTCTTCGAATTACAGCCCCGCAGCAAGCATGAGTCCATAACCCAAACTGATGATGATCCCAAACGCAATAATACTGCTCGGTATACCCCTAGTCAAGAAATGCTTGACTCGTAGATATCGCACACCTGTCTCGGGAGCTTCCATCATGATCGCAGCTGGATATTATGTTAGCATGACTCTATAGTTCTTGCGGGCCAAGGGGGAGAGAGAAAAGAAGACTTACTCATATTCGGAAATCCAGAAGTCGGCAGGCCCATCGCACCACTCGCCATCAATACCGTTCCCATAACGAGCAGGTTTGGATGTGGCTCATCCATACTCGAGCCGACGCTCGCGACGAGCGGGAGGATGATCAGTGCCGCAACGGTATGAGAGATGAAAGTTGCCACCACGAGGACGAGAGCGCAGAAGACGACGAGGACACCGTAGACGGACATGCCTGCCACGTTTTGGGTTATGGATTTCGCGATGGTGTTTAGGAGGCCGGAGGAGGAGACGGCTTTGCCCAATGTGAGACCTCCTGCCGCGAGGATGATGATCGTCCAGAGAAAATTATTGAAGTCTTCCTTGGTGAGGATGCCGGTGCCGAAGAAGAGGACCATGGGGATGATGGCGATGACGCCCATGTCTCCGAAGACGTTGTCGAGTTGGTGGCTCACGCACCAGAGGACGATGGTGAGTATTGTGACGAAGATGATGAAGTATTGGCGGCCGTTGAGCTTGTCTTTCATTGGTCGGAGGGGTACGATGGTTGTTCCTTTGCCTGGTTTGAAGGTGACGAGGAGGATGAGCCAGATGAAGAAGATGGCTACTATGCATACTGGTAAGGCGATGAAGAACCAGGTGCCCCAGCTGGGTTGTGGTTTCATGTTTTGGAGGGCGATGATGTTCTGGGGTGAAGAGATTGGGGATGCTGCACCGCCCATGTTGGCTGATAGAGCGATGCCAAGAATGAGTGCTTTGGACATATTGCTGTCTGCTGGCAGATTGCGGAGCATGGGCTGGATGATGCTGAAGCATAGCACTGGTGCTGCCACGTTTGAGATCCACATTGACAGAAACAAGCTAACGAACATATTTGTAATTAGTACAGTGCGAGCTTTGGTTCCTGCTTTGCTGAGGATAAAGGTGGCCAATTTCTTGGCGATGAGATACTTGGACAACGCAGCAGCTATCGTGAAGCCACCCAGGAGTAGCATGATGACCGGAGTCCACATCGACGAAAAGACGACCTTTGTGGCTTCTTTAGTCCCGAGTCGTCGGTGGGGCTTGTCGTCTTCCCTCATGATTCGCAGGATGACAGACAAAAATGGCACCAGTAGGGAGGTAACAAATAGTGGTATAACTTCAGTTGCCCACAGAAGAGACACGAAGACGAGCATGGCCAGGCAATTCTGCTGCTCCTCCTTCTTCATAATTGGCACAAATAGCAGCACGAGGAAGACAACGATGATACCGATGAGCGTGAAGAAGGTCGAGCTAAAAAGCCAAGCAGGACAACGGTATCGTCCTACAGGCGTGTCAAGCTCCTTCGTATCATCTTCCTTTTCATCTCCTTGCCGTCCACGGTCATGGTCTTTTGTGCCGCCGAGCAAAGTCTGGCGTATACCCAGGTTCACAGCCTGAGCACGTCGTTCAATACCAATCATTTCTCGCCAGACGGTATTACGCTCCCAAACAACGTGTTCCCTGAGGTGTAACCTGAGCTCCCTCTTAGCAAGCGTCACGTCACCTTTGGTCACCATATCAGCGTATTGCTGCTCAACTTTCTGGATGTTGTTATCGAGCTGTGTCATAGTCTGGTCGCGAAAAGGATAAGAAGGCTCCACACTCTTCTCCAGGTAGTCCTTCCGTATGTCTCGATTGCACACCTTGTCATACTTTTTGGCAGCTTTCTTGAAACCAGTCTGGTTAAGTTGAATGAAAGACTTGAGCTCAGACAGCGAAACATAGACGTTGATGATTCGTTTCTTGAGTGTAATTCCAGTATCAAAGAGGCTTGTAAGCTGACCTGGATCGCTAGCCTCGAGTTCCATAGCCATACTTGAGCGCCTTTTCGTTATTGAAGATGGAGGGGTCGTCAAGCTCTCTCTCGAGCCGTTCATATCTGTGTGATTATGCTGTGGTGGTTGTGCTAGACTTTTGCTCCTCTGTTTCAAGGTCGACGATGGACGGTCCTTCTTCTTGATCATAGCAGCGTTATCGTCGGCGTCGCTGTCGCTATCGTCGTTTTCCTCTTCAATGCTCATGCTCATGGTAGACGCTCTACGTCTCCGTTTCGTTGTTGCAATACCACCAAATATGCTGCCAGACCTAGTAAATCTGCGCCTGTTCTCGATATCGACAACCTCGTCCATGTCCACACCGGCTGTGTCGCTGTGATAAGCCTCGAGGTCCTTCTGAATCTGTTCTAGTTCACTGTAGATTTCCATCTCTTTGAGGCGGTAGAATGAGCAGACCTTCTCGAGTTCCGAGTCAAGCAGACGCCTGAAGGTGGTGTCTGGGTCAAGGCGCTGACCGTCCAGCAGCGATTGTTCCTCATCGTGGCCATCAGCTGCAGAGGACTGGTTGATCTGCTTTTCGAGGGTATATATGGTCTTCTTGAGGTTGCTGTAGGCGATATAGTTGCTCGACCAGTCAGGGACGGCGTTGAACTGAATGCTATGTGAGAACTTCATCTCTTCTGCTTCTATCAGCCGCTGAAGTTTCGCTAACCGCTTCTGCTCGCGACGAGCTGCTCTCGAATCTGTCGCGTCAAAGGCTTGGCTAGGAAGGTATTCTTGAAGTTCGATATCGTTCGAGGGTAGGCTTGATGCTGTGCCGGCGACCGATCTCAAAATTTCTACTGGCCGCCGACTCGAGCTATGAGGCATGAACAATAACTATGCTCATGCACAGTGACAGTTTTGGTCGTCATGTGTAAGTGGGATACAGACGCGCTACTTTCGGGTGAGGGTCTCCCGCGAACGAAGTCGGATGACCACTTGTTAGGCTTGCCCGGGTGTTCACTGTGGTGCTAAACTTAATCTGGTTTCTTAACACACTATTCGAGCAAAAGCAGAAACATGAAGCGAGAGCTTTGCTGGATGGAAGAAAATTACGGGAAGCGATTGACCGATGAGCATCTGGTCTGGCGCGGCATGCCTAAGAGAGGCTCTCTAATTGGTTCACGCAACCACTCTCTGAGCAGGAATTGCAGCGATTGATTTGTGCCTGACAGACAAATACTCATTATCTATACCATGGCACGTTTGCAAGGAAGTCACTTTCAGATAGTGGGCCTCTGCACCGAGCTTTCTATACCCCGGAAAACATTTGCTGGGGAATTCTTCCATAGTCCTTCTTGGACTCATTCTGTGGCCAACAGCTACTCAAGACAGGTCGAAGCCCGCACCAGAATTCGCTGCGTACAGCAATTTCTCCTTCATTATCCTCTCATTAGCATACCTAGGTAATTTCAGCAAGTTCACGCAAGTGCTGGTGCTCGGTAGTCTTGTCTGGTCCTCGCTCGAATCGCGAATACTGAATTTTGGATTGAGGTAGCTGAACCCAAGCAGTGGTGCACGCGGAGTGCTCGTCACAAACTTGAGTACTTTCCTCCGATCGTCATCGTTCATTTCTTTGAGTACTTTCCAGAAGAGCGCTACTGTTGGGTGTTCCATGCCGTCGTCACCGATGACATACAAGCCGCCATATTGAGTGTTGCGTCGTAGGTCTGAAATATCGAGTTCTTGGTTGTCACCACCGACCAGCTTCTGCAGCTCTTTCTGGTTGAACATTGCCAACCACATCGGGGAGATGATCTGACCTAAACCTCGCAAGAAGGCATTCGTGACTGCGCGAGGCTGCTCCTGTAGACGGTAACGCACTATCCGATCAATGTATTTCAGCCTGTTTTCATTGGTAACCGCCAAGTTAGAGCCATCTGGCACTAAGTCGATAGTGACGGTGACATTCTTGCCTTCTACATCGAAAGTGTCCGTCACTGCAAAATTGAGGCCAAAATCCGCTTCCACGTCTCCAGGATAGTTTTTCAATTTCAGCAGCCCTTGGTAAAGTTGATCGTCAAACTCGCGTAGGTCGTTGATGGACGCTCGATAGCCTGACTCATTCGTGGCTGATGTAGTGCCTCCTGTCAATGCCCATTTCAGTAGGAAAAACCCTGCAAAGTTCACATCAATCAGGATACCCTCGTACATACACTTCCCAACCACGCGTCCAAGGAACTCGTATCGCTGCAAGATCTCTCTCCATGCGACTTGAAATCCTTCACTTCCGGGGTTGTTGCCGTCCTTGATCAGGATGTATCTGGCTTGTTGTAGTGCTGTAGGCTTAGGGTAAAGGTAGCGCTGTTCGTTTTCTTCAAACAGTGGCAAATCAGATTGTGGATCGAATGCCTCGCTAGTGACGCTCATCAGGAATTCTTTAGTCACACCTCCACCATCAATGCCTGCTTCAGGTTGTCCAAATTGGTCGATAAAACTGATCTGGATTGGCTCTTTGAGTTCCTCACCAAGTCCGTAGAAGCTGTCGAAAGCATCCTCAAAGACTGATCCTCGGTGGATATTGGCATGATGTCTGCCAATCACATCGTGTCCAGTCCGTCTACCAGAGATGTCTCGAGCTTGTGTTGAGGCTACAGACATCCGCCAATCATCAGCATCGACGAAGCCGTTCCTGCGTCGCTGCTGATCGTGGTAGATGAATGTCCGGAAAATCTGTACTCTGGTTTCGAAAGGAATGAAGAATGGCAAATTTCTCAAAATCTCAAGCCTGGGGTTGAGCGACTGTAGCTGTCTCCTCTTTCTGGCCTTGTCCCGCTGTCTTGCCAAGTGCTCGGCTTGTCGTGTAGTATGCGCACGCGGTGTGTGCGGTGCTCTGATGTTGAAGAGCGATCCAAGTGATGGAAGGTGTAACTCGTCAGAATCGTTCTTAACGTCTTCTTCATCGTCCAGATCCTCGTCGTCATCAGCTTCCTCGATTGCGTCGTGACGTCTTTCCTCTTCAGCCACAACTGCTGGGATGAACGTCTGCATGTCGAAATGCCGAGTCATGAGCCAGTAGTCCTCCGGCAAGAATCTTCTGCGAGAGTCTCGCTCATATACCATCCTCAAAAGCCCGGTCGCCAGACCTTTCATGTAAGTTTGCGACGCATCATTGCCAGCTAAAGTCTTCGACATCGACCTGCTAACTGTAGGGGACTGTGGTGGAGCAGCTTGGCCAAAGATGACGGACAGGCTCGCTGTGTCTTCCACCTCATTGTATTCCGCAAGCTGGTCTGCGTTCCATATCAGAGGAAAAGCTAAGTTTTTTAAGAAATTGCCCAGGCTTGCAATATCCGTTGGTGGAAGCGCCCCTTGTCGAAACTGATATGATACGCTGGAGTCGATAGAGGAACCATTGTCCAAGGCAAAGAACTCCTCATCGTCCATGAGCTTGAGGATAAACGTATACAGCTCGAGAAAGAGAAGGACTATACGCCACTCTTCTTGCCATGTGGCTATTTCCTCCTGCGATGGTGGTCGAGCATTAAACTGGTTGGAGCGTGGCTTGGCTTCGGTGAGTACGGAGATGACTTTGTCTTGATCGTTCCGAATGAGTTGGAAAACAGCAGTAGACTGTGTCGCCCTCCACAAGTATTGTATGGTCGAGGAGGCACCTTTCGTAGACGCCGCAGGAGAATTGCGGAACAGGCACATTCTGATATTGGTAGCGCGTGAAGGAAAAGCACGCAACAGTGCGACGGCATAGTTAGCCAGAGGCTTTGCTACTTCAGCAACGGACGTCGTAGATACCCTAAACTGACTCATAACGTATTGCACACTTTGCATGCTTCCCAAGCTGCTGATCTCGGATAGTAGAAAACTATTGTGGAAAGCCTGTTCCTTGTTGCTGAGAGATATCGACTCCACATCCTGATCGAGGTCGATGTGCTCGGCGATCTGATTTGCACACTTGGTCAACATATGCGATATAGCGGAGATCCATTCAACTGTTTTGTCTTTGGCCTCTATAGTACGCCACAGATGTATTGTGTTCGCCAGTATCCAAAATGAAGCTTCTGGACTTGACACTGCCACAACTCTCTTGACGCTGTCGCAGAAGTTTGTCTGATATTTTGGTACTGCAATAAAATGCAGCATATGCGGTAGAGAAGTGATGGCCATTGTCGATAGCACACAATACAGAAAAGCATCATAAGCCAGAGGGTCGTTTCGTAGTAGAAGCGCTTGGCAGTACTCGGATATCTTTTCGGACACAAGAGGATCCTTTTCAGCAACGTGCTGTAGACTGCGGAACTGAAGACGGTAGTCGAGGGCTATAGGTTTCTGGAGAAGCAGAATGCCTAGCTGGAGAAGGATTACTCGTTGGAGAGTCTCGTGAGATCGCAGCAAGGACATGGCCGTTATATGGGAAAGCTTCGTAAGGTACTGGTTCCATGTCAGCGCATGTGCAGGATGTTGTTCTGTCAAAGTCCATGAAGCGGCCAAAGCATGACCATAATGACATAGTCTCCAACGATCCATGTCATCATGTGTGTCCAGGAAAGACAGAAGAAGACGCATCTGGTAACGTAATTGCTCTTCATTGCTATAGGGCATGGAGGTCCCCTTCTCTTGTGTTGTCTCATAGGACACGGCATGACCACGAGCCGACCTGTGTTGTTCGTTCTGATCCCATTCATTCCTCCACTCCTGCTTCTGACGTTTTCGCGCCGAATGGCCTCTCCACGACCGCTGTATCCTACGAGCCGCGTTCAGCCTGTCTCGGTCCTGTGCTCGTCGCAGTCTTTCGGCCTGGGCCTGCGCCACTGCATTTTGAGTGGTGGGCTGGGATGAAATTGGGCCACCTGACAGCTTCGCCCATGGATTTGGTGTCTTGCCTGATAGATTTACTTGACGAGCTTTTCTTGCATTGCCAGTGAATGATGTATGCATGTCTTGAAATGCTCAGATAGAATGCAGTGGGGACATAGGCTCGAAGGAAACCGACTTCGTGTAGCCGCTGCCGATGGGTATATGGTGACAGGAAGTATATGATGTAGATTTGAGCAGAGTATCAGTGCGAGAGCGCGCCGTCGACGTGGTCCAGTCAGCCAGAAACAGAAAGATCTGGAAGAGGTATGAATAAGTGGCAGTGATACCAGGTGAGGCTGATGCGGTTGAAAGATTTTGTTGCCGCACAAGCAACTATCACACACGTTCGTGTCGGTCACTGGTCTACAAGATTTGCTGACAAGTCAGTTTGCAGCCTGCGAGTAACCATTCTAGATCGACCACCCACGTCACCTGGAGGTGGGCGGGATCTCAAACACTATTTCTCCGACACGTGGGAAGCGCGTCTCCTCCACTGAAGGGCGTGTTGTGAATGCAAGCTTGCCAGATTCGACTATAAATACAACTTGAGATATGACGGCGGACGTGCTAACACAACTTCAGGTTGAGTACAATAAACTTGCCGTGCAGTTCTTCAGCACCTTCTCTTACCTCAACCAGCGACATCCCTTGGTCGCTCCTCCAGAAATTCCAGGTTTTAGATTCACAAGCCAGCAACTAGCACCATCGGGTCCTGGGCCAGAAGACACAGATTGGCCTACCCGAGTATTGGCAGAATTTGTCCTGCGGCCTACTGACGAGAACACATTTAAAGAAGCGCAACAGGAGCTCGCCAATGATCTCATCTTCAAGACCAAACAAATTCAGCAGCTGATTGCTCGACTTCCTGGCATCGACCATGACGAGCAGCAGCAGGCAGAAGAGGTTCAACAATTAGCAGCGCAGGTGCAAGAGATAGAGAAGGCGCGACAGGCCAAGAGAAAAGAAATGCGACAGCTGGTGAAAAAGCTTGACGCTGTCATCGCAGGTACGAGTAGAAGCATCGACACTCCCTAAGATGAGGCTACAGCTCTTTCATGGACGCCATTTGTACGACCGCTCATAGACGGTATGTAGCTCATCCAGTTGCAGCAATCTCTAACACCCATCAGGTCATAATTGCCATCCCTTGGGGTGTTCTTGAACTGCTTTTCTCTACCAGCGTTTCTTCTTGAGAAAGGCGGTGTTTGCGACGAGGACCAGGGAGGCAGGAGCACGACGGGTTAGGAAACGTTGCTGAGTGGAAAGAAGTCACGTCGAAGAGCAAGAGCGGTTTGAATCGTGCTGACAATTCAGACGAAGCAATATTCCCTGCCAAAGGCTAGCATTACCGGCAGGTGCGGAAAGTGGTTGCAGAAGTCGCGCAGGAACAGCCACGATTAACTTTCTGATCGATGCCAAGCATTGCAAATGCGCAACTGCAGAATCTCAGCCACAAGAATCGTCTCCTCACTTTCATGCGACCTCGCCGCCTGTTCTTGTGATGCCTGTAGAATGACGAACTTCGTTGTGTTTCAAGCGAGCAGAAGATTTAGATGCCAATGTATTTGATCCGTTCAATCTTGATCTACCGCTTTGTAGTTTATTAGGACAAGATTGTTACCTCTGATCACCACCACAAGAAGCTACAAAGCTTTGCGACACTGTCGTCATAGGCGATTAGATCAGCCCAGCAGCTCACTGCATCATTCGCACGCCCGCTCGGCTTCGTTTGGCATCCCGGGATCCGCAGCTGTCAGCCAGCGCCGCCTGAAGTTGGACTTTAGTTTCAGTATCAGCAATATTACTATCATCTGTCAAAGCTGGCTTTCTTCGCATCTCCTCTGCTTTACCATCAACCACCTCCTAACGCTCGCGCTCGTCCTACTCACTACGCCCGACGACAATCCGTGGCTGGCACTTCACCGTCGTTCTCGTATCAACTTCCTCCTTACGCTCGTCGTAATACTATCGCTGCAGTTGACAACACAAACGCGACTGCTGAACCGCCAACCCTACTTGAGTCAAGTAGAAGAAACACTGTTACCGACTCTAGTGGTCGGCGAGGTTCTGCAATGTCCAAGGTAGTGAGGAGTGTCAAAAATGTCACCAAGGGCTATAGCAGTGTTCAAGTCAAAGTCCGAAATGGTGCGCATATTCCCGTTGCAGCACTGAATCTATACTGATATCTTCTAGCTACCTCGAATGATCCATGGGGTCCGACTGGCACGGATATGGCGGAAATCGCTGCCCTGACCTTCAACAAGTGAGCAGCCTGCGAAGCTGACAGAGACACTGATAGCTGACCCTTCCCAGCCCCAGCGACTTTTATGAGATCATGGATATGCTCGATAAGCGTTTGAATGACAAAGGCAAGAACTGGCGCCACGTCTTGAAATCACTCAAAGTCCTCGATTACTGTCTGCACGAAGGCTCGGAGCTGGTTGTAACTTGGGCAAGAAAAAACATCTATATCATCAAGACCTTGCGAGAATTCCAGTATGTCGACGAAGACGGACGCGATGTTGGCCAGAACGTTCGTGTCTCCGCCAAAGAGCTCACCTCCCTCATTCTGGACGAGGATCGCTTGCGAAGCGAAAGATCAGATCGGAAACTTTGGAAGACACGCGTTTCGGGTATTGACGAGTACGCGCCACAAGCCATCGCTGGTCCATCAGTAAACAACAAGCCACCAAGACGAAATTCAGCCCGAGTTGACGACAACGACGCAGAATTCCGCCTTGCCTTAGAAGCAAGCAAGTACGAAGAGGATGAACGCAAGAAGCGCGAGAGTCAGAGATTGCCAACTGGGCGCGATGAAGACGACGATCTCGCCAAAGCCATTAAGCTTAGCAAAGAAGAGGAAGAGCTTAGACGACGCGAGTTGGAAAACCAGAACGCTGCCTCTTTGTTCGATGACACACCTGGCCCAAGCCAGCCACAACCCACAGGATACAACCAGGGGTACCAGCAACAGCCAGCTGTAGACTGGTTTGGTAATCCATTACCGCAGCAGCAGCCTCAATCCACCGGCTTCCTGAACAATCAGTATGCTCAACCTACAGGCTATCAGAACGGATACGGCGGGTTCCAGCAGCAACCGACCGGCTTCCCTCAGAACATGACTGGCTTCGAGCAGACAAATAGTCAGCCGTTCTTGCAGCAACAGAACACTCTCCAGCCTCAACAAACTGCTTTCCAGAACAACAACCCTTATGGTCAGCCAAGCTCTGACATCTTTGGCATGCAGTCGCCTCAGTCACAGCAATCTACATTGCAGGCAGGGTCGAACAATCCTTGGGCGGCTCCCTCGAACCAAGCAGATTCACTCAAACCGATGCCGACCGGCTCAAACAACCCTTTCGCACAAAAAACTCAACAAACACAATCTCCGTTCCAAAGACAACCCCCCCAACCATCGCTGGGCACGCTTTTCGAATCACAGCCTGCCACAACCTTTGCTCAACCAACGCAGCCAAATCCTATCTCAAACTTTCAAGCACCACCGCAGCCAGTCCAGCAATCAAGGCAGGAGATGGACCCGAACAGGGCAAGACTCAATGCACTTCTCGCATCTGGTGAGGGCCAGGATACTTTCGGCAACACTGGTGAGATGAGGATACCAGCCCAGCATACTGCACCTGGCACTTTCGTCAATTCTGCTGGTCAAGGCATGGATCGTCTGCGCGCTGCACAAACAGGCACCAATCCTTTCTTCTCAGCACAAGCTACTGGTTTTGCTCAGAACCAAAGTGGATTCGGCCAGCAGGTGCCGGCTCAAACAGGTCCTGCTGGTGGTTATGGCGGTGGGTTTGGACAGCAAAACAATCCATTCGGTTCCAGGCCGCAACAGCAGAGCAATAGTCTGATTGATTTGTAATTTTGCGAAATATAGTCCATGTAGCATTGGGACATAATATGGTCACGAATGAACTAGTTTGCTATCGGAGCATTGCTCAGATGTTCAGCGCCGACATAGTCAGTATCAAGAATAGAAGCGATGCAATAATCAGTTCGTGTCGTCCGAGTCTGTGGAGACAGCCCATGTCCTGCGTGCAAACAGCGGGCTTCTCCAAGCCTAGCACTGGGATCATCACACGAAGCTTCATCGGCAAATGCTTGTGTAATGACCGTTCCTAAATTCAGGCGGCAAACATCCTCTCAAGATTTACAAACATGCTTCCATTCACGATCCTCCACCATATTATAATCAAGTTAACATAAAGGTCTTCAAGACCACTTACATTCGTTTTCATCATGCACGCTCCCTCAATCTATCTCCTTTCCCTAACCGGCTTAGCCAGCGCTACAACCATCTCCACACCAATCAGAACCACAACAGACACTCCAGCTCGGGGCACAGTACAAACAGCCCTCATCGCCTCTAACGTCGCAGGGGAAGACCCATATACTCCTTCCTTCAACTCCCTCTCACATTACACGGACGCCACCAGTCCATCAAGCGCAAGTGGCTTTCCTCCCACCGGCTTCTCAACCAGCACGATCAGCACGAGACGAAGTACTATCAGTGGCGCGTCTTCGACTTCTTCCTCAGCGGGGACCACTACGTCCGCAAATGCGCAACCGAGGTTAGGTAGTGGGAGCAGTGGTCAGATTGTGTTTACTGCTGCGGGACTGCTTGCTGGATTGGCGGCTCTTTTCGCGTGATGGGCCTGGGTAGCGGATCTGATGTTTGAGATATTGATAGAATATCGAAAGGCTCTTGGTCTTTATCTCCGAAGAGGTTTCAGGGTTGAGTCAGTTTAGCATGCTTATGGGCTGCACTTTTTGGTACACACCTGATCGCGACTAAAGATGCCCCTCGTTCCACTGACTCAGCGACCCACTTTGTGACTGGACACCAGACACCGGTAGTTACAGACTGTCATACATGATAGCGCACGACACTTGGCGTCTGCCAGCAGAAAAGCACGGTAGAGAAGAAACCGCGCTCAACAATCAGGAAACCACGCATACCGTGGTAGATAATCTTGTCTGAATGGACGCTATTCGTGCCGTTCTCCTGGACACATTGCAACACGCTGCAGCAGTACTCGTTGATGAATCAGGTACATGCCAGCCACGATACATTGGCACGAAGAGGCTTGGTTCTACCTTTGTGCTGCTGATGTCGGAAGGAGGTGGTGCAAAACCTCCTCGAGTTGAGTCGAGAAGCCAAGTGTATCAGTCAATGCGATTATAGTTTCGGGAATTGAGAAGGTAATACATTTTCAGGAGAACAGTCTCAGAGCAGCGAGGAGCTAGTTGTAATGTAGTCGTACAAGGACTAATTTTACCACATAGAAGAAGCAGCAAGGTTTACTGTCATAGCTCGCTAATAGGTACTGGCTCTCATGCATACATCACTAAATAATCCTTCACAGATCATGTCATACACAAACCCATAGCTCATTCAATGCAGGAGCGGAAGACTAGCGTCTTCTAGCTTCGACCACGACCTCGACCGCCTCCTCGACCTCTGCCAACCGCACCACCGCCTCTTCCCTTGCCTTTGGGTTTTGGTTGCGGCTCGTCTCCTTCACTTTGGTCATCCTCGGACTCATTCTGTGCCTTGTTCGCTTTTCCTTTACCTTTGGCTGTGGCCGTAGCTTTGGCTTTTGGTGCAGCCTTCTTCTTTTTCTCCTTAACATATTTGTCCTTCTTCAGATCCAGCTCTTCGTCATCATCCACTTCTTCAACCTCTGCCTCTGCCAATTCGTCGTCGTCATCGACTGCTTCTTCAAGGTCTGGTTTGTCTTTCTTCGCACCTCCCAGTTTCGTACCCGTTGTTTCTCCAGCCTTCATGTGAGATCGTGGATGGTCTTGAGCATTGTACATCCTGGTAAATGTTGCCTTGGTTTGTGTATCGAGCTTGACGTTCTCCTGATCCATTGGACCAAGACCAAGCTCCAACACGGCATCATAATCATCTTTGTTTAGATAGTATTCGTCCATGAACTTGATCACATCGGGTACAGCTTCTTTACCTTCAGTTTTCATACGGCCTACTGTCTTGTCCCAGATTAGTGGAAGGTACTGCTGTCGAATTTCGTGGCGATCGGCCGAAGTTCGCAGACGCATATGACTCTGTATTTCCTTGACATAGCGTGAGAGCTTGCCTTGCTTGCTGTTGTTGCCAAGCCAGGATGTGAAGCCGACTTGCTGGCCGAAGTTACCGTAGATATAGCTTGCTGGTCGGACAAAGCTGAAGACTGCATGTGTAGGCATCAGCGACCATTGCTGCTGGGAGCCATGAATCATACGATCAATGAGATCGCCATCCGAAATGCTTTCTGCAGCATTGGCCGCCAATTCTAACTCTTTCAGTTTGTGCTGTCCAGGAGATGCGTTAGATACTTGAGCCATCTTTGTTTTCAGATAATTCTCCTGAAGCATTAGGTAGCTGAACTCGTGATCGTTGAAGTATAGCTCAATCTTGTCGTTCAGAGTAGCTTTTGAGGCGCCGGAGAACATCTCAGCACGCAAGATTTTGTTACAGATATCCCATGGCTTCAAGATGACATGTTTCTCCCAAGCTTTCGACATAGCTTTGCCATCATTAAAGAGCATGTCTCTGTTGTCCAGCTTGATAGTAGATATCATGTTTATGA
Organism: Lithohypha guttulata; assembly: GCF_036872675.1. Classification (NCBI taxonomy): domain Eukaryota; kingdom Fungi; phylum Ascomycota; class Eurotiomycetes; order Chaetothyriales; family Trichomeriaceae; genus Lithohypha; species Lithohypha guttulata. The sequence continues at coordinate 2,604,230 of NW_027042750.1, forward strand.
TTTGTCGTATGTCGGCATGGCTGCCCTCAATGATAGCATCGATAACCTCTTTTGGCAGCTTCAAGCCTTCTCGAAAGCAGATCGTCAAAATACGTGATCTTATCATGTCAGTAGTTGGTCTGCGGAAAGCAAAATCGGCTGTACAGAAGTCAAACGGCTTCATCTTCGGCAGCCTTCGGTCGTTGCAAATGAGAATCATGGGAATATTGGTCTTTTTAGCGACAGCAGCCATCGCACCAACACCTCCTCTGTCACCAGCTGACATGCCGTCGACCTCGTCCATGATGAGGAGAAGCTTTCTCTTCGTTGGGTCAACCTTTTTGCCATCGCCTGCGAAGTATCCGAGCAGTGAAGTAGTGTCTAGGACACCTTTGAGGCCCACCTCGACCAACTTTTTGCTGCGTGTATCACTGGCATTGTTCTCGACAACGTCGTAACCTTCCAGTTTCGCAACCAAATGAGCTGCCGTTGTTTTGCCAATACCTGGGGGCCCATGCAACATAGCAGCACGATAGATGCCCGAACCATCAGCTCCAGCCTTCTTGAAGCCCTCTGCTTGCCTCTTGGGCCAGGAACGTAACCAATTCTGTAATTTCTCCACAAGACTTTTGTTACCACAGACAGCCTGCATGGTATCTGGCGCATATTTGTCTACCCACAATCGATCTTCCACTCTAGGGACTTTCGGTCGTGCAACGTCGATACCTCGGGCATCAGCAGCAGCCTTGGCCGCTTTCTCGGCCTCTCGTTGCTTCTTCTTTTCAGCTTTTTCCATCTCTTGAGCATCTTCCTGTAATTTCGACTCCGCCTTTGCTTGTTTTTGGGCATGTGCAGCCGCGGCCTTGCCGTCGCCCCCACCAGCTGGCATCTTGCGAATCATCTCAAAGAGGCCATCTTCGTTAATCGTCTTGATGCCGAGTCTTCTGATAGTCTCTAGTTTCTTCGGGCCAGCTTCGGTACCAAGAACAACGTATGATGTTTTCGAGCTGGGAGCACCTGTGATTTTGCCGGCGTATTTCTTGACCAAGTTCTGCCCTTCTTCTCGGCCAAGCGTGTCAAGTACTCCTGTGAAGACAAACGTCAATCCAGCCAAGCAATCCGGTTGACCTTCAGGGAGCTCTTTGGTACCTGCATTGACGGGAACTGTACTTGCGTGACCTCCAGCTATGTTAAAGTCGAATTTCCTAGATTCGTCTCTGGGAGGAGGAGTAGGAGCTCGAACCGTGCTAATAGACTCCAGAATCTTCGCAGCTTCCGAGTTATCAGGCTCCGGCGCTTTCTTCTCTCTTGGTTTTCTGGTAGTTGTGGTACTCTTCTTGGTCTTTTTCTTGGGCGTCTCATCTTCGTCATCCTCATCGTCTTCAACTTTCCGTTTGCGAGATGTGGTTGCTTTCGCCTTCGACTTCGAAGCACTAGCAGTATTCGTGGTGGGAATTTCGGCCATTTCCAAATCACTATCATCAGCAGGGGCGGCTTTCCTACCAACAGCCTTCTTTCGAGGTTGTAATGGTGCATCGTCACTGTCTTCGCTCTCTTCATAGTCATCAGCTTTCCGTCCTGTCTTGAATTCGTCTGCTTGTATGTCATCATCGCCGCCATCCTTACTGTCGTCGAGCTTCACCTTCACATCATCGTCGTCGCTGTGCTCAGCATATGTTGGTTTTTTTGCTGAACCTCTGGCTGAGCGTCGGGCGCTATTCGGTGCAGAGCCATTAATATTAGACTTCTTCGGAGTCACAGCAGAGCCGTTGGTAGCAGATTTGCCATTGGTAGATTTGTTGCTTGCGAAGTAAGCTGAGCTAGTAGTCTCCTCTTCTTTGACGACGTCCTTCGTTGGTTTTCGTTTTTGAGGTGTAGCCTTCTTTGGCTTGACTTCTTCGACATCATCTTCATCGTCCGAAACCACTTTACGAGATCTGCCTTTGGTAGCAGCCTTTTTTGGGTTCTACAATTGTTAGCAAACTCACAGAGATCTGGTGAGAGCATAGAGTATACCGATTCCTGGCTCTGGACCGGAGTTGGAGGTTTGACACCACCACCTCCGCCGAAGAAGCTGCGAATGTCACCAGGCATCGTTGTGAAAGTGAAAATGTCCTGAGGCTTATCGGTTGTCCATGGAAGTTTCTCAGTTAGACTGCCTCGGAGGAAATGAATAAGTAGATAGCTAAGTGTGGCTCTGCTGTTGGCTGTGAAGTGACCACACCTTTTCGAGATTGAGGAGGAGCGATCATGACGCGACACGCGCTCTTCCGACGCGCTCCTGTCGATATTGATTACACTACGAGGCTGCAGCCTTGTCGTGCCTAAAGTGCTACGAAATGCGAAATGGTAGCAACTTGTACTGGCAAAGAACGTTAACCCATACACATTTTGCATCAGCAACCACGCTACAGCAGTCGCAGACCTGAAGAATGCGTGTAGATTGAAGAGTTCCGAGTCCCTCCCGAGATACTATAGAGCCACGACTAAAAACACAATACATCATGCCAGGAGCTTCACTGCGGTCGCTCGGTAAGTACATTTTGGTCTCAGACGATGTCGGCTGATCGATGTTCAGTCGCGAGCCTGGAAGGTCTCATACTGAAACAGGTGTCATCACATCAACCCTTAATAAATCGCACACCCACCCATATAATAACCTCACATTTATCACGACGATCAGCATGGCCATCAAGCTCGCAGCGCACCTTCTCAACGACATCCGTATCGCAAAACTGGTTACGTCCCAACAGACCTGAAAAGAGCAAATCCCGAGTCGGACGACCAAGGATCCAGACCGGCGGCAGTATGCGCGGCACAACTGTTTGCTGGGGTGACTACGGACTACGTATGAAGGACCACGATCGCCGAATATCATCCAAACAGTTACAGCTCGGCTACGATACGATCATGCGCAAATTGAGAGGCTCGGGGCACTTCAAGCTGTACACGAGAGTATCTGCGAATATTGGTGTGTACACGAAGGGAAACGAGCAGCGTATGGGTAAGGGTAAAGGCAAATTCGACTACTGGGCAGCTAGAGTTCCAGTGTCAAGAATAATCTTCGAATTGAGTGGAAACGTGCACGAGAAAGTGGTGCGAGAGGCATTTCGACTCGCTGGGGACAAGCTGCCAGGGCAGTGGGAGACGGTGAAGAAGGGTGATCCGCCGGTAGTAGGAGTGACGAAGTTGAATGCGGAGAAGGGCATAACCTTTGAATCTCTGAAGAGAGCGAGGAAGGATGTTGAGCCGATGAGCAAAGATGCTAGCGATGATGCAATGGTCATAAGTACAATCGAAGGCCCACCAAAGACAGTGAGCACAGATACGGAAACTGTATAGAGTCCAACTGCTGAACTAACTTTGCCGTTCTGTGTTCAGCTTAGAAATCAGATCCTGGCTCAATTCGAGCTCAAGCTCCGACATTATGGTCATGTACGCCACTCTTTGCAGAATATTGCTGCGATGTTCGTGGGTTCTGGTCACTGTCCTCCAACTTCTGTTGTGCTTCTGTGCCGCCATAACCGCCTTCTTGGTTAGCTGAGCCAGTAGAAGTAGTGGTCATACCTCCAACGCCTGACTCTGAGATGTTCTGTCCATATCTGATATTCTCTGTAGTCTGCTTCGCTCGATCACTGTCGACGCCAGAATTGTCATCGACGGTCGTTCCAGGTACATCGCCTAGAGGGAAAAAGTTAGATTATCGACTGGGAGGAGCCAGGCCATACTAACCACCAAGCTGTCCGCTCTGCTTGCTATGCGGTTTGGTGACAGTATGAATACTCTCATATTGAGTCGATTCACCACCTTTCTCAGTGTCCATCATGTTTGAACTCATATTTGCTTTCTCTGCTGCGAGATCTGCGATCGAACCGGATCTGGTCCTGTCTGCACTACTGCCTCTAGAAGTGGATCGACTTGTACTCTTTGAGAGATCTGGTGCAGCGCTCTGGGTTCTGCTTGTAGATGGTGTATTGCTATTGCTTCTTCCTCGTCCGGATTGTTTGAATTCGTTGAGCCAGTGACAAGATATCACGTTCTCGATTTCCTGGGTAAGAGCATGGAATAAGTCCATGAGATTAAACGTTGGGCTCAACCCATGTCTTGCTGAAATGCAGTAGCAGGAGCATTTCGGAAGTTCCACCTACACATGGCTGTCATGTCTGCTCACGCTAGTGACGTCAGGTTGCGGAGACGTCCACCATCCACCATCCTGACAGGAATGCACGAAAATGGTACTCGTGTGTCCATGCGAGCATCTGTGGATGGGAAAGGGTAGCTAGTTGCAATGCAGGCACGATCAACAGACTACTGCTGCGAATCTGCTAGAGTCGAAACCTATACACCAAAACGAAATCAAGTAAGGAAGCAAGGTTCAAGCAGCACAAGGTAAACGTGGATCATTCTGCATCGTGATATTATCAGGTTGTCTTTCTCCCTCCTTTTCTTCTTTTGCTGTACTCCTAGCTAGATGAGCTTCAGTTCCTGGAATCGTTCCAACCGAAATATTGCTAGTCGTTTGGTTTAAGTGTGAATCCTATTTTTCTCTCTCTCTTTATTTCAGAGATTCCACCCGTCCTTTCATTTAGCATCCCCGCCGTCGTCTCCTTCACCTTCACCCTCGTCTTCTCCATCAGTTTCCTTCTTGACTTGCTCCTTCTTGCTTGACTTCTTAGCCTTCTTGGTAGGAGACTCCTCAACATCAGCATCAGCTTTCGTCTCGATCTTCTTGCTGCGTTTTCGGGATTTGGGCGTTTTGCTGTGAGTTGTGGCTGCAGCGTTCTCTTGACCGTCCTCGCGAGAACCATTAGTCTCAACCACCTTCGTAGAATCTTTGCCGCTTTCCAATACGAATTTGTTGTCAGCTTCAACAATGCCCTTGAATCGTCGTTGCGCATTGCCATTCGTGTTGATACCCAGTCTTTGTGCCAGTCCGCCGTAGTTGGGCTTGAATTCGTGGGCTGTTGCAAGTATCTGAAGCAGGAATTCGACCTTTTCTTCAATAGGGAGCGACGCCATATTGGTCGATGGATCTTTGTGTTTGCAAAGAAAGATTTCGCAGGATCTTGACTGGTTGCGCAGTCGACAAGGTAAAGGAAAGCGTTGCCGGAAGAAGAAGCTTCCGACAGGAGGATGCTAGAACATGACAGAATAGTTGAGTGGATTTTTGTTTTGCCGAGTGAAGATTGCGGTAGTGCAGTAATATCTGGTCGGCAGCATCTGTTTTCTCAATTTGTTCTTTACTCATCCTCACTTTATGCTTTGGCTTGCATCCACCGTTGCTCTTCCCGCACACTTGGTCTTTCGACACTGACATTGGGGAAACGCCTCGTAGTGAGCAGATGTGTGCTTTATAGAAACCTTACAAGGGTGCCCTGCTCAGCCATACTTGGTGGCATCGAATAATGCGAAGTTGAAGCCATTGAGAAGGTTATGTCTCAGTCATTGAGACTTCGCATGACTGCTTCAAAGGCCACTAATGCTGCAGCATTGGCAGGGAAAGCTCTTAGGAAGCACGGCAGAAATCCTCTCCAGAACGCTCTGTACCCGCCTTCCTGATAAATTGTTTTGACAGCGTCTTTCCAGTGATAGAATCTTCTAGTGCCATCATTGAGTCCACCTCCTAACGGATCAGTCATAATCCTCTGCTTGACGACGTCAGTCGGATACGTGGTCAGCCAGAAGACTTGAGCACTCAGTCCACCAGCCCAGAAGTTGATGACTGGGGTCGAGAGCTTGGTATGGTTCTTCAATAATTTGGAGAACAAGTCATAGCTGCCCCACCAGAAGAAGAAGAACGATCTGAAGATCAAGGTCGACGTCAATCCATGCCAGAGTCCCGGTATGCCGTGGTGTTTTAGCAGTTTCCTCGCACAATCAATTGGTCCGCTATACAACCTATCCGCTTTCTTGGCGGCGTACTGAATCTGCAAGCGCGCCTTGACATGTTCGACCGGAGCAGCAATGAAGGAGACAGTGCTACCTGCTCCTATCCCAGCCAGTCCATGGCCAAAAGATGACAACGTTCCACTCTTGATCGTCTCTTCACTGACAAACAAAGGATTTTGCCAGACGTGCTCAAGCAGCAGTCTGCGGTATATAGTCAGACTGCCCAGCATTAATGAGTCCATCGCCATCCATCCAAGCAGTGGAGGACTTGCACCTTTGTAGAGTCCTCTTACACCCTCATTCCGCACGGTTTGAAGAACACAGTCCAGAGCACCATGGAATCGACCATGTTCGGCAGTTTGCATGCGCACTTTGATTGTATCGAAAGGATGACCCACTGATAGCTTCGTGACACCAGAAAAGACTCCTGCTACGAAACCCCTGTAGTCTTTGGCTGAGGCTGCCTTGGCCGGCTGGCCCTGCCCGATAGCTTCATTGCTGTGTGAAGATATATCAGGGTTTGCGATGGTGCTATGTTTTGTGAGCGTGCTGATCGCGTACAGTCAAATCTTTCCATCATACCTATCAATGCTGGCCGACATCAATTCTCCTTCAGCTGCAGTCCCTTCGTCAGAAACGAGGCATCTCACCAACGATAGATGGTCCGATAGCGCACCGGGAGCTCATCGTCATGAAAGGAGCCTACACGCAAAGACCATGGCCGAAGATTGGTACTGCATGATTGTTCTTGAATCGGCAGACCTTCGGCAAAGTCAATCGGGGTTCGTGCCAGATCTGCCCGTCACGGATCGACATCTCAGATCGCCCGAACGAAGCTTAAAATGGTTCGAACGAGGAAGGAAGCAAACAGGAGTCAAAGTCAACTCTGTTTAGCGACTACTGGTACGAGAACTATGTGGGATCTTACAAAAACATCTTGATTATCGAGCTCCGGCTCACCCGCAAAAACAGTAATCCCTTCAACCATGTTGGCACCACATCATAAGTCCGCACTGGACAGAATGCATGGTGTTGGTAAGTTTAGACCCCGGGAAGCAACGGAGAACACTGCTGGTGAACCAAAGCGGGTGTGGACATCTTTGATAACAAACACCAAATATCTTTCCGGGCTTATCACCTTGGACTATTCACTCAAGAAGCAAGGCAGCAAGTATCCTCTTATCGCACTCTACACGGACACGTTCCCGGAAGAAGGAAAACAAGCACTCACAGCTCGAGGTATTCCCGCCAGAAGAATCGAGTATCTGCTTCCGTCTGTGCCCAAGGCGTATGCCAACGATCCGCGATTCTACGATTGTTGGAGCAAGCTGGTGCCCTTTAGCCTGACCGAGTATGACCGAGTCGTCCAAATGGACAGTGACATGTTAGTGCTGAAGAACATGGATGAGTTGATGGATCTCGAGCTTGACCCACCAGAGATGGGAGGTGATGGCGATAAGGTGTTTGCGGCCAGCCATGCATGTGCTTGCAATCCTCTGAAGAAACCACACTATCCTAAGGATTGGGTGCCGGCCAATTGTGCCTTCACCAGCCAACACAATGCTCCTGACCAGGCCCAGAAAGAGGGTGCTTCTGCCTTGGCTGGTATAGCATGCCCGAATGGAGGTCTACAGGTGGTCAATCCGAGCAAGGGGGTGTATGATAAGATTCTAGAAACGCTGCAGAACGAAACTTTGACGGCGAGTTATGAGTTTGCAGATCAGAGTTTACTTGGCGAACGCTTCAATGGAAGATGGGTGCCAATTCCTTACGTGTACAACGCCTTGAAAACCATGAGGTGGAAAGGTGTGCACGATGCTATCTGGCGTGATGACGAGGTCAAGAATATGCATTATATTCTCAGCCCCAAGCCATGGGACGAGACGATAGAAACCACGGCCGACGAGTCGCATAAGTGGTGGATTACTACCAATGCTGAACGGTTAGAGGAGGAGAGGGCAAAAGGCATAGAGAAGGGCTTTTAGCGAGGCGCAAAGGACGGTCGAGCTCAAGACAGCAAGATGGCGTGCATGATTAGACTGCACCTTAGATACTTGAATCTTGTTCATTGGATTTCAACACACAGACGTGATGCGAATCGGAGTGATGCAAGTTCTCCGCTGGGTCCTAGGTTTGCACATGAGAACTTTTCAGCCTGATCCACCGCTACAGCTCACGCAAGCCGATAGAGCAGTATTCGATGTAGCCTTACTGCTAAAACCCATTGAGTGTGCTGTAATCAAGTGTTGCTCACCTTGTGCATGGGCCTTACATGCACTCATGTGTTTAGAAGCTGCGATTCGGGTGCTTCGTTTGCCTTCTGCATGCTGCACGGCAGACTGTGTGAAAACCGGTGAGCTTATCCGGTCTATCTCGTTGGTCACTGTCTTGGTGTAGCCTGTGCAGACGGGATTGCAACATGGCACCGCCATATATACTCTTGGTAGTCATGAGGAGTATCTCGGCAGACATAGCTCTCGAGCGTTGATGACAGGATTGATGGAGTTTGTGGAACGTGGGTAACAAGGTTCAGTTGAGACGGAAAGGCTCATGCAGAATATAGGTATTGACAGCCAATGAAGTGAAAGGAAAGACGGAAATCTGCTGGCGATTTGTGTAATAAATGGCAAAGATGTCTCTATTGGAAGCCTCGATACCTGATCCAGCTGCAAGCATGACTGGTCCACCACGTTGAATGGGGTAACCCACACACGCATATGTCGTGGCTAGCCAAGGCCACGCCGGCATAATGCTGCAGTCCAAGGTGAGGCGAGATCGAGTCAGGCAAGACGAAGCTGATGCAGAGTGCAGGAGACTACGGTCGTGCGCACCCAGTGAAAGCGATGCTTCCATCCGTAGCACAGCCGAGCAGAAATACTATGATTGGATAGGCATCGATCGCTTCTGTAGAAATATCTGCAACGAGGAACGTGCGTCTCTGTTAGCGCTTGATGACAGTCAGGTATTGGCTCTTGCGATCAGTCTAGTATCCTCGAGTGTTCGTCCATAACGTGGTCAGTGATACTGCGGACTGAGCGGCTACCTGTCCGCTTGTAACGTTTTACATGACACCAATCACACACTAACATGTTTACTGCCTGCTACTTGGGTCTTCTAAGCCTAGAGCTAGCTATGGTAGACCACACAAGGGCTTCAAGTTCTGGAAGCACAGTATGAATGCGTCCCTTTAGGACAGGGAAGCTAATGCCCACATAGCAGCTGGGTGGCAGACGGAAGGGACGATCCTTTCTCAAACAGGACTCCATCTGTGGGCTCGCTCAATCTCAATCTGTACATGTAGTGTCTGGCTTCCTCTTCACTGCAGCATCTAGTCGTGTGCTTCTTCTCTTCGTCTTCGTTTTCTGCACTTCTCATGAACTCTAACTCGTCTGACAACTCTGTATCAACTAATCGTGCTTGAACTTGAACACTTCTGAAACCCTCGGACGCCTCTCTGCTTGCCGCCCAACGTTTGAGTTGCGTCACGCAGCCACTGCCCCTACCCGAACGATCTCCAGTTGGACAGCAGCTGTCAATCATGAGCGTACATGTTTTGCTATAGCAAACAGACGTCAATTCGCCTGCACAACTACATCATTTTCAGGAGCATCAGGTTCCTGTGTCACCTATACCTTCGACCTGAACAAGAGTAGATCGAAGTGCAGCATTGTAGTGTTCCCACCTGCTCACCGCTTGAACGCTAATTACTCTGTCTGGCTGAACACTACATGACCCTGCTCCTACGACCTCGCTGCAGCTTTTGCCACTGGTTGAGCAGATGTGAGAACAATAGCTAGTTAGGAAGGATTATTTCAGCCAGAATGTGCGTTAGGAGTAAGACCCAGTACGGCTGTGGTCACTGTGTAAAGATTACAGAACCATGCGACATTCAAGATTGCACTACTATGGCCAAATGGAAGTTTCCCGTACACAAAGATTGTCAACAGTGTAGATCTGGCGGCGATACTATCAAAAGAGGCAGAGAAGGTCGTGGCCGATATGCTCGAGAGATCTGTAAACGTGAGGCACAACAATCCTCCTCTGCTGACTCGCTGTCTCCTCCAAGCCTCAGCTCTCCAGTTAGCCCTTGGGCATGCAACGACCCTCCTCAATCACGAGAGAAGAGGTGGGACACCCCTACCCGGCAGAGAGCCGATGAAGCCTGGATCACTGAACATGAGCGTCGTCAATCTGACCTCGAAGAGGCTGTAAGCAAGATATTTCTCAGTAGCCCTCGAAAGTCTCGGAATCAGTACGAGAAAGTCATTGAAGCTGATGAGGTTGAAGAACCTGACGATCTAGAGCTGCTGTCCCCTCTGAGGCTGCGTCCTCTCAAACTCCTAGCATATGAAACGTCACACGGCTCGGACAACTCCCGCTCCTATCACTCCAGTAGAAAGGCTAGTCACGACAGCAATCGAAGCACACAACACAAAGAACTTGTCCTTGAGACACCCAGGAGACAGCTTTACCTTGAGACCACCTGGGCCAGTCACGGTAGAGAGCCAGCACCTCAGCAATTGGTTCGTAAAACCAGAAGGGTCAAAACTGAACCTATCTATCCTCAGTCATGTTCTCTCCAAGCTCCAGTCACGATCCTCCCCACAAGTAATTCCATCATGGGAGCTCATTGGACAAACCAGTACGAAACAATTGTTCAGCCATTACAGCATGATATCTATTACCCAAGGACATACCCAGTTTATTGATCTCAACGTACAGTAGGACGGTTCCATCACGCCCATCAGGAGGCGATTAAGATAGAGATATATTGTACCAGACACGTGTCGTATATACGAAGCAGGAGCGTCGTTTACAGGATTCGCTAAGGGGCGTAGGCGCATTGTTTCTGTGAATAGCATTCACAAGAGCACGCAATGGTTATGTCGTTACCTATTCTTGGTGCAGGTCTCTCGTTCGTTCACAGATCCTGTTCGCACACTCCTTAAACACTAAAAAGGTAGGTGTCAGGTGTACGTCAAAATATGTGCCATCCAACTCGTCTCGAGCTCACGATCAATTTGGATAGTCTTGTGCGGCATTCTTGCTTTCGTTGTTGCCTGAATACAGGGGCACGGAAGCCACGAAGAAGAAGCAGCATCTCAACCATGCCCCACAATGTAGCAATTGCGGCCCCAAACCATCACCTGATTTCATCTTCGCCGAGCTTCCAAGCCTTCTTCACGTATTCGCTTGACTCAATGTGACATTCACTGTTTACAACTACCAATCAAGACGCTGGCTATCCACATGGAGCAATTACGCCTATGCTATTCTCGCTTGTGGTGACTTTCCAGAAGCTTGCCATAAATAGAGCAGACCTGTTGTGCCTTCCATGTTGACAGCACGTCCTGGACAGCCTTGCAAGCTGCGACGCCATGGTTTGGAACGAAGACTTTATGCAGGGCAAGCTCGTGACGCACGAAGCATCACAACTGCCCTTTCAACTTTAAAGATGTCTTCTCATCCTCTGGGTACCACTCAACCTTGTGATGTTGGCTCAAGCTGTACACCTTAGACGAGATTCATGTCGTCTCTGTGGTAATACTGTCTCAATATCGGCTCTGATCTTGATACACTCACTATTGATATAGCGTGACACGACACTGGCTCGAAGTCAAGACTGACTTACACAAGAGATACTGTGTATCCTAGGCAGGAACAAACTGCAAATTCAACAGGATGCCTCGAGCGAAAGAGAAGTCGTCTGGTGGTCTATCAATCGAACTTGACGACAATCGAAAATTCTACACGCCAGGAAGTAAAGTCTCGGGAATAGTCACGTTAAGTACAGCTCAAGATTTTGCAATTGGTTCTGTGAATATTGAGTTCTACGGTAGAGTCAAAGGTAAGCAATACGTCGATTTTGTAATATTGATCCATGCTAAGTCGACTAGTGTTCATGGTATACAGCCACGGTAATGGAGAAACCTACTATCGTGGTCGAGCACCTCTTTTCACACAATCTCAGATGATGTACCAAGGCTATCATAAGAAAGGCGCCGGCACTTTCACCTGGGATTTTTCTTTCGACCTCCCTGTCAATCCTGATGTAGCAACGATCAAGCAAGCGAAGCATCAATGGAAGGACAAGGAACATTTCTTGTCCACGGACGATTACATTCCTGGTCATCAAATGCCACCTACCTTCAAGATGTGGAAGTGGGGCTTTGGCTATAGGTGGCATGCTTTCGTTGAGTATGTGCTGATGGTCGAGGTAAAGGAAGCGCAGGGAGCATCAATGGTCTTACCAGCAGCCTCGAAGAAAGCAGTGAAGCCTTTGGTGGTCAAGCACGTGGCTACCTCTCATGCAGATACACTGTCTCTACCAATGGGAGTGCAGTTCGCACTTCCTGATCAGCTTATAGAGAAGTCACATCTTGGCCGTTCCTCCTTGAAGCAACAACACCTACAATCTTCCAGTAGCAGGCATACTATAAGGACGTCAAGGTTGCACGGCTGGAATCGCGATCAAGGAACCTCATTGTCCTTTTCTAACACTATACGAGACAGAACAAAATCACTCTTTAACTCAAGCAGCCTACCGTGCTTTACATTTGACCTCCGTGTGGACATTCCTGAGGAATTACGCCTCTTACAGCCGGGTTCTATACCTATCCTCGTGAACGTGGTTCCGGTACAGGATGAGTCCCTCACTACGATACAGCCGGACAACTATCCAAACTTACGAGTATCTAGCGTGACGCTGGAGATCTCGGCATCAACGTACATTCGATTCAAGAGTATCCTACCTGCAAAGATAAAAGCGAAGTACGATGTCAAATTGCTCGACCGGCAACCTGTCAACCATACCATCAACATACGACAACGTCAACATCGTTGCCTAACGAACGATCACAATCAGGAGGAGGATGAAGGGCCGAATACAGCACTGGAGCACGGCATTGATCTTTCGACCTTGCCTGGTCTTGCTCCAGCACTAGTATGCGCTAAAATGGGTCTTTCCGGCCTCGAGAAGCCTCTTGTCCCAACGTTCAATACCTATATCATCGCTCGAGAATACACTTTAAGCTGGAAGCTCGAGCTTGAGGTCGCGGGCGAGAAGCTGATCGCCAGTAATGACGACAAGATACGCGTCAGGGTCTTGCCACCAGAAGCGGAAGCACTCGAGGCTATCATGCGGGAATCTGACGCCACAAAAGCAGAGGCTTGCGATGAGGCGGCAGACGAAGAATTAGATCACGACTCAGAAGAGATGAAAGCCGGAAGTACGTGCAGAAAGGCGAAGAGCCACAGGAAGACTTGTAGCAAGAAGAGCAAGTCACAAGAAGCAAGCGAGGAAGCCGCCGCAATAGAATCTTTCACGGCTACTGCTAGCAATTCCAGGTGTGATCAGCACCATGCAGAGGACGTCCTGCCTACATATCAATATCAGAGAGAATTCGTATACCGAAACGAAATTGATGAGCCACCCAGGTACGAAGCACAATGATTTCTTTTGTGTCTCTCTTCCTCGTTCCTCTCTATTAATGGGTGTGGACTGAGTCTTCGCCGACAGTGACGATAGACCTCGATGTTGGGTCGATAGGGTGACGGCAGTATTCAGACGGAGTTCTGGTCACGGTCAGCCTGTTGTTATTGCATAGCACGTTTGGCTTGTGTTTCTGGTTTTTGGGATGTTTCGGAGATATGAGGCTGGAGGCGAGGAGTGTCAGGAGGGCCTATAGGGGTCAGGAGGTACTTGAGCCTGTGACGGTCGGATCCGCTAATGCGGTACCCGGTCTGTGCTGTACTCTCGGATATGGACAACGACGAGCATCAAAAGTAAGAGATAGCGAGTGCGGCTCACCAAAGGCTGCCAGTCCAGACGATCGTTCTCATCATCTCGATATTATCTTGCGCACATGTGCATCTGTATCCCCAACATCGTCATGAGACATTCTCAGCTACTTCGTTCCTCAATGTCCTTCTTTCAATCGAGCAGGGTACCGATTAGTTCCCCGTTATGCTCTTCGCTACCATGCTCACCATCCGCGACCTGCTCTGTAGTCACGATTTCTGGGCAGCGCTTCAGGTGGCTCCGGTGCTCTGTGCTTCCCCAGCCTCTTTCTGCTCTCCTGACGTCTACACGACACCTTCCACTCAACTGCATTGTCTGCAAGAAGGATCAACCCACCATCTTCATCCCCAACCACAATGTGTCATGATCGCTGACTCTGTCCAATCTGTCAGGCAAGAGCAAGAGCAAGGCAAACTATTGCAATCCCCATTCACCAGAAGTCTCGATTTTGTGACCTTTCCCTCGTCCGGACATAACTTAAAGGTTTAGGATATACATACTTTTCTGGCCGAGTAGGATGGTGATGGCTGGTAGTGACTGATGGCTTGCGAGGTTCTCTTCGGTTTGTGTACAGGCTGACATCGTCTCCAAGGTGTAAGTGGTCTGTTTGGATCGAGGCTGGATTATGTGGGTGCGCATACTGATGCATGTTGATGTGATCGTGACACATCGTCGATCGGTTGAGGCTTGGCTCATGCTGTGCTCGACAATCATGATCACAAGAGTGTCTGTTGAGGACTGTCGTGTGAGCAGGAGCAGGCGGAGGATATGCAATTGGAAGGTCTGAGGTCGGTATAGCGTCACCACGAATTCTTGAATCTGTTCCGTGGCAACAGTGGTGATGGAATCGCGCATCTTCGTGCTGGCAGGCTTCGACATGATCGGTTTCGAAGATTTCTGCCTCGAAAGGGAACTGACAATTGTCTTTGCGCATACACCCAAGAATTCTGTGATCGGAGGAAGAGATCTCAGGCTGCAACAAACCACCAGGTTGATACCCAACAATTGGCAAGTAAACCCGGGAGCTCAGATACCGCTCAAAGACAGGCTCAACAGACCTCGCCGGTTCAGGCACCATACTCAGCCACCTTTGCAAATCTTCTTGCGGTATCCCAGCTCGCCGGCTATAGCATAGCTTGCAGGAACAACCCTCTCCATGTGCCGATTCATTCTTATCCCTGGCACGTGTACGACGTAACTCGTAACGATATCCTCCTGTTGAGCGGGCGCGGGCGCGTGGCGTGTCTCGAAGTTTGTGTTGGTAAACCTCCAATGCCAGGGCGTACCAAGAGGGCATCCAAGCTGGATAGGGTCTGGGCTTGGTGGATTTTGTAGTCTTTGTCGGAGTCATGGTGTAGACGCTGACAGCAACGTCAGAGGAATGGGCAGGACTGTATATCGTGATGCAGAGGCATAGTCCCAAGTCGTCTGTGAAATGAGATATTGTTCGCACGACTTAGCTAGTAGCTCATTTGCTAAGCGCAAATATGAGGTTGAGCAAGCATGGTTTTGGTCAACCCGCAATCTGTATGGCAACCGACCCAATTGCATCGTTCACGGTCATTGGCAATTGTGTTTCTGTAATGCGCTTGCGTGGATGTGCTCGTAAAAAGTTGATTGTTTGACACAAATGATTGTGCTGGCAATAGGTTGGTATTAGGTCATGCTTGCTTCGAATCTTCGATCATTGCCTCGATTCTATGGAGTACAACCACGTCTCTCATGCCACATCGCAACAGCGTGTGAGTTTCTCGGAATTGGGCTTGAAATCCGAGTCGTGGCAGGTCTAAGACGTTAAGTCAAAATTTGAAACAAAGGTAGGCTTGGAGCACACATTAATTGTAATGTAATACCAATGTGGACCCCATTCGTGAGGCACCTCAAGTTGATTAGAATAAGTTTATAATGATGACTGTTCTACCACAGCAAGTGCTGGCACAAGTCTCCTGCATGCGAAGACAGAGACGCAGGTATCATGGATCACATTAATAATGGTCAGAGGTTTAGCAATACGATCGCGCTATCAACAAATGCACTGCATAGTAGTGTGGTTGCGCGACTTCAGGGACGTCGTCTTAATACCAGAAGTGACAAAACAGCCTCGGAGGAGGTCCCGTATATACACTATTCTCACCAAGGGTCACCGCCACGCACCCTGACTCAAAGACAACAAACCTTGCACACAATCCAAATCTTCACCTTTCGCTTTTCCATTAGGTGGTCTCCTCACTTGGTTCTTACTGCCCAACGACGTGGGGATGGGATGCGCGTGCTCAGTTCTTGCGCCACTATGCCCTTGAAAAATAGTGTCTCGTTGTTGCGTAGACTGTTGTGATCTTCGAAAATCGTGGACGGCGTGACGTGTTCCTGGTAACCAGTTTTCTTTATCAGAATCAGTGCCGGAGCTGCGGCGGTAGTGTCCGGATTGCAACCTTTTCGCGCTGTCCTCCTCAGATAGTCCATCGGAGCTCTGCAATCTGGCCATGGACGATTGCGCTCTCGGCAGGCCGGGCTTTCCCTTGATGCTAGATGGTGTTCTTCTCATGTTGTTGTGTTTTGCTGCATTTGGAGTTAGTGGCAGTGTACGCTTCGAACTGGCTGAACGCATCAGTCCTAAGGCTCCTACAGCTGAGCCTGATGCCTCTTCTTCCGCACGTGCAGCCAGCGAATGTCGGGCAGATCTGTCACAATAGAATTCCCAGGTTCTTGCGTCTCTCGACCTTCCAATCGCTCCTTTGGCAGAGCCTGGCACGTCTCGAAAATTGAAAGTACTTGCAACATCACTTCGGGCCCTCGCTAAGCCGGACGAACGTGGAGTGACCATGTTCGAAGGGGGTGCGGGTCGCTCTTTCGGAGGAGATGGTGTCATTTCATCATTGACGCGTATTTTGACGGAGCCATCTGCAGAAACGGCTAGACGCACAAACGAGGATGTGCGTCGCAAAGACTTGGAATCTTTTGGTGATTCATCCTGGGGCAGAGGCTGGGAACCATTACCAGTCATCTGTTCGTGGCTTCTCTTCCTTGCGATGGGAGCATTTGAGCTCGGAACCGTAGTCGCACTAGATGGCTGTGATAGTCCGCGGTTCCCTTCAATGGACTGTCCTAGACTTGATGGTGGTGTGAAAAGAACAGCACTTGTGTTTGGCGTTTTCTGCAAGGAGGTAGTAGGGCTGGAAGATGTCGGAGCTTCTGACTCATTGAGTATCTCTTTTATGCTCGGACCACGAGGAGACAGTTGATCCGAGAGAACTTGAGCTGAGGAGGCTCCTCCAACCAAGCTTTCCTGACTGTTCTCAGGTGTAGGCAATTGCTTCACAGCTTCAACAGGCACACCGTTACGGAAATGCGGAATCAGTTCGTGCGGTTGTAAAGGCTTAGCCTTTCTACGATCGTTCTGCCGGCGGTTTTGGAACCATATCTGTGAGGATATTAGTACCGTTGTAGATCGAACAGGCAAACATTATACCTGAACTTCCTTCTCCGTCAATTCTGTCTGCTGAACAAGAGTAGCGCGCTGCTCTTTATCAGGCTTCGAATTCTGTTGATACGCAGACTCGAGTATGGAATGGTCTCGGGGACTACAAGGACAAGTTAGTATAGTCGATTTGGGTTGGAGAATTGATCTGCCC
The DNA here is from genome assembly GCF_036872675.1 of Lithohypha guttulata. Classification (NCBI taxonomy): domain Eukaryota; kingdom Fungi; phylum Ascomycota; class Eurotiomycetes; order Chaetothyriales; family Trichomeriaceae; genus Lithohypha; species Lithohypha guttulata. The sequence goes on from NW_027042750.1 coordinate 2,621,531, forward strand.
GTTACCTTGTCCTTTTTCTTTTCTGAACCCGAGTAGCTGAGGATGTATCCAGGCGATGTGTGTCCTCAACAGCATTTTCGCTATTAACTCCAGGCGTGTCTTGACCTGGCGCCTCAACAGGCAGCGACAGCACCGAGTTCTCAGACATGCCTTCCAAGACTACCACAAACGCTGACAAAGTTGGTGAACAATACTGAAGAAACCTGGCAAAGTGCAAAGCGAGGCATGAGATGCGGAGAGGTCAAGATCGCGACGCGTTGAGTCGCAGCGTGACGTGATCTTGCCAAGCTTAATCGGAGTAAGAAAAACATCTTCGCCCGTATTGGATCATGCTGCTTCGAAACACGATGTTTTTTCTCTCTGTTGGTTACTGTGTTTGTTACATTCACAACGATCAAGCGCCTCATTCCTTAGGATACTTCTATATCCCAGGCCGCAACAATATGTCCTGACATATCGTTGTTTAAAGAAAGGATTTGTGATTGCCGAGATCATCGGATTCTTATTTGTTACACTTTATCGAGTCTGATATTCTCGCAGAATGCTAATCAGGCCTCCCGAAACTACAGATGAATAGCTCGACGGTGACTCAACCCATGAAATTTCGCGCCTGTCCGTTCGTCCCATTCGTGCCGTTCGTGCCATTCGTATCACAACAGCTATCACCATTGGCCAACCTACTTGCCTCGTTTCTGTTAGTTGGCAGATCGATGCCTGGATTTTCAGTAAAGAAGTCAGCAGGCCGCAATTTCAGTTCGTGAATCTCAACTGGCATGACTGGCCAGTCTTCTACGCGAGGGTTGTGTGTCAGGCCAAACGTGGCCCATACCACTATATCCTCGTTTTCTGTGTCCTCCTTGCGAGCGACCATATCTGCAACTCCACCTTGCTCCCGCGTTGATTGTAGGGTATAGCGGCCTGCGGCATAGAGCTCTCCATCCATGTGCTTTGTGACCCAGACATGGTGCTGTGCGAAGAGAGCCCGTTGAGCTTGGACTGAATCCTGATCAGCTAGGAGGAGCTGGGTGGCCATGGGCGCGAATTTGTACGAGACTGGTCGACCACTTATCGGATTGATACTGCTAGGATTTGTGATTTTGATGACACGGTTCTTGGTAATGTCTGCATCGAGCCAACGAGGCGATTTGATTGGCGTCTTGACAATCTCGTAGTAGTTGCCTCGTGGATTTGTCTTTTCATTCATCTTGACAGGGAGAGATTCTTCGATCACAGCAGTATTTTTGTGACCGTCGACCGCAGGATCTATGCGTATACAGAAGATATGCTGGTGGTTTTGAGCTAGAGCGCCTTCAGACACGACGTTGCCATAGTCCGACTGCTTGCCGGGATCAATGTTGACAACGGATACAATACCCGTAGCTCGAGTCTCGATGTTGATACCACCCATCGTATCAAGCTTGTAGGCAAAGATGTACTCGTAGTTCGCGAGAGTAATGATAAATTGCACGACTAGCTCACGGTTTCGTGCAACGACTGCTCGACCTGTTCGCCAATTCGTGTGTTTCCAGGCGATACCGTTGTCTTGTTCGTGCAGGCATACGACATTCGGTGCCGCTTCCGGTTTGCCTTCTGTGTCTGTGACGACACTGTCAAAATACTTGATCACTCCTAAGCAATCGCAGCCCAAACTTAAGTTGTTTGCGCACGTTCCTGCACCTCCATCACCGAAGTCAAACGCTTGCTTTCGCGCGAACGGATATCGAGCATCAGAGTATGGTACCGTCATCTCGGAAAAGGACAACCGATACATAACTGATCGACCTTTGAAGTGCAGATCGTGAAGAACAGCTCCTTCGCGTGGGTTGAACGAGACACGAAATCTCCACCCTTGCCATTCCACCAGAGAATTATCTGTGACTGTGAATGATGGGCCTTCTGGCTGTGTAACGTTAAGTGGCTTCAAGTCTTTTCGAGGCCCATTTGGCAGAAGCTCCGGCACGTACTCTGACGTCGTACAGTGGTCGACAGGTCGAGGATTGTGCTTGGTAGGTTCCATAGGGTCGTCTTTGCCACCTGTAGCTAATCTGTCCACTCGAATAATCTCTTGTGTAGTTGCGTCCATGACAGGGATGAAAGGTAGCGGGAATGAGTAAAAGTTTGAGTCCGGGTTCTTCGATCTTGTGTCCTGAGCAAAACACAGACCTTGAAAGTACCTTTTGTTGTCCTCGCCAGGTAGCAGACCGCCGTATGGCCATGGCTCAACGACCAGCTCAAATCCTTCTGGAAGCTTGTACTCTTCAAGGCACTCTTTGAACATCTGTGACTTCTCGACAGCTTCCACCAAGCTTCTGAACTCAGGGACCGTGAGAGAGGCATGAAATTCCTTGCCGACGACTTTGTGATCAAGGCGCTTACCGGCTGTGATGTCAACGACCGACTCATTGTAGTATGGTATCTTGTCATCCCCGATCACATCATACATTACCATAGCCCTTCTGTTGAGGGCCTCGGGTGTCTTGCCAGCATGTTCTGCCTCGAGGTACTTCTTAATCTCTGATTTGGGGGCTTCTTCAAGAAAGATGTATCTGAAGAAAATGTGAGTGTTCGGGTGCAGCTTAAGCACAATGTCCCGTGCCTTTTCAGTTTCTTGTGCAGAAAGCTGTTCGAAAGGATGACGTGCCATGTTGCTGTGGTGTGTGAGTCTTGTGTTAGAAGGGACAGAAGGAACAGACATAATGTAGGACGACACCAGGCAGGATATATAGTCCTGGTATGTTTGTCCTCCTCGAGAGCCCTACTCCATTGATATGGGACGTAGTTCAACGCCCCAATCAAAAGCACAATCGCATGCAGCTTCCATTTTGAGTCTAGTGAAGGCGAAAAGACTCCTCCAGATGTGAACACGGAACTTTGCTTCGATATTACAATGTCTGCTCGCCGGACTCCGTGGAGGCCATGGTAAAGTAGCAAAAGCTGAGCATTCATGAGCCCGACCGAGGACATCTCACTGACCATGGCGAAGTCGCTAGATACGTTGGATTGTCGCACTCAATGATGACTAAGTTCGGTCGGAACTAGCCAATCGAAGTAGCACAGGCATGACCTGGCCGATCTTGGCACAATTGTTGGAATAGCACAACTTCAGACAAGAACCAGATAGGTTCGAACGGTTCTGCACATGAGCTCAACCCGATGCATCGTCTTTGACATAGGCAGTCCTTAGACAAGCTGCTCTTGCGTCCGTGATGCGGATTGTTTCCGCTCTGAAGTGGTCGCAGGAATCACGGTAGCTCGACACTTCAGGGTCCACCTGCCTATAAAAGAAATGCAGAGATCTGAGAAAGCAGATGCCAGTGACATATTTCAGGCTTGGAACAGGAGGCCATCCATCGATTCTGGCTAAAGCGTTTCTCGTCGTTACAAGCTGTCCGCAGACTTCCTCGGTATATGTTGAAGTGCATAACAGCCGTAGTTCGACTGGTGACTAGATACTAGGATTCAAAGTGCCATCAGAGCAACGATAGCCCAAGTGTGGAGAGATGCGACGAGTTCGAAAGCAGCTCTGTGAAGTGATAACCGGATCTTTGAATTTGCTGCTTTCCTTGTTGCAGCAGATCCGGAGGTAGTCATGATCAACCATAGTAGATAGAGGATGCCAGATTTTGGGGCTGCAGAAGTGTGGTCCAAGCACAACGTGTGCCATAACCGACTGAGCGATAAAGTCGAACGACATGATAGTTGTTGTTGACCTTCTGCTTTGCCTTCAGGTATTGCCAAACGTACTCGTCCTAACTGATTTCATCCTCCATCGAAGACCTCAAGCTCGGAGACAGATTCTGAATGAGTAGTGCAAAATGCGATTGATGACTGTGGTCGTGTGCCCTAAAAGGACAAATGGTCTTGCACTGACCGCCTGACTCGATCATGCGTGCCCGAACGCGATGGAAGGCACGCGTCGCGGTAGTGCCGATCTTTTTTCTCGTAATCTGGCCATTCTCAACAGCAGTGCATACTCCTGAACAGACGCAGTCCTGAGGTCTGAAGGTGATTACGATCGCACCGGGATGTGGGTAGAACCTTTTCAAGCTGCTGGCTTGCATTAGACCTCGCCATTTCATGACGCCTGCAACTTTTTGACATATTGCTACTGAAAGCTCTGAGGGACCACGCATAATCTTGTAACCATGTCTCGGCGGCCTGTAGGTCAGCGACCACTGACCCTGACAGAAGAGTTAGAAAGGCTGGAGCAGTCGATCACACTAACCCTCCAGGAGATCGATCACAATTTCAGCCGTGCACATCGCATAGTTACCTCTAGTATCCTTCCTGTCGTTGAGCAATATTCGAACCATTCAAGAGAAGTTTGGGAGGGCTCGAAGTTCTGGAAGCAGTTCTTCGAAGCAAGTGCTAACGTGTCCCTGTCTGGCTACGAAGAGCACCAGTTTGCACAAGACATCGATGACCAAACAGGCACAGAAGAGTCGCAAGAAACATCCAACAGCAACTTGGAATCATCAGGGTCATGCCAGACGCCGACTGCTGAGCATGTCTCGAACAACTCAATCCAAGATATCGATCTTTCCAACCTCTCACTTTCTCCCTCCCATAGCACACCACGACAGCCACGACGCACGGGAAACAGAGGGGCATCATCACCCTACAAGAGTTTACAGCGGGATGTGAGCACAGACGTAAAGGAGGATGAGACATATGCTTCAGCTGCGAGAGACCTAAGCACTCCAAGCAAGCAGGCGTCCTCCCTGGTGGACGATGTTGCAATGACACCAGAACATTCGCCGGAAGTGGTGAGGGACCAAATGTCATTTCAGAAGCATCATACTATGCAAAAGAAACAGGATCCACTGCTTCACACGATACTTGACAAGAACTATAGGATACAAGCAACTCCTCTAGCAAGCAATACAACAACACGAAGGACTGCAAGAGTCCTGGGCACCGGAAGCCGCAAGCCAATAGAGGTGCCTCTAGATTCAAGTCCTTTGGCACCGCCAGAGCTGCACGCAGAGATCTTTGACTCCCCAATACGACGGGAAATTACGCAACAACTGCAAAAGCCACGAACACCTGGTGTGTCAGTCCTCAAGCCAGGTCCCTCGAGAGACAATGCGACCAGGCCTACACTAGCGAGTATCTGGGACTCCGACGATGAGGTCATAGACGAGGCAACTGGCCTGCCCTTCGGCGCCTCCCCACCGAAGACAATGCAATTCCATGTTCCTCAAAGCCGGCTACTCAAGACACCAGCCAGGGAAGCATCGAAGCAGATTGTTGACAATATTCTGGCCTCTGCTGGTGTTCGATATGGTGCTTACGGTGAGGACAAATCCGAAGAACTGGACATTGATCTTGACTTGGACGATTACGAAGATGGCAATATGGACGAAAGTAGTCCAAGTGTTGTGAGGAAAGCTGAAGGACTGGATAATGAAACATTTTAGGTTGCAAACCATCAAACAAAGCAGTGAACCAATGAGCATTGCGATTTGTATCTCATCATCGTGCACTCCAAATCGTGAAACCGAAAGCCGTAGCATACAGAGGAGCCCAGTATAAAAGCATTTTGGCTAGCTGGTCCGGCCAACGTAATGACTGTCACAAAGACCATTGTCCTCGAGTGTCGCATCGACCCCGAAGGGGTTTTAATTTATCTCCTACGTGGAGTTCAAGTGAAAGATGATTAAACCTGGGACACCCGCGTCGATCGTTCCGCTCCATTGTACCCGCTTTGCAGGACGAAGCTTGCACAAGTTTCAGACTTACGTGAACGGTGTGACGAGTTTATGCAGGTCAGCTATGTAGTAGCACTTGGCGTGCGATTTGGATGGACATGCTGAAACGACCTTGATCATGCTGGGCTGCTTGACTTGGGAGGCGTTGCGGAAAAGAAAGAATAGGCGAGCGACCTACCCACCTGACGGGTGCGATCACATTCGAGGTTCAAGCTGCTAAGCACGTGTGCAGCGCGTTATGTAGCCAGGAAGCGACAAATAGGGTAAAGAGATCTTGCAACTGCAAAGGGGGTTTCTACAAATCCTAGAACTACAGCTTTTTCGATAAAGGATGCCCTCTACCAAAGGCTTTCTATACTGAAACGTTCTTTAGTAAAGCTAGGATAATTGCAATGGATTCGAGCGACACTGGTGGAAAGTAAATCGACTCCCTGGCACCTCTGGCCTCACCTAGTGGCACTATTTTCTTCATGCAGCTAAACCCATTCCGGTCCCAAAGCACGGACCTTGCCTGCCTGGCGTCCATTACAGTTGTCGAAGAGAGTAGAAGTTGAGCTTGACTTTCGCGAAGCCCCGGACAGTGCATTGGGTGCCGGCTTGCCTAACCCTCGTCCTCTGTATAGCGTAAAGAGGACCCCCGGCTCTAATTTTGCTTACGAGGCTATCCTGGCACTGCCAGTAACACTCATTCGTACAGTGCACACCACATACCACTACTGCATACACAGAGTGCACTGCAGACCTTGCTGTCGATACAGTTCCCAGCAAAGGTTGTGCGTCGGAAGTCGCAGTCGCTTACCAAAGTGTTATTCACTTCGGGGCTCAGTCCTCTGTTCGCGGTCTCGCTATCGGAGTATTTGAGCGCACTGCATTGTGGTTTGGACTATCTACTCACCTGCGACTGGACGATCTCATCTCACCCTGCTTCCCGTGTTGTGTCGCAGCTTCCTCCCAGACCACGTCCTGCATGTGCAGCTGAGCTCTTGCTTCCCTCGCTGGATTGCGCCACTCGCTTGTCACTACGATTACAATAACAGCTACGACCACAGCCGTCAACTATCGGGATATACCTTTCACACCGTTTCCTGTCAACCTCGTTGGGTTGCTGCAGTCAAAGTCTGCCACAGAGGGTTGAGAGTGACGACACATACTCGATTCGATTCACAGCTCTGACCGCGCGAGTTCTACGTATAATCAACACGATCTTGGAGGAGCATTGCCCTGATTCTGTCAAGCAATATCAACGTCACACCTATGCGGTTGTACAAACATACTCAATCTATTTTGTTGCGGCGTTTGGATTGTGACGAAAAGGCCACTGGTTCGAGTCAATTACAGCACGACAAACCTGCGGCTTGAACAAAATGGCGGCCGCTACTATGCTTGACCAAATGCACTACACAGATTCTGCCACAGATCTTGATGAGCAAGCGTATCCGTGCAAGGGTTGTGGAGAGGTATGATCCTTTACATGGTTGCTGGCAGGTCATGGCTGATCATTACTACAGATCTTGGAAGAAGGAAAAGCCTTTGAACTTGGTGCGTTGCTCTATCACCTCTTCTGTACTATACATGCTAATCGTCCATAGCGGGCAACAGATGGCATATCGATTGTTTCCGTTGTAATACCTGCAACTCTCTTCTCGACTCCGACGCGAATCTTCTTCTGCTAGGCGATGGCTCTCTCATTTGCAACAACTGTACCTATAGCTGCAGCAGTTGCGGTGATAAGATCGAGGATCTTGCGATATTGACGGGAGATCAGGCGTTCTGTGCCAACTGCTTCAAATGCAGGAATTGCAAGAGGAAGATTGAGAACCTTCGTTATGCGCGGACTACACAAGGCATCTTCTGCATGGACTGCCACGAAGCCCTAATGGCTAGAAGGAGGAAAAAGACTGCCAAAGGTTCTTCTTCTAAGAAATCAGCCAATATAGACAAATCTCTGCCAGCTATTCCGCCTCCAGAAGCCAGGCATACAGCTTACGTTCCCAACTTTGCCGAGCTTGAAAGTCCACCCATGCCTTCGGTCGAGGTGCCCTCGGTATCGAGGACAATGAGCGAGCTACGACATGACACCGATTCGGACAACAGTCGTCCCCCTACCTCTTCCCAGCAACCAGTCTCCCGAGGCTTGACCTTACCTTCCACTACATACAAGGCAAACAGGAATTCCTTCATCGCACAAAGGTCAGATGCTCCAAGCACGGGAGAGGAATTCCTTATCCCACTTGCCTTCGATCCAAATCCACCAAAGCAGCCCCCAGCCACATCTAGTCAACAAACTACACCACAGATACGTCCTGAGACTGAACGGTCGCACGACTATTTTGCAACCAACAAACCACGTAGCCAAAATGGCTCAGTCTCGCAGTCTGCTAGTCCTCATGTCTCAGACAATAGACCAATCGATCACGCGCGAAAGCAACCAGATATAGTCCCAAGCAGGCAGAGTTCTAATTCTGCTTCCACTCATTTGCTAGCAGAACAGCACCAATCACCACATATATCACAGCTTGCTCGTAACGACTCTTCGAAAAGTGAGAATTTTCATTTGCAAGAAGCGCCAAGAAGCAGGAAAATGGCCTCCAACACGTCCACTCCCAGACAAGATGTAACACCTGCCTTGATCCAGCAGCGCAGCCCAGAAACAAGGGACCAAGCGTTCAAGTCTGACGGAGGTCGAGCTACGCCTCGCCAATCTTACGAAATGAGCCCACAATTCTCCGATGGTTTTGGTTCACCACAGCCGTTACAGTCGGTTGCTCGTGACATCCCAAAGCGAGGTGACTCACTTGCTACCAGTCAAAATTCAATTCCTCGGAAAGCAATCGATCCGGGCAAGCCTCTGAACGATGTCAGCAATGCAAGTCCTGCGCCTCGACAAGCTCCTGCCCAAGTAGATATGGCTAAAGCCAACGGTGGAAAGGTCATCTCAGCGCCAATCAGCTCGCCTGATTCTCAGAGCATCTATGACACGCCCAATATCCCACAATTCGATACTCCGCTTGTGGGCGACAAATTTGTCCAGCCTCGAGTACCACCTTTACCGCCGTTCAGCCACACTCGTTATGAAAGCATTAGCACACTCCAATCAGATGCCCAAAAATCGCCAAAACTGCCACGCTTCTCAAGTGGGGAAGGATTCACTTTGGAAGAAGATATCTCCAGAATCTTGGGCGTCGGGTTTGAAGAGCCAACTGCGAACGAGTCCTTTCTTCGCAGAGTTTCAAATTCCGTCCGCCATGGGCGTAGCTATAGTGATAAGAGCGGCAGGTTTTCGCGCGATCGATGGCCCAAGTCTCCAACTGTGACCGGCTTGGCAAGTCAGGAGATTAGCAGTCCAAGCACCTCATCGCCGGAGCACAGAGAAGAGCTTGCCTGGTTCAAGAACGAGCTGAGGCGAGAACGACAAAAGAATGTGGAAAGAGAAAAGAAGATCACTGAGCTTGAAGCGCAAATTAATGCCGCAGCTGATATCACTCAGGTTGATGTCGAGCTGAAAGAAAAGCGCTCAACAATGGTGGTGCTCGATACTCAGAAAGAAATCGTGGTACGCGAATTGGAAGTTCTGACCGAGCATATTGCCAATACTAAGAGAAGTGGTGAGCCTCTGGATATGAACAAGATGAACAGTGCCGTCTTGCGTGATCTGGCTGAAGCGCTCTCAAAGCTCAAACAATCATATACTCCGCAAATTGAGCAGCTGGTTCATAAAAAGAACGAGTTGACCGAGGAGATCTCAAATCTCAATCAGCAGAAAGACAAGAGCTTTCATGAGTTTGAACAACTCTCAATCAAGAACGCACAGTTGGCAGAATTCAACAACCAGCTCGTGGATCAGATCCAGAATATTTACAAAAGCAATCGTGGTCCAGGTTTAGAGGCTGTCAAACAACCTAGTGGTCTTGGAATTTATTCTCACCACAAAGAGCCATCGAAGGTATCAATTGAGGGTCGTGACACCAAATCTGTGGAAGCCGTACCTACCTTCATAGACCCTGGCCAGACCTATGAGGCAGGCGAAGCTGGTGCCATACAAACAATCGGAGGAGCACAAGTCGTGGAGATGAAAAAGGGTGCAGTCGCGAAAAGGTTCGACTGGAGAAAAGGTCAAAAAATGGCCAAGGGGCTTACCAAAGGTGTCAAAGGGGCGTTCACCTCAGCACAGCAGAATTATGGCCGAGACATGCAGTTCGCTGAGACTGGTGCCTACAATCAGGGGTTGCAGAGTGGCCAAGAATATTCGCAAATTCCAAGGAACGTTTCGGAGTCTCACAAGCAAGCGGGTTGGTTCGTCAACCAAAAGCCGCCTAATAAGAATGGTCTATATGCTAGCTCGAACAATGCGAGCACTCCATCACTGCTGGCGGACGGTTTAAGCACTTTACCACTATTTGGAACCGAACTTGAGGTCAGAGCAGATTACGAAAAGGGAAGTATACCTGGCATAGTCAAGCGCTGCATTGCCGAAGTCGAAGCACGTGGTCTCGACGTTGAAGGTATCTATCGCAAGTCTGGTGGCAACTCACAAGTACAGCAAGTTAAAGAAGGCTTCGAGAAGCAACCCTACGACTACGACATCAGTGATCCCGATCTCGACATACATGCAGTTACCAGTGGACTCAAGCAGTACTTCAGAAAACTACCAACCCCACTCATCACGTATGAAGTTTATGATACGCTCATTGAAGTCACTAAAATTCCCGAAGGACCGAACCAGAAAGAAGAACGAATCGAAGGTCTAAGGAATGCTTTAGCGGAATTACCTCAGGTACACCATGAAATCTTGGACTACTTGATGCAGCATCTTGCAAAGATTGTGGTGCTTGAGAAGGAAAATCTCATGACGCCCATGAACATTGCGGTTGTGTTCGCACCAACCATTATGAGGCCAGAAAGTGTTGCCAGGGAACTCAACGACACCAAAGCGAAGAACGAGGTCGTCATGTGGATGGTACAAGACGTTGAGGCTATCTTTGGGAAGTGATGGCCTAGTATTCGATTGTGATGCACAAGATTGGCGCTTGTCAATAAAAAATGCGTCTCGAAGGGAAACAGTACAGGAAGTCGTTTACAGCACAGCCCGTACGGATATCCTTGCACACCGAGGTCCAGTGGTCATCTTTTGTTTCGTGGTACAGCGTTAAAGCGATGATTAATTCACAGGTTTGTCGCATTTCAATGCAGGCGCATGCAACAAGCATGCTTGGGGTCAGGTTGATCAGGGACTCCATCTTGATTGTTAACTTTTGAGTACTGATATTGGCGAAGAGACGCAGTTTCATCACAACATTCTAGATGTTCATATTATTCATGAAACTAAGACTCAATCACTGTCTGAATTCGATACTGCTCATTAACTTTCCAATAATATATAGGCGCAATTAGCCGCAAGTATTGGCATAGCAAGCGCTCCGGCGCACCTTCCACTTCCCTTGATTTCCCACTAAAAATGTCCACATGAACCACTTCCTTTTCTTCTCTTAGTACCACCTCGCCGTTGTCGTGTGGTGTCGTACCACAATTTGATGACATCCTAGAATCTTCATTGCTCTAGGTCGAGAACAACTGAAGTTCCCCGGGTCTCTGTGAACAACTTTCACTTGCTGCCTTGTGATGCGGGTGATCTTCTGATCGATATTCCGGGACGGCGAAATGGACTTACATCTGTGCTTCTAAGCAAGAAACATTGATTTAGGCTTGAGTCGTGAGGGTAACTCTCAGATAGTTGAGTCATTGTCGCTGACACTCGTGTCAACGACACGACCATGCCCCTTGACGGTGCACATTTGGCCTCTACTGGCATTATTGGCGGCAGCTAGAGACTCTGGTAGAAGTCAAGGACGATATGGAACCAATGCAACATGCACAAGACGTTTTGAACATATGTGATCGTTAGACCACAGAGTGCAAAGTCACTTGACCTGCCTCCTATCATGTGCACAATATATATTTTATACACCAAAAGCCCCATAGGTACAGCTAATCATGCTTGTAGCTCCTCTCATAATAGTACTATCCCTCCCCCGTGCCTCCGAAACACTCCTCCTAGCATTCGCAACGTCCTGCGCGCTCCGTACTTGTTGCGGCACTGGAACTTCTTCTTCGTCATCATCATCTCCAACCCAGATATCTGAAATCGATCCAAGGAGGAGTCTAAACACATTACCCTCCAGGTACTCGTCGTCAAGCGATATTCTGTTCGAGTAGTCTTTTGCTTTGCTAGCTCTCAATCGCGATATGACTTCTTTTCGTCGCTCGGTATAGATGAATTGTATACCTACAGCTTTTTCCGGTGCTCCTTGTGAACGTAGCGTTGTGCCAAGGACATGGAGGTTCTTTTCGAGCTTGACCTCGGTGCCTGCCTGCCAGTTTCCGTCAGTGATTACATAAATTGTGATCTTTTTGAAGCCTGTCGGTGTTCTGTTTGAGCTGCCGATATTTGCAAAAGAGCCACTACGACTACTCCTCACTGGTGTTGCGCCAGTAGAAGCAGTATTCCGATCTCTGTAATCCTGCACGATTTCTGTCAAGCGCGGTACGGGATCACCGATACCTTTGCACACGTCGAGCTGTTTTAGTAAAGGTCTCTGCAAGTCGCTACTGTGGTCTGGTCGGGCGTGTGTCCTTTCACGGCTCTGCATAAAGTACAGATCCATACCGTTTTGATCGTACTTCTTCAGCAGCCACGAGAGAAATCTTATGGCTCGACTTGTCATCTCGCGATGTGCACGCATAGAAGCTGAATCGTCGACTAGGAAGATGCAGTCGCGATGGGCTAGATTGTTCAGATAGCCCTCATCGCGCAGTGTCGCGGAGCTGGCAGCGCCCTTTCTCTGATCTAGCCATTTGAGACCGTCGATGAGTGACAGGTAGGGCTTGTAGATTTGTACTGAGGAGCCACTGGGGATTCGCTGCGCCGAAGTCGATACTTCTGATGAGCTGGGAATCTGGTGACCTGAAGGTGAAGATGGGAAACAGCGAAGATCGGCACTTTTTCGCGAAGGGTTATCTGCTGCTTCGCTGTTTGGTGATGGTAGTGTCCTTCTGAGATTTGGGTCGAGGTTGACTGCAGCGCTCAAGGTGTGCTGTTTCTGTGTTATGGCTGACATGCGTGGATCGTTGTCAGGTCTGATCTCGATAGGTGTATATACTGTCGGCGTCTCCCTTATAAGAGTGGTCATCGGAGTCGGCAGTGGATGGTTCGGTTGTGCCGACGGACGCTCTCTCGTGACCGCAACCTCCTTGTCCTCACCACGTAGTAGAGCTGAACTGAACTGAAACCCTTGACTAACGACTCGTGGAGGCGCGTACACATTGACATCACCACTGTCGAGTTCTTGTATGCTCCCGTTGGCTGAGAGAGTTCGATATACTGGTGGTGGACGAAACTGTCCCAGAGCAGATATTGGGCTGAAAGGCCGAGAGTGTGGATAATCGAACGATGTTTCCTTGTCCCCTCCGACCATTTGTGACGATGCCAGCGATTCTCCTTGGCGCACTGTCGACCTGGAGGTGCTCGTCCCACGGGAACGATCTGGAATTGAACGTGTAGGAATCGAGTCAGCACTGCCACCACTTTTCACAGATGGGCTGTAGGAAAGATGACCTCGCGGAGAAAGGCCTAGACTGGAGTAGCCGCTGCCACTGCTTGCAGCAGAGTCGTTGCGTCGAGGGACAGCAGCATGCTGTTCACGAGCGCGAGCTAGAATCTTGTTGATTTTCATCTTCAGTTGGCGAGTACTTGGTCGCGCATCACTGTCCTCGCAAAGCATTTCCTCAATAAGCTGTTGTACGATAGGATCAGTGACCTTGTCATCACTGCTCCGATTGGCGACTGCTTCGTCATGATATGTTCTTACGCATTGTAGAACGTCCCGCCCATCGTGAAACGCAGCCATGTTTTGCATACTGACCGACTGGCATTCAGCTTCACGCGCTGCTCGATATTCTTTCAGGCCTTGGACCCCTAGGGTTGACCACACAGCGAATTCACTGTAAACACATCCCAATGACCATACATCGGTCATCTGCATGTTAAGATGCTCGATCGATGTGACTCGCACAAGCTCTGGAGCAGCGTAGTTTTTATACGACGAACCGGCGACGTTTGCGCCAAGGTCGAGAATCCTGAAACCATTGCCTTTCCCAGTAGTGGCGGCAATACTCAATGGATTGACGTTTTGATGCCACCCCCCCAACAGCGATTGTGATTTCACGTTAGGTGGATATGGGCCGCTGATGTTGTGAATAACGTGAAGTGCTTCGTGCAGCCCAAGTAAGTCTTCCCATAGCCTGGTCACATCCTCTCCATTTCCGGGAGGTCCTGTATTATTAAAGAAGTCCTCCAAAGTGCCAAGATCTGCATCCTCAAGAATCATGATGAATGTATCTTTGTGCACGAAGCTGCCATAAAAACCAACGACTGTCCTACCGAGGAGCTGGCTGTGCTTTTGCAGATGCAGAAATACTGACAATTCCTCGTCGTAAGAGGCTTTGGATGATGTCCCTCTAAACTCCTTGAAAAGGTATCGATGTGACGAAGGCTTGTCCCCGTTAGACAAACCAATCTCTCGAACTTTGAAACTCACCTTGCTCGTGCTCAATTGCGACGCGACATTAGCGTTGTTGAACGGGTCGTAGTCTGCATGTATTTCGACACGATGTATCACAGCAGTTCCATCGTTGCTGATCTGATCCAAGCGCTTCACAGGGAGGATCTGCTCGGGCTCTATCTGTAAATTTACTGGATCCTTGGGGAAACGAACCGGACAGTACCTCCATTGGGCGTCGACAAACGCGCCAAAAAAGGATGCAGAGTCTGGAAAGAAGCGAGGACATTCGAAGTATGGAAGGCGCTCGTCGTTGTAACCGCGTTCGATAAAACGGTTGAGATAGCGTCCCTTCCCCAAGCTAAGCAATATTGTGAATGTAGCTAGGTAATGTTGCAGAATTGTTTCGCTTGCTGGAAGGGTATCTTGTTCCTCTTTCAAGACTGCTTTCAGTAACCTGTCGAGCGAGCTATAGTCATCCGTGAAGTATTTCAGGAGCACCGATCGTGGAGTATATATGTTGTCAGACGTCTTGCTTGTGCCAATGAAGGCATTCCGAGCTAGACTCAGGTAGACCAAATAGGCCTGAGATTCGTTCGACTGTGAGACCTGGCCATGGGAGGCAGCCATCTATGTCCTGACGGGCGCGGTATGTGCTGTTGCTTCACGCAGTCGGAGAACGGTCTGTTGGATCTCTGGTCGGCTGTTAGCGAGGTAGCAACGTGCCGCGAAACATCACGTTGGGCTCGACAATATTGGCACTGCAGAGAAGTGGGTATGCGAGGTGAATAAAACAGGAGCGGATTCGCGATCAACGGCAGGTCTGAAAGCAATGGATACTTCAAGAGTGAGGTGGTTCACTACCCAAATCCAGCTACCTCACGGTGCCTACACACACGCATACCAATGTGTATGCCGGACGATTGAGTAGAGATCCTGCCTCTGTGCCATCCTGGAGAGGTGATGCAGTCTCGACCGAAAGGACAGGGACTGCTGCAGGTTTCGAGGCTACCAATATCCTGCATACAGTCTAACAATAAGCCAGACCAGCCGAACGACGAAATATAGCTGCAGAAGTGAGAGGTAGAGTTCGTTGCTGGTGTGTCGCGTGCACGAGTCCGCAGCCAGCGAGTCAAGAAGGAGTGTGGGACCACGTGCAGTTACGTAGTCTCTTCTGCTCAGGTCTAGTTACTGTCGCCCACCACTTACCGAGATACCCCACTTGACGAGACGCTCTGATTTTATACTGTTTTCTATACTAATATATCTATATTCTGTTTATCGCAAACTTTTTGTTAGACAACAATATCTTATATTCTATATATGCGTATATGATCTTTAGTTCTTCGTTTTTAGTTTTTCGTACAACTTTCTAAGTTATAGGTAGTGTTAGTATATCTAACCAATGTTTCACCTCGTGCCCGTAGCATTGACTTAGGGAATATCTTCTACACGTTCCCCTCAATTAGCTACGAGTATGACAATGTTCTGCTTATGTTTGGCTCATGTTCGCTGGTGCGTTGGCACAGGAAGAGTGTGTTTCTATGATCTAGCCAGTTAAGAAGTTCAGGAATCAACCAAAGATCCAAAGTCAAGCTTTATTTGTCAGACGCAGTAGATGCCATGAGCGGATCAACGACCACGACTTGGGGTCTACAAGTTTTGGCAGCGTTTAAATGCGATCCCATGGAAAACAAAGCTCATAGCAATGCTGTGATCCCCCATTCCAGCTTCAGGTTGCGCATGCCGTTCGGACCCGTATACTAACACTGCACTTACTGTGGCCATATGCAGTGACTTCGCAATCGCCTTGCACGACGCTTCCGTCATAGCTATAGATGGTTTACAAGCAAGAGTCATATAAGTGTTCCGCGAGGAGCGGATAGAACCAGACAATCAGAGGCTTCTGTTCCAAGTGAAGAGGCGGCTCGAACCACAGAAGTCTTTTCTCACCTTCACTACTGTAAATGCAGAGGATCGCGCCGTGGCTGCTCGGCAGATATACTAGTCTGCCACAAGAAGATGTTGGCGTTCATGCTGTGTCCTGATGCAGCTACACCAATAGTCTGATTCAGGGTGATCATCGAGCTATCGGCCAACGAATGGGCGAATTGGTTCGCAAAGCTGGGGTGAGGATTTCGGTAGCGGTTCATAACACCACCTCTTCGTTTAGCGGCCAGTAAGGCAGGTCACATTATTGTTTCGACTTTGTCGAAGTGATAGGTTTATTACAGTATGTTCTGTAGACCCAAGTTTTCACGGGACTCGACGTAGCGGCAATGTGGATGGCTTTGACATTACGTTACCAACAATGGTTAAAGCCTTCAACTCGATCTCAACAAAGATTGAATGCGAGGAGCGCAGGACAAGAACAATATTCTTATTACACCGACTTCTGGCCCACAAGCTGCAGTCGCTAGCTGTATGGTTCACCATTGGCCCCGTGGTTCGAGCGATGACTTGCATGCGTTTCAGGGGTAACTGTTTCTGATAGGTGAACGCCATGGAGTATCCCGGATCTGCATTTGGACACGACATCTGCACGCTAGTCCCTGAACCACATCGTTCTCGATTTCACTTTTCTCTTTATGGTGGCCGCCAAGAGCTGGAATACGTGCGGTGTGTATCGTGTGCCGGTGAGAGACGCGTAAAAGCCCACCAAAACGCTCATCCATGTCAGATCCCACAAGTTTGCCCAAAGCTGAACAACCATCAAATTCCGTGTGAACTTCTAGCCTAAACAACTTGAGATCCCTCCAACCAATGACAATGCTTCCACGAGGTCGCCGACGAATTCATCCTTATCAAATGTGCTGCATTCTGAGGATATGGCCTCACTACTTGGGCATTGACTCAAGTTATCAGAAAGCTGGATCGAATGGTATCGCAGAAGTTGACTTCTTGGCAAAGGATGGTGTCAGTAGCTTGCATTAGTGGTCATTCTAGTGGCTTCACCATGACCTGCAAGGTCGGCTTCTTCTCTCACACACAACTTTCTACACGCACGTCTTGCTGCATCCTCACTTCGACCACCGCTTCAAGACGCCTCCGAGTGGATTAGGACAAGGATAACATCTCCTGACACGAACTCTATCGGTCATTTCAGATCCATGATGCAGCTCTTCTCGTCTCCTGTTAACGCGTTCTCTCTTTGACTTTTCGGTTATGCACCAGAAGATGGCGACCTGTTGAAACGACTTCGCTGTCACGTTGCTTCCTCTGACCATATTCACACGGATCACGGCAGTCGGCCTCGCATAGCAGATGCCCCTCCGTATGTTCGTGATCCAGCGATGGACTCGGATGTTTTCAATCCTGGATCTCATCCTGTTGTATCCACCACGACCGAGGGAATAGCAAGTGATACTCGACTTGCAACCACCATCCCTGGTCAGGTGGTTTCTTCTTCTATCGACTACTTCCCTCCTTCGTGTTTCCGCCAAATCTTCATTGAAGGCCATTTTCCTCATGCCTCTTCATCCTTGTCATTCCTTTTGAGCACTGCTTTACATTTCATTGCTTCTTAGTGGAGGTTGTTTCGTTTCGTATTGCCTGAGAAAGTCGGAGTCGTGCCTTACCATTATCTCACCACATTGCAGCTCA
This sequence comes from Lithohypha guttulata, assembly GCF_036872675.1. Lineage (NCBI taxonomy): Eukaryota > Fungi > Ascomycota > Eurotiomycetes > Chaetothyriales > Trichomeriaceae > Lithohypha > Lithohypha guttulata. The sequence goes on from NW_027042750.1 coordinate 2,639,400, forward strand.
CCAAGAGGAACAACAGGACATAACTACTAGCCTAACCGCGAACCACGATCATGATCTGCATAGATCGCTAGCTTTGGTTGTCCTTCATGCAAATTGGACCTTTTCGAGATGCCTTCTCCACGTCGACATCTGTCAGTCGATGAGTTGAGCCACAGGGCAAGCACAGGCCTAGCCATCCGACGAGGCGATGTTAAGATATCAGAACCAATACCATCCACCTACAGACACAACGGCGCAGAAATGGACGGTGATTTCAGACATTCACACCTGACTCCAGCGTTTGAGGACACTCGATCAGGCAAGAGCAGTGATGGTCCTATGAGTGGAAGGAGCGATGCTCTAGCTCAGCCTATGCATGTTTCTAGCTTGGTAGCACGCACGTCTGCTGGACCATCTCTAGCACCCAGCAATATGTCTTCTACACCCTCAAAAGAGACGAGACCGCAACGGCGGAATACAGGTATGAGGGCGACCATTAAGCGTATATTTAGCAACAAGACAGATAAGCACTCTCTCTCTCAGAAGGGAGCTGGTATAGAAAATGTACGTTCATTGCCTGATACCAATCATCGTGCTGATGATGAACAGGATCTGGGCAGGATACTCTCAATGACTGGCCCCCAGCCTGATGTATTGTCACAGTCTGCGACTACGAACCGTAACAAAGTCTCACCGAACACAGCCCTCCACTCTCATGCTTGCTCGCCTCATCTTCGAGTAGAGTCAGCTGACGTCGGACGATTCGAGCCTACCATCAGTCAGTTAGGACCACGGCGAAACACAGTACCGAGTTTGATGCTTGTGACGGTCGACGAACCTACACAATCAAGCTGCAATGCACAAGAAACACGAGCTAGTCCTCGGACGCCTTCCACTGCTGTAGAGCGACAATTGTCTCCGCTCGTGCACGCTAATCGACGCTCACGTAGCGCCGACGACCTGGCAAACGTTTTACAGAAGCAGTCGAACAACGCCCGTCTGAGGGACCGAGCAGAAGAGATTGCCTTCTGGCGCAATAGTATCGTCATCGAGCCTTTACCTAGTCTGCCTTTGCCAGCTCAAACGACGCCTCAGCAGGTTGCAGAAGTACCAGAAACCCAAAAAGTTCCGACAGCGACAAGGCCATCATTTGAGCCAATACAACATTTTGATTTCGGCTTAGAGCAGTCTAATACTCTGCTGGAAAGAGTCAACACGCTCGAGGTCAAATTGCATGATTTTGAGTTCGCTTTGTGCAAGCTTCAGGGAACCGACATCAACCAACCTGATGAGCCAAAGCAGATATCACCACCAAGGCTAATGACGCAATCCTTTATGCACTCTGTAGATACGTCCAATCAGTCGTATTCCCCGTGCCCTTCTGAGCAGTGGCAACGACGCTCCCCGAAGCAAGGTCACAAGATAGACAGGGCTAGCAAGGTCACAACTATCAAAATTGAACATCAGCGAAGACTCTCTAACAGATCGGAAACCTCGACACCTTCTTCTATCAGGCTGACACAAGACCAGTACGACACACTTTGCGCCATGGTACAGGATGAAAAGATTGCTCGACAGACGTTGGAAGACCAGGTCACGAACCTTCAGAAAGAGGTCGACATGCTAAGATCACCAGTCTATGCCTATGTTAATTATCCCACTCCAAGCCCTGACGATTCCTTTCAGGACATGAATTACGTCTCAACGCCGCGCGTGCTTCGACGCTCCCCACCTCTACAGCCTCGACGCAATCTGAATGAGACCTCCCGATTTAGCATGACAGAGACCGATACAGATACTGAGGTTGGGGACCACTATCCCGAGGTCTACGAAACTCCTCAAGCGAACAATTTTGCATTCCAATCGAGCAGGTTTCCACAATCTGACATGATATGAATATTCACCATACAACATCTTCACCTTCAGCACCTACATTTCAGCACTCTTCTTAATGTACTACATTCCTTCCATGAGGCTCGTTTTGTGGGACTACTCTGTTTCAAGTTCGTCGTTTGTGTTGAATCTAGCAGAGCTGCATAGCAGGTCTCTGGCAGCATCGATTTACAAGTTTTGTGGTTATGACCTTCGTTTGTGGAACAACACATATTGTGCATTATGATACCCGGAGATACGAGACGGTTTAGACGGACACTTTTCATCATGTTATCATTGTATACAGCATCCAAAGCCACTGAAGCTTTGTGACAGGCAATAATTCTAAGCGATGGATGGCCGTCGACTGTCCATCACAATTGCATCTATGAAAGAACATATTAAATCGTGGTCCGATGATCCTCACTCCGTTTCGTGTCCGCGTTGCAACCCTTACTTGTTACCTAGTTGTGCTAGAGTAATCACCATTAAAACAAAGTTTCTCAGGAGGGGCAGGTAAGTCTTGCCTGATCAAGCACGCATTGTGAATTTGGACTTGCATTTGTAAAACCAAACAATCTCAGCCAAACACCATATCTAATCTTGTTTGCGTTGCACTTTCTCTTTCCTTGTTCTCTAAGTTTTGTCGCGCCCACCAAACCGAAGCTGCAATGGTCAACCCGGTGAAAAATTGTGGACAACAGGTCGGTGATAGACCGGACGATGCAATTACCGAACCTTCGACCGAAGGACAAGAAGATGCGTTGTTGATTCTGCGTCCGGGGTTTGGGCCTATGGCAGCTGAGGGTAAACAGTTGGCTCCGTTTCTAGATGTTCACGATTAGCAGAGATTGACGCAAGATAGAAAACAGTAAAAGCCAGATTCATGAACACCAATCTGCGCCTCTACGGCAACCAAAGCCTATCACGTTCCCAGACATGGATCGCATCCTGCAACGACATGGTATCTTGAGAACTTCCAATGCCCAATTTAGCATACCACACCCACCAGCTCAGGAACGGGATATGTATCAACTTAGGCAGGCAACAGATTCTTCATCGTCAAGGTCAAAAAGTCGACCACAACATGGATATCTCTCTTTCCGCCCTCCTCCGAACCATGGAGATCCTGATGGTCCATCAAATCTTCAGCTTCTGGGCTATGCGGGCCTCGAATATGCACCTTTTACAGGCCAGCTTATTAGTACCCCCAAACTGCATAGCGTGTATAAGCAGTACTACGAGTATGACAAGACGACATGTCCAGCAGGCATACTATACTTCGATCCTGTAGGTCGGCAGAGCCGAGAGGCGTGGCTATACGTCAGAGACGAAGGTATGGTAGAATGGAAGAGGGACTTTCTTGCAGAGCGAGGTGGTATGCGGTACTTCGTCTACATAAAGGAGGAGGAAGATGGCTGGGAGTGGAAGCAGGTTCTCGGAGATGTTATAGATGTGGGGGCGGAGGTGAACCTGTTTGTGAAGATGAGAGCTGCTTCTCCCTTGTGGAACTAGCAGTAGCTAGGACAACTTGAAAAGATGAGGAACTTTGGTCAGAGCTGCGGTCAGACAGGTATTGGGCAATTTTGCCGAGTCTGCCCTATCGTCCTCAAGAAAGCTTTGCTAACTATGCCAGCTCGAACTTTCACCCATCTCACGAATAGCATGACTCAGAAGCACAGTCGTGTGCTATCACAACTGTTCTATCGAGTGCTATGATATTACCACCGGTCTTGTTAGTTACTGCATCAGTAGCGGTTCCTTTACCCCAGATATCAAACCCCGACAACCCCTCCGGAGGCTCTGCAGTAGTGTGCTTGGAACATAGAATGCCAAGCACTGTCCCAACTCATCATGAGCGAGCTTCAAGTCGTTCTCTCTGCTCCTTAACAATCATCCTTTGTTGCGGTGAACTGTCAGTTGTGTTGTGACCAGCGACACGTTACGGAACGTTAAGACCAGCTCCAGGTTCAAAAGCTCTCAGTAATTTGGGATTTTGGGGTTGATCACACGTGCATCGACGATCAGCCACCCACGCCATTCGAGATGTGCTGGTGGAGTCTCGGGCACTTCGTTACATTTGCAGGAGACCTTCCCCGGAAGTACAACGGAATCTCGTGGCGAATCACAAAGCCTGGGTGGACTACAGGATGATGGAACTAGAGTGAACAGGCCATTCCTACGCAAAGCTCGTGCTAGCCATATGCTTACATAGTATTCGCCAAGCACGCGTCTCGTGGAGGAAGATCGACAACGATCAAAAGCATGTACGGGGCATACGCCGAGTTCATCTCAATGCGCTTGGTCGTTCTTATAGACGTCCCTGCCTCGTGTTGTGTGCCTTTTCTTTCGTTTTAACTATCACGTACTGGTTGCACGCAGCAGCTTTGACGTCTAGACACCGACACCATGTATCTCAACTTGTACAAACCAGGTCGACCAACGCGATGGTCGATTACCTTCGCATGCCAGCTCGCCTTTGTCTTGTTCGGATATGAGTGAGTACCTTCGTAAACACATATTGGTTCCTGCTCAAAACTGCCCACGAATCTGGCCGGGATGGTTTCTCAACTAACGACTGACAGCCAGGGCGTCTTCAGTGGTATCATCGGCAATGAGCATTTCCTCGATACCATGAACCATCCTAATGACAGTCTCATGGGCATCATTGTCTCAATCTACAATTTGGGCTGCTTCAGTGGATGTATTCTTAACTTCTTCATTGGCGACAAGCTTGGTAGACGCCGATGTATGTGGTTCGCTATGGGTTGGATCATTGTACGTTGGCTTCGTACTTGTTTGAACGATGCTGACCAGAGAAACAGGTTGGAGCAGCTCTTCAAACCTCAGCCTTTGGCGTACCTCATATGATGGTAGGGCGATACATTACAGGCATTGGTACGGGTATCGAGACTTCTACAGGTGAGCATATGAGTTTTTGCTCTGTTCAATTTGTGCTGACCTTGTCAAAGTACCCATGTATCAGGCCGAACTTGCTCCAGCAAACATTCGAGGCATGCTTGTCTGTTCAGAGCCCCTCTTCGTTGGAGTGGGTATAGTCATTTCTTACTTTTTTGACTATGGTTTGAGCTTCGTTGCCAATCCACCAGGAATGGCATGGCGCCTGCCAATTGCTTGTCAGATGATATTCGCTTTCGTGGTTGTATTCATGGTATTCGGCTTGCCAGAATCACCACGTTACTGCTACCAGAAGGGACGAAAGGACGAGGCCTTGCAGATCCTATGCAAAGTATATGATGCGCCACCAGACGATCCTAAAGTTCGTCGTGAAGAGAACGACATTCTCGAGACCATCGAACTCGAACGAGAGCAGGGCGGGTATCAATGGCGCAACGTTCTCAAGCGCGATCGCGTTCAGACTGGTCGTCGAGTGCTTTTGGCATATGGAATGCAGTTCATGAATCAGGTTTGTGACGCACCCTCTTTCGGGATCATACGAGCTAATTCTACGTGAAGATGGGTGGTATCAACCTAGTTGTCTATTATGTGCCAGAAGCTCTTGAGCAAAATGTCGGCCTGACCCGGAATCTGTCCCTGATCATCGGCGGATGCATACAGGTCATGTTTGTTATTGGTTCTTTCTACCCGACCTTTTACTCCGACAAGGTTGGTCGTCGCGCACCCATGCTCTGGGGTTCATTTGGCCTTGGTGTCAGCATGATGATGATTGCTATTCTTCTGAGCTTCAACGGTACCAGCAAGGAGCATGCTACTGCCAGTGCGGCCGTGGCTTTCTTCTTCACCTACATGCTCATCTTCGGCGCCAGTGTGAATTGCATTCCCTGGTGTTACGTCCCTGAGATCCTGCCACTGCATGCGAGGGCGAAGGGAACTGCCATTGGTATGTGTTATTGTTCTTTATGTACTCGGTCTAAACATTTGAGATCAAACGCTAACATCGTGGATAGGTATCTCTAGTAACTGGCTCTGGAACTTCTTCGTAAGTCTACTATTAACCTGGCCACCTACTCTGTTCTAACAAACCTTAGGTCGTGATGATCACTCCCATCTTGTTGAACCGCTTGGCCTGGAAAGGATATCTGGTTTTCATGGTCACGAACTTCCTCTTCGTACCATTGGTATACTTCTGCTATCCTGAAACTGCCAACTTGACATTGGAAGAAATCGACTATATCTTTAGTGATGACACAAAGAATAGCGTGAAATGGAGCTTGGAAATGAGAAAGGAAAGGACGAAGTACGGACGACGAGAGAGCTTCGTCGAGGATGGGGATATGCGACGACGTAGGAGTAGTGCTGGTGATGGAGGGAGTATGGACAACGGGAGGACATTGCGAGACAGTTCTGATGAGGGGAAGATAGCTGGACAGGCTGAGCACTCGGAGAAGATCTGAGATAGTTGGCCGACAGATCATTCGTAAGTGTAGATATTTGCGTCTGATTGGACAGGCAAGTAGAAGGAACCAGTCCTGGTCAGCTCTCATATTCGGATCGCGCGTACAGCACTGCCCATGCTTATCGCAATACAGTCGGTCGCTAGCTGGTGCACACAGGGAAGATCACAAGCATGGAAAAAGTCCATGAATGTGCATTTGCGTAGCCGGGGTTAGAACTCTTGAACAGATGTGTTCTTATAATAGAGGCCAGACGGGTTGGGAAGGTCATTATCGAGGACAAAGTGCTTCGTTATGTATTCATACAGCATGAACGACGATTGCGAAGGCTCAAGTACCGATATAAAAACCTCTTCGTGACGTGTCTCCTTGTTTGCGCAAACTGCTGGCGGCTGTTTGTCTCGAGTGTAAATTGAGGATTTGTGAACGCTCAAGCACTGTATTGGACCTCTATCCTTCGAAGTCCCAAGGTCCTGGACCAGCAGAACACTATTGCTCGATCTTGTGAGCTAGATTCTGTACACCAGAAGCTATTCCGGCCCTCCCTCTTTTCACTCTATATCAAGCTGTACTCTCATGACGACGTCGTATTCGTCTTCTGGGCTTTTTCGTATTCAATGATCTGTCGACTCCAGCTGCTTCTTGTGAGTTTATGAGCTTCCCAGAGTGCCGAATGACTTACTTTCTGCTCGGAAAGAATCTATCCGGCTCTGGCATTCTGTACCTGACTTCTCTTTCTGCGCTCATCCTGAACAGTATGGCGGACAACCCGAATATGACAAGCCCGCAGAAGGCAGTGTTGGCCTTCCAGTTGTGTGGTTGACCATACCAACCACCGGCTGGCGACCAGACGTGTTTTGGATATGGGATCTTGCCTCCACCGCTTCGTCTAAGTCCTGTCGGCTGCATCGTGGATGGCTGAGGTGAAGTGCGGTTAGTATATGTCCATGCGCTTCGTGAATGATGCTGTTCTAGAGTGAAGCTGCGACGGAGTGCATTCACGTGATGTATGCTTTCCCGAAGTGGATCGTGATGCGGACAATTTGGGAAGGAGCGATGTCTCGTGTCGCAGTTTCCAAAAAGTTGTCGAGGACATTAGCCATCAACAACGACCTGTCCCCTGCTCCATTGCTTTATATTCGCTGTTGTGTGATTCTGAGGGTTTTGGTGTTCACTTTGGACTTCTCTTTACTCAATGAAAGCGGCGAGGCTCCTGCGATGGAGCGGTAGCGTGCTCTCACCTTGCACAAGACCAGAATACTGTCATCGCATACCAACTCGTGCAGCCATAATACGATCTCACACACAATTCAGAACGCAAGCTACAGCGGCTGCGACCATTGAACCTCTAGACGACGATGTCGACGATACACGAATATCACACAGTATAATACCAGAAGAAGTTCTTACAAAACTACCATCACCTCCTGTTCAAGCCTCAAAGACCTCAGCGAAGCTCGCAGCTTTACACGCACGCCTCAGCTTGCCATCTCGATTACCAATCGAAACATTAGCAAGAACACTCGTTCATGCATCAGCAGATCAAAATCCTGGTTTCAACAATAGTGCATTCTCTGTATTAGGTGCTGACCTCCTCTCGTATTACACCTCTGAATACATAATATGTCAATTTCCCCGATTGCCACTTGCAGTTGTCTATGCAGCAATGAATGCATACTGCGGCCCAAAAGCACTTGCAGCCATCACAAGAGAATGGGGTATACAGTCCGCTGCTGCGCCAGGAGGAGAAGTTGATCCTGGCCTGTTGCAATTCAAGCATCAACCACCTGGCGAGAAGCATGCTCTACCGAAAGAGGATGTGGTTTCAACTCGGCCGTTACCAGATCCAAAGACTGGGCTACGAAGACACAGCATTAGCTCACGAACCGTATACGAGACTGCCTTCGGCGAAAAGAAGGTTGTGGAAGACCTTTCAAATGGCGTCACACAAGAAACCGCGTCTGCAGAATTTGTGAGGAGCGTTCTAGGCGCAATTTACCTTCACGCTGGCCGTAATGCCGTAAAAACTTTTTATAAAGACCATTTCATGAGCAGGCAGCTCAACATGGCTAGCCTGATCGCCTTCAGAACACCTACCAAAGATCTGTCGCGCCTGTGTGCAAGAGAAGGATTTGAGTCACCAGTCGCAAGAATACTATCCGAAACAGGAAGATTGAGCAGACATCCAGTATTTATTGTCGGCGTCTTTTCTGGTAGGGAAAAGCTAGGAGAGGGGGCGGGCTCAAATCTCGACGAAGCCAGGACAAGAGCTGCTGTTGCAGCACTAAAGGGTTGGTATCTATACAGTCCAGTTGGCTGGCGGCTACCAAGTGATGCTGAAGAGCCCGGTGCAAAGCCATGGGCCAGTCAGCTTGTGGATATGGGAGACGTGGTCGCATAGACGTCAAAACGCCGAATGGCCAGACCTGTAGATAAAAAGCAGCACAAATAGGCTGCACGAATTGTTTAACCACAACATGAAAACTGTACAGCATAGAAAGCTCCACAACCAGGAACAGGGTGGGCAAGATGTAACAGGTGACGGAACCTTACCTTTGAGTAATGTTTGGGATTACATGTACAGGTAGATTACATTCCCGAATGTCATTATTTCTACTTCCATCTCGGTTTTATCTCCAAGCTTCAGGTGGTGCCGCAGCCTGAGCTTGCGAGCCTGACCCCTTTTGGGGTGGAACAGAAGATTCTGGCTACAGAGGGGTTGGCAAAGAAGCATAGCCTGATCCCAGGTATATAGATTGACGTTGTCTAAAAACTCCTCACCACGCGAAGGGGGTCCACCATGAGCGTCGACCCAGGACTACGAATCAACCAGTAGTACGGTGCCCGCCAAGACCATCAACCTCGAATTTTCAGTTTCTCTCAACCTCAGTCTTCTCCTCACCATGCTTCTTATTCAATGACTCCCAGTCCCCCTTGTAAAGGTCCCAGCACTCCTCAACCGATATACCATGCATCACATACTTCCATAAGTCCCCATCAGCCCACTTGGCCTTTCTCATAGCCTCGTTAAGCCGCCCAATACAGCCTTTGCCTCCTATATTGTCTTCGATCCATTCGAGAAACCACGCGGTCTTTTGGTAGCCAGCGTCCCACTTGTCGCCCCTAGTGTCTTTGTTTGCTGGCCATGGCTTCCAGTGAGGTGGGTTGAGGTTCGATTTGAGACGGACGTAGTCTGCGATGCCTTCGATGAGGCCTCCGGGACATGTTGAGGATGCGTTGTGTTGGAAGGCGTGGACCATTTCGTGGGTGATGACGCCTTTGACTTCGTGGCGGAGAGATGCGTTTGATGAGTCTGAGTTTGGCTGGGGTTCTTTTGTGGGTGCTAGGACGTCAGTCGGTGTTGGACGCGAAGTGGTTGTTGTAGATTGTGGGTCTGCGGTCTCCTTGGGCATACTCTTAGTCAGACTGGCTGTTGGAGTATTGTCCCGATGGAATTGGTTGATCTTAGCTTGAAGATAGTCTAGGCTTAGGTGAATTTCTTTGTGTGCCTCATCAAGGGTAGTACCATCTGTGTAAGCGACACCGTCCATCGGTCGAAGTATTAGTGTTACAGATCGGACCTCTTGTGGTTTCCAAACCGGTTGGGACGGAATCGGACGCTGTGGTGGAGGACGTTGATGGACATTAGCAGTAGTATCATCATCTACCATATCATCTGGTGGTGTGAATAAGTGTTTCTGGACGTTGTGAATGGCTACTTCGAGCAAATTTGAAAGGTCTATAGCGACAGTGAACTTGCTAAGAGCTGGATGTGAGATATCGTCTAGATGGATGCGAAGACGTGCTTGAGGACATAAGCCTTGTTTTACCTGGAGACCACTATCCAGATCGCCATCAGCTAGAGATCCCTTTTGGGCGTGCGATTCATGCTGGGACTCTACGCGACTACCAGTATTGTTTAGAGGTGGATTCGCAATGAACGAGGACGCAGCTGCTGTTGGTGCTGAGATGGTGGACGACATATTTCTCTGGACTCGAGATGCGTGAGCTAACACGGCTGCTGGATTGATCGATTGATCGTGATGTACACGAGTCATTCTGCCCTATAGACAGACGATGAGTGGCTTCCAGATGGTAGCTGCGTGTCAAGCCTAGATCGAAGCTCCGACTTGGCACTTTTATTCACACTCTTATCGACGAGAAGCCACACCACGCCTGTATCGAGAATAGCCTACCACAGCATGAGAGTTGAATGAGACAAGCAAGCTGCGGCCGAGACAAGTACGAGCTACTGTCAATCCTTGTCACAGTGATAGGATGCAGACATTAGGACCTGGCGATTGACAACACTCGCCAGTCATATTGCAACTCCTTGCCGGGAGCAAAGCAAGATGCCGTCCTATGGACTCTAGATCGTCAGTCAATGGGTCAATTTCGAAAAACATGATGTTTTGACGACACCCGGCGCTAAAAGTTATCGTCCCGCTAATATCGGTATTTGATTGGTCAAGCGTCGGTTCGAGGCCACCCCACGTGTCGTATTTATCTTAACGTCAATTCTGCTGCGTATCAAAACACCACGACCCGTTCACTATTGGTTATTGCTATACAACCAGTACAGCCATTCACAACGACCTAGACACGTACTAGTCCACCAATATCGCACCACACAGCTCACCTTTTCCGGGTCCATCAGTACCGTGGGCCTTCAGCGACGATGATGCAATAATCAACAGACTAAGCTATAAGTAAGTGGTGCGTCCATCGCTCTTTCCTTCCTTCTTTCTTTCTCTCACCACACCGCGCAATGTCTGTTGTCGCCGCTGGTTTCGCGCCGGGCGACGTCCTGCTGGACGGTAAGTGTTACTATGTTCCCAAGCACGATCATCCCTGAGCATCTCCCTCATGATGCCATCGTCGCGGCAGGTGCGTCCTGTCCATCGCACCTGCCGCATCGTTTACCGAAGCATGCTCTGCGCGTCCTGGATTCTGGATTTTGGATTCTGGATTGAAGCGCCCACACCTTTTGCGAATCGTTCAGTCCTCGATTGCAACAGATATATTACCAGGTTTTTCTGAGAGCAGGGATTGCGACCCCGGCCTGGGGTTGTAACTAGAATCGACTTTCCTCAACTGTTGGGGGCGTCTTTCACCCCCAAGCGACCACACTCAAGCACTAAAAGCGCCTAAAGGATCAACTAGGCAGCTCCTAGAAACGGCACTCCGACCATTTCTTCCACGCTCTATATGCGCATGCTCGAGTCGAGCTCTTTTGTCCATGAAAACCTGCGATATTTTCGAAGCTCTGGTCACAGCCATCAGATCACGCAATTTTTCTATGCACGAGCCTTCAAAAGTCGCATCAGCTATCCGCAGCGCAGACGACGGGAGAGTGATCGACCATGAAAAATATGACTGATTAAGACACTATCACAAGAAACACTTCAATCTGGAATCGAGCTTACCTTGCATTTACAAACTGTAACATAATTTGATCGGAATAATGACAGACTCAGTCCTCGCAGAGCCTCAATCGAACTTCATCAGAACAACCGTAACGAACGGGAGTGGAAGTTGTTCTTGACTCGTAAATTGCACCGGGCTTGCATCCTCGTTTGTTATTTGCGGAAGTGCCAGGTGATCTTCACCTGGCTGCTTCCCACACTCTTCACCTCGCCTTAACACTTCGTTACACCTGCCCGCACTGTCGCTCTTTCCATTTAATTACTTTTGTTTTTGATCAAGCTGACAATTTTCTTCTTCAGTCGCCCACATCACCACCAGCCTCGCCAACGCAACCACGAGCCTGCTCTAGCTTGGCTGCACTCGTGTCTACCAAAAACTCAAGTCCTTAGAACTCATGGACTATACACAAGTCTTGCACTCTGAGAGTGCGAAAGAATTCCGACTTCCAAAGAATGTCACAGAAGACAACTGGAAGTCTCGCATGTCCTTCTGCAGCAATCTCACAGGTAGGAATGCAATACTACTGCTCTTCTATTGTCTGGCGAGTTCGAGCTGACTTTTGGTTGCCTAGATACGATCAATAGCCATGGCAGCGAAGGACTCCCCAAGGACTTCCACGTCCAAATCGAGCCATATCTCAACAATATCCTAGAGTGTGCTCTATCAGAGCGCACACAATTGTCCAACGCAGCATGCAGATTGTTAGAAAGACTGCCAGAAGTGTTAGAAAGAGATATGCATCCACATCTCGACCGAATCTTACCTGTTCTCATCAAACTCTGCGCAAACACAAAACAGGTCACAGTCAAGGTTGCTGCCGCTGCTGCCGCCAGCATTATCAAGCACTCTACCTATAGTCCACGTCTCCTCTTTCACGCCTGCGATGTGTTCGACCAGAAACCGGCAGGACCCAAAATCTATGGCACTGAATGGCTTCAGACCATTCTGAAGCAGTATCACAGACACATTGATTTGAACAAAGATGGCAGGATGGTTTGCAAAGCTATCTTGTTGGCTCTCGAAGATGCAGATGCCACGGTCCGTACCAAGAGTCGTGCTACCTATTGGACATATAGCAGACTCGATCCTGATGGAGCTCATGAAATCATGGACAAGCTCGATCAACACAAGAAAACCGCACTATTGAGTGACCCCAGCAATCCAGACAAGAAAGCTGTTGGCACAAAGAAGGAACCTCCAAGACCTCGCTCAGCACTGGCTGATGTTCGCAAAGAACAAGCCAAGAAGAAACGTGCTGAGGAAGAGGCGCAGAAACAGAAGAAAACTCTCAACACTTCCACGGCTAGCCACGATAACATTGAGGCTCTGGAGCCAAAGAAAGAGAAGCCGAAAAAGGATGAAAGAACACAAGTTACCAAAGCCGTCTCAACTGATAGGACAGTCGACGGTTGGCAACCGGCTCTCAAGAGTAATATCAATCCACCTGCTGCACACAAAAAGACTTTGTCTCAGGACCACGAAGTTGCGAAGCCATCAGCAAGCTCTCGCCTCCTCGCAGCGCCTGTTAGGCGACCAAAATATGCCATCACTCCGATGGCAGCACCTCAAATCAGCCGGCCATCTTCAAGAACTGGTCATGCCACAACACATAAGGAGAAGGATGCACAGAAGGAGTCGAGACCCACATCCTCATCAAGTTGGAAGTCGGCCTCTGTTGGCCCCGGAACAGTAACCTCTCCAAAATCGAAACCTGCATCAACCACGAGTAATACACCACCAAGGCTCGTCCCTAGCAATCGTCGTCCTATTGTGGCTCCCACTGGAGCATCTATCACTACTTCTCCTCCTAAACGGCCAACACAAGACAGTAGCTCTCCTGGAAGTAAGTCCATACCATCGAGAGCAAGAGCGCCATACGTCGCCGAAGGCAAAGAAAATGCAATTGCTCATCTTTTCGCCAATACCAAACCTGTGCAAGGAGACAATCATGGTGAGCTCATTGAAGAGCCTCCCATTGATTGGCAGAAACCCGCCCCTGGAATGGATATAACAGAGGTACGCAATGAGTTTGGACATACGGAACTATACAGGCAGCAAAACCCACCCAGACCTAGTCCACCCGTGAAGGGTCTTACACCCATCGACCGAACACAATTGGAGCACCGTGTATCAGCAAGCGACGCAGAAATGACGGCTCAGTGCAAGAACGGCGCGGTCCTGCCGAGAGAAATGGGGTTCTTTAAACCTCCTATGGATGAATATCCTGAGAGACCTTTGACACCTTTGACAGAGGTGCCACATATACCAGTACGTGAAGTTCGGGCGGACTTGAAGCAAGCACGTCGATTTGTTGCACAGAATCTGCCAAACTTCAGACGCAACAGGCTGGATGTGCTCATGCTTCGAAAATTGAAGAATTATGTCGAGTCTCATCCAGAAGACCTTATCGACGACGCAGGCACTTACAACCAGCTTTTCGAAAACCTGTGCTATGCCATTAGCAAAGCAGACGATCTCGGAGATGACGAGAATCAGCGCAGGACCCTGTATTCTCGAACACTTGTCTTACAACTTACGAGGATGCTGCTCGAGAAGTATCCTGCATATGCCTGGCCTTTCTGGTCTACTTGGATCAAATGCATGATATGGTACAGGTGCATCTTGGACACGGACAACGCAGACAGGCAAGTCCGGTATCTTTTCGAAAACATCAACTTTTGCATCAATCAACACCCTGAACCTTTATCACTTATTGATAGTGTCATGGCCGCCATCAAAGAAGGCGAGTCTACTTTACTCAAAGCTGTCCACGACGAGGAGACAGCTACTCAAAGTGCTCGCGAGCAGGAAGATCTTGCTTTTGATAGTATTGACAGCAACCGTGAATTGCCAACTACCACCACTGAAGCTTCGTTGGACGAGCACAGCTCTTGGAACCCTTACTCTATCAGAAGCCATATGAAAGTGATGGCAGAGATCACCGCCAGCATATACGATGTCGAGAATGCCAAGCATATGAGGGGATATATGATCAAGGCACTTAACGAGCACAATATCAAAACCATCGACCACGAGCGTCCTTATCCTCGGGCTCTACCACAGCTGATTGCCACATCTCTTGAAGCTCTTACAGATATTCTCATCCGAGCCAATATTTTGACTAATACTCTGGACAAGGCCGATGAGACAAGACTATTGGAATTTGCAGAGTACTGCCTAGGTCAATACGACTATATGATCAAGAAGCCTGTCATTGGTTATGTCAAGGCTCTCTACAGTATTATGGAAGACCAGAACACATTCTGGGCTTATTTCGAGAACGAAAACGAGACGGAAAACGGACAACAGAACAAAGAAGAAAAAGCGAAGCGACAGACGTATCGCAACTTGTTGGAGTACTATATCCATACAAGTCGGCGGTAAAGGAACGCCATATCCATGTTGATGAGTGTATTATTAGTTCATTTGAAGGCAATTGTTGGCAGGAAGACACTGTATTGATAGTTTTGGCCATACATGTAGCAGGCTCATGATCCTGAACGTGGCGTATTATAGTTGCAAAGAACTTTGAGAACAACTTCTCGCTGCCTTTCCATCAATACATCACTATGTTGTATCGCGTGGCTGTCTGAAAGTGAAATGCCTGGGGCAGCTTCGCTGGCAGCACTTCAACTTGAACTCTGTAAAGTAATTGATCTTTCCCTAAGTCCTTTTTGCTCCAACTATTTGGCGTCGGTACCATGAGCCAGCTAAACGATTGATCTTAACATAGATTTTTTTTCTTGACTGCTCCCTTCGAACCTGCGAGCATTGCACGCACGACTTAGTCATACTGCCAAATCGCAAATACCTATCTCGATCGAAGCGAACTCGACTACTCCCCGCGCATCCGGCTGTGTGCGAGCTTGCATTCACTTTCTCGAGGCTGGCTTGCACATAGCGTTCGCGACTGGTGATCCAGATGCTCTTGCATCATGACACAAGCATCACCACAGATACAGCTACATAATCTTTCGTCCTCTGACGGCTCTGCCTCATACATTTCTCCATGCTCTCTGCAAAGAATAATAGCAGGAGTCAACTACCCTCTCGAAGTATCCTACCGCAGCAAAGAAGTCCCAGACGACACATATATAGAGGTCAACCTACGTCCTCATAATGCTGTGGCAGGAGTCAAGGAGCATCATGTCGAAGAAGTCGTTAGGAGGGTGTTGAAGAGCATGATTAGAGGCGAGGAGACCCCACGGACGATGCTGCAGTGTACTTTACAGGTTATGGAGGTGGAAAACGACGAAAGTTTACCTGGTGGTGTAAAAGGTGGTGGACAGGGTGAGAGTTATCTGGAAATGCTTTGTGGAGGGCTCAATGCTGCGATTCTGGGTTGTTTGGATGCTGGAGTGCAGATGCGGACTGTGGCAGGAGCAGTGCTCGTGGCTGTGAGTAAGAGCAGGGAGACCAATATATGGCCAAGCTTGAAAGAGAGGAAGATGGCTAAAAGCTTGCATGTGTTCGCGTATGGACGAAATGCTGAAATGTTGCTGTGTGAGTCGGAAGGAGAGTTCATTATGGATGAGTGGGAACGGGCTGCAATGCTTGCTAAGCGCGCTGTACTGGGGACAGATGATGCAGGTCAAGATGGGGATGTTGAAATGGCAGGGGAGGACGACGGCCGATGTCTGATGAGCGAGATCAGAGACGCAGTACAAGCACGAGTCGTCAGAGATGGTATGGGGGGAGACCAATGACACTACACGATGAATTGACGAGATTATGATACCCATGTATTACTAGGACAGGTAGCAGGAGGGGAAAGGACTGTGTCTTCAGTGCCAGCGTCCATTCGTGACCAGCGACCATAGTCCCATGAACCCGTTGAGCTCGATATACTGCTACGCGAGCACTGCTCAAGCGCGCGCATGTACATTAATGTTTTGCAACTGCAGCCGAGAATGCATTATCTCTGGCATTCTGCCATATCTCCTACCTGAGGGTGTCATCGTCAATCAATGCAAAAGGCTACTGCTCGGAACTATCACTTGCACTCCGTACCGTGTTCGACGACCAATATGTATCATATAGCCGCCTGGTGGCAATTAGGATGGTATCACATTTGAGTCTTGGCGCTGTCGCAAAGAGGTCGCATAGAATTCTGCGGCAAAGAGCGCTTCCGCCTTCCTTCGCAAAATGCTTGTCAAAGGGGTTCGGAGGTTTAGAGCTTTTGCAAGCGTTCGCAGAAGCCAACTTGAAGTGTGACACTTTCCGCCATTGGCGTGGTGAAGCTGTTCGTACCCCGTTCGAAACTTCCAACGTTCCGAAGGTTCGGCACCAGTCACGCTCCACGACGTTAGAAGTTTACAAAACATGACTTGAGCCTCCTGTTTGTCATGTGGTTTGGAGCGATATTCTCTGACCGTCAATATGTCTGGTCAAGGGGGTGCTCGTCTTCGATGGATATTACATGATGGCGGCCCCGAGCATGGCCTATATCACCTGCATAGATCCCCATGTCAATCACTATTCCGTGAATTACAGCAGTCAACGTTGACGACTGTCAATCGTGTGCCAATCCGAGCATCAGGAGTTCCGTCACTGTTGTCACCGAATCCGAGTCGCTGAGCAATCTGGGAGCAGCGCTGACCGAAGCCTGCATAAACTCCGGTAGCCGAGAAAAAGCACAGGATTAGCCGTGGATGGATTTGTACACGGAGGACCTGACCATGCAATTCCTTCCACAACCCACATCTCTTCCTAATGATATTGACATCACACCTCATGTTACGGACATCGTGCAAGTTGACAAGCACTCATTAGACGTCAACTACTCCTCCCTACAGGATGTAACACCTCCCCCTGCATATTTTTCTTTACAGCATCAATACCAACATGCAGCCAATCTAAATCAGGGAGGGGCACTTGCTGCTTCGACACCTTCGACACCCGCCCTACAACATGCGAGCACCATGGACTCGTCCATAGCAAAAGCAAAGTCGACCTTGTCCTCCATGTCTTTCATGAACGGAGACCGCAGAACATCGCGCACACGTAGTGTTGGCGACATCCCTCGTCAAACCATCATCAAAGCCATGGCATCGAGACAGCAAGGCGTCTCAGTCACCAGTGCTGGTCTTGGTCTGCACAGCTTCTCCTCTATGTCTCAAGCCCTACAGGAAACGAGCTCGCCCTCTTCGAAACAGCACTCTCCAACTTTGGCAGCTGTTCAAGCCACACTCAGCGCTATGCCTCCGATTACGATTCCAGGCGCGACACTCCCTGCCTCTTTCCTAAGATCGCCCTGCTTCTTTCATCAACGCTTTGAGGGCCTGGTGGACGTTCAAAAGGTCTTGGATGAGATCAATGAGGAAGAGTATAGTCACTCCCGTCTCATGCAGACCGCAACAGGAGTTCGGGAGGTCTCGAAGCAATTGCAACGCAAGCCTTTGAAGCGTGCGGTCAAAAGTGTTATGATAGTCACAAGAGCAAGAGATAACTCTCTGGTTCATCTCACCCGTGATTTGACGGAGTGGTTACTTTCCTGCCCAAGATATGGTCAAGGTATTGGTGTAAATGTCTATGTTGATGCAAAGCTCAAGCACTCGAAGCGCTTCGATGCAGCTGGCCTTACTGCCAAAGACCACCGCTTCCAGAAAATGCTCCGCTACTGGACTCCTGACCTCTGTTGGAGCAGTCCAGAAAAGTTCGACCTCGTGCTAACGCTTGGTGGTGACGGTACTGTGCTCTTCACATCCTGGCTCTTTCAACGTGTTGTACCACCCATCCTGTCGTTCGCACTTGGCTCTCTTGGTTTCCTTACAAACTTCGAATTCTCAAAGTACAAAGAGACCCTAAATTCGATCATGGGTGATGCCGGTATGCGTGTCAATCTTAGGATGCGGTTCACATGCACAGTCTGGCGCAAAGACACTCGACCAAACGCAGAGAAAGGGGCCGTCGAAGAAGGAGAACAATTCGAAGTCCTAAACGAGCTTGTCATCGATCGAGGGCCAAGTGCCTACGTCAGTAATCTGGAGTTATACGGCGACGATGAGCTCTTGACCGTAGTTCAAGCCGACGGCTGCATCTTCAGCACACCCACCGGAAGCACAGCATACTCTCTATCAGCTGGTGGCAGCTTAATACACCCAAGCATACCAGCAATCCTACTTACACCCATCTGCCCCCATACCCTCAGCTTCCGTCCAATGGTCCTAAGCGACGCACTCTCATTGCGCATCGCGGTCCCCAACCGAAGCCGCAGCTCAGCATACTGCTCCTTCGACGGCAAAGGCCGCATAGAACTCAAGCAAGGCGACTACGTCACTCTCGAAGCTTCTCAGTACCCGTTTCCTACCGTCATGACCGGCACAAATGAGTGGGTTGAGTCGGTTCAGCGAGCACTGAGGTGGAACGTCAGAGGCGCAGAGCAGAAAGGGTGGGCGGATGGCGTTGATGGGGAAGACGATAAAGAGGAGCAGGAATGGGATATTGATATTGGCGATAGTAGTGGAGTTTATGCCGAGACGGATTCTGGTATCGATATGTCTGAGGAGGGGAGCACGAGAGGCGGGACACAGAGTCCAAGTAGGAAGGGGACTTTGAACCTGTTGAATATGTGAGTGGGTAGGCCGGTTGTGCCTGGGATAGGAACTCCGGGAGGCGAATGAGCATCAGAAGCATCAAGGATAGAACGACGTTACAGACTTTAGCGGTGGGCAGGGCGTACAAATTGGCACAGTCGGGACAAATATGGGGCGTTCAAGGGAGCACGGTTGTGATGGACTATTTTTTGCACAAAGGTTTAGATGGTCCGGTGGTGGATGCATCGATTCTGTACCTTGTCGAGGTATCAACCTTTTTCAAGATCTAAATCTAAACACGACGGAATTCGCTATTGACTCTAGGGCTGAACTGCTTCGCCATCTGATTGCCTTGCGACGAAAGACATGGTGTGCCGAGCTTCAATGAGACCAGCATCGTTTCTATATGATTGGCTTGCACCTCTGATTCTTTACACAGATACGATCGTGGGGTGCAATGAACCACGTTGCAGCTCAATGACTGTAAAACCTTATGCTTCAACCAGGAATCAAGCTCAACTGTCGTTTGATAGCTTCTGATTCCCGCTGAAGATAAACCTTGAGTCGATCGATGAACGATTGTCCGTTCCAGTATTCGAAGATCTCGGTGAATACTTTTGTTCGATCGAGGTTCGGCACGCCGTGCTGCTCGATGACGAAGCTTGCCGCAACAGTGGCGTAGATCATCGCTGTTGCAACGGTGCTGGCAGTACCGATGTTTTTCTTGATCAGTGCGTAGGTCGGTTGACTCTGCAAAGCGTCCGTCATAGCGATGGCTAGAGCTCCGAGATATGTGTTACCGCCTCCTGTTGGGTCGATGACCAGGCTTTGCATTTCCGAAGTGTGGTATGCTGGAAGATGAACACTAGATATCGTGTCGGTGTGGCGGTGATGGAAATATGCTGTGCTGCCATTGGCTCCTTCCCGAACTATAGGGGTGGTCAAGGTGCTGGGAGACTCGTGGGTCTGCTTCCAACCCATTAGTCGCTTGACCAGGAGCGCCGGTTCTTCATTGTTGGCTACGTCGGCATTGAAGAACGTTTTGAGCTCCTCGTGGTTGGGGCTGACGATGGTGCACCCTTGCATTGCAGACTGCAGAGTGGCCAATTGATCAGGCAAACAAAGGTCGGGGATAGGTTCCCAGACGATGACAGGCATTTGAGCTGGCAGGTTGATCTTCTCCCTGCTAGACTGCAGCTTTGCTGTGATATCAATGCATCTTTCAGGTGAACAAACCATGTGAAAAGACTTGCTGAGCAGCTGTCTCGAGCTCAAGTCCTGAACCTCCAATCTCTTTTTGGGAGTGATGTATTTGAATGATCTGAGCTCATTCTCTCCATAGCCATTCCAGGCGCGAGTGGTAAGTCTTGTGTCGTCGACGCGATAGTTACAGTCTGTGTTCCATTCGTCGATGTTGTTTCTGATCACTGAAGGGAAGTCCGAGCCTACATCAACAATCCAGGATATGTTCTTAGAGATGATTTGACAAGGAGAAGAGGCCAACTTAGCACCAAGGACAGCGTATGTTCCAGCCCCGCCTATGAGGTTTGTTTTTCGCTCCTTTGTGCTTGGTGGCAGCCATTCGATCTCGTCGACTATGAACATGCCAAACGTGACGAAGGAAGCTGGTTTCGTGGCCATCACCTGCCACCTCTTGTGTTACTATGTGGACGAATGTATGTGACTTCTGACCGATGTGTCAATCGTTCACGCCTTAATGTTAGCTCACGGAATATGCAACGCGAAGACGACAGCTACATCTGCAACAAAATGCTCAGTAAGTGGTGTAATGAGGTCGTAAAACTACCTTGACCAAGACGCTAGCCGCTGATGAGAGCGACATGCACACTACAAAACGGCAAAGCTGTATTGAGTGTGTCGGTTCATTGCGAGACCAGTATTTGCGTACTTATTGTCGTATACTGGTAGTCAGTGACCATGTGAAGCATTTCTGCACTCATTGTGAAGTGGTAATGGTTGTTGAGTTTTGGAAGCAGGTAAAGATTCACGGAGTTATGGGCAAGGTTCCACAAGGCAGGACCCTTGTCAAGACGGGACGCCGAAGCATGGAGTGCCGATCGCAGCAGGTCCTGGCATTTATTTACATTGCAACTGCTACTAGTACCTTGCGAACACAACTGAGCACAATCGCATTGCATATTCTGTCTACTGATCTCAAATTCGCTCTTTACAATGGCTGACCAAAACAAGATGCATAATTTGACAACGTTGATCAAGAGGTGCGTTGCTTCCAGAGCTTGAGATGCTCTTGCTCATCGTACTTCAGGCTCGAAGCTGCCACGTCCCGGTTGGAGGATATAGCAGGCTCCGTCGATGGTGCAGCACCAAACGCACTTCAAGCTGCTAACAGTAGAGGAACTGAGACCTCAAGCGTGGCGGCGCAATCACAAACGACCATAACTCCCATCCCCGAAGAGAAACCAGCAGAACCACTACCTAGACAAATAGAAGAGTTTGATGGGCTTATAGAAGGAGATGTCGCAGCTTTCGTTCAAGCAGCGGCTCAAATAGGAGGTCTTCCAGAGCAACAAGTAAGAATTTCCGAAGCTGCAGTAGAGTCCAATTGACACGTCCAGGCCAGAGCCGTACAGAGCGCATTCCAAGCAGAACGAAACTTCCTGCTCATGACTACCAAGGCGAAGAAGCCAGATCCTATGAAGCCGGAAATTATTGCTGAGATTCACAAGTATATTTCGGAGGTTGACGAGCTTAAGGAGACGAACAGAGCCTCACCATTCTTCACCCACCTGAGTATGGTTTCGGAAGGAATCGTTGGTCTGGGATGGATCATGGAGACTAGACCTGCCGACTATGTAGTCTCGGCTTTAGGCGGTGCTCAGTACAACGGCAACAAAGTGCTTAAGGAGTACAAAGAGAAGTACGTAGTTCCATGAGTGATGAGAGTAACGCTGACAGTTCAAAGGGATCCAAACCACGTCAAATATGTTCGAGCTTATGAGAAGGTCTTCAAGTCGTTGGCTACCTACTGCAAGGAGCACTTCAAAACTGGTCTGACATGGAACAACAAGGATGGCATAGATGCTATGGAAGCTCTAAACCAGATACAGTCAGGTGCTCAGACTCCAAAAGCCAGCCAACAAACCAGCGCAGGAGGTCCTCCGCCTCCACCACCGCCACCTCTGCCAGTGTTCGACGACAACGGCATCCCTGGCCCACCACCTCTGCCTGCTGCTGCAACGGCCGCAAAAGGCGGCGATATGACGGCTGTGTTTGATCAGCTAAATCAAGGTGATGGAGTTACGAAAGGCCTCAGAAAGGTCGATAGATCAGAAATGACACACAAAAATCCTTCTCTAAGAGCCGGCAGCGCTGTGCCACAAAGAAGTGCATCCCAGACATCATTAGGCTCCGGCCGATCGAAATCACCCATGCCCGCCAGAAAGCCAGAGAGCCTAAAGGGCAAGAAACCGGGAAAGAAAGAGCTTGATGGTCAGAAATGGATTGTAGAGAACTTTGATAACACTGGCAACGAGATCATCGAGATACCGGCAGAGCTTAACCACAGCATCCTCATCACAAAATGCACCAAATGCATCATAAAAGTCAATGGCAAGGCAAACGCGATCTCTATCGACAATTGCTCAGGCCTGTCTATACTCGTCGAATCTCTGGTGTCGAGCATAGACGTTATCAAATCGCCGAAATTCGCGATTCAGGTCGATGGGGTTTTGCCAACTATCATGCTAGATCAGGTTGATGGAGGTCAAATATACCTTCAAGAGGCAAGTATGAGGGCTCCGCCCGAGATCTTCACCAGCAAGTGCAGCTCGATCAACATCGTCACGCCTCCAACCAACGATCAGGACGACAGCAAGGAATCACCCTTGCCTGAGCAGCTGAGAAGCTACTTTCGAAATGGGAGGTTACACACCGAAATTGTGGAGCATGCTGGTTAGCAGTTTCTCAACCTTCAGCTTTGCATTGGATCATAGACTGGCTGTGTTGTACAATAGACATTTGTATCAACATTCAGAGATCAACAGGGTGTTTGGTTTCAATTTCTGCACACATATATAGCCCCCAGTTGTTTTAGATCTACTACCTAGAAGGAATTTAGGAGGAGTCGATTTGGGCAAGTAGGCCGAAACCTCGTGTATCACCTCTCGACGTGTTCTTTATTGTTGCACTTGTCCCTTGACATGTCATGGGAATATAACAACGCATCTGCATCGTCGTGATGCTGCCTTCGTCATGTCAACGAAGCCAAAGCAGCCCATCAAAGGCGAGTACATCGAGACAGAAACAGGCAACAAGATCTCCCGCCAAGCACAAGTTGTAGGCGCAAAGCACATCGTCCTAGCTGGGAAATGCGTAATCCAAGCTGGCACAATTATCCGTGGTGACCTAATACGACCTCCTCAGCAACCAAAACCGTCTGACAATCTCGATCCAAAATCTGCTGCGGCAAAGAAACCATCTCAGCCCAGTTCCGTACATCTAGGTCGCTACGTCTTCGTAAGCCCGAATTGTACCCTTCATCCACCAAGCCGCCTCGATCGTGGCAGTAGTACGAGCGATGGAAAACAGCAATTGATCTACTACCCGTTACGGATCATGGACTATGTCTTCATTGGTCCAAATAGCAATATTAGAGCAGCTGAGATTCGGTCAAATGTCCATATTGGCAGTAATGTTAATGTTGGCAATTTTTGCGTTATCAAAGAGAATGTAAGAATTCTTGATGGAGCCGTCTTGCCGGCAGGCAGTGTTTGGGCTAGCAATAGTGTTGTTGCAGGAGCGCCAGCGAGAGTTGTGGGGGAACTCGCTGAAGCTTGGGGAGGTGGGTCGAGCGTAGGTGGAAATACAGGTGGTGACGAGCTTGTTGGTGTCAGGAGTCGAGAGCGTTGGGCTAGTGTGGGGAACAAGAGATGAGCACAGATTAAGTCGACCTGTTGCTATTGGAGCATTTCTGGACATGAGCCGTTGGACTCGATTTATCCTTCTTGCTGGTAGGAACATCACAGCTTGCGTTGGATGATATGCCGAGACTGCTGGAGAAACTCCTGACTACATGAGCTCAATATGGATGGGAAGAGCTGGTGGAAGAACTACTGTACGATGAATTTCGAAGGATGCCCATTCGATGATAGCAGGTGGAATACGGCGGTGCGGTCCAACCCTCTCAAAGCCAACCATATATCTACCACCACTCGGCCGAGATTCCTCGTCTCATTTCGGGAGGACTTCCAAAGCTGTATTTTCGAGCTATAGATCTTGGTGAACTCAGGCGACCAGCTCTGCCAAGGAGATAACGCCAAGTCAAGAGTATTCCGACGCACGGATTTTGTGCTGATTGGCTAGGCAATCACTGCACCATCAACTGCGCACCATATACCCCAAGTGGGCAAGGCGTAAAGAGAGTGGTTCAATTATAGCAATTATGATCTACGACTAGGTTGTCGGTGACTAAGCGATACGTCGAATCATATATGCAAGACGCTACGGAAAGTATCATGACTGCGACCACAAATTTTGTTATGGAAGAGGCTCTGGCTTGTGCACAGCCTCTACAGGTTGACCTGGTCCTGGAACAGGCAATGATGAGTTGGGCCTGGCTAAAATACTTAAGGCCATGATTCTAACTCTGTTGACCAACCTACGTCGAATTTGCATGTTGATGGTGATCCAGGACTATTAACAGAATCTCCACTGCACAACTCTACAGCCATCAACAGGTGGGAGACAAGAAGAGCAGCATGTCGTTGCGCAATCTCTTTTCATCTTCCTCAAGCTCACAATCAAAACCGACTCCATTTCTTACCTTCATCGGACCATCTCCATCATCGTCCTCACTCTCATCTCTCTTCTCTTCGGCAAACACTGCCAGCACAATTTCCATCTACAACGCCGACACAAACACTACGATACCTGTCTTCACCGTCTACACCTCCAAACATACCAAGCCGAACCTCGTCATCAACCGTATTTTACCCAACAACGCCGAAGCGCCATTCGCAACTGGCACCTTCTCTTCCATGTCTGGTAATATAGCCATATCGCTCTACAGTCGCACAGGTCAAGAAATACCAATCACGATGGAGTCAGATTGGGCCAGTGCAAGCTCTCGCACGTTTCAGTCGTCGATGGGCAATTTCAGGTGGAAGCACCAAGATAGTGGATTGGGATACAAGATGGTTACTGATGATCAGGAGAGGAGGAAGCTAGCGACTTGGCAGGAGATGAGTGGTTCTGGCTCAACGACAGGCTATCCCAGGCTCGAGTTTTATGTGCAGCCTGCGAGTGACGAGTTTGTCGAGATGGTGCTTGCTACTGGATTGGCGGCGATGAAGGCAGATGAGAAGGAGGCTAAGCAGGTTGGTAATATCTTCGAAGCTTTGGCCGGAGCGTAGTAGCAGCAGCTCGAATTGAATGAGAACGTATTTCTCAATAGCTCTCGGCAATTTGTTTATGCAAAGCCACCTCCTATCACGCCATTGATACCCTTTGTCGCACTGGATCTGCTGACTTTAATCTTCGCTGGCTTGACTAGCTTTCCGTTCGCGTCATAAACCGCCGGTTTCTTCTCCTCAACAGTATGACCCAAGCCATAGAACGTACCTGCTGCATCCTTCTTCGCTTGTTCTGTTTTACCCTTGTACTTCCAATTCCAAATGCATTGAGCTGAGCTAAGCTGTGCCACCACGTGCTGCCCACGACCTTTCGTATTGCTGACTTCATGTCATAGCTTCGTCCTCTTCGTGGAACAGAAAGTCTACGTTGAGACCATGATTGTCCGGATCCTCGTTACTGTGTTTTATATGCAGCGGACTAAGGTCGAAGGTCATTTCGTTCTCTTTCGTTGAGTCGGTATCGACGTCCTTCGTCAAAGTCGACTCACCCTTTGCACAAGCACGAGTGGCGGCCTCTTCGATCGCCTGCATCCGCTTCCTGACATTGGCTTGGGTTGCAAGATCACTGGATTGTTGACGCTCAACGGCAATGCGCTTGTCTTCCACTAGCAACTTCTTCTCGTTATCACTCAGCCAGTCGTGGTTGAATTGCACGAACTTTTCACATCCAGAGATAGGGTCCGCTTCGACAAGAGCAAACCGTGCAACAACCGGAATCTGTGCAGTGCCGCGGTCATCACTAGCAAATTCTCTGGACTGGAGAAAGAATTCACGGAGAGCACAAGCATTGTTGACCAAGACTTTTTTGCCAATCGCGATATACCTCATTCCAACTCTATGCAAAAATCCTGGAGGTTGGCTTGACATGTATCTATAGCCTTTAGCAAACGTGACTTCATACCCAATGATCGCGATTGACTTGTGCTTGATACTGATGCCAATTTCTCTGCCAGTCTTGCCAAAATCGATGTCATTGACAATCAAGTTACTCAGTTGAGCTGGATGGCTAAACTTGTCTAGGGAGATTTTGAAGATCTTGGTGGAGGTGAAGGTGGGAGTGTAGCCGTAGAAGCCGCAGCTGATCTCGATGTTGAGATCGGAAGGACCATGGGCTGCAGGCAGAATATCGTCAACGCGTGCTTTTGCGTAGGGAACTGTCTGCTCGTCGAAGATTTCAGTGACAGCTTTGTCGGAGTCATGCTCTACTTGAAGGGCGAAGAGACGCTTTTGGATCTTGTCCTTTACTGCCTTCAGCTGAAGCTGCTTGTGGTTTTGGTCGTTGAGGTAAGCAGTTTTCTTGTCGAGCTTCTTGGTAGGCTTCTCCTTGGCACGTGATGCGAGACGAGACTTCACGATGGGGTTAGTGCTCAGATGGACAAAACGACCTGGATTTTTTGGATGGTCAAGTGTCGGAAACGCTGGAAAGACTTGTTTCTTGACAGGGATGGCGGCTGCAGCCAATAAATCTGGAAGAAGCTCCTTCCCTTTATTCTTCATCGCATCTTTGAGATGGCTCGTGGGAGCTGATCGGCTGCCAATACGACCAGTATGCATAGGTTTGAGAAGATCGTTGCCGCGCATCGACTTCCTCTTGTCATTGTTCACGTTGCTTTGTTTGTTCTTGGATGCCATGATCGGACAAGGAGGACAGTAGATGGAGCACGGCAAAAGAGCTGTAAGATTGCTATTTGAAGGGTTACAAGATATGGACTTACAGTGCCAACTATTACATTAAGATACGGGCCAGCTAGTTTGCTCGGAGCGAACTTCACTCGTAGTGTCACGTAGTGATATTTTCGACATCGGCACTGACACTTTGCTAGAAAGGGGCATCATGTGGGTGATCTAGCACAGTATTACTCACCAGCATCCTTGGACTTGGCGTAAAACAATGCAAGAAGCTGATCATCTGTTACGTTCATTTTGAGCCGCACAGTTGAGCAACGACTGTGGTGGGAAAGGCAGTGCAATTCTGAATCTAGAAAGTGAACAGATTTTCGGCTTAACTCCGGCTAAAGGCTGGTCCTTGCAGTGTCCATCGTCTCTTTGGCATTTGCGTCAGTATACCATGTGGCCTTGATTCTGCTCCTACTGGACGTCCATCTAGTTAAACATAATATCTTTCCGTATGATCTCATGCATCACAGGTTGCAAGAATGGATATCAACTCTAGGGCTGAGCCCACAAGTAGCACAAATCTTCAAACTGACCCAAATTATCTGACTTTGTCTCGCATGCTCACTCGCTACCAGAACCTGATACTACTTACACCGATCCCAGATGCGAAGCTCGAAGCCAGACTAGCTCCATGGCAGAAGAAGGTGCAGGCCGAGCTGTGGTCGCCACTACCTTTTCATCGTCTGCAATGGCTACGCAGTATCGAAGGAGCGCGATCGTTATTACTCAAGTTAGAACAAAGTGCACAGAGCATTAAGGTGCAACGTACCAGGAGAGAAGTAGTCAGAGATCTGGCTGAGAAGAGGACAGTGATCAAACGCCTGCGAAATCGCGTCGAAGAGATTGGAAGAAGTGTCGAGGCTGAGGGTAGCCAAAAACATACATTCCAATATGTGGATGACGGGCAGAGCGAGACGATGTATGATGTCCTGCAACAGATACGAAGAGAGAATGGCCGATCACAGGACGACGTTCAGTCTCCATCAGCGGAGGCAGACGCATCGGAAATACAAACACACGTGCAGGAACAGGGAGACATACGGAAGCAGCTCCTCGATTCCAATTCCAACATTCGTCGACGGCAGGGTAAAGATCCGGACAGCAACGCTGCGTCGAAAGGGATATCGTCAGGGTTTGCGAATCTGGGAGGAACCGAAAATGCTCTGCTTGCCTCTTCCAGAGAACACGAAGACATCACCACCTCGCTCGTGAGTATGGCCGCCCAGCTCAAGCAACAAGCACGACAGTTTCAATTCACACTTGATCAAGACAAAGGCTTGATTGACAGAGCGCTCGAAGGTCTTGACCAAAACGTGTCGGCTATGGGTCTTGCAAGCAAAGGAATGAAGACCTTACAGCGCATGAGTGAGGAGCAAGGCTGGTGGGGTCGAATGAAGCTACACGCATTGATATTTGGCCTGTGGACTGCGGCTATTCTCTTGGTCTTTGTCGGTCCGAAGTTAAGGTTCTGATATAATGATGAGCTGGCCCATTTCAGTCTTCCGCCGTACGTCTGACACGACTCAAACTTGACCATTCAACAGGTTGACCGCGAGCTCGTTCTCCTGGTTGGTTTGTTGTCTCGTTAATATCACCGTGAAGCCTTGCGTGTTTGGCAGCATATGTGCAATCAATGATGCTCAACAGCTGTTGAATACTGGCGTGCGTGGCGTTCTCCTTGTTGGTTCGTGTCACTACAGATTTGACGAAGGTCAAGATGGTCTTTCTCCAGTCTCTGACCATTGCATCCGCCCAAATCTATCAAGCATAGTCATCACTGATCAGCCATGGCTACTACAACTGCCATATCGTCTTCTGCCGCACCTACCACTACTGTCGTGATCTATTCGGCTCACCCTGTTGAACCTACACAAACAATTATTGGAGACGGCACGGTATCATCGTTGTTGCCTTCTCCATCTCAAGCCACTCAAAACAAGTCGTCGATTACCACAAGTACAGGGGCGCTTGGACCATCGAACTGTACTGCTTACTATTACACTGTTGCAGTTGAGTCCGCTCTGCTAGGAGTTCTACTATTGTGTGCTCCTATCTTTTACCTTTACAAGCCAAGGTGATGGAAGAAGAAGGGCACCGCGTCACAGGAGAGCGAACTTGCAGAATCGAAGAACCACCTACTTGAGAGGGATGGACAAGTGAAAGCTTCATCTCGGATGTCATCAGAGAGGCAATGAAGTGGCTTGATCTGCTCTGGGTGTTGTCAGTGATTATAGCTGGGAAAATCGATCAGAATTGTTCCAACAGCGAAACCTGTCGTGGTGCTGGTCTCATCAAACACGACGAAGACGTCCAATCTGGTATCCCAGTGACAGACTTGTTATCTGCTCGGCAAGAATTAAGGCGATAGTGTAACGATAATTCGTCAGTATCACTTCTCCTTCAAGATGCTTGCTCGAGGGCGTCCACTCAGGCGATATATCGCAGGCAGGCGTGGAAGGAGGATGCGTGTGGCTTTGTCTCATGGCATGTGCAGTGTGGTGTACGGACGTCCACCTGATCCGTCGCTTTTTCTTCTCAATGGAACGTGGTTGCATCCCTTTTTTTGTCTATTGAAGATGACGTCACAGCGCTTTACGCAAGCCTTGAATGTTCTAGTATCTCACGCCTGCTTATTAGAGTCCGCTCAATCTCCCCCCACTTCTTGATCAACTTCACATTTTATATCCACATCCACGTTCTCAATCCACAACTGTCTAAATCGATCCCAAAATGTCCAGTAACGACAACACATCGACTCTCAAGTCCTACGTGGACTCTGCCACCGGCGCAGTTCAGTCGGGCATTGCATCTATCACTGGTAGTGCTGGCGATCGAGCCAATGCTGAGCGAAGCAAGGCCAAGGCAGATGCCGAGAAGGATCTGTCCCATTCTGCGGCAAAGGCAGGACCCTTTACCATCAGCTCATCGGGCACACCAGCCAAAGATAGCTCAGATCGAACCGAAGGTCAATGGGACCAAACAGTCGGTAGCGTCAAGGAAGCTGTTGGCAATCTAACAGGAAGTGAAGATCTAAAACAACAAGGCCGAGAGCAAAACATGCAAGGCCAAGGTCAAGAGGCCAAGGGACAATTGAACGACCTTGGCCAAGGCCTCTCAGATAGAGTTGGAGGCACTATCGGTTCTGCCTACGCTGGTCTGACCGGAAATCAGGCAGCCCAACAAGCTTACCAAGATCAACACGTAAGTACCCGGCGCGGTTCCTATTGTGTATCACGACGCTGACAACAAACAGGATCAGGGCAAGACTCGCCAACGCGGTGTTGAGGTTGACTTGCAGAAACAGGCTGGGGCTGAGCGCAAGTAGGGGACTAGCAAATATAGGTATTGGCCTTTGAGAAGGGCTGAGGAGGATGGAGTGTCGACAGCAGCCACCAGACTGATCACTACATATATGTTGTCGTATCATGATACCCGAGAATAGATCGTTCCTCTCTGACACATTGTTTTATACTCTTAGGCTTTTATAACCTACACTCCAGCGTGGCCCTAGTTTGACTGAGATGTGCTCAACGTTATGTTGCCGTTTGTCGTCTACATCGCGCGTTTAGCTCGGCCACTAGCATTCCTTCGCCGTTGCCTGCGGCGGCCCACCTTCCGAATTGTGGCCGCAGTAGAGTGGTGGGCTCGAGCGAGGTCGTCGTCTTCTCAGCACTATGGCTACAGTGCCTCAGAAAACGTTGAATTGGTTGTGGGGCGTTCTACAAAAGGTCAGTGACTCCAAACAAGGGCCAGGCTTATACTGACGAGCTCCAGGAATATCGCGATCCTCAGCGAACATATTCCGACCTCGCGCAAACACTGGGACAATATCCTGGCTTTGCACCTCGCACAGATGTATACAGTATGTCCTCGAGCTTCGCCTATACCTCCTTCAATTCGACACTAAGAACTCTGTGTAGCTTACGAGAACGGTGTGGCAGCATTATTACTGCATCTCAATGGCACTATTCCCGTCAACTTTCGGGGCACTCAATATCGATTTCCGGTAGCAATATGGATGCCGCACGCCTACCCTCGAGAGTCGCCGATCTTCTACGTAACTCCGACTGATGGTATGGTTATTCGACCTGGGCAGCATGTGAGCCCTTCAGACGGCAGGATATACCATCCATACCTTGCAAGATGGACGGAAGCTTGGGAGGTACGTTAGCATTTGTAGATGGTACTATCAGCTGATTGAGGTAGAGGTCAAGCGTTGTAGACTTTCTGAGAATACTGGCGGACATATTTGCAAGAGAACCGCCTGTCATGGCGAGACCTAATAATCAGGCACAGGCACAGGCACAGGCACGATTTGCTTCGCAACCACAACCACCTCCTCGACCACCCCTCCCAAGCGTGCAACAGCCACCGTCGATCGGGCCACCAGGTCTTGTATCTGGCCCTCCGCCTCCGCCTCCGAAGTCCTCAAATTACATTGATGGCCCGAGACAGGAAGGCATCTCGAGATCAGACTCCCAGCGCTTCAGTCGGTATGACGGTCCTCCTTCCTTACCAGCTCCAGCTGCTACTGCTGGAACGCCCATCTTTGGCTCACCTCCGCCACAAGCCCCATATCAACCACAAGGACGAAGTGTTTCACGACAAAGCTACCACGGTCCGCAACAACATCCACCATCAGCTGTGTATCAACCTCAGAGGCAGTCAATAGCTGGTCCGCCAACGATATTTCATGCCCAACAGCTTGTACCGCAACAAGGAGCTCGACCGCCACAGCAGTTACAAGGCACGAACCTCCAGTCCTATCCACTTTCAACTTCTCAACAAGCACCGCAGCAAACAGTGTTTCAGCATCACTCTCAACAGCAAGCACCCTATCTGCCCCAACCACCACCGCCTTCATCAGCACCTATAGCGGAACCCAGACAACCAAATCTCATGGATGAATCACCCTTCGATGTTTCGCTTCCTGTGTCATCTGCAAACATTCCGACACCCACGATTCCTCCCAATCCTGAAAAGCAGCACATTCTCCAAACATTGCAAACCACCTTGCTTTCGAGTTTGCAAAACCAAATCACCCAGTCGTCCTCTGCTATCGCACCTTTGCAGGCCCAGAATATAGCACTACAGGCGGCTCATCACACCCTGCAGCAAGAGCTTGCTCAACTACAAGCTCAACATTCCCAACTTCAGCAAAACATTACGTCGTTGAACTCCACCATCGCAGCGGCTGATCGTACTATTGACAATGCACGCAATGCGTCCTCGCCTTCCAAGGTACCCAATATTGACGACCTAATCATTCCACCTACAGTCGTTGCACGGCAGCTCTATGATAACGTTGCTGAGCAAAGAGGCTACGAAGCAGCTATATACGCCCTGACTGAAGGCTTCGTAAGAGGTAGGATGTCCTACGACATTTGGGTCAGAAAAGCCAGAGAATGTGCCAGGGAGGAATTTAGGCGGAAATGGCTGGTCCGTCGTGTTGGCCGCGGCATGGGTTTGGAGATGGAAAACTAGTGCTGGCCTAGTCCCGACAGCAATTTGGTCGTTCGTGGGGAACTCTCGTCAAGCTAGGAACCGTTTATGGAAGCCACCGACAGACTCAAACACGCCGCAACTGACTTCTCCTTGGTGTCATTGTACACTATGACCAAACCGAACCTCGTGTGCGTGGCAACGCCGTTGGTTGCCTCGACGTTCTGATCGAACCGTATTAGCACTGCCGTAGTCTATAGGGCACCATGCGCGACCCGCCCCGAAGTCAATCTTTGTGATCCGAACTTTCCGAACCGTGGCCCATTGTTGTGAACAAGAAACGAAGGACAAGACGATAACAATAGACCTCTATTGTATAAAGACATCGATGCTCGACCACACGAACTGTTGTCAAAGTTATTAATTACTAAACACGATCCTCCATCTACAACAAAAGCTCAACAACACCAGAAAATGATGTTGACGAAGATGAGCGTGCTTCGTGAGAAGCGAGATACTTGCGATGTGTGCTATATGGCGGACAACGCTCGCGGACCATGCAAGCCAATACGAGATCTCGGATTGCCGTACACACCCGAATACCTGTCTCTCCCCATAACAACTGCTCACAAGGCTTGTGTCCAAAGATTTGTCATCCAGCAACTCAGACGTATTCGAGAAAGCGGCTACCAAGGAGTGACGCCCACCGTCCAGAAGGATAAACCCAAGATGCAGGCTCATCTTGATGATATGCCCGACAGCACAACCACGTCTGATGATGGAGAGCTCGAAGTCGAGACGTCCAAGAACAGTTCCACAACGACAGCTTCAGACCACGCAACGTCTGAAAGTTCTGCTTCAGAGACCAAAACAGATTACGACGATACCTCAACAGAAGCAGCTCCTAGTGAGAGTCAAGCTCAATCAGGGGTCATCGTGACTAACACAATGGAGCAGAAAGAAGCCTCGTCGGCGGCAGGGCAATCTAACGAGACCACCCTAGCTTTGAGTGAAGATGTTATATCATACTCTTCGTCTCTGAAGCCGGAAGCAGCAATATTTGTGTTCAACCCTAGAACAGCTGCGCCAGCTCTCAACGCTGCGGCTTTGCCGTTCTTCGCGCCATTGACCACATAGCTCAATCGATTCCGATGCAATCAAGACCTTTTCTCTTTTTTCTCTTATTTTGTCTTAATTTCTTTACAAACGCCACCACTCCAAATGATTCTCATGTTGCACTTCATACAAACTTTGCCAAATTCTCCACTTTTCGGACAATATGGAATGTCCCAGATTAGCATGACTTAGGATATGATTTTGTTGTTGGTCTCAGCAACAATGGCTAGTCTGAACTCCCCAGTCCATTGTCTTCGTCCTCCTTGCTGTCCACAAAGATACAGCTATCACCATCACTCATCTTTCATTCGAACCAGTAACGGTAGAGAGATATCATGCTAACAGCAATTAATACCGACAATTCTGCTGCCTGTCGAGTGAAGTCGAGGAGCCTGGCTGAAACTAAGAAGACGGTAAGTCCGATATTGCGTTGAGGTGTAAATACCGTATAGTTCTTCCTGACACCTAGTCGACACTTCAATGAACATGTTGCACCTGCACCATCTGCAGGCTAACAAAAAAGGACTACTTCAGTTTAATGTGTAATGACTAGAATCTTGTCGAAAGTCGATACCTCATGTTGTCTCGTTCCTTCTGATACATGATCTGTCTCGTTGTTCTGCTGGACCTTTATTCAATCTCTGAGTGCTAACCTGCCTGACCTGCTCGCTTCTTAACCTTTGAAAAATCACTGCCTACTTCTTCCAATAGATCATCACCTTCATCACGTTCAACCTTAATCTTCTTCTGAACAAACCACGCCATCACTCACCATGGAAGCATTCTCCATCCGCCAATACCAGCAACATCAACTTTTACAAGGTTCCATCGGACCAGAGTACTGCCCCTGTGGCTGTGGCCGGCGTTACAACTTAGGGACCCGTGAGGTCGATCCACCGACTGAAGGCCTTGATCTTGAGTCTTTGGGTGATGAGGTCGATAACGACCAGGGCTGGAGTGAGAGTGATTGGACCGGCGACTCTGGACAGGTATGGGAGGGGAAAGAGCTCTGTGATGGTTTGATTGGCGATCGCTACACCAGTGAGGTGTATCAGGAGGGAGAGTGGTATGAAGAACGACAGGAAGATTGGGGTCTGTCTGCTCATGGTGAAGAAGTGGAGGAGGGAGACGACCGAGGCTACGACTATTATGAGGATGGAATCTTCGAAAACGATTTGGCGGGACTGGAAGATGAAGAGCTGGAAGATGATGAGGAAGAAAGGGACGATAGTGAAGGTGAAGAGCAGAGTGAGCTTGACGACGATGATGATGACGAGGCTGAACATATGCAGCAGACGAGTTAGTGTGTTCCCCCAAGCAACCTGGATCAGTTGATGTGGTGAGCTGCAATATGTGATGACATATTAGACGAAGCATATCCTGCAAGCATCGGCTCTGGCGTACAATAGAAAATCGGCTTGGCTTGCCTTCATAGTAGAGAATGTCTCAATGCCTGCGATGAGCCTGGACGATACCGAATCGCGACATGGGTATTGAAGGACGATAACACAAGTGCAGGACGGAAAGGATTCGATGCCGAGGAGCCGATGTAGAAAGAAAACGAAAAATGCAAGCTCGAATTCACAATTTAGGTTGTCAACTTGTCACAACCAGACATACGATGACCTACCTTGGTCAAACTCACCGAGTTGCTATTGGATCTATCTCCGCACCTACATTTCTTTCATTTCCACCAGCCGAAGATAAAGCTGCTTTTTGGCGTCTTTGCAGTCCTATGCGACAACGTACTTTGTCGTCGCTGGTTCCAGTAAGTCAACTCCCTGAATGTGTAAGCTGTGTCAGGTGTATCGGGATACATACCGGCCATATTGAGCTGGCTAAAGGGAGTGTCACTGATATCACAAGTGCTTTGTTCGAGCTTGGCAGGTGCTCGATTGTTGACGTTAATAGGCGCCGGACGTTTTGAATGATATTGTGGTGATGGGTATGGTGAGGTGAGGGTGTCATTCGGCCCAGAAGCGTGAAGAGCGAGTGGCTTTGACGCGGGACCACGTATCTTCGCCTCCGTTTCAGTAGTGCCAGTTTTGGCTTCAGGAATTTTGTTAGGTGAGTTTGGTGGTATGGCAAAAACAGGTGTCAATGGGGAGGCAATCATATCCACCATTTCCATTGTTATGTTTGTTGTGTAGGGTCCGGCGCCGGGGTCGGCACCGAGCACGTACGGTAGGAGTTCGCTTTCATTTTTCAGTCGAGGAGAACGGATGGTCTCTCTGAACTTCATGGAGGAAGCAGATAGTCTGTTCAAGCTAGATTTGCGACGTTGAAACCATGCCCTCTCAACAGGGTCGAGTCGAACAATTTGGTGTTGTACGATGGAGTACCTTAGCTTACTATCGCCGTGAGGTTTATGGTTCCGCTTGATTCGAGAGCGGTACGAGAAGGCTGGTGAAGCTGGTGTGCATGGTGGTGTCGGAGCGGGAGAGGTAGTGAGAAGTTCAGGAGGTATGATGCTTGAGGTGGGTTGCTGCTCTTTTGAATTAACCTGTGGCGTTCGGGGTTTTCGTAGTTTATCTCCAAGTCGGCTCAGCCGAGTACGGAGGTGAGTCAGATGTGGCAGAACGGAGAGACCCATTTTCGTATGTAGTGCTTACCTGAAGTTCGACTTCGTTGTTTTCTTAATTCCTGCCTGAGAAACTAGTGCATACCCGTGATAGATTGTGGAAGGACGATGGAAGCTCTGTTGGGAGGAGTTCGAGGATATTTGTTGTCGGCAGAACGTACGCTGACAAAGGATGTACTTATTTTCGGCACATAATCCTGTGTGGTATTGCACAATGCGGGTATGCTTCATACTGATTGTTTAGATAACGCATTAGCTTTGTTCTCTGCTTTGTATGCATTGCTGTGCCACATGTTCCTGTATGACGACAACTGTCAAGTCCGGAGAAGACTCAGTCGTCTGAGAGCGGGTGAGGTGCAATCGCACCTCGCTCCAGGGAACGTGTTCGATAATCCACGATGTCCTGGGCATTTCTTCAAGCAGTAAATTGTGTGATTCTTCGCCCTAACGAAGTGCTTGACAGTCCTCTTCGGACGTCTAGTACATCGCCTGTGTCTTGAAAACGATCAAAGTCACAAAGGTGAGGTCAAGGACAGATTGAATGTAAAGGACCCAGCCACGTGTCCGCCCCGGAAGTTGCAATGCAGTCGGCCAACCTTCTCCATCGCATCATTGAGCCGACCCCCTTTAGCAGCATCGGCTAGACTTTCCTGCCAAATGCGGCTGAAGAAGATCATTCTCAGCTGGACTTACAGCAGTGCTACGATGTCTGCTTATCGCCTGATATGCCCGTTCAGCATCTATACGTCCCGATGCTGTTACCACACTACACAACGCTGCTCAGCTTGCTGACTTGCGGTCATGACGGTCCTGGTACATAGAGATCCGCTGTGAAAGTTGCAGGTCTCAACAACCATGTCCAACGTTCGCGACCGGATCAAGGCTGCAGAAGCCTTAACAGGGCAATCGCACAATGATGGAGGCAGCGAATCTCGTCGTCGCGGTCACAAACTGAGTCTGAAGACCGACGAGCACATAAAAGAAGAATTTCTCAGGAGAGGTGACGGCGGTTGGCACAAGAAGGTAGATATCGGACAGCAGGAGAATTATAAAGTTCCGCCTGCCATGCCTCCCATCATCAAACTTATCGCAGAAACTCCAGTCGTGACATCGTCAAAAGGTGTGCCGGGAAGACTACGCAAGGAGATACCAGGCGCATTTGAACCTGTTCCTGGAGAATCATCCGCTAAGTCAGGGGCTAAACAGGACAGAGAGTGGAGCAGAGTAGAGGAAATGGAGGCAGCGCAACAAGCAGAAATGGATCTCCATACTGTTGATGGCGAGTGGGACCGAGTCGCGCAATTGGAGGCTGAACAGCAGGCTGCCATGGACGCCGAAGCAGCTATGAGGTCAATAGCTGAGTCGTCAAGCAAACCCCGTCGTGAGAAACCTGACAAGCCAGCACGCGGAAAGCTCGACAAGTCGTCGCAAAACAAATCCAGTGATAGTCCTGCAACCAGAAATATTCCTGTAGGACGCTTCGACGATCTCATAGGCAAGACTGATGTGAAGGATACCAAGAACAAATCTCCTGGAAGTAAAAGTCGCCCATCCGTCAAAGCTCGGCATGTCCATATTTCCGATGACGACGACGACGACGACGATGATATGAAACCAGCAGCGACATTCCCAGCCAAGGACGACTTGAGTAGCAGAGAGCAAGTTCTCTTCGATCCAGTCGAGTATGCTGAGAAAAAGCAAGCTCGTCGCGAACGGAGAGCAGCCAGGCAGCAGGATCGAGCTGAGAGGCTAGTAGTGGACGAGCAACCGAGGGAGAGATCTCGAGCCAAATCACCATCAATAAGGTTGTTTCGTGTGAATTACGACGACGACGACGATGACGACAACGACAACGGAGGGAAGGCGCTCAGAAAGTCGCACCGCTTACGTTCGCGTTCGACACACGATTACGTGCCGGAGTCTTACCAGTCGCCTCCAACAAGCGCACGACGTTCGACCAATTCACTCTGGCCGTCTTTTTCAGATTCACAGAGGCGGAGTATGAGTGATGTTTTTGAGAGCAGTGGACGTCGACGCCATAGCCACACCAGAACTCATTCCGACGATCTCTCTACTGCAGACAGCACTCGTTCAACGGTGTCAATCAAAAAGTTAGAATTTGCAGAATATATGGCAGGTAGAAAGCTTGATCACATGCCTCTTTCACCACCCAAATTGCCAAGCAGGCCCATGGGTTTCGTTCGGTCGCTCAGCCATACCGGAGAATATTCTGAAGGCTACACACGAGAAAAGAAGTTATTGAGAAGACCTAGTCGTGACGAGGTGATTGAGGATTTTGATCATGACTGGGATCGGAGAGTCGATCATTCTAGCCGACGTCGTGTCAGTCACAAGAAAGACGAGCCATGGCAGGTAAAGATTTTACAAGAAATAGCTAAACACTAGCAGATTCCCCTTGTCTATAGTGCCCCGGATCCGGGAGCAGCAGTGCCATGAGAAGGACATTCGACCCTCGGTGGCACTTCTAAGCCACGGATTCCTCAACACCACAAGATCAGCAGTCTTGTTGTACAAACGTGGTGTCTCAGAAATGCTCAAATTGCCGACCGGATCCTCCTCGTCCACCTGTAGAAGACGTTACAACTCCGAGCTACCTCCGACCTCTATTGGCATGTCTCGATGTTTCCGTCGTGTGTCTCGTCGTCTCTGATGGTCCTTGGCCTTTCTCGCTCGTCAAACCAGCGATCGAAGTTTTCTTGGATGTGTCTAGGCAAGGCCAAGGTCGTCTCTCGCTTCTCACGACGGTTCTTGTCATCCTCAATTTCCTGTATTGTGCGAACCGAGGCACTATCCATCCCTTCACACCAGTATGAATGAGTATCCAACGCTGAGCTGAATCTTTCGGTAATTCGACAGCCATCAGGCGTTACGTCAGTCATCACATCCTGCAGATTGCTCATCAGTCAAGGTAATAAGGGCGTCGCCAGAGCACCCACCAAGGTAAAAAGATATCGCTCAACTTCGTCACACGATGCGACTCTCAGACTGACGAGAGCTTCTACCTTCAGTCCATGCCCTCCCGCCTCCCTGAGTGCTCGTGCAAGTTTACGTAGCTCGAAGAAACGTAGGGCATGATGCACCACGGCATCGAGATCATCTCTAAAGACAACCTCGACGTATGAGCCATCGTCGTCGGCGAGCTGGAAATCGGGGACGAAACTGTGGTCTGGACAAACAGATCGTAAGAGTGTCAAGTAGACCTCTTGGAGATTAGGACAGGCCTTGACTATAACCAGCCAAAGAAGGTCTGGTACATGCATAGTCTCCTGGTCGACCAGTTCGAGTGAGCGAATGTGCCGTCGTAGCCATGTGAACTGAGGTTCTGTGAATTCGTCCAGACGGTTGAGGTTGAGGAAGGTCCCATCCAGGATGACGAGATGGCGATTGAAGCATTCTTCTCGAATCTTTCTCGCTTGTATGTGTATTTCCCAGCAAGTCAGCTCGAGCGGTAGGATTCGGGAGCCATGAAAATCGAGTTTACCAGAGCATGCGCACAATTTTATGACAACGTCCTCGTAGTATTTTCGATAGATGAGGTACTGAAGCTCAAGAGGTAGATTCAGAAGTGAAAACGATTCACCCTTTTGCGCCTTGCACGCCTTTTGTCGCAGAGAATTTGCGATCCTGGACTTTGAGTCGCCCATACCTGCTTTGTTGTTGCAGAACCCGATGGGTGTTTATTAGATGTGTACCGGTGATTGACCCAGAGTATTGGTCCGAGCTTGTAGATGTGAGGCAGTGAAACGCACAAGCTGCCCATAAAGATATGCATACGCCTGTCCTGTATGTGGTATTGACCAACCTACCGGAGCACAGCATGCAGGATCTTAATATATTCAAAGCTCTTCAGAAATAGGTGGGAACACCGCTGGTATTAGACAAGAACTAGCCGCACTCTAACACAAAGAGGAGTCAATATTGATCTGGAACCATGCTTGGATGTACGTTTGCTTTGATTAGAGTATCATTTTCGTGAAGGCCGTCACGGTCGTGAATGATATATTTTCTGGTTTTTCGAAAAGTTTCGTTCGACAATATGAGTGGAAAGAGTTTCACAAGTATGACCGAGAAAAGGGAAGGATTACCGTTATACTAGTAGCATTGGTTGTGCTGGTGATATGTTGTTGCAGTGGTATGCAGATTGCAGAAGTGAGTAGGGTGGTAGGACGATAAAAGTAATGACCAGTCGCAACTGCTACAGGATATGGTGCTTCCTGCAGGTGCTAATGTGCCCACTGAACAGCCAAAACGTTGTAGGGAGGTGCGGTTATCAAGGCATTCATATACTCGTCGTGCGGTCTCTACAGGTCGAGGACTGGAAGTCTACACAATATCGTAAAAACGTTAGAATCTGAACATCAGAAGATGTACCTCACTTACTGATACTAGTAACTGCAACTCAAACTGGGTATGCTACCAGTTCCGTCATGCCGACAGGGAGCTTCGTGGATGAAACCTTCCAGCGTGATCGCCTCTCGAACTCCAAGATCCCCCAACCATCGAACGGGGTTTTCGTGTATTTGTACCGTGAACCTTAAATTCTCTGGGTTTTCGCGAAAACCCAACATAACCCCCTACCTTCAAATCCTTCCCTCATGCCGTGTTTTCTTGAATTAAATGTGCCTGCGCTGTGGAACGTGTCATCTTGAGCTGAATCATGTTTCAGTTCAGTCTGGTGATGCGAATATCGCCATTTGTGGCACATTAGCAGATCGATCGTGATACAACCCGATATAATTCCATGCTGTGGTCTTCGCTCACGTCCCAATTGCGCGAATTTGACCCTCACAACCATTTTCCTCTAACAACGAAGCCAGCGACATGCTGGACCCCCAGGTTTCGCATAGTTGTCACTCAAGACCATTCAAGTAACACCTTGTTTTGCCCTGCTCTATGTTCCATAACGTACGAAGTTTTTGTGAGAATTATCTTAGATGCCTCGAATTTCGCTGCACGTGG
This sequence comes from Lithohypha guttulata, assembly GCF_036872675.1. Lineage (NCBI taxonomy): Eukaryota > Fungi > Ascomycota > Eurotiomycetes > Chaetothyriales > Trichomeriaceae > Lithohypha > Lithohypha guttulata. The sequence continues at coordinate 2,680,777 of NW_027042750.1, forward strand.
AAAGTCAGATAGGACTAGTGTTCCGCAAAAGCACGTCCTTGTCTCACTCGATCATGGTGTTCAAGCTGCTGGCTAGAAGTAGTGCATGCACAAGCGAGGGGCCTTGAAATCTTTAGAGGCTCTGAGGGAAGACAAGATCTTCCAGGTGTAGAGGAACATCGTAGTTGACAAAGCCAAAGCTCATATGATGTTGGCGAATACTCTGAATTAGCCCGGTCATATCAATATCCGCTGAACATGGGCGATCTTGAAGCAAGAGTCTGCAGAAAGATGTCGAGGCACACTTTCCCACAGTGAGTAAAACGCGTAACGCGAGATTTACACGCTAAGTTATGGCAAGTCGGGCATGCGCATCGATAGTGGGGGATTTTTCCAAGTAGTATCGATTTTCTCAAAGCTGAGTCGACTTCAACTATATTTTATATCACGTTGGCCATTTCCAACCCTTACTACCAACTCTATAGTCCACATGCGGACGTCTGGTGCTTCTCGTAGTAGGCATATTTTGCTTTAGTGGTTGGCCGTGTACCACGTATTCACGAGACGTGCGTTGATCCACAGTTTCATTCTCACCCAAAGGTCCTTCCTCAGCGTTGCAGAACTCGCTGCAGCTACTCGTGGAGGAGTCGGAGCTCGAGTCACTGAATTTTGACCAACTGACATCTTTCCACCAGTCCCTCGAGTGAGATGCCGGAACGACCTCCCTGGCCCACTGTTCACAGCGCTCACTAGTATCCGTGTCTGAGATTCTAGTCTGTTCCTCGAACCCTGACTGGTGCGAACGTGCACTACTTCGTCGCTGTCGAATTTTCTTCTTCACCAGCACCCTTCCGCTACGCTTTGGCGAACCAGAGACACGCATGTTTGCAAATTCTTCGAGTTGTCTAAATTCGTCCACGGACAAGCCCAAGTCGTCTGCAATGAGAAGCCGCCTGAGTGAGTGACTTGCAGACTCGTTCATGCTTGCCTCAGTGACATGTGTGATGGGTGTCAGAGGTGACCAAGGCTGTGGGCTGGTGAAAGTTGATATTGGAGATGGCAGGGTGTGATGCAAGCAGCAAGTTGGAGATACACTTGGACGCGATTGTGGAGGTGTGGGCAGTCCATGAGGTCCAAAACGATGAGATGAGCTCAGACTCGTATCAGGGTGATGATTTGACCCCAGCTGGTCGATTGGTTCGTTCTGATTCTGCGGCACTTGCTGTACCGGAAAGGGAAATTCATCTCGAGCCTGTCCACGAGTATGGATGAGGCTCATGCTTTGATCGGAATCGTCTTCGGCCACGGTGCTCTCTGACTGTCTAGTCACTTTACCTGCGTAACCCAGGCCATTGCATGGTAGGTTCACATCCACGTCTTCTGGAGCTATGTTGTGCTGTGTTTTGACTGTGAGTGCGTCTCGTTTTGCTCGTTGTGCCGGAGCATGGGGAAATGCATGGGAGGAAGAGCCGTTGCGCTTCTTCGAGAGATTTGTCCCGAGCATATTGATCGACGAAAGAATGAAGGACAACTTCGCGTGGTAGCATTAAGCTAAGGAACAGAGCAGTAGCATGTGCCAAAACAAACATATATGCTCGACAGTCGAACTCGATACCTACACTCAATGCCAACATCTCAGTACAGCAAGCCTCGTCTCTCCACGAAACCAAAGCTCGCCTTTTCCACTGCTCCCTCCATCTCCTTGCAGAGAGGTATTGACAGCATCTGGTCTAGCCAATAATCATGGATGACCCAGTCGATCATGTCGAATTGTTTTCGAAACTTCCCGTCGTGCCTCTAGTGCACCGGAACTTCCTGAGCAAGTTTGTGGAACCTCGCTAAATCTTGCTTCTAGCTTCTGACTTGTCCCATAGCTCAACCACCGCATTATTGATCACGATTCTGTCCTTGCTCCCAGCCAGTTCGTCAGCTACCACAATCTGTCTATAAACGACTTTTGTCACGCCACCGTTCGATGAACCTTTCTTTGGTTCCGTCCACATCTCTGTCTGAACACGTTCGCCGATGACGACTGGAGCACTCAACCTCAACCTAACGCTTTTGAAGCGACTAACGTCGCCATTTGCAAAAGTGTCTATGATATGGCGAATGCCTATTCCGACTGTGCAAGAACCGGACAAGATAGGGGCATGAAATCCACCTTCTTTGGCGTGAGCAGGAGAGATGTGCATTGGATTCCATTCAGTTGTAACCGCTCGATACAAAGCTGATTGAGTGTGTGTGGTCTGATGACTTGATACGGCTTCTGCTGGTTTGTTGGGTATTTGAACAGGTGGTGTTTGCGTTGACGGAGTAGCTCCTTTACCGGGTACATGACGAATGAACGAAGTCCACTCGTTGTAGCAGAGCTTTGAATTTGACTTCGCGTCACTCGTCGTGATGCCAACCTTGACAGTAACGCCCTTGCCACGATCAACAACATCGACTATGCGAGCGATAGAGGAGAGCGTCGTGCCAGGAAAGATAGTAGGGAACGGTTGATACTGCTCAAGGTAGTGCTCGCCATGGACGTGGTTGAAGGAGCGAAAGGACGGCAGCCATTCGGGCATAGAATGTGTCACCTTGCCCATCATATCCACGACCGCGAGGAATGCGAAGCATGGTAGAACGTGGAAGTTTGGGTGACCTTCCCAGCATCGAGACAAGTCCGTGCCATTCACACCGATCGAGACGTTGTACGAGACAACGTTTGTTGGCGTATACTGCACTTTGGACGTCCATGATAATTTCTTGATAGCAGGCAGATCAATTGTTGTGGGCTCCATGGCACAAATTTGCACAACGTATGATTTTGACAACAAACCTTCTTCGTTAGCATAGACAACTCTTCGTTTTAGGATGCCTCTTCTCTCAGATCTGCTCAATGTTATACGAGCTACTCAAGTGAGGAGTGATAAAACTGGAAGCAGCATTATGCCGAGGCAAGCTCTTTTGGTACAATCTTCTCATCGGCATGGTTACTCAAGCTGGCTTTCTGCATCCTAAAATGCTTGCCGATATGGGTCTTTAGTCAGTTGCATCTGGTAGCATTGTGCCTGCGGCAGAAAGAGAATAGCTACACCTGCTTCGAAAGGACGGAGAGGAGAATGCCAAGCATAGAGTTCGGACGATCTCCGGGAGGAACGATGGTCGTTCTTGCCTGACTTTGAAGTCGTCCGCAAGCACAGAGAGCAACTCGTTGTGCTTTACAGCATTTAGTGCTCACCTTTATCCAACTACAGTCACTCTTTCGAACTTTCCGGTGGTCAACAATGTCCTCAACGCTTCTCAATCTACTACCCGAGTCTAAACATATTCCAGCTGCGCAACGGTTGCTGAAACCCAAAACATTTGCGATTCCTCTATTGCAGACCGACCTTGCGAAATACTACAGCTATGCACATACTGGCCAAGTGCTGTTATACTCTTACCTCAGGGCAGGTGCATTAGTCGCTGATCCTCTGTCGACCATGATTCAAGATCTCGTTCCTTTGGCCCTCTCGCAGTCTTTGTTTTGCGCTATTTGCCTACCGTCTGTTGGCCATTGGAACAGTGGTACGAGTGATGGAGAGTTTATCAAGGGTAGTGCAGCAGAGAGTTCAAAGAATCAGAAAGGAGGATCGACCAGTGCAAACACATCAAGAAAGAAGCTAGGCGCACCAGGACTGAAATCTGTAGGGAAAACAGTCGCTACGTCTGATACAGCTCGGAATAGTCGAAGCAGCTGGCCTGGCAGGATCTTTCCCACCATACTGGCTCTGGTACTTTCAATAATTATCCCAACAGTGCCACTGATGGTGCTTGCCCTCGTTCTGGGTGCTCCACTCTACCCTTTGTACTTGTTACCCCATACCCTCATCCTGGCCTTGCATGTGTCACTTCTGGGCACGATGCCAATTTTTTACACTCATGGCGTCTCTGGCGCGGCTTGGAGAGACTTCTCGGCAGCATGGCTCCCATTCGATGAGGCAGGCGTTTGGGCCGGTACTGTTGGCGCCATGGTTGGAGGCTGGGTCGGTGCTATCCCTATAGCTCTGGACTGGGATCGTGAGTGGCAGAAATGGCCTTGTACCGTCCTCTGGGGTGTTGTGCTTGGCTGGGCACTCGGACGTCTCATAACGAATGGTTTCAGGTTCGGTATTGGTGCCCGGATTGACCTCAGTGTTAGCGAATATCTTCCATCCGACCCAGCAACTACTGCGACGAGCCAGGAGAAGAAGATAGCTTGACGACCCCTAGATGCAGCGTCGCGAAAGTAGTGTCGTGATGCAGAAAACAGAAGTATCACCACAGCGCGTTGGACAAGTGTCTAAGAGACTTGCGAACACAACGCGTCGCATCACCATATGTCTACCAGTAACGTACCACAACCACCATAACATTCGACTTCAACTCGCAGTCCTGCTCCACCAATCGCATGGACAGCAACATCAATCATTAAAATTGTCGACAATCACGATCCATTCATTATCGCAGAAGAATCGACACCACTACTCTCGAGATGGACATCCGGTCATACAAAAACTCCTTCAAGCCCAGCAAATGCCTGCTTTGCAACGGCGGAAATGTGATGCTGAAAGAAACAATCCTTGTCAGATGCTGCTACAACAAATTCCACACGCATTGTCTCTTCCGGTATATCGCTAAGCTGCAAGTCCAACGCATTGTGGAAGGCGACTTGTCTCGAGACCAGGCCATGGAGCTACCTCGAGGTATGGGCTGTCCCCTACTGGCGTGCGACCAGGAATTCGAAATTCGACATCTCCAGCGTTGGAAGAACGACTTTGGGGTGGTCTGGGCCAGAATATTTGAAAGACAGGTACTTGTGGCGGTCGAAGTCTCGACTAGGTCACGTGACAACAGAGATCCTAATGTCAACACGATCGAGGATCAAGCCCCTTGGCCTAGCAGCGAGACGAAATTGCCAGGGTACCACGACGACGATTCACCTCCGCCATATCCAGAGTGATCTGACTATCGAAGAGCAAGCAAATCGGAGAGTATCGAAAAGTAAGTAAAAAGATGATGTGAAAATTCTAAGTAAATGGCCGTAGAAAAAGGGAATCTCTAGAGGTTGTGGATATATCAAATATGTTGAGGAACAACTGTGGAGTAGCAGATCGAAAGCTAATGGCGTGTATTGATTTCACGATGAAACCGAAAAGAAAGTTGTGTAGTAGTGGTGTACATGAGATAGATGAATGCATTCAATACTCAAGTCATTTCGTTAGACTTCCTGGTACAGCCTCGATTAGCGACTCAAACTAGGCCATCATGACTGCTACAATATAAGGTATTCAATTACTAGAGGTCGCAGGAGAGAAGCGTCAACGAATCCCTCCTTTGTTCCTACTTTAGTTCTTCATCTTCCTCGTTGTCTCCTATTATCCCGCTTTCTGAACCTTCACTGTTGCCTTGTGTGGAGACTGCTGCATCGAGTTCCAATGGTGAGATTTTTGTCTCCTCCACTTGTACGTGCTGCTCTTCCACGACGCTCTCCTTCAAGACGTGGGTTGCTTGAGTTGTGGTGACAAGAGCCAGCTGCGGCTCTTCTTCAGCAAGTCCAGGTGTAGTAGCCGTGACGCTCTGTTCCTCGACAACGGTGGTGCTAACTACTTCATCAAGTTCAATCTCACTGTCTACTGATTCGAACACAGGCTCAAGTTGAGGCTCCGCGCTCGTCCTGCGAGCGGGCGGTGAGTCGTTCTCTGCACTCTTCGATCGGGCAGACCTGGCTGGTGTGGCGCTGCGGACACTCTTATTCGCAGTATACAAGATACTGGTCTCGATAGGTGTGAATTCTTTCTCGAGTCTCTCCTTTAGAGCCCTATTCGATGCGGTCGTGCTCGCGCTGCTGTGCCTGCTTGAGTTCGGGTCGTCAGGTGGCAGTGTTCCGTGTCGAGGTGAAGGTATGGTTGTAGAATTTGAGCGCGAACGCGTCATGACGGTGCTTCCTCTCCTACTTGATCCGGTATCCTGGGCCGCTGACTTAGCGATAGAATTGGACTTTGCGCCACTGGTCTTTCGTCTCTTTGGTTTAGGCTTATCATCCTCCTTAGTAGTCTCTTGATCAGTTGCAGTACTTTCGCAAGCCTTACGCTTCAGACTCTCCTTTATAGGCTTAGTTGGCTGCGCTGATTCGGTCAGTCCCGTCGTAGCATCCGACTCTTGGTCCGTTGTTACGACATGTTCGTCATCTGATGCATCTCCTGCATCTCCTGCATCTCCTGCATCGCTTGCATCCTCAAGTGCTGTTGATGATTGTGCGGTGACCGCTGGCTTGGATTTGCTGGGCCTTGGTGCTGATTTTTTCTTGATTGGAGTTGAAATCAAATTTCCTTGAGAGTCAAAAACAGGTCTGCCTGATGGTTTCTCCCCCGTTCCATCCTTACAACACTTGTCGTTGCATTGTGCTTGGAGGCACTTTGGTTTGAAATGAGCACATTTGTATTTGCCATTCAGCAATTGCCATGTAACCATCCTGCCGTCATGGAGAAAATTCTTCGCAGCGAGGCCTGGAGGGATAGGTCCGATGCCAGATGAGGTGGCTGGCGTGTTGTTGTTCTGCTGCAGGCTGTTAGCTAGCTGTTCACCATCATAGGGCACGAATATGAGGGCTAGAGTACGTAGAAACTCTCCCAGGATATGAAGAAACTTGACTTACCTCGCCTGAACCCTGCTCGCTAGCAGTACTCTCGTCCCCTAGAGGAGCATCGTCTTGATTAGCGTCATTGTCGCCAGAGTTCTTAGGCTCATCAGTTTTGGCAGCAGGCTTCTTGGCTGCTGGTTGAGTCGCCTTCTTTGTTTTCTTTGGCGTGCTTTTGGTCGCCTTCGACGCTTCTGCACCAGTTCGGGACGGCTGCTGCTCAGAACCCTTGGATAAAACATGGGTGTCGATAAGTCGTCGCAACTCCTGATCCTGATCTTGGCCTGCCAAATTTTCGGTGTCTAACATACTAAGCATACGGAGACGCCTGTGCAACCATCTTCTGCTGTCACCATCTAGCTTGCCTACCAGCTTCAACGGCCAGGTGTAGTCAACCGGAGTTGTCTGATTAATGCTGATGTGCACGCCTTCAGCAAATGACAAAATCTTAGAGTCATTTTTAGCAAGTTTGAGGTAAGTTGCGGGCAAGAGATCGGTTCCTTGCTCATCTGCCTCGAAGACAGGCATCGACCACAACTTGTATGCAGATTCAGGGGCGTCATTGCTGAAATCAGGGCCATTAGGGACGATTGGTAAGACATGCAGTCTATTGCTAAAGACAACAGTGATTATTGCTGGTCGCTCAACTACCTCAACAACTCCTGCGTGACTGGTCAGAATTTCCGTCTGACCGACTGCCTGAGATCCTTGGTTTGACTGCTTAAGAGAAGGTGTGAGGTGTGGTATCATGACGACTTGACCTGAGGAGAATGCTCTGTCCACTGCAGCGCCTGGTACTGATTCTGGTGCTGCGACACTTGACGGTTCTTCTGCATGGCCGTCATCGTTTCTACTTCTGGTATCTGTATATATGTCGACGACATCGTTGTGAATGTCATTATCAGTAGAACCTGTAGGTGAGTCCTGTACTGGTACCGGGCTTGATGCCATGGTGAAAGTATGCAGAGGAAGGCAAAAAATAGTCTGATCAGGGGACTATCACGAAAGCAATGGCTGGGCTGTTGGGACAGAAGGAAATGGTAGTAGCAGGGTAAGAAGGATCCTCACGAAGCATGATGAAGAAGGACTGGGTACACGACAGACAAACGTCGAGGTCACTCTGCTGCTCAAACAGCATGGTACAGGGTACTGCCGTTCGCAGCGATCGTAAGCTGGCATTGTTGAAAAAATTCTCGCTTTGCGGTCTATCAAAATGAATACAGCCTTTGTCCGTACACGAATGAGTCGAGGAAATGGAGTTGGTCTGTGAGTTCATCGTGTACCGTCAACCACGAGAACCTTGCTCGTCATGAACACATTGATGAGCTCGAGCTGTTCATATAGCGACTTCGCATGTTCGTGATCGAGAACAAGCACTTAAACTTATTCGAATATCGGTGTCGATGGTTCATCAAAGATGGATCGTTGTGGACAGGACGAACACGTCGAGTGACGGAAAAGGCAAGTGAGTACATGTCACGTGAAGTGATCCAGCGCTCTTGTTCATTGCAGCTCATCTCAATATGCTTAGCGCCATACCTTTGCTGGTGTATCTGTACCGTCCCTGCAAAACACGTATCTCCACTGTCACGAGTCGAAGTCGCTGTTCTGTAGGAATAGGGGGTTGTCCAGCACTGCTGCATAGGCAAGCAAGGCGCCGTCGAGTCAGGCGCCTCACGAGTTCCTTATCAGTACCAGCAAGTCATTGAGTCAAAAATAGCTCGATGCTGTTGTACAGATGCTGCCGTTGAAGCCGCGCTGAAGCGCATTGTCTCTGACTGCTGGCGCGAACAGTGGTCGCTTACAAAAATGCAAGACGTACAAGACCTGCCTCCGTTTTCCTTAGCATTGCGAAACATATTACATTCAGCACGGTGAGATGGTCTTCGAGTGTCCTCAAATCGGCGCAGTAGCCGATAACGATACATTCAGTGAAGCTGTTGAAATTGTTAGCGGTCAATCAGTATCGTCGACCACCACCAATGCCATTGGAAATGATTGCAGACGTTTGATCTGTCCTGCATGACCAGGTTCGACCTTTCTTCACACATTTGTCCTCGATCGCACTCTTTGACACTTGATCAGCAAGAACACTAGCGCCGGGTGACACTCAGAGTGAAAATGGCCTAAGTCTTGATTGAAGCGGACGGTATGCTGAACCGAAGACAAAGGAAGATGGTGACAGCTGCCCAGGGTGAAAGATGAATAGCATTGAAGCTGCTCCTGCTTTAACAAGAAAGAGACTACAACGTCGTACAAGATGTAGTAAGTGGAGCGATTGTCAATAAATACACAAAGAGCAAGGTTCTTTTGAATATCTTTGACCTGGCGGAGCTGATTCAGTGAACTAGTATAGCTAGTACAGGCGAGTGAACACCTCGACAAACCCAATCTTTCTTCGAGGTTGTGCAATTCTATTACTCTGAGAACCACTTGTGCCCAACTCAATACCGTATGTCACGTGAACCTTTGACCTCGCAAATACCAGTCTCATCCTTGTGCTCTGGGCAAAGCAAATCAGCCCTGATCGAGATTCGAATCAACTCCGCACTTTCCTCTTTGGACAAGGATTGTTTGCACTCTGATTTGATTGGATGAGCTACCTCGGCACAACCTCGAAATCGTGCCGAATCCAACGACGGTCGTGGGCAGAGGCTATCAGTTGCGTGGGAGGACAACCAAGTTCAATATCGAAAGATGTAGTGTTCAGGTCCTACACGTCGTAACAGCTTCGCTTAGACAAGCTCGAAGAAACACTAAAACGTTTATCCTTCAATCTGCAAGCTGGACCATCTACCAAAGGCTCGCATTTGGCAGATCTATACACTGATTTCACAAGCCCTACCCGAGCATCAACTGCTCAACAAGAGCTTTAAAGAATTCTCTCACCATGCCCTGGCTTTGTCAAGAACAGCCCAAACTCCCATACGAGGATGTGGTCTCCTTCGCGCTCAACCACTGCGACTATAACCCAGACACTCCAATTTACCACGACCTCGACGATCACAATCGTACCATATCACACCGCCAAGCTAAAGACCATGTCCGACGACTCGTAGCCGGCTTCCGCAAGGCTGGTCTTCGCAGAGGAGATTGCTTCTCCATCACCAGCTTCAACGACATCATGTTCAGCATGTTGTTCCTCGGTGGAGTCGGCGCTGGCGGTATATTCAGTGGCATGAATCCTGCTTACCGCGCAGCCGAAGTTCGCCACCATGTGAAGACTGCAGATGTGAAGTTCTTTATTTGTGAGCCAGAATTCCTTGAGCCGTTGTTGCAGGTATTGCAAGCTGAAATGTCTGATTGGAGGGAGAAATTGTTCGTCTTCGATACGCGTCCAGGGCAAGTCGTACCGTCAGGTTTGAGGTCTTGGAGATGGTTGTTCGAGCAAGGAACCGATAATTGGGATGTACTTGTGGACGAGCAAACTGTAAGGAACACGGAAGTCAGCCGGCTTACCACTTCCGGGACTACAGGACCACCAAAGTTTGCCATGCAAAGCCATTTCAATGGCACGAGCTACCACACTCTGATCAGTGAGGGTAGGGACGTGTCATGGGAGCCAAGGGCTTTATCCGTACTGCCCAGTTTCCATGTTGCTACCGTGCCTGCTGTGCATGTCAGCCCTTTGCATTCCGGTCACAAGATATGGATCATGCGAAGATTTGAGCTGGAAGAATACCTGAAAGCAATTGAGACACATCAGATCACCGATCTTGGCATGGCGCCACCTTTGGTCATCGCCATCATTAATAGTCCCTTAACCAAAAAGTACAGCCTGAAGAGCGTGAGGAGGATAGGATGTGGGGCTGCGCCACTAGACGCAGAGAGCCAGAATAGGTTACAAGCACTGTGTGCGAATGATTGTGTGTTTACTCAGGTCTGGGGCATGACTGAGACGACGAGCGCATTGAGCATCTTTCGCTACCCAGAGATGGACTCGACAGGAAGTGTAGGCAATATTTTCCTGCCCGGAACCGACGTCAAGTGAGTCCCCCTTCCGTGCTTTGATGATGGTGAGGTGAAGCTGAATGTACTTGGTAGACTCGTCGATGATGATGGAAAGGACATTACGGAATTCGACACTCGAGGTGAAATATGTGTAAGAGGGCCAACTATTGTCAAGGGATATCTCAACAATGCCAAGGCCAATGCAGAATCCTGGGACGAAGAAGGCTACTTCCATACAGGTGACATTCTATATTGTGATCGAAGGACGAAGAAGTGGTATGTCGTGGATAGAAAAAAGGTAAGACCAAAACTTCGTAGAGATGAGACTCCTTAGGTGGGATGCTGACCGGGTTTCTAGGAACTTATCAAAGTCCGCGGTTTCCAGGTCGCACCTCCCGAGTTGGAAGGTCTGCTCCTGTCACATCCTGATATCGCAGACTGCGCCGTTATTGGTGTTCCTGGGAAAAGCACGCACGATGAACGACCACGCGCTTATGTAGTCAAGCAGTCGGGAGCCAAACTGAACGAGGAAGTTGTGAGGAGCCTTGTTAAAGAGAATTTGGCGAGCTATAAAGCACTCAGTGGTGGAGTCGTCTTTGTATCTGAAATCCCGAAGAGTCCTAGTGGGAAGATTTTGAAACGTATCCTAAGGGAGCAGGCAGTGATGGAAATGAAGGACGTCCAACAACCGGTGAGCGCAAAGTTGTAGCCATAGCAGCTTGGTTCGGAGCCGAGAATGCTCATATTCCCTGTAATGCTTCATACAAGAGCTCATTCGTGTTTGCCGCGTGGTTATCAAGGCCGTCATTTCTCTCCTGATCGACTGCTGACTCTTCTCGAAGTTTCCTTTTCTGTGACAAAACCAAAGTTCTTTCGTTCACCGAAATTTCTCTATAGTATAGAAGCTCACGTTTATCCGGAAAGGAAATGAGCATTCACTTGCGCTTTACAGCCCCCGAAACCGACGCGAGGAAACTGACCCTCGTTCACTAACGACGTTTAGTGCTTGAGAGAATAAACAACATTTTTCCAAGACAAGGTGAGTACTTTCCAAGCAACCAATCCTGCCAGCTGGCGTTGGCCTAATGCTAGTGATCTGTGCTGTAGTTGTCTCTCGGTAATCCTACGATAGCTCAAAGTTTGATTCCCGTTAACAACGACCCGCCTGCACTCGACAATTCGTGTAATATTGCTATTGTAAATGGCGGGGTCTTCGGAGAGTATGTGCTGTGAGATGTGTCCCAATAAGTTCCAATTGTAACACCAGAAGCAAACAAACATGAAGGGTATTCATTTTGGCCTATATGTCGGTGAGATGACGCTTAAGATGTAGTGAAATGGTTGGCACATGTTATGCTGCAGCGAGCTGTGGACTGAGCAGGTCTGCTCAAGGGAATCACCACGCACCGCGCGAAGTAAGTATGGGCATCGACGTGTGGTCTACTTTCCGCCACCAAAGCACTTGGCCAGTAACCTGAATAGCTGAGAGACGATGCTACTACCTCCTTCTTGTTGCTGAGGCGGTTGCTGCTGGTGAGGTCGGTGAGGCTGCTGTTGATATTGCGGCTGCTGGTGCTGTTGGTAAGTGCTTGGGTGTTGTTGCTGTCCTTGGCCATGGTAACCTTGATGACCTTGAGTGCCTTGCCAGTTATTGAAGTGCTGCATGTCAACCTGGCCGCCCGTCAAGTTGACATATATGCGACCCTCGTTCGGCTCTGTATGATATTGCAGTCCGAGTTCTCTACAGACCCGCTCAACTCGAGGCTTTATCTTCTGGATGTGTCCAGAGCTGTGGTTGCCTTTGCCAACGATGACATGCAAATGGTTCTGCCCTGTGCTTTGAGCGTACCGTATCCTTTCTTCTAGTATGTCTTCTGCTTCCTCCACGAATTGGCCGTGAAGGTCTATAGTGTCTGCCGGTACTCGGTCGGTTGCGTTATTTTCTCGAAAGATGAGTTCACTGGCCTGTTTGTTGTACTTTTCCATCTTAGAACCATGGTCTTTGCCTTGATTGCTCAGCGACTTTGCTGCAGCGCCATCGTCGCTGTTATAGGCGTCCTTGCTGCGCTCAAAGCAGTCCCCACGTTTTTGTGCTTCCTGACGCGCCAGGTCACGTAATCTATCGTACTCTCTTTCTATGTCAGTGGAAGGCGAGTGGTTGAAGGCTGAAGGGTGTTAGTGGTAAACGTGAACATGCGATTGTAGGGACGTACGCGCCGAGCCGATATGAGTACCGCGATTTCCATGGGTTTGCAAATGCGACATCGGGTGCGACATGGCTGTTCGTACAGGCTGGCTAAAATATGAGGTTAGACGTTTACACGAAATATAACGAATACAATAACAAGGTGAAGGTCTCGAGTGACAGCAGATTGACTGGAAACAAGAAGGAGCTCAGTAGCACATCGTGATTAGCGTCAGATGGGCAGATCCGAGCACGATACTAGATCTGATCGCGGAGGCCAGCCACTCCATTTCAAGATCTGGTATAGATGGCGTCTTTCCAGCTTTCGTATTAATTGGGATCAGGTGTACGGTTTGACACTTGGTAAAAAAGGAGATGCAGAAGAAGAAGTCGCATAGGATGCACGTACTTCGAGAGCTTGCTGGTTAGATGAAACTGTATACGATATGAGCTTGACAAGGATCGCGGTTGTTGTAAGAGTCGGGTGCTTGCGTTCCCGCCTCGCTTAGTAAGTAGCCGAATTGTGCTTGATCCTGGTAGTATCCCTGCAAAAGGAGAGATTATCTGAGGTGGCATGATGAAGCGTTCAGCGACCACGAATGCAGGACACGACTTGATTGATAATTCGGCCTCAGCAACAGTCGATCAAGGATGAGCTCGTCGCTTGCAACATCATTTGATTAGCTTGCGGGCGATCAAGAAGTATTGAGTTTCTTCTCGATAAAGACTAGAAGTTCTACCCGGCGCCGGTTGAACTTTCTGTAAATCAAGTAGACGACGAATTCTCGATTTAATTTACGTCCTGGTTAGGGTTGACGTACGCTGAAGCATACCCAACAGGTTGGTCGATCCGTCTAGCAGTATTGTACTATAAATGAAGGATTCAGTTACCCGTATAGAGTAGAGCTCGATGGGTGAAGCTCAATATTATGGATCTAGACTAGAAGTGGATGATGAGTTGACATGAAACCGAATATGATCGACTTTGCAGCAAGAAGGGCGACGTGCGTAACTGGCGCATTTGCGGGACGATTGGCCGGATTGGCACAAAACAACTGACTTGAATGAGGATGTGTCAAATCGAGGTTGTGCGGATCATCAGCTGTCAAAGTCCGATACCCTGTTGATGACCCACTGCCAGATCTCTTTTTGGCAGGCTGTATGCGCGTACTTGGGAAGCTTGTCCAGAGCGGGGAGTGCGAGAAGTTGATTTGGAAGAGACCTCCCCAAGCAGATGCAGTGCTATACAAATACAAGCAACAAGCGAGGATGAGCTCTGCAACGTTCTTGAGTACAAGATTCAGGATTGGTTAGACTATGTTTTGTGTATCCAGCGGCTAGAAACAGATTGAGCCCGAGAAAGCCTTCGGGTCTACCCCTGAGACCCTGCGAAACTTGAACGTTACAAACAGAACAGTGCTCCGATTCCTGTGTCTGTCCTCGTCCACGATATTTATGTAGACAAAAGGTTGGAGGTCATACTCGAGTAAGCAAGCAATTTATCGGATGGCAGCAAACATTGTCGCTTCTGGGATGCCGTTATTGGGCGGCGATATTGCTGTACCTCGTCGATCAATTCGATACTTCGATCGAAAGAGGCTTTTGTGGCAGGGTGCTGATTGCTGGGCAAGCAGATCTTCGCTTTCTTGAGGACAAGGGTCGACCTGTAGCATCCCTGGAAAATATCCACCACGCCCGTCGAAACAGCCTCTGGGCTTGTTTGCAAGGAGCGTCCAGACAGGTTCGAAGCTACCCTAGAAAAATAAAAGAGCGCTAGATCGAAGCTTTATGGGGATAATCTCCCTCTAGCTGGCCGCACTAGACCCCGAGTGGAAAGTACCTTCGTCTGAAGTTCAATGGGAGAATTGGTGCTTGCAGCGGCTCTTCTTGTTACGCACTTGCACTAGCCTCAGAGCAGTCTGGCAGTCTCTGCTCGGGAGTAGCCAACCCTAGTCCTTGAGGTCGTCCATGTCTTTCTTGACAAGCAATCTTTGGCTCAAATCTTATGCTTCGTCGACCACTGTATCTTCTACTCGTATAAGCTGTCCACAAGTCATATCCCCTGGATCGTGAATCAGGCGTATTTGACGACAAACGACAACCTCAGCGAACGAGCGTCGCGGCTTTTCGAGAATCGAGAGTCTTGCGACCAGTCAAAGTTTCCACGGCACAGCTTCTTACATCGCGTCAATTCTTCACTCATTTCTCTGCAACTTCGATCGGCAACCAAGCAGATCGACTGTGTATACCGTACCGCCGCTTCCCATCACTGTGTCACATATCACGTATCTGTCTATAGCCAGGTTTGTGCCCCGAGCCGTAATATCCCTACTCCGTCTTGCGCCCTCACCTTGCTTCAGCAAGCGATTGTCATTGTGTGCATCGAACCTAACAATATCGCAGTTCATTTACCACGTCGATCTCGAATCTACTGCCAACTGTACCCACGAAACGACCCAATCAAACTAGAAGTCAAAAGTCACAATGGGTTGCGGCGCGAGCAAAGAAGATACAGCGGGCAAAGTTCGTAACGATGAGATCGAGAACCAGCTCAAACGCGACAAGATGGCTCAGAGGAATGAAATCAAGATGCTGCTACTTGGTAGGTACCACACTAGCTCAAAACACAATTCTGGCTAACGGGTGTTTCAAGGTGCTGGTGAATCCGGAAAGTCAACCATTCTCAAGCAGATGAAGCTCATCCACGAAGGCGGCTATTCGAGAGACGAGAGAGAGTCCTTCAAGGAGATCATTTACAGCAATACAGTGCAATCGATGAGGGTCATCCTTGAGGCTATGGAGTCCTTAGAACTTCCATTAGACGATCAGCGAGCAGAATACCATGTCCAGACAATATTTATGCAACCACCACAAATCGAAGGTGAAAGCATGCCACCAGAGGTTGGAGCCGCCATCAAGGCTCTATGGCAAGATGCTGGTGTACAAGAATGCTTCAAGCGCTCTCGCGAATACCAATTGAACGACTCGGCTAGATAGTATGTCCCAACACTCTAGGCGAAATGCTGTTTACTAACTGCATTGCAGCTATTTCGACTCAATCGACCGTATCGCCGCTCACGACTACCTTCCAAATGATCAGGACGTTCTCAGGTCGCGTGTGAAGACGACTGGTATCACAGAAACAACCTTCATTATTGGGGACTTAACATACAGAATGTTCGACGTTGGTGGACAAAGATCGGAACGGAAGAAGTGGATTCATTGCTTCGAAAATGTGACGACCATCCTCTTCCTCGTTGCCATTTCCGAGTACGACCAGCTGCTGTTCGAAGACGAAACCGTCAACCGTATGCAGGAAGCCCTCACTCTGTTTGACAGCATCTGCAACTCCAGGTGGTTTATCAAGACCAGCATCATTCTGTTTTTGAACAAGATTGATCGCTTCAAGGAGAAGCTTCCTGTGAGCCCTATGCAAAATTATTTCCCAGACTACGATGGTAGGTCAGGTCTCGAGTCGACTTTACTTTGGCTGACATAGCACAGGTGGTGCCGATTATGCTGCTGCATGCGATTATATCCTGAACAGGTTCGTCTCTCTGAACCAGGCAGAGACCAAGCAAATCTATACACATTTCACTTGTGCCACCGACACGACCCAAATACGTTTCGTCATGGGTGCTGTCAACGACATAATCATTCAGGAGAATTTAAGGCAATGCGGTAATTATCACCAAACTGTTCCCTGCTCTTCAAAATAACTAACCCATCTGCAGGACTGATATGAACACCCTAGTCAGTGACAAAAAGCATCGAGGCCTGGCGTTTCGGTACCAGACCACGACGGTTCTCGAGAAAAGGCAACAGCATAAAACTTGCCATGTACAAAGGATCGACAGTAAACATGCATTGCGCCAGGCGTTTCCGGAGCGCTTGATTGACGATTTTCATACTGTATAACTCAAGCGGCTCGCCCTTGGGACTTAGATGATGAGGGTTTTGAGAATATGCTGAGATACCACCTTCAAATTTTTCCACCACGTTGCACCGAGAAAGCAGCAGATTAATACAGTTGACGTTGCTTTTGGATGATGCCGACACGGATCCTTGAGGTTCGAAAATCGAACGCTCGAAGCACATCTAGCTAAGAAATACTAGTCTAATCAACTGACCTTCACTCACAACTTCTTGCAAGACCTCGAGTTTAATGGTCGTGCTTTCTCATATCAGTAAATTTTGACTCCTCCTGTAGAACTCACTGTAAAACTGCAATAGTGTGGAAGCGTTCTTCTTGGGTCCAAGATTGTCCTTCTTGCTTGACCTTGCACTCATTCAGGTCATTGTGACACTGAATCCGCCGCAATTGTCCACTTACAGCCCGACCTCGAGGTTATCGTGCCTGACCATAAGCGGTACCACGCACCCGAAGCACATATTCGAGCTAGGAAGCTTGCTTGTCCACGATTCGCTGTAAACAAAAGTTGTTCTTCGAAACTTGTAAAGAGTGACAGCTTGCTCTTATAATAAAATTTGAAGGTGAAAGGGGTACTTTTGCACAAGCGATAACTCGAGCAATATTTATTCACCACTACTAGGGATTGCTAGAACGTCATGCGCTTTGCGTAGATGTATTGAGGCATGTCAGTATAGCACCTTGCATAGATATTGTGTATTGAAGGAACTAGACCATTACGTATTACACGAAGTTTCTGTGTACGTATTTAGTTACATCAGACTGGAGCGACTGGAAGCAAAAACATTGACGCAATATTTCGAGGAAAAAAGGAAAATCATGCAATGATAGAAGCGACTGCTTTGTTCTGGACCTGCTATGAACCTGGTCAAATGCCCCGGGGCAAAAGAACATCAATTCATCGAGCACAAAGCCGAAGCATCATCCTACCACCCACCTGCCTCCCAACCTTGCCAACATTGCCCTTGTTCCACCTATATTTCAATTGACAGGCTTAATATTCGTAAAAGAGTGACATTATTCGGAGATGTAGTGGTCGTAAACAGGAAATAAATACAAGTTGTTGCCTCCGAAAATAAACACCAGTATATGCAATTCGTGAGTATGCTTTTTGATCCCAATCTATGTTTCCCGTAGCAATTATTCAAATGAGTGTCGTAAGCCTGTCGTTAAATGAATGTTCGTATCTCGTCATGTGCTGAATTCCATATACGCTAAATAAGATAGGCGGGTTTTTACTCCAGAAGAGCTCGCTAAATTGCAACGTGCTAGCAAGAAGGGCTTCATAGTGCAACGAAGAATCCAAGGATACCGAAAGCAGCGGCGCTCAGAAGGCTGCCGAGTTCTGTACGTCGAGAACCAGCGTTCTGTAGACCTGGGTTGCCAGATGAAGCGGCTTGACCGGCTGCACCTGTCGGTACAGCTGTGGCAGTTACGGGTGCGTTGACGATAATCAAGCTTGTGCTGGTCTGGATTGTTCCATCAGCGGCGGTATAGGTGAAGAGGTGGGTTGATGTGCTTCTTGTGAAGGATACGCCAAGTGCTGACGAAGTCCTTGTGACGAGACCACCACCTTGAGTACTGAAAACAACGCCACCAGGCACGGTTGAGACAGCGACTTCGTTGGGTGCAGTCGAAGGAGCGACTTGGATGGTAGTCGGTGCAGGTAGTGTCGAGGCAGTGATCTGCGAAGCGACGGCCTCCGACACAGTGGCAGCGACTGGGGCGACACTCGTTGAAGATGGAGCTGCTGCAGCCGCTGTACCGTTGTTTTGTCGCTTGGCAATGAAGACCAATTTGCTTGCCATTACTGGGTTTGTAGAATGTATGTGTTCGACGGCTGCTCGGTCTTTGCTAAATACGCCATCGCGGAATTTGGGTGCGAGGTTGTGCAAGACTGAATGCAGAACGTTGTTATCGATGTTATCAATGATGGCAGAAAGTCTACCCCAGTCCACTATCGAATCATCGTGATTGTGAGGCGCCGCTGAGACGGCTGTGGAAATGAGGATGGTTGCGAAAACGAGTGCTTTCTGTAGTCCAAACATGTTTACTGAGGTGATCGGCCAGATGAGAGAAACAGCGAAAGTGGGTGCCGAGGACGTGTAGTGAGCGACGAGATGGTCGTGTATGTGTTGATGAGAGACGATACTCAAGAAAATGGCGCAGGAATATTTGAGCTTTCATCCAAGGCCACGTCTCGTAATGGCTTCTCACTTGGTGGAGTTGGGATGGAGTCTTCCATGCGCAGCCATGAGCAGCGCTATCCGAAGCTAGATCTCAAGTTGGCCAAGTGTAGACTTTGTTGAGCTGTGGGTGGTCGAAAAGCTGTGTGCCGATGCAACGTGTTTCACTTCGTGTCATCAACGTCGATCGGTCTTGTCTTGCTTGATTATTGTGACCGAGAATTTGGAGTGACAAGAAATGCAAAGCATTTGACGTCTTGGCCAAAACCTACGATCCCGTTGCTCATGATGGCGTGTAAGGTGGAAGTGGTCAGCTTAGCTCTCTGGACAACAACCGTTGGACGAAGCTGCAGCAGTTCAGGAAGCCCTGTCCCAAAGCAGTAAGACTCGACCGCCATTTTGGTCGATAGCGTGGTTGGTATCGGGTACGAGCAGGGATCAATGTCAGCATCTGCACGAAGACAGCGAGGTTTTCTGCAGTTTCAAGTACTTCTAAGCGACGAGAAGCACATGTTTTGTGCTTTGGCATGCGATAAATCTGTGGTTGGAAGGTGTACTGTGTGCACACACAGTAAAAGTTATTTTTTTTCCACATATCCAGATCCCTGGTCTTTGAGGACACAGCATAGGCGGATCCATTCAGGCGAGCCTGTTGTGAACTTGGCTACTGTAGTACTTCATCTGGCACCTGCACTACTCCAGCCAGACTTAGCGACACACTTTCAAGGAGCATCTTGTCTTCGCTCATCCAGCCATGCTGACAGCCACTTTCAACCCGTTCAGTCATATTACAGGTGTTCTAGCAGCCAGGAAAGTATTCGGCAGCGGGTGTGTGATTGAGTTCGGCACAAATACACTTTGTACCATCCATGCCGTGCAACGCCACCAACCCGGGCAATACGGCTACTATTTTGAGCAGCGTGACAATGGCAGGACAAAACAATATCAATTGCCGCCCAGCAGAACAATTTAGTCTGTATTGCGGCATTGTGATCTCCATCTCGTCATGATGGAGATCTATCAGCAAAGTTGCTCTCAACGCTTCTGTCTCCACTGATACCATCACATTGGAAAACTGTTGTCGTGCTAGCGTGTAGAGTTCGTGTCGTAAGGTGCTGTCCTCACTCTCGAAGTACGCGTTCTTCTTGTAGCAGCTACATACTAATGTAATTGTTTCTGACCAGCCCAGGCTGGCTGTTCTACAGGTCTTTTCAACAATGTTCATGTGCTGGTCTTTAAATGTTCTTCTCACACTGCCATGACGATGACAGAAGGCTGCTACATATACTTTTTGATCGGCGGCCTCAACCACGAGATTTTGTAAAAGGTATTCTGATTGCACCTCATGGCTGACACTGGTATCCGACCACAATACCGCTGTCACTTCAAGTTTCACAAATAAAGGCGCTTGGCACCCTCGTCCTTTCCTGCTACACAGACTCGGCGTCGAATGGCAATTGAAGCACAACTGACTCTAGATAGTAAAAGCTAGTGGCCTCAAAGAGGTAGGTGTACCTGCTCAGTATCACTAAACCCAACAGCACATCTGCCTTTTTACTCACGCACATGACTACGTCTTAGCACTCCTGCGGAGTGTCAAGGCTGCCACTTGTTCGCATAAATGAATAGTCTTACTTCACACGTCTAATAGCATTCTTCTTATCCACTTTTTTTTTGGACGAAGTCGACACAGAGACAACATTCTGAACGAACTCTTTCATGCACCATGACTGTTCCATCCTCGTCGCCTCACGATGTACGCAAGAAATGGAAGCTGCGTGATGCAACCTACTTGAGTCAGCTTGACCTTAGTCAACCTCCCCGAAGGGACGCAACACTGCAGGATACTGATGAGATTAGCAAATTGCGATCCAGTTCAACGACAGGAAATCATACATCGACAATTTTGCAACGCTCGGCAAGGTATTGAGAAATTCATTTGAAATGCAAGGCCGCTAATTCGAAACTCCAGGTCAAAAAGCGCTGGTGTTCAGCTACCACGATTCACCAAAGCCCATACCTGTAAGAAGAAGAACAAAGAGTCAAAAGCAATACAGGCGGCACAACAATCAGTCAGTACATGCAAGGCACAAATAGCATGGCGAGAAGGCCTCATGCGTACCTCGAATCATATTCCCGTCAATCTGGTCAATATTGATATCGACCTCGCGAGTGAAGCAATTCCTGAACTTCCGCACTGCTCGGCGCTGCTTCAGTTAGGTTTTCTTGGCTTTGACCAACAGTTGCATATCGCATATTTGTCTCTCCCTTACGCAGTTCTTACGGATATGCATGAGCTTGATAAATTTGCGTTGGCTGTATGTGAACGAAAGCTGCGCTCACTTGGTATCTTGGATGATTGCAGAATCCATGGATATGAAGTTCTATACCACAACGGTTTTACTTGGGCCAAAGGTAGAGTCAGACCAGGTGCTCCTACTCTCATTAGGTCGAATCAAGCGATGCTTGAATGGGCGCGTCAGAATCTGGACACGAAAACACACTGGGCAAAGTCGATCACCATTCGACTCGTCAAGAAAGACGGTACCCCCTCCAGCCCCTCGTATCGCACCGAAGAAGAGCGAACCTTGGTTGGGAATGTTACAGCACCACCAACCACAATCGTCAAAACTCGTCACAAGAGTTTGTCAGAAATCGAAGCTGGTGCCTATAGTAGAGCTATCTTCACCATCCTATTCCATACGAAGGATCCGGCGGCGACCAAGCGCAAGAGAGAAGCACGAATCCAGCTTGTTCAGGCTCAGAAGCAGCAGAGAATTGTCGACGAGGTAGCAGAGGCCTTTGCAAACATTAACTTTGGTCATCCGTCACTCGATCCCATTCCCAAATCCAGCGTGGGTGGCCCTCCCGCATCTAGCGAGCGGCGAACAATTTCTGCGCCTGCCATAAGCTTTCCGAGTTCGACAGCAGTAATCGATGTCGACATGGATTGACCTTGAGGTACGAGCAGCAGCTGGGAGAACTGATGAATAGCTACAGCGTGGTGTCAAGTGGTGGCAGCATCAAGGAAGAGCCAGTGCAAGCATGCATGTTTCTTCCCAACCAGAAGCAAAGGTCAGGCGTCGTGCACCAGGTGTTTGTACGTACCAGGAACAGATCTGCGAGTGGCTGGTGCGATTCGGAGTGTCTGCTGCTTGCACCTGATCATATGTGTCTAGTGTTTTAACCCAACATGCACAGTGCCAGTCATCAATTTTCGTATCAAGTCTTGCTTTCCAACCTATCTGATCGAATTTTTCTTTGAATCTTGTTTCTTTAGATCTGCTGAGGTAGCGGTCCTTCTTCCTGTTCACTACAAGACGGAAAACACTGACATATTTCACTCTAAATTAGAACCTGACATGTCCTCTACACTTGCTCCCTCCTCCCGCTCTACAAAGGAGATGCGGAGAACCTTTGCGAATTCCAGGAGAGTCCTAGCATGGCTCCAGCAAATGCCTGACCACGACACGATCAGAGAAGAAGACGGCACAATTACCTTTTTCAGGGGCGTAAAGGACATGGATGCGGAGATTCTTCAGCACGAGATAGACGTTATTAACGACGAGAAGAGTGTTAGAGCGCTGGAGGTACCAGGCTCAACGACTTTGAGGAACGATACATTGCAGGGGGCGAAAGCAGATGTGACTAGATCTGGAACATGTGAGCCAACAGCGAAAGGGTTTGCGAATCACAAAGCTAGGGAGGTTGCGCCAACTGCTAATGCTGTGATTGAGCAGTATAGGAAGGATACTCTGCTGAGGAGAGCGAATGTGGTCAAGACGGTGCAGCTTAGCAAATCTGGCATGCTCGAGGTTAACGGTGCTGGTCATCGGACGCATCCTGGTGGCTGTAAGGTCGGGACGACGGTGAGTGTGATAGATCTGACTCTTGGCGATGATGAGCCAGTCTCTGAAGATGCGATTTGATTGTTGCAGAAGGAGGTATTTTGAGTCGTCTTTGAACATGCCTAGCAATGTTTGACGAGCATAGAGAACAGCGGGAGATGCCAATAGATTGGTCAAACGAGACAGGGCAACACGAGCTGAGGCATTTACTGATAAAACACAGAAATTAGGCTTAGCCTACCTTGGCCAGTACCTTGTCCCAAGTTTTGACGACCAGACCCTGCGCCACTCCTTCACCGCCCTCACCAACGACCATCGCAAACTCGTCCAGACCACCCTGAGCACCGTAGCCCATCCTGCTAGTATAGCCACCAATATTGAACCATTCCTGGCAGCGTGGCGAGCTGAATACCGCACCGTCAGGCGTTGGTGCCATTGAATTAGGATTGTACCTGATCATTCTGTAGCCCTGCAACACTGTTCCCTGCTCTCCTGGCGCAGTCAAGCCACTTGGGTAAAGCCGCAGTTGAGTGTTATTAGCAGTCGTCCTTGCCAGCGCGGCAAAAGCAGTGCGCATGTCGACACCATTGATTGAGTAGTTAGCTACGAGCAGACCAGGACCATCATCAATGCTGAGGACAATCTCGAAAGTATCGGTGCCGTTGCCAGCGGCATTAGGACCAGAAAATGCAAATTCTCCGGTAAATCGTGTGGACGCTTCTTCTCTGGCAGCACTTTCAAAAGCAGGCACGAACGCAGT
The DNA here is from genome assembly GCF_036872675.1 of Lithohypha guttulata. NCBI lineage: Eukaryota > Fungi > Ascomycota > Eurotiomycetes > Chaetothyriales > Trichomeriaceae > Lithohypha > Lithohypha guttulata. Next base: position 2,704,263 of record NW_027042750.1, read on the forward strand.
AGCTGCGATATCTGCCAAAATTCGGCTTACTGATGCAGTTCTCATGCCAGCTGTGAGAATGGTGAAGCCTGCGTCGTAGTCTGGTAGGAGAATGAGGTATGTTGAGTAAGCACCCAAGTCACCAGACTTTGTATACATCCATGTCGTCTTGTTCGTACCAAGTGCCTGGTAAATCTCCCACGGTGCTCCTACGGCTGACTTGCCATCAGGTAGAAAGCTGCTTGGTTTCATCCATTGTCGGGTCAATCGAGGCGAGAGAAGGGTGTGGGAGAGCATCGAACGGCCAATAGCGCTGATGTCGTTCAGAGAGGAGTAGAAGCCACCACCGGGCTGTAGGTAGCTTAGTGATGGTGTGAACACGGCGACGCTGTCGTTGATAGGTATGATTGAGTTAGAAAGATCGGTAGGTGCCTCGGTATATGTCGAAGTGAGGTTGAGTGGCTTGATGAGGTGGTTGGCAAATATGTCGTTGAAAGAGCTTCCAGTAATGTTTTCAAGAGCGAACGCGAGCAAGGAATATGCCATGTCGCTATAGACAGGTAGTGTTTCCGGCGCATAGACGGGATGAGAAACCAGGACCGAGTTGAGGTAGGTCGTTCGTGTGCATGGCAGGAAGGAATAGGTTGTACAGTTGAGGCCTTGCGCGTCGATGGGAAGGTCTACTGGCGATGGCAGGTTCGGGATCGGCGTCAACTGTGTAAAGAGTGCTTTTGGCAGAGCTGGATCTTTCTGGATACCGGAGAGCTGGTTCGCCAGAGCAGCGATTGTGATATCGCTCCATCTGAATTGGTCCAGATGATTTGTGGAGCTGGAACGTTGAGCATCATACGCTTCAAACTCCGGAATGAAATTTGTGATGGGCTCAAACCAGTGTTCATCTCCCACAGCTGCCAGCCAGGTATAAACAGTAAGCAGTTTTGACAAGCTTCCTAGCCGGTACGTTGTGTCGGACGTGACATTCACAACCCCTTCTTCAGGTGCTGCCAGAAGCTCAGCATTGTGATGAAAGTTGTATATCGGTGCTGTTTCGTGAATAGACCATGCTTCGAAGGAGAAAGTTGTGCCGTTCGGATCGAGGGCAAACACGCTTGAACTGTTGGAAAGTGCAGTCGCAACACTTTGCTTGAAGACTTGGACTGCTCTTTGAACGGAAGTTGTATTCGATGGATAATGAGGAGCTTGGAAATCTGGACCGGCTAGAGGGCAAGGTGATGATATCGCAGCGGCAGATGCGCTAATAGAAACGACAGCGAGAAGCGGCAGAGAATAAACGAAATGCATTGTGGACCATCGAGTTATATGGGCGAAGGAGAGTAATCGTGGAACTTACCTGCACATAACTACCCATTTATATGCATTTCTATGATGAGCAACAAGGGCATCACCATGCTAGGAAGAGGCTCCGATACCACATCGTACCGTGGCTTGGTCTGGTCTAGGATGTCTATCCAAGTAGGAAGAGCTCTCAAGGTAGTATGCAATCCGAGCTTTTGAGTCCCGCCATACGAAAGGAGCAGTAGCTTGTTGAGCTTCTGAAGGCAGAATGACACAATTTTGAGGAAGGACAGAACGCTCTTACAACAATAGCAGGGCGTGACCTCGAACTAAGATCAATTAGGAATCGAATGCGAGGTCTTGCAGTCACGTGTCTCAGGTGAATTGGATCAGGCGTTCCAGCGAAGAAATGATCTGCCACGTTCAATCCCAGTACCGTGTGGTTTCGACCATGTCAACATACTGGGGCCGAACATATTGTCATCCGCTGCGCTTGCATTAGTGCCTGCCTCAAAGTCTTTTTGTAGTGAACTCGCCAGGAGACCGCTGGAAAGGCTCAATTGATTCGCTCGAGACATGGATGCTCAATTCTATAGAATCTCCCTGGCCAATGCTACCTACGAATTGAAACAGGATGATCAGTTCAAGATCGAAATATCTGCACGATTCCTTTGATTTCACAAAGCAAAACTTGTTGACAGAATTCAAAGCTAGTTGGACCGCAAAGCGGTGTGGCGACCTTTATGTTCATCGCAGCTCTTGCGTATACATGGACCCTCCCACAATTTTGCGCCATTTCCAATCAGGACTGGATACCTCTTGCCCTGGTAGTCAATGTCAATCCTTCGTAGAGTCACCGGTTTATCCTCGAACTCGTTGGTTGCTCCATCAACCTCACCCATCATTGAGGTCGCTGTGGAAACTGGAACACAGGCTCGCTGTATTGTTGCTTGGGTCCCAGACAGCACAAGCCCATCATTCTCCTCACTGTCGCCCTCCATAAGTGCGTGTAACTTTTGCCTCAGGTCAAGCATACTAATCATGGAATCATGCTCCGGGAGGGCCCTCTCTTCGCCGTCGACTGTTGCGGTTCCATTCCTTCGACTAAACCGCGGTGATGTACCAAGCTCGCCTCCTAGTTGCACTCCCTTTCGCAAGCTCGAATCTCTGCTACAGCATGGTGTTGTCCTCGATCCTTGCTTGGCTTCTGGCCCTCCGCCGTTGTCATCTCTCTCAAGCATTTCTGCTGTGTAAGAATTCTTTTCACACTGCTCTGACTGGAAAATCGTGTCTTCATCATGGTTGGGATTTGATACCAGCAACGACGATCTTATTGGCGATAGGTCAGCATCACCACCCGTGGTTTGTGTCTTTGCCGAACCTCGTACAAGCGCTGTTAAGATTTGCTGCTCAACTTCAGAGACAGTTTGCGACTCGTCCCCGTCATCGTCTGAGATAGACAGAGTAAGCAAGCTGATTTCTGATTTGCCATCGGGCAAGCAAGACGTGTCCTTCTCGTTTTGGCTGCTGCATATTTCATGAGTTCCAAGCACTTCCTGAAGAGTGTGTGATCGTCTGTGGACAGCCTCGGTCACTCTATCTGTGCAACAATCTGAAACCTGCGGAGGTGTAGATGGTGGGGTCACTGGATGGCATTGACTTGTATTGACCTCGTCCGATGAGTAGATTGGAGACCCAGTTCGTGAAGCTGACGTTGTACTAATAATCTGGCATCTGTCTCCACTATGTCTCTGCACAGATGCAGGTTCCTCCTGCATCGTGCATGCCTCTACCGAAGCAGGTCTAAACCGAGACCGCTCAGGAACAAGAGGAGGCTCACCAACAGCCCCGGCTTTCGGAAGACGGAGTGGCGAGGGCTTCAGAGCAGCTACCGAAGCTGTATTGGACAGACTGCGCCGGCTTGGGTGACTCAATTGCAGGTCTACGCTGATTGTTGATTCAGCGGGACTAGCTATGCTGTCGCGGCAATAATCGCATTCTGCAGAGTGTGTCTCATAGACCTCGCCTGTAAGCAAGTAATAAGCATGATCACGATGAGGATCAGTGCTGACTGCTTGATGTGGTGGTGTTCGATACCTTCGTTCACTGCCCTGTATTCGATCACTAACTTCTCGAATGTCCGGCTGCAGCATCTCTGGGCTGTACTGCAACGTCTGCTGCCCGAACAACGGCTCAGCTGGCAGTTGCTCTTGTGGTTCTGGACACTGCGAAGGTGGTGGTCGTTTGGGCCGTGTGGGTGCACGTTGAAATCTCCATCTCCAAGAATTAGACTGGGCATTTTTACCGGCAAGCGATGAGAGAAGAGATGGCTTCGAGGACGAAATAGGCGCGGTAGGAAGTCGTAAGCCCTTGAAATTTCTATTACTGCTCTTTTCAAAAGGCGGAACCCCGGCCTTTATAGGTACGAATGTGGTAGGATGGTATGGATGTTGCTCGTTGGTGTCCGTCAATCTACGAGCATTGGGCGCCTGTTCAAGTTGCGGGACAGGACTTGAAGGCCTCTCGATAGCATGCTGGCAATATACACAATGCTGACAACCTGGGCCTGCCATTTTCGATATAGCCAGCGAAAGATTCAGGAGAGATAGAGAAATTGTCTTATCGCTAGATGAAGGAGGCAAGTAACGACGTGAACAAGTCTGCAAGGTCGTCTGAGTGATCCTAGAGCTTCGATCATCTGCATTACTCGTATTCTTGCTGCCAGTCATGCAAGCCAACACAAGTCTTGGTCGATCAGCAGTGAGAGTCTAGCTCGGGTGCTTAGATTTGCGTATGCCTATGAACGGCAAGCCGAATGACCACCATGTCGCAGTCTGTGGCTGATCCGTCGTGCCCTACGATTGTCGAGCAATGCCCGCCCATATTAGAAGCATAATGGCTGTTCGTCAGATTATGTGACTCAAAGTTGATACAACAAAATCAATGTGGCTGTGTTAACATAATCAGTCAATATGTATCGTCGCGCTGATGACAAGTTCTGAGACGTTTTGTAGTACGAATGGGCGAAAAGTATCACCTACGGTGAGATCGAACGCTGCCGGCAAGAGCGATCGTTGGCGAAGATTGTACCATAATTGCTACTAAGAGGTCGTCAGCAGAGGCAAACCCAGCTCTACCTCTAAAAAAGTATCGAACTATGTCATTCTCACCAACAACGTCTTCTCGTAAAGTTCAGATCAATCTGATACCACATTGGCATTTGTAGGAGTGGCATTTTCCATGTTGTTCGCGACGCCCGTCACGCCAGCGATCTTCATTGATCATCGTGCTCTCAAACACAACCTTGGCATTGATTGGAAAGGAATTCCTTTTAAGTCGTGTCCTGACGGCCAGGTGCTGAAAGGCTTGCCACTGTCCATTGGCAGAGTGTGATGGAAAACACGTAAGGCAACACTGGGAATAACGCTGGGGACGGCGATACATCAGATCGAGGTTCAATACCTGCGATCGTAGTGCGTCATGTATCGCACAGCGCATGCATCCCAAAGAGAAGCGCAGATATGACACAAAGAATGCGCGTCTTTAGCTGTAGCAGGTGCTTGATAGTCAAGGAGGTGTAGTGGGAATGTTAGCTATCCATCAAATTCTACCATAGTAACCGAAATCTGTTTCTGAACCTCGGCATAAAATGGGCTGAAGAATCACAAGTCGCTGACCTTTAATATGAATTCACCACTTTAATCACTCTTGAGAACCAAGATTAGCGCAAGTAGTTCCAGTGTGCTTCTCAACTGTTGATACCATCTCACCAAACTTGACGTCCAGTAGAAAGTATTAGATTGCTGGTTTCCGGCTAATTGTATCACATCACCAGGCCAGCCGTACCGCGATGTCCACCACAGCTAGGCCAAAGGTCTTACTCTTTGATATCGGAGGTGTTTGCGTACGATACCAGATCTGAAAGTGTACGTTCGCATTTACTGACACCTTCACTAGGTAGTATCGCCATTCCAAGCAATTTTAGATTACGAAAAAGCCCACAACATTCCAACAGGCTACGTCAATTTTAGCATATCATTCAGTAAGCCAAACGGAGCATGGCAGAAACTAGAGCGAGGTGAGATACCGTTGGATGAGAACTGGTTTGCAGCTTGGAAGAAGGACATACAAAACCCAAAAGCGTGGGAGACTTTCCACAAATCCAAGGTCGACCAGTCTAACTACAACTCTATTCCACCAATGCCTGATGTCAAAGTAGATGAGTTGTACTGGATGATGATGGGCATCAGTCGACAGCCGGATCCGCACATGGGACCAGCATTGAGAAAGTTGAAAGAGACCGGTAGGTGGAAGCTAGCAGCTTTGAGCAACACCTCGATCTTTCCTCCAGGTCATCCATTCAATGAGCCTCGACCAGATGACGTCCGAGACGTGTTCGAAGTTTTCATCTCTTCAGCTCACGTAGGCATGCGGAAACCTGACCGCAACATATATGAGTTTACTATGAAGAAGCTGAGCGAAAAGTGGCCAGAAGCAGAGATTGAGCCCAAAGATATCGTGTTTTTTGATGATATCGGAGAAAACCTGAAGATGGGCAAGAGTTTTGGGTGGAGGACTGTGAAGGTATGGCTGGGAAAGACTGACGAAACAGTGAAGGAGCTAGAAAGAATTACTGGCGAGCAGCTTCTTGAAACATCACGCGCCAAGCTGTAATTGTGTAGTGAAGGTTTCATTGCACAACAAAAACTCGAACGTGATTGGACGAGTGAAAAAAAGGATTTTTGTTTGCAAGTCGGACCAAAGACTCCAAGAAGAAAACTCTACATCGAGATCACAAAACCAACCACTATGAGCGCTCATCAGCCAGAAGTGATTAGCTTGCTCAGCTCATCACCCATTCCAGAAGAACATTCTAACCATAAGCATGATGAATCCCTACCTGAATTCGACACAAGCGCGTCGCTCGTAGACAATGTACAGGTCGAACATGCACGAGTCTCAGACGGAAATGACTATCCTTCGCCATACACTGCGACGATTCCCAACATACTTGCTTGCGATGCGGCTGGAGCCAGAAAGAGTTTACCAAGGCTACCGGTTGTACGAAAATTCAAGCAAGATCAGTACACGAGTGTGCTCGAGCACGACCTAGCAGTGACGAAGACGAAGCTGGCTCAAGCTAATTACAAGATCCTGGAAATGGAGCGGACGCAGGAGGAGCTGATGCGACTGAAGGATGAGCTGGAGATAGAGGTGCATGCATTGAGGGAAAGCCATCCACAATCTTCGACTCCCGCAAACATGGGACAATGGCCTGGCTTCCCAGTGACCCAATCAAAGCAACCTCAGTTCGTGGCGCCACAACCGATTTGGTATCAGCCCAATCTAACGATGCAATCACCACAATATTCGGCACGGCCAGCAAGCCCATCACCATACGCCAACGTTTGGACAGTCGCGCCGCCAGCCGCAGTCGGGAACGAGTATAGACCTTCTCCGCAGTCCTTCAGTCAGCCTGGGAGAAACAGATAGGGCCGTCTGTGCCACGCACTGTTCGCGTCAAATCATACCAAGACTAACGGCACCAGGCGTTCCACCATATATTCACGATCCTAAGTCAGGGAATAGGGGAGGAAGAAGCTAAATATCGAAACATTCAGTTCGACGCACAGGTGGCAGAGCTATGGCAGAAAGCTAGACACGAAGTCGGAAAGTTACTGGTCGAGGGTTTTACATCTCAGATAGTCCTTGAATAAATGTGAAGCTCAAAACCGATCACGCTCTAAGTAGGATGGAACCATGCATCAAAGACAGAAGAAATATCAACCATCAGTGCGGCAACCTTGATTCAGTAGTCTTTTCAGCGACGCGTCTCGCGTCCCGCGCTTCTTCACTCTCGTGCTCGACCACTTCCCCTCCCCAATGCTTCCATCCCAACTAAACATACACAATGCCTCTCTCCACAGACGCTGCTCAAGCTCTAACATCCTCCAAATCCACCTTCCTAACCTCCCAATTCCGTCTCCTCGACACACCCCTCACAACTCCCACATCCAATATCCCACTCCTCCCTAAACCTATCATAGACAAGACTGTAGCCCAGGTAAACAAGAAAATCTCCCAGCAAAACAAGCTAGTCTACTCACTCGAGTCGAGACGACATGTGCTTGAGCAGATTGATGGTGTCTACTGGCGGGATGTGCTCGCGGCTGGGTTGCCAGTCAGGAAAGCTGAGACGGTGATAAAGAGGGAAGTTGACTTTACGAGTCGTAATTCGCAACATGGTATTGAAGTGCTGCCGGATTCTTGGGAAGATGTCGTGCTTGGTGAACGACCTGCGAAGCGGAGGAGGAGGAGGAGGAGGATGGAAGATCAGGATGGGCAGGGTGAGGGAAGTCAAGAAAAACCAGTACTACCCACCCACAATCCGTCCATCAACTCAGAAGATATCAAGCATGACCAACAAACAGCCAAATACGCAGAGCTGCGCGAACGACTCCTAGCACAATCTCAGCGGAGGAAAGACCTACAACGAAAGATGGCGCAGTACAAGCACCTCCAGACCCTCCTCAGACCGTTGGAAAATCCTCATGTAAACATTCAGCCGAACCTTGTCACTCGAGATAACAAGGAGCTGGAGAGTGAGCTGGTGCGTATGAGGGTGTTGCTGGCTAGGGCAGGGAATGCGTTGCAGCAGAAGTCGACGGTGCGAGAAGCAGGGACGGATAGTCCAGGACCACACAGAGGAGGAGCTACGAACTTACAGAAGTTACAGGCCGTCCTGGAGCTGGGGTGAATCTGGAGAAAGACTTGGGAAGGACAGCACAGATACGTTGTCAACTCAGGCTCAAAATGAGTCGGAGCATGGGATGTCTGATCTCATTAGGGGCACAAGCCGGAGTCAACCGACAGCAGTAGACCACACGGCCGTTCAAAGAAAGCAAGACGGCGCTAATTCATTATCGTGAGATCTCGTACAAGGGAATGACTCCATTGCCTCTTGGTAGTGTTACAGTATCTGCATGAGCAGCTCAATCATCGTCAGCGTCTTCAACCATGGGCGCAGCATGTCGCTTGGTCGCCAAAGCACCCCCAGCGGAAGCAGTAGGTTCACTGCCACTAGTAATAGCGCCACCATTCATGTTTGACGTTGGCACATCTTGACTCGCCTTCTCAGCCGCTTGCTGTCCAGCAGCGATAGCACCACCGTCACCACCCTTCTTGCTCTTCTTTTTCTTCTTCGTTTCCTGCCAACCCCAGACCGGCTTGAAACTGTCAAAAAACCCAACATCCTCGAACAGATTTGGAAACAGCCATAACCCTGGCGGTACTGCGAAAACTGTAACGCAGAAGAGAATGAGTCTGAAAATAGCCATGGCGAAGAATGCACCGAGTAGACCCATTGCGCCGACACTCAGGTACCATACGCCTTGTCGCATGAACATTGGCCAGAGTGGAAAGAGAACAACGGTGAATACAGCGAGCAGAGCCAGTATACTGTAGACTCGTGTCTTAATGCTTGGTACCTCGTAGATCCACATGTAGTGCATCATCGGCTCAAATTCTTGCTGACCTTCGATCTTGACATCCCAAAGACCCTTTACTCGTTTTGGTTTCTTGTGATTGTGGCCTGCATGCTCATCATCTTTCTTTCCCACTCTTAGCGCAAGCATGTTTAGTGGGAGAAGTTGAACAGCGTTGCGGGCTTCAACGTCGTTGGTGACTGGAGGGAGTAAAGGATCTTTCTCACGAGCCTTTTTGTAAGCATCGCTTTGTAGGACTCGAAATGCGCGCTTGACTAAAGCATGTATTAGCACAGTTTTATGAAAAGAAAGAAGAAAGACATACCCTTGAACATCTCTTTCCTCTGTCCATCAAAAATACACGTTCGCAATTTGAGATCTTGAGATCTAAGAAATTTTGCAACAGCAAGCGCATCAGGCTTTGGCTCAACAGGCTTGTTCAGGTCAATCTTCTGTAATTGAGGTTGTCCAGGCTGGGGTTGTGGTGGCTGCCCATTCGCATCAGGTGGTTGACTCTGTTGACCCTGTTGCTGGGCCTGTTGAGCCGCCTGTCTTTGCGCTTGTATTGCTTCCTGCTGCTTCATGGCCAGAAACTGCTGCGGGCTCATTCCTGCCTTGGCTGCCTCTTCTTGTAGCCGCTGCTGTTGCATGGCTATGAATTGTTGCGGTGTCATTCCTGCCTTTGCGGCTTCTGCCTCCAAGCGCTTTTGTTGAATCATCTGGAGTTGCTTGAATTGCTCGAGTGTGAGGCCGTGCTTCTTCGCTTCTTCTGTCATTCTTGCCTCCATTTCTTGTGGTGTGACTTGTCTGCCACCAATGAAGGGACCCCCTCCGGGAGCTGCCATGTTTGGAATTTGATATTATTCTTTCAAGAGTGGTTTCGTGGAAAGTTCGGTCAGTAAGGATCCGTGGTTCTGGGCGTATTCGCGGTGTAGAATACAGAACCAGAACTAACAATTGACAATCGATAAATAATCGAGGATCATAATGGAAGCCACAGTTGCCCGTCCTGTACCCGAAAATGGCAGGTTGGACGATGCGATACGATATCACTCTTCACGGGACACCACGCCATTTCGCATTTCAACTCTGGAAAATACCGAATAAGGACACTTCACAAGCGTTACATCAACAGTATATATAAGAGCTTGTTTCTGCTGCGAATAAGCTCGATAGGTAATCTATCTTCATGCCCGCTCTATTTACTAACAACTCAGAGTGCGCTCTTCAACACTTCTTTCACCTCCTCCTCATTCAGCACAGGCAATCCTAACAGCTCATTGTCAACCTTCCCTGTAAAATCCGGCTTGTTCTCTCTACCAAAAGCGGTATCGATAACAAAATCCCTCATGACACTTCCCATGTTGGCGTTGGGGTTTTGAACTCTTCCCAAGCCCCCTTGGCAATGTCACTGGTGGATTTGACTTCAGTCTCGCATTCCTTCCCATCGATACTCTCGTACAATTGAATCAGCCGCTTCTGCGTCACAACAGCGTCGTGAATAAACACGGCTCGATTCTTGGTTGCCTCCTGATTCTCGATGATTCCAACTACAGCTTTGCCGATCGTCGAAAGTCGAGTAGTGGAGAACGGCACATCACCACCATCATAAAGAGTGCCTTTATGTTTTTTTGGGTTCAAGATGAAGCCGACTTCCAGACCCCAGTCGAAAAAGACATTGTTGTATACCAGCGTGTAAGTAAAGTCCGGATCCGCGGCAGCGAGCTCTTCCAAGTGTTTTTCTACTGCTATCTTGCCTTGCGTGACGGGTAGTGGTCGATTTATTGGGTCACGTCATCTGAGCCAAATCCACTCGGGATGAACCTCTTCACACCAGCCGCCATAGCGGTGTCAATCAGAGGCTTCTGTGTGACGACTAGGCAGATGCTAGCGTCGAGATCACCACTTCCAGACCTTGGAGCGCTGCGATGAGTTCTTGCTGATGTGTGTAGTCCACTTTGACAACGTGCTGATTTACATGCTTGGGCAGATTATCTGTCGTGTTGCTGTCCTTTCTTGACAGGACGATTACCTCGAAGTCTGCGTCGAGGAGTGCTTTCAGGATAGCTGGTCCTAAGTTGCCTGTAGCACCTGCGAACGCGATCTTGGGAGCCATGTCGATTCAACTTGAGTTTCAGAGGCTACGGAAGGTTGTATGAAGTCTGTGTCTTGCTTTGGTATATCGTTTATTTTGCTGCTTGTGCTCGTGCTTATGGTCGAAGCCGGCTATGGTACAAATTTCGCGCTCTAATATACCTTTGACTCAAGAGCCGGCATCCTCACCTCAGGTCTCGGCTCCGGCATCACCTTACTGTAGCTTACATATTCGGCCGCTATAGAATTGACGCAAACATTGCGAATCCTATGTTGTATTATGAAATCAACATCCTTGCCCATGAATCTGAGCTCTATCGGGCAACTACGCTAACCCGTATTTGGGCTACTGCACATCCCTAAAATGGTGTGTTCTCGGCAGGCACTCCTTCATGTTCCTCCTTGAACACGTCCGTCCGTATCATCGTTTGCAACCGTCTATTTTGATCGCACAAGGTTTAGAGCCGAGCATGTTACTGAACTGAACAAGGTATTGACATAGTATATACATCATTATATGTCGTCCGTATAATAACTATCCTTCCTCACTGTACAGTGGTAATTCTTGCTAGTCCAAGCAATGGTCCTTATCCACAAGTGGTTTCTCCTTATCCCGTCCTGTTCAATGCGCCATAACAAATACCTTTAACTAAATTACATATTAGCCAGTTGTTCGTCAATGGCTCTATCCAGGAACGCCCTTCTATCGCCTGCTGGTACCTCCGCTTGCAGTCGCTGTTCGACCAAAGCCCGGACTTGCTTTTTCGTAACACTATCTAGGTCGACCTCGTGTAGCACATCTCTGATCGCTGCCACTATCGACTCGTTCGATGGTCCAGCTGGATGTGCAGTTCTGAAGTCGAAAGCCGAGCCAGGCCGACTCTGGTTGGCATTCAGCCCAAGTAGTGACCTAGAAGCTGCAGCAGACATGTTCGCATTTGTGTTGTAAGGTCCTGGTGATGGTGACTTCATCATTCGTGATATACTGCCAGTACTGAGGAGTGAGTTTTGACGATTATGCAAGGAAACTGGCTGATCCTTGTATGTACCCATGCCAGATACTGCACCTCCACGAGCGTAGGGCATCGGAGAATGTGGTGGTACCATGTATGGAGTGCCATGTTGTTGGTGAAAGTTGTTCAGGATAGTACTCGTCGGCTTGACCGAGGAATATGTACTGTGCATGTCGTCCATCTCCATACCACCGTAGCCAGGTTCGTCAGAGTATGGAGCATATCCTTTCTCTTGATAGCCTCCATTTGGTTCGCCTCTTCTTCCGGGTAGACCGTTGTGCGTAGCATAGTCATCCCACTTTTGCAATGGAATGGATCGAGGGTCGAAGCCTTCTTCTTGCAGTGCAACAACCTTCTTGTCTCCCTTCTCACCAATGACTACACGTGTGTTTCCCCAGGAGAAATCGTCCTGCTTCCAGAAAGAGTAGATAGGGAGGATGAACGAGTAGATAGGATATGCGATGATATAGATAATCATCCATCCCACGTGCTGCCATTGTCGTTTGACAATGAAAATTATCGCTTGTAAACCATAAACAGCCGCAATCATGATGATGGAGATCAGTGGGAACTGGCCGGTCCCGGTGGCCACTATGTAGATGAGATATCCCAGGTAGACACAAGTTGCTGGCAGGATGATCGTACCGAAAAGATCCAGGAAGACGATGAACCGCATGGAGAAGCAACAAAAGCCGCAGAGATCCTTCAGCCAGACAAGTTCAGCTAGATTGTGAACAGTTGAGTTGATCCAGCGACGTCTTTGTGACAGCAAGACTGACCATGTTTCGGGAGCTGCCGTAAGTGCGTAAGCATCAGGAACGAACTTGTAGGACATGTGAGGGAAGTGCTTCGTCATCAAAGTAGTCAAATATCGGTCTTCACCCAAAGCAAGAAGATTCTTCTTGTGTAAAGTGTCGACTTCGCAGTCGGCGTACTCTTGAATGAGCTTATCGGCAATGATGAGCGGCTTGCCCTTGTCAGCGGAGCGTAGACGATACATGCAGAAACTATCAGGAATTAGCAGAGCTTTAATGCGAGAGGGAGGGTAACCTACCATCCAGGCAAGCAGGTAACACTGCCGAACAGGGATTCGAAAGCCTTGGCGAGATGATGCGAAATATAGTACTCGTAGACCTGGATCATAGTCCACCAACTTCGTTCTTCGTTTTCCAGACTGGTCTCGCCACAGATACCAGCAATCTTAGCATCATTTGCACAAGCAGCGACCAGTCGATTGAGTGAGTCTTCGCGCACCATAGTATCAGCATCAACCATAAGAAGGTATTCGTATAGCTCAGGGTCAACGCCGATGATGTTGTTGATCTGATGGAACATTTCCAACTCAAGAGGCGACATGGCAGCGCGGTGATGAACACGATTCAAGAACTGCATCAGCAAGATCTGAGAGTCTCGCTTGCCTCTGTTTCCAGGCTTTGACTTGTTCTGTTCGGATTCTTTGCCAACCTTAACGACGACGATATAAGGTACCACGTTGCCCTCAAACTCGTATAAACCGGAATAGACTTTGCCGTAATTGAGTTGCTGATTGCCAGCTCCTACAGATCTGAAAGGCAGAGCAGGTGGATCGATCTTGGGGTCAACTCCAAGAATATCGAGAACGATCTTAGGGGTCGGCCTGTCATTACCGCCACCAACAATCATGCCATCGCATATGACACAGATAAGCTTACGCTTGTTGTCATATTGCAAGGCAGTCAAAGAATCCAACGACTTCCTCAGATGGTCCTCACCTTCTGTATAGGCGGGTACTTGACAAATGACAAATTTGTCTTGTGGAGAAGGTCTTCTTTTCGAGCCGAGTTGGAGTGCAGCTAGGAACTTCGTCAATATGACGGCACAAAGAATCATTGCAAAGGCAAGCAGGAGGTAGTTGTTGACCTGGCAGCGGGCTGACTCTCGGAAGTCAGTCTCACCCTTGTAGAAGGCATTGTTCAGACAATTAAGACTGTTCTGCCACGTAACGCTTGAGCCCCATCTGTCGGTAACATCGGTTCCTGGATATTTCTGAAACAGTTCCGTGACCTCGTCTGGTAAGAATTTGTATGTAGTGTAGTCGTTCATGCGATCCAGCGTGTAGAGGTAGTCGGTGAGATCGTAGATCTTGTTATTCACCACCACCCAGGAACGCTGGTCCTCGTCGGCTTGCTTGCGAATGTCTTTCCAAGAAACGACTAATGCGCCCTTGTAGTACTGTTTGATGGTAGGTAAGAACTTTGAGCCGAACCAATCCCAAGAGTGTAAAGCAGTGGTGGTGTCGCCCTGAAATCTTTCACCGTTGTAGTGGACACCATTAGTGAATTGCTGAGCTGCAGTGTCATTATATTGTAGTTGCACACTTTCATCGACGTTCAGTCCTGGGCATGCTCGGCTGAGTGGAGGTGGAAAGTAAGCGTCCAGGTTCATGCCAGCGAACGGCATCATGTTCGATGCATCAGTCTTGATGTTAGTATCACTGTGGTCCGTCTTGTAAAATTTGGTCATATCGTAGACTTTGCCAAAGATGCTAACATAGTAGTCGTCAGTACCTTGATGATATCCAACTTGCTTGGCGTTCCAGGCTTTGTCCATGTTGGGGCAGAGCAACTTGCCAAAGACAACGATGTAGAAGATGACTGTCGCGTTGAACAGGAAGATGAGCATATTCAGCACGAGCTTTTCACGCCAGGCCATACGCACGTCTGGTCGTTTCATACGACCAATGCTGCGTAGCAAGATCGAAGGTATGAAAAAGGTTAGAGCCCAGACGATGCTAACCCACGCTTGACGACCTTTGCTGGTCTTCTTGGATTCGATCCTCTTCGTATCTGCAAGTTCGGGATCTATTGCGGTGTACTTGCCGAATTCTGTATCGTAGAACAAGGCATCCTCCTGGCTGTCATCACCTTTAGGTCCGAGACCATAGTCACCTCCAATGGTGTTAACAGTCTTGGCTGCAGTTGGTGCCATAGACTTCGGCCGACCGATCTGATCCAGCAGGTTCTCTCTGCTATCAACCATGCTCATCTGGTCCATTGGCGGGAAGAAACCACTACCATTATGGGGTGTGTTGGCTGAATACGAGCTTGCAAATGGGTTCTCGCCGTATTTCTCATGCATGGGTTTCATGTCAAGCATCGTTTCTGCTTCCCACCAAGCATTTTCTCTCATCCATATTCTTTCCCGACCAAGAACAACTTCGCCATTGCTCCAGCCTCGTTCCAGGATGAAAGTCTCGACACCGTCACGACCATCTTTGCAACCTAATCGAGAGTATCTTGTGACAAATTCCTCGACATCGAAGTCAGCAGTAAAATCGAGATGCCTATTGCGCCTGTTGGCCCATTCCGGTAACCGCCATGCCCGTAATTGACGAGATACAGCACCAGCAGACCAAGCAGATGTTGGTGTTGGCAGAGTGGCAAGACTTGCGAGCGAGTCGTCTGTGGGATGAAGTGACAATTGAAACCAGACTCTGCTACTAGCGAGCGAGGCAGCGAGTTCAAAGCGGCCTTTGGTGCCGAAGCTGAGAACGCCGTCGCCTGTAGGGTAGAGTAATGTCTTCAGGAAGCCACCCTGTTCGGCTTCAATGCCGACGCGCTCCAAGATGCCGTGCCTACGATCCCGGTCATGCTCTCGTTCACGAGCAACCGGCCCACCAGCGATAGCAAGGTCAGCTGCAACATCGGACAATGCAGCTTGCATTTCCTTGAGAACAGAATGGCCAGCCGCTACTACCTCGACACCATCTTCTTTCATTTCAGCATTGATGCCTATTGTATCGTCAAAGACACTGCGTAAAGCGACTGCCTTGCCAAGTGCCTCAGGGGGAATTTCAATTACAGTCACACTGACCTCATCGCCGTTATTTGTGGCATCATCCGAGCTGCTGTCGCCGCTGAGTGGAATCTGGAGACCAACGGTAATGGCAGCATTTGCCTTTAAGATTACCCAATCTACCAACGCTTCGTAGATGCCAGCGATGAGGACTTGACGGTCATCGGTCGAACACTGCCTCAGCAGGATTTCGGGCTCGATACCTAGTAGACTGCCGACATCTTCGCAGATCTCTTCCAGCTGTTCTGCGTCAACAAGAAGACCTAGAGTATCGCCAAGCTTGAGAAGCGCAGCCAGGGCGGATAGGAGACCACGATAAGCTGCGCCCTTGATTCCAATGGCTTTGAGGGCATTGCGGAAATCTTCAGCGGAGGCCGCATCGTCAGCAGTAGGTAGGTAAGAGGGTGGCTCGAAGGTTGCTGAACGGTTGAGCAAGCTGTATTGGTGGAGTGGTTTCAGGCCCAGAGTCTCTCTTTCGCTCGCGCTTGCGGAGGCATGTAAGTAGTAGAAGACGTCAAATGCTCGATAGCCAGGTTCGGAGGGAATGTTTAGCAGGCCTTGGTCTACGTCAATGCCGGATGTCGAAAGTGCCAGTTTGATGGCAGTGAGCTTGCCTGCAAGCGACAGAGTATAGGTCGCTGCAAGAGAAGAGTGTCTACCAGTCTCGACATTGAGTGGCGTCACACATGTGAGGAAAGGGCGCAGTGCAGTAACAGCAGCAAAGAGAACGTCTGGTGCGTCGACAGGCAGGATCCTGAGGAATTGAGTGAATAGAGAGGGAGTGGAAGGATGGGCTGAGGCAAGCACTATGCAACCATCCTCAGCTCTCCTTCTTGCATGTTCCCAAGCCTTGACAGCAGTCTCGTCGTCTACTGTGCCACCAGTCCTGCCTTGTGCATCTGGGTTTTGGGCCGATGACCATGTATTAACCAGAATACTCGTGCTGGCGTCGAGTGAGTATGGTTGACCCGAGGAGTATATCGTATGTAGGGCATTGAGCAGAGTGGTCGTCGAGACTTGCTGCGGCTGCTGAACAGCCTGACGAGCATTTGTAGCGGCTGACAAGCCAGACATCTGGGAATATCTATTTGCAGCCATGTTGCTGGTGTTTCTCAAGAGACCCTGTCAGGTAGGACCGCTGACAGGGCGATTATGCCCTCGTTGCTAAAAGCTTCAAACACTCGATTGCCTCTTTTACTTTGCTGAGATTCTCGATTGTTGTCCCTCTTTGCCTTCTCCTGCTAGATCTCGGAATAGGGAGGCTCTCGATAGTAAGCGGTATTAGTTGGGCAGAATCAACCGGTGCCTGAAGGTATTGTCGAAGCGAATGACAGATGCTGATGAACGATAGACAGTGAAGGGAATGCAGCAAGCCGGACGAACAAGAACGATTCAAAGCAAGTCGACCGTTGAAACAATTGATGCTCTGAGAATGGATGAGGCGTTGGCAACATCCACCAGCGCGACTGCCGTCCACAATACGGGTGAATTACAGCCATCTCGTGTGTCTGACGAGCTTTTCGTGGCGTAGACATGGACAGGGAGGTGGATCACGAGCCGAAAACAAACTTAGCTCAACCTTAGTGATCCTGGGCTGGAAGCTCCTCCCGTGCTGATCGGGCTTGACTTGGCAACGCTAGGTCGCTATGGAGATGTGGCAGGGATCCAATCAGTCATGATTTTCCTCTCCTGAGTACTGGTGTTTCTGGTGTTTGTCGCCATGTAAGCCAGCCGCATCACCGAGTCTACTGCAGCTCAATGTCCGTTGTACGTCCAACATCTGTTGTAGCTCGTACTCGTGGGTGTACACAGTCAAGTAGCACACGGCAACACGGACATTATCGTGAAAGCAGATGCACGACAATCATTCGACGAGTCAAGGCCCTGCTGACGCCACTCAGATTTATTTATCGATACACATGGCAAGATCCGTGAGGAGGCCTGTGAGATGGATGCGTTGAGAAAGGCATTGACCATATTCGTAAACTCTTTGAAACATTGGAGAGTGCACCGACCACCACATGCGAGACATGCACTGATCTATTCAAAAAATGCTGGGCCAATCGCATGTTGAAAAGCTGAAGCTCCGGCTTACATCATCTGCATTACAGTATTCGCCGCAAAACTAATACAACGCCTGCCGATGCTATTGCTCCATTGCAGCCCATATCGTGCATTCAGAGTGAGCAATTCATTCTGGCAAAACTACGCCCTACAATGCCGAACCTGGCTGCAGCACGGAGGCATGAGTTCTCCAGCTAGCCAGATGGCCACACTAATTTCCAAATTGTGTTGGCTATTTCCCCAGAAAAGCCATGACTGGGTAGAAGCGGTGGTCTTGGCTACCTAAAAGCTGAGCTAAACCCAATCTTAGACCTGAACAGGGTTATCCTAGTTGCAATTGTCTGGCCTTCAGCACATCAAATCCATTGCTCACCGTTAAAGACCATCATGAGCCCGGTGGCAACATCACAATTCCGATGCCACAGCACTGCGAAGTGCTGTATTCGAGAAGTCAAGCAAGAGCAATCATGCAGTTAGCAGCGGACAAGCAAGCACAATATCCTATGTCACCACCAGTTTTCGCGTCTCGAGTGTTTGAGGCGAACCTCGATTCGGATCCACATAAACAGTTACTAGAATAGATCCGGCCTGTGGTCATTACAATTCTAGGAATATTTTCATACTGCGCCCCTGGGGATTCCCTCTGCTTCTGAAGCCATGCCGGAGCATTACCTCTTCAGTGCTTGTGTTGTCCTTTGACCTGCGTGCATTCGGCCTGCCTTGCTGTCTTGCTATTCATCACCATCGTCAATCACAGCAGCAACAAGTATACGTTCGTTTCGCATTCTCTCTGTGGCTTGTTGATTACCTGCTGTGCTGTGTAAATCGCTCCTGCTCAACAAAAAAGCAACAAATAACGACTGTTCTATATTGCTCCTAATACAAAAGACCTCAACATTCGTTGCCACGATTATACATTCGAATAAGTGATAGTTCGGAAGACCAGTGTCCGACTGCCATATCAGCATCTACAGCGACTTAGCACGTAACCTCCCTCAGGAGAAGCTCATTATGGCTGCTGCCATCGGCGGCAATGTTCCTGCTCACATGCAGGCTTCATTGCCAGCCCTCCCTGCTCATCTTCAGTCCGACACTCACCTCACTGCCCACCTGGCCAGCAGGTTCCATGTGAATCTACCTACCGCACGATTATCCTCACAAGCACTGTTATGCCTCAATACGTACACCTCATCAACCAGGGGCATGAATGGCAGCAAAGAGGGGAGCGCAATGGCTGAAGCAGAGGATTTGGCTCGCAGGGCTTGGACGAGACTGGGAAGTAGAGGTGAAGACCAGGCTGTTGTGTTTTTGTGAGTTGTTGTCAAAAAACCTAGTCTTGGGTAATTGCTGACTTTTGTACTACAGCGGTGAATCTGGCGCCGGCAAAACGACTGTACGATCCCACCTTCTCTCCTCCTTTCTATCCTTTTCCTCGACTCCTTTGTCTGCGAAACTGTCGCTCGCCGCCTTCGTCTTTGACACCTTAACAACAACTAAATCACACACTACACAAACCGCTTCCAAGGCTGGTTTGTTCTATGAGCTCCAATACGATGGCTCCTCTTCCAAGCCGACACTCATTGGTGGCAAACTGCTGGAACACAGACTCGAGAGAGCGCGACTGGCCGCTGTGCCGACAGGTGAACGAAGTTTTCACGCCCTCTACTACCTAGTGGCTGGTACTAGCGCCGCAGAAAAGCAACATCTAGGACTCAGCAATTCTTCCAGCGCACCCGCAACTGGAGGCGGACTTCATAGGTCGACTTCTGTCAAAGGAGACAAGAGATGGCGTTATTTGGGACATCCAACGCAAATGAAAGTTGGCATAAACGACGCCGAGGGTTTTCAGCACTTCAAGACCGCCTTGCGCAAGCTCGAATTTCCTCGTACTGAGATTGCTGAAATCTGCCAGATTCTTGCTGCCATCTTGCACATCGGTCAGCTTGAGTTCGGTACTGGTCAACGAACCCTGACTGCAGCGGAAGAAAGTGGTGGGTATTCGCACGAAGGTGGCGAGACAATAACAGTGGTCAAGAATCGTGAGACCTTGGAATATGTTGCGGCTTTCCTCGGCTTGAGCGTCCTCGACCTGGAAGAGAGTCTACGTTACAAAACCAACACCATCCACCGAGAACGTGTTACTGTCATGCTTGATCCCAAGGGTGCCAGAGACAACGCAGATGAATTGGCAAAAACTCTCTATTCTTTGCTGGTGGCGTATATCATGGAACAGATTAATTCCAGAACCTGCGCAGTGGAAGAAGCCGTTGTCAACACTATCTCTATCGTCGATTTCCCTGGCTTTTCCGAGACGAGCACGACTGGATCAACCCTAGATCAATTGCTCAACAATGCCGCGACCGAATCTCTTTACAACATTTGCTTGCAGAGTTTCTACGAGAAGCGAGCAGATCAACTTGAGAGTGAAGAAGTAAGTGTCCCTGCCACAAGCTACATGGACAACTCAGAGACTGTGAGAGGTATTCTCAAGCACGGCAATGGCCTCCTTGCTATACTCGACGATCAAACCAAACGAGGTCGAACAGATATGCAACTGCTCGAGTCCTTACGAAAGCGCTTCGAAGGCAAGAACAAAGCTATCTCCGTAAGCAGCGCTACGGCCACTCTGCCCGGCAGCAACTTTGCTACAACCAATTCCAATGCTTCGTTCACCATTAATCACTACGAAGGAGAAGTTGAATACCCTATTAGTGGACTCGTCGAGCAAAACAGCGACATCGTATCGGGTGATTTGATGAACCTGATTAACAGTACAAAAAGTGACTTTGTGGCTGGCCTGTTCGGCCAAGAGGCCCTTAGTACCATTGCTCACCCAAAAGAAAAGACAACCATTGTCCAAGCTCAAGTCAGCTCCAAGCCTACACGCGCACCTAGTGTGTCGAGAAAGAAGTTCCACCAGCTAAACAGAATGGGTAGTCGAAGAGCAGACAGATCTCCGGCCGCAAGTCCTGATGCGGACGACCACTCAACTGAGCGACCAACGTCTAGGCAAGCGAAAGCCAGCGCGACTGGATTGAGTCAAGGTGCTGCTGCTCAATTTCTGACTTCTCTGGACAACATCAATAAGTTCCTCACAGCTTCCAACACAAACACGTATTTTGTCTTCTGTCTCAAGCCGAATGACCGAAGAATTGCCAATCAGTTTGATAGCAAGTGCGTTCGCACCCAAATTCAGACATGGGGTATCGCAGATTTGAGTCAACGCCTACGTGTGGCAGATTTCAGCATCTTCCTGCCTTTCGGAGAGTTCTTGGGCCTGGTGGGTTCCGAAAATTCACTTGTTGGCAGCCAATCCGAGCAAGCTCATCTAGCCATCGAAGAAAAACAATGGCCACCCAATGAAGCTCGAGTTGGCAACACTGGTGTTTTCCTTAGCGAGAGATGCTGGGCAAGCGTTGCAATATCTGGATCGCAAGCTGCGCATTACTTTAACGTTGATGACGATGGTCTCAGTGTTGGCACTCCAGGTAATGGGCCGAACCCGTTCAGTGACTCTAAAGCAAGACTTTACGCATCCACTCAGGAGCTCAGCTATGGTGATGAGACAAAAGGAGGTTACTTTGGCAGCAAAGATCTTGATACACGATCTGACGCTGGCGCCTCGGCCTTTAATGGTGGCGATATGTTTCGAAACCTCGAAACCAAAGAGGAACTCGCTGAGAAGGGCAACAAGAAAAAGATGGTGGAAGTTGACGAAGTGCCTGTCACTGGCAAGAGAAAGCGCTGGCTCTTCCTTGTCTACCTTCTTACCTGGTACTTGCCTGACTTCACGATCCGCTTTGTTGGTCGCATGAAACGAAAGGATATTCGGGTCGCTTGGCGAGAGAAGCTGGCAATCAATCTGCTGATTTGGCTTAGTTGTCTCTCCGCGGCATTCTTCATCGTTATCTTCCCGGAACTTATCTGTCCAAGGCAATATGTCTTCTCAGCTGAAGAGTTGACAGCACACGACGGCGTAGATGGTGCCTCATCCTATATTGCCATTCGTGGAGAAGTCTTCGATCTTGGCGCTTTCATGCCAGCCCATTATCCTTCCATCGTACCGCAATCGAGTCTCAAGAAGTATGCTGGAGTCGATGCAACTTCCCTCTTCCCGGTTCAGGTATCTGCATTGTGCCAGGGTGTGGACGGCACTATCGATCCAACTGTACAACTCGATTATGCCTCAACCAACTATTCTGGTGTCGCTTCAGTGATCAGCACCAATGACCCGAATCGACAGTATCACGATTTCCGCTCATTTACAAATGATTCCCGGCCCGACTGGTTTTTCGAGCAGATGATGGTTCTCCGTGGCCAATACAAAAAGGGCAGCATCGGCTATACCTCTCAATATCTCAAGACTCTTGCTACCAAAGGCAAGCAGATCGGTATCATCAATGAAAGAATTTACGACTTCACTACCTACGTTCAGGGTGGCAGGAATATTGTTGCTCCGCCAGGTCAGTCAGAACCCTCGGGTGTTAGCACTAACTTCATGGATGACTCCGTTGTCGCCTTGTTCCAACAACGATCTGGACAAGACGTTACCAGATACTGGGAGGCTCTTTCCCTCGATTCTGGTCTTCGATCACGAATGCAGGTCTGTCTAGACAACCTATTCTTTGTTGGCGTGCAGGACACTCGCAGCTCGGCACAGTGTCTTTTCGCCCGTTACATTCTCCTGGCTGTCTCGATCCTCATGTGTTCAGTCATCGCCTTCAAGTTCTTTGCAGCCTTGCAATTCGGAGGTAAGAACGTCCCCGAGAATCTTGATAAGTTCGTTATCTGCCAGGTTCCTGCCTATACCGAAGACGAAGACTCATTGCGTCGAGCCATCGATTCAGCTGCCAGAATGAAGTATGACGATAAGAGAAAACTATTGGTCGTTATCTGCGACGGTATGATTATTGGTCAGGGTAACGATAGACCGACGCCACGAATTGTTCTGGATATCCTAGGTGTCTCCGAGACCGTCGACCCCGAGCCATTGAGCTTTGAGTCTCTTGGCGAAGGCATGAAGCAACACAATATGGGAAAAGTCTACTCGGGTCTTTACGAAGTTCAAGGTCACATTGTGCCGTTCTTAGTCATCGTCAAGGTTGGTAAGCCGTCAGAGGTCTCGAAACCTGGAAATCGTGGTAAGCGTGATTCCCAAATGGTTGTCATGAGATTCCTCAATCGTGTGCACTACAACCTACCAATGAGTCCCCTGGAGCTCGAAATTCATCATCAGATTCGAAATATTATCGGCGTTAATCCAACTTTCTACGAATTCATGCTGCAAATCGACGCAGATACTGTTGTAGCACCAGACTCGGCGACACGCATGGTAGCAAGCTTATTACGGGACACACGCATCATTGCCGTGTGTGGTGAGACGTCAATTTCGAATGCCAAGCAGTCGATCATTACCATGATTCAAGTGTACGAATACTACATCTCCCACAACTTGACGAAAGCCTTCGAATCTCTCTTTGGCTCGGTCACATGTTTACCCGGTTGTTTCACCATGTATAGGATCAGAGCTGCCGAAACAGGAAAGCCACTCTTTGTCAGCAAAGAGGTCATCGATGACTATTCAGAGATTCGTGTCGACACATTGCACATGAAGAACTTGTTGCATCTCGGAGAGGACAGATACCTAACAACACTCCTGCTCAAATATCATTCGAAGTACAAGACCAAATACCTCTTCCATGCTCATGCTTGGACAGTTGCACCAGACAGCTGGGCTGTGTTTATGTCACAACGTCGAAGATGGATCAACAGTACAGTACACAACTTGATGGAGCTCATACCCTTGCAACAACTTTGTGGTTTCTGCTGTTTCAGTATGAGATTCGTGGTGTTTATCGACTTGCTGTCTACCATTGTTGCTCCAGTGACGGTTGCCTATATCGCATACCTGATTGTACTGGTATCGATAAATACCGATGTCGTTCCTTTGACGGCGTTTATCCTGCTTGGTGCTATCTACGGTTTGCAGGCTATCATTTTCATCATTCGCAGGAAGTGGGAGATGATCGGCTGGATGATCATATACATCCTTGCCATGCCAGTATTCTCATTCGCGCTACCGCTGTATGCTTTCTGGCACATGGATGATTTCTCCTGGGGTAATACTCGTCTCGTTACCGGAGAACATGGCAAACAAGTTCTTATCTCAGACGAAGGCAAATTCGATCCGGACTCGATACCGAAGAAGAAGTGGGAGGAATATCAGGCCGAGCTTTGGGATGCACAAACACAGAGAGATGACACCAAATCTGAGGTGTCTGGGTATAGCTACGGCACAAAGTCCTATCATCCTGCAGCTTCTGTACACGGTGGCGCCCCACCTGTCTATCATGATGGTCAATACTTACTACCAATGTCGAGGTCCGCTTCAGCCATGGATATGGTTCCACGATCAACATCTCCTTATAATGGCGCCTACAATCAGTCCAGACTATCCATGGCCGCATCTGAGATGATGGCGAGGTCTATGGCTGACATGGAGATGGCTGATCTGACAGGTCTGCCCACTGACGATCAGATTCTGAACGAGATCAGAGACATTCTCAGGACTGCCGATTTAATGACTGTTACGAAGAAGAGTGTCAAGCAGGAATTGGAGAAAAGGTTTGCATGCAATTTGGATGCTAAGCGGGCGTATATTGGTTCTGGTAAGTTCATTTCTGTCTCAACTTTGAGCCTTTACTAACGAGTGTTGCAGCAACTGAAGCCATCCTCTCCGGCCAATTATAAGCCAGCAAAAATACTTCCAGGTTGTAAAAAGCGTAATTTTTAGCGATTTTGTATGACATGAACCTTCTTGTTCGCCTTTACAGTCAGGTACAGATTGTGTATGGACGGCTGGCGTCATTCGGCTTTCGAGTCTATATAGGGATACAAAACGGCAGGAGCATATTCAGTACTCAGGTTGAG
This sequence comes from Lithohypha guttulata, assembly GCF_036872675.1. NCBI lineage: Eukaryota > Fungi > Ascomycota > Eurotiomycetes > Chaetothyriales > Trichomeriaceae > Lithohypha > Lithohypha guttulata. The sequence continues at coordinate 2,728,957 of NW_027042750.1, forward strand.
ACTGTCAGAAATGGTGGCTATTGTGTGTTCGCCTGTTAAGGCCTAATAGCTGGACGTTGTTCCGACTTGATGCACAGAACGAAAGTGCTTCGTGTATAGATAGAGCACAATTAATGGAAGGACTTTTCAGTTTCATATTGATCATGTCATCCTCTGTCGAGAACGATACTTGTTCGTGGGCCTTGCCTACATGTCATTTGCCATGAAAGGTGTTAGCCGACATATTTATTCAAGCACGAGTGTATGGTGGAGGGCCAGCGCAGACAAGCCATACAATGGCCCTGCTTCAGGCGGAACCACCCAGCAGTTGAAAAATCGCGTGATGTAGCCTACGTATACATTCGGAAGATCAAAAGCCGCTTGAGCAGATCCATGCTGGGTGTTCTTATTGTTTTCGTTCATCAGAGCTCTGTAAAACAGAAGTTGCAGTCAATGATTGTTCAGTCTGCCCTATTGGATCCGCACAAGCACGCGGCTGCGGAGTGCAGCGGCGATAAAAGATAAGTGTCTATATATCCGACCTAGACTTTTTCCAGCCGTCGCAGCCACTCAGGCTGTCAGTGAATATTGACATCCTCAACTAGATTTCTCAGTATGTCACGGTGACACCCACTTCCTCCTCAGCACATTCTTAACCATGGACAACCAACAAAATCGGCCTCACCGGGCCTCAAAAGAGAAAAAACCACCTCAAAAAGGGCAAAAGAACCCAAAAGCATTTGCAGTCTCAAACCCAGGCAAGCTCGCCAAACAAGCCGTTCGCTCATCCGACATCCGCGAAAAACGTCTTCATGTCCCTCAGGTCGATCGACTGCCGGAAGAGGCTCCCCCGATAGTCACTGCCGTGGTCGGACCGCCAGGTGTGGGAAAGACGACGCTGATAAAGAGCTTGATTAAGCGCTATAGCAAGCAGACGCTGTCGCATCCCGTTGGGCCACTGACCGTAGTAACGAGCAAGAGAAGGCGACTTACGTTCATGGAATGTCCGAGTGATAGTCTCGCTGCCATGCTGGACGTGGCGAAGATCGCGGATATCGTACTGCTGATGATTGATGGGAATTATGGCTTTGAGATGGAGACTATGGAGTTCTTGAACGCATTGGGAACACATGGCATGCCTGGAAATGTGTTTGGGATCTTGACGCATCTGGATCTATTCAAGAAGCAGAGTACGCTTGCTGCTGCTAAGAAGAGGCTGAAACATCGGTTCTGGAGTGAGCTGTACCAGGGTGCGAAACTGTTCTATTTGAGTGGAGTTATTAATGGTCGGTACCCAGACCGGGAGATACATAACCTGTCGAGGTTTTTGTCTGTAATGAAGAATCCACGACCTTTGGTGTGGCGGAACAGCCATCCTTATGTTCTTGCTGATCGGTTCTTGGATGTGACGCCTCCTACACAAATTGAAGAGAACGAGAAATGTGATCGGCAGATCGCGCTGTATGGGTATCTGAGAGGAACTAACTTTCCTGCGATGGATGCACGTGTTCACATACCAGGTGTGGGAGACCTGACCGTGAAGGAAATCGAACCACTTCCTGACCCATGTCCGACACCGTACTTGGATCAAGCTATGCAAAAAGCGAGTGGAAAAGCGAGCAGGAGGCGGCTAGGAGAGAAGCAGAAAGTGCTGTTTGCACCTATGTCTGACGTGGGAGGCGTGCTCGTTGATAAAGATGCAGTGTATATTGATGTGAAAACGGCTACGTTCGATGCCGATGCTGAGGATGGAGAAGATCGTGGGCTCGGTGAGCAGCTAATGGTTAACCTGCAAGGGGAGAGGAGATTGCTTGGTCATGCGGAGGGTGGAGTGAGACTGTTCAAGGATAGTAATTCACTTGCCCGAACTTCGACTGATGCAGGGAGGAAAGTCAAGCGTACTGTATCTGATGCTGTCGATCAACACATCGAGGAAGATGAAGGCTTTTTTGATGGCGAAACGGATGGTGATGATGAAAGTGAGGGAGACGACATCAATGAATATCCCGAGCACGAAGGATTACCTGGTTTTGCAGCAGAAGCGGAAGAAGTCGATGGCAGTGAAGATCTTGTCTTTGCTGACAGCGACTCCGATATGGGCTCTGATGCAGACGCAGAAGAAGGTCTTGACAGGTCCTTAGACGATCTTGAAGACGAGGACGAGGACGATGGTGGCCTGAGATGGAAAGACAAAATGCTCGAAAATGCTGCTCAGTACCATTCTAAATCGGTTGCTTACCGCACCAGCGATTTAGCCAAGCTGATGTACGACCTCACCCTGACACCGAAAGAAGTAGTACAGAAGTGGTCCGGCCAGAGCACATTCGAAGAGGCTGAGGAACCTACGGAGCCTGAGGACGACTTTTTCAGAAAGACAAACATCGAGAAGGCTGAAAACGACGAGGATCGGCTGATACCGCGCTACAACCACCAGGATTTGGCTGAAAAGTGGCAAGACGAGGAGAACATTCGAGCGCTCAAATCACGATTTACTAAAGACTCTGATGTCACGGGCGCAAATGCTCTCCATCAGGCAGACTCAGATGCTGACTACGATGAAGACGACGACGACGGTGAAGCCGAGGATTCGGAGGGTGACGGTGACTTCGTCGATCTTGAAGCCAACCCAGATGACGAGCCCGAGGATACACCAGTTGGTCAATCTGAGCTCACATTAGAGGAGGAACGAGACAAAAACGCCAAACGCAAAGAAGAGCTTCGTCTTCGATTCGAGGAGGAAGATCGAGAGGGGTTTGCCAATCCTAAGGCCCAAGCTAATGGCAACGCCGAAGAGGAATTTGGCGAGGACGACTGGTATGACGCCCAGAAAGCAATGCTGCAGAAACAAGTCGGCATAAATCGTGCTGAATTCGACGCATTGGATCCTCAGTCTCGGGCTCGGGCAGAAGGGTTCAAGGCTGGCACATATGCACGCATTGTACTTGACAATGTGCCATTCGAGTTCTCCAAGGCATTCAACCCTCGCTATCCAGTCATCATTGGTGGTCTGGCTCCCACGGAAGAGCGCTTCGGCTATGTCCAGATCAGAATCAAGCGACATAGATGGCACAAGAAGATATTGAAAACCAACGATCCACTAATTTTCAGTCTTGGCTGGAGGAGGTTTCAGGCCACGCCTCTCTACTCGATCTCTGACTCTCGCACGAGAAACAGGATGTTGAAATATACACCTGAGCACATGCATTGTTTCGGCACGTTCTGGGGACCCCTCGTCGCGCCGAATACTGGCTTCTGCTGTGTTCAATCGTTCTCTAGCTCGAACCCTGGATTCAGGTTGGCAGCAACAGGTGTCGTGCTCAACGTCGATGAGACCACGGAGATCGTCAAGAAGCTCAAACTGACGGGACATCCTTACAAGATCTTCCGCAATACTGCGTTCATCAAGGACATGTTCAATTCTGCCATTGAGATCGCCAAATTCGAGGGAGCCAGTATCAAGACTGTTTCGGGCATCCGAGGTCAAATCAAGCGAGCATTGGCCAAGCCTGAAGGACACTTCCGAGCCACGTTCGAGGACAAAATCTTGATGTCGGATATTGTGTTCCTCAGGGCCTGGTTTCCTGTTAAACCACATCGATTCTACAATCCAGTAACGAACCTGCTTGATGCGGCGCTAGATGGCGGACAGAACGCCTGGCAAGGTATGCGTCTTACTGGGCAAGTTCGTGCCGCTCTTGGTGAGTCAGCTCCCCAGCTACGCGACTCGCGTTACAGCAAAATCGAGCGGCCAACTCGGCATTTCAACCCTCTAAGAGTTCCTCGACAACTAGCGACGAATCTGCCATTCAAGTCTCAGATCGTGCAGACCAAGGCACGAAAGGCTGGACCGACGTACCTACAAAAACGAGCTGTCGTGCTTGGCGGCGAAGAGCGCAAGGCCAGGGATTTGATGCAGAAGTTGATGACACTGCGAAATGAAAAGGTTGAGAAGAGAGCCAAGAAGCAGGAAGAGCGTAGAGAAGTGTATAGAAAGAAGGTCACGGAGAATCTTGAAAAGAGAGGGGAAAGAGAGAGGAAGGAACGAGACGACTTCTGGGCTAAAGAAGGACGGAAGAGGCAGGCTGGTGCTGAAGGCGGAGGCGGTGGAAAGAGGAGGAAGAGATGACGGCATGGTGAGAGTCTGTTTTTACAGTTATGATACCCTGTTCATGCATTCAATAGCCCGAATTCTCGTAATGAATTTCCTTGATACGTTTTCAAAGGTTGAACGTGATGTCGATTCCTATATTCCTATGAGAAGTGCAGTTTTTAGTCAGGCTGGTACTGAAGACAAAGGACAATGGGTTTGGATTGGTATCGACTCAGTACCGCATGGCTCTTTCACGCATAACAGGCTATGCAGAGACCTTCGTAGACGTTTTTGACGCGTCGCCAACGAGTAAGATAATGATTGGCATATACTATGATTGAGCAAGCGGTGAGGTTGAATTGCTGCAGGCGCGTCTCTGATGGAACTTTTGTTCAGAGCGGACCGCTCGGACTCCACTAAAGAGCTGCCTATTGGTCGCCTGATAGACGAGCCGCGAGCCAGCGCAGCACGAGCAAGAGCACAACTCGTGATACCTCCTCACCGTGCACCTATCATGAAGCTTCTCATGCCTGCATTGCCGATCGTGCTTGCAGAATCAGCCCAGGATGTCCATCGTTATGCCTTCACTAACGCCTGACCTGCTCACTAGCTTGCAGGTCGCAGTTGGTCCTGCTAGGCAGACCATGACTCGATCTGCTTTATACTTCACTCACCTCGACTAATCCAGCACTTTCTAGGAGTCTGTGTGTCCACTGTCCTGGTTCTTTGTCGCTGTTGCCTGATCTATGACTACTTACATGACCAGCAGCACAACTGTACATTATGAGTTCGAGCAACTTGTTCACTTCTGACGCTCTCGAATATAGAAGACAAGCACGAGAGGCTGCCCTTCAAGCATACCTTGCTAAAGAACTATCAGCGTCAACTGACGCCCTCCACAGATCCTCTCACAATACTCTGGCGGACGCTATGAAGCGATCTTCGCAGAGGGACCGCAAGCTTGACTGGGAGGAAGAAGAGTCCGTAACCAGTTCTGATGAACTTTCGTCAACAGAATCCGCCTCAGTCACATCCTCGAATGATGAGAAGGGAAAGAAGAAGAACAAGAAGAGCAAAGAGAAAGCCACTAGAAAGAGAGTCACCAAGAAGAGCAGTAACGAGCCTAATGTGCAGCAGCTGGCCACTTTACTGGCAAGCTTAGGAGGAAAACCGACTGCTACTTCAGTAGACAACAACCTCGTCCTAGACCCTCCTCCTCCACCGTTGGTCTCGGGCACCATCGCGGGCGCAGCTCCCAACGAGGAAGCTATCGCTCAACGAGTCTTTCAGCTGCTCAAGGAGCAGAATGACCAGGCAGGAAAGAAATCAAAGACAACCCCTGGCAAGATTGGCTCCAAAGTAGCCTTCAAACGTGTGGACCAGGTTTATGATCGTAAAATCGGTAATTACAAGCTCAAAGAAACTGTCCACGAGGATCCAAAGAGGAGCGAATGGGATCAGGTATGTATTCTTTCGTACTGACGTGTGCCATAGCTAACAGCAGTAGTATGTCTTCAACATCCGCCGCCAGTTCGATGTCAGCTCCCGCTACCTAGCTACCTACGTCGACATCAAGTCCAAGTATCTGCGCGAGTCTCTGAAAGAAGTTATGGGAGAAATCAAAGGCTTAAATCTGGTCACCGAAAAGCCAGCCATTGACCCCAACATGCTATTTCTATACTTGGAGGAGTTACGGCGCCTGCAGGAGCAACTCACTGCCCAGAGTCAATCCCTTGAGAACAAGAAGGAGAAGAAGATTGCCAAAATCAAGTCACAGCACCTCCAGGTTCTTGTCGACTATCTTGATGAGGACTTTGCAGACACCAAGAAAGCACTCTATCCTATGCTCGAAGCTGGCATTATAACCTTTGACTACCTGTGGGCTCTCTTCAAACCTAATACTATCCTTTACTCCTCCACTTATGGCGACGACGAAGAGCCACGAGCCTTCAAGACAGTTTATAGCAAAGAGAACGCTAGTTTCATGAAGGGCAAATGGTACAGCATCGAATCCCGCTACCTCGACTACGATGGCAAGAACTTTGGTCTCGCTACCGTCCACGGCGAAGTCCCTGCTTTCTCAGGCGCCAGAAAAATCTCTTCTCTGTCGTGCTATCCTATTCAATACCACAAGAATCCCGAGAAGGCCAAGCGCGACTTGATTGATCGGGGGAAGAAGTTCGTCGCTCTTCAAGGCATGAATTACAAGACCTATGCCGGCATGACTTTCGTGAAAAAGGAAGATAAGGTTCTCAAGGTTGATGTCAATGGCCGCATAATGATCGATCCTTCCATCTTCCGAAGAATCAACCCCAACTACCCTCTAAGCACTGTCAAAATAATGGAAGGCGAGGTTGAGGAGATACAGACTACGACCCTTGATGAGTTTGGCAATGTCACAACTGACAGTCAAGGTCAACCTACTCCTGCCTCTGAAGACTTCAACAAGCATAAGCACTTCAAGGTCGTCAAAGACAAGGATAATAAATACACCATTGTCGAGCTAGATTCAGATGAGGCTACCAAGGCAACAATCGAAGAGGGCTCCAAAGATATCTTCACAGAAGAGCAGCTTCTTATCGCCAGCTCTACTGTCGTCGGCTTCTCCTTCTCAGAGAAATTGTGGTTGGAGTTCGCCGTCAGCAAGATTGGTGAGATCTCATGGAACACTGACGCTTTTGATTCCCTCATCCTGCCAGACAATCAGAAAGGCATTGTCAAGGCAATGGTATCCTCTCACGCGTTTCATCCTTCTCGCAGCATTGACGATATCATTGCTGGCAAAGGCAAAGGTCTCGTGGCTGTCTTACATGGTGGTCCTGGTCTCGGCAAGACTCTTACCGTCGAGTCGATTGCCGATTTGCTCAAGCGACCCTTGTACATGGTTTCAGCTGGCGACCTCGGCACGAACAGCAGCACACTCGAACGAGAACTTCAGAATATCCTCGATATTGCTCATGCATGGGGTGCAGTCCTACTGTTGGACGAAGCCGATGTCTTCCTAGAAAAGCGATCGACTCACGACATTCATCGAAATGCACTGGTCAGCATCTTCTTGCGCTTGCTTGAATACTTCCAGGTACGTAGTTCAAACACAATTTATACCATTTCACTGACAATTTCAGGGCATACTTTTCTTGACAACAAATCGCGTTGAAGTCTTCGATGACGCTTTCGTCTCCCGTATCCATCTGTCCCTTCGATACGGTGAGCTTTCCAGTAAGGCTCGCAAGGCGATCTGGAAGACATTCATCACCAAGGTCAAAGATGCCGAAGGTATGAAGATAGAGGACATCCAAGACAAAGACCTAGAAGACCTATCGAGACGAGCACTCAACGGCAGACAAATCAAGAACATCGTCCGAGCTGCTCAAGCTTTGGCTATTCACGAAGATGTCGCGCTGGGCCTAGCACACATTCGAACCGTGCTCGACGTTGCACAGACGTTTGAACGAGATCTAAAAGGTGGCACCGGCTACGAGGATGCCATGAGAGGCTATACATAAGCTGAGTAAGAGGACGTGCTCATTGGGTTGACCATTGTAATGGCGTTGGCGTGGTGTGGTCGAGGAAGACTAAGAATTACATTTTGGCTGTTAGCGGAAAAGGGGAGTTTGTTTAGGTTTGGGTTAGGAGAAGGTATTGGGGTGCATTGCGCAGGTCCGGTAGATGAGGCGTGGTGGCACACTATCTGGACGTTGGGAATGGACAATTGCATGAACGAATAAATTTCTATGAACCAGCAATGCAAATAGGCAGTTCTCCCTTGCTCGCTTTTGCTTGTCCGTTGTCCTACGAAGTTTATTATGCCCTGCCTGCTCACGGAGTACCCCACATCTGATAATGCTTCGGAGATGACCTATCGAGAAACAATTCTATTCACTTCCATTGTGCACACATCCGCGCACTCATCATTGCGCTGCTGGTCTTTTATCTATACGTACCAGCTTACAGTCGAAGCGACAATCGACGAGACAACGAACATGGCAGATCCGGCTGAGCGCCTAGCAGATCGCAAGGCCATACCTACACCCACACCAGCGTACTTGCCTACGGCAGGGAGTGCTCTCACTGTGAACAAGGAGGTATATAACCAAATTCAGCAAGCACCTCGAAAACTTATCGAGGAGTTTACGCTCCCGATCCGTTCTGGTAGAGCTTGGAAAGCGCCTGCGGGAAGTGTTGTGCGGATTAGCACGCCGGAGGGACCACAAGTGGGTAATGAAGCTCTGCGAGGTGTGGCTTCATGGGCCGACTGATGTATGTATAGGTGACTTGAATATCTGGAATGCCCACAATCCTCGAGAGAGGTTCTGGGCGTCAAGAACGAAGCAGCTTCATGCTAGTCATGTCTCGACTCATGATCGATTGTGGTCTTGCTTGCCATATATGAGGCCTCTGTGTACTATTGTCAAAGATACTTTGTCATGGTATGGTGTTGACGAGCATCAAGGACGGGTGCATGATCTGCTAGGGACAAGATGCGATCCTTACGTTAATGTCATGCTCGCTGGGGAGGCGGCAAGCTATGACTATCACTGCCATTCAAATCTGACTCGAGCCGTCCTTCCGTACGGATTGAACGAAGGCGATGTGCATGACGTGATCAACCTGTTCCAAGTAACTGGGCTGGACAAAGAAGGAAGATACTTTATGAACCCTTGCCCAGCGCAGGCGGGTGATCATATTGAGTTTCTTGCCGAACAAGATTTACTGATGGCTCTGAGTACGTGCCCTGGTGGAGACCTCTCATTGTGGGGCTTCGGAAGCGATAGCGAGAAAGAAATGATAAAGTGCTGCCGACCACTCAGGGTTGAAGTGTTCCAACTGGAAGATGAACATCTGTTGGAAAAGCTCGGGTGGAAACCTGCAGAGAGACCAGGATACACAGGAGTTCATGGGATGAGTGTTCCTGTAGGTGAAAGGAGATAGAGTTTGACGAGTGTCACGCTCTTCGAGGAAGTGGTCATCCCACCATTTCCTGTTGTCCCTTAGTTTTCTTGACCTCGTCCGGCTTGGTGAAAACAACAGCCATGGCCTCGTCAAGAATCTCAAGACCTTTGTTGATCTCTTCAGCTGTTATGATGAGAGGGGGGACAATGCGGATGACACCGTCACCTGCTGTGATGATGAGCAAGCCCCTCTCTCGTGCTGCTGTAATGACCTCGGTAGCTTTCGATTTGTGCTCGTCGCTCATCTGGTAGCCCACAATGAGACCACGACCTCGAACAGCAGTCAAAACACCAGGATATTTCTCTTTCATAATATCATAAGCACTAAAGAACAAGGTCGACTTGATCCGAACCTCTTCCTGTAGGTTGGGTTCGGAAAGACGAGTGAACACGTGATGAGCCACTCGGCAAGAGAATGGGTTGCCGCCGAATGTAGTGCCATGATCACCGGTTTTGATATAGGGAGCGACAGTCTCTGAGGACACGAGTGTAGCGCCTACAGGTATGCCATTGCCGAGAGCCTTGGCAGTCGTGAGAACATCAGGATGCACACCACTTGCAGTATGCGCCCACAGATCACCCGTCCTGGATAGGCCACACTGGATCTCGTCGAATATTAGGATGGCTCCAACCTCGTCACACCTCTTCCTCAAGGCCTGCAAAAACTCAGTACTGGCAACATTGATTCCTCCTTCTCCCTGAATCGGCTCAACAATGACACCAGCTGTATCTTTTGTGATAAGGTGGGGAACAGCCTCTACGTCATTGTAGTTTCCATAGCGAAAGCCAGGTAGCATAGGTGCAAATGGTGGCTGGTATTTCTTGTTGGGTGTTGCAGAAAGCGAACCGTATGTCCTGCCATGAAACGAACCGTGGAATGAGACGATGTCTCGCTGAGTAGTATTCGGGTCTTTTTCATATGGCACCTTTCTCGCAAATTTGAGAGCAGCTTCGTTGGCCTCAGAGCCAGAATTCGAAATGAACACTTGACTAAGAGGTGAACCAGGTGATTGCCTTCGTGTCTCTTCCACCATGAGCTTTGACAACTCGGGCGTCCATGGATTATAGTAGAGGTTTGAGGCATGTATCAGCGTTTGGGCTTGGTGCGCGACAATGCGAGCTACTCCAGGATCAGAGTGACCTAACGAGGTAACAGCAATCCCAGCAGTGAAATCGAGGTATGCTCTATTCTCGTTGTCGAAGAGTATGCACCCTTCTCCTTTGGCCATCATAGGTGGAGGACGAACATAGGTGGGAACCATGTACGAGGCTCGATCGTTCAAGAATGTCATGGTAGGTGAATCGGGTCCTGGGTCAGGGTTTGGAACAGAGATTTCATGTCTGATCTCGGCTTCGGGAACAGTCGAGGAGACTGGGACAGCTGCTGGAGAGGCATATCTTCGTGCAAATGTGCGGGATACCTGTTGGGCAGTAAACTGTCGAGGCAAAGCTCGAAGAACAAATCGCTGAGACATGACTATCTGCAAGAAGAGCGATATTGAGGGAAGACAGTGGTATAAAACAAGAGAAGCAAATATTGGGCTTAGTGAAACATCTTTTTGCAGTCAGTTCCTGCGCTTCGAGAAATTGTCTGGTAAGCGCGATAAGATCTTTCTAAAATGAAGACTCATGCAATCGGCAAGAAAATCTTTGGCAGCTCGCGGTCTTCTCCAATGCATCAAATAGTTTTGTAAGCTGCGACCGAACCGAATATTCCCCATGCAGCAGGTACGCAAGAACCGAAGTGCTCTTGTTTCACGAACTGCGTCTGTCCTTCTTCAACTACTTATTGCAGCTCCTGCTTCAAATTGGCAATCGTCCAACCTGGACTCGATCTGTGCCTGGCAGAGTTGAGGAACCAACTCTCCACAATGTCCAGGAGTGGATATAATGTGATCACATCCGGATGGCTATGGAGAGTGCTCTCTTGACTTCTTGGTACGTGGACTGCCTGCAATTGTTCAAAATATTCTCGCTGAGCGAAGATGTATGAGTGAGTATACCTTTAGAAAATAGACCACCATTCTACTCCTCCTTCTGCCCAGCCTTCACATAATTCAATATGATGCAACTCCGCGCTGCATCTGCGGGGTTTGACTTCGACAACTGCCTGATCTATATCAAGGACATGATGTCTTGTGCTGATTCGGAGACCTGTAAGAATTCCATCGTGAAATACTGAGCGATGGCAGACGTGGCAGAAACCTTCGATCACAACGGCAAAGCCGTTAGGCACGGCAGAGCACGAGTGAATGGCATTCGTCTGCATTATATCACAGCTGGCCAAGGACCACCACTTCTTCTGCTGCACGGAACTCCGAAGAACAGCTTTTATTGGTATAAGCTCTTCCCACTACTCACACCTCACTTCACTCTTGTCGCACCAGACCTGCGAGGCTTCGGCTATACCGACAAGCCTCCTGCCACAGATGGCTATGATTCAGGCATGAATGCTCAGGACGTGACGGAGCTCATGACTCAACTCGGACACGAGAAGTTCTACTTGCATGGTGAAGATCGAGGGGCAGACTATGCTGTTGCGGTAGCTGGCCTGTACCGCGATCGAGTCATGAAGCTTTCCTTCTGTGAGATGGTACCATCTGGGCTAGGTCTTGAAGAGACATCTTTCTGGACCCCTGAAAACGTCGGGCGTCAGTTTCGCAAAGAAGGAATTTGGTGCTGGCATCTCGGTTTCTTCTGGATTCCACACATCCCTGAAATGCTGATTCAGGGTCATGAACGAGAGTTCTGGGAAATGTTCATCAAGCAAGAGTGCTACAACCCGACAAAGATTGAACCGAAGGCGTTGGATCACTGGATTGACTGTGTCAAGCAGCCAGGCTGTCTGCGTGGCATATTAGAGACTTACAGGTCTGGCTTCAAGAATGGAGAGATCAACCAACAGATCGCCAAAAACAAATTGACACTTCCTATCATGACAATTGGAGCTCCTGAATTCTTTGGCCCACAAGTCGAAGAGAGCATGTTGAGGATGGCTGAAAAGGTCGACCAGGTCGAAATCTTCGAAGAGTGTGGTCACAGTCTAGCACTCGAAGCTGAAAATCGCCTAGCCGCTTCCTTGAAGAGGTTCATGCTCGGCATCAAGGATTAAAAATTCCTGAGTTCAAACTTCGTGCATTGTAAACTGCCTGTCATACTAGTACATATATCTGAAGTTAGGATTCTCCCGATCAGTCAGATCTTCAAAGGCGTGAACCATTCTTTCATCCTTCGCTTCCCTCACGCCAGCAGCAGCAAGCTCATCCTTCTTCTTGTTCTGCCGCTTCAGATGCCATCTCAAGAAGATAATTACAAGCACAAGGAGCGCATAGCATCCCATGTGTGTCGCGAACGCGATGAAATATCTTGGCGCGTCGAACGCTAGAAAGACTTGTGGCCCAATTGAGTTGCCTGCACACCACGCACAAAAGTTAGCAGCCACGACCACCGTCTTCTTGGTTGCTCCAGCGACGTTGCGAGAAATCATAGACATGGAGATTGTCTGTGCAGCCCAGAAGGTGAGAACAACATAGTAGGAGATCAAGAGGCCAGCTCGTGTTGCAATATCGTGGTTCTGCACTGTCATCAGTACGATCGTGCCAATGAAAGAAGGAATGACAAAGATGCCCATCGTCAGACAGTTCTGGTTGTACTTCTTGACGAGCCAGGCACTGGAGAGCAGAATGAGGATGATGACGACACCAAGAACCATGGCCAGCAGTTGAGTTTCGAGAACGCTGAAGCCCAAAGAATTGACAACGATACCGTAAAAAGCTCCCAGGCCGCTCGTGGGTAAAGTTGTGCATATTGCGATGAGCATGTAACAATACATTTGAGGGTCGAGGAAGGCTTCTTTGACTTGTTCAGATCGGAACTTGCGGTTTTGAAGACCGGTCTGGTTGGATCGCACTCGTTCGACCATGAGCTTCTTATCCTCCTCACTGAAGCATTTGGCTCTCATGGGGCTATCAGGCATGTAGAATATGACGAAGACGCCCCACAAGACGCTGAAGCCGCCATACGTGATGAACAGAGCCTGCCAGGATTTGAGTGCCTGCCCTTTGATGAGCGAGAAGCAGTAGGCGAGCAGACCACCAACGATCTGTTGTCCACCATTCCTATCAAAGAGTTAGTTCAAGAGTCCGTTTCACTCGAATACGTGTCCAGCTCCTGCGAGGAACCAGTATCTATTCATGAAAGTACTCACATGCAATACCACAAAGCGACGGTTTGTGCCTGCTCTTCTCTCTTATACCACATCGAACTGAGGACCAAAAAGGCGGGCTGGCAGACACACTCGAAGATACCTAACAGAGTTCGCACGGCGACGAGTTGCGGAAAGTTTGTGCAGGCGGCATGGCAGGCTAGGACGATGCCCCAGAGGATGATGTTAAGACCGAGGTATTTGGCTATTGGCACTCGCTGAATTATCCAGTTGGTTGGATACTCAACGACAAGAACAGCGATGTAAATGCAGGTTGTGAGCCCTGGATACGATTAGCTCGATCGGCCAAAAGAGAAGAGAAATTCCTGAGTCTGAGTAAACACTATGGTTGTGAAGACTTACATGAATACTGCTGACCAACAAGGTGAGTATCTGTTCGAATGCCCATGATTGCAGCAAAGCTCATGGTTCCCTTGTCAAGAGCCTGGAGGAAGTATGTGGCAACCATGATTGTCAATACTCGCTTATCGATCGCCCTTTTCAATCTCTTGTTTTCCTCTGGTGTGATCTCGATCACTGAGTCGGAGGCATATTTTGCAACCTCGTTGTCTATACGGTTGTAGTCCTGGTGGTCTTTCTCGACTGAAGGGTCAATCGAAGTTGTGGAAATCGTGCGCTCAATTTGAGCAATGTCGCCAGACTTTGCATCGGCTGTGGGCACATCGTCCTTGGGCATGACTGCCCTGGCTGTGGTATGCATGTTGGCTGTCGGTCCAAGAATAGGAAGAGAGCGTTGCGAAGTGGATGCAGCAGGCAAAAACACCTATTTACTATGCTGGACACTAAGGTGGTGTGCTGTACTCCTTGTCAACAGGTTCAGGAGAGTGAGGCCTTGAGAGATGCGAAGCTGGTAGGCCCTTCTTTTAACTCTTCCATGGCTACCCTGCAGTCCTGTCCATATCTTGACTCACCCATGCCTCCGCGTTATGCACCACCTTACTCGTAAGCACTACACTGCGGAGTGTCGCCTGTCGAATTGGGTTCCGGGGAAACACACAATTCGCTGGGGCAAAGAAGTGAACGTGGGGAAGTTCCCCAGACGAGGCAAGCGGCAGACTTACACTTCCCTCAGCCTCTAATTTCCGCCTGCCCCACGCATATTCCACGCAAACATATATCGGTGCATCTCGGTACGATGTTCCTCAATTGTCTTGGAAGCAGAGGAGAGCTGAAGTTCGAAGCAGCGGTACTTGTGCACGTTTATTCTGGCCAATATCTGCTATTTCCGAGGATTTCGAGAGTACCTGAAACGAAGAGGCGGAGATATCCACCAGAAGAGAACTCGGCACTAACATTCCGCCCCCAGACAAATGTCTCGGGAGGTCCCACAGCGAAGTGCAGCATGTTCGTATGCTTGTCGTGGCGGACGTCTAGTCAAGCGACGCTGCTCTCGCCAGCTTTGACGATTCGCAAGCGAAGTCATTCTGTTGGAGAGACATGTGCAAAGCCATAACACCTTTACCTCAAAACGACCACTTCCAATTTAGAGGAACATTGCGACAACCCTCACACAGCTGAGACTCAGAATGCCTTCACCACTCACCATAGCAAATTTCAAAGCTGCCGAAATCCACGAAAAGATCCACGCCCTGGCACACAACCTCGTCAACATCAAAGACGAAACAGGTAAATTCCTACTCAAATTACCCGACGGCAGAGTCATCGATACCAAAGGCTGGAACGACTGGGAATGGACCCACGGCATCGGCCTTTACGGCCTATACCAGTGCTACTCCCTCACTTCATCACCTGAAACCCTCAACATCATAACATCCTGGTTTAAAAACCGCTTCGCCGAAGGAACCACAAAGAACATCAACACCATGTCCCCGTTCCTGACCCTCGCATATCTCTACGAAGACACCCACGAACGAAGCTACCTCCCCTGGCTCGACTCCTGGGCCGAATGGGCCATGCACGAGCTTCCCCGGACGAAATACGGCGGCTTCCAGCACATGACTTATCTTGAATACAACGACAACGAACTCTGGGACGACACGCTAATGATGACTGTCATGCCCCTCGCGAAAATCGGCCTCGTGTTAAACCGCCCGCATTACGTCGAAGAAGCGAAGCGCCAGTTTCTGCTGCATGTGCAATACCTGCAGGACAAGGAGACTGGATTGTGGTTTCACGGCTGGAAATTCGACAGTGCTGCTAAAGGTGGAGTAGGTCATAATTTCGGAAGGGCAAGGTGGGCGAGAGGGAATAGCTGGATTACTATTGCGATACCTGATTTTATTGAGCTGTTGGATTTGCCGCCGAACGATCATCTAAGGATGTATCTTGAGTCCGTGCTTGAGCAGCAGGTACTTGCTTTGAGGAGGTTACAGGCAGATGGTGGGTTGTGGTTTACGCTCTTGGATATACCCGAACAGCCTGGCAATTATGTTGAGTCTTCGGCGACGGCTGGGTTTGCGTACGGGATACTGAAGGCTGTGCGGAAGCGTTACTTGGCACTGGAGTACAAGGAGGTCGGGCTGAAAGCTGTGCAAGCGGTGGTGAAGAAGATCAACAGTAATGGTGAGCTAATAGACACGAGTTTTGGAACTGGCATGGGTCACGATTTGCAGCACTATTTGAACATTGAGAGGACGAGTATGCCGTATGGTCAAGCAATGGCAATCATGGCCTTGGTTGAATTTCTGAGAGAGTATTTGGGGTATCGTGATTTCAGCCATCTCGACATAAGGAAGTAGGCCACGACAAACTTGCAAATGCTCTTTGCCTGCTCTTTCAGCTTGTCAAGTATTGATACGAGCCCAACGCCCTTTTCAAGGCGTGCATGACAGAGTTTGACAACCGACCAGCATGCAGCTGCAGGCCATTCAAGAGGCGCGAACGGTATCCATTGTGCATAGATATGAAGGGACGGGTTTGCTTCTGCTAGCGATTGCTTTAGACCTCCTATTTGTCATTCTCTTTCTCGTACAAGCTCGCGGTGTATGCTCGAGAATCGGGTTTTCGCTCTCCGGGTTGTTAGTGAAAGCCATATCGGCGTGGTGCATCGGGAGTTTCATTGGTGTGATCGTGTTCCTCCTCATCTAATTGCGTCTTAGCTACCAACCTAGCATGTGACTTGTAATCGTCCATATCGTGTAGATGCGTTGCACGCATTGCGGAGAGTGCTTGGCAACATCATCGAAAATTGAGAAGCTCGAGATACGTGGCGCAGGGGTCATCGTGCTGCTAAGTGGGAAAGCTCTTCCCTACTGGAGTTAGATGTGGACATGTCGTCAATTAGAGCTCCCCATGTGTACAATCAAATCTCTCCACACAGCCAACAAAATGGCTCCGAACAGAGCAGAATATATGCCGACACCAATATGGTGGCTTATTGACAGGCTGTACACCACTCTAACAAGATATCGAATAGAGCGCTCATATGTACAAGAAACAAGAAACAAAAAGTCGTTCAGGTGGCAAGTTTCGTGGCATGATGTCGGTCTAGCAGCTTCAAGGCCTCGTCCAAGTCAGCATCACCCTCATCGTCCAGTCTTTCGACTAGCGATGCAATGATTTCGTTTTTGTCGCGACCATAAGGCGCAGTGTAGCCGTTAGTCAACCCCCGAGCCACACTGCGTGGAGAAGCTGTGAAGGTATTTCGTAAAGGTGAAGTTTGTGAAGGAGGAAAGTTGTAGACGGACGGCGCCGACGTGATAGGAGAGAATTGAGAGGAGTTTTTGCCGGTGCCAGAGTTGTTTGGACTTGCCATGAAGAGAAGTGTCTCCACGGCATCGGCTTCCATAGCAGCACTTTGACTAGGTGTTCGATAGGTCATATTCGGTCTAGTAGATAGAGGTTGTCCGGGCGCATATCCATTATTTAGAGTTGGACGTCGACGTTCTTGCGAAGGCCGCGACACTATGTTCGCGGGTGGAGCGAGAGATTTCTTGCCAGGTGGAGGACTCGATATGGTAGGAATCGTATGTGGTGGTGGTGAGTGCGAACGACGCGGTTCGCTACTAGTATCGCTGCTATCCCGACTTATATGGGCTACCATGGCAGTCCGTGGTGATAGCAGGTGACGATTTTGGGAATAATGATTGAAAGTAGTTGAGCGGGGTGACGCACTGGCCAACGACTCGACCTCCTCCAGGGACCTGTGATGCCAACCGTTCTGGACTTTGACCATAGCATATGCGAGTCTGGTCCGAAGCTGCTGCGACAGCTACAGAATATCAGTGGCTGCTAGTTCGATCATAGATTGTGTGCTCACCTCGTGCATCGACGCGGTACTGGTATTCGAGAGACTACTGGCAGTCCTCGAATGCCCAGTCTTTGTCAGCCCAGCCTCGTCCAGTGGCTTCGTCGTTGGCTCTTTGAAGTCTCCATTGGCAGACCGTTTCTTTCCAGCAACAGCACTCCGTGGCGATGTATGGGTGCTCAATGGGTCTTGCAATTCTGTGTCTGGCCCATGGGCAGATAGAGGAGAGGAAAAGACTTGCTTTTCGACGTTCTCCGGTACAGGCGGAGACTTGTTCTCCTTCGAAGATGTCCGGCTATCCGCATATTTAGTGGGACGTTGAATGTGGTCGAGATACGGGTTTGATTGGGACGGACGTGTATCGGACACGGGGAAAGATGGCGGCAGAACAGCCGTTTGCATCTCGACGAGGGTCATGTTTGAGAAAAGGTATATGCAATATAGGTTAAGCAGAATATGTCATGTCGGAAGAGGTGAGGTCGAGCATGGTAGTATCACGAGGACGTGCTCGAGCACCAGTCACCAGCTGGACGAGATTGTGGACGCGCCTGAGAGCCCGTGGTGCGTGGTCGCCATGCTTCCCCACTACGGCTGACGTCGAAGCAGCAGACGACGCGACTGCTACGCGTAAAGCTAGTGATCGCCACTGCCAAATGTTCACCCGCAGAGTCGCTCGTGTAACTTGGGCACTGCCAACTTATTAAAGCGTGCAACAGAATTGACCCATTGCAATTCACTTCTCGCATTTTAGTTGCTGGACTATCCCAGGCTTCGTGCCGACGATTTTCAGTCGGACGAAACGCTGATACGTAGTTCCTAACTCCTGAGCCTTCTTCAAACTCGCTCGAGTCCAACTGCTCGAGTCAGTACCTGGCTGCGTCAACCTGCAGGACGCAAAATTGCGGGCTCGTTCGATCGATCGCGTGCACGACACGTTTGTCCCGCTTTAATGCAGCCGATGTCGCGAATTCATATATGCTTTCTGTACCATTATTGAATGGTTTATCAGGGCCCGTTTCCTGACATTGTCCGAGGCTACCAATCCTCCTAGAAAGATGCTAATCCACAGCATTTTCTCTTGTGTCTGAACGTGTACCAAATGAGCTATCGCATGACACTCCAAGTATGTAACACCAGAGCTGTCACGAGAACCCTGGAGCTGCAGAACAAGAACTCCAACGTCGTGTACCAATCATGTTGGTCTACCTCGGAGGATACATTCTCCCCGCAAGGCAAGCCCGAAAGGCTATCTTGTTTTACCGGCAGCATTCTGATCACAGAGGTGTTAAAAGGGGAGCCTGAGCCTGAGCTCGATCACACTCAGTCTACGATTAACACCTGCAGTAGCTGTCTGATACTGTTGAACTAACACCATGAGCTCCAATGGTACCCAAGCACCGCCTGCCCCAGCTACAATGTCGGGCAATGATGGCGCGACCCTTAGTGGTCAATCTCTAGCTCAAATACAGCATATTGGCGACTTGTCCAACAAGATTGCACTGATCACAGGCGCTTCCTCGGGCTTGGGACGTGCTATGTCACAAGCTTTTGCAGCAGCTGGTGCCTTCATAGTGAACGCGGACCTCACACCGAATCCCCCCAAAGCGCCTCTGCTCGAGAAGACCATGGCAGGCAGAGGTATCAACTTCGATATGCCAACCGTTGACCTAGTCAACAGTCAATTTCCAAGCCAGGACGGCAGACCACGAATGGCATATGTACAATGTGACGTTACTAAAACTGCTAGTGTCGAGGCTGCTGTAGCTTTCGCAGTGCAGACTTACGGTAGACTCGATATTATGATCAACAATGCTGGTGTGACTGCTCAACCGCCAGGCGGACGCAATCTGCGAACTCATGAGATGTCGGAGAAAGTCTACGATATTGGCATGGACGTGAATGTTCGTGGTGTTTGGCTAGGCATCAAACATGCCACAGCACAGATGCTAAAGCAGGAAGCACATACTAGTGGCGACCGTGGTTGGATCATCAACCTCTGTTCCATCATGGGCGTAGTTGGGCTACCTGGCGCAGCAATATATTGTGCCACAAAAGGTAACCTGAAACAATCAAGACAAATGAAGCATCGCCGACTGACTTGAATCAGGTGCTGTATTACAATTGACCCGAACTTGCGCAATGGAATATGCCGAGGATCGAATTCATATCAATTGTATCAATCCCGGATTTGCAGAAACCAGTCTGCTCGAGGATGCAAGGACTGAACTTGGTGAAGGATTCAGTCCTTTTCTCAATTCCTTGCATCCATGGGGAAGGTGAGTGTTCTCCACGAGCCTGCAAGACTTTACTAACACGTATAGGCTCGCGATGCCAGAGGATATTGCCAAGATGGCCGTGTTTCTTTCCGGTCCAGGAGCATCTTTCATCACAGGCCAGCCATTTTTTGTTGACGGCGGGTACACTGCCAGATGAGGTGCAAAGCGCTTACCGTTATCTTGAGCAATTTCAAAGGTGCTTGCTCGGCCCACTATTCCCGCTTCTGTACACCACAAGTGCTGAGCGATACTTCATGCCAGAGAAAAGGATCCGGCTTGTAGCATCTTGCATTTGAGTCAGTACACGCTCACGACAGGTTACGAGTAGAACCTAGGCGATTATGTATGTTCGTAGCGTGCCAGGCCACGGCTTTAGCCGGGCGAAATTCATGCTAACGTTTGGAAAGTCATCACCCCAATTGCGTCATTAGCCTCGTGGATGCCACATGTAAAGGCGCAACGGACTGCGCGGGTTGAGCGTGGGATACCTTAATCACATTAACAAGTCGTATTGCTTTCTGCTGTTCCTGCACTGTCGGTCAGATCGAAAAAGTTCCTTATAACAAGAACCAGAGACACCTTTCCCACTACAAGAAGAAAGAAGCGACCACAAAATGCCTGTTTTCAACGTGAGGCGTTTGGATAATTTAAGCCAATACCCACTGACTCACTTAGGTCACTCTGAAAGAGAATGCTCCAGCCGCTGAGCTCGAGAAGGCGAAGCAAGCGTACAAGGACAACGGTGGTGAGATCAAGCATGAGTTCACATTGATCAAAGGCTTCACGTATGTTTCCCGACCATAGTTCAGCCAGCGCTCGAACGAAGCCATAGCTGTTATCAGTCTGAGTAAACACTGACTCTTCTCAGTGTTGAGGTTCCTGATGACAAGGTTGGAGTCTTCCAATCTAACGAGCACATCCACGTCGAGCAGGATGGAGAAGTGAGGACTCAGTAGAGACAATGTCCGGGTCGTAAAAGGATGAGATGACGAAGCATGAATGCATGGTCAGGTATTGGAGTATGACTTTGCAACGATACCACGAGGACTGCACATTGGTCCATAACAGGGTGATATAGGCCTACACATCGAAGAAGTGCTCTCTTCTCACAGCGGGTAGCATGCCCTGTATTTATTTCCTTGGTCACTTTTGGGACACTTCGAGCTGCAAATATATCCCACAGAGACTAGAAATCAGTCGCTCTTCCATTATAGCTCCATTCCCCAGAAGCACCCCATCTCAACGGCTCATTCTTTGGTCCTCCAACCTCGCCTGTTTTGGGATTCACGTCACCCTCAAACTCTGGCAATGCTCCCCTCCTCACATTGGGATGCAACTCCTCGCCCTTTCCTTGCGCTTGTATTCTCGCATCCAACACCCTCTCAAACTCTTTCTTAAACTCCTTCTGCTGCGCCTTTGTAGCCATGTTGCCTGCACGACTGGCGCTTTCTTCTTCGGCTTCATCAACCTCTGAAGGTGTCGAGTCTGGACTTTGATTGATCTTTGGTGGTGCTCGAGGCGTGCTGAAGGCACCTGTTGACTGGCGCTGGAGAGCTTCGAAGATCTCTTGTTCCTCCTTTGGCAGACGGGGTGGAGCTGCGCCGCCACCGAAGAAGGAAGAGTTGTTTGAGTCTGAGTGTCGTGTGCTTGTGGTGGTGAGAGAGCGGCGAGTTATTTGGACGGCAGTGGAACGGGTGAAGAGGTAGTGGCGTGGAGCTGCTGAGAGAGCAGGTACTGCTGTTCGTAGATGTGCCATGTTGTTTTGGTGGATCTGTTGCGTTGTGCAAGCAATTAACGTGCCAGTCGAAGTGTGTGTTGAGTAGCTGAGATGTGTGGTACGAGAGTACGAAAAGAACTTATGTTGAGAACTGTCGCAGGAAAGCGAGGGAAATGGCTCAGATTCTGGTCGCTTCGCATGAAATCATCGTCCTCCCAAGGGTGGTTGCAGTCCGTTCCCGAAACTCTATCTCTTGCCAATGATCTTGGAGAAGGGCTCCAGCACGAATGGCCGCTTACAAACTCGAAAAACGCTTCAAAAATAAGCTAGTTTGTGGATCATCACAAGAGGCCTTCCTTTTCTATCTCTTCAATCTGTACGACAATATCTCCTGTTGCTTCGAGCACAATCTCGTCGCACTAGTTGTCCGTATAACCAATTTAACACTTGCTGTCCGACATCTGTGTACGCTGTATTATCTCCCTATCAATCTTGCTGATGGGATTCCTCAACTCGATGAAGCTGTTATCTCGACTCGATTTAGGACCAAGTAGAAGACGAAGTAACCACAATCGAAGTTGTAGTCGAAGGATTACCTGAACAGGTTTCTGTACGTAGGAGAATATGACTCGCATTTCCGAGGATCTCAAATCGTGTCCTCATAACCCTACCCCTGCAACCAACGAACGAGCTCGAACCATGCAGCGTCTGGGCCGTGCCAAACTGCCCAACATCGCCATTGTTGGTGCAGGTGTATCAGGTCTGAGATGTGCAGATGTACTCACTCGAGCTGGAGCGAAGGTCACCATCTTTGAAGCCCGCGATCGAATTGGAGGACGAGTCCACCAAGTCAAGAATGGTGGCTATCTGGTCGATACTGGTTCCAACTGGATCCATGGCACTGAAGGTAACCCGATCATGAAGCTGGCCGAGCGAACCAACACCGATGTCATGGATCCAGAACGATCGGAAGCCGTCTTCAACAACCACGGCAAACGATTGCCCAAGGACGAAGCCGAGTTCCTCATGCAGGAGTTTTGGAATCAGGTTCTTCATGCCTTCAAGTACAGCGACGAGAACTTTGCCAATATTGACAGCAAAACAAGCCTCTTGGACAGGTTGAAAGAGAAGTGGTCTAAAGAGCCATTGCAGCATGACCTTATCGAAACGTCGCGTGTATGGGGCCAATTTGTCGGTAGTCCTATCGAAAGGCAGTCACTTCGGTTCTTCTTTCTTGAAGATGGTTTAGATGGTGGAAACGTGTTTGTGGCAAGTACTTACAAGAAGATACTAGACGAGGTTGCCAAACCGGCACTTTCACGGGCCGATATTCGCATGAATACAGAGGTAAAGAGTATACGATATCGCGCTACTGACCATGGTGAGGACAGTGTGAGCGTTTCATTTAGTCATGGACCTAGTCTAGAGTATGATGAAGTCGTGGTTACATGCCCACTAGGATGGTTGAAACAGTATGCGGCCGATGTCTTTGAACCAGCACTTCCGGAAAGACTTCTGCAAGCTATCGAGAACATTGGCTATGGGGCGCTCGAGAAACTTTACGTGACGTTTCCTAACGCTTTTTGGCTTACCGACAACGACAAAGACTCTTACACCTGCTTTACCAATTTTCACAATCCTACTGGTTACCATCCAATCCTTGCTGCCGAAAATATCGAGACAGTCTCCTGGCATCAGAGTGTAGTGTCGCTCGCTCACCTTCCTGGCAAATCAGCACAACCTACACTTCTCTTCTACATGACAGGTGATAGCGGCGCCTATGTCAACGCCAAGCTGAAAGACCTTCCTACACATAGCAATGAGTACAACGAGGTCCTAAGAACCGTTGCGGAGCCTTTCTACAGCCGCTTGCCTAATTACGACTCGTTGCGACCCGAGTGCACACCCACGAGTTTCTACCAGACCTTGTGGCAGACCGATCGGTATGCCGGCAACGGTTCATACTCGACCTTTCGCACAGGTCTAGAGCATGGTGACACGGATATCGAGATCATGAGAGCAGCCGGTGGACTCGCTGAAGCTGGTCGCGGTCTGTGGTTGGCTGGTGAGCACACTGCCCCTTTCGTAGCACTAGGCACGACTACCGGCGCTTTCTGGTCCGGTGAAGGTGTTGCCAGACGTATTGCCAAGCAGTATGACCTGGACGTACCCTCCGATGAGCTCCACGAAGCGAGTGCGGACGTCTCGATCGAGGCTGGTGGTGTAAAGGAAGACGTACAGGATTTAGCAGGAACTAAGACTATCAATCCTGGCAAAAACCAGAATGAACCTGTGACGCAAAAGGATTTTACACAGAATCTGCACAAGATCTAGCTCATATGTTTTGCACATCTACAAGGCAGGTACTTTACATGAGTTGGCTAGATGGTATTGACGCTTGTCAGGCTAATACTCAATGCTAATTGAGAAGAACACTGAAGACCTTGGTGCTGTTTATGAGCTGCAGAATATACTCGGGTAACAGATAGACTCGGAAGGGAACGTAAGGCAGCCTTTGTTGCTGCACATCCTATAGTAGCTACGGGGTATTTTGGAATTCAGTTGTCTCGTCGCTACTTCCTCGTTGTCCATGTTTCAGCCTCACGCTATGTAGGAGCCTTGCGGGTTGTGCCTGCACTTCGATTCGAATCTTGTAAAAGACAGCTTCCGCTTCGTTCTGCCACACAACCAATTGATACCAGGAAGAAAATCACAGTGTGTTTGTGGCCGCTATAGCTTTTCGAGTATGTGCTTGAGAAGTACCACAAACACTACGGGCTCAAAACAGGTAGCTGCTCGCACTGGAGCTTTCGTGTGTTGGCAAACTTAAGACCGGAAAATATCACCCCAGTCTCGAAAAACGCGAACCTGACGCGTTATCGCCAGATTTATGACAGCCATTACTACGCTGCCTATCGAGCTCCGTCTCAGAATTTATGAGCTCACGCTTGCTACCTCTCATATTCAGTCTTTCCGACCTCAACGCAAGGTAGGATGGAACAGACCACACGCTGACCTCTCTAATCCAATCGTACTCTTTGAGTCTGAATGTCACCCAGTATTAAAGCAATTATTTCACAGCAAGCTCACGAAAGGCGATGCAGCTGTGGCTCTAACCGCGTTGCTACATCATGCCAAAGTATTGTGCCTGACTTTCAACGACTTTGCTGCGGTGCAGCGACTGGTCTCCGTCAATAACAGTCTATCTTCACAAGCACGAAATTTTGCATCGATCGTCCGCGAACACCTACGCACAATTGACTTTAGCGACAAGCTCGATGAGATCATATGCCAACCTACTGATTTGATCAAGTTGTTGGTGTCCCTGCCGGGTCTAAAAAGTTTATGTTTAACCAGCAAGCATTTTCATCGCTACAGTGGAAGTATAGAAGATCACATTGACTTTGCAAAGTCTAGAGCGAACAAAGAGCTACTTGGCACTAATGCTGTACAGAAGGCGGCTGACAATGCTGTTCATACTTCTGATGAGCTTCGCCGTTTGAGCTTACGTAGTCCAATGACAGATGGGACAAGAATGTTGATCTCCCCTGTACCATGGGCCCAGAGCAGGAGCCCTGGAAATGCCTGGGTTGTCGTTGATCTTAGTCTGCTTGTCTGGCAGCACTTCCTCTATTCTGGCGCACCATATCGAGACCATTGGCGATGCGCGAAAATGCAAACGTTGTTTGAGACTGCAGCTAGCAAGGGCATCAGTGTGGTCTTGAACTTTCGGACAGTAGAATTCGATCCCGTATTAACGACTAACAGAAACGCTCGTCATCTACGGCAAGAGTCACGGCACTCAAAGGATTGGCAGCACTCGGGCACGTTCAGAGGCGAAATGAGCACAAAAGACTGGATATTGAGACTGTGGCACCGAAGCCATGGCACTGAATACTGCATCAAACAGAGGATACAGCACGACGTGGTGGTGAACCAGGAGTCATCAGGCGTCACAAGGTGTAGACATAGAGGGGTCGAGGGTGGTGTATGTGCTGATTGCACGATGAAAAGCAGAAACTGATTGGAGCTTTCTCGCAATCAGTCAACGTCCACATCTGTTTCGTCGCTTTCAACCATTGCATCCTCTGACGATTGATGAAGCCGGCAGGCAAAACAAGATTGAGAGAGCTCGTCTCACATTGCTACGCTCGGATATATTGACACCCTCAACCTGAATGATCCCAATACAGAAGGCCGCAGGAAACATTTTGGTCTTCAGTGTAATGGAACGATAGGTGCCAGGTGGTTAGCCCCTAAGGGTACTGCGTTCCTAGCACTACTTGTAGTTATAGTCGATGAAGCTTAAGATAACACCCATCCCTATATCGGGAAAGTGTAACGAGGTTCATACGCATTCCGTAACTGCCCTGGTTGTGTGGAAGGAATGCTCAACCGCTTTTGATATAGTATTCATCACTGTGCTTGTTGACAGAGCGTTCAATGGGATGATGAAGGCGCTCATAGGCAGTACTTCTTGTTTCTCTGCTTCTGAGTATGCTTGAGTGCTTGGGCGCTGAGCCTAAGTATGGTGACGAGAAGCACGAAGCACGAAAGGGGGGCGCCTCGACACAAATGACCACGAAGTGGACGTTGCCACAGTCACTCAGGAACGACCTGGACCGAATTGTCGTGGTCTATTGCGATTCATTCCACCTACTCATGAAAGTAATCTCGGTTGCAGTCCAACGCTGTGCCTGCGGCGAGCACGCACTGTGAAGGCTGTGTCGCGACGTGTCACCCCAAATGATATGCACTACTCCTGCAACATGCAGCACGGCTGCATCGTGATGCATGAATGACAGGGAACAGGCAATCGAGAACCGCTTCTGCACAAGTGAGCTGGCAGGTTGTTCATACTACCCCTGCAATCCAGAGCGAATGAGGCATGCACAGCTCACAGTTGAACTCGACGGCTACCGTAAGTGTTCATACTGTACATATTGTACTCTAGGACGTGCTTGCATTGGATTTCTGGCATTTCACTCATATCACTGTCACTATGGCACCTAATAAATATCAGCAGCACCCCCCTTTCAGCCCAAACGCTAAGCTCCTGCAACGCTTCTACGCACCACTGATACTTCTTAGTGTCTACGATCCGACTCGAGGAAGAACAAATGAGGAGACGTTGGATGACGTAGTTACCGACCAACTGACTGAGCTTTGGCATAAATTCCTTGACAGTATCTTGTTGTTGTGCGACTTCGAGAAAGGTGGTGATACTGTGGCTGCAATAGGTGCCCAAACGACCCCGGAAAGTCCTATATACTGGCTCGCGTCAAACTCGGGGAAAGTCAAGCGATCTCGCGAACACCTCGTCTGGATATTTGAGCAACTGAATAGGATGTGTGCAGATGAAGGTATTTCTTACAAGGTACAAGAGGGCATCGTGAAAGAGTCGATCAGTTTTTGCTCGAAACGAATCAACGATCAGAGTCGGTGGTTATCGAAGGATATCCAGCATGCACGACAAGCCGCTGGGGCGTCCACCACGAACGAAGGTAAGCCAAATCAACATCTCTAATGTTTTTGTGTTGAAGCCACCTAGAAGTCCGTCTGCTCGAAAGTCTTGTGCAATTCACCTCATTGGCAGGACTTGGCGACAATCACTGTCTCTGCTTGTTCGCCTACAAGTTTCGCAAAACTTCGGAAATGAAATGGCTGACTGAGAAACATCACGCAAATCCAGGGAGCATTTGGTCAAGTATTCGACATCACATCGGTCGACTTGGAGTCTGGGAGAAAGCAGCTGCAGTTCTTGTGCGTGGCACAAAACGCTTCCCACAAAGAGTAGAGAAGGCCAGCATTGAGCTCGTGACGCCTGCTCCATACGTTGATTTGCCATGCAGAGATGACGAACAAATACCCAGCCTGGATCGGGTCATGAAAACCATGTTTGATGCAAACAATCGAAATGTGGCGCGGCAGCTCAATGATGCCTTGGAGGAAACGAACATCGTCGCAGAGATCAAAGCGCCCTTTCGACAACGTTACACGCAATTTGACCCCAGACCACATGCAGAATTGCTGGTGTTAGAGCATTTCAATACCAAGAAATTAGAGTTTGTGGCTGATGATCCGTATATTGGCTGTAGCAAACCTTCGTGCTACTGCTGTGATCTGTACATGCGATGTCATCCGATGAAACTTGCACGACGACCGACTCATGGCAACCTGTGGATCAACTGGGCGCCGCCTATGCCGCTCCAGCCTAGTGAGAGAAAGGCGATTACAGGAGTACGTCCACAAGAGCATCACACCTTCATCATCTTACAAAATATGCTTACGGAGATCCGGCGTGATTTACGAAAGCAGATCGAATCAAGAAGACCCAGAGGAAGACGGCTGCCAGACTCTACGACAGGTATGATGAGCACTCAGGAAGGTTCACAATTGATACTAGACAAAGTGGTTGGAGAGATGCTGAACTTGAGCGTTATTCGAGACGTGCCTAAACATTCGGAGCTGTATAGCAGGAGCCAAGTTCCGCCAGAAGGAAACGGTCCAGACTCGATTGCCCAGGTGTTGATCGCACAGTCAGCAGGAACAGCCATGAAATCGAAGCTGCCCAATGATGAGGTGCCTGAGCATCGTGCGTCGCACCTGCTCCACGTTTTCACCACAAGCAGACAATCGGACCTTCGACGAACTGGTTTGCCAATCAGGCAGCAAAATGATCTGCTCGACCAGTCCCAACACAAAGATGGTCAGTCTGATGATGTGGTGGTCTTCGGTGGCAGACGTATCCGGTCAACTTGATCAAGACAAGGCAACATAATCTTTAATGCCCTCTACAGTGATACGTGTAAGAGGTTAGCTGTTCGTTCGATAACATCTAATAGCGAAAAAAGTTCCCAATGCTCCCTAGATAGTTTGGTCCAGTCATTTGCAGATGGAAAGCACCTCTAAAGGCGAAGATGTGTTGTCAAATCAGTGAAATACACGTTCGCAACCCAATGCTATTAAGATGTAATGCAGTATGCATGGACTTTTGAAATAACGCAACCCTGCAAGGTGCATACAACCAATCACATACAAGATTGTGGTTCAAAGCTATCTCGATCAGATACGGTAGAGCAGGGGTCATCACGGTTTGAGAAGGACACAAATAGGTACAAATCCCGGCACATGTTCGATTTCCTTCTACTTCTCTGTTCACCTCGAAGCGAATTTGAGGGTTCGTTTCTGGGCAGTGATGGATTACTATCCAGATATCGGAGCTATGATGACTGGCAATCGAGATGAGGTGAGTACTTGTCTAATTAGGCAGTGCTTCGGATGTGAATGACTCGTATAGGATGCTAACCTCGTCAACCATGTTCTTGGACAGATTTGGGGCATTATGGATGGCGATAAGGCTCTTGCAAAAAGGACTTGGTATCGGGTCAACAAGGTGAGATCGGCAGAAGAGGCGCAGCTGAACTCGCTTTCCAAGCTCACAGAAGTCGATCCATCCACCAAGTCTCTACTAGAGCAGGAGGAATCTATATGGTCTCATGATCCGTCCGCTTTCTGGGGTCGAACTCAACTAGGTCAGGCTCGAAGACTTGACCCACAAGGGCAAATTGTTCAATTCTACATGCAAAGGAGCACAGATGACGCGTAGTCACGCATTGCTCGGAGAGCTGCATGTCTGTTACTTGACGACTACCGCGTTGAGTATAGTCAATTTGACCCCGAGAAACTGGCAGGCAGCTTGGTTGCATGTGGTGCGGTCGATGACCTAGGCTTGGTCCTCAAGACGATCGAGCTCATGGTCGAAGCCGGATCCAGGTATAAGAACTTGGAGAAGTCACTCGGCAAAGGAGCAATATTTGTCCTGGGATGCAAGACTTCTGAGACCATGTAAGCTCTTGTTGTCACCCTCACTACCACAAGCATGCACTGACCTTAGTATGCAGCTGGACAAGGACTCTGCCCAAGAAAGGACAAATCTTCGAAGGTGTCATCAAACACCTGAAGAGTAACGAGATCGGCAGACTTGCAGGCGACGCTAAGTTTGCACGATTGCGTGAGACTCTCATTGGTGATAGGATGGCATTCTTTCGCCGAACTATGCATGAGTATACATCAACAACATTCCCTGACCTGTATCTGACTGAGGCGGATAGTTTCATGAATTGGCAATGATAGACATCAAGAAACAATATGCGCCAGGAAACCGAATGAGAAACGAATGCAATTGCTTTGACACTGACACCTGTCAAAAGAGATCCCGTCTGCTTTTATGTGATGCTCTCTGCAAGTGCCTTGTCGTGCGCGAACACATACCAGCCACGCTGATATCCTTCCGAACGACGACGTCGTATCGTCCTGTCCTGCCTCAGCTCGAAGCCAGCATGGTAGAACACCCCGATTGGGCTTAGTAGCACTATAGAAACGACGCTAATTTACATTTCTGCATTTTAGCGCGATGCACAGCAACTCACGTGCAGAAATGCATGCCCACCCCATGTTCACAAAGACAGCACGTCAACGCTTCTTCCTGCTCCGTTGCTGACCCGCTCGTCGACCATGGTATGTGCCCGTGATCTCACGAAGCAAAAACCTCAGGAGTCCACCAGCATATGCATCCTCTTTAGGAAAGAACCGTCCCGTACTCCTGGTATACTGAGCAAGCTCGACCTGAGTGTCAAAGATCCTGAGCACAACTCCTGAGCGGTTATTGTCAAGCAAATCTGCCAGATTGACGTGTGTGGATTTCACAGCCTTGATCATACGTATCAGTGAATGTCATTGTGTATTGAGTTTGGACAGACTGACCGCCTTCATTGCTTGCATGCTTTCTGGAAGTGGCTCAATGCCGAGAACAACACACATGTGTTCCCAGGCTTGCAGGTCATCGACATCAGTGCCAAAATGGTCATTGAAGTTCTCCACCATGGCACGTCTGAAGTCTTCTTGTGCTTGTAATCGTTCTGCTGGGTATTCGTCTCTGCTGTTCTTGCCCCAGTCGAAGAAATCGCACATCCGGTAAAATTCTCTGGGTGATGACTCAGTTCTGTTGTAGTCGAAGTCAGGATAGTAAGCGAAGAAGCGATCAATCTTGTCCATCTTTGGGGTGCGATTCTTGGACTTCTTGCTTTTTTCTTGCCCATGTTGTGATAGGAGAGATTGTTGCAGGAGTGTTGGTTGTGTGCGTGCTGATGCAGAGCATTTAACTTGCTCAGAAACCCCTGCTTGACGCAAGGTATATGCAACAGGGTGATCGTGCACTTCCGAGGGTGCTTGCATCAAGCATGGCTAGACCGAGACAGGTTCTGAATTCTGACCAGTTTCAGAGCCTGCCTAGGTCAGTGCAGTGTGATATCAGCAAAACCTATGGATCTGACGATACGATCAATACCGATCACTTCGTGTCAGGTGAGGTACTCCGTGACAGCGAAAAGACTTAAATATGACCTCGACGTCCACCTCGAGTTCAAAAGTCTCATAAGTCAACAACAACCACGCAGCAGACTGACAGATCATATCATCATTCACCCACCACAGCATCGACATGCCTTCCGATCAGAAGTCATACATGAGCCAGGCTGATGCCTCTCGGATTCAGTCATCGCAGGTGAGTCGTGGCTCGTACCAGATGGTAGCTTGCCCTAACGAAAACAGGCCAAATCTGGTGGTGATATGAGTTCGGGCGGGTTTGCTTCTCGTGCGCAAAGTGCCGGAGCACGTAACGCGAACTCTGGAACTAGTACTGGTAGCAATAGCGGGTCCAACAACTCCAGCTCGAAACCATCCTCGGAGAAATGATTCGGGAGGAGGGCAGGTACAGATACGGATGCCCTCCAAAGTTGTTGGTCGGGAGCGAGGAAGGCCGGAAGGATATCAAGTTTGACTACTTGATTGAAGTTGTATGAGAAGGGCTGATGAGATGGCAAGATATGTAGAGATGTTCAGTCTACTCGGCCATCCTAGTAGGCAAGGGTGGCTGACCGCGACCCTGGAAGGTCTCCAGCTTTGTGCTAATCATGAAAGTGAATGGATTGGGTATATAATCAGCCAGAATATGGTCAGCTCCTCGACAAAGCTTTGCGAACAGACTGTACTAGGACACTTCTTTTCCTGTCAAACGTTCGTTCATGTCGACGTTGTGGTTGTTGGAAGACCGTTCTTATCTTCATTTATGTCTCCCACAACCTTTTCATCTTCCTTTTCGATGTCCTCCTTGACTTCAGTGACCTCGTTGGTCGGTTCTTCCAGATTCTCTTCAGGTCCCTGCTTGGCACTCCTCTCAGCTTCTATTTGAGGGGCCTTAGTAATATCGTCACGGTCTAGTGTCTTTGGCTTCACGTCTTCCGCAGGCTTTGGTTTTGGTGGCCAGACTACATTCACGGTGAGATCAGGTTGTTTGCTGTAGACACGTAGTCCAACCACACAGGCTGCATTCCAAGGCTCTTTTTCGTCCTCCTCCTCGTCGTCGGAATATGAATCTTGAGCTTTTGGAGCCTCAACAATGACAACTGGAAGAGGATTTGGCAAGGGTGCAGCCTTGACATCAATGGAAAGTGGCACTGCTGGTCCAGACTCGCCAGCGTCCTTCTGCTCGGGCTCTGATAAATTACCTTCACCACTTGTGACCTTTTGGTTGCTAGTATCATCACTACCTTCTTCTGCTGGGGGTTGGCCTTTCTGATGTGCTAGGTCGTACAGACGTCCAATGGTAATAACCTTCTCCTTGCGGTCTGGAAGATTACCTTTGATAACGTCTTCAGCATTTGGACGACCCCAATCTTGGGCTTCGATTTTGACGAACACAGTATATCTGCCTTTAACCAAGAAAAGCTCGACATTGGTAGACCTTCTGAGCTCATAGTTCGGCCTACTGCGAGCGATATACTCGTTTTCGTTGTTTACCGTACTGACTCGAAACTGTAGACGGTAGCCATATCGGCCTTCCAAGCCCTGCCAATAGCGATCGTCCAACTGAGAAAGCACGATGACTGTCTCGGTGTCCTCCGGCACATCTATGATGAATTTTGTCTGCTGGTATTCAAGGTTGCTAAAGGGTACTTGCATGGACGCCCATGTTTGTGATGTATACCAGGAATCATCGAATAGGCGTGTCCTGTCGATGTGTTTGAAATGGTTGAGGAAATCGGAATAACTCATCCAAAAGACACCATCATCACCAAACTTGTGACCCACTCTCTGTAGCCATTCTGCAGTCCATTGAGACGAACCATCAGCCCAGGCTCCAGACCACTCAGCACGGCCCCAAGGGTTACGGACTTTGACTAGACGCTCTCCGAAGTCATCGTAGGTATCGAGCACAGCATAAGCATGGCGATCAATTAGGCTGTTCCTTCGTTCTTTGCGCAGATCAGCCAAATATGGGTGGTCCTCAGAATAGCCGCGCCATTCACGGTAGAGAGCATCGCTGGCGCCGAACAAGAATTCCTTACCCATTTGGCGAAGCTCGTTCGTCCAGAACTTGTCCTTGTTAAGAATGTTGGTAGTATAGATCTCTGTGGTGACTCCACCAGTTAGATCCTCGACGCCCTCCCCAGTCTGACCGCCCTGAATCTCAGCATACCCGGCATGTGCCTTGGCGAAAGCTTTTTCGAGAAGTGGAACCCATGTCTCATTCTCGTCCCTGCACTTGGCAAAGTAGAGAGCTCGTGAGCCTCGTTGAAACAGTTCTGTATACTTTTGCTCTTGTTCTTTACCCCAGGTTGCAAGCATATCGTTGACACCTTCGTCGAATGCCTCGGCACCGAGGTAGAGCTTGTCGTCGATGATAGTAGGATGCCATTCACCATCGCGATAGAAAACAAAGCCATACACGCCGACTGAAGGAGGTTATCGAGCCGCAAATTGACTATGGAAGTCTTTCACTTACCATCTTGATCTCGTATAACACAAACTTTTTCCACAAGTTCTTTCGAACAGCTGAGTATGGAAAAGGCAGACATCAACCAACAGTCGCCGTTGGCACCTTGGATGATGTCGTCGGAGGTAGCGCCATTAGAGAAGAAGGTTGGCTTGTCAAAAATATCCTAGGGGTGTATCAGCACACGCCAAACCTGGTAAGTGGTTCATCTTACTGATACTCTCTTCACATCACTCGGCTCAAAACGATTATCGGGATCTTGTAACAAACCGTCGAGGAAGTCTCTTCTTCTATTGACCTTGAGGTCTGCCTCAATGTTGAAGAGGTCACTGTATTTCGTGTTTGAAGCAATACATTCTGCCACGATCCTTTTCACAGCATCTTCGCAACGAGATCTTGCTTCGTTGTAGGTGTTGGTCGCATTGAGACTTCCTTTGGGTTTTCTGGTCTGGTCCACGCTGGGAACCGTGTCAGGCAAGATCTTCGTAATTTTCCCGAGATGTTCTGGGCCAAAATTCGCCCACAGCTGGTTTATGCGCTCCTGAGGGTGCAGCTTAGGCTTGTTCTTCTTTTTCCCTTGAGTGTCGGGTCTTTTATCTGCAAGAGGAGCTTCGGACCCACTATCTGACTGACCCTGTCTAGCTTCTTCACCTTCGTTCAGCTCTTCTCCTGTACGATCGCCGTTGGCCAGTTTGCGTGCGCGTCCAGCTCGAGCTCGAAGGGATGGCGGCTTTCCGCGTATAGGTAACTGATGGTATTTCAAGCTAGAATTTGTGCACTGCGAAGTGAGCTGCTTGACCCTGTAAGAAGTGGCTTTTTGTGACCTTGAAGCAGGCATAATTGGGTAGGTATGTTAGAAACGGGCATGGAGAGGAGCAGCAGATAGACGAACAAGGACGATTAATTAGTTATCAGCAAAGGTAAACATTGTGCTGGCGATACGCCGTCACACTCTCAGAAGCTCGCTCGTGCATACGCACCAATGTCCAGGCTAACAAGCTTGAAGCTCGCTACTAGGTTTCACAGATGAGCAGTGATGCAGTCGCAGGTGTGTGCGACCGCGTAGGACTCCAGTTTAGGCGTCCAATAAATAACTTAGCAGGATTGTACATAACAAGCTCGTATCGTTCACCGGTTTGGTTGGACCCAGACAAGTGCCGGTAGAGGACATCGTACTCGCTTGCAGCGACTGGGAGGCACTTGCAAGAAAGGAAAGTCACAAGTAACCGTGCACGTTTGCACTCCTGTATGGGCCAGTGGGATTTACCCAATCAAGAGCGCAAACTCAATCAACTGCGGAGATTGTAAAGGACTGTCGAGAGTCGAGAACTACCTCGATATGTCCTGGTTTTGCAGTAACGCGAACGCTCGTGAATAGGACGCGTAATGTATAGAGTGTCTTTCTCACCTGCCTCTATCCTACTCCACGATTTTTGAACAATCTGTTGCCACGTTCGGGGAACCACGTTCAAGTTGTGACTGAGCTCTCCCATATCGAATTGCTCCGTCAGATATGGAACACGCTGATCTGAGGCATGCACATCTCATTCAGGTCTTTCCATTTATTCCATGTTCAAGGTGGGTCCAACATAGGGGATGGCTCGCCATCACTGCATGCTGGTCTTAAGACCTACTACTTCACTGTAGTAAGTGAAGCCAGCACCTGCGTAACTCTCGCTCGCTTGTCGGAGGAACTCAGAGGACGATGTCGCGACTCATTCTTGTGTTGGCGGCAACAACAGCATCAACAGCATTAACCTCAGCGCAATCAGCTAGTCCTATCCCAACCACAACGCAGGTCTTCTTCCCATATCCTGAGGGCAACATACCTCTCAACGCATTCGTCATAGCGCAAGTGAGTCATCCGAAGCTCCCATGTTCGCGTACTGATTCTCAATCACCTAGGACGCCACCGCCACGACCCTTGCCATTCAGTGTGCGCCCCAAGCTACGACAGAGTGCGACTTTCCAAGCCCAATCACCGTGACGGTCGGCCCTTCGACCTTTCACCTCGACCCGACTGGCATATACTATCCCCTAGGCTTGGTTGATTGCACGTTGAGTGGCACCACCGCAGCGGTCTGTGCAGTTACCGCAGGCATCTACGACGACCCAGACATCGGTTACAGGTCGGACAATGGTTGGCTCGATGTGACCACACCTGCCGCAAGCAGCACCACAAATACAGCAACATTTGCAGAGACCGATCTGGGCTATATCACTGTCACTATTCCTGCTGCATTGCTTCAGTCAGAAAGCAGTACAAGCAGTGGACACACCAATACAGCAAGCAGAACAAATCCGTTAGCAAGTACACCTATGCCTACCGGAGCCAGTGACAGCAGTGTAAACACTGCGACGACACCTATGATCACTGCCACTGGAGCTGCTAATTTACTTTCGAATACACTCACCTATGCTGGTTTGCTTGTCAGTCTCGTTACAACATTTTTACTCTCGTAACCTATACCACAAACTTCAGAACCACCATGCTCTTGCTATTTCTCTTAGGTACGTATCTAGCAAGCACCATGTGCACTACAAGACTTTCCTCCCTCCTTGTTTGGATTCTCCCACACACTTTATACATGCTTGTTCTTGTCTGTCTGTCGTCTGCCTCATATCTTAGCACTTGATGAATTCGAACAACGTGTCATGCCCTTTGGGCGTACCTCATGGAGCGCTCAAATGAATCATCGGCATCAGCAAAGCAAAGGGTTGCATCAGCCAAGTTAAAAAGTGAAGTTCTGACACTTTTGGTGACTATTCAAAAATACACCTGCACTCTCATTCCTGTTGTCACCTTCACCCATGCGGACAAACAAACACGCGGTAAGCTAGAACTATCACTGACTGACACAAATAATGCCTGATTCCAAACCCGCTTCTCTTAATTACGTCCTTCTATCTTTCGCACGCTTTCTCTTTTCCCTACCATCTTTCTTCACCTAACACCCGTGCCGGTTCTTACCTTCGTGCAACCGTTGAATCCTTGAGATCAATACCTTGCACAGTTGCAAAGAGGTCCCCAAAATGTATTCCCTATCTATCATTCTCACTGTCCTTGCGACATATTTCCTCTCTTCATATCTACCAGAACCTACCACCATCATTCCCTGGATCGCTCAATCAGCTTCTCCTCTCGAACTTCTCACACAAACCGTTGTCCCTTCGATCACCAGCCGTGTCGTCGATGCCCTCGAATCAATTTCAGGGTTACCCGAACCACCTAGATTGGACCGCAATATCTGCGAGCCTGTGATGTTCGACTCGTCTGACCATGCTACTCATGACTCAATATACAGAAAAACAGTTTGCCAACCTATCCCGCTACCTTCTAGATCAGAGAAGCTAGTAGCTTATACCAAGTATGCAATCCGGTTACTGAAATATGCCAAAGATGTAGCTCTTTCGACAAGCAGTAACTCTTTCCTGGCTGACCTCTCTCTTTCTGTCATCCTCAATATACTCTTCGGGGCCACATTCTCCTCATTGTGGTATCGCTCAAGCAAGCGAGCCACTCGAATTAGCCATCTCGAAGACACGAACGTGAAGCTCAACAAAAACGAGGCTGCCCTCAAGAAACAGGTAGAAGCACTCAAGGGAAATCCTAAGGAACGTCAAACGGAAGTTCATAGTAGTCAAAGAATACTACAGCTGACCATGGAACGAGATGATTTGAAATACAAGTGCAGTAGTCTTTCCCTCACTTGTGGCAATCTGCGAGCGGAGAGACAGGAGCTGCGCAACAGTACCATTCGTCGATCGTGCTTCGAGCGACGACTTGAAGTGTTTGAAAGAGCCAAGGCTGCTGCAAGAGAAAAGCAAATCAAGACTGAGGAACTGGAGAAGTCGCTGCAAGACCAGATAGCAATCGTTCGCGAACAGAACGTGAACCTACAAGCCCGGGATGAGACCATTGGGGTCACAGTGACCGATCTCGAGACTGCCAAAGAGACAATGCGAAGACAGAGAACAGCCTTGGCACGAGAGCAGCAGAAAATTCAGTCCTTAGCAGCTGAGCTCTCGGCTCTTCAGGATGAGCTGAAGACTGAACGCGAGGCCTGTGCGACTGAAAAGACCGCTTTGATGGTTGCACATGAGAAGGAGTTGAGAAAGGAACGTAGAGGCTTCGCCACGAAGAAGGCGACCTTGATTGCTGCACATCGGAAAGAGCTGCAGGAGTTACAGACAGAGAAGATCGAGCTCCTAGCATACAAAACTGAGTGTCTTGAGCTCAGAGATGTGTCGTCGAAGAAACAAGAGGAGCTCGACGCCCTTCTTTCTCAAAATACTGTTCTGGACAACAAGAACCAGACATTGCGGCAGGAGCTCTCACAGATGAAGAAGAACCAAGAAAAGTCTGAAGAGAGGACACAGAAGCTGCAAAAAGAGTCGAAGACAATTCGGGAAGAGCGAGATGCTGAACAGGAAGAACTCACAGCAGCTTACGAGGAAATGGACAAGCTCGAGAACGATCGAAACAGCATGTCGCGGACGCTCGAAGGAGTCAAGGCTGTGTGCTGCGAGGCCGCATCCTTTGTGTATGTCGAGTCTTATGCTCGTCAATTCTTTGCTTCGCTTTCAGGAACGCAGCCTGGCCGTCGTTCTAGACTTACTCGCGTTCGACGCGCCGATCGTGTCGTCCCTGTACCCAACCCACGAGACGCGGAAGACGATGTTGCTGGCAACGCAGTAAATAGGCCAGCCTCTAGCACTGTATGCTCGCAAGCCGTCATCCACATCCCCACAAGCTCGCGAGCTCTTGTCTTAGTACCTCGAAAGCTTTGTCCTTCAAAGGATGTGGCATTTAGCTCCTGGTCGTTACACATTGAGACGACAACAACGCCACGAAAGATCATGGCTCTGCTCATGATTGAGCATAAGAAAGCCGCCTTGAGCAAATATCGCTTGTCGCCACAAACTCATATTAAACGCATACAGCTCCCACTGTCTTTGGATTGCATGCTAAGCACCACTGCTCTTGCCTCAGCTGCTACTCCGTTTATAGGTCCTGTCCGGGCTCCGTCAGACGATGCGTAACCTCAGGATGAGAGCGATCGTAAAGAAATTTCAGAAGATTCAGCTATTGACCAAGGCGTGGTGGAGGAGTCTGAGCTCAAGAATTGTCAAGATGCGAGCAACAAGAGCGAAGCACACAGTGAGCAGACCTCTTCATCGAAAGATGCTGCTAGAGAATCCGACGATACTCCAAAGATGGTGCCCGATGGCGACATGACTGCGACCAGTGCTTCGGCCACGGCTCCTCAGCCTGCTGGCCTTGCAGAAGCTTCACCTTCGGAGCCCAAGACTACACTTCCACTGGTGGCTGAAGCTCTTGAAGTACCAGAACAAGAGACCCAGTCGCCACTTATGCCACAATCTAGTGCAAGTGAAGATGCAGGCCCAGTGCACGAAGAATCCTCCTCTGAAGCCCAGACACCAAGTCCCAAGGATGGGCCTGTCGTTTTGATAGCCGATCAGCAGAGTGACGCGATAGTCGAGTCAAGTGCTGCTGCAAACCAGTTGCCGTTGCTGTCAACGCCGCAGGAGCCACGAACTCTGTCGCAGCAAGATCGTTGGCAACCGCCACAGCAAATGACACAGCAAGAGAACTTAGGTGCCCAGACATCTGAGACTCCGAGCAACACCGATGACAATTCGGCTTCTGGAAGTCCTCCTCGACGAAGTCTAAAAAGAAAAAGCAGGGACACGACGCCATGGAACGAGCGAAAAGCCAAAAAGCGGAGCGCAGATTCAAGCCCAAGTTCGTGCACTTCCCGCCAAGATGTCCAGCAAATTACGTCCCCTCCAGAAAGCCAGCAGTTACAACCACAGAATGTGGTCCTCAACAATGGCCAATCGTCGGCGACTGCTGAACAAGCTCCAATCTTCCCTCCACTACGAGCTGAGGAGACTGTGCACCAAGCGCAAACAACAGAGCGGCCAATGGGTACTGAACACGTTGCGAAGCCGACGCAGTCAGATGCGCAACCAATGGGGGTCGTTGAAGGCACCGTGCCACAACAAGCAGACGAGCAACTCATGGATCTAGATCAGACCGCAGAGTCACAACATCCAGAGTCTCAAGCCATGGAGCTCGACGAGGAGACACACTCACGTCAAGACGAGTCAGATACCAACGTTTTCGGGCTGAACTCACAGGATCAGCCATACACGCCGCGCTTCGAACCGGATAGTCCAATGTCAGATCCGGAACCACAAAGCGTTCCATCGCTGAGTTCGTCTCCAACGTTCAACCGCGTCATGAACAACACCACGTTCACTCCTACCAGGCGCGTCGTACCTCAATTCGGCGTGACAACTCCTTTATCAGCCTCAGCTGCACAACAGGAGTCCCCGCCATCGAACCAATCCGAATCGCCCTCGAGCTTTGGTGGGTTGAC
The DNA here is from genome assembly GCF_036872675.1 of Lithohypha guttulata. Taxonomy (NCBI): domain Eukaryota; kingdom Fungi; phylum Ascomycota; class Eurotiomycetes; order Chaetothyriales; family Trichomeriaceae; genus Lithohypha; species Lithohypha guttulata. Next base: position 2,768,646 of record NW_027042750.1, read on the forward strand.
TCTTTGACACGGCTCATACCACATCGTCTCGGACGACTCCGGTTCAATTGGCAACGTCTGGGGAACGACTGCGCCATACGAGAAGACGTGGATGTGGGTTTTAGTGAAGGACGAATGGGATGATAGACGAGCAGTACTGGTGCATGGAATATAATAAGTTGAATTCGAGTGAGATGGTTGGACTATGTTCTGCTATTGGGTAGACTAGGTTGGTCGAGGGTCAAGAGCAAAAAGTTTTCGCGACGAATGAGAACGAAGAAGGCGAAAATCAGGTATCCGAAGCCTCAAGTGCTATCCGCAATGTCTGACCACAAAGGAAATGTGCTCGTGGGTTGTCTCGCCACTACACTGCCCGTCTGGTCTCGCCCTCAGTGGCTTTGAGCGAAGGTACGCAGGCGTAGTGATTCGTAGCTCCCACAGCACAGGTCCGATGTGCAGTACGTAGCAGCATTGTCAGAGCCACACAGGAACGTCAGGACTTTTCTCTCGACGGAGCGAGTGTGTGTTGAGAACTACACGGATAATGGCTACAAATGACAGCAGGGAGTTCAAGAGAAGGTATTGATTGCAATAGAAGAAGAACCATTGCAGAGACATTTTTGGTAGTGCAGAGATTGTCCTTGAACGACCACTATGAAGGATGAAGGCATCGTCGTTCAGAACGATTGAGTAACTAGGAAGAAAAAAGAAAGAAAGAAACACATTACAATTGACACATGACAATCTCGTCTTTCTATTGCGATGTGTGCGCCTGGATCATAGTCCAGATTGCACAGCTACTCTATCTGCTTGTTCCAAATCTACACCTTTCCAATGCTTAGAGCCACGTCGTCTTCACATTGACTCGTTTCGCAGAGAGCTCGATCGAGGTTTCCACTGCAGCCGGTGCGTAGTCAACAGCTTCTGCCTGTCCTCGAAACTCGGATCCAAATCTCTCTCCTCGTAAGCGCGAAGTGCCACGACTTTATCATGTTGCGGTTTGACGACATATCTATCACTGAGAAGACCAGCCTCATACCTTTCGCAGTCGGCTCTTGCGGACGTGCTTAGTGTGTCGGGCGCGAAAGATTTAAGGTCTACGTCTCCCACAATAATGGCTGGTCGTGAATTGTGCCTACCAACATCAACGTCTTCGAAACATTTCGACGAGGCGGTTCCCCCGTGAATCGTTTTAGGATGGAGGAGGATAGGCGAGAAGACTTGATTTAAAGGACAAGCTGATCTTCCAGTGACGTCGTCAGTCACGGTCTGAACAGCATTTCCCGTACAGTAAGTGCTCTCTGTTGGGTTCTCTGGGTAGTTGTTGTAGGATCCCTCGAAGTGTGGATGCGACTGTTCTTCAGCCTCTGTAAACTGCTCTGCAAGATTCAGTAGCACACAGCTGTCTGGCCAAAACTGAAGAAGCAGCTGCATATGGTACGGAGCTTCGTGGCTCAGATAATCCACCTTACACACTTGTGTATTGATATTTGGGGAGTCTTCTATCCACTCCTGCAGTGCTTCAAGAACAGCCTCGGTTAGCCATCGGTCTCCCTCAAAACACTGGTCTGGCCGAGAATACTGGCCTGGTTGACAATGTTGGTCTGGCTGAGGATATGAAGAAGAATAAACAGACACATCATATTGAAAATCAGCGTTGCCTCCCAAGTAGTAGGATTCGCAGAATGATTGGGAAGCAGCGTCGTAGACATAGTACTCAGATGGGAAGAAATTGTCCATGTCTGCAATGAAGATGCTTGAGAAGGCTGACGCCCCATGCATGAGTAGACATGACTGATATAGCTCGCAACTAAAGCACGGTTGCGTGTCGTGAAAACAGCCTCACTCTGGAATCTGATTGTTGGAATGAAACTGTACGAAACCTGGTCTTACAAGAGACAAAGGTCTGGGCTCTCCGAGACGACTATCTTGAATTTCATGGAACTGCTTTGGGGAAGAAGCTTCTCAGGCTGGACGTCGAACTTCCTTGTGGTGTCTCACGAGAACAAAGGGGTCCGCCTCATCTCGTCTTGAAGTCTCGGACTAGGTTGCTGAAATATTCATTCTGTTCCTCGGCCAACTTTCCTTGTGTGTCGCTAATGATGGTCATGACAAGAGTATAATTGTTGAACAGAAAGCGATTGCGCTTACTGGCGTCTCCAGCTCCTTTCGCCAACTTGCCCATCAACGCCTCATACTCAGTACGCAATCTTGTCAGACTGTGAGCGAGTGGCTCATCATCGCCAGTGGTAGGGCTCAAAGTTAGCAAACCATGCAGGAATTGACCAAAACGCTGAGTGATTGGGTGAGGTGCAACAGTATTTGACGTGCTGGCGGCACCACCAACGAGGGAAAAGGCTGCGGCAGCTCCGCGGTTTGCAGAAGTTGGCGCTTTCTTTAAGGAATCAACATGCATATCCATTGCTTTTTGAAAGCGCGGCCAGAGAAGGATGTTAGTATAGTTTACATAGTCGTCCATGACAGGCACTTTGCGTCGTTGTGCTTCGAAGGCATATTGCTGATTCAGACGAATACAAATCAATATACCCAGGCAGTCGGTCGTTGTTTCGATAAGACGCTTGGTCAAATGGTTGCCTAAAGTGAAGGTAGGCTCGAAAATCTCTGCAACACGTCTCGCAACTTGGTGGTAAGAGCTAGTTGAGAAGAGTTCAGTCACAGCGGAGTACTCAGCCGACAGGTTGTCAAGGAGGACTTGATTGAAATTGCGGAAAGGGACTTCTATGTAAGAGGTTGTCTTGCCGTCTTCAGCAAGATGAGAGGGAAGTGCTCTGTCGTCCTTAAACTTTAGGTAATCAGCTCGGCGGCCGAGATTGAAGGCATCGTATTGTGGCTGTGATCCTTTAGACGATCCGAGAACATTTTGTTTTCGTGGCGTGGGTTCAGAAGCCAGCAAGTCATTCTGATCTATGTTGTGGAGTGGCATTTTTTCAAGAGCAGCATTGTACCGAGCAAAATTGCTACTATAGTACCACTTCATTGTGTTGACATAAGCTTGGCCAATATCGCTGGCAAGCTGAGAATTAGCTCTCGCCAGAAAAGGGTATAGTTCCTTGTATTTGAGAAATGACTGCTGCTGGATAACTTGAGCATTGATGTTCGGAGAGCGTAGCGACTTGATCTGGGTTACCAGGTAGTCACGAATTCTTTCTACTGCCTTAGACTTCAGGTCTTCCAGTAAGGGTTTGATGTCCTCAGCTGCCTTTGTTTGGCCACGGCTCTTTATTTTCTCGTCAACATTGAGCTGTCTGGCTTCTATCTCTGTTAACGCTTTCGCGAAAGTGTCGTCGATGAGTCCCTCAGAGATGGCACGGATCGTACGGGGAGACAAGCTGATATCTTCGACAGCCGGGCCGAGCAACTGCTCGACTTTTCGGCGGTTATCAAGCTGCGCATTGAGATGAATCGAACGGGCTTGTAGAGACTCGATTTCGGCGGAGACCTGGCCTAATTCGGCCTTGAAATCGGAAAGATAGGACTCGACAGAATTGAGGAGGGCATCGACTGCGAAGACCGAGGTCTGGAAATCCTCCAATACCTTTCTTTCGACTTTGGGTCTGGCAGCAGGAGTGACGACTTTCGGCGTAATCTCCTCGCCATCTTGCCCTATGTAGTCCTGTAGACTCAATCCATTAAATTCGATCTCAGCTTCTGGCTCTGACCCATGGCCACCTTGTGCTTCGGAACCCTGATGTCTTCTTGCTGGCCCAAGTATATGCTGCAAGACGTCGACTGGATCTATCACATCTTCTGGTGGTGGCTTGTGCTCTTGCCGTAGATTTGAGGCCGTCAGTTGCCTCTGGAGCAACGGGAGGGAAACATTGGACGAGTTCGGGGAGAAACCAAGATCTAGAGAAGTACTGGAGTTTGTCCTGCCAACACCAATACCTAGCCCATTTCCTTGAGGTTGTGCTAGTTGACTTGGTTGTCGTGGGCCGGGTGAGCGATACCGGCTTGGAGTGCTTGAGTTCGAGGTCGACGCGTTCGAGAAGCGGTCTAGCCACATAGTCAGACTACATGGTCGGGTTATTGAACATTTGTCGTTAACAGCTTGCTCCCTGACTGTATAGTATCTGATCTGACAGACAGCTATCAATAATTGCCGCAGACGACGTTGCTATTAGTGCTCTATATGGGCAAGTGCCTCAAACCCCTTGCACCAGGTCAGGCTGCTCTTACCAATGCATCCAGATCAGGCAGAATTTTTCACGTGTCACTGAACTGCAGTTTGCCAATCCGAACGAGACGAGAGGTGCTCCACAACTTCCCCTCCCCACTACTCTCTTTGGTCTGCGTTTTGTGCCTTCCGAAATCCCACTGCGATTTGTGCTTGTTTTACTCGAACTTGACGGGTTGCAGTCCATTGATTTTGCTTTCTCTCCCTTTGAAACCTATCTTCGCTGTATCGTCAGCTCTTCAAAACTTTTCCCACCTCGCAAAAGTACCACCATCATCATGGCGTCTGATGTAAGTTTAAAACACTCCCACCACTTTCTTTGCGCTTTCGAAATTCTGCACCTACACGCCACTCATCCGATTTTCGTACTGGTCAGCAAGGAAGAAGGGCGGCAGTTGGAAGACTACTGCGAAAAATCATTGGCGAAGAACACTGTGGGAACGGCATTCTGGGTAACTCAATGGAACACTCGTCGAAAGTCTTTGGAAAAGCCGCCTAAGCGATAGCTTTGTTTTCGCAGAAGAGGCTTTCGATAGATTCACAAAAGAGCCATCTGAGGAAGAGAGTTAGGACATTGTCGAGAGAAAGACTAAAGACTACATGAAAGTGTTGCTGTAAAGACCACCGAAAAGACGACGAGAAACCTGCTGGAAATGTCACACAGAATATTCCTGAACTCAAGCTAACCCCGAACAGGCTGATTTCACCTTCGAGTCCGCCGATGCTGGTGCCTCTGAGACCTATCCTATGCAATGCTCAGCTCTCCGAAAGAACGGTTTCGTCGTAATTAACAACCGACCATGCAAGATCGTCGACATGTCCACCTCCAAGACTGGCAAGCACGGTCACGCCAAGGTCCACATTGTCGCTCTTGACATCTTTACTGGCAAGAAACTCGAAGATCTCTCTCCTTCCACTCACAACATGAACGTTCCCAACGTCAGCCGACGAGAATATACTCTGGTAAGAGCTTGTGCTATGTTCTGGATAGGTCAAGATTTCTAATAGGATTGTGTAGCTGGATATCAAGGAAGACGGTTTCCTCGAGCTTATGGATGATTCTGGAGACACCAGGGAGGATGTCAAGGCTGAAGGTGATGTTTTGACCAAGTGCGAGAAAATGAAGGCAGACCCCGATGCCGACGTCAGTAAGTATACCTCCCAGTCATGTTCGAGGCTTATAAGACTGACGACTTTCAGCTGTTATCGTCCTCAAGGCTATGGGTGAGGAGATTGCTATGGACGTCAAGACTGGTACCGCTAAATAGATGGCCTAGGGCTTGGCCGTGCTTTCAGCGTGACTTCCACCAAGCGTATCGATATTTCCACGCAGTCGACAAGCCAGGTGAACCTAAATCCCAGCTTCACTGTTTGGGACCTGCGATGCCCTCAGAGCACGTAGTGGGCAGAATCATGGTTGTCAGCTCTACAAAGATAAGAAGTTCATTGGCACATTAGACGTTGAGCCATGTAACCAAAAGCTCAATAGCTTAGATTTGGTTTCAAACTCACAAAATCTTTCTGCAAAAAAAGTCATGTACCAGAATTTTGCACGTTGGTCTTTTGACTGAGAATTTGCGACTCCCTCTCTCATTGCTTTTTCTGCATTAGTTGTACCCCTGAAATCATTACTCGCAAGTTCCCAACCATGTATGTCGCCCGCCTCGCAGCGAAGCCTTCCTACTTCGTGTGACTCTCCGTGCACAAAGCGTTTCACGTATAGCCGACAAAGCTGACTGGTACCACGAGATTGCAATCACAAAACCTGGGAGTATCTGTGCAGCTTGAGGCTGACGACGATCCGCTGCTGCGAGCAATAGAAACGATCGTGTCTAAGTACTGATCGAGCCTACATAGGGTAGAGATATTAACAATTCAGCGTTGCTCGAAGTTGCGATGCTTCGAGCGACATGACAGTCTTGCGTTCGTGCGAAGTTTGCATGGCAGCATGTCGAAATCATAGGTCTGTGTGACTCACGATCCTTAACGACTTGACCGTTGCTCAAGTCGCCAACTATTGTCTCGTCCAAGGATTCGTGCAAGACAAGCAGGAAGAACAGTATGAATTGATGTATACTACAGAAAGCAACCACTTTTATATGTATCACCGAGAACAGCCCAAGTTCCAACGTCAGGGAAGGTCTATCTCAATGTTATTGCTGAAACAAGCCTGCCGAGTAATGCTCGAACTCGTCTAAACTCCGAATCAGTTCTATGTACGCCATACAGTTCCTCCTGTGTATATCACATCACATTCTATTCCAATGACAGGTTTGCTGGTCAGCCCAGACACATACTCCTGTTCATGGACTACAACAGGCTAGCTCCAAAGAGGCTTGAGAGGACAACAAATCCAGCACATACAAGAGGTGCCAAGGAGATCTCTGAAGCTCTGAGCACACCAGCAGCATTGCTGCCTGTGGAGGAGGAAGAAGATCCGGTCTTGGAAGCCTGACCACTACCAGCACTGGCAGTGCCAGTTGAAGCGCCTCCAGCGTTCTGTGAACCTGTCCCAGCAAGACCAGGCCCAGTACCTGCACCTTTGGTCATAAATGCTTTGGCACCATCGGGTATAGCCGGAAGACTATCGTCTTTGACAAGCCAGTTTGGCTCCGAGTACGAAGGACAACCGGAAGCGCCACCAGTAGAGTTGTAGCCACCATCACCGCTTGGACTCTGTGTACCACTAAGAGCAGTTTGCAGGGCGTCAAAGTCTGGTCGAGTGGAGACGGAGCTACCTGAAATCTCTACCAGTCCGTAATTAGAAGGTTCCTGAGAATACTCGTAGACAAGACCGCCAGAGTAGACCGCTGTCATGTCTGTGCTATAGAGAGAAGCGACCTCTTCAAACTTGCGGGTATTGATGTTGCAACCATACTCAGACAGAAAGATCGGCAGGCCGTATCCAGTAAAATTCTTGACCTTCTGATCCCAGCCAGAGACAGTGAAGCTGCTTGGGTCACACCACGAATAGTCATTGAAAGCGAAGAAGTCGGATCTCTCGTCGTCTGAACCGCAGTTCATATATTCAGCCATCTCAAGTCTATTCTCGGCGACATCAGCAGCCGAGTAGCCGACAGGAATTGTCCTATAGCCTCTGTTCCGGATATACTGACGAATGTCTCGGGTGACGGCTTTGACGTAGGGTGCGGCTGCAGAAGATGGTGGGTCGTTGATAACCTCGTTTCCAGAGAAGAAAGCAAGGGTATTGCTGTAACCTTGGAACTTGTCGACAGTTGCGAAAACACTCTGTAGGTAGACGGCATTATATGATGGATTGGGATCTGCTCGGTTGATCGAGTATTTTGGTGTATTGACATCCAAAATGAGGTATATTCCTGCATCTGCCAATGCATTCATGCATTCATCATGATCAGCTGTATTGTCTACTGTGTAGACTCGAATTGCGTTTAGGCCCAGTTGTTTGAAGTACTCAATGTCTCTCTTGCAGCCATTAGTATCTGCGATAGGATCCGCGACATCGGAGGAACCGCCAGGCTGGTAGTCGACTCCACGAATGTAGAATCGATTGTTCCCCTGGAAGAAGGCTACCTCATATTAGCATCGATGGAATATATAGGATGGTGCCAACTCTTACCATTGCCCTTGACTGTGATGGGAGTCACGCTGCTAGCACGTGGCTGCAGAGCAGAACCAGCAGCTAAGGCTGTAAATGGCAGAATTGCTGCAATGTTCTTCATGATGGAAATATTGATCTGATTAATTCGAAAGGATGAGAGGAAGAAACACTCCAAAAACGAATGGCTTGAAGTCGATTGTTGAACCGACGTGGCGTCCAAGCTTGAGACACAGATTAAAAAGGTTTTCGTAAGTTGTCCAAAGAAAAGGTGGCAGGATGACTGAAACGAGAGGCAGTCGCAACCTGTACCAGAGCGATTTGAATGGAGATGGTTAGAAACGAGAGAAGTGACAGTGAAGAAGATGCAGAAAGTAAAGGGATGAGGCAGGTGCGTCTTACGTCTTGACCCAACACTCACATGCAGTAAACAGCCAGCCAGACGCGGCTTCCATATTGAATGGAGAAAAGTTTAACATCGGAATTTTTGTTCAGCCACTTGAGATGCCCTTGAGGGCCCACTCCTGTTTCCGGTGGCTCTTTTTGAATTTGTGATATTCTGTGTACTCGTGCTCACGCCACTACACGTAAAGCTCCAGGTTTATCGCAATATTGTGGGTGCCCAACCTCAAACAAGACAATCATAGACCGCAGCGCAAAGCTGGCCACCCACCGGACCACAGGTCTAAGATTGTGAGACAATATCGGTGATACGACTTTATGTGGTTCGTTACACTTCGAGAAAGCGGAGAAGGTAATCAAATGCTTGTCGGCAAGCCAATATCGTTAGCGTCCCACCACCACCCTGAAATACGGTCGTCCAGAGTGCTTGGTACTGCTTGTCGAGCTTGTCGGTGGATAGAGCGCCCTCCCTTAATCCCAAATATATCGCATAAGACGCGACGATATACTTCTGCTACATCTCTCGTCAGCTTCCGCTCCTGTACATACCGGCAAGCTCTCTTCATGATGGTGTCGCTGGATCGAATGATATGCTGGCAGGATCGTGCTATAAGTCAATCGTGGAACTGTGCTCATCGTCAAAGAGGCGTGCATGCTGGTATGATCGTGTTTATATGTTTACTTGAGCGAGCAAACAGCATCAATCGCAGTCAAATGCAATGCTTGAAGATAGAGGTAATGGTTGTGAAATATGCGCTCGCATAGGTTCTAGTCAAAAGCGATCATTGTGATCTATTCTAGAACGTCAATCATAGTATCATTTCTCGTTCTGGGATGCGGAGACATCGCTGGTTGTGCCTACTCTAGACACAGAAACACATGTTGCTGGATATCTCGTCATATCTCCTCGTGCGATAGGAACGTCTTCCGCAGCAAGTTCGTAACTCGGCGGGACCGCCTGCATCTCGTGCCGTCCTTGTCCATCTATCTCAGCTGACGCAAACGTTGTACCTGTACCTTGCGTGCCAAGGTGGTTGGTGGGTGTGTCCAGCTCCGTTGCCGTACCAGGCGATAGCGGTGAGACCAGACTTTGCCGTTGTGCTTGCTTCTCGTCGCCAGTCGTGACGGCATATGCTGAGTCTGCATTCGGAGCAGAACGTCGATCGCTGAGGGCTCGTCGACCACCACTGATGAACGCCATTATTGGTGATCGTGGCACGGTATCTCCAGACATCCTCCTTTGCTTCTGACGACGTCTACGGAACCACAAAAGGCCAGCAACTAGCGCTATGAGAGCAAGGAGACCGATTACAATTCCTGCAATCGCTCCTCCACTCAAGCCGCTTCTACTCGGTATTGATGGCACAGGATTTACTGTTGGTTCAGAACTTGCTGTCGTGCCCATTGTGGTCGTGAAAGTTGCTCCAGCAGACACAAAGGTGAGTGTTTCGACTCCTGTCATACTGTTACTAGCAGCTGGTGGACTGATGGTCGTGGTGAACGTATAGACGCTTTGAGCGGACGTGAACGTAACAGTCTCTGCTCTTGATGCTGATGCCGACGCTGATGCCGGTGCGGATGCTGGAGCGAATGCTGAGGATGATCCTGATGCTGATTGTGAAGCGGATGCCGGCGCTGATGCCGGTGCTGAAGACGCCACGTTTGTGCTTGCAGCAGATGCTGGTGGTGCCACAGTTGGCGCAGCAGCAGACACGAGGCCTGACGATGCAGGTCCATTTGCAACAGACGCGTAAATTACTTGGCCATTAACATTGAGACCATCCTCGTCTTCGATGACCCAAATTGCGCCGGATACTATGTTCGCTGGCGCCGCTCCACCGACAACAATCTGAAGGGCGTAGTTCGTTCCAGCATCGTCATCGTCCTCTGTTTGCCACGTGAAGGTGTTACCAGCGCCGGTATATAACGTTTGTTGCTGTGCACCATTTTGTAGAAGGTTAATCGTGACCGTAGCACCATTTGCTTCCCAAAAAACTGGATATGCTAGACCAGAGACGACTTGAGTGGGATATTGTGTAAAGCCAACGTTCTGAGCGCTCGCAAAGCTGCAAAGCAGCAATGCTAGCACTATCCAGACGCGAGGTGGTAAACCCTTCATGTCGGTGTACAAAATGATGGTTGTTCACGAGTGATAATGTACATATCGGTAGAGATGACGATGAGTATGTGAAGGAGTGCTGTCCCTAAGCAATTGAAAGACATCGCGAAGGTTGTGGCTATGCGGATCGCGCGAAATGCTATCTGGCAGACGTTTACGCAGTCCCCAATCGTTCAGGATCCGCGTGGTCCACTCATCGAAGTGTGATTCCTTGCTTCGCTTTCTGGGCGGAGTGGACAGGATGGATCGGCGGACTTGGAAGTCTTGGAAGTCTTGGAATTTGTCTCAGTCTCCTCTTCGCTGTTCTATTTCGGCCTGTCACTGCCCCGGGACGGGAAATTAAGTGTGCTCGGCAGTTTGTTCATATCAGCTTGGGACCAAGATTTAAAGATAGACTCTCGCTATCGTACTGTACCACGTCAGGGTATAAAGGCGTTGCACATTGAAATGACGTAAATCACTTCATGCTGCTGTGTTCGAGCTGTCGCTTCTCTTGTCAGTGCTCTGAAAGTTTTTGGCAGGTCATAGACGTGTTTATGGTTCGAAGCTTAGGCAACCATGACCACATTCTACTGTGTCGACCTCATAAAGTTGATCATGCTTGGCGTCCGGTATCCGGCAAGCAACCGATCTTGGCCCTACACGTTTTGGGCACTTTGTATTGAGTTGTTCGGAAGAGGACGGACATGATGTGTGGTGGCGGCATCGCATCGTTGCTGGCGCTCATACACCAAAGAGAAGTACTCGAGTATCATTGAGTGGTCGCGGGGCACGTGGTGGTCACCAGAACCGGGGCTTGAGATTGCCGATGCTACATCAGACTCATGGACTTGCACACGGCGGAATCGATTGTCTGAACTATCAAAACCTGCCTCATATCTCTTGTATATACGCTGCGGGCACTATTCTCTTCTCTCCGTTCTTCTCGACATCAGCCCAACCGTCGCCTGTACCCATCGAAATTAGAACAAACTTCTCACCTTCGTCCATGTCGAACTCTGCATCAGATTGAGCTGTATATGGATATAGTGCTTCACAATACTTGATCTTTTTGGCTCCTCTTCGTGGAGCTACTGCCGGCCCTTGTTTCTTGGACGCATTGGTGGATGCTAACGATGCTGATGAGTTGGAGTAGGTTGATGCCGAGCGATTGTGGGTTGGCCGTACTGAAGCCGCAGGCGCCGAAGCAATTTCTTCGAAGTATGCGGTTGGAACAAGTCCCTCTTGACCGAAACCTATATTGATTTTTGTCCAGCCACCAGCTGCATCATGTTAGTCGGCTAACCTTTGATAACATAGAGTACTTACCATCTGGTTCGAGAATCTCAAATTCTTTGCCTTCTGAAATGGTTAATTCACTACTGTCTCGTGCTTCATAAGGATAGAGCATTCTTCCCCTCTTGCTAGAGGGTGACGATGTAATGTCGTCGGTGGACGGGCTGATGTATGCAGCGGGCGGTGGAGCCACGATTCGATTGCGGCGAGCGCCTGTGCTGCTCGATGTACTTGGACTGCTTGTAGGACCGGACCCGTTGTTCGGTGTGGTTGGCTCTGGCACGGGTTTTATGGCACCTGAGACAGATCTCGTAGCTGTAGCGGCATAACCTGAACTCAGGCTATTCATAGTGTCCTGCCTGCTCAGAGCTGGCAAGGTTGACCCATTGGATATCGTTGGAGGCGTATCGCTCGCTTGTGCCGCGGCAGCTTGCCTGTCCGCCTTCAGGCGTTTTCTTTCTTCTTTGGTTTGCTCTCCAGGACACTCTGCAGGCACTTTCATCTGGCATTTACTATGACAAGTAAAGCCGCAATCAGTGCACAAAAAGCCTTTGGCACTTAAGCCCCATATACGATCACCACATAGATCGCAGTTGGTAGGTATTTTGAAAGTCTCCGACTTGAACGGATGACTCTTACCTCGCAAGCTCAAATCCCCTACCACGGAAGTTATTGTAGATGTCTCGACCTCGGCAGTCATTCGTTGCCTTTCAACAGCATGGAGCTCTTCTTGGACTGCGAACTGCGAACGAACACAATCAACCTCATCTCGCTTGTCCTTACCAGCACGGATGTTTTCTCGTGCACGTTTGACGTTCTCAAGTTCCTTCCTCTTCTGCTGGGCTTGAGCTTTCATCTCATTGATCAAAGGTTTGCTCTTCGTGAGTATGTTTCGGAGGAAGATTTTCGCCGTCTCGTCAGTGGCCATAGCATCGGTATCAAGCCAGACAGGTGAAGGTTCAAAGACAAAATCAGGCGGATCTTGCCATTGCACAGCGTTGTGACGCAAGAACATGGTGCTGTCAAGTACGGGATCGTTCCTAGGTATCTCAGCAGTCAAATGCTTCATATGCTCGGTACTCTTGGTGAGGGCACTCGTCTCGAGTGCCGAAGCCAGCGTCCAGATGGCGTTGAGTTTGATTACCCTCGTCTCATTTAAATCCTGCAGCGAGTCCAGTAGGTCTGGCACGTATTCGTGGTAATAACACTCCTTCAACTTGTTTGTTACGTTAATATTGATCAGATATGTATTTTTGGCATTATTCATTTCAACAACATGCTGGTTGTAAGCCTGAGCCGCCTTTGATTTGCCAAAGTCCATTGCTGAATCCTGCTTCTTGCGCCTGCTCTCCACGTCGGCACATACTGAATCATATTTGGCCTTCAGCTTCTTGAGGTCAGTATACTGGTTGTCCCTTTCCTTGACCAATTTGTTCTGATATTCGGCATGGCTGTTACGCAACTCTTCCAGCTTCTTCTGGTTATAGTTAAGAGGGCCAGCAACCTTGTTGACAAAGTCTGAAGCAAGTTGATTGTGCTCCGCTGCGCGTGCTTCGACAGTGTTCAACTGTGTAGTCCATGTGGTAAGAGAAGCGGATTCTAGAGATCCTGGGGTCAACGCTGGTGTATCCCCTACACTGAGATTGCTCGACCTCTTTGCTTTCTTGTCATAGTATCTTTTTGCTAACGCGGTTAACTTGTCACTATATTCTTTCTCGATCGTACTGCGTTCGCGGTAGAATTGTTCGATCTCGCCTAGCCAAGTGATTCCGTTGGAAATCCAGGTATCGACAGGTTTGTATGCATCTTTGAGCTCCGCACCAAAACTTATAGCTGCTACCTGTGCCATTGCGAGATTGGGCCTTCCACTTGCGACTTCATAGGTGCGACCGGATTGCTGCTGCAATGGCCTGATGGCTCTACTTACGGTGGACGAGAATGCGCCGTCAGAGAATACAGTACAGTTCAGTATTGCAGGAGAAAAGTACACACATCAAGCATAAGAAGAAGTCTTGACAGCTACCAAGGTTACCTTGCAAAGTAGTAGTAGCATTCTGCACACTGTGGTTGCGCAATGTCCAGGACTGATTCGACTCTGGCGTGTCTGGGCACGAGCAGGGCGCCCCGTGTAATTACCTATGCTCCGTTTACCGCTGGCGGGGTCGGCTCCGGCCTCTGACTGGACTCGAGTAGCAAGCCCACATGTATTTAGTCGAAGGAGGCAAGTGCGGCGAAAAAGTGGTAGGTACTGCCAGGTACCAGGCATCGGCAATACGAACCTCAAAATTCATGACTGTCACTTTGCAAGGCTGCACTCGAAATACCTGTCGTTTTCTCGGTTACTTTACTATGTACACGACGTCCCAACTGTGAAATATACGAGAGTTGCCTCCACCTATCTACAGTTCTTGATCACTACCATTCCTTACCTATCTATCTTGTCTACGTTCGTGGACCAGCATAAGAAATTGTACCCGTTTCTTAACGCGCCGGTAATATGTCGTCCGAGCCAGCAGCTACGCCTTCATTGGCCGATCGCATAACGAAGGACGAACCCAAACAGTCGTGGGCCGACGAGGTCAATTCGCCTGTAGCTGAAGAGCCTCCCTCCACCAAACCAGAAAATGGTATTTCCCAAACCGACGGAGCTAGTGGTCCATTTGGCGGCTCAAACCTGCACGAGCCGGATTACGAAGTGCAGGTCAAGCTCGCAGATTTACAAGAAGACCCCAACAACCCTTTATTCTCTGCCCAGTCATTCGAGCAGTTAAACCTCAAGCCCGAAATCCTCAAAGGTGTAGTTGGAATGAACTTTAGAAAGCCATCTAAGGTTCAAGAAAAGACTCTACCACTACTCCTGATGAACCCTCCAAAAAACCTCATAGGCCAGTCACAATCGGGAACTGGCAAGACGGCAGCCTTTGTTTTGAACATCTTGAGCAGAATCGATATCAGCACTCCAGAGCTGCAAAAGACACCTCAAGCCCTCGTTTTGGCACCCAGTCGAGAATTGGCTCGTCAGATCTGCGGAGTCGTGAGATTGATGGGTCATTTTATGGAAGGCTTGGTGGTGGACGCTGCTGTTCCTGTCGATGCCTCCCAACGTGGTCGCAAGATTGAGGCTTCCGTTATTGTCGGCACTCCAGGCACTGTTCAGGATCTTATCAAACGAAGATCGATGAACGTCACAAAGATGCGCATTCTTGTTCTTGATGAAGCAGATAATATGCTCGATCAGCAGGGTCTTGGTGACCAATGTAGTCGAGTCAAGGCGTAAGGTTCTCGAGTGTCGTAGGTCAAATGATCGAACTAACCTTCACTAGTATGCTTCCAAAAGATCTCCAGGTAGTCCTTTTCTCGGCCACCTTTCCCGAGAATGTCGTTCGATATGCACACACGTTTGCACCAAACGCAAATGAGATGACCCTAAAGCACGAAGACCTGACGGTCGAAGGAATCAAACAGGTGTACTTGGACTGCGACAACGACGATGCCAAGTATGAGACTCTAGTCAAATTCTATGGCATGCTTACAATAGGATCTTCGATTATCTTCGTCAAGGTGAGCTTCAAAGGCGTTTTACATGTTATATTAGGACTAATCTCTCGTCAGCGCAAGGAAACTGCTACGAAGCTGGAACAACGAATGACCGCTGAGGGCCACAAAGTCGTTGCTCTGACCTCAAACTATGAGGGCTCCCAACGAGATATCGTTATCGACGCCTTTCGACTCGGACACGCCAAAGTCCTCATTGCCACGAATGTCCTCGCTCGAGGTATTGACGTATCTTCTGTTTCAATGGTCGTCAACTATGATGTCCCTGATACGCAAACCGGTCCTCGAACTCCTACCGTCGCTGATCCGCAGACATATCTACATCGTATAGGTCGAACAGGTCGATTTGGCCGTGTCGGCGTCGCGGTCACCTTTGTTAGTAGCAAGGCTGATTGGGAGAAGCTGATGGCTATTCAAAATTACTTCGGATGTGAGATTGTCAGACTCGATACTCAGGATTGGGATGACCTCGAAGAACAAATTACTAAGATTATCAAGAGCTCGAGAGCAGGCACGAATCTGCAGGGAAGCGCTAATGCGATCACGACTTGAGGAACGGGCGAGTAGACAGAGTCGAGCTAAGGACGTCGCCTTCCTCTATGCATGGCAGGGCGTTACATTCTGAAGCCTAAGCTTAGGCACATGGCTAAATGGCTAAATGGCTAAATGCCAAAGGACAAAAAGCAGGGGCAATAATGAATGAATGAGTACTGATACCCACAAGCTCAAAAGCTTGCAACACGCGATAAAGAATAATGTGGTGTTATGGAAATGTAAACGACAATGGATGCCATCGTACAAAGTGATTGGCTGATTGAGATGGTATATTACCGAATTTCAATCACTTCCCCAATCACAAGCATCGCTCAATAACCTAGCAACAACCTCCAGCCCTTGCCGGTCCTCCTCATCGAACCCGTTGAGCTCTGTACAATCAATGTCTATCACACCTATACACTAATCACAACTTAGCTTTTTCCTCCCCACGGCATGACCAGCACAAGACAGGCCACAGACTCACCTTTCCCTGCCTCGTTAAAATCGGCACCACAATCTCACTCTTCGTCTCCCCGTCACAAGCAATATGCCCCGGGAAAGCTTCTACATCCGCCACGACCTGCGTCTCTTTCTTCTCCGCCGCAGTCCCACAAACGCCCTTACCAACGCGGATTTTCTGGCATGCGACTTTCCCCATAAACGGTCCTAGTAACAATTCTCCTCCCTGGTTGTGGGACTCGTGAAGAGTATCAGAGACGTAGAACCCAGCCCAGTTGACGGCGTTACTTGGCGCTGGAAGGGAGTGGAAGAAGTGCCAGAGTAGAGAGGCTGTGTTCGCGAGGTTGGTTGGCCAGAAACGGGTATCGGAAAATAGTGATCTTAAACTATCGAGGAGTTGAACGTAGGCTTCTGGTTTGGTGAGATGAGGTTGGAATGAGGTTGCGTCGGCGTGAGGCTGGTTAGAGACGAGTTAGTCATCCTGATGTACTAGATACTAGTCTACCAATTGCAGATTGTACCATATCGAAGTGTGTGGATCTTGGATGTCAAGGCACAGAGTGTAGGTGTTCAAGTTGTAAATTTTTGTCAGCGACGAGCTATTACACAACTGTTTGCAAACAGTCGTCGTGCTGTATATTCTTGTAGGAAATGTCAAGTTTATACCGTTTGTGGAGTTCGGAAATGTCGTGCTTATTCGCCGCCTGTATTTAACCATGCCACAACGAATATATCTGCTGCGACCACTTCGAAGCGACGAAAGAGGCCGCCTGTGAGTTGAATGCGTTGATTTTATGCCGTCGAACTTGTCTAGCTGTGAGGCACGAGGGAGGTCAAATTTCGGATCTTGCTAAGCCTACAATAAGCAGGAACATCTACAGCCAACAACAGGTACAGGAAGAAACCTTGTAGGGCACAAGCAGAATTTATTCACATTCAGTCATATTACAAGGAAGCTACACGTCTTCCTTGACTCACATAGTTCTCATCACCATAAACATATTTCTGTGAGAAGACCACCATCATATCTACTCGATGAACAAAACCTCCTCCTTCATATCAACAACCCAAATCGTGATATCTTCCCCCTCCCAAACAGAAGAAAACAAACGCTATGTTGCTAGGTGCAGGCTATGCTTTTGAACGAATGTATGCAGTAGTAAAGCTGCGAAAGAAGCCGCAAACAAGATGGTGCTGAGTCGAGATTGCAAAATGCAATGCACAAGCTTCGAGAGCAGATATTGCCCAGTCCTCTCCGTAAGCATATTCGAAATACCATATACGCCTGCTGTCATAAAAGGTCATTAAAAGTTTGTTGTTCGTCATAGGATGCGCCAAAGGGCTCCTTCCCGTGCTTATGTATTTGCCTTGCTCTCGGATTCCTTGGACCGCCAGAACTTCATCAGCTTACTGAGCCTGTTTGTCTTCTTTTTGGTCTTTTCTTCATCACCACACGATACTTGTTCGAGTCGTAGCTTACTACCGTGCGATGAGCCAGGTATAAGTCTGTTCAGACTGGCTAGACTCGATCGCTTCCAATTCTCGTGTATCCTTGATGACCCTGGTACGAACATCGAGTTGGATCTTTGCTCGAGGGATGGTCGAACACGACCACTACTCGAGGCTCGCGTAAAAGCATTGCTCGATGCACTGTCGCTCAAGGAAGGCAGATCCTCCGTGGAAGGGCGAACAGAATCTGTGTGTGATTCGAATCGACGAGATCGTGCTTGAAGATCAAAAGATGCATGGTCAACATCCGGTGAGGAGATGAGCGACGCAGATGTTGTGCGGCCTTCTGTTGAGGATGCGTAGAGGGATTGAGGATTCGGGTACGTGAATGGCATCGGCGAAGTTGCAGGCCGTTTCGGTAGACTCCCCACCGTCATGTTAGGTGCCCCGATCGTGGACTTTGACGAGCAGATGTCGTCGGCGTCTACTTCGTTGTCCGAATCCACTATGACTACTCCATCGACTCGACTTGGTATATTCGAAAGACCCAACCCGCCCTCAATTTCTGTAGGCACCGGCAGATTCACGGATGTCGTTGACTGATGATTCGAATGCAGCTTGACCTCTTCTTCATGAGCGAGAAAGTTGTCTTCTTCCTGCTCATCAAATACGTCCTCGCTTAGGCTGGCGTTGCTGTTCTGATGACGCATACCGAACAAGGCAGAGCGATTGACTGGAGACAGTGCGGGTGCACTCTCAGTTCGGCGGTGACTAACTCCAAAGGCATCGACAGTGGCTCTCCGTTCACTGCTGTGAAGCTTCGCAATTCTGGCTGTCGTGCTGCGAACGTGGTCCTCAGAGAACCTTCTGTCGTCGACGAAAGGGTCCATTGCAACATCGAGGTCGAGAACGGGTCGGGATAGCTCTGTAGACGGACTTTCAGGTGGTGCAGGTGCTGGGAGTTGTTGTTTCAGTGTCATTTGCTTGCGTGCACTGACAGGAGAATCTTCTCGCAAGACCACTGTGTTATCAGCGTCGAACACATCCTTCAACGTGTCACTGTCTCTTCTGAAAAGATTCGGTGGTGTTGGCGACCTCCGAGATTTCTTCTTAAAATGAGGCTTCGACTTCTTCGGAAACACACCTACGCTCCAGGTGTAGAACTTATGGTGCTTGAGACTGGACGGCCTTCTTGATCCTGTCTTCGTCCGAGTCTGTGCATTGTCAATAGCTGGGCGCGAGTCTACTGAATCGAAGGCGAAAGGATTCGAGATCTCCTCTTTCGGCGTATGTGTAGGTGTGGTATCAGGTCCGTACGGAAACCACGAATGCTTCTTGCGGGGTGGCAGAGTACCGCTTTGTGAGACTGCTGGCGAACCGGAAGCGGAAAAAGGCCTTTTTGGTACTGGGTGTAGCTCTTCGGCTTTAATCGATGTCGCGTCTGAGAGAAGGAAGGAGGCGTCAGCGGTGTTGGGTCGTCGAGCAGTCGCAGTCTCTGCAGGAGGAAAGCCTATTGTTGTCATTAAATCTGCAGGCATCACATGTGTCGGGCTAGCTATGGAATTAATACTGTTGGTCACGGAATGGCCACGGATTGTCGAATTACTGCGTTCTGTTTCTGAAGAAATCATAGACAAGGGCCGTGGTATCACGTCGACCTTCTCTGAAAAATCGACTGTACGTGGCCTGTAATTAGACACACTTCCTCCTCTTTGCGGTGATTCAGGTGGTGATCGCGAAGTCGACGGAGTGTATCGATGGCTGGGACTAGCTCTTGTGAACCCAAAGTTTCCGTCTTGTGGTGTGGAAGGATTAGAAGGATTGCGCGCTTTGGCCAGAGCATGTTGTTTGATCAGGTCAGACGTGTCAATGTCTGAGATCGAGATTGCCTGAGACCTTCTATGAGTGTGTCCTTTGTAGGCTGACGAGGAGACAGGTGGGCCACTGGGTTTCGTTTCGTGTTTTGAAGGACTGGTCGTAATAAGTTGCACACCATCTGCTTTTCCACCGACAAACTCACTTCCTCCTCTTCTGTGTCCAGTGCCGTTGCTGGACTCATTGCTAACTTCGAGTTTGGTTGGGCTTGTAGATCCTGTAGGAGCACTTGGGTTGAAAGTAAACGCAGGCAACGGTGCCGGCCTAGCTGACTTGCTGACCCGCTGCTGATTCAGAGCCATTTCCTCTAGGATCGGGTGCGATGGACTAGGCGTCCGTTGCACAGGTATATCTGCACCAGGATTGAAGGTGAAATCAGGTAGAGGAGCAGGTTTCGAAGACCGTCGCATATGACCTAGACCCATGTCCAGTGGCTCCCCTTCCATCTCTTTCATATTCTCTTTCTCGGCTTCCGCTGCATCCTGTTTGCTGGAAGGTGAACCCGGGTTGAAAGTGAAGGCAGGCAGCGGTGCAGCGGCTGTAGGATGTCGTGAATGCTTTCGTGCATGGCGTGGAGGTCCACGAGCAAACCCAGATTCAAATTCCACAGGCGCCGACAGGGACAGCGACGCCATGTCCAGGTAGGACCACGTACGTTTTGTCGACCAAAACCGTTCCAATTGGAAGTTTGTGATACTTTATTGCTTCGGCATCCCCCACAACGTGATTCTTGATTGATAAGGACAATGATGCAAGGACAGAAATATGCCGACCCAGAATGAATGATTGCCCAGACCACCAAAGCTCTAGCCTAGTTGCATCTGCTCAAAGATAACGTCTGATGTTTAGTACTCGAGTGTGGTTTTGTGTTGAAGGAGTGGACGGCTACCTGGAGGAATGATCTTGTGAAGACCAATCCTCGAACAGGAGCCAGATAAGAGCAACGACAATATCTATGTGTTGGACCTGCGACAAGGAAGTGACGGCCTCGAGTTCGTCGAAGGTTGTCACAGAATGAGCCCTACTGACATCGAGATAAGAGGCAGAACAGTCTGTGCAGAGAATGAATAGCCAGACTCTTTGACAGACACAATAGGCACTAAGAACCAACTCTGTAGCCAAGTCAGCAATGGAGTCACCTGCACAGCCAAGTGGTTGAACTTTGTCCATTCAGAGAGCGTCCTCCGGCTTGTGCATCGCTTTGAATTTCAGCCCAAGTCTACCTCCACTTAATTAGTGCTGTGGTCGTTGTCCTTTCTAGGCATGGCTGGCTCACTCAGTGGATCTCAAGCACGCGTACAGATTATCGTTGGCACGCTAAAGACGCATCTACTTTCAGGTACTCCTGCTTGTTCAGGAACAGATCTCGTATCGATGACCGCGGTGCTGAAAGCTGCATGAAGCACACAGCACGTCTCCCGGCAATCACGAGGCAAACTGCGCAGAGTAACCTGTGCGCTACTTCCCAATTCTGGCGCATTTGTAACTTGCCAGGCACGTAGCAGAACCTGGCACCTGCGCCGTCCCGCTAATTACAGGTGGACTTGGCTCAATTCTGCAGTCTATTCAGAGATTGCGAATCTTACTTCCGATGGGCAGGATATGAATATCTTGAATTGAAGTTGTCGCTCAATATGAAGCACAAGGGAGTCATGCCCGTGTGGTCTCGACACGCTCGTCTCCTGAGAAGCAGAAGTATCCAACGCATGCGGTCTATCATGCAGG
Organism: Lithohypha guttulata; assembly: GCF_036872675.1. Lineage (NCBI taxonomy): Eukaryota > Fungi > Ascomycota > Eurotiomycetes > Chaetothyriales > Trichomeriaceae > Lithohypha > Lithohypha guttulata. Next base: position 2,789,793 of record NW_027042750.1, read on the forward strand.
ATGCACAAGCGGCCGCTTCGGCCAGCCAACAGAAGCTTTCATTCCCATGCCCCTGCAGCTGCGAGATCTGCATGTTTCTTGGAAGGGGCAACTTGTACAAACTATGCAATAAAGGTACTGTACAGTATGTTGACTGTCCAAAGCTGCTTTGCTCTGCTGCTGGTGACTTCCCAGTCGCAATGAAGATGATGAGCTGCACCGTGGCGTGCTCCGCACTTTGTCTGTCTATCGTTCATTGTCACAAGACGCTCGTTGCGTCACCATGAAAGGCGTTGAAATTAGCAAAGTACTATCTTTTGCCGAAAGCACGCAAGTCTGATCTCCCAGACAACGACCAGGCTATGGCGTTAGGAACCAGTGCTGCTAGCGAGCGGATGAACCTCATCAATCGAGCTTCGCTTGACCAAGTACGATCGAGGTCTTTGTCAATGATTGCGAGGCCAACTTCTCTATACCTTGCATCAAACATTCTCTAGCTTACTGTTATTTGGTAGATGATCCTATGGCGCTACGGTACGTAGTAGTAGACTGCAACTGATCGTAACTAATTTAAACCCATCCAAATTCTGCGAGCCAGCGAGCGACTTTGAAGCACTTCACTCACGACCACAAAATCTCATCCTGGTAGACACTATTGACACTTACTGACAATTTCATGGTATCACCGCTGTCAAGACTCAGGCGAATAAACTTGATGAGCTTGATTCTTCTGTGCTCGCAGCTCCAAACAATCGCGTGAAGTTCCTTGGTGATTCCTGCAAGTGCAGTGCCAGGTCCGTACCATACCTTCCTCACACCTTATCGACCATAGGCTCTACTGTCCTGCATGAAACTCTTGCCTTCCGTAAATGTATGTTCGCCATGTTGTAACCAGAAAGAGGATACGCTAGTCCTCGATCTCAAACTTGCAGGCATTCGTACGGCCAATCAGTGAAAGTCGGAACAATCTATCTAAACTATTGGAGTGTGGACCTCAACTAGTACTGTAGTGTTTCGTTCTTTCAAGTGCTAATACAGCTGTCTGGCTCCAGACGACTAGTAGCGAGAATGTCAACCAAGAAGAGCACGAGACATGCCAACCAGCTAAGGAAGAAAACGCAGAGTAATACTGACCAAAAACCGAGACAGACTGTGAGTTGCGATCAAGATGCGAGCAACGAACAGCCCGTCCTTCCTATTGAGGTACAGCAGATCGTCCTGAATGTATTCAGAACAGCGTTTCCCACTTCTCAGGACACGGAAGAGTTGAAAACAATTATACGAGAGGTAAAACGCCATTTATTCAACCGCGACTTTTCTGCTGCATTCTCAAGTCAGTCGTTTCTGCAGGCTTATGCGCTGCGATGGAGTGCTGCTCGTGCTTTAGGGTATACAGAGTTGTTGACGAATGCAAGAACGAAATATCTGTTCGACAGCAGTGAGACAGACAATGGACACTTAGAGCCCGATACTCAAACGACAACTTCACAGAGCCTTGATTCCCCTAACCATCATCACCGCCCAGCAAATCGAGTCGTCTGCATCGGTGGAGGAGCTGGAGCGGAAATCGTTGCTCTCGCAGCGTCGAACCGTACATCATCGAAACCACTTCAGGTTGTTGCCATCGACAGCGCCGACTGGTCCGATCCTGTGCAAAAGTTGGCGTCAGCACTCACTGTTCCGCCAACACTCTCGATATATGCAAGTGAGGCCTTTAGGAAGCGACCTGAGAACCAGCCACTTGTCGTGCACCCTATGCAAGTCGATGTCTCGTTTATGCATCAAGATGTGCTTTCCTGGTCTAGGGATAGCTTGCGTGAAAGCCTTTCAGGCACCACCCTATGCACAATTATGTTTACCTTAAACGAGCTCTTTAGTACGTCGATACCGAAGACGACAGCGTTCCTGCTTGATCTTACCAGTGCCATGCCTCAAGGTAGTCACCTTCTCGTCGTGGATAGTCCTGGCAGCTATTCTGAAGTCCAACTCGGGAAGAAGAGTGTTCCTACCAACACTGCTGCTGCCAACTCAGAGGGCACGAAGAGGTATCCGATGAAATGGCTACTCGACCATACACTTTTGGTAGTCGCAAAGGGTGAATCTGAAGCAGTCTGGGTAAAGGTCGAGAACGAGGATTCGTTGTGGTTCAGAATCGAGCAGAAAGATCGAGAAAAGCTGGAATATCCAGTTGAGCTGGAAAATATGAGGTATCAATTACATTCATACCGTCGAATATGAAACGTTCTCTATTCTTTATGATAACTACTGATTCTACTGCAATCAATCGATCCCAACAGCATTTCCTGGACGTGCTTGCTCGAGCCTGATTCAAAATGTGTGTTTCCTGCACCCTTGTACTGTGCCGTGAAGCTATTTCTACGATGACACATTCTAAGAAAGCAAAATTTTTCGATAAAAGGGCACTAAACAAAGACAGGCTAAGGCTGACTTCAATGGTTCAGAGACAGTGGCTGTCAGGACAGACTGTATGGTTTCCAGGAGCAGAAAAGATATAATCAATTTAAAAATTCGCAAAGTGACGGTTCCATATTCGTGCGCCTCTTCTAGATGGTCGGAGCCATGCTATTCACATTTGGCTTTCAAGAGACTGCTTGGGAGTCAGCCCATGGCATGCGACCTCGACCCATACACATAAAAAGTGCCCTCTTTGTCGACTCGCTGCCACTACATGAAGGGCTATGTGATGACCATCGAAGCCATGTCCCGTGAAGTCTAATACATCATCCTTGGATCGAGAAGGGTCGCTTGGCCAAGCATTTCAAGTAGATAATCTTTTCCTGAACTGAATCATGCCATCTATTCCTCATCGTCATCACCCTCATCGTTAACGACATTGAAGAATCGAAGCTCATAGACACCCTTGCTTGTCGACACAACTCGGAGCCAGTCTCGGAGCTGCTGCTTCTTGAGGAACTTCTTAGTCCTATTATTGCATGTTAGCACCAAGCCACCACCTTTCCGCAAACTTTGAGACATACAAATATTTCAGGTATCTTCCAGAGAAAGGAATATGGCTGACAACCTCGATCTTGCCATCTCCAGCCTGGGAGATCGAGATTTGATCACCCAAGTTGCCAGTTCGGCCCTCGATCTTAATCTTATCGTGGAGGAACTTCTCGAAAGCGCTCAGATCAAAGATCTTATCGCTGACTGGCTGCGAGCAGTTGATGGTGTACTATATCTCGTTAGTAAAACGACATACACAGGCTGGAAGTATAAGAGCTCACTTTCTTGGTAACCTTTCCCTTTTGGACTTTTCCTCGTTGAGCACCGGCAGTCTGTATTGCAGAAAAAACTTAGCCTACTGTTCGATATAGATGGATATGACCTCGCCTGCTACATGAGCGAGACGCGAACAGCAAAGCGATTTGTTCTCGACAAATTGTTTCATGTTCCCGAACTCTTTGCATTTGATTTTCATGTCCTCCGACATTGCGCGGGTCGTGGTCGGAATTGACTTACAGCCTTTGGTGCGACGGTTCGTGTAGGAGCCATTTCGAATAAGTAGTGATGAGGTACTTGTGGTATAGGTATGTCGGTTGCTGGTCGCAAAGAAGTTTGATCCTGCGCCTTTGGTCGTGCTAGTAAGGAATGGTCGAACTGCGACGGGCACTTTCTTCTCATACCCACAAAACCTGACGGCCTTAAGGTGCGAAGCTTGGCGCTTTCATGCCTGAAGAAATTGTGGATCTTGTCCGATCGCCTTTTTACAACGACGCGGCGGTTTCGTGTTTTTACTTTCCAGATCTTAATCAGGAATATGTAGTAGGGGAGCACTTAGATTGACCAGGGTTGGCTCTGCTGTAAAGGAGAAACACAGGCCAGCTGGCTCTTTTCTCATACACGATAAGAAAATCCAGTACAAGATTTACTTGATAATGTGTACACTTATTGTATTTCTCAAATGCTAGTAGTAGGCATTTGGTACAGCTGCTCATCTACAGTGAGCAATGCTTTTGGGTATATCGTAATACTTCATCAAATGAGTGTCAAGAAAAAGAAAAGATGCCTAGCCCTGTATACCCAACCGATGCTTTCCCCGTGCCATGAACGTCATTAAGGTTACCCTTCCCAACTTGGTGTGTAATCCCTTTCGAAATCGTAGTAATGAAACAGCTTAGCAGATATTGCCCTTATAGAGCTGCGACAGCAAACACAAGGGCAAGACCCGCATAGAGGCTGTTGTCCATTGCCAGTGGTGCGGCAACACCTGTGAAGGTAGATATTGGCACTGTTGTCGTGGTTGTGCTTGGCCTGACTGAAGACGGAGTAGCTGGAGGTGCAGGCGGTGCAGTAGCGGAAGTTGTTACTGGTTGAGGTGTAGTCGTTGGTGGCGCCGGAGGTGGTACAACTGAGCTGCTGCTGCTCTGTAAACTCGAAGCAGAAGATGCAGGTGGAGCTGGTGGAGGCACCACTGAGGTCGTGCTTACAGAAGGGACACTCGAAGTCCATTGAGACCAAGTGGTCTGAACTGGAGGAGCTGGAGGCGGGACCACCGAGGTAGTAGTGACTGAAGGGACGCTGGAGGTGGTCCAAACCGACGATGAGCTCGCTGGGACAGCTGGCACGGTTGTGGAAGACGTTGGAACAGGAGGCACTGTAGTAGAGGTTGTTGAGACGAAAGGCACAGAAACTGTTGAGGTCCACGGTGACCACTTGCTTGTGCTGGTAACGATAGCGGGGGTAGTCGTCGATGTTGTCTCTTTAGCTGGCACTGAAGATGTGGTAGCCCATGTTCCCCACGAATGGCCAGCGCTCGACGTAGTCACTTTGACTGGAGTTGAAGTAGTCGTTGAAACAGCTGGAGTTGAAGAGGTTGTTGGTACAACTGGAGTTGTGGTTGTGGTCGTAGTGGAGACCCAAGTGCCCCAAGAGCTCTCCTTTGTCGAGGTGGAAAGGACTGGTGTGGTGCTAACTAATGGTAGAGGAGTTGGAGTTGTCGATGGCCATGCCCCCCATCCTCCATCGTTGGACTTCTCGCCATTTTTGTCGCCGCCCCAGTTGCTCCAGCCGTTATCGCTAGCGGTTTTGCTGCTGCTGTCATCACCCCGATTGCCGTTGCCTCCAGAAGGTTTGCCATGACCTTGACCACCCTGGCTGTTCCAACTGTCCCAACCTTGGGGAGCAGCGTATGCAACGGTCAATGTCGCAGCGAAGAAGAGTGTGGTTCTCATGATGGACAGTGATGAAGTTGGGGTCAGAAATGTGGTAAAATAGGAGTGAAGGTAGTGCTTGAAGCGAATGGAAATGCTCTGGTATTTGTAGAGCTTGCAAGCGAATGTTATGAGCAACTTGTGACAGATGTCTCGACCGTTTGATGGAAGGATGCAAAAGAGAGAGTCACAGAGGTTGGAAACAGGGCCGGGCTATATACCGCTGACTTACCTTTGTGATACTGCCTCTTCGAGGTTGCAGTTCGACCAAACGCATTACTTGACTCCAGCATCGTATCTTCCTTGCCATTTGTCAGGGGCAATCAGCGCGAGTGACGGAGCAACCTGTTGGAAGGAGGTAGCGTCAAGTCTGGGGTGGATCGGAAGTCAACAGGAGTTCTGCAAACGTCGAGGAGGCCTCGGTCACTGGAAGGATCGGTTGCATTGTGCCAACCCTCATGCTCTTTGCGCAAACCGCCCGACCCAACATATCGCATGTGGGTGATGGAGCTCATGACCACGGATGTATGCATGAGTTGCTGAAAAGGAAGAACCTTACAGCGGGTTCGAAGGAGACGAGTTCATGCTGAAACGTGTGACAACCAATAAGCGGGGAGAAAGCTGACGTTCCAGGCAATTGTCGCTGAAACACTGGGTTCTGCATCTTTAGGGGGTAACCTTGGCTTAGTGGCTTGGCCAAGAATCCTCGTTAACGCAGACAGCCAAAGCCGGCCACCAGCTCACCCGCCCGGCCAACCAGCCGATCTGACAGCATCTCTTTTTCCTTGCTGGTATTCATGCTTTCCCGATTCGAAAACTTCAAACAAGCAATCATGTCGATCACGTTAGAAGAAGGTCAGCCTGTCCGTTTACTTGACCATACAGAATGAAATTGCCAGGCACTGCGAACTGAATGTGAACACTATGCCTGCTCTACGCTCTTGCTCGTTTCTTTGCTTGAGCCTGGTGAGGTCATCTTGGAGTTGTGTAACGTCCTCTCCGCATCATCAGCGTCGCATGAATGGATTTTTTGATCGAACGTCGAAGCGTGCCGAAATTCCAGAGCCATGTGTGCATAGCTTGACAGCTCGTGTTACTCCTGCTTGTAACACGACCATCCGGAACCAACCTGTCAAAAGCAGACTATCCAAGACATTGTCGATGCGACCAGAACGTGGGGACTGTCAATAGCAACACGTTTAGCACCTGCACCACAACGCCGGGCATCGTCCATCCTGAAATCTTGCGCTGTTGCTACTGACAACGAGTAACACAGAAGCAGGCAGATTGATCAAAGATGACATCATACGAGAGCCAGATATCATTTGCTTTGGACACCATATGTCGTAAGGTGACCGTCTGCTGACCAGGTGAGGCAATTTTGTGGCTAACTAATTCGGTCGACAGCTTGGACATATCTGGCAAAGAGGGTTCGTCATTTCTGTTTCAGATGCGTCTCACGGCCTTGATTACTGACGTTTGCTACAGAGATTGGATGAAGGTAGGTCAATCTAACACCACACTCCGCTCAGGGTACTATACACGAACACTTCGATATAAACATCACCCAGTGTTTGCCGAAGAATATAATGGCTGATCGGAATACACATGAGCAGCACTCAGACGTTTTCGAGCTTCCGAAGATAGCAAGGCGGTGAATTTTACTGTAAAGTACATACCATTCCAGCTATATCCTGAGGCCAGTAAGGAAGGTCAAGACAAGTATGAATGGTATCGCAAAAGCAGATATGGTGATTCGGACGAGAAGATGAAGATGTACGAAACCTTGATGTCAGCATACGGCACAGGTGTAGGAATTGACTTCAAGTTTCATGGAGTCGTGGCGAACACTCTCGATGCTCACCGAGTTGTCCAGTACTTTCAGGAAGAAAAGGGACCTGAAATTGCCGATAAGCTGATCAATTGTTCGTTGAAGTGGGAAGTAAACTGGATCTTTTGCTAATCTATTTGAAGCTCTCTATTCACAATATTTCGAAAACGAAAAGCACCCCTCTAGTCCGGAGACTTTGTTCAAAGCGACTTCTGATGCCGGCATCCCTGAGGCTGAAGCAAAAGCTGTTATCGACAACGAAAAGGAGTTCTTGAGGGACACGAACAACTTGATCCGCGAGACAAAATCCAATGGAATTGATGCAGTCCCGAACATAATGGTAAGTTCTTGTAAGCCTGCTCTGGTACTTTACCTGAAGAATTTCTTCTTTAGTTCGAAGGCAAACGCAGGGATATCACTTTGGAGGGTGCTAAAGAGATTGAAGAGTACGAAAAGGCATTGCACCAGATTGCGAAGGAAAGCAAGTAGCTGGGAAATTTAGTCGAGAAGAGACTGATCTTGCATCTCTCAATCATGATCAATCCAAGCTACCGACCTCATATCTCGAGTCTATAAAGTTGTCTGGTTTCTATTTTTTGACCTCATCCCCACCCCAGCCAGTCTATGGAGCTTGTTAGCTTTCACATCACATCTCTATTGATGAAATGCTTACCAGATTCACTACCTCCGGCGTCCCGCCTGGTGCTCTGCAGATCACCCAAACGACCTATCGACGACAGTCAATGTTTTGCCCTTCTGCAAAACGCCAACTTTTTTGGTACGTACCTCTTCATCTCCCTCATTGACTTCCTGATGCTCTCTTCCTTTAGGAATCAACGCCCAGTCTCCAGGCTCGAGTTTGTGAACTTGCTCTCCCCCTTCCGACACTATTGCTCCACGTCCGCTTACTGCATAGACGATAGTGTCCTGATTACCATGATGATGAATAGCTGAAGACGAATGAGATTGCGCTCGCATGAGTGTGCCGACTATTTGCTGGGGTGTTATCAAGTTGACGATTGCAGACTGCCGGATCATGCCGTCCTGTAAATTGAGGTGTGGTTAGTGATCTGGTTCACGCGCTTCTCCGGCCTATAGAGACACAGTAGAAGTGTGTCGGAAACAGTCTGTATGCGCCTACCTACAGTTTGACCACTTGAAACATCCTCGACCTCTGATGCCCTTGTGACTCGGACTGACTCGGGCATGTTGAATTTTTGTAGTGCGTGTTTGAAGCTTTTTATTGCTCGGTTGAGTCCTTCTAGCACTACCTGTCAAAATTGCGATTCGTATATCTTGTCCAAGGACTTCACGGAGCATAAGAGCACACAAGTGGGAATTTCACCACGAATGTTCAATCTAATCACAGTCGTGTCCATACGTCATCTGGTATATCGACAGTCAGAACTCTGTTCATATCTGAGTGCGGAGAAGTAATTTCGATGTTAGGTAGCATTTGATTCATCACTTTGGCATTGCGGGCGTCCTCCAGCAACAGACGTGTCCACAGTCTGTTTTCGTTCTCTGCTCGAGCTAGATAGCGCCTCTACTCTTCCGACAACAGCTTTAAGGATGCTGACACCGCCTCATTTTTAGAATTCGTCTGACATGATGCTTCGTCAATGCATCCAGCCCACCTCTATCGAAGACAATACCCAACGCCGAGCGTGCAAATTATCCCGCAAATCTGGGAATATGAATTTACTTTTTTGAAAGAAGATGACTGATGGCTCATCCTTAAACAGCTCCTGCTTGTACCATCTTCTTTCTCAAGTAGTTCTTGTATTCACCGATTGAGCCTTCCCATCTAGTGATGGTCTTGTTCTCACACACCATGATCTCCTTGGCAATTTTGTCGAGTAATCTACATGCACCAGTTAGCATATATATTAATAAGATCAATAGAGAAGTACGTACCTGAAATCGTGAGAGACAACGACGACACCACCCTCAAATGCATTGATGGCATCTGCCAGAGAGTCAATAGTTGGAATATCCAGACCGTTGGTCGGTTCGTCGAGCAGTAACATGTTCGGACTCTCGATAGCTAGAAGAGCAAAGACAACACGACTCCGCTGACCTTCGGAAAGGGTGCCCATCAGCGCTGTTTGTGAATCACCAGAAAGGCCATATCTGCCGAGCTGTTGTCGCCAGTATTGGTAGTCCTGGGACTTATTTGGATACTTGTCACGAACGAAATCAAGAGAGGATTTCGTCAGATCGAGCTGTTCAGCAGAGTGCTGTGAATACATGCCAAGCTTCAAATGTGTGTGTCGGTTGATGTTGCCAGAGTTTGGTGAGACCTTGCCAGTCATAAGTCTGAGTAAAGTGGATTTACCAACACCATTGGGGCCAACCAGTGCTGTTCGGCTGTCCATGTCGACGCCGAAGTCTAGATGCTCGTACAGTGTATCATCTGGCCTGCCGGAGTAGCTAAAGGTCACGTCGTCGAATGCCATCACGGGCGGAGGCAACTTCTCAACATCTGCAAATCTGAAGGTGAATACTCGATCCTGGTGAACAGGTTGAATGAAGCCGTCTGCTTCCATCTTGTCGAGAATCTTTTGTCGAGATTTGGCTTGCTTGACTAGATTGGCATATGTACCTGCGGAAGCGATGAACTTCTTGATATGCGCAATTTCGTCCTGCTGTTTGACGTATGCCTTCTGTTGATTCGTTTCCTGCTCAGATCGTGTCTTGATGTACGAGTCGTAGTTACCACCGTAGTACATCAAAGACTTTTGTCTCATATCGATCATGTTTGTGCAGACACCATTCAAGAAATCCATAGAGTGCGAAACCAATATCAGTGTTTTGTCCCACTTCTTCAAATACTCTTCGAGCCACACACATGCCTCGAGATCCAAATGTGCGGTAGGGTCATCGAGTAGGAGCAGCGATGGCTTCACGAACAGTGCTTTGGCTAAAGCGACTCTCATCCTCCAGCCACCTGACATGTCCTTGGTCTTCTTATTGATTGTCTTCTTATTGAAACCTAGACCAGTCAGAATCAGGGATGCCCTGACTTCGAAAGTGCTTGGGTCCATGGCTTCTGATCTTTCGTAGACGTCCATGAGCTGGGGCGATTCCGGGCCGTCTTGTTCCAGAATTTGCTCGGCGAGTGTATCTAATCGATCCACTTCTTTCTGCGCCTCCTTAACAACCCATTCTAAAGCACCCTGATCTGTGGGAGGCGCACCTTCGTTCAATAGGTAAATATCGACGTGGTCGGGGAAGGGGTATTCGCGCTTATCAATCGCCTTGAGCAATGTTGACTTTCCACAACCGTTTTCTCCCAAGAGTCCATATCTGCGGCCATAATTGATTTCGAGTGTAGAGTCTGTAATTAAAACCTTGCCATGGAACACAAGCGATGTGGAAGTGATCTTGACATCTTTGCTCGCCTCCATGGAAGCCAAAACACCAGTGGTAACCCGATCGGAAAGACCGAATTTGTCCATTTGTTCGCCCAACTGTCGGACCTTGTCCATCTTCTCACCGTCTCCGGCCTCCTCGTCTGCGTCGACCATTGGTGGGTCATCGTCACCGTTTACCGAGGAAGCCTCGCTGTTGACTTGTGATGCAGACTTCGAAGTGGCTTTCGATGACAACTTGGATGCGGCGGTCTTGGGCTTCTCTCCCTTCTCTGCGGCCTTCTCAGCCTTCTTAGCCAACCGAGCGGCCTTCGATGATGAGACAGGCATAATGAAGGATCTAGTCGAGAACAAGGGAAACAATCTATGGTCGTGGGACTCCGTAAAATTGGTGCCCAGCCAGAGAGGGGCAGTTTGCGCTTTTAACGGAAAAAACAAGTCAGTATTCTGCAATGCAGATTCTGCAAAGCCTCGAATGATATTTGTGTCGGCGAAAACAGAGCGGACCACGAGTACCGCTTTGTGTTTGGAATATTAACAGAATGTTGGGGCAAAGGGATGTGACTCTCTTTGCTGGACAACTGCAAAATTCAGAACTTTCGTTCTTCATGCCGGGGACAACGTCATTGGTGCTTAACACAAACAGCCCCACGACGAACATCGTGACGCGCTATAAGCCTAGCTTCGGACGGCTCTTCATCGGGATACGCGCTCAATGTGTCACGTGAGTGTTCGTAACGAGCTCGGAAGATATGCTCATCCTTTCTAACTTGTCGTCAGGTGTGCTTCTGGCTATTCTCGTGCTGGTCTTCGCAGTCATGCTCGGTATGATATTCAGCCCTAAGACAAACGGCCTCAAGAACCTCGATACTCCTCGAACAGCGGAGCTCTATGTGTCCGCTGCTGCTGACAGTTGAGTACGCGTGCCAGCTATCTGTGCCGAAGTCTTTCTGCCTAGAACTACATAATCGTTCAGCATACGAGTAAGAATGAAGTGTCACGGTATGAGAGATTCGAGAAACTGTCGTTTCCATCTGTCGGACGATCATCGTGGCATGGTGTACTTGCTGAAGCACGATTCTGAAATCCAGCAGTCCGTTCTACGCGTGCAAGACTACAGGAAATCGTTCACCTCTAGACACAGTATGGCATGGTACACTGACCCTTCTGTCGTGCAGCGTCGCCTCCGTCTGATCGTTTGAACTGATTGGCAATGCGCAGCAGAAACTAAAACTGACCAACAGAATATCTGGCTTGGACGGACGTGATGCTGATGTTGTTGGGGTATTCGTTGACTCGCCCTAGGAACTTCTCTAATGTTGGTACTCGCACGGTCGTGATACAAATTGGTCACCACTCAACTCTACCCCGGACTCTGGCTTCTCTTGGCCTCTGACAATATTGAGAAAATCTTTCTTTGTGCATATCTCTGGATTTCATGGCTCTACAACAAAACACAACGTCACTTTTGTGAAAATTGTGAACACCAAGCTCCAGACGAAACCCGACCTATCGTACGAGTTTTCACGTGGGTGTCTAAGCACGATTAGGATGCATCACTATATAGATGTATAGGATTTTGCAACCACTAAAGGCCGCAGGCTACATCTTGGGAAATTGCCTAGGTGTTGATAACTTTCACAGTTCGACTTAGCATTATGTATGACCTCTAGATTAGCAAGAGACACGACTCGGGTGCGAGAGATTGGAGGCTGAATCAGGACCAGACTCGATTCCACAGTTTTCGCCCCGAACATTGTCACACGATGTAGAATCTAGCGGTCTTACTACCCATCAGAGATCATTCCCCAAGGTCAACGTCAAGGAGCCAAGACCGGATCCTCTTATTCGAAACTTATCACGCAAATAGTTGCGACATCTCATGAAGTCACACCGTCATGTGTTACTTAGTCCACCACGTTGCCAAGAGCTGTTCTTCCTTGTTCACATCCTTCCTGGTCGCTGGTTAATGGCCCAGCTGGTACACGCATGGTTCATGGATTGCTCTTCTGCACGCAGGACACATTTCCCCGATCAAGCCGTCTGTTTGACTCTGACTACAGTATAACAAGAATTGAGAGCAGTACCTAGTTCCTGATGGACATCTTCCCGACATGCACGCTGTCATTGACCTCCAACACACTGAGTCGTTAAGGCGTACGTTACACAGGTCTCGGCCAGCTACCTGTCTCCACTAAACGGTCATTCCACCCACTACCAGAATTTTCCACGTTGGGAGACGCATCTAAGCGGAAGTTCTGTCAACACGGTGCCGCCAGTCAATGAGCTGTGTACTTCTCCGCCACCGGTTACAGGAGAACAATATTCCTATTGTTACCTGGCTATGGTTCATGAGAAACGATTGATGGAGACAAGAACTAATTGCTCAACGTGAAGCATGGGCAAAGCATATCAACCACCTTATGCTTTCCAGTACGACTGAAAGATTTGTGTACTTCCAGGGGTGGGCCACAGGATCTCTTTAGTCGAGTGGTCCAACACACTAAAAACTCAAAGTATCTGCTTTGTACCATGCTGATCTTTTGCAGCCATGCGTGGCCGTCCTCACCGCTGATGTCGGGAAGAAACATTTGCTGTCAACACAGTCCTTACCATACCACGAATATCGGAGGTTGGGCCAACGAAAGAATCCATGTTCAGCACGGTACCCATAACTATACGTTGTCTTGCATGGTTGAGCTAGTACTTGCATATGCTGTCATGCATCGCTACTTTCTTCTGTGGACTGTTCCTGGAACTTGAGTTTCGCTACGCTCGATATAGATCTCATCAAGGTCGTTCCTGCATAGTATCGCAGCTACATCGGCGAATTTGGTCCAGCGAACGCGCTCCATCCAGCCTCCACGAAAAGATTGGTTGGGTTACAAGACATGCTGCAAAAGTCTCATGCTACTTCCTTGCTAAGCAAGCAACGATGCTCAGATTCGCGATGATCCTGGAACACTGCATATCGCTTTGCAGTACAGGTTCAGGAATGGTGAGCACGATTGAACTTGTTTGTGTGCCAATCTCGAGATGATCCTAAGCTTTGCAAGACAATCCCAAGGTATATAACGGACAGTGGTCCTCCTTGCTGAGGTAGGATTATGAGAGCAATCTTGAACGATCAAGTCATTCGTTTTACCATTACCGACTCTTTCACTCAGTTCAGAAGCATCATGTGCACCACCAGTCTATATCGCATTCTGCTTATGAGCTCAGCACTGAGGTATAACGTTACCACTCTTGCTTCAATGTAATATGCTGACCAGCTACAGCTTGCTTGCCAAAGCAAATCCTGTTGCTCTGTTTCCCCGAGATGACACTACGACCTGGAGTGCTTGGGTCGGCACAGGGTCAACCTCTGTTGGTGGCATCGGTACTTGCCCTACAGCAGGTACCGTAACCAGCTTCAGCATTGTGACAGGTACCTGCACTCAGGTCGGCCCAATTGGTACTACTACCTGCCCTACTTTAGCCACGTCAACCGTTACTGTCACGTCACCGCCCACATGTACTGATAGCAATGGCGCTCCGACCCCATGTGGCAGCGGATCCACAGTTACCGTCACATCACCATCTGAATGTCCAAACTCACTGCCTTCTACCATAACCATTACTCCTCCTCCATGCACTGACAGTAACGGTATTCCTACCCCTTGCGGACAAGGCTCTACAGTCACTGTTACGACTCCATCACAATGTCCAAATTCGGCGATAGCTACAATCACCATCACTACAGCTCCAGTGTGCACTAATAGTCAAGGAGTTCCAACTCCCTGTGGTGGTGCTACCATCACTATCACGTCACCGTCAGAATGTCCTATCACACCACCATCCACGACCACGGTCACAGTATCCCCACTTTGCACTGACAATAACAGTCAGCCCACTTCTTGTGGCACATCCACGATTACCGTCACTACACCAGATCAGCCTTCAGAGTGCCCAACTACTCCAGCAGGCTGTCGAGATGAGAACGGTAGCCCTGTCCCGTGCACTCTACCTCCAGCCACAAGCACAATTACCATTACATCCCCTGTTGGTCCGACTCAGTGTCCAACTCTTCCTCCATACCAATGCACTGATAACAGCGGTCAGCCTGGGCCATGCACAACCACGGTGACCACGCCTGCTGGTGCCACTGCTTGCCCGACACCTCCACCATCTCAATGTACCGATGTCAATGGCCAGCCTATACCATGTACTGTCACGATCACTGGAGGTCCAACCGAGTGCCCGCCTGCTCCTACGTCTACATTCACTGTTACTGCAGGTGGTGAGACAACCACTGTAGCAACTACTATCCGCGAGACGACGACTTTGTCTTGTGCCCCACCAGCAACAGTCACTATTACGGGTGACGTTTATACTACTACAGTCATAGACATCAGCACAAGCACAGTAATCAGCACTATTGCAACCACTGCAACAATAGAAATCCTAGTCCCTGGCCCTACTTCCACAACTAATTTCGCAGAGACAGTGACACAGACAGAGACCAGTGTTATCCCAACCACAGTCGTCGAAACCAGTGTAAGCACCGAGATCAGCACCGTTGCTACCACGATCGTTGAGGTCAGCACGACCACAGTGCAAATCCCAGGTCCAGCAACCGTAACCACGATCATTAGCACTGTGGAAGTGCCCGTCCCGACCACAGTCGTCAGCACTATCGAAGTCCCCATCCCGACCACAGTAACCTCTCTAACCACCTCTACCATTGTCTCAGTCTCCACGGCCCCAGGCACAACAAACATAATCACAGCACCATGCACCTCAATCAGCATCAGCACTACCACCACCACTAAGACCGTGAGTCCAACAGCGACTTGGGGCAAATGGCTCGGGGGCTGCAGAAACTAGCCAGACCGCCCAGTAAGGATCCTGTGCCAAAAAAGAAAAGTGATGTTACGCAACGACAAGGACGGATTTATGGGTTCGCCACGAAGCGATGATTTTTAATGACCGATACACGACACCGACTTATGTCTTTCCTTTCCCTTTCACTTCTATACATAGGTAGCGATGCGGTGTACAGTGCACAGCATGTCTCACATTGGTAGACTACCGGTTCCGTAGCTTGTTCTGACGAAATAAAAATGATGATTGATGAGCTCAGATTATTTTTCTCCTGCTCTTGTTTGGAGGTCTCCTATCGTTTCAGTGAAGACTAATTTATCCAGTGTATTGTCATCGAATTGAGGCAGGTCTCATCCGTGGTGCGACCATCAATATGAATTCCAGCAGTCCTTGAATGCCATGTAACAGCTGCAACTAACACAACTTTTGACCAAAGGGTTTCTGTTGAAGAAGTATAACGTGATACAGCATTATTATCTTCACTAACACCACAGGCAGTACAGTATAAGCCACCGATATTGCACCTGTCACTACTTTTCCAAATTCACAAGGTCCCCACCGCCAGCTGCCAGTTGCAGATATTTCCCGATTTTTATGTATTCCAACATCAAAATCATAAAAACGCCAATCCATACTCTGACATATGCTTTCCTGAAAGTTGCCCAGCACCAAAATTTTTCTTGCAACGCCATCCGCCAGGAAAATGCTCCTGCGGCTGCCAATATGCTAAAATGTGTTAATGTTTGTCTCGTGGTATTAGTGTGTAATCGAATTGTTGAACTGCGTGTCGTTCGTAGTCGTGATGTGTAGCATCGAAAAAATACAGTTCTTTGAAGCTATCGAAAGTACGATGTGGGTTCGTTGAAGGGCCGGCCAACTCAATCTTTTGCAGGAGTAGCTGGAGCCGTACTCATTGCTGATGGAGGTGCTCTCGAAGGTGTAGGCGAGACAATAGTGGTGCTTGGAGCTTTTGCTGGGGTTTTGGAAGGCGTGCTCATTGAAGATTCCTTCTTGAGACCACGAATAACGCCTTCTAAGCGTCTTCGTTCTTCTTGCTCGGCCTTTGGAAGTTAGTATGAGTCGAGCACAGGAATTCATTGTATGCTTACCTTTATCACCTTCAAGCTCTCAGCACGACTATCACGCATCATCTTCTTGAATTCGCTCTTCAGCACCATCGTACTAGTCGTCTCGGGTGGCAGATTGCCTGAATTCTTTACTCCAATCCATTTGACTTGATCTTCGTTCAATTGGGCTTTGAGTGAATCGCAATGCGCACGTAATTCGTCAACCGTTGCTTCTAGCCGGTCCCGTTCTTTTTCAGCGTCAATGTTGGCTTTTGTCATGACTTCATAATCCTCAATTGTATCCTTGAGCTCCTTCTGCAAAGAGTTGACCTTGTTTTGCAATTCGGCACTACCAACACCTTTGGTTTCGTGAGCTTGAGAGAGGAGGTCGAGTTCTTGTGTAAGCTCGGTATTTCTGGCTACAAGCTCATCAATTTGTTTCTTAATGTCAGGGTTCATCGAAACATCAGCCGCACGTTGGGCTCGACTACCATAAGCGCTGTCCAATTCTGCACGAGCCATGGTAAGCTCTGTTTGAGACTGCACAACTTGAGTTTCCATTGACTGCAGCTCCTTCTGTAACGCCTCGAGTTCTTCGTTTTTCTGTTTCAATTCTAGCTCGGCTTGATCCTTTGTAGTGGTCGCATCGTTTAGCTGTCGAGTATGGTGCTGGAGTTTGAGCTCAAAATCATTCTGCATTTTAGCATGGTCCGCTTGTAACTCAGACAGGGTGTGGTGCTGCAATTCGAGTTCTTGTATCAATTTAGCTTCGCTTTCTTTCCTAGCATTCCTTTCACTTTCAAGCGCTTGATTGTCCTGCATGGACATCTGTTTTTCTGATAGCTCTTCGCGGTGTTTGGCCTGGTCAAGTTGCTCCATCAATAGATTTACTTGTGCTTGTGTCTGCTGCATCTCTTTTTCACTCATAGCCTGCAGATTCTTTGCCTCTTCCAATTCTTCAGTCAGATCTCGGATATGAGCATCACGTTGCGCATCTGATTTGGAGTTTAGCTCTCTTTGCTGCTGTATCTGTCTTGTGAGAATGTCCTTCTGCTCTAGCAAAGTGCCTACTCGCTGGTCTAGGCGGTCAAGCACCGTGGCAGAATATGCTAATTGTGATTGTAAATCATCGCCCTGTCGAGGATCCTGTTCTATAATCGGACTCCTGCTTACCGAGTTTGTGCTTTCTAGCATGCCCTCAAGTCTGCTTGTAAGCTCATTGAGCTGGTCAACCGAGTCCTCGTGCGAGTCATGTACTACTGACTGCTGAGCAGTACTTAGAGCTTCAAGACCCTGCGCGAGATAGGTCAAGTGCGCTTGGATCTGAGCTCCTAGCTTTCCCTGCAGCCTTCCGTCATTCGCTTCTGGGGGAGGCTCGAAGTACTCAGTAAGGGCGACCTGCTGTAACATACCGTGTACCTGGGTATTGATGGTATGCAGCCGCAGAGCGACATCTTCGATAGGCTGGATGTCACGAGTCAATCTACGACTCGCTCTTGAGGTAGCTGCATACTCATGTACATAGTCTGGGACCTGGTAAAGGCTATTTTCATCGAAATCGCTTGTGCCGTCCGACCTAGACATCCTGCGCGACTGGCTGGCCATACTTTCTGGACTTCTCGGTAATTCGTTCTTACGTATATTCTTCTTCAAACCTCGATGAGTGAATTGCAGTATACCAGCAGTATGTTGCATGATCCGCGCATCCACCTCCTGTAACCTTGTCTGTATGATAGTGACCTCTTGCGCGAGGTGTTCCAGCTTCTCGCTGCTGGCACTCAAATCCTCATTAGGTGTGGCAGTACTACTAGGTTTTCTGCTGAATATGCTCGATTGTCGTTTTGCCCGATCGTTCGAAGTAGGAGGAGTGAGTTTGTTCATGAGCAGTCCTGCCTCGTGCATTTTTTTCTCCAGTGCATATTGTCGCTTCGCACCCTCGACCTTTTTTCTCAGGAACAGCCGTTCTGTTTTCAATTGCTCCAACTCTTCGAAGGAAAGTATCTCAAATTCTTTACTGTCATGAATCGCGGTTTCCATCAGTAGGTGCATCGAAACAGGATCGTTGACGTTGAGCATGGTGGAAGCACGCAGCTGCTGCGCCGGTCTCTGGTCGAACCTCTGTTCGTATGGCATGTATGCGCTCATCTGACTGAGCATTATGTGGGGAGTTCCATTTCCATTTCCATTTCCATTTCCATTTCCATTTCCATTTCCATTTCCATTTCCATTTCCATTTCCATTTCCATTGACGTAGAACGGATGCTGTGGATGAGCAGGGAGAGGTGATTCCTCTGCCGGCCCTGGCCCGCTGTAGATGGAACTCGGGACATAGCGACTTCGGGTGTCATCGACACTGGGAGTGGTCGAATTCCGAATGTCGAAATTAAATGCCTGCATGTTCGATGCTACTTTCCTGCTCGATCGTCTTAGGTCTGCTGCACACTGGTGACATTCGAATCTCTATCTTCTTGGCTCGAGCATGATCATGGCATTCAACTACGAGTCTTGCAAACGTCGGTCAGTACCTGCAGCGGTGATGTCGGCACTCTGATTATGCAGTGGTCTTCTTCGGAGGTCCGTAAATGTGGTGATTGAAGCAATTGATGTGCCGGATGGTGGTCAGCTGAGCACAATGCGACTCAAGTAGTGGTAAGCCAAATATCGGGAAGCGACAAGGAAGTCATCCTAGACTCTACAATCAACCAGTGCTTGAATGTTGGCTTGAGGACTGACTGCCGTGAGCATGGCCCCCTAGACAAGACGTGTCCAGGCGGGAGCACGTTCTCCTGGTCCCGCCGCAGGAACCGATTCGGCGCCAGTATCAATGCTAGCGCCAGATTCCGAAGCTTGATCAGGTCTCTAACCTCCATCAAGTCTAGGTCGACACTGGCACATTCCATCCTAGACCAATCACGAAAATGAACGAGTTGCATAAAGTAAGCTCAAGCCTGACCTCGAGACTTGTGCTTACTGTATTCAGGAGCTGACGTGACCATATACGCTCAGCAGGTACTATTCCCGCCTGTCCAGCAATGGGTATGATCAGACAATCACGATTTTGCGTCGAGCAAAGATATCGTCTATTAGATTACGGTGAAACATGACATCAAGGAAACGATAGTCAATTCCTAAGGCTTAGGATCGACTCGACTCGGAGAGCCAAATGACGCCAATTCTTGGTAGGCTCCAGGTGCTCTAAACGTCGCGGAGTCACGCTTCCTGGACATTGACGCTGCCCGCGTCGATGGTTGAACACATTACACCTTGAAGATGCGATACGTATGAGCGAAGGTGGTAAACACATCAACACGGACGTGCGAGCTCGTCAAAGAGTTCAGGAGAAACCAAGACCACCGTCTCTTATACAAACGACGAACCCGATAAATACAGATACATAAGCTATGTGTACAATATGAGTAAAAGTGCTGTAATCCATGTTGATCCGACGATGGACACAGGTCGTGCTCCGGCAGACAACCGTGACGATGCGGCCTCTACCACGAATCTGAGAAGGACCATTACACGGACGCTATCAACAAACTCTCAGATACAGTTCAAAGTCTACAGACGACGATTCTTTGGCCTCTTCCAGCTCATACTGCTCAATATCGTGGTCAGTTGGGACTGGATCGCTTTAGCACCAGTATCAACAACAGCAGCAACATATTTCGATACCACAGAAAGTGTCATCAATTGGTTGTCCACAGCCTTTCTATTCGCGTTCGTCATCGCTACCCCATTCACCTTTTGGGCATTGGCCAAACATGGCCCAAAGATGTCTATCGTGATATCTTCCCTCCTGCTGTTGATAGGAAATTGGATAAAGTATGGAGGTGCCAGGTCCAATACATTCAGTGTTGTTATGTTTGGCCAGCTACTCATTGGTTTTGCTCAACCGTTCGTCCTGGCTGCTCCGACTACATACTCAGACTTGTGGTTCAGCCCTGCTGGACGCACAACAGCAACAGCTGTAGCGTCTCTAGCAAACCCCTTTGGTGCAGCTCTTGGTCAGCTCATATCGCCTTTTTGGGTTTCTGATCCATCTGACATTCCTTACTCTATCCTCTGGGTCAGTATAATAGCCACAGTTGCGACCATTCCATCCTTCTTCATCCCACGGAAACCACCGAGCCCTCCAGCACCTAACTCTGGCCCGATCGCTACCCTGGATCAGACGTCGACGAATTCGATCAAAGAAGATCTGAGGGTACTGTTGACTTCACTAGAATTCTACCTTATCTTCATACCATTTGCTGTGTACGTGGGCTTCTTCAACGCGTTTTCTAGTCTCTTGAACCAGATCCTGGAGCCATATGGTTTCAGCGAGGACGACGCCGGCATAGCAGGTGCCGTTCTCATCGTCGTCGGCCTGGTCACAGCAGCAATCACCTCACCCCTGAACGATAAATACAAATTCTACATTTGGTTCGTGAAGATCTCGGTACCGCTGATTGCGCTTAGCTACCTGATCTTTATCTTTGCTCCGCCGACAAGGAGTATACCCTATGTTTACGTCGTCTGCGCTCTGTTGGGATCCGCTTCGTTCGGTCTGGTACCAGTTGTCTTGGAATTTTTGGTTGAGATCCTGCACCCATTGAGTCCGGCTGTAGGTAGTTCTCTGTGTTGGTCAGGCGGACAACTTCTTGGAGGGTGTTTCATTGTGATAATGGATGCGCTGAAAGCTGGCGACAATGGCAGACCAGCTGGCAATATGAAAAGGGCTTTGATTTTTCAAGCTGTCGTAGGATTGGTGGCGATGCCGTTACCACTGTTTTTAGGGCTATTTGGCAGACAAGGAATGGTTAGATTGAAGAGGTGGGAGGCGGAAAAGCAAAGCAGTAGTGAAGTGGATACAGAGGCAGAGGCAGATGTGACGAGATACTGTGATAGTCCGTCGGAGACCGAGATACAGTGATGGGGTGAGGCCAAAGACCACAGTATTGGTATTTGAAGAGCGCGGGAAGCTTGACCACGAAGTCATGCGGCTGTCGAACACGTCCCACCACCACCCTCATGCGCATTACCTCACTCAGGGATAGCTGGGAAGTTGGATATCATTACGTTGTAGTAGCGCTGGTCAAAGCGCTACAGTCATATTGGAAACTGCAAGCTTGACATCACTGTTATGCATGATATAACTCTTCATACGGGAGCGTCCAGATGATTGCAACAAAAAGATGCCGCAACAAGCGCGAGGTTCAACGCAACTTCAAAATTCTATTTTTCGTACGCATCTGCTTCTGTACATTGGAGCCATTCATATCACGGCACAGGCTGAAGACTTTCGGGCTCCATGTTGCCAGCTGCCTGACTCGTTTTGATCACCGCAACACTCGGTGGGAGGGAAAATGTTGTCTTTGTGGTGTGCGATCGCGATCGTGGCTCACTTGAGGATTTTAAATAGCTTGGGCGCGGCACATGCTGTGGCGCAATGCGTGAGGTGGAAGACTAGAAGACTGTCAGCAGGCCAAATTCACATAGGGTGACAGTCAACTCACATTCTTCAACACAATCCTCTTTGGGACCCTTGTAGTTTTCATCTTCATGCTGAGCAGTGACTCGCTCGACACACTCCTCGTAGTGATGCTTGTAACCGATACATTGGGCTGATCGAGCACATTCTGTAACACGCATTAGTCAAGCTCAGGACAAGCACCCCAGAGACGCTCTGCATATTCAAGAACACGCACCTGCTTCTAGCTTTGGCTTGGGGTCTTCTGGCTCTTCTTCCTCTTCCTCCTCCTCTTCTTCCTCTTCATCGTCACCTCCATCTGCTTCCTTCTCATCGTCGCCACCTTCTGCCTGTTCGTCGCCACCTTCTTCTTTTTCCTCTGACTTCTCTTCGCTCTCACCCTCACCCTCAGCCTGACTTTCGTCCTTGCTCTCCTCCTCGTCTTCAGCAGGAGCTTCGGCGTGTACGTCTTGCGGCCATGGCAATGACTCTAGGATCTCCGAAAACCACTCGGTAACACCCATCTTGACTAGCTGCGTCGTAGACGAACGGTCGAAGCTAGGCTGATGGTAGCGAACGTGGATGTGAATGGGTGAGGTGTTTATCGTGGCTGGCAATTGCGAGTTGCAGCTTCCGAAAAACGAGCAACTAAGCTAGCGTGCTGATTGGTCGAAGCTCCCCTGAGTCTGGACTTGGCAACACGTCCTCCACTTCCTCAATCCTGTCTCTATGTTCACCACGCACCATCGACCACATCTTCTTTACTGAGTCGATGCCCTCTGCGCAGCTTGTCGCTTGCCAGGAAGTATGCACATTCTCATAAGTATGCTTGGACCTATGGGAAACTATAACTGTGGGTCCTCACTATCGACGTTCTTTGTGCAAATGAGGAATGTCTGTGTTCAGCGACCAGCATTCCTCTCACGATGTCAGTTGGCGAGTTGGTTGATACAGCTGTCGAGCACGGTCGCCGTGACTGCACAGATCATGTGCTGAATTCGTTGTTTTTCTGACCTTGATACGGTTGCGGCTGCACTTGCATTACAACATGTTTAGAACGTTTCTATGTTGACAACACAGTCCTCGATTGCCGTGTAGCTATACAGCTTCGGTATTGCCATCTCATAAGTGCAGTCTGAATCTACGAAGGTCCTAACAGAAGATACAATGCAGTGGCTGTCTTGGACAATCGCATTAGCCAGCTTACAGATTACCCTCACCAATGCACAAGCAGGGAATTCTGCAGCCCTGGCAGCGGCCAGCGCAGCCGCTGGTGTGAACGTAGCTAACGTTCCAGAATGTGCGGTAAGATAAGTTACCATCGCCAGATTGTATCGGTTAGCTGACCACCACCCAGCGAGTGTGCCTAGCCAATTCGACACAGTATGCCACCGACTGCGCGCAGATCGATGTGAAGTGCTTGTGTACAAGCTCGAATTATGTTAGCGCCTTGTCTTGTTGTCTAGCTACCAATTGCAACAATGAGGACCAGCAAAGTACGTCACTGAACTCTGAGACGAGAAAATGGTCACTAACACGATTCAGCCGCCATACAGTTTAATGTCCAAGAATGTGCAGCCGTTAACTCATCAGCCCCTAACTTCGTGGGATGCTCCCCTTTCAGTCTGACAACTGGCGGTACAAGTGCCAGACCTGCTTCTACGGCGTCAACAGGTGCAAGTGGATCGACATTGGGAGGTGATCTAGCGTCCATACCCACAGCGTATACAAACACAAGGATTGGCACAGCTAGCTTCGGAGGAAATGCACTGCTCACCGGCTCGTGTACTGTTCCTGTGTTCGCACAAGTGACAGAAACATCTGGTGCGGTTCTCCAATTTCCGCAAGTTGGGTGTGCCTTGAATCGAGGCAATTGCTGTCCCTACGACCCCAGCGAATTTGCAGGGTTGACCAAATGTCCTTCGGATTACACTACAACCGCTGGAGCATGTTGTCCAAAGTAAGTTAAAGCAATACCGGAGGTGAAGATTTCAACTAACCACGAGCAGCGGATATTCGATATACTCAACCGCTATCGGCGCGGAAACGCCGTGTTATTCGAAGCCAAGTCAAACGTATCTCCCCGCTTCGACAACATCGGACGGCCAGACAACGCTGATTACGGACACTCTCTTCAGCAGGAGATATACTTTGACCAAGCCTGCGGGTGAACAGTTTCCTAAAGGTGCCATTGCTGGCATTGTGATAGGCGTTTTGGTCGCTCTTGCTACTCCTCCTCTGATTGTGTTGTTTATCCGCCGCATGAAGACGAAGAGTGCCAATAAATCAGAAGGTGTAGAAAAGGACGGAGCTGGTGCAACATTCCCTTCAATCGAGCCCACATTAGACGCGAATCAGCAGATCAGTGAAGTGGCAGCTTTGTCGCCTCAAGAGCTTGCAAGTCCTGACTCAGGTATTCAAACGCCAGCAACGTACAAGAGCATGCCTTTCCAATCACCGTTTGTCAGATCACCACCGGCATATGAGGCTCCGGCTTCAGTACCTGTTGAAATGCCAGGAAGCATTTTCATGAACGAACATCATCCAGCATATACAGGCTCACAAACAGAGTTGACGCCCCGGACACCGCCTAGAAGTCCTCCACACTCTCCTTCACAGACCGCAAGCACAAGGTCACCAGTGCTGTCCCCCTCATCTCCCTTCAGGACAGATAGTCCTTCGGATACCAACACGTTTATCGTTACGCCATTAGGTTCCCCGAGATTTCGGGAGGACATGACATAATGCTGCGTGTTTCATAGCAACGATATAGTTCTACTTTCTCAATGTAATAGCTTTATATCTGTTGTACTACTACTCCTACAGACCTCGTGCTTGCCGCGATGGGAGGTTGCCGGTAAATTTACCTTACGTAGGAGATACTCGTGGCAGCTTAATGTTGAATCTGCAAAGGCAGCAAGATCGCGGTAAAGGCATATTGAGTGGGGCGATCGGAAGGCGAAATGTCGATTCAACCCGAGTGGCCACCAGCAAGTGTGAGAAATGGTCTCCGATACTTCTGGAACTCAATATCGTCCTCGCGTTCGCTAATATCGATTATATCACATTCATCACTATCTTCGTTCAAGCGCTGTAATCGTGTCGTTCAGAAGAGCTGTTTGCGCCTCCTTGCGCAGTGGCGATGTCGTTTTAGGTTTTCACTAGGTAGCAAGCGATTCGTTCATTCTGTCATTGCCTGGTCTTTCTTTATTCATTTCGCGGCCTGGTGCCGCCTACACTCTAACGATGGTGTTGTTACCTGCAATCAATGCTTTACCTGTAAGAAATACCAGATCTTCGATGAAGGCAAATACCTAACTACTATCTTCTAGAGCGCATCTGCAGCCCTTGCGCCTGATGTGTGGCAATCAGTTCAACACAGTCTCCCATCTCTGAAGAACATCCGCAAGCAAAGGCTCTCTCGCTCGGTTTCAACAAGCAGTAAACCAGGCGAAATGACGACTCCGAGGTCGTTGTCGCAGATCGTGAGTAGCAACAGGTCTTCAGTTAGGTCAGCAGCTCACAGAATCCAGGTCAATCACCGTCCACATCTTCCGGACTGCCTCGCCTTGACCCCAATGAACAGCCTGCGACCACTGGCGACGCGGCACTATTCGACTACAAGATTGCCCTCGACATTTGTAGGACTGCGAAGTCTCTCCTCTCAACCGACCGATGTATCGAGGAACGCATCGGCACCTCTGTCCAGGCCGAGCTCGTCATGTTCCTTCAGTGCATGCACGACCTTGCCATCTCTACTACTCGGACACCAGAGGCGAATGTCCCAACCTCTAGCATCCCAGATACGTGCTTTCTCGAGTACTCCTGCATCATGGAACCAGAACCAGCTTGCTCATGCCGAACGCACTGCTAATAACAACCCTACGAGCGCTACCGCACAAGGAACATTCTACACTGCCCTCCTCCGAGCAAATATGCCAAAACTGGTTATTGAACGCTACGAGACAGGAAGATATGCTAGTAATGCTGCCTGCGATTCCTCCTACCTCAAGGCGTTACAACTGACCGGCAGTACACCGGCCAGCAACTTCGCGCTGGGTCAACAAAGCAGTGGCTTAAGCTCAGACAAGTTGCAGGCTGTGGGGCAAGCAATAGCTGGTCAAGTCAAAGGTGGCCAGATGGTCCGTCCCGGCAACACTGCTGGCACGGGTGCAAAAGAGGCACCTCTGTATGTCGTGGTAGAAGAGTCTTGGGGTTCCACTATACTGAAATGGGTGAAGACTCTCCTTTGGGTTGGCCTTGCTGGTTATTTCATGCTTGTGATCCTGACCATGGTCGTTGAAATGACTGGCAATTTCCGGACACGTGCAGGTCAGAGCAACGAGGTTCAGCCGCAGCACCAGACTGTTCGATTCACCGATGTTCACGGCTGTGACGAGGCCAAGGAAGAACTGCAAGAACTTGTCGAATTTCTGATCAATCCAGAACGTTTCAATCAGCTCGGTGGCAAGCTGCCTAAAGGTGTTCTCTTGACCGGTCCACCAGGTACTGGTAAAACTATGCTTGCTCGTGCAGTCGCTGGTGAGGCAGGTTGCCCCGTCTTCTACATGTCTGGTTCGGAATTCGACGAACTCTACGTTGGTGTTGGTGCTAAACGTGTACGTGATCTCTTTGCACAAGCTCGAAACAAGGCACCTAGCATCATCTTCATCGATGAGTTGGATGCTGTAGGTGGCAAGCGAAATGCAAGAGATCCAGCATATGCGAAGCAGACCCTCAACCAGCTTTTGACCGAATTGGATGGTTTCAGCCCAAGTACTGGTGTCATTCTTATTGCGGCGACCAACTATCCGGAAGCTCTTGACAAAGCACTGACTCGACCTGGAAGATTCGACAGACGTGTAGTTGTCCCACTACCAGATGTACGAGGCCGTATGGAAATCCTAAAGCATCACATGAAGAACGTCCCCATTACTGGTGATGTTGAAGTCACGAATCTAGCACGAGCAACCAGCGGTATGTCTGGCGCCGATCTTGCAAACTTGGTCAACCAGGCTGCAGTGCATGCATCTCGAATGAAGTACAAGAAGGTTGGACCTATGGACTTTGAATGGGCCAAGGACAAGATATTGATGGGTGCCGAGGTCAAGTCGAGAATGGTACGTGAGAAGGACAAGATCATGACAGCCTACCACGAAGCTGGACATTGTCTTGTCAATCTTTTCACAGCCAACACAGATCAGCTTTACAAGATGACTATTATTCCTCGTGGTCAAGCACTTGGTGTCACACACATGTTGCCTCCTATGGATGAAGTCAGCAGAGGCTACGACCAATATATCGCTCACATCGATGTGGCCATGGGTGGTCGTGCAGCTGAAGAACTTATTTTTGGAGCAGAAAAGGTCACGAGTGGAATCACTTCCGATTTGTCGTCGGCGACACAGATAGCCCACCATCTCATCACGAGATGTGGTTACTCGAAAACATTGGGTAATATTGACTACAGCCAGGATTATGACAAGCTCTCAAGTGATACAAAGCAGCAGATCGAAAGAGAGGTGCGCGAGCTCGTAGAGGGTGCAAGACAAAGAGCGGACAAGCTTCTTCAAGATAAGAGGAAAGAGCTTGAAGCTCTGAAAGACGCGTTGTTGGAATGGGAAACTCTCGATAAGGCGCAAATTGAGAAAGTGCTAAGGGGTGAAAAGCTGGAAAAGATTGAAGTTGAGTTAAGGAAGGACGATGATAATAACAATAACAATGACCCGCCGAGGGGGAATGCTCCCCAGGAGAAGAAGAGGAAGGAGACGAGTCAACCAGGAGGACTTGGTATAAAACTACCTGATGTTTTGTTACCTCCAGGAGCAGGCCCGAGAGGAAATGAGCCTGAGGCGCCGACGAGAAACGCCAGTAGATGACAGTGATAGATGTCTAGTTAGTTCTTTTGTGGTAAATTGAAAGCGTCCTGAGCCATTAAGGTGAACTACTTTTCTCCGTGTAGTTTTCCTAAAGCCCCGTGAAACCTGACGTGTCCACGGCAAATGTCAGGCACCCGGGCAATGCGGCTGGGATCGCTCAGCTGATGCCGATCTCATTGGGGAAGGGTCAAGGGTGACGTTGCGCTGCATCTCAAGCCACGAATTGCTTGCGTCGCTTGCCCAAAAAGTTTCTTGGGACTGGACAGGTGTGCAATATATCGCGAACACGAGCGCGGTCGTCGTTGCCAGCAGTATTCCCGAACATGATCGCACTAAATTGATCAAGCGCTCAAACGCCTTATCCTTCACTCGTTACCTGAAGCAACCTATAGAGCCAAGCTATACAATTCCTCCCGCTTAACACAGTCTCACCATATACTATTCCTACGACTTTTAGAGAAAGCTCACGATGGCTAGCAAACAGCTGTCGACTATTCGCAAATGGGTCCTCTCCTCGCCGCCCGCCGAGTGGGCTCTCAATCAACTTCGTGAGCTCTTAATAGGAGCCATCAAGCAGGGCGAAGTCCCCAGACATGTGGCATTCGTGATGGACGGAAATAGAAGATATGCACGAAGTCGTAGGATAGAAACAGTCGAGGGTCACAACCTAGGCTTTGAGGCTCTGGCTAGGGTGCGCAAGTTTGTCCTTGGCCATGTACTCGCTAACAACAAGATAGATCTTAGAGGTCTGCTACAAATCAGGCGTCCACACGGTTACCATCTACGCCTTCAGCATAGAGAACTTCAAGCGCAGCCGATACGAAGTCGACGCCCTGATGGATATGGCAAAGATTAAGCTCACTCAGCTTTCGCAACACGGTGAGCTGCTGGACCGATATGGTGCCAGAATCCGAATTCTAGGCCAAAGAGAGCTCCTGAAGCCGGATGTACTGGAAGCTATGGATCGTGCTTGCGATATGACTAAACATAACACCGAGACTGTGCTAAATGTCTGTTTTCCGTATACGAGTCGGGACGAGATAACAACCGCTATCAGGCGGACGGTTCAAGAGTACAGTAAACCAGTGAAGCGTCCACGGACCGAGCAGAAGAGATTGAGTCCATTCACAGAAGAAAGAATTACCCAGACGCTCAAAACGCAACACAGAGATAGCTTTCAAGCAGAAGAGCGTTTGCAGGACCTTGAACCAAAAACACTGAGCTCGCCCTCCTTAAGCTCGGCTTCATTGTCAGACTTCCAGACACGCCTATCACGATCTCAGTCGCTAGATGCAAAAGACCACGACCACGAAGCAGATACATCCTCTGAATCCTCCTCAGCAACAACGAACTTACATTACGAACTCCTCTCGCCTTCATCGGCCTCCTCACCACCTACGTCCTATGCAGGTTCCCCGCAGTCGAAGCCTCAACTCAGACCTTCCAATACCACATCTCCCGAACACTCGCAGAAAGAGCTTTCATCATATCCTAGTCCTGAATCGATCACCTCTGGGACCATAACATCCCATCTATTCACTGCTGATGACCCACCGCTTGATCTCATGATTCGCACGTCGGGCGTCGAACGTTTGTCGGATTTCATGCTCTGGCAGTGCCACGAGGAAACTCGTGTCGTGTTCTTAGATGTATTATGGCCAGAATTTGACCTTTGGCAGTTCTTGCCGGTGCTGTGGGAGTGGCAGTGGAGAGGACGGAAGGAGGAGCAAAGGCGGAGGCTTATAGAGGGAAGACTGGTCTAAAACCTGGATTCGAGTCGTCTTCTTAAATTTTGAGATTGTATAGCGTATAGCGTTGTTAGAAGGCATCTGTAGGCGCTGGTCAGAAGTTTTTTCTTTGTTGAGCGTCGAGCGTGCATATAGAGCATGGAAGAGATCTATCCTTTACCCCTCTCGTTACTGATTCATTTACGTCGTCCTGTCGCGTATCTATTCCACAAATCTACCACAAATGGTAGAGGCAACTAAAGTAAGCATTTTGTGCCATGAGGACTTGAAACACGAGGTGGCTGCTTGGATCGGGACATCTAAGCAAGACCAGTCGGTTAACACGAATAATGAACTTATATCATTGCATCTCAATGAGGAGGAGACATTCGTGCATGGCTGCTTCTTCGACAGTATACCATAAAGGTCAGAGGATTCGCCTTTCAAATCATTCCCAAAGCCCCAATATCTGGGAACCCAAGCAGAGAGATGCGTACCAAGTCATGATCACCCAACGCCACAAGTCCTCGCATCTTAAGCCCCCCCCGAAGCCGTCATCACAGCCCTCTCCCTCACCACTCCTCCACCGCCGTCTCTGCACACACAAAACCCCACTTCCTCTGCTCTCCTCTTTCCGTGTGATCAACAACCCGCATTCTTCCCACCAGGAAACAAATACGGACAAACAACATTCCCATCCCCAGGATGTCCCTCCACACCAACATTCTCACAGTCGAGACCCAAACCAGTAACTTCTTTGTAAATTGGATAGATGTATTTCGACAAGTGACCAAAGAGCAGAGGCAGGTTGAATGTGATACATGCGGTGTTTGCAGGGCCGTAGTGGCATTGCCTTAAACCCCATCACAGTGATTAGCTTAAAATCTTGAGAGAGAGAAAAGATTCCTTCTCTTAGTACTAGGAAGGAAGACTAAGAATAGAGTCTTACCACTCCGTAATCGCTGCCCCCTTCGCTCTCAATTTCTGTTTGAAGAGTCCCCCACATTTACATTTCGGATCTATGCCGTCTTCTGATGCGCTGCCGTCTTTTGGGATGACGATGGCGTAGGAGTTGGAGATGCCGTTTTCTTGCCAGATGCACCAGGCGTCGTCGAGGTCGTAGGTTGGGGTGGAGAGAATGGGAGTTGCGAGGAGGAAGAGGGAGAGTGGTAGGGTTAAGGGATGCATCGTTATTGGTTGTCGTTGTTGGAGTTATGGGTCAGGAGGCAGTTCTTGAGGGTAAATTCGATTATAGGAGTTGCTTCCAAAGGGTATGAAAGATTGAGGATCGGTAGTAGTCCTGTTGGCAGACCGTTCGTTTGCAAAGGTTCGTAATCGTCAGACTCAATGTGAGGCGCTAGTAAAAAGGTATAAATTGAAGCATCATCACAAACACGACTGAGCAGACACCTTCGGTTCTTGGCGCAAACACTCTCATTCATGCCTGCCAGACAGATCTCCTGATTCATGCTATGGCTCAAAGTAGTATCGTTAATACGTCTTGAACTCCGACTCGACCGTAATGGCGACAGATGAGAAATGGGTGCCTCGGAATCGGGAAAATAGCGTGGCTGACAGAGATCAGAACTCGATTGTTTAGTTGTAAATACATCCTCAATGATCAAACTTCGCCTGCTTGTCCTTCAGCGCCATTCAACCCTATAAGCAGAGAAGAGAAGAAAACAAAGGGAAACAGGATCGCTGGCAACAGGTCTCATACGACACAGGTATATCTTTAGCTCTTTTGTACAAATCATTTTAGCACAAACTCCATATCAGTCTCCACTCCGTAACTTTTCCAGCTCTGTTAATGACCGCCGAACAACGATCCAAGATCGCTAGTTTTAGCGTTGTCTGGAAGTACATAGAATGCAAGGGCAATGATGAAGTACATTCCCAAGCATAGTAATCCTTCCAAGTAGTTGGACTTGCCATCCTGGATCAGGAGAATAACCACCAAGCTGGCCAGGAAAAAGGAAACGGTCTCGAAAGTTTCGAAATGTAGAGTCATGGGCTGTCCCATCATCCAGCCAAGGATGACCAAGAAAGGCGTGACAAAGATAGCGATCTGCAAGCTTGAACCAATGGCGACACCAATAGCCAAGTCCATCTTGTTCTTGTAGGCGACAATAACAGCCGTAACGTGTTCTGCAGCATTTCCGACAATAGGAATCAGGATGAGACCAATAAAAGTCTTGGAAATATGGGCTTTCTCGACAATGGCATCAATACTGTCGACAAGGTAGTCAGCGCAAACGGAGACGAGGATAGTGACCAAGACCAAGGCTGCACCTGCAGCCCAGGGGCCGAGGACTTCGGGTCCTCCTTGGTCCTCCTGTTCGCCTTCCGGCTCTTCGAAAAGGTCTGCGTGAGTCTTGAGCTGAAAGAAAAGATATGCAACGTATATCACCAGGAGGATAATCGAGGTGCCGTGTGAAAGAATACTAATCTTTCCTTCTTCATGGTCCCCATCGTCCATAACTGAATAGAGTGTAGCAGGAATGATCAATGATGCAGTTGCGACAGCCATCAAGGAAGACATTGTACTTGCTACGGTCGAGTTGAAGCTTTGTTCACGATATCTCAGACCACCAGCGAAGAAGCAGCAACCAAGGACGAGAAGGATGTTCGAGAGGATGGAGCCGAGCATACTCGATTGAACAATGCGAATCTCGCCATTGCGAAGGGCGATAATGCTGACCTGTTGCTTGTTAGTCTATCACCATGAATGGAGAAGAATATACTCACAATTAATTCGACTGCATTCCCGAAAGTTGCGTTGAGAAGACCTCCAATGGTCTGACCAAGAGGGATTGCCAGCTCTTCTGTAGCAAATGCCAACAACGAGGCCAAAGGGATGATCGCGATGAAGTTGAGGACGAACTGTAAAACTGGATCCCAGTCGCATGCGCCTGCGATTATGCCAATTGGTACAAATACCAGCAACACGTTGACATAGTTCGTCTTCAGCACCTTCCAGATCGTGGACGTCACCAAGGCTGGATATCTCACAGCTGGATTAGGATGCTTGTCATATGGTGTGCCTGAGCTCGTCCTTGTAATTCTTTGTACATGTTGATCGACATGGTTCAATAGAGCAGATCGTTCGTTAGGGTTCGCCGTGCCATTCGGACCATTCTCGACGTCGTTATGGGCAGTAGGTCGCGACATTGAAGCCTTTCGCATAGCACCCTTCAGTCCCTGCGCTGTTCCCGACATTAGTACGACTGACAATGGGATTGCACAGTCAAGCTCGGTGAACAAGGAGTACTGAAAGTTCAGCGGCACAGCCGAGCGAAGAGAAGGGAGTCAAAAGAAGGTTGTACTTACGCCAACGCATTTGTAGCTTCGATTCCTGGTATTTGACCAGTAACCGCTGTCTGGAGAATGCTTGACTTGTGAAATGAAGTGGTCAGTGAGCTTTCACGCCAATGTAGCCAAGCCCAATGACGGAGACACTTGGCACAGAGAATCAAGCACTTCCGGCCAGACAACTATCGATGGCTTCGAAATTGAGGGGAACTATAGTCAAGCTTCTCGATTTGCGCGAAGGAAATAAGCACAACTCGCGTGGACGGTGCAAGTGGTTCTTTGCAAAGTCAGCAAATGATACTGAAGGATGGTCGAGGCAGTGCATAAGCCTCTAGCATTTTGGAAGGAGTGGCATCATGGACGTCTACCAATTAGTGAGCGTCAGTAATACCCATCAGCACTTGGAGACACGTTTTCGTGGCTGCAGCCAATCGAGGTCACCATGGTTATGCACTATATCCCTTGGCCCAGTCTCGCTCGCCGAAGTTCAACACGAACTCAGCCACCTCTTCCACTCGTGCCAAGAGCGTCAATGCAGACACCCGAGATCTTAGCCTGTCCCAGTTTTCGTCTCACTCCGTGCTCCAACAAAGAACCGGTATTGGTGCGATCAATCCAGGTTTCAGGATCTGACCTTCCTCGCACGAACGATGGCCATGGCAGATGTGTAGGTGACTTGTGTGCCTCGCTGGGTGTAGTAACCTCCAGGCATGGCCTTCGTTCCAGATCGCACTACACTTCACTGCTAAATGACAGGTACGTCGCTGGGACCATGTAAGAGGCACACACTGTGATGACATGCTGGTAGCAGAACAGTCTTGTGAACGGAGATATCATCTCCTTAGTGAGTAAGATTAAAGACCATTCCTTACTGCCCGGTCGTCTTACCACGTGGCGGAGGTACAAAGACAAGCGAAGGAGTACCGCGTGGACTGGTTGCCAGCACAAGAGGCTTGTCACATCCAAGCATTTTTATCATGATGTCTTCGTCAGATCCACCTCCCCTTCCTCGACGACTTACAGTACATAAGTCCTTCTTCGATTAGGTATGAACGAATTTGCAGGACCGTTTGGTCTACACAAAGTTAAGGCAGCTGCGCGATTCTGTTTCCTTTTACTACAACACCAAAATCCAAGCCTTACGACGACGACTTCTGAGTATATATTTCAGCTACGGGGATATAACGCGTATAGAGGGAGGGAGCAACGGTCTACCGTGATTTACATTTTGGTATCTCAAGACCAGAAACGAATTGTTCATGGCGAATTGGCTGAACACCACCCTTGAAAACAGGTCTGCCTAGCAATTTCGCCATCATCTATGCAAGGCTATCTCTGAGAACGCCAGACTCAAGCCAGCCGCGAAAATCATGCCGGCGTTATAAAGACTCGAAATGTGATTCCGAACATCATGCAACGTCAATCCTCGTGTTCGTGTGTCTCGTCTTCTATGCAATATATGCCAACTCGTCATTGTCCAGTCGCTCAATGTAGTCCTTCTCCATGAGGATGTCAATGTTCTTCTTGATGTCGGACACCTTGGGTGGAAATCTGTTCTTGACTTGGGTAATGACCTCTTCGACAAGTTGCACGTGGCGCAACTTCTTTCTGCCTTTCATGATACGTACAATGACAGCTTGCAGAAGAAGCTTACGATCCTCCTCAACGGTCTTGTGGGTTTCATCGGATTCTGTCTTTTGTTCAGATTTGATAGGCACATTCAAGTTGACCTTCAACTTCTTGTTCTTGAAGCCTCGGTTCAGGGTGTACTTGGTGCCAGCCTCTGGCTTACCACCTTCTGGTGTGGCAGTGACCACTCTAGCCTTCTGGAAAACACCCATAACCGCTGTATCAAGGATGTCGTCAGAAAGTTGGGTATATTCCTTGATATCAGCGTAGTCCAACGTTTCCTGCTCATTGAAGAGCAATAATACCGCCATTTGATAAGTGGATACCATGAAAGTATATGGTACCTTCCCTTGCTTGACATAATTGGCACGAACCTCTCCCTTGCATAATTGCCACAACCATGTCAGTTTTCGGCCAGTGTGTTTACCGTCGTAGAAGCGCTTGAAAGCATCAATAGCTTCATTGACTTCGGTTGGTGGCGAGAAAGGTGAGTTGGGAGGATTTAAAGGCCAGAAGCTGGTACCCAAGATTTGATATGTCGAGTCAATGGTGCGCTTCTTTGAGCTATCCTCCATGACTTTGTCATACCAATCCTTGTAAGCTGAATTAAGATCCTTCGATACCTGAATGTCCTGGAACATACGTTGAAGCTTGTTGGTGTATTCGAAACCACAAGCCTCCTTCAATTTGCTGATCATGCTGGTTTCGGCATCGTCAGAGACTGAGCTGACGTTGACCAAACGTTTTGCCAGCATTCGTGAGTAAAACTTTTGGAAGACATCTTTGTCCTCAATGTACTTGAATACAACCATTATCTGCAGTAGCAGGTCTTCCAGCTCGGACTCGTCAGCAGCCTTTGCGCCTTTCTTAAGCAATTGGTCGGTGTACTTGGCGAGTAACTCGGGTGAGCGTGAGGAGTTTGATTTGCAAACCTCATTGCGATTCACAAATTCTTTGCAGGCATTATCAAGAGACCGGACAAATTCAGACTCGCCAGTAAAAGCGACGGTAACGAGCTGTTGGTACTTAGAGTGGATATCGAGAAGTGCGTCGATGTATACTTTTGGTTCAAAGTTGTCTCCACTGCTGGCCACCTTGTCGACAGAAGCCAGACCAGCTTTTCGTACATGAGCTTCGAAGCGGTTTCGGAGCGGGTCCAGACCATCCTTTATTCTGGAGAGCAATTTGTACATACGTGTTAAGTCATCGACACGCTCGTTGTCAAGTAGAACTTGGAACTCGTCGCGGAGCAGCAGAGAGTGGTCCGTAATAAGGGCCTCATTGCATGCATCCATCAACTTCTTCATAATATCGGGGTGTAGATAGAGGCCGACACGCTCCTTCTCTTCGTCCAATCTAGCCTCTGCCTTCTTCATGTACTCAACCACGCTGTTCTCAGCAACAAAGAGTTTCGATTCTCTCTGGTAGTAATCTTTGGTAGCTGTGAGGAAAGGAGCTTCGAAGTATCTTCGGTAGACATCGAGAGTAGACTTGGTAGGATCGTTTTCGTCGAGGCCTAAAGATACAAAAGAGTCAACGATGGCCTTGACCTGTAGCTGTTCAATTGTTTCTCCGTTCCTCTGCTTTTCAACCAGTTTCAGCACAGCCTGCATGACTCGCTCCTGTACCTTCTGGAAGAAGTCGTCTTTCCATTTGACCAGATGCAGGGTATAAATGTCGTAGATGTTCTTCTTGCCCTCGTCCATCTCTCGTTTTACCCAGTGACGGTTCAGGTATTTAAACAAGTGATTGTTGTATTTTGCGGCATCGGTATATCTCTTCCATTCTCGAATGTAAAAGGACAAAAGCGCTTCGTCAGTATGAGTATCCGCACGGGCGTTGACCTCTGCCAAGTGCTTGGACAGATATTCACCTAGTTTGTCGTAAATCTCTTGACCCAGTAAATGAGCACCACGCGAGGCGCTATGAGCAGCACCTGCCGGCGATGTGGTCGTAGGTTTCTGGGAGGTGCAAAAGTTGTGGACTCTAGTGTAGACACCCATGTAGGTCTTCATGTCGACTCCTTCTCTCAGCTTCGTCATGACCTTCTCCACGTTCTCCTCTAAGTAAGCCCATGTCGACTCGAGGTTATCACGGCCACGATTGGCAGGATTTGAGGCTGCGACGGGCGCCATGTCTACTGTGAAGGACCGACCGATACCTCTAGGGTGGGAGGATGATGTAAGCCTCTATAGTTTCAGCAAGCGATTGTATTAGCAAGCGTATTTGGAAGTCGCACCCGGGCCGTAGTGCTGCTGTTTGTGTCTTTGTATCGTTTCGAGGAGTAGGCCGGGCTGTTACAAGTGGCGGGCCAAAGATAAATGTATTCTCGACCCTTCGTTCGAAGTAAAAGAACTAGCCACGGGTTGAAGTGAAGTTATTATGTGAGAATTGATAATAGAGATGCGGCGCAAGGCAGGCGCAGAACAGAAGTGTAGCAAGGTATCACTGCATTGAGGAATTAACTTCGATAAACGACCTGGCTTACCGGTGACCGGCAGGAATGATGGAAGTGATACCGTGGAAGCCTGCAGGCAAAAGTCTTGATGCCTGACAAACCCAATCGCTTTTGGCATGGTCGCATCTGAGCGCGTGGTCACGTCATATCCTAAATCGCCTACTGAAACTACTCCACGATCATCACCACGATGTATCAAACGAGGTCAGAGTGTTTTGAGTGTAACAATATCATTCATTGATTGTATCTTAAGCATCTTACAATACGAAGATGTCATTGAAGCCGTTGAGTTCACTCAGAGTCTCGAAGCACTTCGTGCCTGCTTGGAAGCAAATTCCAAACACATCAGTCCAAAACAAACCATTGCTCATATATCATGGCGCCTTCGACAATTCATCTGCCTCTAAAATTGAGTCACACCTGAAATCAGTAGGTGTCGTCGAGCCGCAGTGGAGATATACAATGTACTCTCGGTCACATTTCCACTCTACCTCACATGAAGTTCTCTGTGTTGCAAATGGCTCGGCGAAGTGCTGTTTTGGTCATGAGGATAATCCGGATAGGGTTGAACCCACACTCTCTGCGGGAGATGTCATAATCGTCCCAGCTGGTGTCTCGCATCGACTCTTAGAGGACCTCGGAGGTTTTCAGATGGTGGGAAGCTATCCTTATGGCTTCAATTGGGACATGTGTTACGGCAAGCCAGGAGAAGAAGACAAAGTGAAAGCCATTGCCGGCCTGAGCTGGTTTGAAAAAGATCCAATTTACGGCGAAAAGGGTCCTGCCCTCGACTTCTGAGGCCAAATCATGGAGATCGCGAAGCTGTTCGTTATCCAGGCAAGGAGTGTACGTCTGGAGTGATCAAGCAAGGCATTTTCATCGGGGGTTGATTTGCTCAACAAGTCTGCTAATGTCAGCTTTCAATTGAGGAATACTCAGCGCGGAACGTACCTTAGTATACTGATAGAAAAAGTAAGCAGCCACGCGACCAAAGAAATAAGAAGGACGCTGCTCAAAGCTTCTGCTCTGCGGCAGACTTGGTCAAAGGTGAAGTCTGTGCCTGGTGTTGACCCAATCTCGCAAGGCCCTTGTCCAATCTCGATCGAGTTGAAGGCCAGACTCAGATTAGCTGACTGAAAAACAATAAAGAAGAGGTCCAATAAGACGAGTCGAACCTTCGCGGCCGCTCGTCGTAATCCCAAAGGCTTTGAGAAGTATTCGTCATAGGTGATGTAGACAGTGTAGACTATTGCGACAACATCCACAATGATGGCCATCAAGGCAGATGGATCTTCTCGTTCGTAATTGACGTTGCCTTGACTGACCCTGGCGGCACAATAAGAGTCCCTAGAACCTACTGGCTGCTCAATACATCTCGTGAGGATGTTGTTTTCGTGGAAAATTGAAGCGCCTAGCCCCATGGCTATCGCTGCAAAAGAAATGACAGTAAAGCGAAAGACCAAAGGAATGAAAGGATTACGCATGATGGCAATGTGCAGACGCTGATACCAGGCACGCCTCTTTCGCCGGAAAGCACGATATTTGTCGCTGCCGTCCTCAACATCGTCGTCGTCGTGGTCGGCTAACCAAGGCTTAGAGTAGTCAGTGAAGTTTTCGTTCAACCATTCCGCATCCACCTTCTCGCTGGCGAAGTTCTCTCGAGGGTAAGCACTAGCACGAGCGAAGGAAACCCATCGTGAAGTTGGCTCGCTTCGAGGAGCGCCCGACGAAGTTGAATAGCCACGTTGTAAGTTGGAGGGTGTGTGGTTGTGTGCTGCTACAAGCGCATTGCCAGGAGCATGTGGTATGAGGAGACCAGCTTCCCCGGCTTCTACCACATCGTCCTCATCCGCATCCTGAATCCAGGCTGGGATTGTCCTCACTGGTATACGTTTGATAGGCTCTCGTGCACGTGGAGGTTCAGACTGAAAGCGTGTATTTGGCCTTGCTATGGCTCCTTTTTTGACCGAGTCGGCGCGCTTCTTGCTGGTCGTATGTGTGCCTTTGTGCTTGTTGTCTACCGATGTCGAGTTGACTTTGTTATTTGTAGAATCTACCAATGCGTTGTCGGTCGAGGGAGCCGCCAGTCGACTGTCTTTCTCAGAACTCTGAGTGGCCCCGTGGATCCGAGACTGCGCATGCCATGGAAAGCCGACCTGTGCCATACCCTGCCAACAGGTTCTGGCTCAGGATGGCGTATGGTATTACTGTTATTGCCGATGCGGCATAATGTTGATTTTGAGGAGAAGGAAAAGTCGCGATGATACTGCTCGTCGTTGTCGATGCGTCGTTATGCTGTGTAATACAATTGTACCAAAAGAGAGAATAGGCAAGAGCGCCTCAGCACCGGATTTGCTGGTGTCAGCTGAAGTCAGTAAAGCTGCTCTTGGTGTCTTGTTTCTGGGGAACCTCGTGCGAGATTGTGATTGAAAGACGTTGCTCCGCCTCATTCCCTGCTCAGACCAGCGAATTTGTGGCTAGGGACTCCAGTGTTAGGTGTGGCTTTCAGGCCCAGAAGCAGAAATCCGGCGCAATCTTCGGGCCACCAAATGACGCATCGATTCTAATTTCAAGAATGCGCCTGCACGAGCTGCTGGCACCAGCTATTTGTTTTCAGTTGAGCTTCTTCTGTTCGATTCAATTCTGCCTCATAACTATATGTCTTTATTTCGTCACGATTGCGCAATGAGACAAGCTAGGTAGAAGACAGGCATGACTCTGCTCGTGAACAAACCAGAAGCACTGCTGCTATGCGCATTTTCCTCCTGCCTCTGACGACCAGGCAAGCTCTCGTCTATTGCCAACGCGCAGCGAAACCCGTCTCGGAGAGAACCATTCTCGACAAGATCACCCAGAAGACGACGGACACCTGGGCCAAGTGGGAGACCTTTGAGAAAGGATGGCAGAAGCAGGTCGTCACGTATGGTAATCGTGCTCTACAGCGCATACCGTACCAGGAATGGGGGTTAAAGAGCTTTCCATCCTCGAACGCAAATCTACAGGCCGAACAAATCACGGATGAGACCAAGTTCGATGTTGTCTATCCCGCAAATTTTGTGAAGGAAGCGGATGTCCCCAAAGTGCTGAGCAGGCTTGCTAGAGAGCGCAAGCAGCTGCACTTCAACCGTTTTGTTGGCAGTCTGGTCGCTATACCTTTCACCATCCCTTTTGCCCTGATTCCTGTGTATGTCCTCCAACCAGAACCAAATCGTTGGTTCACACAACTGACACTGTGTAGCATCCCGAATTTACCTTTCTTCTACGTTGCCTATCGTGCTTGGTCGCATTGGAAAGGTACACTGCCCTTAGCCTGGGTCCCAAGCTTACTGACGGCTAACACAAAATAGCATTGAAAGGCTCTGATCACCTCGACTTCATCTTGGACCACCGCTTGTTTCGACCCATAACCACGGACGCTGTCCAGAGTCTCTACAAACGTTTCTGCCCGCATCCAGCTCGGAACTTCGAGTTTGTCACGAGATCGCAGGTCGACTCTGGTGAGGTACAAAAAGAGGAGCTTTTGCTAAGTGCAGGTGCTCACAACGAGGTAGCGAAGCTACTTGAAGTGCCAGAACTCAGTGGTGAAATCGAGCGCGCTGTTTGGCAAGTTGAGCAGGAATTTCGCAAACAAGAGCAAGAGAAGGAGAAGTTACAGCTTCCTTCACGTCAGAATCCCTCTGGTGAAGAGAACGAGAAACGTCCATGAGACTCAGTAATCGCAAGCTACCACAAAATGTCCTTGCTCTTGTATCGAAACAAATATCTACAACTCAACTCGTTCAGCACTACCCTGTATATGGGGTACTATAACCTACGTCCAGTCTCGAATTACGTACAGTACCTTCCTTGCAATGACCATGAGTTCAAATGTCGATGTCCTGACAGTATCTGTATCGTCACGTGTGCATGATATTTCCGCAAACACATACATTCCTGCCACTTCACTCTGTTGTCAACTAATCTGCAGATGTTCTTGCTGTGACAGGCCCATGTTGCGGTCAATATGTTTGTTGCCATGTTCTCTGAGTGCACGATGATTGCAGTCAAGCATCCTGCAATTGTAGCGCGAAAGTGCAGCCTGCGATGAAGCCAAACGCGGTTGACGAATCTGCACACTGTTAAGCAGTCAAAGTCACTCATCAGATATCATTCATTTGACACGCTACCCGTTTCTCGCTCCGTAACCAGGCTGTTTCTGTCGGGGGTGCTACCTGCCCGAACAAGTAGTCACCCATTCACCAAAACTGCCTCGAAGAAGGTGACTGCCTCCTCTATCACCTCGAGCCACCCTCCGAGATTAATCGAGCACCGGTTTAGATCTAGCTTTGCACCAATTCCATATCGCAACTTCTCTCGACCTACGCCAGTGGCACGATGGCGACGATGAACGGACTCTCATACATCCCCAACCAGCCGTACAACCACAACGAAGCATACCACCCTCATTCTACAGTTCTCGAGCCGGCTGACTTTGATAGCGAAAGCGGAAACCTGAAGCTTACTTGCAGACCTTTTTGTCTTCCGTCTAATACATGCGGCGACCATGACTTCCTGCGAGCCATATCTCTCACACGTTTGGCACCTACTGCTTATGCCACGAATAAATGTGCTTGGAAGTACAATGCACGTCACAGTGCCCAATCAATTTTGCCTTTTCTCTACCTTGGACCTGCCTCCGTCGCTCGCGATTCTGCTTATATCAAGGACAAAAATATTACTATGGCCATAGTGGTTCGCAGCGCCCAGTCAGCAAGAACTCAACCAAAGTGGCTTGATCCTTCTCGATTCCAGTCTTGTGCAAATATACAGACAGCTACTTTCGACATTGATGGGCCTTACGACCTGATCAGGAGAATAAAACCGATGCTTAAGACAATGACAGACCACCTACAGAGCTTGACGACAACTTCGCAGCTGAATACTGTCAACGACGTTGGTGGCAGGATCCTTGTCTTCTGCGAGAACGGCAATGATCGATCCCCTGTGCTTGTAGCTGCTTACATAATGCTTGTCTACGGCATCAGCTGGCACGAGAGCTTAAACTTTATCCACGCCTTTCGGTTCTCTGTGTCACTGAATGGTGGATTGAACGATATGCTGAGGACCTGGCAAGGGATTCTGCAAGCAGAGTCCGACACTGCAACTTTTCCTAGCAACAATGGGACTTCTACATCAACATGCAATGCACCACGCAGGGTCAAGCGGTCCATCGAAGACGCCTACGATTCCGACGAGACAATGACGGAAGACATTGAGGTTGCAACACGTCCCGGTGTAGAACCTTTTGCTGATATACGACGATAGGGCAAAATCGATGTTCGTGGTCCCAGGCTATATGCATGCATGGCATATGAGTGGCAGCTACCACTTTGACAATCACGGGACTGACCGCAGGGAACGCTTGAGGCACTACACCTGCTTTGTGGAACAACAAAGACTTGAATGAGCATACACGCATCTCCTAGCACGAATTATGAGCCAAAGCTGAAGTCAGTGAGATTAAGTTAAATTCAAGGAACACGATGTGATACACACAATAAACTTACTTTAAGTATTGACACCTTACCTTTCACTTTTTTCCAGAGCCTGACCTTCCGTCGACAACTACAACTTTCTTTATCACCACGTAGTACGAAAAATTGTTTGCCGCTTTCGTGCTTATGACAGACAGCTCCGAATTACTACCTACAACCACTCGTACGCAACAGAGAAGATGCAACTTCGAAAGACCATTAAGAGACCTGGCCGGTTTGATGAGGAGGTCTTTGAGGCCGGACATGCAGATGTCACGATGACGACCGGTATGCCATCTGAGGACTATACGGTCCCCAGGCGACTGGTCACCGAGCCCGCTTTCCTGCCTACAGCAGCAGCTTTTCCCTCCGTATCTCTGTCAGGGGCTCCAGAATCCCCTTCAAGGAAGAATTGGCTTGCGGAGGCTATTCAAAAAAGTAACGAGACTCGGTCAGTCGATCCTGCCTTATTCAGTGAAGGTTCTGAGGGTGACGATGATGGCGAAGATGGATACACCAGCCAACAGAACTCTCCTGACGTTGACACATCGCGCTACTCCAATATATCGCTTGAGATGGAAACGAGTCCTGTGCGAAGTGATGAGAACCATAATGCTTCGAATGTTACATGGTCGATGCTTGAGCCAAGCATACAACTGTATATCTTCGAGAGTCTCTTCGTCAGTCTAAAGCGTGCCAACACAGTGGCAGAGGTTTTAGCCTTGGATGCAGAACAGCTCGAAAATGTGGCTTATCTACGCAACTTACGACACATCCATCCCATGAGTACTGACCTACTATGGAAACATTGCGCCAAACGTGGCACAGGTGCGACGACTGGCGTTTACGACGGTAGCGCACCACCGGTTGAGCCCGAGATTTTGCGTCAATACATGAAGTATTTTACCTTCGCTGAACAGCTTAGTACTGCGTCCGAACCGCAGAGACTCCTTGGTTTGCACTTTCTTCGCAAGCGTGGTATCGACGGCGACTTCGTCGATGCGTTGCTCAGAAATCAGCAAGGTATTTGGTCAAGACCTCCAGAACAAGCGAGCATAGGTTCTAAGGATGTAGGCGACCATGCGCATTTCCACGAGACAACTTTCCGAGATGAGAATACTGTCCAGGGAGGTACGACACATACGAGCCACAACTCAGCGTTTCCCAGACCATCGTCTCGATGCTGCTATTTCCCATCAGACTTTCGGCAGACTTTTCTGTCCAAGCCCTTGTTGGACATTAGTGCTGCTGTACCACATCTTCGCTTTAGCCTAGATAGTGTCGGCTCAGAGGGCGAGATATCGTCCACGGCGCAGAGTCACCAAACTGGTACTTACGGCCCTGGTGCTAAAGCAGCACCAGATACGACAGTCGTCGCGGCTGAGGATCCTGAACGTCGTGCTTCGCAAACTATGCACCAACCAACCACGAACTCAGCGAAAGATGGCAGCACAAACACGACTGCAGATACGGGTTGGGTCTGTCTGTTGATGCACTTGATCACCGCTTTTGACGCCCAGAACGAGCTTATCTTGAAGAAAGTGGCGGACATGCCTTTATCTAACCAGGATCGAGCAATCCTTCTCGAGGCAAGTAAAGCTCAATGCGAAAAGAACATCCTCAAGGCATTTCGAGAGAAGATCACAGAGTATAGTCGTGTTTTCTCGAGATCGATCACTCAGGAAAACGCAATCAAAGCCTCTGCTGCGTCAGGAAAAGATCTCCCTGTTCAATTCGACGGAAGAGCTGGTGAAGCGGCTGTAGCCCTGCAGTCGACTCTGGCAGGCATTGCGGACGATGATACAATCGGGGTCCGTCACGTTGAAGGTGTAAAGCATAAGAATATTCTCAGTAGTATTGTGAGCACTAAGAGTCCGACTTCTACACATGACGGAAGCACTGGTCGTCGGAAGGTGGTTGGCTTTTCGGATAATATGACGGTGGCCAGAAGGCTGAAGTTAACGACAAGAAAACGGCTTGAAAATACCGCAGGCCTAGAGAATGATGGTATGTTAGAGACACCACGTCGTGCAACACCTCCAGAACAAAAATCGCCTATTGCACCACCATGGTCACCTCTAGTTGACCGGGATTTCTCAGATCGAGAAGACCTGCAGCTTCCGCCTCCTCCACTGCGACCAAAGCAGCCCTACAGTAATCTTGCCACGAGCAACCTTCGAAGCTCGACCCCATGGAAATCCAGAGCCGTATCTACCGCCCAACCTCAACAACCGCCGCTCGATCAGCCCAACGTCCAAACACAAGAGCAGTCCAAACCTGAACGCCTAAAAATTAAGTTCAGGATGGCACCCTCGCAACCTCCATCCCGCTCGTCATTGCTAGCCAACAATACCGCCTCCTTTGGAGACACTGATATATCTGACCGCTCGCGGCGATCCTCTTTTCTGCCACTGAACACTACTGAACTTGGAGTATCTTTACCTCCAGCCCTGCCTC
Organism: Lithohypha guttulata; assembly: GCF_036872675.1. Lineage (NCBI taxonomy): Eukaryota > Fungi > Ascomycota > Eurotiomycetes > Chaetothyriales > Trichomeriaceae > Lithohypha > Lithohypha guttulata. The sequence continues at coordinate 2,834,508 of NW_027042750.1, forward strand.
CTCCTCAGCAGTCGAGATCACCACTAGAGGATAAGGGAAAGAAGAGAGCGCCGTATCAGACCAAGGCACGAAAGGCAGCAGCTGAAGCCGCGAACAAATCAGAGCAACCACCACCTCTATCTGCTTAGACGGAGAGCAGGCTTGGGGCAGTTCACAGATGTTGTCAAGCTGGAGACAGGACTTTGCTGGCATGACTCGATACTGGGTAAGCATGGGTTATTTCAATGACTGATCCATTGACTGATTTATCGTTGATCGAATATAAGCAGGACATAGGGTAGCAAAGCTGACTTCAAGGAGAAAATCTTCAGATCTAGGACACGATTAGCACAGTGGATAAGAAGTTGAGGAGCTAATCTTCGATTCCTACTAGGCAGCTCTGCCGTCCTTCTATAACATAAGATCCAGGGGTATCTCCTATAACCTCTATCATCACTAAGTAGCTCGCTTCTTCACTCCCAGCCACAGTCGGATGCGTCTGTGGAACGTTCCAAAGAGGTTCGACTGACCATGACTTCCTTGTAGAGCAGCAGGTCTTTCACGTTGCAGTTCCGACCTCTAGTCAGCAACACTATCTCCCGCTTTACTGCCATCCGCCGCATCCGTGTCCTGCGGCTTTTCTTTCAATATCTTTGCCTCTTCTGTGCCAGTCGCGCTGATTTTTGCTGCAGGGTTTTTCGTCTCGTCCTCTTCTGCCGTGTCCTCGTCTTCTTCTTGAGCACCTGAGGTGTCCCCTTCCACAGTATGTGATTCGTCTATCGAGGTAGTCTTGGCTAGGGAGGAGCCTTTGTTGGGTACGGAAGATTGTCGGCGCTTTTCGATGATCTGTGCTGGGGTCGACTGAGCTGCGTTCGATGCTATACATGCAAAGTTAGAGAGTTGAAACGTGGATGCTGTATAATTTGACTTACAGTCAGAAGCTCCATCAGAATTCGAGTTGACCTTGTCGATACTGACGCCTCTCGATACACCCTCCTTACTCAGCTGTTCCGGTGTCTTGGCTTCTGTATTCAGTGTGCCAGGCTCTTCAGCATCGGGATCTATCGCAGAAGCAGGTATCGATGGAGGAGGCATGCTTGATTCTGGCGCAGCTGTCGCTTTCGGCGTCACTGTCGCGGCTGCACCACTTGAACTCATTGACACGTTCTTCTGGCCAGCTTTTGCTGCAGCTTCGTGCCCAGCCTGCTTCATAGCCATGCTCAGTGGAGTATCCTTCTTATCGCTCATATTATGTTCCTGAGGCTGCTGTGCGTCGACGCTCTTATTCCGCTGATCTTTGTCTCTTTGCGGTTCGCTGATGGAGATATGCCTCGTCTCACTGGCTGTACGACCTAAGCCAGCAGCCGCAGATTGGCGAGCTTGTTCTTGGGCCTGGGAGCGAGCAGCAGCAGCGGCGTGAGCTTGTTCGGAAGTTGCACTTATGGGTACGTCGCCGAAGATATCAATTTGGTCTTCTATCTGGTCTTCAAGCTCGCCATGTTCATTCCATTCCTCGACTTGTTCGAGGTCCTGTGTTCAAGATCATATTAGCATAATAAAATGAATGGAGGAAGGATAGTCGTACGGCAATAACGTCGTTGAACTTGACGAGACCTGGAATCTTCCTGCCTTTGGACCGTCTGGTCCAGAGCATACGAGCTTTCTCATCTGTGGCACAATCGACTGCTTTGAAAGGTATTTTATTTGCCTTTAATATTGTTTCTATGCGCGAGGTTGCGGTTATGATGTGTGACGATCCCGCGGTCAGAGACGTATACAAGTAGACAGTTGGATCTGAAGGCATATTGAGTCAATCTCACTGGTCTTGAGCGGATTGTAGAGGTGGTGAAGGGTGTTGGTAGAAAGGGTAGAGCGAGAGATATGAGTTTGATTCACTAGCGATGCAACTACTTGTCCAGTTCTTGACTGAGTGTGTAGTTGATACTGCTTGTAGAATTTCGACCTTGAAGTATATTGAACACCTGCAAATGTATGTGAAAGAGTGCTGTCCGCGCAAGAGCGAGCATAATTGTTTGAATCCACGAGTAGCATGAAAGAGATGCCTACTACGTCATGTTCAGGGTAGCACCAGAAGTGGTGGAGGAAAAGACCCACCTGTCTGATAGATTGTGTCTTCCTTTGCGACTTGACGACCCATTATAGAAGTTGTTCGCAACATGGAGAGATAGATGCAGAGTCAATTGGTACTGTATACTAGCAGGCGCTAACTGAGAACAACGATTACTTAGGTAAAACAGGTTCATGCTCGTCAAGGTGTTCAGCATGACAAGCAGGAACTGCATTCAGTCTTTTGTTCCATACACTCTTGAACACCATTCGATATCCAAACAATGCCACCAGAACTCCCAATAACGATCCAAAAACCACATCATAGCCGTGATGGTGATAGTTGAGCACCAATGTGCTAGCAAGATATGTTGCCAGCAAGGTGGGCAGTACGCATGCTACCATTCGCCAATATCCAGCTCGATATCGACTCTGTATTTTCAGGTGCGTGAACAGGTAGATTGACAAGTAAAAGAAGCCAGCGAAAGCAATTTCCGAGTGCCCAGATGGAAACGACTCGACCCCATTACGGATTTTGCTTTTGTCGATACCGGTGCAGACCTGTTCTATGGTGAACATGATGTTCTGAAAGCCGGTGCCAATCGCGTCTTGTGGTAACACAGGTTGGCAGACGCTGAGAAAATGTGGTCGTAAGCCACCGATGGTCTTCTTGATGATTACCACGATGAACGTTCCTGTCAGCAACGAATACGCTAACCCCAGCAAAGCATTCGATGCGTCGCAAAAGCTTCGTACCCAGATCTGGGCTAAGAGGATAACGCCAACCGGTACGAGAATTGCGACGAGCGCGGCGGCCAGGGATGAGAATATGGGCTCTTGGTAGGGGTAAGCAAATTGAGTCCAAACAATATCGCCGGACGTGGAGAAGTATGTGACAGGAAAGAGTCGAGTGAAAGCATGGTTTTTCGCGGTCCAGACCTGCGGAACGTTAGCTACGATGTGTCGATTGCGATAGGAATGACTCACGGCAGCAGTAATGGCGCCCATAACAACTAGAGTAAGGAGGCTTCTCCAGACTTCCTTGAAGAAGCGCAGAAGATTGTGTCCAAACCTGGATATGAATCCGCTACCTCTCCGTCCTGACTTTTCATTTGCGACATACTGTCTAGGGATTTCTTGTCCAGAAGGTGTCAAAGTATCTCCAGAATTGTGTCTCAGGTTGGAACTCATATTGTAAATAGGTGAGGAATGGATACAAGGAGCGAGCTATTAGGAATGACCGAATCAAACGAAATAACAACAGCGACGGATTCCTTGCGCACCGCAACGACAGTGCGGATGAGGGAGAAGGCGCGACAGTAACAGATCGTGTATGAAGGAGGAAGGAGGTTGCGAGGTGGTCTCGTGTGCCCAAGGACTACGTGTGGCTGCTCGCAACCAGGCTTATAAGCAAACAGGGACGTCAACTTACGAGGTAGTCATAGTGCACTTCATACCTGTTGTCCTGTCATTTTGTTAATTTGCGTTCGTTAGCGACAGCTATCCAACCCATCCCATGCCGTGGTACCGACCAGTGGCATACGACCACATTCCAAGAATTCTAAAATCAGTACGAGCCAAGCCCATAACAAGGCGCATGGCCAAGGCCTGCGCGATAGTTCAGCGAATAGGAGGTTGGTTTAGTCCAACTATGTGGTCAGTGGCAAACATGCCAAGTTCTTGATATTCCGGCAAGACGGTCTCTGCCCTGCTGATGTTCCTGCCAAGTGATGTGACCGTAGCTTGAGACAAGTGCTGAGCAGCTCGGAAGTTATTTAAGACGATTTGAAATTATAGTTTTGTAACCTTTTGCTCGAGTTTAAAGAAAAAGAATAGACAGTGACATTGCTTGAACATACCTGCCAGCCAGGCCAACTACAAGCTTACCAGTTACTGCAAGACTGGGAAATGCTTGGGAAGCTCATTATTCCCGAACCAGGAACGAGGCTTATACGAATAAATATAGTACGACTAGATCTTTCGATCGCCGCACCAGCCACTGATGCACCGCCGATCAGTAAGTCAAAAATCTGCAGCATGCTTAGAATAAGCCTTTCAACTTAGGCATGAATGACATCTTGAACATGAGGGTACTGCGACACCGTTAGTTCGAGGTCGTGCCGTTAGAAGTGTTCTTGGAGCTTACCACTTGAACTAGTTTCTGCCAGAATTCTGGATGCTCCCGCACCGCGACATCAGGATCCCAACCCATCGCTACGAAAATAGTGTCTATGCCGGAACTGATAGGAGTCATGAAGATCTGACAAATTTGCAACCCGATCAAAAATGAAAACGCCATGATGACTGGAGTGAATGTCCTGCTTTCGTTGTATGCCGGGTGTGTGAACTCAAGGTAGAGGTAGGACAGCAGTGCACAAACATACGCCACAAAGATACTACCCATGCTCAGTACAGGTCCAGTCAGGCAGTCGTTGATAAGCGCATCAAGGCCTCGATCCTTCATCATCCTCCAGGTGTCCTTCGCAGCAGGAATGTATGCTTTCCCATAGAGGGCGATATGTGAGAATGCGTATCTGTTCAGGAATTCCACCAGCCAATTCAAGATACCGATCAAACAACCTAAGATACAGAAAAAGATTGTCCCAATGATGTTACCGTCTTGTGCAGACTGATTTTGAGCAATACTGCAAGCTTGTCGAAGCATGTTGATTAGGGCAACGACAAGACTTCCAAGAGAGATCGAGCCGAAGGAGTAGGTGGTTGCCCTCTTGAACGAGCCCATCGTGGCACCTCTCGGAATACCACCAGGCTTTCCAGCGCAGAAGTACCACGAACCGTACACTCCAGCAATAACAGTATGTACTGTATTTTTAATCCATTCGGAGATCCAGTAAGCAGCGAACGTCACGAATACAACCAAACCAATGACCTTGCCACTGCTGCAGCCGCCCAATTGGGTGCAGGCGGGGTTGGATGTCGCATTGGCATTAGAAGGCATATAAGCTGTATAAATACCAACCAAGGTAATAGAAAACCATGCGGCGAATACCGTGGCAACTAGTCCACCAACGAAGCTGACCATGAAGACATGTACTCTTTTCATTCGCGCGACGTCTTGCGCCTGTTGAAGCATAACCACTGCGAAAGGTATACGTGGTATCCATGAAATAAAGCAGAAGATTGCGAACACGGCGAAGATGGCAAAAACAATACCCGCGCCCCAGAGTCGTCGATAAAGGTAGTATACCGCAGTGCCGACAGCAATGACACAGTTGAGAATACCAGTTATCCAGATGAATTGTTTGGTGAACGCCCTTGCGAGGAGGAAGTACGCCCACGACAATACGAACGCGACAACGATGACGAATATAAACAGTACCAGGGTGTTTGTGTTCAAAGAGAAGTCGTTGCCTGCGCCATATATGCCTCCTCCGTTGAACCCTTGATAGCGCGAGTAACGGTACAGTGATAGGCCCGAGACAGCAACGAAGCCGAAAAAAGTTGCTAATAAGAGCAGTCCAGCCCACAGATCATTCCATTTCGGCTTCTGAATCTTGAATGTGTCTTGAAAGGTTTGCTTGTCATCCATGGGTGGAACGAAACTTTCGCCATACATAGGAGGATTTTGTTGCCCAATCTGCTTTCCATCATACGGTCCCTGCTGCATCGGAGGAAAAGGTTGTGCAGGACCTTGTTGGAATTGTTGGTAATTCTGAGGAGGTCCGGTGGGTGGCTGGTATTGCGCATAACCTTGAGGTTGTTGTTGCTGGTATGGCTGATTGTAGTACGCGCCGGCTTCGCCCTGCTGCGCCATTGTAAAGGTCGCCCGCTGTTTTTGTGGAATTAGTACAATACGCTTCAAGCTGTCATAGCATGTTGTATACAGAGAAATCAACAGTAGGAGACGAAATGCGACAAAGACTCAAGCTATACAAGGGACCACATGCGACGTCGTGCAATTTGAAATGAATCGCGATGGTGTTGAAAATGGGCCATCATGCGTGGTTACGCATGCTCAACGCGCAATCTCCCTCTTGCCGTCAACAGGTGGGCCGAAAGCGCTGCTCCAAGCGAATTAGAAGATAGACGAGCTCACTAACAGTTCGGAAGTCGCTTCCACAAGCTTTTCGACGAGCTCGGCAGCTGAGTCTAAACATCACTCACTCAGCTGAAGCGATCCAGTAAAGATAGCCAAACGATGTAGACCAGACCATCGCAAAGTCTGTCGAAGAGATACACCTCAACCGTCAACGACGACAATGTCCCTGGTCTCATGCACTCTCGTGGCCGAAACACGACCAAATGAGCCGAAAAGCTTGGCTAATATTATCTCGGTTTCGCTGACGTGCCATACTACGGCTGACCACAAGGAGATGCAATGCACCCTCAACAGAAGCTCAAGATTTCTACGCCTAAAAACGCACATGCCTTAAACCTTGATTAAGCTCAGAGCTTTTTGAAGACAGTACAAAATCTCAGGCAGTATCGATTTGGCTTGTGCACATTTTCAAGATGGGGATACGTACATATTGACAACATATATTCGAACACGACACCTGCTAACAGCACGTTCATAAGGCTGCGCATTGCAGATAGTTCGCATCATGGCGCCAGCGTCCACTTCTGAACGTTACAGGATCTTACTGGCGATATTGGTGGTCGTGACACTGCCTATTACAACTTGCCTTCTGTGGTTCAACTATGCTGCTGTTGTGCTGGTTGAACAACGAAAGAGGTTAACAGCTTCTAAGCTAAGGCAACCGGAGAATAGAACAATTCTGATCACGGGCACTGATAACGCCTTCGGCCTGAATCTGGCTCGTGCTTTCCACAAAGCTGGCTACAAGGTGATCGGGGCAGACTCCAGGGCTGGATCACCATCAAGTATCGCGAAACGATCCCGGGCTGTTTCTAAACACTATGACCTACCACGGCGGTTTGCCGGAGATGAGGCTCCCTATGTGGCACGCTCCCTGTTCGTGATAGCTCGGAGAGAAGCGCCATGCCTTTGGATCGACTGCTCGAATGACCTGAGTCAAGAGATCGTTGCGGATGCTCGGTCAGAAATCGAAAGTGGCATGTCATGCAAATGTCTGGTCCTCGACAGCACAATCAGTGATCGGCTCTCGAAGCGAGATACTCTTCTGGAGTTGCTCAGCACGAATGGTCTTCCAAGTCCGGAGTTCCACAAGGTAAAGAGTCGCGCTCAGATACACAAAATATTGAACCATGCTCCAGGTCAGAAAAAGTACCTCCTTGGTTCACCAGAACGGGATGGGTCACCCACTCCTCGTACATTGCTCCCACAACGAACTCTGAGCCAAACATACAATAAAGTTTCTTTAGTCAAAGTTGCCGAGCAATCGCCTATGGTCCTGGAGGAGTCGACAGAATCGCTCAAAATCTACCAGTGTCTGGCTGTTGTGGTTCGTGGCAGTGTCGATTTCTTTGTGGCTCGTCCTAAGTCGGAGCTGCGCCATGAGCCACTCTTGCCAGACTCTGGACTCTGGCGAGCAATGCGAACATACACTAACTCCATGGCACGCTTGTTGGATCTCTCGTCCAGCCACCTGGTTCTGCACTTTGGCCTGAACGAACAGGTGACACAAGCGGGTGTGTTACAACAAATTCTTCTTATCGAATGCAACACACGTGTGGACCCAACCTTTGTGCTCTCCATAGCACGAAAAGATTTCGATGATCTATCGAGAGTTTATCGGACCCTGCTGGAGAGCCATACCAATGGAAACATCAAGTCGTCAAGTGGCGATTTTGCGAAGTCGGCAATCACTTTTACGGCTGACCAGTCACGGATTTCGAGGCAGCAATACCTCCTTCCAGACGAGTTGATAACACAGCTGATCAGGCCATGCATAGAATTCATATATCATCCTACCAGGCCTCGGCATGTGTTGAGCTCTTTGTACATTTTTATGTACAGATTGTTGCTATGGGATGAAGCATACTACGACTTCTGGGATCCTTTGCCCGCATTCTGGCATTACTCACTTGCGTTTCTATGGAAGACCTTTCTACGGTAAGTGCCTGCTCCATTTGGTATGATGGGGGGCATGCTTTCGATTTCTTCTGGGTCGACAGTATCTACCAGCTTGGTTGTTGCACCACAGTATATTGAAGAGCGGCGTTGCGAAAGCCGCATGAGACGCTTATATACCACATAACGAGACCAGAATTCTGCATACCAGAAGCCGCCGAGTGTCTAATTAGCAACACGCAGGCATAACGGCTGCCTGTCAAGCATAGTGCTTAAATGCACTCATGGGTCCTTCTTACTTTTGTTGAAGGTCGCATCTCAGAAGGCGATGCACATGGGTGAAGCACTTCGTCCAAGTCTATAAAGAGATGGGATAGTGTTGTCCTTGGGAATGCAGGAGCACACGAACAAGAGTCAAGCAAGGCGCAAGTGCTTGTGAGTCCTCGAAATTCAACGTGAACTCGCTTGCCGAGACCGTTGAACTGGCAAGGAGCATTGCGGAGCCGCCCCCACGTGAACAATATTACGGAAGCACTCTGAAGATCATGGCAGTGTAGTGACGTCGCTAGCTCGCTTGACCCCGGAGCATGTCGTGCAGCCTGTACGAACCACTCCAACCTTAAAGGTCGCTTTCCTCTTGAGATTCTCCGAGTCATTGGCCACTGTTTATCGTTTAGACATGTCTCCTCAAGGCCATAAGGCGCAGGGAGTACACACGAGTAGTGTTCAGACAGCGAAAGCAAAGTCTGCCTGGTTTCTACAAACAGGATGTGGTCGACAATAAGACTGGCAATCTGCTGGAACTTTCGTAAGGCGAAGTCAGGAGCACGCACAAGGCGTTCAAAGCTGCTTCTGCGCATGACTGATGTAAGCAAAAGCGTCATGCAAAGATCTTTGACCTTTTGACTTTGCCTGGGCATCATGAATCGTCCTAAAACTTTTCCGTCAAATGACCATTTCCGTTCTCCGCCTGCCAAACTTAGCCAAGCACTTGGACGCCGTGCAGCCTATGTTGGACTATATAAGAGATCGAGCCTGCTCAGCAACTGCGTTGCTACCTAGTTTGGCCCGTAATATTTACCAGAATGGCAGCAGCTGAATATTTCTCGAACGTGCCAATGGCTCATCCTAGCCCCTCTCCATATACGCAGGGTGGACCTATGTCACACCCTCAATCAAGTCCGCAAGTGCCTCAGGTACAGATGCAACAGCCACCACCACCACCACCTTACCAGGAACATCAGGAGCACAAGCCTGGTGTTCACTTCGCTCCTACACCCGTCGACCTTCCTCAGAGACATTCTTTCTCTGGTCCCAGGCCATCGCAACCATGGAACCAGCAATCTTATCAGAATCCTTATCAGCAGCAACTAATTCGACCACAAAACGGGTATGGTACACCTCCGAACAACGCATATGATCAACCTAGACCTCAGTATCTCAGCCCACACATGCAGCCGTACGCACATCCCAATCCCTCTCGATACTCGATAGACAATGGGGGATATTCGTCCGATCCCGAACAACGTAGGAGGCGGCACGAGCACAGAACACGACGTGACAGTGGCGAAAGCCGTGACCTCAAGTCAAGCAAGCACAAATCCAGGTCCGCCAACGCGGACGCCTTCTTGGGCGCAGCTGGAGGTGGCCTGATTGGCGACCTCATCTTTCCTGGTCTGGGTACAATTGGTGGTGCAGCAATTGGCTGGCTCGGCGGCAAAGATTACGCACACCACAGGAAAGGAAGAGAAGACAAGAGAGCAGGCGAACAGAGGCGGTGGGAGGAGAAATACGGGCCTGAACATCATCGTAGGAGCAGAAGTCGAGAGCGAAGCAGTGGCAGGAGCTCACAATTAGGCGAGAAAGATGGTTACGACAGACACAGCCGACATTAAATTGTATAGTGATCGAGAGGCCTTTGATGATAATGAGCGACGAGTCACGATGTAACATGATCATGAACAGCTGGTCTGTTCGTGTGATAACAATCTAATATATAGTATGAAAGATATGTTCTGGGCTCTTGAAGCCAATCAGATTGAAACTCCCGTATACAGCTTGTTGCTACATTGAGAGAAACGAATTCGCTTCCGCAAATATTATCTCTCACACCAATATCATGGACTACCCTTGTAATAAGATGCTGATATCATTTCACTCAACTCCGGGGACTTTCCTACTGCCTGGATGCCTGGACGAGATAATGTAGTGTTTCTTTTCATGCATCTTTCTATACATTACCCAATCACGATGTATGTGCTTCGCCAGCACTATAACAAGTGACAGTGGCGTGGCCTACTGTATGCTTTCAATGCTGAGAGCGTGAGCATGGTGCAACCTCTGAGCTCTTGACCTCTGCGACAATCATCTCGAAGAACTCAAAGAGGTAAGAAAGACAACCTGCGAATTACCACGATGAAGGATAATGCCGTCACTGTAAAGCACAATCGCAACAGAGCACTCGCACCAGAAAGGCCTTCTCGGCAGAGAGGTAGACCCTTGAGAAGTTCAGCGTACCTAGAGCGCAACAGAAAGCACCACATCATCAACAAGTTACGAAAACATCACGCGAAAGTACAAGCCGAGATGGAGAAGGCGGCGGACAGACTGTCGACGTTCGAAAAGCTTCCTGTCGAGCTAATCCAGCAGATATTCTTCTATGCACTCGAGGTCAATTTGCCTAGTGCATCAAGACACCTACGACAGGTACTCTCGGACGATCTGATATATAATGCTCTGATCATTCTTGCCTACTTTGACGATGATCTACGCAACCCAGTCGAAAGTAAACATTTCTTGCCTGCAGAATACCGCAGGCTCAGCTGTGACGGGAAGGTAAGTCTGCAGAAAAGCATTTTCACCTGTCGATGGTGTACATATCAACGAATCGTGTCATGTCTGCCCGCTCTTTCTAGATTGGCAATGGTTCAAGCATGGCACTCGGAGCATAGTCAAGATGACTCACACGAGCCAGGCGTGGATACAACAGGTCAAGATACTCCAATCGTTGCAAACCAAGCTATTCGAGAGCTTGCGCCTTTGCCGAAACTAGATGAGCTGGAGAAGCTCGAACAGCATTACTTGGCGCGAGCAACTCTAGGAAAACTAGGCACCTGGGACGCCTCGAACGTCCACCAGAATGGTTATCTTCCGCGTATTGTCACGTGGTCCTCGACACTAGACAAGCAGGGAGGCATCCACAAGGGCATCGACCGGTCTGTCACAATTCTAGGGGCTCGTCACATTTCAAGCTGGCTACTAGGCTGCAGTGTCTGGACGACTGATCGACTGTCGTTGCTTCAATTGCTTCGACAAGGCTATACTTTTATTCAAGATGATCACGTCATGAGCATATCTGTACCAGCCGTCTTCGAAGGCATGCGAAATGCTATCAGGACTGGTCACGCCATTGCGTTGAAGACCTTGTTAGAGCTTCATAGCGCCTTCTTCAAGACTGGAGCGTCGACCTTCCGAAGCATGATGTTTGTTCAATTGACTCCGCCTACACTACACTCTCTACCTCTTGACCTATTCCACCTAGCCGCTGAGCAGGGAACGCTTGCGACTGAACTTCTGACGCTGCTGCTTCGTGCAGGTATTGACGCGTTGCCGCACGACGATGAAGTGGTCACGACGTGGGCCGTGCACGAGTCTCACAACGGGAATGCTCTTGCAGTGTGGCTATTGAAACATATGGAAGGGACGGCCAACTATGGACTACCTAGACGTAGCCACCTTTTTGTCGATGGCTGCCTCTCATGGCGGGCTAGAGGAGACTTCCCGTTCCCAGAAACCACTTTTGCCTTTGAATTAGACTATATTGCAGGTACACCTGTAGCCCCTCTACTGAAGCCTGCAGACTAAGAGACGAGCGCTATGCGGCTACAGGCAGGATAAAGCCTGCGGTTTGCAGCCTGTCTCGTGATGAGCAAGTGTCAAAAATGAGCTTTCTTGGCTCATTGTGTTTGGGCGCAATCGACGCAGGATGCGAGCCAGGACGAAACTGACGGTGCTGCAGGAAGGTAGTTATTAATATCTCGACAGCAGTAGGCTTAGAACTTCGGCCGGATGTGCGTCACTATGAATCCTTCCGGTCGTGCAAAGGCTGCCCAACGATCATGCGATTGGTGCCCGAGTCACCAAACACGAAGGCACCTGAAGAGGCCTCAAGTCACCTGAAGCGATGAATCAGGCTCGTTTCACGCGCTGACTCGGATTGCGAGGCGACGCCGATACAAACGCGAGAGTTTCTGGTGGCTAAGCTGGGACCTGCACATCTAGCATAGACCTGACCTACAATGACACGACAATGAGGCAGCTCCGTGTACGGTCATTCTATTAGTGTATCCAACTAGTACATTCTGCGTCTATTTGGGAGAGCCGCGTGATTTAAACCTTACGCTTCACCACGTCGGTGTGTCGTCTTTGAGCTTGAGTACAGCGATCTGGCTGGCTGAATTGCTCAGCGTCAAGCAACACGGTGCGCTGATTGCGCTTACAATAACCATTCGTTTTGTAGTTTCGCCTTGGTCTCAGCTTGGATCAAGTGACATGAAAGTGATGTGGTGTGAAGGAGCGCAAATCGCCTGGATTTAGTGCAAGATGAGGGATGCAATAATGATCTCGTGGCTAGCTCGGATCAGGATTGGTGCACAGAAGAGATTCAAAAAGCGTGTCTGGTGCGAGCCTGAGGCCATATTGCGTGCCTGCCATTGGTTTACCAGGCAGCACAAAACAAACTAATTCTGGGAAATGGCGCAGCAGCCTTGGTATTCAGGCTCCACTGTACGAGCTCAAATTTTAGCGTGTCGGAAAGTGCTGCTATATAATGTGGCCTGAGGCCGTCATCGTCGTTCACGTTGAACTTGCCTTTCTTTTCACCCTTCCGTGCCGTTCGCTTTCCGTGAAATTTGATGGTGCACTACTGTGGCAAGTTTCAGCTGCTAGTTCAGCAATTTTTCCAACTGTGTTTACGCAAGCCTTTTGGCCTGAACACCTCAAAGTCATAAATCCCCAAGTCCGCGCTTTCGTTTTTGCCTCTCCAAGGCATCTTCGATTTTCACCATTCCCAGCCACAAGCCAACGTACCTCGTGGCCTAGGTTGAATTGAATCAAGACGACAATAGATATCACGCGTTGGTCGCGCGCGCGATTTTGAGTTATCACTTCCTGAGGATATTCACATATCGCTATCAACCCTCGACCGTATCATCAAACTCACATACTCTTCACCTTCTTATAGCTCAACCACATCTCCGGCAGCTGTACTTCTCGCTGGAGACCTTTGATAATGGCACCGCACGCTCATGTACCGGCGCCACGCAACACAATAGAGACCTATTCGGCACGACCAGAACGAGAGCCGCCTCGAAATGAGAAGGGCGAGATCATCTGCCAACATGAAGCCTGCCAAGGCAAAACGGAGACTTTCAGACGGCCTTGTGAATGGAACAAACATATGGACAAACATGAGCGACCGTATAAGTGCAATGAGCCAACTTGCGAGCAAAATCCTGGCTTTACCTACTCTGGTGGTCTTTTGCGACACATGCGAGAAGTACACAAGAAAGGCGTCGGTCCGACTAGAAAGCCACTTTATTGTCCTCACGCGAACTGTATCCGGAGCACCGGCGAGGGTTTCACACGAAGAGAGAACTTGGAGGAGCATCTACGAAGAAGGCATTCTTACACTGGTCACTATTCGCCTCCCCCTCAATCGATTTCATCTCAAAACGAAGACGGACAGGATCAGCCACGCAAACGACGCAAGACTGCAGAGCCAGACTCGCCACTCGATGGACAGCAAGTCCAACTTGATCAGAACCAGATCCAGCACCTCACCGAGTCGAGGCGCGATTCTCAGACCCTTCGAACTGATCCACAACTCCTAGCAGCAGACAGAAGCCACACTAATGGCAACGATGCAGACCTTGACCGAGCGGAAGCTATTCGCCAATTAGCTCTAGCTCGTCAAACGATCACAGATCAGCAGGAAATTATCAGACAGCAAGACTATGAATTGCAGCATCTTCGTCTGGCGGTACAAAATTCCGCACCCGGCGCACCATACTCTACGAGATCATCAGAAAGAAGTCTGACAGCTCTTGCTGATGCTCCTGGGGCTTTACCTGTTCATCTCCCACAGCATGAGCTCTACGAGGCTGTTCAAGCTATTGCAGATTCCCAGGCCAATGGAAATACACATGTTTCAGGGCCTATTGCCCAGGCGTTGCAGGCGAGTCAGGGCATACAGACACTCGAGCAGCAAGCAAGAGACGAAGAAGGCAATCCAGAAAATGGTCAGGATACTTCTGGGCGAATTGAAATTGGCAGAGATCCTATCGCCGAGAGGCAAGTAGCTGCATAGGCATCCTGAGCAGGCATTGCAGGCAGCATCTGTGATCGACGTGTATGGATACCTGGGCAAACTCTACCACCTTTGCCACACGGCAAGTCCGACCAGAAATTACGAGGAACCTGTCGTGCACAATCATTCTCGTGACCATATGGCCTGCAGGTCGCCACCGCCACGCGAGAATATTCTAGGCTTTTCCAATAGAGCTCATCTATACAAATGTATGTCGTACGCAACAACCGCGACACTGCTGATACTGGTGTCTTGACTAATGACGGAGTCGGAACGACATCCTGGGACACGGACTACGAAACACATCACAGAGGTAGCATGTGCTAGACACAGCAAGAACGGGCTTGAGAAAGCATTTGAATTCTACCATATCAAGTTCTAACCTTCTACGGGTTGCTGCTAACATCAATTGTGGCCATTCATACTGGAGGCAATGCTAGATCCTTTGTGCATTACTTCACAATCCACAAGACTGCGAGACTATGTTGTATCTGCCGCCGACATCATTGCAGAAGTAGGACTTTATTCCGCATACACAATGCATTTGCTACAAAGCGTGGGAGGGTTGCGGCAGCAAAACAAAGCAATCTTAACACAGCGCAGCTGCCTACACTCACAAAGCTGGTAGGGCTATGCGTCGAGGCCATAGAGATCAGTCAGAACAAGCTGTAGAAAATCACGACTCTCTGACAAGCTTGTTACTGTTCCTCAGTCTATCAGTACTGGGGTACAGGTGTAACATTGTACATGCCCTAGGACCACATCAGAGATTGTCGTGTACTACTTACAGCAACCTTGCAGCTACATCAATTACGTGCTATTCTGTATTACAATATCCTATGGATTCGCTCTTGTCGCACTTCCTTAATAGTTTTCTATTCACTACACATCTGCCTCCAAGCAACCATTCACTCATTCTAGACTATACCTGTGCTCTTGTGTTTAACCTTACCAGGTCGACTCTGTCGCAAATATAGCCCGAGCCTGCTCTAAACGCCTGATGCCAAGCCGTCCGTCCTGTCCTAAGATGACCAACCAACTAACCAACGTATCAAATTGAAGCTGATATCCCGCTAGAGTAGCTGAACTCGAAGTATCGACTATGTACTGACTGTTTCGTTTGGATCCGGACAGAAGCGACGTGCAGCGTGCAGTATCCGGGGCAAGGCACTGCTATAATTGGCTCGTTCGCTTGAAAAGCACACGCGGTACCGCGAGCTGCTAGTTTATTCGACGTGTTTTGAGCCTTTTCAGCTTGCATGGTCACTTGGACGGACTACTTCGTATGTACTTCAGTCAATGAACGAGGGAAAGAGGAATCATGAGATTGTTTTCATATTTCAACAACCGTTCTGCATTTAAAATCCATGCGAAGATTACTTTCTATTCCGTGCGGAAACCAAACTTGTTGGCCATCGGTCCCGAGGAGGGCGCATTGGGCTGTTTTCAGTAGATGCACAGAACCAATGCCATTCGTCCTCGTCGCGACGGAAGGCGTCTTTATGTCGCACAATCAACCTCGAGAACGTGGCGCAAGCGTTGCCACATCACGGCAGCCGTCCTTGGCTCAGGTGATTGGAAGATATCGCGTGATTTCGTGCTTGGTCATGGTTGACGTACTCAATGTTGAGGCGAGAATGACACATGTTGTTAGACAGAAGTCTCAACGGCAAGTTAGCATCGAGGAGATAGTCATAGCTCAACGCAGACAAAATGGCTTCTATCCTAGTGATTATCATCCAGAGGTATTCCCCCTAAGTCCACCCCCCATCAACAACAACATTCTGATTCGTAACACCACCACTATCATCTGCAACAAGCCACAACGCTGTCCTCGCAATATCCGCCGGCTCTATCAGCCTATTCAACGCCTGCCTTTGCATAATCATCGCAAGATACTCCGGCGTATGAACATCGCGCACCTCCGCCTCCGTAGCCACAGAACCAGGCATGATACTATTGACCCTGATACCCCTAGATCCAAACTCATGAGCCAACGTCCGCGTTAAGCCGACGACTGCTGCTTTGCACGTGGCGTATGCTAGTGACCCTGTAGATGGGATTGCCCAGGTTATGCTGCCCATGTTGATGATGGACGCGGACCCTGCGGCCAGTAGACCGGGCAGTAGTGCTTGAGTAAGAAAGAACTGGTGGCTGAGGTTGACAGCGAGGCTGGCGTTCCAGATGTCGGATGTAATATCCTGAGTTGGCATCCTTTGCGCTTTGGCACTCCCTGCAGCGTTGTTGATCAGACCGTGGATCTGAGGATACTCAGCTAGTATCTTGGCTGCGACTGGCTTGAGCGCTCCATCGATATCTGTAAGATCGCACTGGTGGAATATCGGAGCGTGAGTGACTTTGAGGCCAACGACCTTTTGTATCAGGTCGTTGGCGGCGTCTGCTGAGATGTCGAGGAAGATGACGCGGCAGCCTTGTAGTGAGAAGTGCTCGACCATAGAGGCACCGACTGTTTCAACAATCAGCTTGAGAAGAACTCACATAAGTGTATGTAGGCCACGATTAGGACTGTTGACGAGCTGTGAGCTTACTTACTGCCCATCGCACCACCTGAGATGACCACAACCCTATCAGCGAGGCTAGGGTAGACCGCATATCTATGCTTGGACGCCATTTTCACCTTGTCCTGTTTCCGGGAGGTCGAGGATTTGGGTAAATTCGATACCTTCAACACACATGGGCATATCCTACTCACTGAGTGTAGAAGTCCACCTTTTGGATTTCTCATGAATCTGAGACAAGCCACAAATAGGGTAGACGTGGCCTAGAATACGGTTGACAATTGCGGGCTCATGTTCCGCATTGGTCTCGAGTACGAAGGTAATTGCTTATTATTTTGGTGGAATGAATGCTATTAAGCAATTAGATACAAATTGGGGCTGCCCATTCACTGCGCCAACACAAAGCAGAAGCCCAAGTGTTACATCAAACGCCTCTTGCTTCGATACGGACCATTGTTGCTTGATTGCAGACAGGTAACCCACCAAGGCTTGCATAGCACAAGCTGTTGTGCCGCCAAAACCAATTCCCTATCCATATCCTATGCGGCTTATCACCACTTCCTGTGATACGATATCTAAAAGACTGTCTGTGATTTCGACAACTCCACCACATAATTTGTCCCTAAATACCCAAGTGAGCATGGACAACTTCTTTACTTATGGACCGATGAAGAATTTAGCGCATTCTTCGATCTCTGGATCACCATTGGCAAAATCCCAGCCGATGATGCGACTGTCCTGACTACAACACACGATTCGGCGGGCATCGAACTGGAGTTTGAAGACCCTGCTCACACTCTGCCCCTGAGCTTGCTGCTGTTGCTGCGGTGCTGTGTTGGTTTGAGTATTTTGGGGCTGCGTTCTGGTAGCGGTCGCTTGTTGACTGCGAGCGTTCGAGCTTCCCAACGGTTCACCCGAGGTGTTGTTTGGATGCGCCTCTCTGGTGGCAGTACTGGAGGCACTGTTAGTGGTGCTTTGCATTTGCGTCGTGATTTGATTGACTGCAGTTTGAACAGCTGGACGAGTTGAGCTACCACCAAGCATAGTGCTAATGTTGGTAATATTCCGCACACCAGTCTGCACACTTGCGAGAGATGTGTTCATGGCAGCTTGCATGATTTGTGAAGCAGTCATCACATTGCCATTTCCCAAGCTTGCAGTATTGCTCACAGCTACATGATCAGGAGCAGTATTAGGTCGCCGCAGGCCAAAAGGGTCATTTAGTAATGGCCGTTCGGCAGTATCTTCAGGTCGAGGTCTTGTTCGTCGTGAGGTGCGTGCTGCTGTTGTATGAGCATTTGCATTGCCATCAATACTGCTTTGTGTATTCTCGTCTTGCTTAAGAGTTTGCCCGACTACCCAATGACCAAGCGAGTCTTTCTTCCAGATGATGATCGATTCGTCGTAGGATCCAGACACGATCCGTGCCCATTTGCTGCCGCCTCCGCCAGGAGGTAGGCGCGATCCGATGGTAAGTCGTGATGTTCCAAAATCTCCGTTACGCAAGCGGCGACTATACAAGCGATCTTCGACGAGTCTCCCAGACTCGACATCTTCTTCGTACTTTTGCTCCGCTGCTCGAGCAGCAGCGAGCTCCTCTGCTTCGATGCCGGGACCGTCACCAAACCCGGCTTGCACGGTCCGCACAAGGTTGGTATGGCCGAGCAAGGTAGCAACCTCGGTGCTCGTAGTGGCGTCATATATGCGAACAGTATTGTCACTGCTGCCACTGACTATTCTTCTACCATCGTACTGTACACAAGCAATACCTTTCTGATGACCAGGGACAGCCTTTGTACAATGACCAGTAGAGAGATCCCAAATTCGGATAAGTCTATCGCCACTGGCGGAGACGATCGTATTGCCGTGAATCTGAATAGCATTAACGGCCGCGTTGTGACCATCGAGAGTCATAAGATGCGTGTATGGCTTCAGACTTTTGTAGACACCACTAGCCATGCCTGCTTCAAGCAGATTGATATCTAACCTCCTGATGTCAATGATATGTGTAGGTACAAAGACACCTGAACCGGTCCTTGCAGTTGGATAATCCGGATCAGTAGGCAGGAGAGCATGTCGATTCCAAATTTTGATGTTCTTGTCCTTCGAGCACGTCACCAAGTATCGACGGTCGAAACGTAAGTTGAGTACAGATTCGTCATGAGCGTGCTGGATTGTTTGGACTTTCTGACCAGTGGAGAACTTCCAGATAATGATGCTAGAGTCACTGCTTCCAGAAACAATGATGTCTTCTTGTGGTGTCGGGTCGAATTGTAGACATAGGACGGATTGAGAATGGCCCACAAGTGGCTTGCCACGTAGTCGCCGCGTGTCCAAGTCCCAGACCCTTAGTGTCTTGTCTCGACTACCACTCACTAACCATTTGCCGAAAAATTGTATGGTATACACACACTCGCTGTGAGCTTCGTGCGAATAGTTGGGGTGTGGGAGGGAAAAGTTGGTGAAGCGGCCTTTGAGCCAATTGTTTTCCAGCTTTTGACGTTGCTTGTAAAGGTATGCCCAGTCCATACGGCCATATCCGGAATCGTCAAGCAGGATCAAATTAGATGCAGGTAGAGGGTCAATCGGTGGGCTGGAATTATGGTCAAGATACATCTCATCACCCGAATCTTGACTTGATCGCTTGTTCGGCCTTTGAGGCGACTGTGCAGTCACATCGGCCATGATCTCATCCTCTTTCTCGTGAGCAGTATCCATGTCAGCCTCGACGATGCCATGTTGTTCTTTCCAGCCCGCGACGTCTGTAGAGACACGTCTCGGAGTAGACTTCAGCCAGTCTGAGGTAGCTCTTCGCTTGAATAGTGATTGGCCTTTTTGTGCAGAAGGTCTTCTCCTCTCACCCGTTCCTCTCTTGAACTCATTGTGTGCAGAATCTGAATATGCCTCTTCGAAGCGTCTGACCTCTTGCGCGTCAATACCCCAACCTTCTGACTTATAAAGATCCTGCCATAACCTCGGATCGAGTATTCTCTCCCGCCATGTAGATGATGCCAGAGAAGCCGTGAGCAGAGTCGAAGCGTCGAGGTGCGAGAAGACGTGCGAGATGATCTCGGGCGGTAGTTTCTCGATAGGGTCCATGTGTAGGAGGGGATTAAGCCTTTCGACAACCGCTGCTATGTCGGTTGAGCGCAGAGTGCGCAGGATCTCGTAGGCTATGTCAGCCTTTGCTTCGTCGGATTGAGTGTTCAACCATGCTACGAAACTGTTCTGTATCTGGTCTCCATGTTGCTGTGAATCTTCAGCGAATCCTTCGTCGAGTTTGAAAGAGCTTGAGGTTGAGTTAAGCCGGGAGTCTTGTTGCATATGCAAATCGTCCATGGCCGTAGTGTTTCCGTAATTGGGGTTGTACTGCTCTTACTCTTTTTCAAAGTGCAACAGTAACATGGTAGGTGTAACAGGAAGCGACTGTCGGTAGATAATGACATTCGGGTCTTTCTGTCGACGGTGCAACTACTAAGCGAGAGGGCAAGGCAGCATTGAAAGGCAAGAACAAGGCACAGATGCACGAGGAGCCGAGCGAATCGTCATTGTGTTGTGATGGGCAGGCGTGGTTCGCACTTGCCGCAAGCCACGCACCGGCATGGTCGGAGGGGCTAATTACTTTCTCAGGCGCAGCACACTGGCCCTTTCGCACTGAAGCTTGGGCAGTCTTCAAAAACCGCTTCGGGCCCTGAGCATATTCACTTTCAATTGCAGTGTGTGGTAGCTTCTAGCGCTGTTGTACAGCCAAGCACTCAGCCATGTTCCGACTAGAACGAATGCGAATTGTTGTCTATCTCAACTTAGGGTATCTCTGAAAGATCATGAATTCGTACGCCATGCTGCGACCTCACTTCTGCTTTTTTGCTTCCTCGTCGTCACTATCCGCCATGTCCCAACTACCTTCCGTAGTCTCACCTTCACTTTCCCGTTTGCGACCTCGTTCTTTCATGGCTCCCCTAATGCGTTTGCTAACCTCATCCATGCTTACTTTCGAGTCGATGCTACTAAAAGCCTTCATGCCGTTGTCCCTGCTATTCAGAGCCCCTCCAGCGGAGCTACTACGACTCCGAGACTTTGGCGTATGCGGCCTCGAGGCGAAGAAACCGAACGACCCGATATCAGCAAAATCTGCGTTCTTCGGAAGCAGTCCGAAGGACTTCCCAGTCGGTGTTCTAGGTTCTTTATCCTCAAAGTTTAGGGACGTGGGTGTTGATGGTTCTGTGGCCTCATCTATCTTTACGTTGTCAGGCAGCTCCCTGTACTTTGACTGATACGCGCCCTCCTTGTAAGGATCGGCTACTATCCTGTTGGCATCGAAGTCAGGATATACCTCAGGTCCTAACTCGTTGACCAGATCTGTAACTTTCTTTGCTAGTGCCTCTCGCCGCAATCGTACTTTTGCTAGGGCGCCTGCGGAGCGAGGATCAAGAGCAGCAAAAAGTGGTGGCAGTGACTTGAGGACGTCCATGCCGATCTCTCCAATCCTCAACGCAGCGAATGTGAGTGCAACGTACAAAGCCAAAGAACAGACAGCAAACAACTTGAGGGGCACCCAATCAGGCACGTAGCTCCTGGTTCTCATCCACCAAGGAACTCGATATGTGTAGTAGCCATCATTCCTGTTGTATGCTAGCCATGCGGTGATGATGGCCATGTAATAGATATAGAGAGCCGGGGTGAATGCCATTGCGACGAGCAATTTCCAGGTTGTGACGACATCTCGGCCTTGCAGCTTCACCGTGGACGCTGCCAGTGCTTCCCTCTGCTTTTTGACAGAGATGACCTTGGTGACGACAAAGACAGGCCAAAACATAGCCAGGCCTGGCAGAGTCCCGGCAAAGAGTACTAGTAGCTCACCCAGGCGGTACAGCAGGACACCGAGAATGTAGTACCATGGACGTTCCTTTACGTTGCCCCACTGGACTTGATGATCTGCCACGTGAAGCGTCCTTAAGCGGCGGTTGTATTCCAGGACATCCTTCCTCAACCCGATCACTCGAGGGTCATCTTTGTACTTTGTGTAGCCTTGAATGAGCCGACGATTCAGTTCTACCACCACAGGGAGTGGCAGCTTTTTCCCGTGAGGATTGTAGAGCCTTCTGGCAGCTTGTGCCAACATGAGTGTGTCATAGTCTGGGCTAGATTGGGTAACGGAAAGCAAACCCTGGAAGACAGTCTCAAGTAAGGAACCAACCGCGTTTCTACGGTCGCCTGCTTTGTATTTTGCAACTTGCTCAGGGTGGACTTCAATAGGGTGGCCAAACTCGATTACTGCTCGTGACCGGAATTTATTGGCGTTAAAGTAATTCATGCCAACTGGGATGATTTTGACATCGCAATCAGGATCCTTTGCCAACGCGCCCAATGCCATGATTGCAACACCAGCTTTCAGTGGCAGCAGATCAGGTCGATCATGGCTACCACCTTCGGGGAAGATACCGATACAGCCCCCTGCCGAGAGCTCATCGAAAACTTCCTCGTAGACTTTTGATTGATCAACGAACGGAGCTACTTTGAAAGATGTGCCCTTGGTCTTTGTGTCGTCGCCCTGGTTCAAAGCATTGGTTTCAGTAAGCATATCGATAGCTTCCCTTGTCTTAAAAGGCTTCTTCAAACGCAGTTCAGTCGGCGAGATGATCTCTGCAATTTCTGTACTCGGTGTCTGATTTCCAACCTTGGGCAGCACTATCAGTCCACCAAGCTCGCAGTCCTTCTGGAAATTTGTGTCGATTCCCCGTAACAAGGTTGGATCAGAGTCCTGATCTGGCAGGAAAACCTTCCCTTGTACAGTTTTGACCTTGTCTAGAGCCCGACCGACTGGTATCGCGCCAATGCCAGTAGACAGTGTCCCAATAAACTTTCTCTTGGTAGACTTCTCCGCAATCAGGTATGATATCCGGCGCTTCGCCTCTTGTTTCATGATTCGCATTAGGATAAGGGAATCGACGAACTGACGAAGATTAGCCTAAGCACTAGCTATGTCGGTGGGATAACAGTACCTGATTCGCATGAGGAGCCGCGACGAGAATGATGGGACCCTGCCGTGGCACTTTCCATGCCCCTCGCGGATGAACCTCCCTGAAGAATAAGTCAACCAGTACAGACATTGCCCAAAGCACAAAGTCGTAAAGCCATGGTATCATACGCGCATTGTGCTTGGTTTTGCCTGCCATATCTGCGCCAATGTTTCGTATACGACTCTCGGCGCCGTTGTTGCAGATTGTGTTGTCAGATGTTATGATGTCTGCCGTGTGCCAGTGGTATTGAATATGTCAACGCGTGTTTGCTCACAGTGGTGGTAAAGAACGAATGAGAAGCTGGCAGAAGCAATTACAGAGTTCGTAACATCGTCAACAGACCATTTGAACAATTTGTATTCTCTGTACATATATTAAGAATTGTATATACAGTATCAATGAAGAAGTCGGCTGCAATATTGACACATGTAAAAATGTTGGGCAAGTTCAAGTTGTTGCGAGTCTGCAGCACCCACGCATGACGAAAGTCCAAACTCCTTGAGGCTGCCACTCGTTCCTGGAGAAGGCGAGGGGCAGCCCGAGGATTCCCCACAAGTTAGCGGCTCCTAGGCCAAGAGACCCACCAAATTGAACTTGCCCGAGCCAGCGACTGTGTTTTTGTGAAACCACATGAGTGTAAATATCGTTCTTTCTAATCATAGTCTCCTTATCAATGGACAGCCCGTATCTCTTGACACTGGTATATTCATTACTGGGACTCGTATGGGCTAGCATATACACTAATGTCATTGTGTATCGGGCATAATTGATCAACCAATCTTGCCATTTGACTACGTGTAGATTACCTAGATGAAGACAACTCGTCAGCACAACTCGAACCGGACAGACACGACTGGCAAGGAAGGAAGACAGAAAGCGACTTACCTCCGTCACGCTGTTCACTTGCACACCCCATTTTGCCATTTCTTCTTCGCACAAGAAGTCTAATGGCATCCAGACAAGGTGTCCCCTGATTTTATCCATCTCCTTCTTCACTGTGTCGACAGGCATGTAAGGATCGTGCAGATGGCCTTGTTTCACTGTATCACGAGGCGAGAATCTGTCGTAGTCCTTCCATGTTTTGATGTGATCGTCAGGATCAGCTCTGAACAGGTATCTGTATACTTGTGTGTTCGTACTCGCCTGGGTGCACCATAGATCCCACAGATGGTCGTTCAATGGATCAGCTACTGCATCCCATTCCTCACCACTATATTCCTCGTTCATGGCATGTGTTGGCGGCTGAGCATTCGGGTCGTTCGTTCCATCCAACTCTTGAGCTTCGATGATACCCAGGTGTTCGCGCCAAAGATGGCGACGAAGGCTCGCGGCATGATAACCAGCTTGGTACGGCTGTCCATCCATTGTCGATTCAAGCACACGACGATCTTCCATCACTATTGACAGCTCGGAATCATGATATCCAAGTTGTGATCGATCATTCAAGTTGGAACTGCCGCACACAACAATGCGGTCATCCACAATTAGTAGTTTGGCGTGGATGTAAAGCTCCTCCTGGACAAAATGTTGCTTCTCTCCTTCTTTATCCTCGCCCTCCCAAACTTCCTCTGTCACCGTACCTCCGCGTGCCATCGCATCTTCCGCGATAGAATCGGCCGAGTGAATTGGGTCTTCGACGTCCATGTTATTCCTGGATTCTTCAAATCTTCGCTTTCGGTCAATAATTCGCTGACGTTCATCATCGCTGATTTTTTGACCAGCGGTCTTTGAACCTTTCGACTCTTTCTCTTCCTTCTCCCCTTCGTAACCGTGAATGCCAGTGCCCATAATCTCTTCAGCTTCTGCACGTTGAAGTTGTTGATAGGTGACACCTGATTCTTCCTCTTGTTTTACAAGCGCAGGAGTCTTGTTGATACGATCATAGGCTCGGAGATTGAAGCAGAAGATATATTTACTGGGATCATAACCTGCTTTGGCAATTTGACCCATAATACTGTGCTCTCCCCGATTGATGGACTTGTACTGGTAGTTCATAATGGCTCGGGTGCCTGCTGCAGCATCTTGACGCAGATCACCAGCAAATCCAGGGATCGCAGGTATGATAATAATCACTCTGAACTTTCGATTCTCCTTTGCCGCTCTGATACACGCATTCACGATTGCGCGGCCGATCGTGTTCTCGACTGGTTTCTGCTGATCACCTGTTGCCGTTATGAAAAACTGGTTTTCAATGTACACGAAGTGTTCTGCCTTTTCAATGATTTCCGCATAAGCGTTCTGTATACTGTGATCAGTCAATATTCCACTGGACCAATCCGCACTACTTCGGACAATCTGTGCCTTGACCGAGCCCTGACCTTGAAGATTCTTGGTCTCCAATGGACTTAGAGGATGTTCCACATATCTACCGACTGGATGTTTGGGTCTTTGCACGCCAGTCAGGTCCTCGTCTGGGCTGTGGCCGTTAGCTCTAGACAACGGAGTAAAACATATCCAGTCAACTGTTTCGTCGCGCTTGTACTTGTCACGCTTGATGAAGTTCCAACGAAGGACAAAGTGTTCGGCTATATCCAGAACACACTCGCCAATGAGTCCCATCGCCACGTCGTGCCAAGGCATTCGGCCAAAGTCAGTCTTTTCGAGCTCGTTGGCAGCCCAATCCTGGACAGATTGAAAGTCCATGATTCTGTTGTTGTTGTAGTCTTGGCCAGGCCAGACCTCATTCTGCACGCCTGAGGGGTGAACATCTGCTAGCATGTGATGACGAACATCCCATCTTCCATAGCACATATCAAGACCACCAATGAAAGCCATGTGGTAGTCAATCACAATGAATTTCTCGTGATGAGCCCAATAAAAGGTCATATCGCCTAAATTCTCGAACAAGTTATGGTCAGGATGTCGCATAACGTGAATCTTGCCGTGTCCAGGAGTGCCTGGGGGACACAGTGCTCTCAAAGCATGCTTTGTGTGCGCGGAGTTGCATGTCAATGCTTGCGCAACTTCTTTGTAGACACAGACATAGACCTCAACACCTCTTTCGGCGGCTCGCTTAATGGTCTGATCTAAACGCCATTCTTGATTGAAGAAGGCAGGTCGACGAAGAAATAGCTCTGGCGACAACCACCAATCAGCGATGTAGATGACCTCCTTGGCCTCCTCTATGGCTATGGACACAGCCCAGAAGTAATCGCGACCATCTACATACCACTTGATTTTGTTGTCGTCGCGCTCAGGGAAGTACGAGTGGAATCGATGCTGGTCACACACCGAAGTACGTTTGCGATCGGTCTCTTTCTCATGCTCTTCATCGTGACGATGGTTAGGATTGATCACGTTGCCCAATTTACCAACCTTGTTCTTGAAGTGAAGTGCCTCGATCTTTGCATCATGGAGTTTGGAATCTTGTCAAGGTGTTAAGGCTTTAGATATGCACTCGCCAAGGGGCCACTCACCTCGGAGCTTCTCACGTAGTTTCTGCATCTCACCTGAGGCGTGCTATGGTGCCACCTGTACGTTGAGAGAATTGATGTTGAACGCGACCAAGATCCCAAATTCACGTCCCTGGGTGGGGGTGTGACAACACAGGCCAACTTTCAGTGAAGCAACAACTTTGAGGTACCAAGACACAGCTCACAACCTCGAACGCGCGTGGTTAATTTGCAAATGCAAGCACGACGACTAGAGCAGCAAATATACTCGTGCTTAGACAACAAATCCTGAAAGTGCACGCGCGGCTTCCACTGTCCACATGCAGTGGTTTCAGTGTCTGTATGACGCACTTCGATGTAACTTATGACTTGGCTACAGGACGCCAAAGCTTGGTACATGATTACAGATTTACAAATACTTCGCTTCTCACCCTCACGTATTAACTTCGATTATGTGCTCACTTATAACTCTTCCCATTCATGTTCTTGCTAACGAATGCTACAAGACAGATGTTACATCTCCACCATTATCACCATTGCGCTGTTTGGTCCCAGCTCAAATTGAAACGCACTTGTATCCACCTGCTCTCACGTTCTTCTTGCTATACTTCGGCAATATCGCTGCAAATGCTTCGAAAGCATTGGCACCTTGACCAGGGGTGAACGCTTTTGTGGCATACCCCTGGCAGTTTCCTGCCGAGTACCATGTACATTTACCATTGAAATTCTCGCCGATCTGCAAATGTTGTTAGCTGTTACTCGAACCACGATAGAGGCTCTTGAACCCAATATCGTCGTGCGCGTGTCCTTCAGGATCCAACACTAATGAATCGAACTTACCAGGAAACTATTCCCACCCTTCCAGACGTCAAGCCAATAACATTTGCCAAGTTCTGGAATTATATCTGCGCAGTTACGAAGGTCTGGCAGACCACAATTCCTGACCCAGTTTTCTTCGGCCACGGCAGCAGGTGCTAGGGCTGCTGCACAGAGCAGGACATTGAATTTGGTCAAAAGCATCTTTCGTTATGAATTATGTTGATCAGCGAAAATTGTGATTGAGTGTTGGTTTCTCAGCTGGTTGATTGAATTCTGTTCGTCTCGATCGAGGGTGGTATATGACTGAAATCCTCGCCTTTGTCTGCATGATAGACCGAAAGCACAAAGAACCCCAATGCATTGTGTGCGGCGCGGTGACGAGTTCACTCGTCTGTGTTTATCTTGATATGCACATGACATGAGCCGGTCCGTGTTCATCATGTGCACGGACATCACACAATGACTGCTTGTGATGGCCGCGGATGGCGTTTCAACGAGCTGCATTTTTCTGAGGGAGAATGAAACTGAGACGTTCCCTCGTTGTGGCAGCAGTTCTGTTGTAGACTTAGTCTTTGTGGTCGATGCTGTGGATCGCAAAGTCTGGAGATAGTCGTTGCGGCCATCACGAACTTGTCCACTCCTTGACTCGTCCAGGACCTTATCACACATAATCAACAAGACCTGTAGATTACCTGTGCACCAGGTTACAGCCATGAGATATTCAAGCTTTGCTCGTCAAACCTCGATAGCTGCTGTGCGTCAATGAGTATAATACTGTTCTTGCGTTCCTGACTCACAGGTTTTCGGAAAGCACACAGGTTTCGCTATCGAGCTGCAACCATTGAGCAATAGAAAACGTAGGACGAGTACACGAATTGAGGTCGAGCTGCGATCGTCTATCAGAGCTCGGACACCGTCAATCGGCGAGAACGAGTTGGACGCAGTTTACCAGAATAAAATCCTCGTAATTATGGGAGTAAGACGTTCGGAAATTTGGGAACAGTAGGTCAAGCATTGCCATATAGCAAAGATTAGCAAAGCCAACTTAGAAGAACACTGTCGTCTAGTTCCTGTACTGCTGTGCGGAAATGCCTGACTGAAATAACCTTCGCGGTGAGCCACGAAAAATTAGAGCACAGTATGCCGCGATTAATCAGTCGTTGACGTGCTGTCATCATTTCGTAGTCACGAAGTCACCTAAACGCTCAGCGCTCAATACTCGACTCATAGTTCCAGAGATGTTCATGCAGGCAGTAGCATGTCATGTCAGTCTGCACGAAAGTTCCGTCCTCTGTAGACACACCATGACACATAGGCAAAAGCTGTTAGTTGATGAAGATTGAAAAGCTGGCACTACGTAATTATGCTGACATCTGGTTTTATGGACAAACGGCGGCAGTGATATCTCGATTTACTGCAACAAAACGTTCTCTTAATACGTGGCGGTAGTTCTCATTGCCCACGATACAAATCTTTGCAGACTCCATCCATTTGATCCACCTCAGCTACTCCCTTATATTTCAAATCCCCAGATGTTCTCCGCTGCAAATCGACAACGGGTCCAGTATATCACCTTCGCCGACCCCTAGACTGCTAAGGAGAAACTGGTCAGACTCACCACTATCCTGCGCGATCCTCCATCCCATCATATGTGCGTAGTAATTTGGCTCGAAGCACTGACGTGTGGGCAGATTTGCAACTTCATCACCCTGAGCTAATTCACAGTATGGAAAGTCCGTACCGACCTACACATCATCAGTTCGCCGGCTGAGCCAAGCCCGTCAACTCTCACTTACGTTCGTCGATGGTTGCAAGCGTATTGCACTCCCTTGACATCCTCCTGCTTTCTGTGTCTCGTCTAGGGCTGATGTGGCCGCAGCGAATGAGATACTTGAGTAACGAGTTTTTGGACTCCCAAGTATTTGACAACTCTCTTGTACCTCTGCAGAGGGCATTGAGATAAGGCCCTTTCGGAGGCAATAGCGGATGAGTCCGCTACACGATGCATTGGTAGGCGTGGGCGATTGTGCTATTCCAACTTCGGAGCGTTCGAGAACATCACCTCTACGGATCCAACCATATCGTTCGAGATACTGAGATGGCGGCACAATAGGGACAACTTGAGCCGCTACAGAAAGAAAGTCGTCGAGTGAAACCTCGTCGCTAGCGTAGTTGTCCCTTATGTGACTGAAAGCAGCGCTCAAAAGCTCCCAGATTCCATGGTTTAAGTCGTGCTTCCACAGCAGTGCCAGCATTGGTGAGCGGGCTTTCTGTGGCAAGTCCTTGATCAGGCGTGAGTAATACGCTGATGCTGTCAGGACCCAACTATGTCGCAGACATACAGTGAGTACTTACAGCGGAAGGCCATCCACGAATTCACCACTTTGCGTGCTTTTCTTGTGGCATGCTGGCTGTGAATCTTTGTGACAGATGGGTTGACAGAATCAAGCGTTTTCTTTCGCTCGTGAGGAGTTCCATCGAGGGATGTCCGAAAGAGAGCACCGACCACATCTGGACTGATCAGGTCAGGATTTTGCAGCAGAAATTGGCGTTGAAAATTCGATAACGATCGCTCGAATCTCGCAAAGAGAACGATCTTGTTGTCGGCAGCGTCTAAGCCGGCCATCTTGACAAAGCGAGGTATCCTGCTAGACGAGGGCTGGTCGCTGGGGATCATGATACGGCAGCTGCTGGTAGGTTGAGAGGCATTGAGTTACTGACTATCACTAGGTGTCAATTCCTGACCGAAGCTGATTTCGTGAGGCGAAAGCGAGCGTGGCAGGGAAAGTTTCAGACTGAGACCCACCAATCTCAGATTGTTCGTTCGCGAATAATTGAAAGTCCTTTGTTTAGTGACAACAAAGATCCGACGGCTTTGTGGCTTGAATATCCTGCGCACAATCATCTCCTCTGGACAGAAGCAATGCTGTCGATCTTCAATCTCCATAAACTCAAAGAACAGATCGATACGCTTTCGATCTTTATCTAATCAACTATTTGGTGGCGAAGCAAGATGTATATCTATGGTAGGGGTACAGTGGATAGTAAGTATTCAGTCGTGGTCTGATCACACCCAACATTAACTGAAATAACTAGATGCTACAGCATGCATCAGACGGCGATGTTCCTTACAATATCTCCACGGACTGTACCTTGAGCTCTCTCGGGCAAGATCCTTCATGTTTCTCAGCACACCTAGCAGGTCCGAACGCATCAAGCAGTCTGAGAGACTCGACTTTGTAGCACATGAGCTTCAGCGCCTGGTGCTGCATCCTGGTCTCTACCCATCAATTGCTGTCAAAGTAAGATTCGTCAATATATGCTTTCATTTGGATTCTGAATACAACTTCCTGAAGACGTGCCGAAATTTACTGGTCAATAACGAAGTGCGACATATTGCTAGAATATCTCACAATTGCATGACACGAACAAGCTACCTGCATGAAGGATATGGCTGGGAAAATTTTCTGCTTCCGAACAGCCCAGGACTGAGGATCAGCCATAAGCAAACAGAACCTGCCTCAGCGTTCCAAGTTCTCCCCGGCACTGGCATGCGAATATGCTCAGATCTTGCAAAAGACGAAAACGATATACATCTTTCGGTACAGGCATAGTGCTTGAGTTGATGTCGTGGACTTCGCTGACCTTGATAGGCAATCGACCGCAATAAAAAGAAGAACCTGAAGAACCTGCCATTCAATATGGTAAGCACTTTTATCTCCAGACATAGCTTGGGTTGACTATGAAACAGGCGACGCAAGGTCA
Source organism: Lithohypha guttulata (assembly GCF_036872675.1). Taxonomy (NCBI): domain Eukaryota; kingdom Fungi; phylum Ascomycota; class Eurotiomycetes; order Chaetothyriales; family Trichomeriaceae; genus Lithohypha; species Lithohypha guttulata. Next base: position 2,865,392 of record NW_027042750.1, read on the forward strand.
AAGATGCGCAGTGTTCTCATATCCTGGGCAGTGGCCGACGAGCAGGCTAAGGTATCACTCTCAGAATGTATGTACAGTCAAATTGGGTTCTGTATCAGGCACTGACATTGTTGACTAGATTGTCCTGCAGCCCAGTCCGTTTAGAGAGGTACGCACAAGTCCATTGTATCGTACTACGAATGCTAATCGGTGCTCAGGAAGTTGAAAACCGGCTCGATATTCAGACAAAACAGCCCAGTTCACTGGAGCACTTCTCTCAAATGCTATGTAATTACAGTGATCCACTTCAAAAGAGCTATGACTGACATTGGCCAGATAGATTAGAGCAGCACATGCCTTTCACTAATGCTCCTGCTGCAGCCTTAAACGCCCCTAACGCCTTTCCTATCATGGCACTGCGCTCGTGGCCAAAGCCATTCCGCCACCGCAGTATCAATTACCATGCTTGTTGCCGACAGGCATATAATGCTGCCGGTAGCAGAAATTGGCGACGAGATAAGATTAAGCGATACAGTACAGAAACGGGTTCGAAGAGATGATACATGCAGGAGGTTGCTCGGGAAGTACTACGCTCGAGAACCCAAGGGCATCTCACCCAGCCATCAATCCACCATCCTGCGTTCTACAGATTCATACAACCTCCACTTTTCACTTTGAGACACATTCTCCCTCTTACCCCAACCCTTCGAAACAGACAAGGAAGCATACCCAGCAACCAAGCAACGAAACGACAAGAACACGCATGCCAGCGGAAAGTCAGCTCCATTTCAGAAGTCACAACAACAGTCTATACCTTCCGACATTATATCGTCCTGCAGCATCGCCGGAACGGAACAAAGCAAGGATCCCTGAATCTGACCCACGCCGATCTCATCTCACCGTGCACTCACACGTCGACCAATATCAGAAAGACGGGACCTTCTACCATTCCAACCACACACCATTTTAAATCTTTTTTTTTTAGACCCAATCTTCCACCATGTTATAACCAGGTACAAGGGATGTATGTGCCTGGAGCACGATGAAAAAATGGGACAGACATTGAGCTATGAGGAGGAAGATATCGGACCAAAAAAGTATATTGCAAGACGGTTGTACATAGCTAGTATAGCAAACGAGTCTACATTAATGAAGTCGAGAGGATTGCACGCGGTGCCACGTTGAGGTTGGGACCTACTGGTAGACAAGTTGTTCTGAGGATGCATCTCGCGCATGCAGTAGAGCGCGAGGCATGCGATGAACATGCGTGCGGAGGTGAAATCATGTCAAACTGTTCTATACTTGCGGCACAAAATTCGTGATCACTTCCGTGCCAGCACACTAAACTCCTGCGTCTCTATCTTCATTCTCTTAATGTCAGGCTCTCTGTCTTCACCAGAAACGATAATGTCTTCTGCAGGACTCGGCCACTACCAAGCGGCAAGACTGCCTTTTTGAGAAAATCGAGGTGGTTGGTCATGGTGACAAAGGTGGACGGTCACAGAAGTAAGTGACAAGCCAAGCCGCGAGCAGATGCGACAACTTTGGATAGCAATGCATGGAACAGTGAATATACTGTCAAGGAGCGAGGTGTCTTGGGGGGTAGGTGATCGTACGGTTGTAGAAGATCGTGGAAGGTCGAGGAGACACATCGGAAGGAGGAAGTCTGGCACTAGACGGGGCTCAGTATAAAGGCGAGGGAATTATTGTGTAGATCTTCAATTCTAATTGATTACTACACACTACCACACCGTGGGTGGTGGACAGGCTTGTCTCGTTCGAGGCAAGGAGTCAGATCATACATAGGCTCTGCCATGTCTGTACTCTGATCATCACCGACCATGCAGCTAGAGCTTTGTTCTAGCTGTAAATGATGCAAATAAGCATAATCTGTGCCTGATCGTCCACCTTCGTGAGGGGGCAAGCGCTTGGCCTCCAAGATCGTCTACCCTCTTTGATAGGCCTTCAGTCAAGCATAATGCACCTTTTCGTCTTCGTTGCTGCACTCGCAACAGCATGGCGTAAAAGTGTAGACACCGATCCACCTGGTTTCGATGGTTGCGAGCGATCTTGGGATTTGTACTAGGCTCAGTAGCTTGTAACCTGGCTATACGCGCCTCGAGGCTGTGCGTACTGGTATGCCTTTTGATGGCAAGCCTATCCGTTACCTTATGAAGCTCGAATTGGTGTGATGTGATGTGTTATGTTATCGTCGTGTCGACATCGACGAGCAAATACGTGATAGATGTGTGTGTTCGTGGTTGTTTTCATATACTTGAACGTAAGCAAATCATCGAGGCTCTTGTCTTGTGTCCCAATCACTGGCCCAGATGAAGGTGCAACACCTCCATTGTGTACCACGTTCTTTCGATCCGCTCGGACCGAGGGGTCGATTACACATCCAGAACGAGCGACCACAGTTCACACCCGGCTTTTTGGTGAGCATGGTTTTGCATGGCTCGTCATGCTCACATTTAGGCGCAACAGGCCTTGCAAACAGTTTATCCCAGCTCTTCTTGGCTTCAAAGCTTGCAGCGAGTTCATCCTCTACTGATCGCTCTGTTCTGGCTGGAGACGGCGTTGGTACTGGGAGCAACGCTGTTGCAGTCTGTTCTTTTTCGGGAGATGAAACGGGAGATTGTAGAGGTGCCTCCAACTTCGGGGCTTGTGTTGTGAAAAAACCTTTGAGGCTCTTCTGTCCCTTCGAAATACTTGCTTCAGGCTTCGTCTTCTTCGCAGCAGGACCAGGATTAGTAGAGGAGAAACTCCGCTTCAGACCATTGGATTTTGAAACACTCTGTTTGCTTGTTTGAGCTGCAATAATTTGAGAACCGGAAACATTGGTGGCGTTCGGGATCGGACTCGCAAGCAACGGTGCCCTGACTGGCGATAGGCTCTCCTTCGAAGGGGCTGGAGGAGTAGAGCTCACAAGTGGAGTTGCCGACCATCTCTTCGTGAACATGTCCTTGATGTTACGTCTTCCGTCAAATTCTTCAATAAGCTTTCCCGACATTGGCAGCAGATTTTTCGTGGACCATGGCACCTTTCGGATACCATTTTCGAACATGCCAGGCGGATTTACCAGATCTAATATGTGTTTCTCTTCGCCTTGTATAGTCACTTTATCCTTGAACACTGCATAGACTGGACAATGATCTGAACCCATCAATCCTTCCTGAATATTCGAATCACTCCACCATTCTTTCATGTCGTGGCTGCAGACCACATAATCGATTCTTGCACCGTAGTTACCAGGTCGAGCATTGACCTTTGTCTCCCAGCACGTATACATGCCCTTTCTTCCTGGATGAAAGTCACGACAAACGTCCCACAAGATCTGTTCTTCTCGTCCTTCGTCTCTTTCTCCATAGACCTTGCCTTCTACCAGCAGTTGATTAAACAGACGTCTAGCAGGAGACGACATCCATCCTACATGGTCAACCTCGTTTTTTCGCTGCGACTCTTCTGCCATCGCTGTATCAATCTCTTCTCGTGAAATATTCAGATCTCCTACCCACACAACTCTTTTCCCCATCTTAGCCAGGTTCCTGATCCTTGCATCAAGCACTTTGAGGAAGGCAGTTCGGAAATGGGTTCGGGTTTCATCTCGCTCAGCTGGACAATAGGTTCCAATTAGGACGAAAGCCGGAAATTCAAGGATGACACAACGACCTTCTGCGTCGAGGGTAGCTGCGTCAAATTCAGTCTCAGACAACTGTTCCATGGTTGGATATCCACCAATCTGCTCCTCTTCTAGTAGATCGCGAAATGGTGTGGTACTGTTCGGTGGACAGAGGCCTCCAGCTATACCTTCTTCTGCCCGTACTGGTGCGCACTTGGAATTTCGAGTATAGATAACCACACCAGAATAACCTTTCTTGTACCGTGGCAAGCTCCAATAGCAATCAAATCCAGGCACAAGTACCATGTCATCTCGGAGGTCTTTGCGTTGTATTTTGGTCTCCTGAAAGCAGATTATGTCTGCTTCTAGGATGTCGAACATTGCCTCGAACGATCTTTTGTCTCGCCATGGTTGGTAACCAAATGGATTGCGTATACCGTTGACATTCCATGTCGTTATTCGCAGCGCCATAGTGGCTGTTGAAGCGCGCTAGGTTGCAAGCGCATGCCTTCTGGCAGCACTGAGGTCGCTACAAGAGCGCAATGCAACGGTCCAGCTTCACATTGTCTGCATCCTTGGTAGTCACGCCAAACGGTGACCTCACTTGCCTTCGACTTCAAGTTCGCGTGCAGCACCTCGCGCAGTCACGTTCGTTCAAGATAGCACAATCTGGTGGTATACCTCACCCAAGCATACGCTAGCTTGTTCGGTTTAGCTTCCGAGCTGTCTTCGATTACTGCAGTCAACAGCATCAGTCCACCAAACCCCGACCTCAATATACAGCTCAGTTACCCTGTAACCTCTCCTCTCCCCAAACCGCGACCATGTCATTCCACAGACTCGGTCTGCGCATGGCGCAACAGACTCTACGACGACAACCACCTACACCTGCCTTCCGAAGCTTCGTGCGACGACTATCACTTGAAGAGATGCCAGGAGGCTCAAAGAAACTGGTCGGAACAGCCGATAATGCTTTCAACCGGGAGCGAGCAGCCGTCAAGGCTCACGCTGCAGCTACATCTGGTTAGTCGATGAATCAACAGGAGATGTGGTGTTGGACTGCGTAGGGGTTGCGAAGACGAAGACAAGATGCTAACAGGTCGTGTCCATAGGTCTCTGGCGCCGCCTGTCGATATACGTCGTCATTCCTTGCCTGATCCTTGCTTCGCTCAATGCTTGGAATCTCTGGAGCGAGCATTGGGAACATTGGGAGCACCTTCCTCCTCTCGAAGAACGAGTCGAATACCCATACCAGAACATCAGGACCAAGAACTATTTCTTTGGCGACGGAGACAAGGTATGGATATTATTGAAAGGTTTTATACTGGTTTACTAATCTGTGGCAGACACTGTTCTGGAATGACAAGGTCAACTATCACAACAAGGACAAGGTGACGTAAATGCTGCTGGGTTTGCGAGCAAGAGACTATTCCTATATCCGGGCGAACATTACTTATCGCGATGGTCTGTACGGAGAGCGCAGGAGTAGAAGACGATATGGTGCGGCTGTGAGTAGGTTGCAGTAACACGTTCGGTTTGGTACGACCACAAGTAAATTGGCCAACATTCACGACCAGATTAACCATTGATATACTTCATTTTGCAGTTTGCGGCACCTCTTCTTCTCTGCCATGTTCATCACAGTCACTACAACTTGGTTGAGTTTCCTGCATATTATGTCCGAGCCCACCATGCAGCTTGTGTGAGCACATATGTCCTGCTTGAACGCTGCATTTGCTATGCGTCGAGTTACGACTAAGCAAACGTGTGGATGTTGGTCTGAAGCTGCTACAAAATCTTACTTCTTGCTAGAAGCCTTTGCCAGATCAGCCAAAGCCTCCTTTCTCTTATACCTCGCATCCTGAATCACATCTGCTCCAGCATCATTCGAGAAGTTGGCAGTCCACACCACAAACGTCTGGCCCTCGTTGCTACCCGTAGTGATCTCGTGCAGGCGGATTGTAGAGAGGACGCTAGTGTAAGAGATATCTGTGCTTGCAGAGACAACACTATATGTGATGAAATGATTGATTGTCTAGGAGAGTCAGTATGGCTGTGAACTTGTGGGCAGTTCAGATGTAAGCCTGAATGCATGCCCGACTTACAGAATGCTCTTCCTGCTTGATGTCAAATGATGTACCATCTGTGAATGTCCATCTCACAACGTCTGTTTCAGGTGAAGTTGATCCTTCAAGTGTTTCGCTCTTGGACAGTGCAGACCACCTAGCCATATTTGTCAATTGTTTGCTCACAATACTTCATTAAGCATTCAGCTTACCATTTCGAGAAGTCCTGCAACTTGATCAAGTGCCATACATCAGAGAAATGGGCTGGAATAACAGCTGATTCTGACACCGAGGTGGAAGTTGGAATTGCAGACATTGTTGTGAAGTTTGTGCTTGACTTAGTGCTGTTAAATCGACCAGGTTACAGAGTGTCTTTTCTGAACTTGTCAATTGCTGTTATAGTCTCGCAAATTCAGCAGCAAACGTGCCCGCATCTGCAATGCATTGAGGGCAATCACTTTCTGAATATGAGGTCATTGCTGCAGTCGAGCTGCCTGAGGCAGCAACAGAGGAGCTTAGACCATTGATCTTCACCATCAAATCTGTTCGCTTGCGTAACTGTTCTTCAAACTCATATACTTGTCCCCGATCTCAGCTGCCAACCCGGTATCTCCACGCCAGGAAGATATTGCACTTAATTTGGCGAGTATCTCTAGCTGACCCTCAAGCTCTTCGATCCAGCGGAGTTGCTCTGCGGCCTTTTCAAGCATATCAGTCGCGTTACTCATCAACAGTTTGACCTCTGTGTTTTGCTTTCCATTGCTCGTAGCATTCTGCAAACCTGCCAAGCCCATGTACGCGTCTGCTAGAAGCATGTAGCATCGTCCTGCAATATCGCAATCCAAGCATTCTAATACGTGCGGCAAGGCTGCTGTCAACAAATCTCTTGCAGCAGCGAATTCATAGCTTGCGTTCAGAATGTGCGAGAGCGCGAGTACGGCATCCCACATGGCAGGAAGCACTCTTGACCGATATGACATGTGGACCGCTCGCATGGCAAGGCTAAATCCTTGGTGCGCTTTGTCGCTTTTGGCATACAGCTGTGCTTTCATCGTCAGAAGTTTGGCCATGAGTAGCACGTCATTGTTTTCCACCAAGACTTTATCAGCCAGAATCTCTATCTTCTCGAGTGCCCGCAGAAACTCGCGTTGACGTATGAGCAGATCGATCTCGAGAAGGCTGACTTGCGTTGAAGTATCAACCTCAGAATGTGGCTGCTGTGATACGAGTTGTCCAACGATGTGACTTGCAGCAGTCAGGTTGTCCCTATGCAGCAGTCGACGCGCCCGCAGAATGAGTGTCGATACTGTGTGGTATGTCCTGTATTTGAGAACATTGGTAACCTTGCTTGGTATGCTTGCAAGCACGCGTTCGGATTCGTATAAGCGACCCATTTGTGCAAGAAAACCAGCTTGTCGGGTAGTACATTTCAATGTATCTTCTAAAGGTGCTTCGTGAGAATGACACAACAGAAATCGTTCTCCACTAGATTGAGCAAGACGAGTCTGGCCTATGCGAGAAAAAAGAGCGGTCTTCATGAGCAGTGCTAGACCGGTACTGTTGGGCACCGCTTTGATGATGTTGATATGTGCAGCTTTCACAATGTTCTCGAAGCACACCGCAATACTTTCACCGTGCTGCAGTGAGAGCTTTGCCTCAGAAAGGTGTGATGTACTGAGAAGTGTCCACATCTCGGCCTCCTTGGCTCTACTCTTCAAGAAGTTCAGACCCTCGCTTTCGTTCGCTAATATGCCAGTGTCACGGATTGCTTGCATCTGAGAGGGAAATGCGCGACCAAAGTGGTAGAGCCATGACATACAGTAATTGAGGCAGACTGTGTCCCTGTTCTCACGAGCGGTAGAGATAGCTTCTTGCATGGCTGGTATAGCTTCGTCATAGCAGCCGAAGTCGGCTTGCAGTATTGCAAGGTTTAGGAGGGCGTACTGGTAGAAGGTTCGATCGCGGGCTTGTATCGTGTAATCAAAATAACGATGTAAATTGTCGAAGGCAGAAGTGAAATCACCTGCTCGCCATGAATCCAGAAAAGCGAGATAATGAGCAAGCTTTGGCGCAGAAGTACCGGCTGCTGCCATCCTCTTCATTGTCGTCTTCATCATTTCTGGCAATCTTCCACCGTAGCCTGTCACTGTTAGATACGTAAGACTTAATTGGATTACCCTTACCCTGCATTTCCGAGACTTGAAACTCCATAAGCTTCTCCACGTCGTACGTGCTGGCGGATGTCTGAGTGGTGTCGCCATCGTCAACCAAAGATCTATACATCAAAGATGCGAGAGGATGTGATATATCGATGTCCAGATCAGCCAGATTAACGTCAAATGCGTTATGGAGAGCGTGTGGGTTCCTCCTCGTAAATGCTGCTTTGGAAGGCATACGGTAGGCGACGAAGTCGGTCCATAATGCCACGCTGTCCTGGAACTGCAATCTCACGTACTCGAGCGAGCAGCGTCGAATGAAAGTGCCAAGCGGAGAAGTTCTGACGACTTTGCCAGCAGGTTCTGGGACAACTCCCTTATCACGCTCCCTGAGCAAGTCCTCGCGTGTTTTACCAAGTAGTAAAGGGGTTTGGGTGATGAAGTCATCAAGTGCATCAACACAATCAATTGTCCACATGTCTTTCAAGAGCAAATCCCAGATGCTTCTGCCTGGTATGGCTGATTGTTCTCTCGCTAGAGCCTTCTCCAGGTCAAGTATATCCTCACCATCTTGCTGCTGCACCGAGTCATCTCGGTCGCTTGCATCAGGCAAGATTTTGCTCATCAATACATCGAGAACTTTGGTGGTGCCTGAGAACGGTACCGAATTCTTCAAGTAAAGCCGTGCTAAGATCAGGATCACGACTTTGGATGGTGTGACGAAACGACCCATCTTGACGTTGATTTGACTTTCATCTCGTTGCTGCGCAGCAGACACTCACCATGTCTCTCTCTCAAACACCGACCTCTACAGACAAGCAGAAACTGAAAAGTTCATGTCATTTGCATTGTCTTTCGAATATATGGTATTGTCGGAACAAACGCGCTCGGGTAGACACTCGCACCAAGTCGCGTCGGTCAATCAAGTGACATGATTGGTCACTCGTTTCTGCAACACTTGAATTTCTACGACTCGGAGTACAAATACAGTACGCCAAACTTATTCATCCATAACTTTCTTCATTCAGATACTTTCTACATATTTACCTACTTACACGATGGCATTCACTAGACCTGATCTTGGTGAAGAACTACCACTCCTGGCTTCTGGAAAGGTCAGAGAATTGTACGAGGTGGACAGTAAGACCCTGTTGTTCGTCGCATCAGATCGAATATCAGCGTACGATGTGATCATGCAAAACGTGAGTTCTCTTGTATAACAGAAAAGGTCTGACACACTAACCTTTCCAGGGCATACCCAACAAGGGCAAAATTTTGACATTGATGACAGCCTTCTGGTTCGAGTATCTTCAGAAGCACGTTCCTGGCTTGAAGACACACTTTCTCGGTCTCAAAGTGCCTGACATTGTTCCAGATGCTGCGAAAGCACAGCTAGTCAACCGAAGCATGCTGGTTCGCAAACTCAAAATATTTCCTATAGAAGCCATCGTGCGTGGCTATATCACAGGTTCTGCGTGGTCGTCCTATAAGAAAACAGGCGCGGTCAATGGCAAGAGGATGCCGGAAGGTCTGCAGGAATCGCAGGAATTCCCGGAACCAATATATACCCCGAGCACAAAAGCTGAATTAGGCCAGCACGACGAAAACATCTCCACAGAAGAAGCTGCCAAGATCGTCGGCGATAAGTATGCCAAGCGGATCGAGGAACTGGCTCTGCAAATCTACTCTACCGCGAAAGAGTATGCCAAGCAGCAGGGTATTGTCATCGCCGACACCAAGTTTGAGTTTGGTCTTGATGAAGAGACTGACGAGGTCGTGCTGGTGGACGAGGTTTTGACTCCAGATAGTTCACGGTTCTGGTCAGCAAGGACATACCAGATAGGCAAATCCCAAGACAGCTTCGACAAGCAGTACCTGCGAGACTGGTTGACCAGCAACGGCTTGAAAGGCAAAGAAGGTGTATCGATGCCACAGAATATAGCGGAAGAGACTAGCTCGAAGTACGAGGAGGCCTTCCACATATTGACGGGCCAGACATTGGCGGAAGCCAAAAGCTGATCTGTCTGGTTATAATCAACGGATTGAGATTAGCATAAGGGCAATCAGGTTGCCCTCCTCTTCTCCTTATCGTAATCGCTCATTGTGTCGCGCTTGACTTTCTCGTCCCAATCTGGCATTGCCCGTCGCTCCTCTGCTTTTTGTCTCATCGCTTCGACGGTAACTTCACTGAGCCTGGCACTGCCCTGGTCGCCCTCTTGCCATCCTGTTCTTCCATCCAGCTGACCTCTTTCGTTCAGATTTGTCGCCCACATAGCTGATACCGAAAGGTCAAACGCACCTGGCTCTCTGTCGATCAGACCAATGCCAAAACTTTTAATCTTCTGTCGTAGCATTTCAGATTGAGGTTCAGTAATGAAACCCTGGTTTGTTCGTACGAAATCATGAAATCTTATCAGGACGGTCTCCCATTCAGCAGGGCTATTCGGCCCGTTCGCGCCCTTGTGACGTTTCGTGAGCAGTTTGTGTTGATGAATGTCGGACTCCACGATTGAATCTGTTTGGATATTGACAAAGTATCTTCTTCCATCACTCTTGACACGTAGTGCGAGGTACGAGTACGGCTCGATGTTCCAAAATAGCTCGCCAAACAACGTCCTTCCTCGATCGTGGTTTCGGAACGCGGCATATCCAGTCTTCATCACATCCGGACGGTCGTGAGGAAGCTTCGTCGAGATGTTCCCATGAAACCGTACATGAGCAGGAGTGTCGCTCGCAGCATCAGCAGGCATTTGCGTCAACTTGGCTTCCGAAAAGCCCCCTACAGTCTGATCTGTCATCATCTTCATCCATGTTGCTGTTTGTGGTTCCTCGAAATCGAGCAATGGTTGAGGTATCGTTGTGATGGTTAGTGCTTCAAGGTTGATGGCTTACAACTGTCAGCTACTATGGTTGGTGGTATTCAAGACAACACATACTGAATTTAGCCTGCCGCTGGAATTCTTGGTTTGTTCTCGTCCAGAAACCTGGAGCGGCATATCGTCGTAGTGTTGCCCGGAACATCTTGACCTGTCGCAAGCTTAGAACAGAGTATTGTTTACTCTATCATGCTTCAACATGGCGGTGAATTAACATCAATTCGACACGACCATAACGATTCCTGTGCGAGAAATGCTCTCAACATCTGTCGCTGCATCGGAGCAGATGAGCACGAGCCCATGTCATTGCCACCACCGGATGTTACACGTAGAACCGAAGCTTTGCCGAGCAACATCAAGCTCTTCGGGTCCATGAGACCACATGCAGCCTGTCCTTCCACTTCTTTTCAGCGATCTTTCTGTAAACCATATGACCGTCATCCAGAAAGCACAAAGCCATGTCAAGGTTTGGTTCAAGCAGATGTCCTCGAGCAATGGAACAAGTATAGGTTCCAGCCGTATCAAGGACTTTGTTTTGCTGTCATACTTCAGAGCTCGAAAAAGGGGCTTCGCTTACATGACCGAATTTATGAGTTGAAACTGAGCGGGTTGATTGTATCCAGTTCTGGTTGAGCATTCAGCAATGAGCCTTGCCCGACCACGAGGGCGTGGCACAGATCTCGCAACCAATACTGTGCTGCAGGCACTTCGCAGCATTTCAGTAATCAGTCATTCTACGAAGTCTTCCGGATTCTGCTACCTCCAACCTACTACTCTATCTAACACTCAGATGGCAAAGCTCGTGTGTCGTGGCTAACATATCTTTGTGAGCTGGGTTAGCTTTGACTGACTCAGGGGAACATGGTATGTCAGTATAGCTTAGTTCATGTCGAATAATTATTACGGCAACCACATGCACTGGCGATGGGCAGGTACAGGAGATGGCGAATGAATGCTTTAACCTATTTGAGGAGCTCTGGGTGCAAGAATTGATATTAGTGATGCGACCACGTTGAGACCTTGACGACTAACCGCGTCTCTGGATTAACAGGTAGTATGCTTACATGAAACCATAGAAACAATTCTTTCTCGACAAGACCGACGCCGAACCCCAAACTTTGATGTGCAGATATGTCAATCAGTCAGTGCTTGCGATGGAGCGCCTTCACTTGTCCACTTTCACCACACGTTCAGCTTACCAACTCTCAAGTTTGTGCAAACACTGTCACTCACCGAGAAAACAACAGTAGAATTCTGAAGGCATTCTCAGCCTGCACTATCTTGCTCGGTGAAGTAGCAAGTGACGAGACTTACTATTTAATACAGTCAGCGAGTTCCAAATGTTCTCAGCATCGCACCTTCCACATTCTTTCCAGCAATCTCCCTCAACCTTCAACAACCACATCTTCTAGACATTCTCCTACACCCTACAGTGCTGAGTGACGCATCGACTTAGCTTTGCGACAGTTTGCGCTTATCTGCAACTTGACCAGCTCAGAAAATCTAACAAAGAATATCGAAGGCTCTTGTCGTCTTGAATACTGGTATCTGAAACAGCCTTGTTACAGGTCAACGCAATCAGTAAGTGATACTCTGGCGCTGTGACTACTTTCCGTTTGTCCATCCGTCACAGAAATTGCTAACGAGTATAAAGTGAGCAATTCTACCGCCATTCCCAGATCTCGCTACCTTTGGGGAGATATTTATCCTTCCCAATTTTCCCATCCACCATCGCCTGATCGGTCTCAGCAATCAACGCCCAGACCTGATTCGCTTCGACAGCCAATTCGACACTCACTCGCAGCGATGCAGTCTTCACGTAGCCACAACAATCTGGCTGACTTGCCCAGCGCGCTCGAGAACCTCAACCTTGAGTCACGAACCGCTGCCTCCACACCAGCACCTAGACACAAACTTGGTAACACAACCCTCCTGCTGGTATTCTTTGAAATCACTAACTCTTGCTCAGCAGGATCATCTCGAAGCTCGTTGCTGACGCCACCTGTGGACGCTAATTCAGACTCCTTCCCCGATATCCAGCATGCAAAGAACAATGGCGGCAAAGATCGAACTATCTATCTCGAGTCAAAGTCAGATGACGATGTCTTTGGAGGTGGTGCCAAGTTGCAGTCCGACACCAGCGATCGATCCACAGCAGCAGTACCTGAAGACACTATTTCTCCTACCACGAAGATCACCCCTCGATCCGACCGCTTGACCGAACCTATCACTCCTGAGAATGCTCAAGGACTCCTTCCGCACGAGGCTTGTGTGTTTGTTGCAAAGTACGTATGGCCATATGTGAAGGAGGACAATAGCTTACCAAGACTAGTCTTTCTGTACACCGCACTGATGCGCAGCTCGAAGAATCAGTTCGCCAGCTTTTCGAAGAATACGGCCCCTGCATCATCAAGATTCGACGAGACAGACACAAGCATCCCTTCGCGATTGTGCAGTACTATGTAAGTCTTCAGAGATCCTGTGGCTGCTGCTTTACTAAATCTAGCAAGAACATCGAGGATGCCTCCCGAGCCATCGAAGAGGGCCGTGACATGATCGTGGATGATCGGAAGGTTCGTACTGAGCGCTCGGCAGCCCGATGTGAGTATATCCTCCGAACCGGTGACACCGGCTTATCTTCTGGGTCAGGCACGGTCATCCTCAGTCGAGTTGGTGGTGGTTCTGTTTCCAAGCAAGAAGCTCAAGAGGAGCTCGGTCCCTTCGGCGCCATCTCAGAGACGAGTCCGACTACTCACTCAGATGCCATTCACCACGGAATTCCTGAAGGCACATACGTAAAATTTGTGTATTGGCAGGATTTTGACGACTGTCTTAAGGTACCGCCACTCTTGATGGTCTTACCCGACTTAGCTAACATTGGTCCAGCAATACAACAATACGAGCACTGTCTTCCGAGTTGTTGAAGCTCCCAAGATCGAGGCTCGGATTCGACTCGGTCCTACTCCGGTCGGCTTTGTAACTCGACGTCCGCGAACACCTCCATCAACAGGTCTATCACCGACTGATGAGAAGTCTATCTACTGTGGTAATCTACCCGAAGACATTAGCGAAGCGGAGCTGCAAAAACTATTCGAGAGCTATGGACAGATCCTAAGTTGCAACGTCATCCGCAAGCCAATTATGGGTATGTCGTGGAAACTCACACCGCTTGGAAAGTCAGCTAACGCATTCTAGGTGGTCAAGGCTTCAACATCTTCGGTTTCATCGAGTTCTCCAGTAAAGCGGAAGCTAAAGCAGCTGCATTGGTCGAAATGGACATCCGTGGAAAACGAATTCGAGTGGAGCGAAAGGAGTACTCTGGCCGACGATTAGCTCGACTCCAACCTGCTTTTCAGCCGGCTTTTGAAGAGCGACCACGAACACGTGCCTGGGGACGACCACCCAACGTCTACCAACCACCTGGTGCTCATCTGCCTTATGGTTTTCAGCCGTTCTACATGCAACAGCCTCCGTCTGGCTATTCTCCGTACCACCAGGGTTACGGTTGGCCTGTGAGTCCTCCCCACTCGGCCTTGCGCCGTCGTGGCAACACCTCTGGTAACTACCTTACTGGTGCCCCTCAGGTTGCTCAACCATATGCTCCTGCTAGCCATTCTGTCTTCGGTGCTCTAGCTCAGCAGATGCGAGATATTGAAGCTGAGAACAATCAGTACTCTGCTCGACGCTATCTGTAGGACACACAATCACTGGCCATGTATCTTTCGAGTCGGTATTGGCTTGCTTTGGTGACAACAGTCCGATCTCGCGATGGACAATTGTAAGGTTGTCTTCACTCGCCTGCGATACTCGATCACATATTCACACAGTCGTGCAAGTGAGCCTTGCATTAAAGCATATAATCTTATGATACCCTCTCCGAAAATAATGAACAGAGATGATTGCTATAATCAATGGTTGAGCTCAGACATAGTTTCTTCAATGTTGATAGAAAATTGAGAAATGCCAAAAAATTATGTTTCGATCTCTCAGACTGGGTACTTGGACGCTTAGATTTCATAGGAATTGGTTCTTGATTCTTGGATCGTGGAGGTGTTCCTCTAGGCACTTTCCTCCCGCAATCCAGGACATTTAATCAAATTCTTCACACCTTGTCCTCCAACATTTCCATCCCTAGTCGCCTTCCAAGCCTCCTCAAACTCTTCAAATTCCCAGACCTTATTTATCAATCTCTCGACGTTTCTAATCACTCCTCGCGCGAGTAGATCCCGTGCCGTCTCAAAGTCGCCGCTTTTGTACCGGAACGCTCCGTGGAGGTGAATTTCTTTTTCGCTTAGGTCCGTGATGGGGAAGCCGTCCATAGCTGCGGTCTTGCTTAGACCTGTTTGGACCATGTGTCCACCTGGTCGCAGGGCGTGGATGCATAGACGTGTTGCTAGAGGGGAGCCGGTGGCTTCTATTGCGGCGTCAGCGCCGGTGCCTGTGTTGATGTTTTCGTCTTGTTTGATGGTCGTGGCTGTTTCAGCTGGACTGTTGCCAATATGCGAGGAATTGATGGTATGTACCGTTGTTGCTGTATTGATTGCTGTTCCTGACATCTGTCCATTCTCGTGGCCACTACCGAGGAGCCATTCTTTTGCAAGGCTGAGCTTTTTATCGTCTATGTCGACCAAGATGAGCTTGTTAGCACCATATGAACAGGCTATCGCTGCTAGTGCGAGACCGATGGTGCCTGCTCCCGTCACAAGGACAGATTTTGTCATTGGATTGATGCCCGCTAGTCTGACAGCGTGGACTGCAACGGCAAGAGGTTCGATGAACACACCCTCCTTGAGGCTGATGTGTTCGGGAAGTTTGTAGCATAATGATTCCGGAAGCACGTAGTATTCTGACAACGTGCCAGGCGTGCTGCGTATAAATGGGACTTTGGTTGCCTGTCCGTTGTTGTTTGTCACCGTCGTCGTGATTTCTGCATCCTCGTAAAAAGAAGCAGCGAAGCGCATATCGAAGCAGAGATTGTACATGCCTTCTGCGCATCGAATGCAAGTTCGACATGGGATTGCTGGTTCAATAGCAACATTATCTCCTACGATAAGAGATCTGACTGCTGGACCGATCTGATACACGGTCGCTGTTGCTTCATGACCCATGACAAGACCATTTGAACTGTCCTTGCCAATACCAGGTTGCGAGACGTAATACTGCGCGTACTTTCGCTTGTCGCTACCAATACCGCCGTGGAGGTGGAAGTGTTCATCGCTGCCACATACACCAGTGTAGGCTATTTGCAGGAGTACGTGATCTGCAGGATAGTCTGAGAGCTTTGGAACCGGAATTGTGCCTAGGCATGCTGATTCTGGACCATGAAGCAGGACGCAAGGATTTTCAGATTTGCTGATGTTCGCCATATGCAAATGCCTTCGACTGTGAATTGTATTGTGTAGATTGCTAGGTATTGTTAAGGTGTGGGATTCTTTACAGTGTTACCTTCATCCTTGGATACGGCGCACATATATATGATAACAACCACATCTTGGTCGACAAAATTGGGAGGCCTGATGTGACTGATGCCCATTCATTTGGCTCGTCGAAGTCCAGACCACTACTCGAGCAACGTATAACCACTGAGAATCGAATCGTAGCCTGAACCCTGGGACGGCATCGTGTTCCTCCATCGGGCCATGTTTTACCGATGGGACTGTCAATAAGTCATGTGTTGTCAGTATCGACCATCAATGCAATATCCGGCTGGTTAATGACCAATCATAGAGTATCGCCTGTCAGTCTTGCATAAACACTAAAGAGAAGCTTCGGTTTGTTGATGCAATGCGTTGTGATTACATTGCGCATCACATCTGGTAGATACTTTGTGGAAATTCCAACGCTAGCAAGAACGCGTTTCAATATCAACCACATACAGTACGTTCAATGCTGGCTCCACTCGATCGTATTCAGATCGACGCCCTCCTGTACAAGCTCCCACAGAGGACTTAGCTCCCGCAGGAACTGTACTCGCTCGCTTACAGCCTTGAGCACATAGTCCACCTCACTTTTGGTAGTGAATCGACCAATACCGAATCTTATACTGCTGTGTGCACTCTCGTCGCTGCTACCAAGTGCCCGTAGGACATACGACGGCTCCAAAGAAGCAGATGTGCAAGCTGAACCTGACGATAAAGCGATATCTTTCAACGCCATAAGCAGAGACTCACCCTCAACATAGGCAAACGAAACATTGACGCAGCCAGGATAGTGTTTCTCCTTGTCTCCGTTCAGTGTCGTGTGCTCCATAGCCATCAGACCATCCAGAAGGTGCTTTGAAAGTGATGAAATGCGCTTGTGATCATACTGGAAATGTGGTTAGCTGAAATCCAGATTAAAGCTGAGGATAAAAGATGTGTATGAAGGTAGAATCATAACCCCTGCTTTGTAATCAAAGCGAATGACAAGAAGCTTATGTCAAACGCTCAGAAAGCCATGCATGTTTTAAGCAGCAATATAATCATGGAAGGGAAAGTGTAAGGTAAGGAAGGCAGGGACTTACAGTCATCTCTTCGTTTGCAATTTTGCACGCCTCACCAAAGCCGACAACAAGATGTGGCGCGAGAGTGCCACTTCGCAAACCTCTTTCCTGACCACCACCCGAGATGATAGGGTCGATTCTGACACGAGGTCGTCGTCGTACGTAGCAGGCGCCAATGCCTTTTGGTCCGTAGATCTTGTGCGACGATATCGACATAAGATCCACATTCCACTTATTGACGTCTATTGGAATCTTGCCAACTGCTTGGGCACCGTCGGTGTGGAAATAGATCTTCTTCGACCGGCACAACTGGCCAATCTCTTCCATCGGCTGAATGACTCCGATTTCGTTGTTGACAGTCATGATACTGACCATCATTGTATCTGGGCGAATGGCATCCTTGAGCTGTTGCATATCGACCAAGCCGTTGTTTCCGACAGGAAGATATGTGACTTCGAAACCGTCGTCTTGCAGACGCCTGCAGCTATCTAGGACACACTTGTGTTCGGTCTGGCATGTAATGATATGCTTCTTCTTGCCACCTCGACCGAAGAAACGAGCGACACCCTTTATGCTCATATTGTTGCTCTCAGTAGCGCCGCTTGTGAAAATGATCTCTTTTGGGTCAGCTCCGATGAGCTTTGCCACATGCTCTCTTGCTTGGTCTGCCGCCTTTTCTGATTCCCAGCCGTACGCGTGAGTCCTCGAATGGGGGTTTCCGTACATGCCGGTGAGGTAGGGCATCATCGCGTCTAAGACTCGTGGGTCGACGGGAGTCGTCGCTTGTGCGTCTAAATAGATTGGTCTTGTGCCTTGGTCCATGATGGTCGCCTGTCCAAGAATCCCGGCAGTAGGGCTCATAGCTATGTCGCCAGACAGGCCACCCGACAACGATGACTGTGAGGGTGATTGGCCACTCTGCTGAACGAACTTTTTCTGATCTACTCTGATAGCTGACTCAATATCTTGTACTTGTGCATTTTGTGGCTTGGACTGTGAAACATAACTGCGTCTTTGGCCGACAATGAGGCTTGATCGTTGTGCTGGTCGGAGTTGGGATGTATGGATTGAGGAAGATGCTCGCCGAGAGCATAATCTGGAGGCATGCCTCACTGCTATTTTAGCTGATCCAGACATTGTGGTGGTTTGTTGCCTGAAAGCTCAACGAAGAGTTCCAAGATCGCGATTCTATAGGAAATAGATCAATAGTTTGGAGGCAGTGTACAAGTCGTGAATGATGACGGGAAGACAACGATGGCGATAAGTCGACCTCTGGAGAATCGACAATCAAGAAGGTTCTTCCATGGACAGTTCTACCCCATAACTCGGTCATACTTTTTTGAACGTGACCCGACCTCGGCAGGCCTTCCGTTTTGAGCGGTGTTGCCATTGATGCCTCAGGCTATAAACCCACCCTGTCCGAGTACTGCGACGATGTATGAATTGTTGGATTGGGAATGATATGATAAATTGGACATCCGTATAGCTTGCACGAAGATTTTCGAAATGACACAGTGTATAGCAATTTGGATGTCGTCGCAGCCAGCAGCACATTGTAATTTTAGTGTGGCAAACATCCCACGTGCTTTATATGAGCATAACTTATGCGAGAAGTATATCTTATGCAGGAGCGTAAGGTAGAAACTCGGACGCCAGTCAGTACCAGCACTGGCATTACAATGTTGTACGGATCACATTGCAGCAACCTGAACCTACTGTAGGTGTTCAGGACTTACCAAGAACGAGGTAGGCAGAACAATTCACAAGACTCATGCATAATCGACGCGACACGCATTTCGGCACAGCCACGGGCTTGGACATGCGTCATCTTGCTTAGACTAATTCGGGGTAGCCAGGACCATCTTGGGTGCAACGACGTGTGAGCATGCGAGGATTCTTATTAGAGGATGATTACGGCAAACAGTCTTGGGACCTCATGTACATATTGTAAAAGATCCACCGATGCCCATACCCTACTAGCTGCTTCTTGCAGACAGCATCTTTCTTCTCTATCCTAGTTTCCTCGTATACCTGCAATTAATCCTAGATCTTTGAATATACTAATACCTCATTTCTTGACCGGCGCATTCAACCCACTTCTTCCTAAGCGGTCCTCGGAGGGGCAGGATGTCAATCAAAGGGTTTACCAAAGGAATAACAAGAACTCCTCAGCAGTTCAAGCAGAGATTCAATATCGGAGACATCACTAAGGATGCTATCTTCATCGATGCCGAACGGCGCTTTGAAGAACTCGAAAGAGAAACAAAAAAGTTGCACGACGAGTCTAAGAAATACTTCGAGGCAATTAATGGTGGACATAGTTGAGCTGTCGAGTATGAACGCGCGCTAATGTCTACAGGCATGCTCGACCACCAAATTGAGTTCTCGCAAGGCATAGCCGAAATATACAAGCCAATATCCGGTCGCATGTCTGATCCGAACTCTCTGATACCGGAAGGGAACCCAGAAGGCATACGTGCATGCGAAGAGTACGAGAGCATAGTACGGGATTTGAAAGCTACTCTACAGCCCGAGCTAGAGATGATTGAGCAGAGAGTTATTGCGCCTGCGGACCAGCTGCTAGAGGTCGTTAAGGTCATTCGCAAGATTGTCCTCAAGAGACAGCACAAACAGCTCGATTACGACCGGCATCGCGCGGTTTTGAAGAAGTTACAAGATAAAAAGGAAAAGACCTTGAAGGATGAAAAGGCCATGTTCAAGGCAGAGAACGACGTGGAACAAGCAACACAGGACTTCGAATATTTTAACAACCTCCTCAAGGACGAGCTGCCTAAACTCTTCGGCCTCGAAGCCGAGTTCATCCGACCTCTCTTCCAATCGTTTTACTACATGCAGTTGAACGTTTTCTACACCTTGCATGAGAAAATGCAAGCTATAAACATTGGTTACTTTGACCTAACGCTCGATATCGAAGCAGCCTTCGAGAAGAAGCGAGGAGATATCAAAGAACAAGCCGAAGCCTTGTCAATAGTCCATTTCAAAGCAGCAGGTGTGAAGAGAACAAACACACTGCAATCCAAGTTTGGTGGCTCAAAATATGCACAAAAAGCAGAAGAAGCGAAAGCGGCACGTATCGGTGGCCGCCACCACGACCCAGAAGCAGGCGAAGCTAACCCACCTCCACCATACTCTCCAGGTTTGGCGAGCACAACCACTTCTACACCAGCCAGCCCTTCATTAAGCGCAGCGATAGCAGCAAAGGGAAAGCCACCGCCACCAAAACCAAAGCCTAGCAGATTGAGTGGTGTGCCAGCTGCAGAGACTGTGACTGCGCTGTACGATTATGAGGCACAAGCGGAAGGTGATCTAAGCTTTGTTACAGGCGAGACCATTGAGATCATTTCGAGAACACAAAACGAGAACGAATGGTGGACGGGCAGGGTAGGTGGGAGACAGGGGCAGTTTCCAGGTAAGTTTACAGTTGAGTCTTGGGACTACTTCTGGAGCTTGCCTAACACATTCTTCACAGGCAACTATGTACGCCTCAACTAATTCTCCCTTATGACCACGAGAGATGCGTGCATTCCTCCACAGCATAGAGCCATCTACAAAGAGACCATGTTATAGATACGCGTGGCTGCTATTGTATAGACGTGACAGCTTACCATAATGCATGTATATCATAAAAGCTTGCAGAGGGCGTTGATCGGCCTGGTGCACGTTCACAGCTCAAGTTGGCTTGTCTGTCTCTCAACTCATGCGTCTAGGCACAAGATACTCTTCAGTACACTCTCGACTTTCGCGCTGGGATTCTCGGCCATGCCATGACTACGCCATGCCACAAATCGATCTGGTCTAACGAGGACGCAACCATCATCCCCAACTTCTCTCCTCTCTTCCCAGTCAAAATATACGTCCTGCCACTCACAACCATACCCTATGCTAACGCACTTAATCTCGATATCCAATTTCTTACTCACATTTTCCGCAGCTTTATGCCATTTTCCTCTCCCTTGGCCTGCGCCCTCGTCTCCTGGACCACTAAAGATCGTAAAATGCCCGTGACCAGCCAGATCATGGGTGCTGATTTGTGGCTGATTCGGGACGTACGTGTTGACCCATGCGTGTGGCAGTCGAGCGCCAGGATATGTGCTGATCTGGTGTTCTAAAACAGCGTCCCCTGGTAGAGGCGGCCGAGGCTGCGTCTCATCCTCAAAGTAGATTGCTGGCGAGCCATCGTAACGCTGATTCATTTCCTGGCCGACAGCGTGGAACTCGTGCGCTGTGCCCGAAATTGCCTCGCGCAAAGCTTTCCGTCGTTTTGCACCAGCAGGTGTCGCTGCTTTGAGCTCATTGAATGCACGGGTCGAAGATTCCAGGGTCTCTTCGTTCACTCCTAAGGCTTCCCAGCACGCATAGTGGTCTCGAAAGCCCTGGTTGGCACGGGTGATGACGCCTAGACCGACTGGCTGACGCTCGATGCTATAGGAGGTCAGCATCTTTTGGCTGGCCTGGCCTCGCATTACATATGCGATTTTCCAAGCTAGGTTGTAGGCGTCTTGTACGCAGGTATTGGAACCTAAGCCGTTAAAGGGTGGGTGGCGATGGACGGCATCACCGAGGCAGTGGATGTTTCCGTTCTCGCTAGAGTAATTCTCGGCCACGATCTCGTTGATTGCCCATTTGGACACGTTGATTAGTTTGGCGGGTATTTTGTCGTCGCCTATGAATTCACGGACTCGACTCATGTATTCTTCTTCTGTTGGCTCTCCGTCTCGAGTAATATCCCAGCCTGGAACCGGAAAGACGATGAACATCCACTCGTGCCAGGGCTTGACCATTCGGACGAGACCCATTCGAGCCCATCTCGGGTGTGGTCGATCTGGTTGAATTACCCAATGGAGATTGCCATTTCGAGTCTCAACGAGGTGAGAAAGATCAGTTTCGACCAGAACATTTAATGCTAAACCGCTGCCAGGCTTCTTTATTAGTGGAAAGTCGAGTTGCCGTACGACTTGGCTGCGAGCACCATCGGCTCCGAACAGAAATCGAGAAAGAATAGTGTACTCGTGGCCTGACTTGGTGTCCTTGATTGTGCTGAGAATTCCTTTGCCTACACCTCGGTCGTCGAAGGACACCAGTGCGGTGTTGAAACGGACATCCCAACCTCTATCTTTCGCCCGATTGACGAAGATTGGCTCAGCGAGTGTTTGTGGGAGGTCGACGTGAGTGCAAGGACTGGCGTCGGCATAATCACCGTGGCGATGCGGATCGTGGCCCCAGCTATGTATACGAGCGTACTCTTCACCCGCCATGCTGTGGCACCAGCGAGTGTGTTCCATGTTCTGTGAGGATGTAGACTTGGCAAGACATTCCTCCTCGAGACCAATATCGCGTAGGCACTCAAGAGCTGCCATGTTAGTGATGTGAGCTCGTGGTGTGTCCGCTGTACCAGGTGCTGCAGCTATCAGAATGCCCTTGAGGCCATATTCTGCAAGGAAACATGCTAATGAGGCCCCAGCAGGGCCAGCGCCGACGATGAGAAGGTCAGTTTCCTCGTTGGTGGTGATGTTTTCTGCGATCATGTTGTCGATCTGCTGACGTTACGCCTTATGCTTGTGTAGAGTATTGTTGTGGCAAGACCTAGCCGAATTGAGCAACTCTTTCAGTGTGCTGCTATGAGGCTTTCATGTAATATAATAAAAGATCCTACTAGGGCCACTGCCGACTCAGTCTTGGAAGGTGACCAGCACCTTTTGATATATCTGATCCGAATGGCACATGGATCGCAATTGAGCATTGGCATTGCGTTGATTGGATGTTTGATACGTGTAATGCGTCTGGACTGGGGTAGGCCGGCATGGAGTATACTTTGCATTGGCAACTTTTGGAGACACATATTTCCAATTCCTGACTGATCAAAGAATAGTCAGCACTGACTGTCAGAAGCTGTATCCGGTGATCGGTTCGTGCACTGGTTGAAAACTAAATCAATATCGCACTTGAGGCACAACGACCAATGCCGACCTGTAATCAGAGATTAAAAGTGAATCCGTTTGCCCATCCAGCAATAGAGGGGTCGATGTACAAGGACGTGTTGCTTCCGCGGAAGGTGGAGTTCGGAGGCATTGAATGTCGCTATTCAAATGCAAGCAATTCAAGAGCTTCAACTGGACCTGTGGTTCGTTCACGCTCAACTATTCTCACCAAGACACTGACAGTATCTCTGTTGGCTGTGAATCCGGCACAAGTTGTGAACGTACCCAAGGCCATACCAGAAGCCCTCATAAACATGATCGGATATTTCAGGAAGAACGATAGGTGATTGATTGACATTTTTATTCATGACATGGTAAAACCGCGCTCATCTACGTTATCGCGGCACGATTGACCCGCGTAATGCGTATCATTCTGAACGTCTTTCGATTGCATCTTCTCCTTCCAGTGCAATGCTTCACAACAGCTGTCTTGTTGCCATTATGATTTTCAGATAGTACCTGCGATCGTACTACTAACGCAATGGCTGTGTCCGATCACAAAAGAAGGCGGCTGATCTCTGTTGTCGCGGCGACAGTGATCGCACTTGCTTGCGGGACCAACGTGAGTAGTTACTACTGAGAACGCGCTGCTGTACTGACCGTTAGCAGTATGTATATTCAGCATGGGCTCCCCAATATGCTCAAAGGCTCAAGCTATCATCGACCCAGACCAACCTCATCGTGCGTTACCTCTTCGCTGGCATGTGTGCCTCAATCTGATCAAGAGAACAGGGCACTATGGGCAACCTGGGCATGTATGCCACTGGCATTCCTGCTGGCATGCTTATTGATGCACGAAGTCCCAGATGGGGCGTAGCTGTTGGGACTGTGTTCTTTGCAGGAGGCTACTATCCAATTGCAAAAGGTACGTCGCCTGTCGGTCGACACTTAGATTGGGGCTGATACGATTCAGCTTTTGATGCTGGGCCGGGAGTGTACAGTATGGCATCTCTATGCTTCTTTTCGTTCTTGACTGGGGCTGGTAGCTGTTCAGCATTTACTGCAGCTATCAAAGCTGCAGCACTCAACTTTCCAGATCATCGAGGAACGTCCACAGCCTTCCCGCTTGCCGCGTTCGGGCTGAGTGCCTTCGTCTTTGCGACCATCGCCTTGGCCTTACTTCACGACGAGTCACACTTCCTCTTACTCCTGGCAACCGGGACTGTTGTCCTGCCAGCTGTCTCCTTCTTTTTCCTTGATACGCCTCCAACACACACTTCATATGAACAGCTTCCACAACATCAGAGACTGCATCGGACACAGTTGCGGGACGAACGTACAGAAACGAATGGCCCTAATACAGGTACGCCGAATAAACAGTCCTCATCTAATACCTTTCCACAAGATTCCACTTCAGAATCGTACTCAGACTCTGATGTTGCTCCAGAAGGTGATTCTGAGCAGAGTTCTCTGTTGTCAACTCCTCCATCGGATACCCCGAACCCCGAAAACAGAAAATCGATAGACGCTCCAGCTGACACTCCTCCTCCCGACTTAGATATACGTGGCTGGAAGCTGCTGCCTCATAAAGAGTTCTGGCTTCTGTTCGGTCTTTTAGCCTTGATGTGCGGTATCGGTTTGATGACTATCAACAATATTGGTAACATGGCTCAAGCGCTTTGGCTCTCCTATGACCTCAAGACACCAGATTCCTTCATCGCAAAGCGACAAGTTTTGCACGTCAGCATTCTTTCTGTCATGTCCTTCAGCGGACGCCTCACTTCTGGTATCGGTTCTGACGTCCTTATCAAGCGCTTTTCGATGAGCAGGTTTTGGTGCCTACTTGCCGCAAGCATTGTCTTTATCCTTGCGCAAATCTCAGCTCTGACAATTACAAAGCCTTCTTTGCTTGTTCTTGTCTCAGGACTTTCAGGATTCGCCTATGGTATGCTTTTCGGTGTTTACCCTAGCTTAGTGGCACATACCTTTGGCGTGCATGGCTTGAGTCAGAATTGGGGTACAATGACTCTTGCTCCTGTCATCTCTGGCAATATATTCAACCTGATATACGGCAGAATCTACGACACTCATTCAGTGGTAGACGGTGAAAATGGCGATAGAAAGTGCCTCGAGGGAAAGACTTGCTATCAAGGCGCATTCTGGATGACACTAGTCGCCAGTTTAGGAGCTTTGCTGCTTTGCTTGTACAGCATCTGGCACGACAATGCAGCAAGTCGGAAGCGTATGCACAAAAATAGGAGGAAGAGCCATACGAGCACTATAGACTGATGAATTTAGTTGCAGAAAACACTATTTCAGCGAGTTCATCATATAGATTACTTGAGCAATGTAAGAGCTGCTCGTTTTGTGTGCTTTCTAAAGTCATTCTCAGGCTCGATACCGTGTCACCGCCTAGTGATCACGCGAAATTTTCTTGCTCACGGGCTGTACGACAGGGGAGTCGGTATCTGCATCCATTAACGAAGTTTACACATAAAAGCATAGCCACATTGATCGCCACATCATCTGTTTCAGGCACGCTCAGAAGTTCCTTCCAACTCTTCGTCTCCGATCTGGGCTTCCTCCATCTCAGCCTCTTCATCTTCAGCTGGCAGGCCGCGTCGCTTCCTAAGATTTTCCAGGCCGTAAATGAGTTCTCCTATGAAACTATATGGCTTCTCATACTTTTTCCATCGTGTATCATTCTCTAGTGGTTCATCTTGTCTAGTGGTTTGACTGGCAGGGATTGGTCTGATCTGATGTTTCACAGCTCTCTTGGACGGTAATAATTGGACAATGGCGCTTGTCTTTGCATCTTCGTCGATGCGACTGTTGCCATTGTCTGTGTGCTCCGTCGTGGTGGCAGTGAAGGTGTCGATACGAGCTGTGTCTAGAGTATCACCAGGTCGAAACTCCTTGCAGGAGCCACTCGCATGAATGGTGTCAATACTGATCAGAACCTCTTCCTGGGCCGTCTGTACAACATCCAGGACATTTCCGTCGAGGACTACAGTCTGTATGTGCCGTAGCTCGAAGCCGGACATCTGGAACCCAAATAGCACTGGCAAACCCTCAAGCGCAACGAGAAGGCTACTTGCCGTAGTATTTGATTGTGCATATGATACAGTCACAGGCCAGATTCCAGAAACACAGAGCTTTTCACGACTCTGAGTTCCTGTTGTTGCGATAGTGTCAATTTCGCCTCGCAGATTGTCACGAAGATCGAATCGGGACATCTGGCAGCCGCTTTGCCAGTCATAAACACAAAGACTTGGCTCTCCATTTCCTGCAACAAGAACTTCTGGGGCCCAAGGCACAATACAGAGCTTGCTAATGAACTCTGTATGACCAAGACAGAAGGCGTGAATGACGTGTGTTTGTGGCATGCCTCTCGAAACGCGAATATGCTCGTCGCGATCTGCAGTCAGGATGAAAGGACGCAGCTTTCCACCCACCGAACCTTGAGCAACGACAAGATCAGTCAGCAACGAGACATGGCCTAGGAGAAGCTTGTGTTCGAAGTCCGGGCCTTCTTTCCTGCCTTGCTTCTGTTTCTGCTTCTGCTGTTGTTTCAAGGCGTCCAGATTGCGTTTCGTATGGACAGTCAGCGCTGAGGCCGATGGCTCGAATAATCCGTCCGGCTGAGGTTGTTCAACTTTGCGCTGATAATCTGCGCGTGGATGTAGTGGCAGCGAATACACATCACCAAATTTGTCAGCAGTAAGTATTATCTGTTCATCGGGCGACAAGATAATGGCACACGACTTTTTGGGCATTGACCTACTTTCACTTAGCCTTACATTCGACTAAACGTCTGACAGAAGCACTACCTTAACGATTCCTGACGTAATCGACCTCGAGGAGATATGCTAAGAACTCGAACAGCCTTGTCTTCTGCAGTAATAGCGACTGCATGCTTGCCATCCGAGGCCACCACAAGATGTGTTATATGTGGCAGAGTTGTGTCTGGTATCTTTGGGCGTCTTCGCTCTCCCTTCTGTCGCTGCTTTCCTTCTGCCACAATCTCAATTGAAGCTTCCGATAGCTCGGAAACTTCACGACCCAGACTCGGGTTGTCTGCATGGCCCAGCTTCACCCTTTTGCTCGGTCGTTCGTTTTCCTCATCGTTCTCACTGCTTGAGTCTTCGGGTGAAACACGAGGCCATACATCCAATAACTCGCCGTTGGAACGTGAAAGTGACTGAATGCATGTGCCTGTGACTGCTAATAGAAAGTCGTTGTCGTTGCCACGAACACAACAGAGCTTGTGAGCAGGAAAGGTCAAAGTCGCCATCATATTCACTTTCGCGAGATGCGCCTGGCCACGTACTCTCTCACAGATCGCTGGGTTTAAGATGAGACAAACTTCACTTTCTAGTTTGGGACATGGATTAAGATATGTGAGAGAGCTTTCAATCTTCCCGGTCAGTCTGGGCATCATTAGTCATTTCCCCGGCATGTTTCAGAAAAGCCTACAGACACTGGCTCGGAGGAAATCTTGGCGCACTAATTTCAAAACAGTTAGTGCGTCCACAGATCGTTCCTTCCTGCGCTTCTTGTCGCATTTCGCAACTCATCCACGATCTATCTCGACACTAAATACAACATTCTTACCAATTTACAAATTTGCCCTTAAACATCCTAACTTCATCCTCTAAGAAGTCATGGGGGGCAAATCCGGCACAAAAGCTGTCTACTTCGACAAGCTGAAGGGCTTGCTCGACGAGTACAAGTCGATCTTCATCGTCAGCGTTGACAATGTTTCCTCCCAGCAAATGCACGAGATTCGAAGCTCTCTCCGAGGTGATGCTGTTGTCTTGATGGGAAAGAACACTATGGTTCGACGAGCTCTCAAGGGTTTCATTACCGATTCTCCAGAATACGAGCGTCTCCTACCTCACGTGAAGGGTATGTGTATCCTGCAAGGCGGAAAAGGATATTGTATTGACAAGATGCGTAGGCAATGTCGGTTTCATCTTCACCAATGGCGAGCTTAAGGAGATTCGAGACAAGATCCTTGCCAACAAGGTCGCTGCTCCGGCCCGTGCTGGTGCTGTCGCTCCTGGTGATGTCTACGTTCCAGCTGGCAACACTGGTATGGAACCTGGCAAGACCTCTTTCTTCCAGGCACTTGGTGTCCCAACCAAGATTGCTCGTGGTACTATCGAAATCACAACCGATCTCAAGCTTGTCGAGGCTGGCGCAAAGGTCGGCGCTTCCGAGGCCACTCTGCTGAACATGTTGAACATTTCTCCTTTTACCTACGGCATGAAGGTCGTCCAGGTCTATGAGGAGGGCAACACATTCAGCCCCGATGTCCTTGATATTGAGGAGTCGCAATTGCTAAAGGCATTGACCTCCGCTATTGCCACTATAACCACTATCTCCCTAGCCGCCAATTATCCAACTCTCCCATCCGTCATCCACAGCGTTGTCAACAGTTACAAGAAGCTCATCTCTGCTGCCATCCCTATCGACTACGAATGGGACGCTATTCACGAGCTCAAGGACCGCATCGCAAACCCCGACGCCTATGCTTCCGCTGCTCCAGCTGCCGCAGCTGCAGACGATGCCGCACCAGCTGAGGCTGCCAAGGAGGAAGAGAAGGAAGAGGAGAAGGAGGAGTCCGAGGACGAAGGTAGGCATAACTCCAGAATTTCCGTGCGTTATACAGTACTAATCTCCTTCCAGGTTTCGGTGGTCTCTTCGACTAAATGCTTCGTATCACGCATAGTCGTGTTCTTGTCCCACGACGTCTCATATGCAGTCACGAAGTCAAGAGAGAAATGCATGTATGAAGATACCCAATCAATAACACTTCATGCCACAAGTCACAAAACTTCCGTCTTGCCTTCCTGCGCTCCGTTCTAGCTCGTTCATGTGTAAATGTTCATATGGCGACCTCCTCAACCTGCATTTGTAAGTTTCCATGTTCTCCTCCACACACCTTACCCTTCCAAATGATGATCAATTTTTAACCCCAAGACCTTCGCGTCAATGAAGATCAAAAACACAAACAACTTTATACACTCTAATTTTTTACTGATACTCCTGTCTACGTTCAATATGCTCATTAGTCTTGTGAACAAGGACACATCAGCTAACGTCCTTCTCAAGGTCGACTCTGGAACTTCTGGCGCAAGCAATTGTGTGTACTCAATTGGCACACTTGCTTGGTGGGACATGGAGTGTAGACACCCCTTCGCTTGCCTCATTAGGTGTATGCGACATTCCAGGACCGCAATGCGCTACCTCGACCCTTGCATGATCCTCATGCTCTACGAGTTGAAAGTAGTGGTGCAAACGTTCCTTGCTACCAGGATTGTGCTGTGCAACCTGCTATAGTCTCGACTTCGGCCATTGAGCCTGTTCAAAGCCAGTTCTTCTCTTCCCCAACACCATGCTATCACGACAATTTATGAAACCAGCCCTACTTGTTATAATTCACTGTTCCTGCTCTTGTGCCTTGCGCCTGCAGATCGCTAACAGAAGCCCGAATGAAGTGTGGGTAAATGGACAGGAACGAATAGCAAAGCACACCTCGTATCGACCTCGTTGTGGAGACATGCTCGAGCCAAATTCTTTTCGTGGCGCACAAGCCTCTTCTACCATAACCATAAGCCCATAGCAGTATCGTAGTCAGAGGCGATGCAGTGGTTTGCAGCCTTTTGAGCCGACCTGCGGCTCGAAGGACATCGCTGGGCAGTGTAGTCTACCAAGCAACGGTGCCGAGCCCTCTGTATGGGCGATGTTCCTTCTTTCAAAATGCTAGAAGTCCTGCTCTACCTGTTCTTTTCAGTGCTTTAACCTGGTAATAGAAACGCATCTGTAGTCTGCTACATCGCAAATGCTCTCTCTTGCTTCACTTCCGTCACAGGTAAAGCACCCCAATCATGAGTCAAATGCATGTGGTGGTTGAAGTTATTGTTTGGATTCCGTGTAGAACGTAAGCTCCAGTCTTCTGGTTCAGTGCTCTGTGGTCTTCGCATCCCATTGCCTGGAAAGAACATTTGCTGACCATATGCAGGATCGGGATAAGTCCCAAAATCCATGGGGTTCGGACTAGGTAGACCGTTGTTAGGTGACCCCCAGCCAAGATTTGTCATATGTGGTGAAGCTGCTCCACTAGCTGTGCCATTCGCTGGAGGCTCGAGGGGCTGTGGATGGCCAAAAGCTGTCGGATTCGATGTTATGTTTGGTCGTATCAGAGGCATTCCGGTGTAACTCTGTACTGAGTGAGTGCTCATTGAGGGATGATGTCGTAGAGGGACACCGTACTCGCTGCGTATGTGCGGTGGTAAGGACTGGTTCTGCATCATGTATTGAAGATCTGAAGACTGTCGCTGGAGAGGTATTGCTGGTATTTCAGTATCTGGATTTGTTGAAGACTGATTCTCGGCTGAGGGTGTGGTGGAGGTTCCTGACGATTGGGCATCCGAATAACTCTCGTCCAGTGTAGACTGTGGTACCTTTATATCCTCAGCTGCATCATCTTCTCCACCCCCCGTGTGATATTGTTGATGTCTCGTCAAGGTAGTGCGTCTAGTGAACGCCTTCTGGCAGGTTGGGTGATGACATTTGTAGGGTCTTGTGCCGGAGTGTATCCTTCGGTGCCTCGCCAGTGAGCTAGAGTCACTGAATGGCTGCTTACAGTCAGAGTCTTGATCCTTCCTTCTCATATGCATTCACTGTGCCTACCTTGTTACAAATTTCACACTTATGTGGCTTCTCACCTGTATGCACTCTGGAATGCACAGTCAATGCAGATCGCTGAATAAATCCCTTCCCACAATTCGGGAAGTCACATATATGAGGACGATGACCGGTATGTATGCGTTCTTTATCGACGTCAATTAGCAGGATGCAAAGAGTCACAAGCTGGATTGCCTTACCATGACGAATAAGATCACTTTTTCTTGCGAAAGTTTTGTTACAGTCTGGAAAACTGCAAAGACAACTCTTTATCGCTGGTTCCGACTTCACTTTTGAACTGTTTGCTTCAGGATCGGTAGGGCTATGAGAGCTCACTGGACTTATATTGTGCTGCATTGACTGAATTTGATGCCCGCCACTGAAAAGGGAGAAGTTCGTAGCTCCTGGCTGCGTCATATGATACTGAAGTTGGTGATGGCTCATATCTCCGTGATGGCCCATAGCGAAGTTGGTGTCCATGGTCAGGCCGTGCTGCATCTGACGTCGAAAGTGAGCTTCTGCATTGGTACTATGTCGCGCATTTCCAGCTAGTAGACCGTCAATCTCCATGGGCCCTTTGTTCGAGACTATAGCTCTATTGTTCCACGACCAACTTGGAGCTGGTTCAATAGGATGAATGGAGTTGTAGATGCCGTAGGCGTGACGATTCGGGTCCTGCATCGCGGATGGTCAGCTCAATGTGTAGGTGTTCAGGATAGCAAAGAGCTGAGAGGACATTGACCCTTGACAGATCAATGCAGAGCGGATTGGCCAAAGCGTAAGTGGACGTTGATGATATGTTGGGAAGGCTAAGAGAACAGATAACAAAAGTAGAATGGAACATGGAAGTAAAAGCAGTTCTCACCTCAACAAAGATAGCAGCGGCCAGTAAGGTAGTTGAAGAGCCGTGTTATGTCTCGCTACGATGTTGCGTTAGAATAGGAATGTAGCGAGCCAGGGTAATTCCACTTCTGGTATGCCTTGGCATATACTTCTACCCTTACCCGAGACTTCGACTTCTTTCAACGACGGCGCAAGTTGCGGGCGCCGATTGTGCTGCAGTATGTATCAACGAACTTGATGTAGATGAGGATTTGTGTGTTCTAAGACGACCTCGTAGCCGACTGGTTGATGCAAAGCGTGGATTCTTTGTATCTACGTCCTTGTATGTGATCAAGTCGAATTCTGAGCTTGGTGGAACCGTAGGAAGTGTTTCAGCAGTCCTTTGTCCAAATTCGATGGTGAGTGTTAGGCTTGGATGAAGGTCCGCAGCCTGCTATTTTCTTGTGACCATTCCGTCGCCCAGTCTTACGAGCTTGCCGCTACCTACGACAAGCCCTGTTCCCAGCTCGTTCTCTTAACTTCCGGTTTCTTGTATGGACAGGTATTTAGGCGACGATCGTTCGCTTTAATGAGGGCCGGAGTCACTGAGGCACCTGCACTCAAGTTATAATAGTGGTTTTCCTGAAAATTGACTGTACTGATTCTCAACGATTAGGTATACATGCATCTGAATTCGCGACGAAAGACTCAATCCGGACCAAACTTCTTGAGGCTACAAATGCTGCTTGCTCTTGAGAGCTTTCGACCTTTGCGATTTGATGGTTGTCGCAGATGGTGTGAACAGGCGACAGTAAGCGGACGAGGCACGGATCTGGGTCTAATGGTTATGATATCGAGTTTGCTGCATCCAGGAGCCTAGAAATAGTTGTGTGAAGGTTTGTGAGCACCACGAATACTATGGCAACGACGAAGCAGGTAACAAGAACGTTCAACTTGGGTTTCTCCTGACCTGACGTTGAATACCAAGCCGGTTGGGCTGCATGCAAGGGCTTCCGACAAGTGAAGTTCTGTTTGGATAAATCCACGCAGCGGATTGAGCCAAGACCTAGCAGTTCAGGCGTCTTTGTAGGCCTACCATTACAGAGCAGGCAATCGTCCCGCGTCAGAATTGCTCAACAGATCGGCTCTTGATAGGGTTGATTGACAGTTACACACCGAGAGTCGTAGAAGAGTGATCAACTACCAAGGTTCAAGCAGAGTTTATTTCGCGATCCTCGTCCCGATCATTTATGCATTAGCGTCCGCTCCCCACACGCTGAGCGAGTAACCCCTGCTGGATCGCCCAGACGGATACGAGTGGTGTTGATGCTACAACAATTTTTTCATACAGTGTTTCGAGGTACACCAACGTTATACCAGAGCTTCTACCATAGCGCAGCATTCACAAACTGACGGGACAAAGCGCATGTGCCCTGTGGCAGAGCATCGCATTAAGGGCCCCGAAGACTACAACCTTGTGATACTACGTTCAGACTGCGCCTGAACATATTCTGTTCCACGCGCTACCAGTAATAACACCATGCAACTCACTTGCCATCTGAACAAGTACTTGAGTGGAAGCCCTCTAGCTCAGGTTGAATGACTTACACATGTTTGTAGAAGGACAATATCACAGGCAGTCGGTGGGTTACAAGGACGGAGGCGTTCCTGCACAATGACAGTATCTGCCTTCTCAGGCAATACCGTGAGGCGCCTGTACCGGAACCTCCTGATCGAGCAAGGTGTCTGCTTCATAGTCAGCTTCGGCATTATGAATGCTCAAGCAACACGAAAAGCGCAACACCCTAGTTTAGCATCAACCATCCCCAATAAGCACTGGACGGCAGCTTTTCCAAAAATAGAGCTCGGAGTTTTGTGGACGGTAAATGCGTTGGTGCGGTCATTTTTGAAGGTCAAGCGGGGCCTTGAAGACAACAATCGAGTCTATAATCGTTGTGGGAGCCTTGCTATCCAGCAGCCAGCATCAAAACGTGGTACTTCATTTACCACTCGTAGCCGAGCCTTCTCGATGATAGCTCAATCAAAAGGAATGGGGCGAAGTCCTCCAGCTGTGCCCATTCTCTTGCGCATCTCCTCTCCTGCTGCTACCGTGCTTGGTACCTTAATTCCACAGCAGTCTCCCCAGTAGTCTGGCTCGTGCCCCTGCTCTTTAATATGAGACATTCTTTCTGACTGTAATCGAAGTGCTTCTACGTCTAGCTCGCCCATACCATCCGCAGCTGGTATTAAAGAGCCGAACAAAAAGTGCTGCATGATAGGAAGCTTGCCAAGTATCTCCTTCACAAACATCTTGCGCATACCATCCTCAACTTTCTGCCAATTTTTGGCACTGGAAATATCATCCAGCATTGGACTATGCCAGCGTATACCTTTCACTGTTTTCACGCTGTCTACCCACCGTACCTGGTTGAGATAGAGGTACTTGTCACCTTCTTCATCCAATATGACACTGTTGTGGATTGCTCGTGGTGTGATATATGGATGTGCAATAAGTTGGCTTGCGCCGAACAAGAATGGTAGAAACTGGTAGTCATCAAGACCCCATACTCCATGACTGCCAGCCGGTTCAAGATAGTAGGTGCTCTGGATCCTCCGCATGAGCTGCCAGTAGTGAGGGAAAACACGAAGCACAATTGGTGGGAAGTCGGCCTCCTGGATGAATCCAAGTTGATACAAGCACAACAGCCACAGGGCAAAGTTCAGTTCGTGACCTGAGCCATAGTCCAATCTCTCCTCAGAGCCCAGACAATTGCAAAGGTAGGCTGCTACCTCTTGGCATATCTCAAATGGAAGCCCGAATAGATCCTTGTGCACATGAACCGCGTCAGAGACCACTGCACAGTGAAAATCTCGAAATGCGGGATTGCCAAATCTCGAACCAGTATCTAAAGCAGGATGTTTGTCAAGCGTCTGTGTGAGCCTGTCGAGTATCGTTTCGATATGTCGGACTGTCCTTGAAACAGCTGGACCGTCCACAAATTCAGTACTTTTGCCACGAACTGACTCAGCCAAATTGAATATCCATGCCTGAATAAGTTGATTAGTTGGGCAGGACAGAAATCTCTGGTGGTCCGCAGGAGACAGTATCCTTCGTGTAGGCAACCTGGGTGAGAGCTTATCGTCTATGGGTGGTGCAGGCAAGATAGGCGTGGAGGGTGGAGGCTCAATATGCGTGGTACTAGACTTGCGTTGTGAGCCTGGCACAAGGGTTGGAATCCTCTTTGCATTGCTGTCTTGTGGTAATGATTGCGTCGAGTGCAACAGTGACATTCGGCCTAGCTCACTGTCTCGCGCCATGATACACAGTTGAAGGCGATTTAAGGTATGTCTTCGATCAACGACAGTAACAACAAATTCACATACGTAACTAGGGTCTTGTGAAGGGATGTGCTCTCTCGTTTGCAGATATCGAATGCTGACAAAGATCCCAGATTCGCCGGTACGTGGAAGTTTTTTAGGCGTCACCAGCTCAAGCTACTCCCCTCGCCAGTTTGGAGCCGCCAAAAAGCGCTAAAGTTTAAACTCCGTCCAGCATTTCGCGGATGGTAGTCACTTTTCAGACCAGACCTCGCATTATTCCTGATTCATGCAGCATATCATCATCGTCAAGCAGACATAACCTCGCTTGTGTTTTGGCAAGAACCAAAGCTCAACTGATTATGAAGTCCAACCGGACACGAGCGTGAACCCAAATTGATCTTCCATGTATCATACTTCAGACTGTGTCAATATGCTTTCGGACCGTCGCTAGCACATCATCCATATTGTGTCTATTAGACTTGCTCTTGCATGTGTACTAAGGCATGGATGTCCGAAATGGAAAACAGCCGCATGGTTCAACTACGCCTCCTCTTTCCTCTGAACCTGAATCGATAGACGATACCAACAGTGATCCGAGACTTTACACTCTACCTCAGCAAAGCCTTTCGAAGAGGTCTTCCAGCGTTCGTTTCGCCGACGATACCTTTGGGGACCTACCTTCAATGTCGCGAGGGACCACACAGCCAGATCCTGACGAGATCGTCCCTATCAGGAGTGCCGATGGCCACGCAGATAGAAGCTACAGCACCACAGAATCTCCTACAGCGGCGTCGGACAGGCGCAAGACCCAGAGCGCAGCAGGAACAAGAGTTTCAGATCAGAATGAAGAACGAGCATCATGGTTCAAGAAAATGGCAGAGAGGTACGGATCAGTTACATTAGAGAACAAAGGTTCTGTTGCACGAGACCATCTCGCCTTGGAAAGAACCTTTCTGGCATGGTTACGTACCAGTCTGGCGTTTGCTAGTATTGGCATTGCTGTAACTCAGCTCTTCAGACTCAACGTTAGCACTCAGAACCATTCTCGAAGTCTGATTGCCACAACGGCTCCTTCCACATTACCTCTTTCGCCCCTTCTAGGACACGGTCTTCCTGCAGAACTCATACCACTTCTGCAGCAACTTGCGTCATCAGCAGTACAAACGATGCCGGTAGTTGCGCATGCGGACACTCTGTTAGATCAGCTGTTATCTATGTCTGCACCCAATCTGAGGTCTAGTATGCTTGTCGATGAGCAAGCATTCGACGATCATGCTGCGGCAAGGCTGAGGCGTATTGGCAAGCCGCTCGGAGCTACGTTCATTGGTATCTCTATTGTCGTGATCCTTGTGGGCTTTCATCGGTACTTCGAGGCACAATACTGGATAGTTCGTGGTAAATTCCCAGCCAGTCGCGGCAGCATTGCCTTTGTTGGACTGATAGCTGGTGCGTTGATTGTGGCGAGCTTCGTCGTTGTTCTCGTCGTCGCGCCGATCAGTTACCAAAAAGCGTAAAAGTTTACACAGTCCACAACCACGTTGTGACCTTCAGGCTGTCTATCGTCTCGACTAGTACAGCAAGCGCTACGGCAGCCCTCGATAGCCCATATCGAGGTAACAGCTCAATTCAACTTGCTCGCGACATGATTAGTTGTAGTACGACAGCGACCACGAACTTTGTGTTCTGTCAGGGATTGTGTTATGAGATCAAAGAAAGTGTATATATGGAAGAGCACCGCTCAAAATGCTGAAAGGCCAAGAGTACGGGATCTTTTTCAAGACGAGGCCGTCCTTCAAAGCTTCTGTTTGCCTGCATAGGTACTGTGCCAAGCCTATTGTACTACAGCAAAGGCAAGGTCTTGAAGTGGGGACCCGAAGTTGTCCTACTCCATTTGCAAGAGATCATGTCTTCTTTCGGTACAAGCATCAGCGTATTTCTGCAGCTTGTTCCGAGGTGATCGGACCAGTATGGAGCGAAGATACGGGAGCTGCTCGACTCGGTTCCGAGAGCTGTTCGTAACTACCTGCAACTTGTCGTGCAACCGAAGGCAGGGTGAACGTCTTTGATTGGCAAGGCAACGGAAAGCCGGGCTGTATGCTGCAATACTGCGAGTCAAGATACTTGCGGGCGGAACAAGATCGTCGCGAGTCAATAGACAGATCCGTTTCACCTGAATCGCCAAAAACAATAATAGTCGATCCTCCATCTCTCTAATTTGCCAGTGAGGCTCATCCCTGTCACACGTCCTACGTAACGCTTACGCAGGCCTTCTCTCTCTCGCTTGTGAAGTTCGCCTGCAGGAACACGACGGCGTGAACAAGTGGCCTAGAAATATGTCGCGTGCGAGGTGAGGAAGTGCGTGGCACAATCTTATCGTTCTCCAGCAAGCACGGTGGCTAGACGACACATGTGTGATAACAAGAACATAACTCCACCACTTGGAAGGCACTGCAATGTCTTAGTCAAAGCCGCCACACTACTACCAACGGAAAGCAAAACTAATGTCCAGGCGAGATGTAAAGCATGGCAAGTTGTGATCATGATCGGCCATCCAGTCTGTCAATGGCGAAAGCATTACAGTAAGGTATAGCAAAGTTGCTGTAGACCTGATAGGTGTTTCAGCATAATTACGACTGCCAATAAAAGTGCATGGTTGCAAGGAAGAGCAACAATATGTCTTGCCAAAGCGCCGAGTGGTTGCATTATGGGTCAAGCCGTCGATCGCTGCAGCTCTTAGCGCAACCTGTGCGAGATTGCACTTGGCAGGAACGCTCCGGCATCGAATCACGCTTAGCGCAAACCCGCAATTCCCCTTTCGTCGCTCCCTTGAATACAACTGCAAGCCTCGTTTTGAAGTGAACCTTCCCCAGCTGCGATAGTTCTTGTCGAGTTTTACCTCGTCGTTGCTTCTACGTTCAGAGAGTTCTGCTCTCGTGCCATTCCTTTGTCCCTCTCTATCGAGTCATTCATTCAAGCCTGCAAGATCTGGCTAACAACAAGAACAATAACACATTCCAGCACAGACTCCTGCTGCGATCATATGATCTTTGAGCGTTGTATGTACAGATACGGGCGGTTCCTTTGTCCGACCTTTGTTACCCTTCACCAACCACTCAATTCTTTGGCTGCGGTCGTCCGCTCCCTACCTTTGTCGCTCGTTTGAAACTAATACCTTCTCGAACATACAGACTGCACGAATTCGTTACGACCCTTGTCCAGTTGAGTTTTCGCTGTATGATACATATTTGAGACCTGCAAAAGAGCACGGAGGGAAGGAACGTGCAAGATGAAAGTGTCAACACTCGCCTTGACGGCAGTCACTACTGCCGGTGTTGCCCTCGCACAGCCACACAAGCACCAACATGGTCATTTACACGGAATAAACAAGCGAACACAAACAGAAACTACCTGGGTATCCGGTCCCACTGCTTACGCCTTCGTCCTGGATGGAAAGACGCTGTCAGTGGATGAGGTTTGCAGCGGTATCGCAAACAACAAGTTGAAATGGGCTGATGATGCCCCAGAGGGAATCTGTTCTTCTACCAGCTCGCCTGCTGCGCCTTCTCCATCGCCCTCTTCTTCCGCTCCATCGTCTTCTGCGGCTCCAACGACTACATCCGCTGGCGCCACGACTTCACCTGCGGCTAGCTCTGCTGCAGCTGCTTTTTACCAGAAATCTTCTTCATCAGACGCACCTTCCTCATCCACAAGTTCTGCACCAGCCTCGACCGGCGCTTGGTCCTCTTGGAGTGGCAACAGTGGAGGTGGCGGCCTCGACAGCGAGTTCCCAGATGGCCAATTAGATTGCTCGACTTTTCCTTCGCAATATGGCGCTATTCCCCTCGATTACCTTGGCTTAAGTGGATGGTCAGGTCTACAGGCTGTGACCTTCGGCAATAGCGCTATTACACATATCGTGACTGGCATTGCTGGCGATTCCTGCAAAGAGGGAATGATGTGCTCCTACGCCTGTCCTCCAGGTTATCAGAAGTCGCAGTGGCCTGCAACACAAGGCGCTACTGGTCAATCTATCGGAGGAATCCAGTGCAAAGGTGGTAAGCTGCATTTGACGAACCCAGGTCTATCGAAGTCACTTTGCATGCCTGGGCAAGGAGGTGTCATGGCTAAGAACAGTGCTACTGGGACTGTCGCCATCTGCCGAACCGACTACCCAGGTACTGAGTCAGAGACAATCCCAGTCGAACTTCAGCCAGGT
This sequence comes from Lithohypha guttulata, assembly GCF_036872675.1. Lineage (NCBI taxonomy): Eukaryota > Fungi > Ascomycota > Eurotiomycetes > Chaetothyriales > Trichomeriaceae > Lithohypha > Lithohypha guttulata. Next base: position 2,904,562 of record NW_027042750.1, read on the forward strand.
GCCAGCGATCAGCTTACTAATCCTAACGCTGCATCTTACTACGTGTGGCAAGGAAAGTCGACCTCGGCACAATACTACCTCAACCCGATAGGCACTTCTGCACAGGAAGGCTGCCAGTGGGGCACACCAGGCTCTAACAAGGGCAACTATGCTCCCATCAATTTCGGTGTTGGTTACAAGGATGGCAAGACTTGGCTGTCAATCTTCCAGAACAAACCAACAACCAGCACGCTTTATCAAGGCACAGTTGAGATTCAAGGTGACGTGTCAGCGAAGTGTATCTACCAGAATGGCCAATACTGTGGTGCAAGTGGCTGCAACTCTGATGGTTGCACTGTGAGTCCATACCATTTGGTCGTCCGAAAAATTGTCACTAACTGTCTTCTTAGGTATCCGTCAACTCTGGTACAGCCACATTTGTTGTATCAAACTAGAAAACTTGTCATGTCTTACAGGATCGAATCGTGTGGTCTTGCATTCTTGCGCATATTGTACTGCGTCTATATCTTGTCATCGTCTTGGCTACAGAATCTAGATGGCACTCGGTGCCGAAGAAATAGTTAGAACTCTTCATGGAGCTTGAGATCCTACCTAGCGGGATTCGCGGGTCGAAATTTGTTATCCGAGTGATCTACTGAGCTATCGGCTAAATCTTGCGACTTGGAAGATTGTCTTGGAAGCAGCTGTCCATCTGTATATAGAGCGATATGACGGTTCGGACCGACGAATTAGATTCGATGGTGAGATATTGTCACAGGTTGATATTTGCTCATCATGTGTGAGCAAGATTGGTATTTAGCAGGCCTAGCTGCCAACTCAATTCGTATCATGCCAATTGCTTCGACTTCATCATCACCTTCTTCATAGATCCACTATCAACAGCCGGTACAAGAGGTACATTCCCATTCTGGTTCTATTGGTCCGTACATCATGGCCCAGCAGCCGTGCTCATGGCTTGCCTGACCCTGGTAAAGCCACAAGCTCGTATAGATCGGTCCAGCTCGGGCACTCGATCGTGCTCCACCACCAGCCCGATACTCGACGACGGCTTGCATACGCCACTTGCGGTGTGGCGTACGGCGCCCAAACCTTGCAGTGGATGTCCACAGATTAACGTGAAACCCCGATACAAAAATACGAAGAGTAGTGCCTTGAGGACGACTGTGACCACAGTGATTCTACGCATTCTACGCCATGGTAACCAGGCTAGCTTTCACATGAATCAAGTGGCAGCATGGGGAAGTCTACCAAGACAATAGGAAGTGAAGGTAAATACAATATTTCGGATGGAATAATTGAGTAGAGTGTTGTGTCCTACTCGACAACTCAAGAAGTATTCACCCGCTAACAGAATCACAACCTGTAACCAATGACTATAGCGACAGCAGTTGCTCACGACCGATGATTGGCAACCTGGTCCTCAATAAAGACCCCTGGAGTTGAGTGGGTTCCGTTAGCGGGTGAATACTTCTTGAGTTGTCAAAGTAATAAGAACGTCAATCGTTGAAAAATCATGATGTCATTAATGCCTTGGAGCCATATTTTCTCTCGTCGCGGTTGTTCTTCGTACCCCTCAGCTCCGAGTCTGACACGCGTCGACCATCTGTGTCTGCTTCCATTTCCGGATTCACTATATAGCAGCTCAAATGCCTCCTGACTTTGCGCCGCTGAAAAATGACCGCATATTACGTGCCGCCAGAGGTTTGTCTGCCTGATCACTTCCTCGGCTCAGAAACAAAAAAGCTGATGGCATGATTAGGCCAAACGGTCGACCGACCGCCTATGTGGGTAATGCGACAAGGTGAGCCATCTTAACGGCGCATGGTTAGTGCCTTGCTATGTATTCCGGTACTATTTGGCTTACGAGAGAATTCAAGCTGGTCGTTACCTTCCAGAGTACCACGAAGCGAAAGGCAAGAACGATTTCTTCGCTTGCTGCCGCTCACCTGAAATCGCGTCTACCTTGACCCTGCAACCTATCGACCGTTACGATGGCTTCATCGATGCTGCAATCATATTCAGCGACATTCTAGTGATACCACAGGCTATGGGCATGGAAGTGCTCATGGTGGATGGTGTGGGCCCACGGTTCCCAAATCCTTTGAGAAGTCCATCCGACCAGCAGTATGCAGACTTGTTAGCAAAAGAGGTCGATGTCAAGAAGGAGTTGGACTATGTCTACAAAGCGATTACACTCACACGTCAGAAGCTGGATGGCCGCGTTCCACTCATCGGTTTTTGTGGCGCGCCTTGGACATTATTGTGCTACATGGTGGAAGGTGGTGGAACCAAGATGTTTCGTGAGGCGAAGACATGGGTCTTCAAGTATGGTGAAGAAGGCAAGAAGTTGCTGCAGAAAATTAGTGAGATATGCGTGGAGTACCTGGTCCTACAGGTTGAAGCAGGTGCCCAGATGCTGCAAGTGTTCGACTCTTGGGCTGGTGAGCTCACTCCTGCCAGTTTTGAGGTGATGAGCTTGCCATACTTGAGGTATATTTCCAAGCATACAAAGGAACGATTGAAAGAGAGAGGACTAGATGTGGTACCTATGACAGTATTTGCCAAAGGTGCATGGTATGCTTTGGACCAATTGTGCGAGTCCGGCTACGAAGTTGTAGGCTTGGACTGGTTACACGATCCTGCACAAGCGGTTGAGATTGCAAATGGAAGGGTCACGTTGCAAGGCAATGCTGATCCTGGTGTTCTATATGGAAGCAATGCTTCGATAACAAACGTCGTGGAACACATGGTACAGGGCTTCGGCGGAGGGAAGCAGAGATGGATCGTGAACTTGGGCCATGGAATTACGCCAGGCGTTGATCCCGAGAAGCTTAAGCTCTTCTTCCAGGAGATTGTGAGACATACAACATGACTCGATCTTCGATGGTGTTGTAAGCCTAGCCTATAGATATTGTACAGAATCGACGAATCACTGTTCACCAATATCTTCGTTCCTAGACGTCTGTGAGTTCAACTTCCACAGGTGTCTCGGTCAAATTGCACTCACCAGACATCAGGCTTCTCATTGATAAATTTTCGCATAAGTTCTTTACAAGTTTCATCATCCAGCACCACCACCTCAATGCCTCGGTGCTTCAAATATTCCTCACCACCGACAAACGTCTTATTCTCGCCAATCACAACTCGACTTACCTTGTACAGAATGCAAGCTCCAGTACACATGTCACAAGGCGAGAGTGAGGTATACATGGTAGCTCCCTGATATGCTGTTGCTGGAAGTCTTCCAGAGTTTTCGAGCGCAGATATTTCGGCCTGATGACAAAGAGAAGGATCAGAGCGGAACTTCCTACTGATAATTCTCTGTGAACCGAGCTTGTACTCATCCGCAAAGGTGTAGAGGAAAATGTTCAGTGATGCAGACCTACATGGAGGGTAGCACTTCCTTTCTGAACTCGTAGATTGTGCCCTTTTCCGATGATCGTGCCATCTTTTGCGACCAGACATGCGCCTATGGGCACGCCGCCTTCATCGTAGCCGGCTTGCGCTTCTTCCACCGCAGCTCTAAATCCCGGGTCGGATGCTGACATGATGTTGAAGGGTAGATACACTGATGAGAGGAGCTACACGTCTGTGTTTGTCCAGCTCTTTTGGATATATACACGAAAGAATATTAGGGCTTGTTCGGCATGGGTTGAGCTGATGTGCTTGGATAACTTTGAAACAGGAGTCAGTAATAGCTACGTTGATAAGGATTGCAGAATTGGTGCCCGTCGGTCAAATCCGGTTTCCAGTTGTATACTGGTTCACTTCGGATGCTCTCACAGTATCGCTAATCGCGCATAGGGCTGCCACGCAATACGACAATGGTCACTGGTATATAAATTCAATGAATGGCAAAAGAGATCCCAATCTGCCAGTTTCTGTTCATGGGCAGTGACATTCGACGTAGACTGCTCAGTGCAGGAGCCTATTGTTATGAGGCTCAACTCTCTATATCTTCCGGTGTTGCCCTTTCAGATGCGGTACAGGTCGACGCCTTTAGTGACACTGATATAGAGCTGACTCTATCCAAGATGTTTGCAGATACTTGTGTTTAAGATCTCATCATTGACTGAAGTGGATTGCCGAGAGCTGTCAGGCAAACACCTCCCGTATCAGGGACAATTTTAGCTGAAACTGGGGAGCAACTGAGAATCTGATTGGACAACGCTTCAACAGAACCCGCTAGAATTCAGAAGAAGATGATCATCCGGATGAGGATCGTGAGGCTGCAAGGTTTGCCTGCATTACAGATAACACAAATTTCCAATAGGCGACGGCTCAGCCGAAGTAAAAGGCAAACATTGAAAACACCGTGAATTCGCATCTGCGACTGCAACACTCGATTGTCTGATTATTTTGTACTGCGCCGATCTTTCTACCTCAGAACATACCATCCGTTGAGTTCAGTCAACTGTTACACCTGCGCTTGACGACTTCCCACACACGATCAAAGGATTTGTCGCTTGCCGTTTGCCCGCTTGAAACCTCTTACAGCCAGTCAAGATGCCTAAAGAAACGAAGTATTATGAGATGCTGGGGGTCAGTGTTATAGTCCTACTAAAGACATGATCACTGTCTAACATCTGACAGATCTCGCACACCTTACAGGGCGAGGAGTTCCAAGCAAAGTTAAGGACTTGCTACAAGAAAGCTGCACTCCGATTCCACCCTGGTTAGTCATCTCACTTGCGCAGGCTTACCACTCTTTACTAACAATTGAGAAGACAAGAACAAGGGCGACGATGCTGCAGCCGAGAAATTCAAGGAAGTCTCAAAGGCGTACGAAGTTCTCAAAGAAGACCGATCACGAATGATATACGACCAATATGGTGAAGAAGGTCTTGAGCAGCAAGGTGGTATGCCTGGTGGCGGTATGGCTGCGGAAGATTTATTCGCACAATTCTTCGGTGGCAGTGGCTTTGGTGGTGGTCTGGGTGGTATGTTTGGTGGTGGCATGAGGGATACAGGCCCAAAGAAAGCACGCACGATTCACCACGTCCACAAAGTCTCCCTCGAGGATATCTACAAGGGCAAAATTTCGAAACTTGCGCTACAGAAATCCATAATTTGTCCTGGTTGTGATGGTCGAGGAGGTAAAGAGGGCGCAGTCAAGAAATGTGCAGGCTGCGACGGTCAAGGTGTCAAGACTATGCTGCGACAAATGGGTCCTATGATCCAACGTTTTCAGACAGTTTGCTCGGATTGCCAAGGAGAGGGCGAGACCATGCGGGATAAGGACCGCTGCAAACGCTGCCAGGGCAAGAAGACAGTCGTGGAAAGGAAAGTGCTGCATGTTCACGTCGACAAAGGTGTCAAGAATGGTCACAAGATCGACTTCCGAGGAGAAGGCGATCAAATGCCTGGAGTACTTCCTGGTGACGTCCAATTTGAGATCGAACAGAAACCACATGCACGATTTCAGAGAAAAGACGACGATCTTTTCTACCACGCCGAGATCGATCTTCTGACCGCAATCGCTGGTGGTCAAATCTACATCGAACATCTCGACGACCGCTGGCTGACAGTAAATATCTTCCCTGGAGACCCAATTACGCCAGGTGCAGTCAAAGTCATCAAGGGTCAAGGTATGCCGTCTCTGAGACATCATGACCATGGCAACCTTTACATTCAGTTCGACGTCAAGTTCCCGGACAAGACACAATTACAGAATCTGCACCTGCTTGAGCAAGTCCTTCCACCACGAATACACCAACAGGCTCCGTCTCCAGACGCTATGCAAGAAGACTTCGATTTAGAGGATGTTGATCCTCGAAACCAAGCTCGTGCGCAAGGAGCAGCATATGGCGAAGATGAAGAAGATGAGATGCATCCTGGTGCTGAGCGCGTACAGTGTGCTTCGCAGTAAGCAACCAACGACGAGGTTGACGAGTTTCATGAGTCAAACGAGAGGAGAACCATAGACCGCGGCGGCGTTCGGAGTAGTCTCTACTAGGCAGGCCACTGGGTGACCGTAAGCATGGTAGGCACCGGAGTTGAGGAGGCATGTTGGTGCCATTCATTTTGTTGTGGAAGAACACAAATCAGTGTCAAAGAAGTGCTGCTCGATGCAGATCTTTAACTCACAACAACTACTATAGGTTAATGCAAGCATGCTTCTAGATCGACGCCCTCTATCCCGACCACACCAGGCACTAGCTCGTTGGATTTGCTTCTGGCATTTGGCAACTCGACGGCTCTCTTTGCACAAAAGCTTCACGGATCTTGGGCATCTTGACTTCAGGGCGTCTCGAACGTTCTCGAGCTAGTGCTCCGCTCGTTGTTGCGCTGCATGAGGTGCTCGCGACAAGCCGACTCTTCAGGCGGAACCATCTTGCTCGCCAGAGTCCAAAGGATCCAGGAATGCCCAGTCACTAATCGAGTATTGGTCACTTGCCTTGACCTCGATCGTTCGCCCAAACTCTCGGTTCGACCTCGACAGAATAGGGGGCCCATCGGTTCGAGTCGTTTGCAGACCAGACACCTTAGCTGAGTCTAGGTTAGCGATGGTGAGTACACACGGTTCGATCCCGCTTAAGAATGCAAGGCAAATGAATCAGCTTCAGTCACTGACTGGGCGTGTCTACCACAGTAGAGATGGACGTCTGCGTATCCTGTATAGGACGTCGGATCATCGTTCAATGGCACGACGATCATATTGCTTGAATGCTGTGAACATCGAGCTTGGCCTTCGCGCAACGTCGTTAACGTGAATTTGAACAGCAGGGATCAAAATGAAAACCTTCTCTTGGAAATGGTTGTCGAAGTTTTATGTTTCCTGCCTACATCCAAACTTGCTGCCCTTGTACGAGTACCGCTGACAATAGCGGCCATGAATTACCCAGACACGAAGGCTGCATTGTGTGCATTAATTTGCAGACATCTACAATTGTTAGTTTACGGATATAAGAACCAATCTACTCACGCTTTCACTAACTCATTTTCTCGACGGACTTTGCAAATTAATGCACCCAGAACCTCTTCTTCGTAGCATTTCCACAAACTCAAGAACGACTTCCGACTTGCGTCATGTCACATCTCCGTCGCTTGGTAATTGCACCATCGCGTGGATCTCCCGCTTCGTCGGGAACACGATTGACTGGAGAACTTTAAAGAGCTTCTTTGTTTCCGTGCTTCCACTTCACTCGCCTCAACCATGTTCTTTCTGCACGATCACCGTGATGGCGGCGTCATTATCACGAAAAAGATACTATCGTTTTTCTCTTGGTACGACCAGCGCGAAGTCTGTTGAACTAATCTTTCAAAAATGGTATCCGCCCGAGCAGGGGTCTATCTCGGTCAAAGGCATGCACGCCTCTCATGCTCAGTTTTGCTTGTCCTAAGAGAAGATCGAGCCACATGGAGCTTGACTAGCTCGTGTGATGCTTGCGCTGTCGGCTAGATTTTGAGGTCCTAATGTGTCAAAGGCAATGGCTAGAGGGTTGCGCCCACTGCATATATCAGAATCCGCAGAATGTTTAAATGTCTGGCAAAAAATCAACTTGGTTCTGTGATATAAGTTCATTGTAAGTCCTTGCGGTATCGAATCTCTCCGCAGGCAGTTCCTACCCATACACCTTTGTTGGCGGAAACTAGCAACGACACTGCAGTGCTGTATCACCTTGGCGCTACTCGAGGAGCACGTACCATATATCGACCGATAACAGGTTCGAGCTGTAACGGCTACACGTAGTTGGGGCGAAGACTCCTACGTGTGCCTCTGTATCTCCGGTTTCGACATCGAATTGCAATATGGCTTCTACCTCGTCGAAAGTCGGGCATGGTCTGGCTAAGGTTCTGGGTATCAAGCTTGATCAACACAACCCCCCAGAGGAAGTTTTGACTCGGGGTGAATCAGCCTATTCTGTCGATACTGCCGACACATACTACGATTCAGAGCCCACAACGGCAGAGTGGCTACATGACCTCGTTCCTGGTCGCTCAGCCGTAATCAGCTATTTCAGAGACCTCTTCCCATTTACGAGATGGATTATGCGATACAATTTAGTATGGTTGACAGGAGACTTGGTGGCAGGTATCACCGTTGGCTGTGTTGTCGTTCCACAATCTATGGCATATGCCAGGTTAGCTGAGCTACCTGTCGAGTTCGGCTTGTACTCTTCCTTCATGGGAGTCCTTATCTATTGGTTCTTCGCTACTTCAAAAGATATCACGATCGGTCCTGTCGCAGTCATGTCGACACTAGTCGGCAACATTGTCGTGCGAGTCCAGGACCAACGTCCTGATATCCCTGCTTGGCAAGTTGCTAGTGCTCTAGCCATTGTCGCTGGTGGTATCATTTGTTTCTTGGGCCTTATTCGTTGTGGCTGGCTCGTTGAGTTCATTCCGCTTACTGCTATTTGTGCCTTCATGACAGGATCGGCCATTAACATCGCTGCCGGTCAAGTTCCTGGTATGATGGGTATCTCAGTCAAAGGATTCAACACTCGCGATTCAACTTACAGGGTCATCATCAACACACTCCGATACCTTGGCCATACAAAACTCGATGCCGCTATGGGTCTTAGTGCTTTGGTAATGCTCTATCTGATTAGAGGCTTCTGCAACTTCATGGCAAGGAAACAACCTCAAAGACAGAAGGCATGGTTCTTCACCGCAACCTTACGAACAGCTTTTGTCCTTCTGTTGTACACTATGATTAGTTGGCTCGTACAACGGCATCATAGAAAGAGCCCAACCTTCAAAATCCTGGGCAAAGTTCCACGAGGCTTCCAACACGCGCAGGTTCCCGTTGTCAATAGCGAAATCATCTCACTCTTTGTAAGTGAGTTGCCTGCCACCGTCATTGTCCTATTGATCGAGCACATCGCCATCTCTAAGTCTTTCGGTCGCATCAACAACTACACTATCGATCCTTCGCAGGAGCTCGTTGCAATTGGTGTTACGAATCTTCTCGGCCCATTCCTCGGTGGCTATCCATCGACAGGATCCTTTTCACGAACCGCAATCAAATCTAAGGCTGGTGTCCGTACTCCACTTGCCGGTGTCATAACCGCTGTCGTGGTCTTGCTTGCAATTTACGCCCTGACTGCTGTGTTCTTCTACATACCGAGCTCGGCACTCTCTGCAGTCATCATTCACGCAGTGCTGGATTTGATCACTCCACCTAACACCGTCTACCAATTCTGGCGAGTCAACCCACTCGAGACGATCATCTTCTTTGCAGGTGTTCTAGTCACAATCTTCACCACCATCGAGAATGGTATCTACACCACAGTCTGTATTAGTGTCTTTGTCCTGCTGTTCCGTGTCGTCAAGGCACGAGGACAGTTTGTCGGCAAGGTCAAGATCCACTCTGTCATTGGCGATCAATACTTGGAAGACAAGACACAAACGAACTCAACAGACCCCGCCAAGTTCTACGATGACGATGTTGCCATCAGAGACACCTTCCTGCCCATTGACCACACTGACGGCAGCAATCCCTCAATTCAGGTCGAATCACCGTACCCAGGTGTCTTTATCTATAGATTCACCGAAGGTTTCAACTACCCCAATGCTAACCACTACCTCGATTATCTTTCACAATATATCTTCCAGCATACCCGACGTACCAATCCAGCTGCTTGGGGACGTCCTGGCGATAGACCATGGAATAATCCTGGTCCTAGACGAGGAAAGACTGAGGATGATCGTTCTCACCTTCCCACACTCAAGGCTGTGATCCTTGACCTGTCCGCGGTCAACAACGTCGACGTCACTAGCATTCAGATCCTGATCGACGTACGCAATCAGCTTCAACGTTATGCTGCACCAGACGTCGTACAGTGGCATTTCGCTTCAGTCCGCAACCGATGGACCAAGCGTGCCTTGGCATCCGCAGGCTTCGGCTTCCACACTGGACCGAACGATGAGACCCACCGATGGACTCCGATCTTCAGTGTTGCTGAGATCGGTGGCTCTTCTTCAGCTGCTGCTCAAGCTGACCGAGAAGCACATCAAGGCATCTCTGGAATCCGTACTCGCGATGAAGAGGCCAACAACAAAATCACCGATGAAAAGATCGCCCCTGCTAGTTCTAGCAGCTCTAGTGACGACCTTCAGAAGGAGGTTGGAAAGAGCAAGGTGTACAGCGCACCACGTAAGGCGGTCGTACATGGTCTGAATAGGCCCTTCTTCCATCTTGACCTTACCAGCGCTTTACAAGCAGCCATTGCCAACGTTGAAGCAGACAAACAGGCTGGTCGGACTTACAGCACAAGCATTGGTCTGCGGTAGTAGGAATCGAAATTTGGTATAGATGGTCGAAGGATGGCGCAGTAAGCACCTGTGACATCAGGATGATGGACGCCAAAATGGACCTTCAAGGAGACGGAAAATTGATACCCATATGAATAATGTGATCATAACACATAATGCAATTATATTCAGCAGTGAACTCTTCCTCTTTTTTCTTCCCCTCATGCCACCTAGGAAGCACGATCATCAAGATGTCTGTGCTGCCGGTCGTTCACCACACCCGCAATAAACTTACAATAATCGCAGACCTTCACAGCTGCCCACTCCAATGATTTCGCCCCTTGTCTTCCTCGGTTTCTCGGTTTCTCGGTTTAAATTCTGAAGTCATGCGACAGGGTTAGCGAACCGAGTTAGAAGCCACAAATTTCACGGACACAGCAGCACCTCGGTTTCCTGAAGCAGCGAAGATACCAGCGTAGAAGACGCGCACAGAAACGAGATTGTTCTTTTGCAACGAAATTCAGCAGAAATGCGAATCATCGTATAGAATTAGACAAGTCCGGAACGGGCATTGATTCACCTCAAATCTTCCACAGATTCTTGCTTCACCTCTACCTTCTCTTCATGTAAAACACCACCACCATCCAATTTAATCTCCGCCTCCTCCTTCTCGACCTCAACATCCACACCCTCCTTCTTGACTCTCTTCCTCTTCTTCTCTTCCTTCTTCACCCACCCCTTAACCTCGCCTTTACATAACCTTCTTCCAGCAAGCGGACACTCACCACACCTCCTCCCAATAGGCAAACACACAGTTTGCCCCAGCCCGACCAGCATCTTGTTGATCTCATGCCACTTATCATGCGGGAGCCATCCCTCAAGCCATTCCCTCGTCTGCTCTGGTGTCTTGGTGGTATGCCAGCCCCACAGATTCGTGATCCGATGAACATGTACGTCAACGCCTATCCCGACGTCCTGCTTCCATGCTGCACTCATACAGAGATATGCCATTTTGGGACCGACGCCTGGTAGGGAGACTAGTCCTTCAATGGTATCGGGTATATCATTTTTATATTGAGATTGCAGGATCTGCGCGACTTGCTTGATGTGTTTTGTCTTTGTGTTGTGGAAGCCTACTTTGCCTATTAGGCTGTCGAGGTGGACGGGATCGGCTTTGAGGATATTCGCGACCGTTAGACAGGACGTGAGAACCTTGCCTGTCGTTGGGTCTGTAGGAGCATGGGATGCGAGCTCTGTGTGTAGTCTTTGCATTGCTGCGGCAGTGACTGTGTCTTTTGTCTGAGAGGACAGCATGAGGGCTGTGAGGGTGTGATAGCGTTGTTCGTGGGAAGGAGATGCTTGGTGGTACAGGTCCTCACAGCCCATTGTGTCGACGGGGGCTATAGGATTCGCAGCGCGAAAGTCTCTGATAAGGTCATATATCGTGTCCCAGTTTGAGGGAGGTTTGTAGCGCAGCGTTCCTCCTGGCGAGGTTGAGCGTTTTGCTGGAAGTTTCGGTAACGATTTAGATGGGGAGCCGGTCTCTTCTGCAAAGTCTTCATCCTCCGAGGCTGCGACATCGTCTTCGTGTTCTTCGTGTTTTACTGCTTTCCGTCTGGGTGTTCTCGAGGGAGTCTTCCGTTCAGTCTTGATGATAGTTTTTGGAATTGCGGGCGAAGCAGCTACCCCATTCCTCTTTCGCTTCTTCGAGGACCCCGGAAGACTTCCAACATCCTCTATATCGCTTGCTGGCGGCGGAGTTGAGTCCAAAGTGGTAAGCTGTTCCTCCTCTTTGACCTCAACTGTACCATCATAACCCAGTGCAAAGGTGGCGATACTCTTTCCTGCAGTCCTCGAGCTCCTCGTTGATCTTGTATTGGTCGTTATCGCATTGAATATACGACCCGTATCTCGCGAAAGCTTGGAAGTGCGCATTCTTGCTGTGATGCTGCTTGAACGACCTTCAGTGGACGCAGTCGGTATCTAATCGAGCTGGAGCTCGGGGAACTTTTCGAGCTTGAGGACCCCTTATCGATCGAGGTGGATCTACCCCGGATCTTGTCGCGCTAGGCACGCTCAGTGCCTGCATTAGCGATGACTCTAGGCGCGAGGTCGGAACAGCAGCTGACCGTGGCCGGACAATGCAGCTGCGAAAGTCGTGTGGCTGGTTCGGGATATCAGCCAAAATTGAATGTGCTGAGTTTCTCAGCAAGCGACCTCGTTTTCGACTTCAGCTACATCGGATTCCTCGATACAACACTCACACAAAGCAGCAAACATGTCACGCACCTCCTCCCGCGCCTCAGCTCCACGCAGCTCACGCGCAAGCCCATCCAATCCCCTCAAACGCCTCACCAACGAAATCAACGACCTCCGCAGCTCTCCCAACGATGCAGTCCTCCACCTCGGCCCAGCCAACGACGACGACCTCTTCCACTGGGAAGCTGTCCTCAAAGGTCCACGCGACCAGTCCTCACCCTACGCTGGCGGCCTCTGGCTCCTCTCCATAGAAATCGCATCAAACTACCCTCTCAGCCCACCAAAAGTCCGCTTCGTCACGGCTATATGCCATCCCAATGTACATTTCCAGACGGGTGAGATTTGTCTGACTCTGTTGACGACGGAGCACTGGGCGCCGAGCTACACTCTGAGCAGTACGATGAGTGCGATACAGCAGTTGCTGAGTGATCCAGGACTGGACAGTCCTTTGAATGTGGATATTGCGAATTTGTATAGAGAGGACGATGCTGTGGGGTGGGAGAGCTTGATTAGATTTTGGACGGCAGAGAAGAGGTGGCAGGGAGAAGGGAGTGCTGGTTGGATCACGCAGATGGGACCTGGCACGGGTGGTTATTCTGGGCAGCAGAGTCAGTATGCAGGAATCTAGCATGATCTGGTCCCTCACTCAAGTCAGTATTATTGTGGACATCTATGCTCGAGATATTAATGGTTGCCAGTAAGTGTTCGTGTGTTTGGAAGATATGTCAAGCTTTTTCAAATTAAGCAATTATGAACATTCTGAAAGATCATGGCGTGTGAATGCCAGCAGACCATGCTAAATCTCCGACGTCGTACCAAGTCCTGTGCTGATTTGACCTCTTCTTCCAGAGTGAATACAAAAGACCATCACGCTAACGGCGGAAAGAAGCATTCTCCCACAAATGAAATCGTCACTGTTCAATAGACATTTTTGGCGATGCAGGAGCCTTTTCCGAGAGAGTGTTTGCCCTCTTCCTGCCAAAGAAACTCCTCGTCTTGCTTTTGCTCCGTGGCTTCTTCTTTTCACCTTCATTGATCGCCAATCCTCTCGACCTTGTAATTTTGTCGTCATTATTATCGTTGTATTTCTCCTTGTATATCCAACTATTTCCAATCATACTCACACCCTGGTCGGCTGCTAGGCGGTAGAATTTGGCTGCTCGTTTGAGGTCTTTCTTGCATCCGACACCCTCTGCATAGCAGAAACCTGCTTCTGTCATGGCATCGACATCGCCCCAAGTTCCCGCTATCTCGAAACAGCGAAGGGCTAGAGCTTTGTCCTGCTCCACTCCCCATCCGTTGAGGTGACTTATTCCTAGCTCGTAGATAGCTAATGCAAATTGAGCACGGTGAGCTTTCTTCTCCTGGAAGTCGGCCTTGGGCAAGGGACTTGCACCATTCTCGTCTTCGGCCACCTCTAGCATACCAATGTCAACAGCTTTGCGCAACAGTGCCACACCTTCCTGAGGGTTTGCTCGCATACCCCAGCCGTGCCGACACGCCAGAGCGTACAGCAGCATTCCAGTCGGGTGGTTCTGCTTTGCAGCTATCCTCAGGTGATACGTCGATTCCTTCAAGCTACCATTCTGGTGCAGGGATATAGCTTTCTCAACGTGCTCGTCTGCACTCAGAGCCTGATAGTCGCTATGTGATCGTGCAGTCGTCGGCCTAATAGTGCTAGCTGATCTCTCTGTCGAAGTAGTAGGTCTGGACGATCTTAATGACATGTCGTCCACGGTCGAGCCAGGTATTGTGGGCAAAGTCGGCATAAATGATTTATTCGTGGGAGAGCTGTCATGTAGGGATTTAGACCGTGGTTCTACTACAGCAACTGCGGTATCGGGTATCTGTGTGGATCTTGAGGAAGATGATCTTTCAGGTTGCTCCGTAGCTCGAAAATTGTTCTGTTCAAATCCAAATGCGAAATCAGTACGGGCAGACATTGGGGTCTGCTGCGCATAGCTCGGCTTTACGAGATCGACACTTGACCGACCAGGATGGAAACCAAGCCTAGCAGATGGAGAGCCATTTACCAGAGGATCGTCCTTGTCGGCAGGAGACTGTGGTAGAGGCATACCAGGAAAAACCGGTTCTTTCCATTCGAGGGTTGGACCAGATAATTCAGAAAATAGTTGCGAAACGCGCTGTACCGCTTTATCGGAGAACTTCCCCCTTGGTAAAGTAAATTTATTATGCGTGTACGGAGAATCTGATGAAACAATGGATCCGTCTGACAAGACAGACCTGTCGTCTTCGAAAGAAGTCAGGCTCCTGGCCTGTTCCGATAAGTGCGAGGATTTCCGCTCCAGCGAATGACCTGGTCGAGTTGGAGAGTCGACCTTCAGATTCATAGTTGCTGGACTCATAGGCCGAGAAAAGTTGAACTGATTTCTAGCTTTAGTCAAGCTTGCAACAGAAATCTCTGATCTGTTCGAAGGGGTCCGCTCGTGCTGAGAAGGCAGTGCTGGAGAGACAGGGAAAGACATGCCACTGCTATTGGACAATTTCCGAGGTTGTGAAAACGTAGATCCAGCATTGGAGCTTGTATAGTCGTCATCTGAACTTTCGGGATATGGTCTACTCTTCGTAAATGGCGCAGAAGGAGGGACTAAACCACTGGAATACGTCGTTTGAGGGATGCTCGATAATGCTTGGTGCATGCCTGAAGGACGAATAAACTGTTCGTTTACGGGCTCAGGTGACGATGTCCTTTGCAAGTCAAAGTAATCCTGAGTATGTAAGGTGGAAGGGTGCTCCTGGGGAGTCTTGAATACCTGGTTGTGTGAATGATCTTCGTTTGGTGCAATAGCACCCAATCGTGGATACGAGGACGTTGGCCTCTGTAGAGGTTCATTGTATTCTGGATTAAATCCTGACGACTGGAGATCTTGCCTCTGTGGAATCGGAGGAACAGTCTCGTCGGACTGAGCTGAAAGAGAACGAAAACATGCTGGTCTATTGGCCTGGTGTTGGGAAAGCGATTTAGTGATCACAGCTGGTGGCAATCTGCTCATCCGCCGTTCTCCTGCAATCCTTGTTGCCTCCAATTCTTTCGCCAGACGTCGACTCTCTGCGGCAATGGCATCGAGTGGTGAAAGAAGGGGAGGAATCTCGCCATCAAAATGCTGAATACGAGGTGATGGGTGGGCTGAACGTGCTGTACCAGCAGCACCAAAGGCGCGCGAACCTGTCGCTGATAAGTCTATGTACATCGGCCGCTCCATGACTTTCACAGCGGTCGTCCCTGCATCGGATGGTTTTCTGTCGGACAAAGAGATATGCGAGTTGCAGGCATAAGACAGTGGGCTGTGTTTAGTTACGTGGTGAAACTGTTGTACAGAACTCGTTTGTGATACAGAAAATTACTGCATGCAAGCCACGCTGCTTACTTGGAACGGCGGATTAAGTCGACGACGATATGGTACAGAACACGAAAGGAAGTCTGACTGCACGTCTGGTTGAGGATACACAGTTTCAGATGCAACATGTACTGAGCAGAAATTGACCGCGACGCACCAAGTTTGGAAGTTTACAAGGATGCTCCTAGTCGAAGTTGCAGGCGTGACACCTCTAGTGCTGGGGAGGAGGAGCTCTTTGGTGGGTTTCTGTCGCGACAACGCTGTTTGCCGAAGCTAACGAGCTTGGCGACTGCAGGTCGCAGTTTTCCCCCGTAAAAGGACATGCAGCATGGGGCTGGCTATTCATTGTGGCTACTCCGTACACGAAGTAGTGCCCTGAAAATCACAAGTACCTGTACAGGCTCTGTTCATGTGTTGCTACGAGCACCAAGACAGCTGTATGGCTTGTATTATCAAAGCTGCGAGCTCTTACATCTTCGCCTTGAACGGTTGGATCACCTTCCTGCGATCATCCGTGCCGAGATAACCATGTCGAGATCTTTCTAACTTAAAATTGTGTCACCAACATCAAGAGTGAAGTTTTTGGCGAGCTGGTTTTTTTCCTGAGATAAAACCCTAAATTGCCAGCAGCATTTAGTTTTGATCAGCACGACTTAACGCCGCACCAAGTCTTGACCGGCAAGCGTCTTCGTACCAACGCAATCCTAGATGGGCAGTGCGTAGTTTCTCAGGCTGATAACCTGCGAACGAACAAACAGAAAAGGTCTTGCAGAGCGGCACTGGATAACAGGCAAGCTTGCAGACACAACTGAGACAAGCATGATCAACGAACCATGCTGTGCTTTGGTTTTCGTTTGTTGAGACTTCTCCAAATGTTTGGATTTGATCAGATCCTGACGGACTGGTGGAGGCCTGGACGATGATCATTGATTCCACCAGAGTACGAGGATCAGAAAGATGCTGATTCGCTACCTTTTTGTTGCTAAATTCATCCTCACCTTCATCTCGAATAATGTCTATCACCTCAAGTGGTAGCTGGCCAAATGATGACAGGCTCAGCTGTTCTCGATGATACTTTCCTGGCTCCTACTTAGTTGTTGCTCAAGCAATAGCAGCACCAGATGGCAGCAAGAGCGCAACTCCAAAATCAGTCAGCCACAGCCATGGCTTCGTTGAGTTAGTGCCGTGGCGCTCGTAAGCTCCAGCTAGCAAGGCAAATTTAGCGATCATTTCGACACCTAATTACTTGACGGCTGACTCTAGGAGGTAAGTGACGATACCTTGCCTGGCTCGTTATGCGTGTTGAAGGTGATGCTCAATTACACCCATTGGATATACCTGAGGTTTCGCAATAGCGATTAAGTACAGTTGGGATACTTGACCAACATGGCGACTTTCTATAAGTTGATGGGCGTGGCATCAGACGGCTTCGACCCTGAACAACGATTTGTAACGTCCTGGTTACTTCCACCGTCGCTACTCGCTGCCTATCGTCTTCTGTTTGCCCTCTTCGATTGGGCCACCATAATCACCATTTTTATCTGGGACGGGATCAATGACCCTGATGAGATCGCTAGGGACTTCAGCTACTTCACAGCATTGACATGGTGGGGACTTACAACTTACTTGACAATATCGGGGCTGCATACGCTTGTTTATTCTAGCAAAGGGTACACCTGGTTGCATCGAAGCTGGCCCCGTCCTTTGCAGGTGCTTCACAGCTTGTTCTATACGACTATTGTGGTGTTTCCTTTTATTGTTACAATTGTTTACTGGGCGATCTTGTACGATGGGCCGTGGTTCTCTGTCAAAATGAGTGCTTTCGCAAATGTGAGTTCCACAACAACCCAGATGTTTCTGCTAACACTGGTAGGTATCGAGGCACGCCTTGAACTCGTTAGCTGCACTTCTCGAGATAATCCTTCCGGCTACGAGCCCTCCACCTTGGCTACATGTCCTCTTCCTCATTGTTCTGTTGGCAATGTACTTGGGTCTTGCTTACGTGACACATGTAACACAAGGCTTCTATGTCTACAGCTTCTTGAACCCGGCGCGTGGGGCTGGTCAACTTGCAGGATACATTGTTGGAATTGCGGTTGCGTGTGTCGTGATCTTCCTGCTCGCTCGGAGCCTTGTTTGGGCTAGAAAACGCTTTACCGGTCCTGGAAAGAGAAGCAAGAATGATATGCCTAGACACAACGATCCGTACACTGATCAACAACTGGAGATGAGTGCGAAGTAAACGGATGCGCCAACTTCGTGTATCGACCCAGTGCGACAATTGCAAACCTACGTAAAACGAGCCAGCACAAATCTGGTCAACGTCTTTGCATGCTGTGCGTCATGGCACAGTTGAGGTGCATGAACGGTCCCCACCAACCTGAATAAGAGGCTAAATTCGGACACGAACAAAAGCTATCAATTACCTGCATCAAGCTAATTCTCGTGGAATTGCTACACGTCCAACCATTTTATCGATGAAGCTGATGGATATGCTACTCACGCAAGCTGCTCCAAACACACCAAGCATTAAGACCATTCGCGATGTCGATGCATTTCTCAATCAATTGCTCGTACCACACCTACCTTGGAGTCTTCCATTGCTTGAAAGATGTCAGTTTCACCGCAAGCACAAACAATCTGCGCCTAATGCAGAAATTTGGTTTGCAGCCACATCAGAAGCGCAATCGCACTCAGAATCGACTTGGATAGCTACGTATATCGATCTGACCAATTCGGGTGAGACCCAGATCTGGATCTTTGCTTCATGGGAATCAGAGTTTAGCACCAGAGCAAATCCAAGGCTTGCGATTCAGGAATCACCGAAATTTCCTATTTACCAAATGCTAATTGAGGCACTATTTCGACATTTGAAGCAGAATCACATCCCCAACTTAAGCCATAATCCTCCTCCACAATGGCTGCGTCTTAAAGCTGAAGGCAAAATCGTTTCAGAGCCTTTTTCAAGGTCCAAGGTGTTATTCGGCACGATAGCAGAATGTAATTGGCCTTTTCTCGACGAGTACGAACGCAAAGACCCCAATAGTGCAATATCAAGGGCGGACAGATCTTATCTGAAGTACATAGTGAGCTCAAAGCCTGATTCATTACCGCCGAGGAATATTCCGGAAACTCTGCACTTCGCGCCTATGCAGGACAGACACCTGCAGACCATTGTCGACCGTACAAACATTCCACGAACGCTCGAAACTTTGAAGCAATTGCCTAATATTGTATCTTCGATCGTGCTAACACACCTGTAGCCTGGGGCTTGCTAGGCAAAGACGGAAGTCTCAGCAGTTTGCATATGGAACCAGAATATCGACGACGCGGGCTTGCCGCACTGGTCGCAAGACGGCTGATTGCAGCTCAGACAAGTCTTTTCGATGAGGCCACTAGGAACCACGAGACATCCAAGGACACCACTATCCTTCCTCAGACCATTTACTCGCATGCTGATGTCTCGGACAAGAACGTGGCTAGTCAGAAGGTTATGGAAAACGTAGGCGGGAAGGCTATGTGGCGGACTGCATGGATCGAGATAGATATTGGCGAAACGTAGCCAATTTGAGCAATAGCAGGATGAATAGAGCGGTGCTTGATGCAACCATTTTGTTCGCGATACGGCTGAAAAGACTACGCGTACCCACCTACGCGATGTAGCCAGATTCGACGCGTCAAGTTCGCGTGTCGATCGCGTTCTCAGATCCGAACACGATCTTCCAAACCAATGAAGTCATCATAACTTTTCTCCGTTCAAAGGGCATGCGGTGCTGCCCCTGTATGAGCCGCTCTCCAGCGGTACTCGAGTGGCAATACACGTCCTCGAGATCTTTCGCGTTTGTGTGTTGATTACTACTGTTCGACAGGCAGGATTTTGTTTGCACCTTTGAAAAATTGCATAGCTCCAATCTAGATCTTACACTCCCGGAATATGTCTGTGGCTTAATCTCCTTCACTCCATCGATCGCAGCACCTTTGCCTTGCTTTCGAACCGAGCTGGTCAGCAGATCAACATGGCGACTGCTGTTATCCCGCGGGATGTGCACATGAAAAACGCAGACGAAGCGGACATGCAAGATCGAAAGACAGCGGCGACAAAGGCAATGCAGGAGGAAGACGAGGATGTTGAGGATGTGGACTTGAAATCAAAAGCCCTGACCAATCTTCTGAAGACGAGTGGAGTATTTGTTGCAATCATGGCAGACAAGATGAAAGAGCAACAGAGGCAGAACGCTGAAAAAGCACGGCGCGAGGCGACGAGGAAGAAGAACGCCGAGGCTAGGACGCAGGAAGTAAAAGGAACCACGAGGCGGTCTACCAGAGTACAGGTTGATGGGGAGCACGACGAAAACGAGGTCAAGAGAGACGACGACCCGAAAGAGGCTCAGACGTCTAAGAAAAGTCGTGGCAGACCAAAGCGCGAGGACTCCAAGAAACAGAACGGTAGCATTGTGGACTTTTTAGATAAAGATCAACTCAAGAATGCTGAAGAAGGCCCAACAGTCCAAGAAGCGCTCGCGGATGCTGCCGACGAGATCGAGGAAAAAGGTGAGGGACTTGGTGCTCAGGATCTCGTTGCGACCGAACAGCCAAAATTGGTTACTGGCGGCAAAATGCGTGAATATCAGCTTGAAGGTCTAGAGTGGCTCAAAACGTTATGGATGAATGGCCTCTGTGGCATTCTCGCAGACGAAATGGGTCTAGGAAAGACTGTGCAGGCGATATCACTAATTGCATTCTTCAAGGAGAACAATATTGCAGGACCATTCCTCATCGCAGCGCCATTGAGTACGGTAAGAAATTGGATTGAGGAGTTCAAAAGGTGGACCCCTGAGATCAACACTGTGCTCTACCACGGCAGCAAAGAGGAACGAGCTGAAATCAGAAAGAAGCACATGAAAATCCAGCAACAAGGTAAATTCGAGTTTCCGGTAGTTGTGACCAGCTACGAGATCTGTATGAACGACAAGCAGTTTCTTGGCAATTACAAATGGAGATACATCGTGGTTGATGAAGGGCATCGCTTGAAGAATATGAATTGTAAGCTGATCAAGGAATTAATGACCTATAATTCTGCAAATCGTCTACTCATAACGGGTACTCCATTGCAAAACAACATCGCTGAGCTTTGGTCGCTGCTACACTTTCTGTTGCCTGAGGTCTTCAACGATCTAGACAGCTTTGAACGTTGGTTTGACTTTTCAACTGTTCTTGACGACAAGGAGGAAGGAGATGGCAAGTCCAAGAAGCGCAAGAACAACCTTGTTTCTACTATGCATGCAATCCTCAAACCGTTCTTGTTGCGAAGAGTCAAGACGGATGTAGAGTCCAGTCTTCCACCTAAAAGAGAATACATACTTTACGCTCCTCTCACAACTGAACAGAAGGAGATCTACAAGGAGATTCTGGCTGGAACGGCACGATCGTACCTCGAAGACAAGGCAGTTGAGCGGATAGAGGCTCGGTCGAGGACAGCATCCCTCAAGCGCAAGGCAGATGACAGTGGCAGGAACACACCTATGAAGTCCATCAAGACCGGCAGGGCTGCTACTCCAGCAACCAACGCCTCGCGTGCAGGTACACCAAACTCCGTAGCATCAGTTTCTTCGACGAGACGAGGTCGGCAGAACGCACGCCGTAACTATGAAGAGATAGGAGATGGAGAGTTCGACAGACGTCTGAGACAGATCGAGAAAGGACAAGATGCCGACTTGAATGGCAACAATGCGTCTTCCGAGGAGCCGGACTCTGACGAAGAAGCACTACAACAACGATCCCGCACACTCAAACTCGCGAAGCAGGAGATTGCGTCCAAAAAACTTCAAAATCCCATCATGCAGGCTCGACTTGCTTGCAATAGCCCTCACAACTTCTACTGGCCATTCGCATCCCACGATCCTGATATCGACGATGAGCTGGATTTGACGCCTGTCGACGAGACCTTGGTGACATCTTCTGGCAAGCTTCTTCTTCTCGATACCCTTCTTCCACAGCTTCTAGCATCTAAACACAAAGTCTTGATTTTCTCCCAGTTCAAAACAACCCTGGATATCCTTCAAGCATATTGCGAAGAGCTGCGCAATTGGTCGGTATGTCGTATCGATGGCTCTATCTCTCAAGATGAGCGCTATGAGCAGATCACCTCTTTCAATTCACCCAAGTCGAAGAACAATGTCTTCCTTCTTAGCACCCGAGCGGGCGGTCAGGGAATCAATCTCACTGCTGCTGATACTGTGATTCTTTTTGACTCAGACTGGAATCCACAGCAAGACCTTCAGGCTATGGACCGAGCTCATCGAATCGGCCAAACCAGGCCAGTTATCGTATACCGCTTCGCCAGCCGGGGCACAGTCGAGGAAACTCTACTCCTCAAAGCAGACGCCAAGCGCAGGCTCGAAAAGCTCGTCATCCAGAAGGGCAAGTTCAAGTCCCTCGTTGACGGTGTAGATGCCAAATCTCGCAAATTGAAGGCTGGGGATGTTGCAGTCGAGGACTTCAAATCCGCTCTTGGTGCAGCAGGTGACGACTATGACTTTGAGAAATACGATATCTCTGACTTGGTGGCTGAGAAGGGCGGGAAACTACTTAGTGACGAGGAGTTGAAGATTCTGACTGATCGAAGACCTGAGGCATACGAGAAGATTGCAAGAGGCGAGAACATTGGTGGCAGGGACCAAGCTTGGAAGGTTGCTGAGACGAAAAGCGATGGTTTGGAAGAGCTAACGACGAGGAAGAACCCTAAATAAGAGTGCCGATATTCAGTAGCATGTCGTCGATAGATCTTGGACTGTGCTTGTCTTGGCTACGTAGCATGATAGTTTTGTACACGCCTGACAAAGTCAGCCGTTTGCCATAATAGATCACTTCACAAGACGCCTCGATTCTGCTAGGAAGCTCATCCTCCTGACGAATACACCTTTTGCATTTCTGTTGGCATGCCTCTTACCAGGAGAACAGTACCACCAAGGTTTAATCGAAACTGGCCACCGGGTCTTTCTGCAAGGTTAGCTCAACAAACAGGTATTAAATGGTGACGCTGGTGAACGAGTTGCAAGCATGAAAAGCGGTAGTGTTTGTTCCACATCCTTTTTGTACACAGAACATCCATGTGGTGCTACAGAGCGGAATATACCTTGCCCCAGCATATGTCACTACCAGGCATATGTTTTTTTTAATTACTTAGACACTCGCTCCATTCTGTCCTGCTCACGTCCTCAAACCAAGCAGTAAGCTCGTGCTCTTGCCTTTACCCTCACCACCAGCGTCGCCACCACCTGGCAGATAGGTGACATTGGGATTCGCCGCTAAAGTCTGTGCAATCTCTCTACTGGCTTCAATTCTTCTGATCTGCACTAGACCATCACCAGCCTTTGCGATCGCCTTGCTAATGATATCAGCGGATTCAGCTTCACCCTCAGCTCGGATAACATTTGCTTGTCTCTCCTGCTCGGACTTCTCGACGGTGAACCTGGCTCTCTCTGCGTCTTGCTGTGCGATCTGCTTCTGCTCTACAGCTCTTGTAAACTCTCGGCCGAAAGTCATATGTGTGATTGAGACATCTTCAAGGGCAATGTTGAATTCTTGAGCTCGCTTAAGCAAGTCGGTTCGTATCCTGTTTGAGACGGCTTCTCGCTGTGTGATCAGCTCTGCGGCGTCGAATTGTGCGATAACGGATTTGAGAACTTCGTTGCCGATGGAGGGCAGGACTCTTTCGTCGTAATCTTGTCCGAGGGACTATGAAGCTCGTTAGTATCTCGTTCGGTCCGCAGATATGTCATAGTAGCTAACCTGGTAGATCTTAGGCAGTCTCTGCACCTCAGGACGATGTAACACTCTAAGTGTCAAGCTAACCATCTGCAAATCCTTGCTACCGGTCGTGGTCGAAATATTTCTCGGCTTTGTCCTGACATCGTATATGATAGCTTTTTGTAGCCATGGAACCAGGAAATGCGTTCCCTCATTGACCACCTGATCCTTGACTCCTGACAGTCTGTCGAAGATGACTGCGCGAGAACCGCCTCTTACATCGTAGATGGCGGCTTGTCCGAAGGAAATGCCGATGAAGACTGGGATCGCCCATCGCGAGACGGCGTTGAGGACGTTTGGAGCAGCCATATTGACGACTGTTGCGAGATGGAACGGAGGACCAGGCACAAAAGATAGGATGGCAAGATTAAAGGTTGTGCCGCGATGACTTTCAGTTGCCTTAGGAAATAGATCATGATACGTACGAGTACGCGCTAGCAGGAATCCGCCTAATTCTATGCCTCAGGCTGCCAAGTATCGACCTTCCTGAGCTCGATTCATTAACTTCACTTCCTGGCTTCCTCACCTCTACAATGCTTAGGTTATGGCATCAGCATTCTTGCCTCTAAGCCATTGTTTGAATGAATACAGGGAAGCAACTTTAGCATCCACACCTATCAGAGAATGCAGCAGTGAGATCTGTTTGCATAGTACACATAGATACATAAGGAAAGCCTTATTGAACTTTGATCCTTCCAGGAGACGAGCAGTAGATTTGGTCCATGGTCGTAATACTATAGCTCCAGACAGGTAACCAATATTAATAGTCGACTCTGGTTATGCGAGATACTACAACTGCGTACCTAGGCAACTGGCACGTGAACATGTGATTACACCAATTGGCCATTCCAAGCTCTTCTAGAAATGGACTATTCGCCTCGGAGCGGGTCTTGGCAGGCAGGTACATTTCATCCTATATCCTTGTCTGTAACTTTCATCATCTTTCCACCTATACCAGACTATACATCGCACTCAGAAATCGTCGATAACCTCCGTCCATCCTAGCCGTTTAACCTCTCAACAAACTCATCAAGATGCCACGATCAAGAGGCGGCGCAGCTCCAGCTCGCAGTGCTCCTACCCGACCACAAGCTGCACCTCCAGCGCGATCATCAGCTCCTCAGCAGCAACAGCGTCCCATGTCGACCGCACCTGCTCAGCAGGCTCCTCCTCAAGCTCAACAAAGCTCAGGTCTATTCGGCCAGATGGCAAGCACCGCAGCGTAAGTTAGACTATACCTACCTACCTGTCCATCCCAGGCCATCAAGTGGCAATGAAAGAGCATTTCCCAAGTTATTCCTACCACATCTCATCATCTTCAAGTGCAGAGACCAGTCACTAACTCGTCACAGTGGTGTTGCAGTAGGCTCCTCAATAGGCCACGCCATCGGCGGTTTCTTTGGCGGTGGTTCGTCTGCAGCTCCTGCCGAGCAACAGCCAACCCAACAGCCTATCGACAACTACGCTCCAGCTGGCCAGTACAGCGCTCAGCAAGCTGGTGGTCAAGACATCCCTGACGCCTGCTCGGTAGACCTTAAGAACTTCACGAGCTGTATGAATCAGAACCGTGGTAGCATGGATATCTGCGGGTGGTACTTTGAGCAATTGAAGGCTTGCAAGCGGGCTGCTTCGGAGTATTAGAGATGTGTGGAAGAGCAAGAGAATACAAGAGCCTGTTGTCAGGCACGTATGCCCTGCTTGTGCCCTAGCTTTAGCCGCGACGTGAGCAGGGATGAAGAGACTTGCTACCATGCATAGCCCGCCGTAAATACTAGTGGAATTAGATCTCCATCTCACCCATCGGCTAACCAATCTCCTATCGATATCGTTGCGAACCTGTGCTATGGGTCTCCTTCGTGCAGATCACAACTATGCCAGAGCGGAAAACCCAAGAATTTGATGAATCAGTTTCATGCACTATCGCTCTCCTACAACTCGGATGATCACCACACCTACTCTATCGACGACATCTTCTTCCGTCTGACCACCCTCACCCACCGTCGTCTCCTCCACTCGCCTGTCCTCCCCCTGCTCCCAAGGCTGATCTGTTCCTCCCAGTCCTTCTCCCCTTTCGCATCCTTGTCTTTCTTCCCCTTCTTCGCCCCTGTCTTGCCTTTCTCCTCCTCGCCAAAATGATAATCCCCATACGCCAACCATACCTCATCATCACGTTCCAATCCACTCGCTGTACTCGATGGCGGAGGTAAATCCCACACCCAACCACCGAAATCCGCATTGACACTATCTCGCCGCTCAACCTGCCAAGCCGCGGGATCGTAGGAAGTGACGTCGAACTCGACTCCCACAATCAGACGATCGTGAACCCACTCGCCAGCTTCGAGGTCTAGCTCCCATTTGGGGGTGTGCCAGGTCCAGCCAGTGGGCGGTTGTACGTCCTCGAAGAAGCGGGTGCCTTGAGGACGAGACCCTGAGATGCGGTGAGGTGAGAGAGGGTCGCAGGGTGTGGGTGTGTAGAGATGGTGTTGCCATTCTTGAGCTGGGGATGACCGGCCTATTGGTAGGAGTGGGCGGTGTTGAAGCTCGAACATTTCGACCTCGGCTGTTTCTGGGCTTGTGCTTAAGGTGATCTCGGATAAGGAGGTGAGTGTGCTTGAGATGGTACGGGTAGTCGAGTTGTTTGGTATAGGCAGGCCGTAGAGGTTTGGACGAGGTTCAGCTTTTATTGCTGGTTGTTTTGAGGTGTTGGGTTGTAACGTATCGGAATATTGTGCTGCTTTACGTTCGGCTTTCTTGTGTTGTTTTACCAGCCAAACTTGAGCCGTGGGGTGGCCTGAGACGATCATAGACCAGCCGGAGATGAGAAAGATGGTTCGGAAGGGTAGCAAGTGTGCTGAGATGAAGAGAATGCAACTGAGGAGGAACAGGTAGAGGAAGATCATGGAGGAATAGACCTCGTCGGAGAAGTTGGTCGCTGGTGCAATGTACTGTACCATGAGATCGTGAATGGCAGAGAAGTCAGCCATAGAGTTTTGAAGATCGCGCATATTTCGGAAGAAGTCTTTCGAAGTCTCGGCCGCAGGACGTATCGTGCGAGCTGGAGCAATGGGCGGACCCGCGTAGCTATACTTGTTGATCTGATCTATTTGCGTGGCAGTCGCCGCTCTTGGTGCTGGAGGTGGTGGTGGATGTCGTGCTAGAAATGCCGGAACCATAATGAAAAGTAGTGCGATGGCTAAAGGTAAGACTATGATGAGGTAAGGATCAAGGCAGATGAATGTATAAACAGCCAGAAACGAAAGTGTATGTGTAGTTGTTCTCCAAGTGAATAGCCTGATGAGACGATCCTGGAAGACGAAGACAATGCCTATACGTGCATTGAATTTTCGGAAGTTGTTAGACATTGTGCCCAGGCTAAAAGCAGGACGACTGACATTGCTTGACGAGCGTCGATCTTCTGTCTCTTCCTGACCTTCATAGTCTTCTATAGGGATGACTTGCTCAAGAAGTTTGTTGAACAGCCGATCTTGAATTGAAGCACGTCCAGGACTTAAGACGACTTTGCTAGAGGTAGTGGCATGTAGCTCCTGGGCTTTTCCTTTGACTCTCTCCCTGCTTGCGTTGAGACGTCGACCTAAGCGTTTCCTACGAGAGTCTCGAGTAGCATCGGTATCTGAGCCACTTTCCTCGATGTCATCAGAAGTCACAGTGAGTAGAGGCAAGGGTTCCTCGCGATTCGCGAAAGCGTCGGCTGTATATTCGTCCATTCTGAAGCATTTCAATTTCAGATGTTTTCCCTGATCATCATTTAGTCATCTAGAGGTCCTGTAAAAGCACTGACACGTAATAAAGTCGTTATTTGGCGGACATGTGACAAGGCCGTTGGGAATACCTCTCCGTCATCAGGACGAAAGCAAGGCGCACAGTGTTTCGTGCGTGGAGACTCGAAAATCGGACACAGACATCTTCAAGTTTGCACCAGCAGTCTAGCCCGAACCACGCCTGCTGTGAACCATCGTTTTGAAGGTTTACAAGAATAATGCTGTATACGTAGTTTCAGTGCGAGCAGTACAAAGTTCAACAAGTCTACGTTCGATAGGAGAAGGCCTGCGGTGGTTCATCTCATCCGATTGATGATTAGTAGTAGCACGATTATGCTTCTTCTCTCAAGTTGTGACTCCAGGCTTTGGAACATCTCTGCAGCTATGATCGAAGCGCGAATTGCGTTGGAATTTCAGGTACATGGCCAGAAGATCAAGGCCAGAAGACCGACAACTTAGCGACCTGTGTAGCTAGACCTTATACCTGCAACAGACGAGCAAAGGCCACTGCTCATGATTGCAGGTATACAATTAGCACTGGGACATTCTGCATAGAGCTGAAGACAAGGTCTGACTTGCAAGCTGCAGGAACCGATATATTGGCGACTATCGATGGCAACACGAATGTTAATTGATCAATGGTACCCCTATGGCCGTGCCGGTCTGACCCCAAATTGAGGCCTCGCAGGCACTAAAGGTCCCAGACCCCGTGCCGGATAACCAGTAGAAAGAGTCAACCAAAGCCCAAGTGGATGCCCGTCAGTTCTCCCTTGTGTTTGGTAGGCCAGAATTTGTGCTAAGACAACCTTGTTTTTGATCACCGCTTCGACTTCACCGGGGTCCTTTCTGTGCAATTCTTTATACGTCAAACCTACCACTGGTTGCTTCTGAACGTTTTGGTACTCCTATCACACGTGCGCTACCGAAATACGTTCTGTCAGTATTCTAATAGCACGTACAATGAACCCGTGATCAGAAAGCTTGAGCTCCAGTACTTTGAGGCCAGCATGATCCCTGCAGTCGCGGTTCCTTGACCAATTCAAATTCTACGACACGCTGTCTTGTGAAACTTATGGCATGAGAACAAGCATCAACGAGCTCACTGCTAGTGATAGCAGTGAATAAGCTCTTGTCTCTCGACCAGTGGCCATGTCGTTCAGATCGTCCGCACCCAAAGTCACTGGTACCAGCATGCCTGCAAACTCGGACCAGTCAAGGGCGTCCAACAGTGGTAGACGAGGTCAGGATGTTGATGCTGGTGGCACAGCCCCTCCTAAAAGATCCACGAGATTTCGGATATCTGCAGCCATGAATCCAGCACCGACCGACATCGACGATCCAGCGACCTCTATGCATGCTTCACCAGCGCAAGCACAGGCACAGGCACAGGCACGAAAACCACCTCCTTCCTCCTTTGCCCAACCTGGTGTGAGCAACAACGAGCATTCTGGTATAGAAAACAGTCAGAATGCTGGGCCTCGGTCGTTTCTGCAGACGAGAAGGAGGCAGCCTTCGACAAATACTGCGAAATTACCTCTGGGTCCGCGCTCGATCGAACTACACTCACTCAGTAACAGGTAAGTCGACCGCACCTTCTCGGATGCTGATCACTAATGAGATGTCGTTTAGAGCCAACACTATTGCCATGAACGCCACGTTTAGCAGTTTCAGCGATACTCCTCCTTCTGACGATACCCTCTCCTTCGAACCTACCATGAACGATGTAAACGATTTCAACTTCGCAGTAATAGACCCTGTCAAGACCGTGCCTCAAGATGGACAAGGTATGGCCGCTATGCAAGCTTCAGCATTTCAAGAACCGACTTTCAACTTTGACGATTTTCACGACAACATAACGACTACTCCAAACCTCAGCCACTTCCCACTTCCTGGTAGCGTCCCGTCCTTACAACCTCACGACCTTTCTGCATTGTCGCAAGCGGAACAGAGGAAAGCTTCATCGCATACCACCATTCCTAAACCCACACGTAAGGTGTCAGGAGCTGGAGCCGCAGCCCTGGCTCGCAAAACTTCCTCTGCATCGACTACGAACAGGACATACGTCGCCAAGACAGATCAACCAGGAGTCGTAACCCCAAATTCGGGCTCTGCTGCTCGAGGAAGACGTCAAAGCCATTTCCCACCGAATGCGTTCAACAACGCCAACCCTCCTGTAAAAGCATCCAGAAAGTCTATCGGACCTGGAACAGTCGCTCCACCAGATGACAACGAGACTGATGTGAGACGGCACTTGAGCAATGGCGGCAGCAAGTCGAGCGCAGAAAGCAAAAGTCATAAGCAGCAGGCACAACCAGGTCGGGAGGGTTCCAACTCGCCTAAAGATGGAAAGACAAGACAGGCCCTGCTTCCTCACAGAACTCCATCTAAAGACCTACTGACACCCTCACGAACGCCAGATCCACAAAAGGCGGCGCCTTCACTTGGTCAAACAACACCTGGCAAACAAGCTGCAGTCCCATCTGGCACTGCGACGCCAGGAGGCTCAAAAAGGATGTCCATGGCTACAGGTCTGGGCGCTAGGACCATCAGTCCGACCGATGCAAGACGCATGAAACGCATGTCGACGATGCCAATCGCCCCTCCTGTACCAAATAGACGTATCTCTCAGGCTCCTCCTACCCCCCAACCAGAACCTGTGGTGTTACGACCCAGGTCGACCGCTCAGTCTCCGGCAGTTCAGCACCGAAAAAGTGTGACAACCCCGTCATCGTCAAGGACTACCCCAGATCCGAATCGTAAATCTTATAGCTCTGGCCAGTCTCTTTCCTCAAATACCAGCTACAACTCAACAAGGAACTCTGCCCACGTGACACCCAGAGCTCATGTTCATGGCTCAACTTCAAGACTGCCTACGCCAAAGCCGAGAGCCGAAAACGAGGACGAAGTTCCTCCTGTGCCAGCTATACCAAAATCTTATGATTCACCAGCCAGCGAGATTGATCAACCATTCTTTTCTGCTCGCTCGTCTGGTATGCACGCCTCGAGTAACACGCCTGCAGAAATCGTGGCTGCTATTGACCTTGCGAATGCTATGTCGATTCTAGAGCCTCCTATGTCTTCGCCTGAGTCATCACCGTCGTCACATCTCAGTGATCAACCGGCGTATCCTGATCAGGTCCGGACAATTGATGTCCCTGTACTGCAGCCAGATGAGCCACCGGTATATCCTGAGCCGCCGCAGGAGCATCTGCCGAAGACCCATGACCGACAGAAACGAAGTCAGCCAAACCTGAGATTACCTCCGCTCAACTTGTTGCCATTGAGTACTCCGACGACGGCGAGGATACAATCTTTGAAGGACTCAAGAGCTGGAACTATCGACACGCCATCGACACCTCCAGGAGCTCGGAATATGAAGACACCTAGCACACCTATGACAGCTTCAAAAGCGACATTTTTCGCTCGGAACAACAGGCCGGCCGAGGAGCAATCAAACACGATTCGCAGCAGTACTTCTCATTATGCATTGCGACATGAAACTCATCCGCTTGATGCTGGAAGTCCGGTCTTGCCGGCGTTCAACTTTGAAGCTGATAGTTCGAGCCACCGAAGCATATCACCTTTCATCTCCTCTTCCCTGCCGAAGGACACGGGCGAATTTGGCAATTTTATGCGGCCTAACTTTAGTACAGAATTAAAACGCACAGCAACACTGCAAAAGCCCAACGGTCCTAGGGCGCCGAGCTATTCGATCTCTGTGAAACCGGACTCCTCAACCCCAATAACTGACAATTCAGGGAACAGCACGCCTTTAACAATTGTAAACACATTCAGTCAAAACGTGCAAAGGAAAAAGAGTGATGCGAAATTAGCCGATCTGTCAGGAAATGATTCGGAAGCGGCCCGTTACGACAACATGCCTCCGCCAAAGCTACCGGCTTCTGCAACCTGGTCTAACCTCTCGTCTAAAGCTTCTGCAAGCCCGACACAGAAACCAGGCTTCTTTAGGTCAAGAAGAAAGACTTCGGGCTCAAGCAATCACACGCTAGATCGCCAAGAGAGTATGGATGGTATAACGAACCGTACCACCGATACACGGTCATCCCTCGAATCTGCACGTACGTCTCTGATGGCACATACTAACAGGTCAGGCTCTATTCTCGGCCAGAGTGCTACTATGAGTTTAAAACCAAATATACGGCAAGATTCGCCGGCTCCAGAAGATCTTCTGGATAAGGATGATCTTATTGCTGAAGATGAAATGCGGAAACTGGCCTCTAAGCGCAGGGATTTGGAAGCAGCCGCAAGGAAGCTAGACTCATTGCGCGTCAGGGCAAAACCGGTGAAGCGTATTTCTGCCTCCGCAGCTCTACAGACAATCAATCTGAACATTTTCGAGCGTGGGGAAATCATCGACTTTCCAGATGTCTACTTTGTAGGCACAAGGCATGCTAAAAAGGTCATTGGCGACCTGTCCTCTGCAGCCACCAATTTCGGATATGACGATGAACGTGGAGACTACAATATCGTGGAAGGCGATCACCTGTTGTATCGATATGAAGTGATAGATCTACTCGGAAAGGGCAGTTTCGGACAGGTCGTTCGATGCATCGACCACAAGACTGGCCAGCTCGTCGCTATCAAAATCATCAGGAACAAGAAGCGCTTTCATCAACAAGCCTTAGTTGAGGTCGATATCCTACAGAAACTGAAGGAATGGGATCCAAACAAGAAGCATAATGTCGTAAACTTTGACCAGAGCTTTTATTTCCGACAACATCTATGCATCTCAACCGACCTGCTAGATATGAATCTTTACGAATTCATTAAGATACATGATTTCAGGGGCTTCTCACTGAAGCTCATTCGACGCTTCACGAAACAGATGCTTGCAAGTTTGATTCTGCTGCACCACAAGAGGGTGATACACTGCGATCTGAAACCGGAGAACATTTTACTTGCCCATCCTGCACACGCTGATATCAAGGTCATCGACTTTGGTTCTAGTTGTTTCGAGAACGAGAAGGTGTATACGTACATCCAATCACGATTCTATCGTTCTCCTGAAGTTATTCTTGGAATGTCATATGGCATGCCGATCGATGTGTGGAGTTTAGGATGCATATTGGCTGAGTTATACACTGGCTATCCGATATTCCCGGGCGAGAACGAACAAGAGCAATTGGCTTGTATCATGGAAGTTTTTGGTCCACCAGAGAAGCACCTCATTGAAAAGAGTACCAGGAAAAAGCTGTTCTTCGATTCGATGGGCAAGCCACGTCTGACAGTCTCTTCCAAGGGGAAACGGCGTAGACCTAGCTCCAAGGATCTCCGTACAGTGCTCAAATGCGACGACGAAAATTTCCTTGACTTCATCACTCGATGTTTGAGATGGGATCCTGCGCGACGCATGAACCCTCAAGAAGCCTTACACCATGAGTTCATTACTGGAGTCAAGAAAGCTCCGGTCGCCAACAGGCGAACTGTCGTGAGTGCTGTCAACTCGCCCATGAAACGTGGAAACACCACTGTTGTTAATGGTGCTGTGCGACCACTACCACAACCTCCAGCCACAGGAGGTCTCAGGCCACTAACATTGGGCTCTCTTGCTAGCACCTCTCCAAGTAAGGCAGGTCCGCGACGACAATCAACGACGGCTAATAGTGGCCCTATCAACGCAAAACGAACATCGAACACGATGGGAGGCACGAACGTCGGACGAATTGCAGTGAAAACGGTTAATGGAAGGACGGATATGGCTACGGCTGCTGCTGCCGCAAGCCTAGTGAGGTAAAACGATGTTCAGAGCTTTTGCGACCAGTCAATAACGGGAATTTGAGCTAGACCATGGTGCCACCAAAAGCATTATTAGTGAGCGAATGATTGATTGCGTCTGCTATTTCTACGAAAGTATGTATGTTTGCCTGCATTTTTGTCATTGTATGGACTATCTCGATCACTGCGTTGATCATCGTCGCGGCGCTATCGGTTTTGTGGTTGCAGGCGCAGGAGGTCAAGCTGCACGAGTAGCGGCGATGTCGAGGAATAGCATCTGCACAAAATATCATGAAATCTTAGGATTCGAACAAAAGAGAGAAACAGCCTCCAGCCTGTTATGGTTATGGTAGTTCAAAGCACAATATTATGAAGTAATGACAGAATTGTCTATGAATTTATAGACGTGGTTGAGAGTCATTGTGTTTTGCCCACGTCCACGCATTGCCCTTAGATAGCCCGTGCAAATGGCCTAGTTGGCACTCGTACTTGTAACAGATGCAGCTAAATACTGAGCACGAGGTATTGCAGGTCAGTCTTCACAACGAGCTCATATTACTGGAGATGATCAGATGTAGCATAGAAACCAAGAGCAGATCAACATTTTATCTCTTGCCAGGTGGCCCAAAGGACATAGGTTCACCGTATCGATCCTGCCGAGAAAATCTGTTTGTCGCAGCATCCCCTTTGAACATTTAGGTTGCCTAAGGAGACTGACCAGGTCGTAGGCCACTTTCAGCAATACACCGCTCACAGCGACAGATTCCTCCCAGAACCTCTCTTAAACGGTCTCTGCGATCTTGTACGGATAACTCGATATCTGTATAGTGACTGAAGATCTCCTCTCCAGCTTTGATCCCCGTCCATGCCTCTTGACTCGCAGACTCGGGCTGCCACTTTCGTTCTTCCGCGGTGCGCACGAAGAATTCGCGGACACCCTTGGGCGTCCATGTAACATTGGGAGCACAAGAGTGGTTCGCTAAGCACCACAAAGGATGTACTGAAGCGATCTCAGGCTTGCCGTCGAAGGTGCTCTGCGTTGCGTTTGCTACACCGCGAAATTTCGAGAAGAGGATTTGCAGGATCCAGAAGTCAAAGTTTTGCAGCCAATGAGCTGAATAAGGCGTTGCGTTGGCGCAAGAGAGCGAGAGTGTCGAAAAGTAGTCGAGTACGTATTGTAGGTTGTGTAAGAATGAGAATGGTAGTGTGCGTGGAGGTGGCTCATAGGAATTGTCGTGACAGGCTGAGAGGAGGGAACAGGGGTTAAAATCACCCCAAAGATATTTGATCTCTTTCAGCTGTAGTGGGTGCCTCTGTTGTGTTATCGACATCGCAATCGTGCGTGTTAGTAGTAGGAAGTACAGATCCCACTCCGGGGTATCAGTGTTTGTTGGTCGCCCAATCGTGCTGAGGTCGTGATTACCGCAAATTGGAGCACCTTTGAAGTCTCCTTCTATCGAATCTGGCGTCTGATCTTCGTCGATACTGTCCCTGCTCTTGAGATCACGATTTGTGGTACTCTCATCCTCTGAGTAAGAAGTTGCGTCTTCATCGGACTGATCTTCTTCGTCGTCGTCAATAGCAGGCTGATGGTATTCTGAAACAGCTCTTGCTCTACAATCTTCGGAGCAGAAAGTGATGTCGCAGTCGCTACCAACACATTGTCGGATATCTTCGAACGGTATGCCTTCGAGCTCTTGACCGCACGCATCACAGATGGCATCCTCAAGGGGTCTAATGGCAGTAAGGATAGACTTCTCGGCCAACACTTGCGTGCCTGGTTGTAGGTCGGTCTTTGCGAACAGTCCAAGTTGATAGGAGAGCTCCTCTGTCTCGGCACCGAAGGTATCGAACGCCGGTAATGCTGTGATTTTAGCTTCGAGGTCACCGGAAACCCGTGACAACGACTCGTTGATTTCGTATATTGACTCTGATGAGTTTCGATCTGGCTCGTGCCTCGACCAGGGGTAAATTTCTCTGCGCGACTTGCCAAAACGAGACGAGTCAACAGACTCTGACTCTTGTTTATCTACACCAACAGCCTGGTCGTTTCGGATAGATGTTTTGCATTGACCTAGGTCATATTTCTGCTGCTCGACTGGAATCGAGGAGAGGCTTTCTGACAATCTCTGTTCTTGCACAAGCTCTGTATGTAATGACCGTGCGTCTTTGACAGCCCCAAGCCTATACAGACATCTTATCAGGACTGTAAGGGATCGAACTCTCAATTGTTGAACCGTGTCCATGTCCTGATCGTCGTCAGAACAAACAACCCAGGGCGAGCCGTCTAGATTGTGGGCCTCGAGGTCAGTGACAAACTCGTCGCTGATTGCTTTCTGGCAAAGAGTGTAAACAACAAAAGCATCAAATGCCGCCAGATCGTCGTAGTCCAAGGCTTCGTATACAAGTGCTCGCTGTAATATCAGAGGCGGATGGCACTTCCCATGTTGTACCAGCCTTGCAGTGAGCCATTCTCGATGTAGAAGGAGCTGAAAAATCCTGATTGCGGAAGATTCTTCTTCGAGCTTATCCAGAGGAATGATCTGTATAGAAGATGCTTTCTCCTTTAAATCCTCCGATGTGTTACTGGCAAAATACAACTCTGTACTGTCAGCTTCTCAACATTTTGATGTGGACAGCGAACGCTCGTTCAGGGTCATACACCTTCCTGCGACTACTCGCATCTGCGCATACGACCATCTTGTGTCCCGTCCATCCAACTCACCTTGAAGATGATCTGGAAGCACAGAGACGTTGATTTCTTGCCCCAGCTCTATGTTTGGAAGAGCGTAGTCACTAGCAGACGCCTTCGACATGCCGCTTCAAAGCCTGCAATGTGACCTACAACATGCACAAATTTGATCAAAAAAGTTATTACCGGTGAACTGGTGGGTTGGAAAACATCTATCTCCGACATAAAATTTGCTGGTGGACTTCCCAGGGATGATATTGCCTGTTCACTGAGCAAACAAGTCGGCAGTATCGGCATCCCACTGAAATCAAGAGCAAGTCTTGCGTTGACGTTCTTTTGGTTCGCGTTCAGTGAACACTTGCACGAAGTCAGTTCCCATGAAGTCTTGAGTTCTATACGAGTCTAATGGGCGAAGTCATGGTTACAGAGAAAGAGAATGACGATCATAGATTCGAGTGCTAGGCAGCTACAGCCACTTGTGCGACCATGTAAGCTGGATCTACGTCGATCTTGTCGCCGCGGTCTTCGAACGACTGCTTCCAGCCTTCCTCTTTTGATTCTGCAAACGCATACTGTCGCGCCCGTTCTGCTGTGTGGCGTCCATTTACTGGACCTTGAGGCAGGACGAGCTCAAGCTGCCGAAGATGCTGATAATCCACATCGCTTTCGACGAGACTGGCAAGCAAATCATGTGTGACATTTTTGCACATCCACAAACTCAATAGGTCGACCCTGTGTTTGTTCAGATCCTTCAGCCACGTGAAATGCTCCAATTGCTGCATAATCAGCCTTGGACAATTCTCGAGCTCGATACTGTTAAGACACGTCGTCTCAGATGCACAATATCTCCCCAGCCAAGCAACAAATTCTCGATCGACTCCAGTCACGTTGTTCAGGTGCAGTTCTCTTAATCTTGGATTGGCCTCGATAAACCTGCGTAATTGTGTGGATGTGAGACCTGCCCGCTGGATTTTCAGCGATCGAAGTCCTCGCATCCGCAATGCTTGCTGATTATCTGAACCTAAGCCAACAAGAGCATTCCAGCAGGAGCTCCCCTGTGGCGCTTTTTGCCAATAGCTCGAGGGTAGAGGTGAGCCATGAATGTACGGGTGGCAGAAGTTCAAGTCCAGATGTTGAAGTTTGGACAAATTTTGTGCCATGGCCGTGGTAAGTTCAGTCGATCGTATATCATACATAGACAACGATAGCGATTTCAGGTTCCGCAGTGCCTGTTTCTCGATAAGATCAGCAGCAATCCGATTCTGAGCTAGAACGTGCTGGTCGAGCACTAATGCTGGATTCTGTTCTTTCCTTGACTTAAGACCAGGACATTCTGAAGCCTTGGCGATATTGATCTGAGAGCAATCCTGTCGATCCAGCTGATAATTTGTCTGCAACATCAGTGCAAGTTGACAATGAATATCTCGCGGTAGGACGGCTAAATTGAGATGCTGCAGCAATCGATATGCCTGTGCACAGCTTGTTCGACTAGTGGCAGAAAAGGCCAGTAAGGAATGAAATGGCAGATTTGTGAGTATCAAGTCTACCAACTCAGATGGCAGCGAAGTCAACGAGGTCGTCATGCTTTCTTTTTGTTGGTTAGACGTATGCTAGACTACCAGAGACTTGGAATGGTATCCAATGGTGCCTGTATGGCTGTGAGGCTTTCTGCTCAAGCACCAAGATGATCAGCCACAATCAGGGGCGAAATGCAGACAGGGTCAAGAACAGGTCTGTCACAACATGAGTGATTGACATCTTTCATTCCGCTTGTGGAAGCCATGGTAGTAATATGCGAGTTGGGACGATACTGCCCACAATCAATCTAGCTCATCTGGCAAAACATTCCTTCCACGTCCGAGCTAGAAAAGGGCTAGAAGTAACAATGGCACACATGTGTTGGTCTAGGCCCTGCATCTGAGCACCTTCACATCTGGTTTCGCCGGGCGGGAAAACTTCGTTACCAGTACGTCGGATAAGGTGGATCCCGGATTCCAGGCTGGGTTAACCCAGAAACCTGGAAAAGACTCTTCGACGTTTTTTTCGATCGCGATCGATAATCTGAGGAGTCCACCCAGTGTGGCGTTTCTGTAAGGTGCCTCCGCGCCACGTGGTGCAACAGTAAATGGCCTGTTTCGTGTTGGTCGCACAGACACAAGATCGATCGGAACAACGAGTCTCACGTCTGATTGCGTACGACAGATGTTAGGGGAACACTGTAAGTATGCGGTTGTAGTTATCAGGTCCCAGCATTATCTTTGCTTGCACTTGAGTACAACGAAGCCTCCACACGTCCTTGGTTGCTTATACGCAGGCAGGTCACAGTCAAAACATTTGATGTGAACAAGGTATCACCTTGAAGGTATAATTTATCTAGTATCAAGGAACTTCAAGGTGCAGGAACGACTGTACCGGTGGTTCTTGCTATACAAACATGCGGACGCAAGACAATCCAACTCTGCCTTCATCAGCGTCTAAACCTTGTCTCCATTCCCGTGTTTTGATTCCATGCAACTTCAAGCAGACATCGTCTTTGTGGCTCGTAGCAATACCATTGGTTCAGTAGGACACCTCATCTGCTTCTTGCTGTTCGTACGTAACTTGATAGCCAAGCTGCTTCAGTGCACGTACTGGATTCTGTACTGCAGGATTCAGCAATTTCATCAACGACTGTACAGCCTCTGCCGAGGACTTTAAGTTGGCATGTTGGTGAAAGAGCTGATTGGCAGTTATGGAACGGGGTCCTTCTTTTGACATGTCTAAGGCTTTAACAAGCATGAGACTCTTCAAGATCGTCTTGCTGCCCAGATCGTTGCAGGAGACACCAGTACCAGCAGACTTGAAGTGAGGCTCCTCGTGTCGAAGTAGATAAGAGTCAATGGAATTGGATAGCGCTCTGCGCCTGTCGAGTAGCAGAGGAATGGGTTTGCATGCTCGGTTGGCTGGCGCACAAGGCTGTCTCTCTGCCACGACCACGAGTGCAGCTTCTAATAAATCGTTGTCATAGT
Organism: Lithohypha guttulata; assembly: GCF_036872675.1. NCBI lineage: Eukaryota > Fungi > Ascomycota > Eurotiomycetes > Chaetothyriales > Trichomeriaceae > Lithohypha > Lithohypha guttulata. The sequence continues at coordinate 2,943,404 of NW_027042750.1, forward strand.
TATCCAACCAGAAGCCCAAAAATTGGCGTTTAAGTTCGACGTCGCGTGTAACGTTGTGTATCCACAATATAGATTCGTAAGATAGGCTCAAGGTGCCATAAAGCAGCGCAGCTTGAACATGACTTTGAAGCAAATTGATTTCGGGACTTTGGTACTTCTTCAACAATTGTGATCGCAACATATCGTGGTCCAGAGTTGCAAATTCCTCTATTAGCTTGGTCGTTGCTTGAGAGGCGGCGACATCTTGGGGCCCCTGCCAGAGTTCTTCGCAGGTCGTGGACTGCTCTACATGGTCCAGGAGAGGCGTTCGAGAATTCACCTCGACGTGGTCCTCGGGCATAGGCTGCAAAACTTCATCGACGTTGGTCAAAGCTGAAGTAGCTGCTGGTCCTTGGTCTCCGTCACAAGCAGCTGTGTCTGGAACATCTTCGTACAGAGACTCTTGGCCTCGACGTTCGAGAGTGGTGGGCCCGGATTTCCTGACGGCTTTTGTTCTTGGTGACTGCTGATATTCGTGCCGCCTTCTGCCAACCTCGTACATCATGTCTACAGAGCTGCATTGCGTCTGAGACCCAGTCTTCGACAGCTTTTCAAGACGTGCTTGGGAGATGAATTTCTTTCTCTGCAGATCCTTATCGTTCGGAGCGTCGTGAGATTGCAACTGCGTTACTGTTTCTCCTTCCTTAGAGTCCCTAGTATGTAAAGGTGGGAAGTTTTCCTTGCCAGTAGGTGCACCGGCTCGATCTACTCGATCTGATTCCTCTTGTGCAGCATGAATCTGTTTCAAAGGGGCACGCCTGGGCTTAGCCAAATTTGAGGCCTGTTTCTTTGCTTTCTCAGCCATTCGCGCAGCGATTCCAGTGAGCTCTATTTGCTCTTCTAGTAGCCCATTCTCAACTGAAAAGAAGGCACCCATCCACATTTTTGGCTGTGTGGTATCCTCAGAAGGTATATACAAAGTCTTCCTTCGGGCAACATGTCGTTCGACTGCAATTCTTCGCGGTTCAGGGATTCCGTCCACAGCATCTTCTTGCCTGACTACTTCTTCAGATGTTCTTGAAGACGGTAGACATGAACGTCTAGCCGCTCGGCAAGCTCTTTGCGGTTGTTTTCCGTTGTATCTCCGTACTTCGGCCTTAAGGACAGGCTCTAGGCTGTTGATCGGTTCTCTGGTCTGCGTAGCAACGCGTCTGGCGGGTTTTACAAGCCCTGACGATGCTGTCACTTTTTGCGCTCCTTCATTTACACCTGTTCTCTGTGCTTCATCGTTTCCGTCCTCGTGTATCACGAAATTGCTGTTCCCTCGACGCGCAAATCCAGCTCTTTTAGGTTTCACGTTGCGAAAAGATGCTTGAAAGGCAGTTGTGTATTCGAACTCCGTGCTTGTGTCTTCGTTGTAGGTGTCGTCAAAATTCGCGAAGGAGCCTATCGGTACAGGACAAGGTGTCGCAAGCGATCGTCTCATTGTGTGGTTGATTTCGGTCCCGCTGTAGTAGGGTGAGAGTGACTGTGAAAAGGTAAGATTTCCTGACTGCTGCCCCTATGGAGCACTGAACTTGAATGTGGGACGCGTCGGACTAGTCGTTGCCACGGCAACAAGGCAAGGGCGTCAGCCCCAGCTCGCTTCTTCGCATGCCATGTTCTTCGATCCGAAGTGCTGGACCGTACAGTATGTATGTCATGACCTATCGTCACGCTGTGACGAAAAACGACATCATTGAATCAGCCTCAGTACTGATGAACATACAATCGACGAGCGTGTCTCTTTACGCTCACCAGCATGCGAGCCATGACGCGTCTCTGCCATCCCCACCGAGATCAAGAAGCGTGGCAGCAGACTTGACAAAGTGACGTGACTCTTGGTGTGATGGTTCAATGTTACAGCTTGCCAAAGTCTCGGGAGCAGGTTCTCGCCGACCACTACACAGTTGAGGAAGCTTTAAGGAAGGCAAAGATAATGTAAGTCGTTTTGAACAGGTATGTGAGCAATATTACCAACGTCTTTGATTTCATCTAGAATTGTATTGTGTTACCATCGAATACGTGCGTCCCATCGAACCTTGCTGGCAGACAACCAAGTATCCTCGTTCTCTGGACCGACTCTAGAGGCATAGCAAGCTTAGATCATGGTTTTTGCATCCTCATCGCAGCGTTTCTGCCGAGTGCGGTCGCTTACCTGGACGTTTTGGAACATGTTACCCGTCTTGCCCGTCTTCAACTTAAAGTCTTGATCTCAATCCACCTCCATCAGTACAGAGAGGATCCAGCTAAGCGGCATCGCAGTGAGTCAGTAACCCTGTGATAGTTCAATGTTCGAGCTAGTATCCAGCACAATGTAGCATTGTTGCCGAACAGAGGACCTTGTCCTCTTCCTCGAGCATCTCCTTGTGGACCCTTTGTTCATGAACATCTACAATGCAGAGTCTACCTTTGTGCTGGTCTCAGGACGTAGTGCATAGGATGGTACATTTCATATAGAGGTCGACGTCCAGGCGATTACTGCATGATCAGAGTACATACCTGCAAAAACTGATCTCCGAACATTCATACAAGTACCTGTCATACACCACGATTCAAAACCAGTATCAACCGCGCTCATCCCATTCCAGGAACGACAAAATGCATTCACAACAGCCAACAGGCTTGAGCAACCGTAAGTTAAAACCTTCCTCTACTGACATGCTTCCACAACTACCACTTGTCGGGATGTACAAACCTTTTCGACCTGACATTAAGGCCGTCACCGAGCAGAGTGGTACACGCCACGGTCTGTACTCGCGTGTCACACCGAGCATGTATCTTATGCTTCCTGACGCTTATATTCGCAGGGACACGGAATCATCTGAGGCATCATCAACGAAGGCCAAGGATGTACAACCAGACCAATACAGAAGTTTCGCCTACCAAGCCTTCCGCTGTGGGTGGAACGAGGAGAGGCTACCCACCTGGTCGGTAAGTCGCACGATCTCGCAGGAAACCGAGCTATTTCTTACGGTCACAGATGTCCTTGACGAAGCAAGTCCTTCAGTGGACGAACACTTCAGCGATCCTTCAAGCACGAAACGACAAGAGCCGAGTCTTAAGGTCTCAAATGAAGATGCAGACTACACCCTCGAAGATACGATAGATCCCGACCTATCCACCGTCCCTTTAAACTCGCAGCGGAAGTTCTCATTCGACGCAGATGCACTAGCAGATTGGACAATAGTCGAGAACTCCTACCGTTCCTACAAACGATCACAATCGAGGAGAATCCCAGAAGTGGGTCGCACGTCTACGACATCCAACTCAGTAACTACCTACGAAGTCAGTCACTTGGTGAATGATAACCCTACTTACCTCCCATACAATCCCAAACAGCACAAGGCTGCGACACGCATCACATCCGATGCTGACAAAGCACACACTACACCAGTGGCACTGCCAACAACGAGGTTCTACTCTGGAGCCGTCCACGCCTTCGGGCGTTTTACTTCTCGACGTATAACACCTCGTGGCACAATCTCGTTGCGGCATCCAGCTGAGAGTGGCGGTGATGACGAAGAGCAGTTTGAGATGGATCATTCTTCCAGCGAGAAGAAGCATAGCAAGACGGGTTATCTAACTCTCTGAGTGAATAGATCGACGTGAAGTTATAAATCATAGAAATTGATATCCAATATCATGATCAGACACAACTCTAGCCTTTCGTTTTTAGGCTACCTGACTCCAAACCCATGTATGCAAGTACAATAGAACGCTCCAACCTGCATCAGTCCGCCCTGTCCCTGTTTATTTATGCTAATTCTAACGTGTTGTTTCCCATAACTCCAGGGAGGGGAAAAAACCACACCACAATCCATACCTTGTAGCTAAGGTCTTCGCCCTTCTATAACTCATCCCTACGAGGAGGTGTCGGAAACTCAATTGCCCAGCTCCTTGGTGGTACAGGTAGACCCAACCAATAACTCCATAACCTGTTTAATTCCATAATTGCTATTCTGCTTAGCTTGAAAGGCATATGCCACCAACTCTTTAGAACCATGACATGCGTCTTCCAGACCAGCGTACACTCAACTTTGACTTCTTCCCAGAACGTTCTTTGTGGACGCCGCCTCTTGACTGGTTGTGCTTCCGATGTGCTCCTCTGCGGCTTTGCTGGCTCCCGAGCCTCAGCTCCATCTTTGGAATCAGAACGCATGAGTTCTTGTGGCGAACGGTGAGAAGACTTCGCCGAGGACAGCGCGGCGGGTGCTGTAGTGACTGATTTCGAGCCTTCAGATACAGCTACCATCGACCTAAAATCTCCGACTGCTTTCATGCTGTGGCTCAGTCTACCGAAAGTGTTGATGAGAGCCACAAGCTCTGTCCGACGCAAGGATGGATTGTCTGCGGCATTTTGTTCATCAAATTCGAAGAGAACTTTAAGTGCTGCTCCGTAGCCTGCTGTTTGGAGTTTGCCCCAGAGGCGGCATTTGTCGCAGCCAACGCAGTCCATAATCCGCGAGACGTTGCGGAATCGTTGCTTGAAATCATCTTTCAGGTCAATCATGGATGGATCCTGGAACATGATTGATTCATCGAAGGTACTGGGAATTGATGCAAGCTCAGAAGTCAGCCGAGCCACCTTCTGCTTCGTTTCAAAGTCCTGGGCAGGATCTCCAGAGCAGAAAGTGTATGACTGTAAGGACTTGTCGAGTTTAGCGATTGCTCGTGTTACAAGAGCATAGTTGAAGTAAAGATTGGATATGCGATCAGGATAGTTATGCAGTCTCTCCTTGTAGCATTCCAGGTTCTTGAACCACTCGCCAGAACTCTGATTGAAGTAATCCCAGCAGAGATGGGTTGAGATGGACGCATGCATGCCGCTGATTATCCTGTAAAATGCTCGCTGTTCGATGCACTGATCGTTGAGTGAGTAATCGTCTTTGGACTCGACATGTTGTCTGCCATATTCTTGAAAGATATTTTTTAATTCCTTAGACGCATGTCGTCCGGTTTGTGCAGGTATTGACGCAGTGACGGACTTGCTGAAGCAGTTCTCCTTGTAGATTGCATCCCATACCTGTCTTGCACCTGGTCCGGCATATCCTGTAAATCTCTCGGTGTTGTTCACGAGACTCACATAGTCTCCCTTCGTAGCAGCACCTTCATCTTCTGGCACGCAATAATCTCGCTCGTCGCATTCATCATCGGCTTCAAAAACACAACTTTCATCAACGTTCTGTCCTAATTGATATTGTAGGGGTCTTTGTTCCGGACGTTCTCTCCTTTGCTTTGGACCTGGGTGCTGGGCTCGTGCACCCTCGAGTTTACTCAACTCTTCTGCTCGCCATATTGGAGGTATGTCGCCTTCGTCTTCTATTGTGTCCACAGCGCATGCTCGATTGCCACATATGGAATTTTCATCGTTCCAGAAAGGACACACTTTGTTATACAGGTTCAAACGATAATAGGCGAAGAAGTCGGCTTGCGTTAAATCATCGAGTATTGGCCGTATCGCCCTGTTCAAAGAGTCCAGATTCGAGTAGGATGTGCAGGCATCTGTGACAGTTGATTTCGGGTCTATTGCACACTGAGGGTCTGCGCTGATAAAATGGGGAATCTGTAGTAATGCAAAGCAGGTCGAATAAAAGTGTCCAGCATGTAAGCGCATATTGCAGAGAACAGTGAACGTGTGCCTCGTTCAGAGGAGGATCGTAGGGAGGTGAAAGGGCAACAGGTGCGACTCGATTTGGCTATTGAATCTCTTTCACAGAGGATTCATATTGCGAATGTAGACCAGGATCAGTCGTACTTCAGGGTAGTTTACTTAGTAGTTGTTGCTTCCACAAAATTGAAAAAGTTCCAGGACAAGGTGGCCTCGTTGGAATTTGGCCTTTGCTGCGGCGATGGTCTGACAAAGCCAGAACCTAATAGTTTTTGTCCGAGGGCTAACTACGTCACATTCAGCAATGATCTTCAGGCACTCGAAGCCTGCAGTTTACGGAGTATTGCTTGCAGAAAATATGCGCCCCAACAAATGCTTCTGTCGCAAACCAAGATTGCTTGCGTTGAATATGTGAAAGCATAAATGAGACATGTTTTTCAAGCAAGATGTTCCTCGCTTCCTCGGAAAGTACTACCAAAATGTTTATGACTAATTGTTATGCAATGTACGATAAAAGATGCGATGCTTCCTTGTGCTTGCCGCCTCAAAGTGCTTGAACAAACTGAATCTCCCTGGAACCCTCCACGCGGTCAGTCTGTTGAGTAGGTAAGCGTGTCACAAGCACCAAATCTACAGCTCCTAGGCGTACGAACCAGACACTTCACTTTCTTCGGGCACTACTTTCCAAGTACCGCTACACGAAACCTATCGAGCTGCATAGAGGAGGGTAAAACACAAGTCAAGTCTGGGTCTAGTGAGGAATAAGAGCCAATCGCGTCATTAGCGATAAGTAAGGGGTTTTGCAAGCTGGCAAGATTGGGATGATGGACAAGACCATGATCTATACGTATTGAATGTGAACCAGATGATTGGAAGAGTTGTCCAGAGACTTCATGAGACCACAACGGTAGGTTATCTCGGAAGGAAAACGACACGTTTCCGAATGCTAAGAAGATTAACCACTGCCCTCGAGTAACACGAAATCATGAGCTGCATGCTAAGGCTGAAGCCAGGCAATACTACTATAGATTTCAACAACATGTCACAGTTTTTTTCTTCAGCGAGGAAATTTGCACGTTAATGCACAGATTCGGGCATCGAATGTATTCGTTTGCGGTAGTAGGTACTGTACGGGATCAGACCTGTCAACACTTGGTCATATCTTACGGAGGGAACTATCTGCTTAGTATATTCGTAGTGATCAGGCTTGTAAGGGATCTCACGAATTGGTCTCAAGCGATGATTCTTTTTACCTTCCAAGACGTGCAGCTGAGCTTGACGCGAGAAGCTCTGTACACGAATCTCGAAGACGATGGCGTCCTGTATTGTGGCCGTCGCCTCCTCAGTTCGCCCTTCTCCCTCAATTGTCCAAAGTTCGTGTGCGGTACAAGGATTTTAATGCGCTATGCGGATGCACAATCGTCTGGGGACTGGTTGTACTTCACTCCCAGGGTCCCCAGGGGGTATCTTCTTGGCGAGTGATCGAGCACGGACCAGAGATGCTAGCTTCTCAGCTCGCCACCATAAGCTAGTGGTAATACTTTGCAACTAGGCAGGTCTTGATCTCATAGCTCTGAAAGCCAAGTCGTGGGGACGACGATAACCTGAAAGCAGCAAGGCGTGGTTGGTCTCCTGCAATGTACGTTGTCAAGCTTGAAATTTAGTCCCTAAGTTTCAAGTACTGGCCGAGTAACAGACGGGATTTGCCATCGTCCTTACAGACTCAAGAACAAAGATCTCGCATGGCAGTCATTGTCAATGCATGTGGAGCGAAAAAGCTCTTTAGCAGGAAGGTGGGATATGAGAGACCCCAACAAGGTGGCCGCATCAAGTACTGTATTCATGTGTTTGCACGTGGTGTGGTCGAAAATGAGACAAAGAGGGCTAATCTGGATAGCACCCTAGACAGGTGTTCACAATATGAGGCGCTATTGCTGGTGGTTAAGTCCTTAGCGTAGTACTGGAATCTGGGGTACTAGCTGAATGGTTAGATCCTTGTCGTACAATTTCGCTAACCACATACTCCGCAAGACCAGAAGGTCGACCTATGAAACGCCTCTCTCGTTAAGACGAGGGCTAGACGCATGGTGGCAATGGAAGGCGGACGGCAGCGTACATAGATTCTGCTCGGCGGAACACATGAGTTGCGACTGGAAGAAATTCACCTCTCTGAGCGTACCGAGTGCACGCTTCCAGTACATGCTTCAATATGTCATATACGGGATATCGTGTACTAAAGTTCGTATCGTTTCCTGTTCAAGGTAAGCTCGATCTTGTCAATCAGAGACGGCTTCATCCAAAAGCTTCTCCAGCGCCAAAGCGATCGTGAAGTCAAAGCGAACCCTGCGCTGTGAGCTCCGTAGTGTCCGAGAGCACCGTCTCATTGGCTCTCAGCTATTTGTCCTCAATTAGACTTCCTGTGCACATGACGGCCCATACTCGAGTCGGAGCATAATGTGAAACTTACAGTACAGTAGTTTGCAGCACAGGTACGAAGTGGTGACGACAAAGATAGGCTATACTCACCTTGTATTTCCTATCTTTTCTCCTTGCGGCAGGTTGAGTCTAATGCTCGAAGATGCATTTCCGGCCACAAAGACAACGTGGCCTGCATGAGGACGTACCAGCACATCGTCGTAAGTACGGGCCCATCGGCACTGCAGACATCTGACCCACCACGATCGCCCGCCTGGTACCGGACGGAAAAATCTGCCTGTGGGTGCATCTTGTGACGAGTCGTGAGGTGATTGCCATCAAATCAAGATAACACAAAGCAATATAGCCTGACTATTGTCACACCAGAGCAGTGTCATCTGTCAATAGTGGAGAATTTTATGTAAACTCTGTTCTCAAAGTGTGGGAGGACACCCGGACAGCCAGCCGCTTGTCTCATGAGCATCATGCGAGCTTTTGGCTAATACTCGCTAATGAAGAAATTCGTGTTTGAAGCCTTTTCGGGAGTAAGAGAGTACAAAAGGGGAGGACCATGAATTATAAGCGTGACAGGGTTCGCCACGCCCAATAGACTCTGGAGCACGTGCCGCTGGAAGCTAGGCAGGTACCGAATTTTGACTTTACCAAACAGAAAGGTCATGACACGAACATTGTGGGGATGCTTCGGGTAATTTCAATGACGACTCAAAGACAGAAATTGATGGACTGCGATAAAAGCAAAAGCAATATGTGGAGGCTATGAAGCCACTAACAGTTTTGTCTCATATTGTATGATGAGATGAGATGAGCACTAGCTGTAGTGATGACCACTTAGTCGATTCCTAACTCTAGCACTTGCAGATGAGTCTGTAGGACGAGAATGAGAAGCCCAACCAACTTCCAAGTAACAAAGCAAGAGAGATAGCACCCAGCACCTGTAGCCCAAATCCCCTTCTCAACACCACGTTCCATACAGAGCTTAACCTGCCCATGTTCCATACCATGTCCTGTTGTCCTATGCCAAAGAGCACACAGTAGATCCCATTTCGATTCCTGGTGTTGTATCGTTGTAGGCAATAAAACGAAAACAAAACTCCTGATATAGCCGCTAAATGCTTGATCCCTTCCTCAACGAGGCTTTATACCTGAAACTCCGAAATGCACAGACTTGTTCTTGTCACAATGTATGTGCATGTGCTCATGCCCATTGCCTGATTTTCAACTGAACTTGCACTGACCACAGGTCTATCTCTCCAAAACCACTCTTGTGTCTTCGTTGCTTTGCATCGATATCCTTCGACGCAATGTTCGAGTCTGATCGAATGAGGTGACGTAGTCATTCAAATCATTTCTTGCTTGTTCAGAGATCTTAGATCGTGTGTGCCTAGTACTTTTCACACTTTCAAGAAAGGTTGGAGACGGCGACCGATAGACTGAGAAGTCAATGGCAGGTGGAAGAAACAGACCCGAGCTTGAGCTGGTGGACTGCCGATGGATGGTCTGAGGATCGCAGTACGATGGGGAGGATGGTGCAGAGCTTGTATAGTTGTCGAGTTCAGTCAATCGGCATGCTTGAGAGCAGAAGACCGATCCATTTGTCTGTGCGTCACACGTCAGACAGAAATCTCCGAAGAAGTCCATGGCTCGACAGTGTTTGTTGGTGCTGGATTGAACAGGGTATGGTCCTCTTAGTGGCAGGGCAATACAATCTCAATAGCAAGGAGATAGTGTGGTGAGGAGATGTCGTCCTTGATGAGGAAAGAAGTTCGTCGTGGTTTGGATGAAGAGAAGAATTCAGTGATGAAGACAGGATGTGAGTTTATCAAAGAGACGAAAAGCAAAATGTATGGCTCAAACTTGGCCAGGTGAACTGGGCACCAAAGTTCCATCGTGTGGAGTGCAGTGGTGCTTGCATGGATTGTCTCAATCGGATGGAGTCCTCACTAAGTCGGTCCACTGCGTCTGGCGCCAGATAGTGGTTCGCGCTTTCGTGATTCACACTGGCAGACCATCACGCAAGAATGCCCCACTGCGTTTTACGAAACCATTGCCCGTCTGTGCCGCTGGTAGTTACGTTTAGTGCGTGCAATCTGTATCTCAGTAAAGTGGTATTGGAGGACCCTCTACACTCACTCGCTTGAGCACTGGCTTTCCTTTACTTGCGCAACACACGAGGTGGCCGGCTATATTCGGACACACCTATACGACAACGTGAGAATGAACCACATGGTCAATAGAATCCAAGATCAAACACTTGTTGAAAGCCGCTAACGACCGTGATGCGTAATCTCAGATGAGACCTTCAAGTCAGACGCTGATAGGTTACTCTTTGCAGATCTTTCATATCAGCTGTGCTGGACAAATGTGTGGAGCGTGCAGGGTGGTGGTCTGCCAGGTAGCATGCTGATCAAGAGAACCCCTCTCGCACCTACACGAACTCGCTTACACCCTCCTCAATCTTATGGTGGTTTGATATTCGAACAGTAGCGTGGGGTACTCATATTAGCCAGCGCGACAAATATTGATACAACTTCTACCTGTGCTATTTGTGTGCGAAAATATTTGCCGGTTCCTGGAGGGCACCTTCCTTCTCTACTCCTCACATCGTGTTGTCAAAGCGCCTCCATCCGGCACAAACGCTTGAAGAATGATGCAAGGGGGAAGAACGTGGTAGCCGCAACATAGTCCTCAACGACGAGCGCAGGCTCCAACACACCACCTTCAACTGGCTGATCATGCAAACCTGATTCAAGACCAAAATAAACGAGGTTTGAACCTGCCTTTGCCTCAAATAAAGCTCCCTTATTCGAGCGGAGCTTTCCACACCCTGCTAGGGTAAGACTTGTTTACTCCATGCCAACAAGTCGCCCTTGCGTTCTTAGCAAACGGCAGCTTCCGCTCAGATTGCTGAACCTGCTTTAGTGCTGAACGGTTTGTTATTGTCAACTGCTCATACCATCTGCTTGTTCAAATACTATACTGAACCATGAGCATCTAGGTGTCTCCAGACAGATCGATGGGAAATTGAGTCGAGTGAATTGAGATAAAAGCTATGGAAAGCATATAGTCGGACCGGTTTGACCACGATCATCCTTGCGAGTCAGCACACCACCTTTTATCAAAAGACGTTGAGATTTTGCGCCAATTGCCACTTTCTGGGATTCACGAACAGTCGCTGAAGTCCAGTGAACCTGATACGCTTGTTGGAGAAGTCCTAGGTTCACATCCATGCCAGTGTAGATCATGACTTACGATCTGTGCCCCTCTTGTCATGCCACCAAGGTCAAGCTGTTGTTAATGACTCAATTGTGACACTCGAGATATGGCACCCTGGTCAAGGCGAGTGAATTCTCGTACCCTACAGAGCAGCAACGTGACATATAGTCCAGATAGCCATTTGTGCTTGATACCCAGAATGCACATTTTTGATCCATCGACAGTTTATCACGAGATGGGTAACAACGCGTTCTGCCCCTGCGTGGAGTCTCTCATGGCAGATCTCCAATGCAGACAACTTTTCGTTCACGCACTCAATTTAGTCCGGCGATAGCAGATGTCTTCAGCACGTGTCGACAAGCATCCGATTCCCGAAGACTTCGAAGACACAAAGCCAGTGCACAACTATTCTGTTACACGACCATCACGACGTCGATGCCAGCGTCAATCAAAATATGGTGGCATGACCCTGTTACACAACATTACGTACCACGCCACGAACAGTTACACAAGTCTCGAGGATCAGCCTAGCACAATCGATCAATCCCGTTTGGCTGTAAAGAGCCCGAGTGTGGAGAAGACGTGTCTGGCACTGGCTACATACCTTTCATTGGTTTGGTTCTAGGATAGTAGCATGCCAGTACCCTGACAGTGGCCTCTTCGCCGACATCATCGCTGGTGCTCACTGAAGTGGGATATACCAAGCTAGACATAGTGGTGTAGCAAGCCAGCCAGCCAGCCATCAAATTGAAGATTATAGCTAGGTAATTTGTGAATACTAGAGACTAGTGGTTCGCCCGCTTTTCACAGGAAGCAGGAAGAACTACAATGTTGCAAATACGCGTGATATGCTCTGCCAACCGTAATTCAGAGCCCGTAACTAACAATAGTCTAAAGACAGGGTATATCAGCATAATCCAGCCCGTAAAGAATACCTACAACACCATGCTCAAACACAAATTCATCAAGTCGTCAAATCGCTGCGCCAAACCCTCCAAGCAATTCGTCCAATTGTTTTCATATCGCTGCCATTGCCGTAGCTGTCTCTCCAGTCATCACACCAGGCAATTTGTCCATGTCCACAAAGTCAGGGTACTTCATGGCGAACTCTTTGAGCCCAGCAAATACATCAGAGCCAGTAAAAGTGATCGTCAGTGGTGCGCGCTCAGTATCAGCAACCTCGTCGCTGCACATCTTTCGTTTTTTCGTCTTTCCTCTGTGTGAGGCAGACAGGTCGATAATCCTTAATTGTAGCTTATCTAGTTTTGCGTGGTTGGGACCCTCCGTATGCCCAAATCGTCTGTCCACATTTCTGTCGCGCTCTGCTTGTTGTTGGTCGGTACTCTGCATTGTCCCGCCTTCCTCGAAGGTCGGTAAGATCTTGGAGTTGCCTTGCGAGCAGGCTTCTGGCTGTGTGAATTGCGATAGAGGGCCACCACAACTTCCGACTAGACCACTACCTCGCAACAGCGTCATAGCACGTAAACTCTTTGCTGTCAGCTTCGTCGTCTCAAGACTCCATCTTCGCTGTGGTCGTGAAAGTGCTTTGGGAATAGCCTCGAGCACAATTCTTTTCGTTGCAAGAATGTCAACCTTGATTGGCGCTTTCTCGTGCTTGTCCTTCAGTCTCGGGGCCGTGGATGCCGAGATCGAGACGTAGACATAGGGACAACTGTCTGGTAGGGCAATGTACATGGTCCGTGCCAGATCAGTAGGATGCTTCTGATTTCGTGGTACATTGATGCTTAGCGGGCGGAAAGGTGCGTTGGGGCTGACATATAGTCTTACTATCGATAGATTCAGCGACGGTATGCGATGTATGTGATAGCAGGCTTTCACAAGAGGGGCTATATGTTGCTTGAGATTTTGTACGAAAATGGCAGCGTTCATATCTGGATAGCGTGGTTGGATCGACGTGCTTCGATCATGGCTGACCTTCCTCCTCTTGGTCGACCCATTATCGTTGTCGTCGATCAAGGGAACAAGCTTAAGCGCTGACCATCGTATGCTCGTGTCTTTCTCTTCCAACACCGCAAAGTCAATTTGTGCGAACTGTTCGTGCGATAGACCTCGTCGCCAATCTCCATCCACAATCCGGTCGACAACATCTTTCTTACTTAGAGCTTGAAGTTCTACGTTGTCTTCTTTGTAAGACTTGTATATTTGCTTCAGGTCTGTTCGTGTCTGTGCGGGTTCGTGCAAATAGTCTTCCTCTTCTGCCTCGAGATTCTCGCGATTCGACGCTAGGTAAGGATCGCATCTAGATGATTTCGACCATGCGATGCACAATTCAATTAGCTTTTCACGCGATAGACGTGACAGCGATTTTGCGACAGCCGTTGACATCGTGAAGGCTTTGTAAGTTCATGTACCAGTACGAACATGCTGCTATGCTGCTATGCTGCTTTCGAAGTAATTGCGTTCGTCGCTCCATTTTTGGAGCGAGCGAAAACAAAGCCGCGTTGTCCCGACAACCACGAAGTTAGTGCATACAAGGTCATCTTGACGAGATCTCCTTCAGATTGACCATGCGTGACATGGCTCATTGGAATGGTGAACCAACGTATCGATTCGCAAAGACCTACCACAACATGTAGCAGGTACAAGTACCTGGTACTTGTATCAATTGATCAACAATGAGTGATATAGGACATGACTTTCTTGCGTAAGCATGATTTGTGCAATCAAGGTTGTTCTAGCTAGGTGTCGAAGCCTTTCAATGAGCTATGTAATCTGCCAACGGCTTGTAGACTGTCTGTCAATACTGCGGTGCGACTTTGCGATTATTGCTGGACATTGCTGCTATAGCCGTGGGCCTCGTTGCAGCATGTAAAGCTCGCAAATCAAACAAACGAGTCCAGGCAGGTATGAGTAGTAAAGCAGCGTGTTGCCGTTCCCAGTATAGCGCAACAAAGAAGTATTGCCACTTCATTCATCCGGCCATGGGCTTGTCATGCTTTATTGGTCGGCTGAAACAAAGTCGAGAGCATCGGCAAGCCATGTAATTCCGCCGGCAATGATGATAATCATGACGCTGCAAAGAAAGTCTGCCTCTCCCGCTCATCGCGGCTCAACCGAACAGCACACTGCAATGAGGTACTGTGAACCTGCCCACGCCGTACTCGAGTGGTAATCCTGTACATTTCCGGTGTGCGCACATTCGTCGTGTCATCAATCCTTGGCCTCGAGGTTTTGTTCACTGCTCGATGTATTGGTAATCAAGAGCTCTAGCAATTCACGCCGACCCACGCCCTGACGCCACGCTAATTTCTGGCTCATCTCGGCCAACCACGGCTTGCGTACCCAAACGTGGAAGCCTTTACCTGTGCAAATTCAGCTTCGGACAAGAACCCCGCCAGATCGCACTTGCGTTCACCCGTCCAAACTTGCACGACTCATCACCACTCTCGTTAGCGATTGACGTGTGTCGCACCTCTCGTCGTTACGGATTGTTCTTTCTACACCACCAGGTCTACAGCGTCGACGCATGACTTGCGAAGCGTTGCCAGCCAGACGAGGTCATTGCCGATCCGCTTAACGCAAGAATTATATGGCCAGCCCGTAATCGAAACATCGTCCTATACAATCAAAAATGTCTGGCTATCGAGGCCGCACCGGCCCCAATTTTTCACAGTATCTCAACGATCTCAACACATTAAGTCCTCCTGAGCAGCAATTCGTTGAAGATGCCGATTTAAGCAATGATCTTGCCATGTATACCAATACTGATTTCACCAATCTTGACATGCCATTCGGAGAAGACTCTGCATTCAATTTCGATTTGTCGCCCGAAGCACAAGGACACGAAGGTCTGAAATATGAAGAATTGTTGTCCGCCTCTACAGCACCTACGGACTTCTCAGAGATTGTGCCGATAGACACCACAACCCCTACCCAATCACAACCCTATTACTCGACATACAACACCCCGATACAACCGGCTCCATCTGGAGGATTTCCGCCCAGCAATCAGATACAGCAAAGCCCGATCCCGCGCGACACTAGAAGAGCAAGGACAGATACTATACCACCCGTCGACCATATGTCACCAGATGACAAGTCTCGGATGGCGGCAGAGGAGGACAAGCGACGCAGGAATACCGCCGCTAGCGCACGCTTCCGAGTAAAAAAGAAGCAGCGGGAACAAGCTTTGGAACGTACGTTAAAAGACTCGCAGGACAAAAGTCAAAAACTTGAAATGAGAGTACAGCAACTGGAGCAGGAGAATAAGTGGTTGAGGGACCTGATCACAGACAAGAACGGCCTGCAGTCGAAGGAGGAGATGGCAGCTGCTTACGAAAAGCACCGAAAAGAAAATGAGGAGCGTGATCT
Organism: Lithohypha guttulata; assembly: GCF_036872675.1. Taxonomy (NCBI): domain Eukaryota; kingdom Fungi; phylum Ascomycota; class Eurotiomycetes; order Chaetothyriales; family Trichomeriaceae; genus Lithohypha; species Lithohypha guttulata. The sequence goes on from NW_027042750.1 coordinate 2,959,014, forward strand.
GAAACAAGAGCCAGGTCGTACCAGCGGTGTGGGTACCGACTAGACGGGTTCAAGCGAAAGCAAAAGCGATTTTTGACGATTTATGCATTCAACCACTTTCAAAGATACCACCTAAGAGGTAGACCACAGATAGTCTGTCTTCGGCAACAGTTGGCCAAGTTCTATTTCTTGAATTCTCGCTTCAATCCTGCAATCATGCCCTGGTGACTTACTGGCATCCCTTCGTAGTCTGCTGGCCACCAGAAGATCACAAGGGTGGCTTGATAGTAAAGGTACATCTAACACGAGCTAGGACGGTACTTGAAAGGGATGTAAAATACGTATTTTTAATCACCGCGCAGACGTGCTTGTAGGCAGCAACCACGACCACAGAAAACAAACCAGACACTGGTATAACCACAAGCAGAAGTTATAGTAGCCGGCAAGGCGCATTTTTACATGATTAAATGAGGCTACTAAGTGTGTGAAAGACGCGCTATTCCATCCCGCTCCATATCGGCGTGAGTGCGGAACAAGGCTGCCCTACCAGATTGATCTTCAATATACGAACACTGCACTAGCTTTCTGTCTACCTCAACGCGTTTTCCACAGCCTGGCGTTTCTTCGAACAGTTCCTCTAGATTTGCCCTCATCCTCCAGCACTGAATCTCATCCAGACTAACGCACATTTACCGCAAGGCCGAGCAATTCCCCGCCACCATTTGCGACTGGTTCACCACCTCGGATCATCTGCGCTCACAGAGCGTTGAAGACTAGCAAATCAACGCAATCATGTCGATCACCGTCACCGAACTTGACAACACTGTCAAGGCCTTCCAGGAAGGAAAAGGCGACGTACAGAAACAAGCACAACAACAGCTCAACGAGTTCAAACAAAACCCTGATGCATGGTTGATGGTAGATAAGATTCTGCAAGAGGCTCAGTATATGCCAACAAAATACCTTGGTCTACAAGTTCTAGACGACGTCGTAAACACAAGATGGAAGATCCTACCACGAGATCAATGCTTGGGCATCAGAAATTTTGTCATCAACCAGATCCTCGAAGCCTCCACAACCGAAGAGAGCCTCAAGGCAAACCGCGTGTTCGTCAACAAACTAGATTTGACCCTAGTCACAATCTTGAAACAGGAATGGCCGCAGCACTGGCCAAACTTCATCAACGAAATCATCACCTCGTGTCATAGCAGTCTTTCCGTCTGCGAGAATAATATGACAATTCTGCGGTTGCTATCAGAGGAGGTCTTCGACTTTTCAGCAGAACAACTAACGTCCAGCAAGGCTAAGAGCTTGAAACAGTCTATGTGCCACGAGTTTTCAAACATCTTCTCGCTGTGCAATGAGGTTCTTACCACGGCCAACTCGATACCGCTAGTCAAGGCCACACTCGAGACGTTGTTGCGCTTTCTCAACTGGATCCCTCTTGGCTTCATCTTCGAAACGACTCTCATCGACACACTGATCACTCGTTTCCTCGAAGTTGATCACTTCCGAAACGTGACTCTCAAATGCCTTACAGAGATCGGCAGTCTACAGCTAGGCCAGCAACGCCAATACGACGAGAAATTGGTACAGATGTTTACAGAAACTCTGACAGTTGTTGCGAGGACAATACCAGTCGACTCAAACTTTAGAGAATTGTATGCAAAGAGTCGTTCAAGCGAGCAAGAATACATCCTGAATCTAGCGATATTCTTATGCAACTATTTTGGCGCTCACGTTAATCTCGTCGAGAAGCTCCCAAATCCAGATTACCTCGTACACGGCCATTTCTACCTCATAAAAATCAGCTTGATCGACGACCGTGAAATCTTCAAGATTTGTCTTGAATATTGGACCAAATTGGTACAGGAACTATACGAAGAGATGCAACAGTTGCCGATGACAGACATAAACCCGCTTGTCAACATGGGTGTCAGTGGATTAGCAAATGGTAGTGCCTCTCATCCTAGCTCTCTTGCCAATTATCCTCTACGAAAGAACAAGTACAACCAAATCTTGTCGAACCTACGAATGGTCATGGTTGAGAAGATGGTGCGACCTGAAGAAGTTCTGATTGTCGAGAACGACGAGGGTGAAATTGTTCGTGAATTTGTGAAAGAGAGCGACACGATTCAACTATACAAGACTACGAGAGAGTGCTTAGTCTACCTGACACATCTGGACGTTGCCGACACAGAAAACATCATGAATGAAAAGCTGCAGCGGCAAGTCGATGGTACTGAATGGTCATGGAACAACTGCAATACCCTCTGCTGGGCAATTGGTTCTATATCTGGCGCCATGAACGAAGAAACCGAGAAACGATTCCTTGTGACAGTCATCAAGGATCTCCTCGGTCTTACGGAAATGAAACGAGGCAAGGACAACAAAGCTGTGGTGGCCTCTAACATTATGTATATTGTTGGACAATACCCACGTTTCCTCAAGGCGCACTGGAAGTTTCTGAAGACTGTCGTCAACAAGCTATTTGAGTTTATGCACGAGTCTCACGAGGGCGTCCAGGATATGGCTTGTGATACATTCATCAAGATTGCTAACAAGTGCAAGCGACATTTTGTCGTACTGCAAGCTGGAGAGGGTGAGCCTTTTATCGACGAGATTATTCGCAACATGCGCAAGATCACATGTGATCTGTCGCCACAGCAGGTTCACACATTCTATGAAGCTTGTGGATTCATGATTTCAGCACAGGGACAGAAACCCATTCAGGATCGCCTGATCGAGAATCTGATGTCGTTACCTAATCAAGCATGGGACAGCATCATCGAGCAGGCGAACAAGGACCCCTCTATATTGCAAGACGCAGAGACAATCAAAGTCATTGGCAACATCATGAAGACTAACGTAGCAGCCTGTTCCTCGATTGGAAGTTATTTCTACACACAGATTGGTCGAATTTACCTCGATATGCTCAATATGTACCGAGCCTCTAGTTCGTTGATTTCGGATGCAGTGGCTAGCGGAGGTGAGTCTCTTCCAAGTCTGGTCTCACACACAACTAACAGGATTCTAGGTAATGTCCAGACGAAAACACCGAAGGTGCGCGGTCTTCGCACAATCAAGAAGGAGATTCTGAAGCTCGTCGATATCTATGTTCAGAAAGCCGAGGATCTGCAGATGGTGAATGAGAGCATGGTACCGCCATTGCTAGATGCCATTCTCCTCGACTACCAACGTAATGTTCCTGATGCTCGAGACGCAGAAGTGCTTAGCGTTACAACTACGATCATTCACAAACTTCATGTACGTTGGACCCCCAAGCGTTCTCGGCATATGGTCAGAGGCGACTCTTCTTACGTGATCTATGTACTGACGTTTCGTAGCAATTGATGGAAGACAAGGTCGCGCCAATCTTCGACAGCATATTCGAATGCACACTCGACATGATCAACAAGGATTTCCACGAGTACCCCGAGTTCCGAGTCGAGTTTTTCAAGCTTTTGCAAGCGATCAACTTGTTCTGCTTCGGTGCGTTACTCAAGCTCGATGGCCGACAATTCAAACTCATCATCGATTCGTGCATGTGGGCCAGCAAGCACGATAATCGAGAAGTCGAAAATACTGGTCTTGCCATGTGCCTTGAGCTCATTAACAACATGGCAGAAGTCGAGCCACAAACCTCAGCCATGTTCTTCCAGCAATTCTACACTTCCATTCTGCAAGATGTCTTCTATGTTGTCACTGATTCTGACCACAAGTCTGGTTTCAAATCACAGTGCATGCTTCTGGCACGCATGTTTCAGCTTGTGGAGCAGAACAGAATAACGCAACCACTTTACAAGCCGGACCAAGCAGCACCTGGTACGTCCAACAAGCAGTTCGTATCGGAATACACTGCCAATCTGCTGCAACAGGCCTTCCAAAATCTTCAAGCGCCACAGATTCAACACTTTGTGTCAGGACTGTTCGCACTTAACGAGGACCCGAACAAGTTCAAGACTCATGTGCGTGACTTCTTGATCTCACTCAAGGAATTCGCTGGAGACAACGCGGATCTCTTTGCAGAAGATCGTGAGCAGGAGAAGCAGGAGCTGGCAGAAGCAGAAAGAGAGCGAAACAAGAAAGTGGGCGGACTAATCAAACCAGCAGATCTCGACCAGGATGATGATCTGTGACTGGATCAGGAACTTCCTTACGATTACAACAAAGACCAAGAAACAAGTGGTCCTTCTGTTGAGCACTACGCGACTGAAGAGACTGAAGAACATGGAAATGCTTACACGGATGGCTGGCTGTTCTACAAAGTTTAGGATACAGCTGAGGTTGGCAACTATTGTTCTTACAAGTCACGGACGTTGCCAATAGCATGAAGTACAGCTTCGTGCTATCTTTTCTGCAACAAAATGACGTTTAAATGTGTTTTTGAGATACCAAAAAGCAATGGCAGGATAGAATTATGCTGTGCAGCATTTCTAGCGGGCTGGCGAATGGCGCATGTACTCTAGCAAGCAGATACAGACACACAAGAGACGTGTTTGCAATGAATGGGAAATGGAAATATGATTCAAGGGTCATCGCTGATAAGTGTAGTGCTTCGACTTAAATATCATCAGTTGTTGCTTCCCGCGGCTGCGGACCTGTGGTCGTGATTTTTATTTGGAAGTGACGATGTATGCGGGGCAGTAGATATGCCCCGGTGAGTCTTGCGCATCTGCCCAAAGCTATTCCCATGACTCCCACAGTAGGCGTCCCTATCGCTGAAAAGTGTCCAACGTCAGGTCGCTACCGTGCCGGATTTGCTGGTGCGGCACGAAAGTTTCACGTGGGACGGATGACATACTGTACGTATCGATAACTCGAAAGTTCTGGAGATCGCCGTCATTGCGTTGCCAAAGTTTCATTGTTTTTGCCTGACTGCATTGCGACTTTGTACGTATTTGCGAACCTCTTCTCGTGTAAAGAAGCAGCCTCGATACGCGAGTCTCCGCTCGTGACTATCAAAGCGTACCACCAAGCGTTCTGCCCACGTTACTGCACGGAATTTGAGCGGCAGTACTGCAATTCAAGAGTGTTGTTGGACTCAAGAGCCTGCGCCAATAGAGTGGTTTCATAACGTGTTGAAACCAAGGCGATCAGGCCATAGCAGCGCGTTCCACATTTACTGACTACTACACGATGTCTATGTCCCCAGCCCGTCGGGGTCCTCCCCGCCGCTTAGCACCAGCCTCGTCTCAGCAGACACGCTTGCGTGGTGGTGGTAGCGGTACCGCAACACCCGCAGAAGGCAGCGCAACCACAACCATAACGTCCACACCCTCTCATCCCCTTCCTGACGGCCTTGTCCTTCGCCTACGAGGTGCACATTCTCCATCAGCCTCAGCCGCGGACGACAGCACAAATCAAGAACAATCGGCAGAGGACGCGCAAACTGGCAACAGGAGACGTATACAGTGGGCTGAAGACGTGGTCGACAATGAAGGGCTGGGAAGAAAGAAGAGTAAAGTGTGTTGCATATTTCATAAAACGAGAGAGGTGGGAGAGAGCAGTAGTGAGGACGATTCTAGTGATGATAGCTCGGGTGAGAGTAGTGTGAGTTCTGGAGACGATGATGGGAGTGCGAAGCCTAGTGGGGGGAGGAAGAAGATGGGTAGAGGGAGAAAGAAGCATAGACGTGGTCATGAGCATGGGAAGGATTGTGGTCATGGAGATGAGCAGGGGGCGGGAGGGCAGAGGAAGCCGAGTCCGAATGCGTATGAGAAGATGCCGAAGTACGATGTTAAGCCCTTGCAGCAACAGCCTGGGAGGGTGTAGGCTTTGAACAGTGCCATTCAGAGTGAGGATAGGTGTATGATGTTCACGCAGCGCCTGCAGCAGTTTGTATTGGTATTTGGGAAAAGCAATATATGGACCTGCTTCAAAGCTCGTTGTGGTATCAATTGAGCTACATGTTTATTCACCTACTCTTGTGTGTGACGTTCAGTTTGGGTTATCCTATGCCTTAGCGAATCGCTGCTCAGCTGCCTTCCAGTTGACAACGTCCCAGACAGCATTGAAATACTCAGCCTTGCGATTCTGGTACTGGAGGTAGTACTAATAGGTTGTTAGTATGACATCGATCTCGACACCTGAGGACTCACAGCGTGCTCCCAAGCATCAATACCCAACAATGGCTTGAAAGGGCCAACCACAGGATCTTGATTAGCATAGGTCCTGATCCCAATGTTTCCAGTCTGAGTATCCTTGACCAACCAAGCCCAGCCGCTTCCCTGAACACCTGCCATAGCAGCATTGAACTTCTTCTTCATCTCCTCGAGACTTCCATACGTGCTGTCGATCGCCTTGGCCAGCTCGCCAGATGGCGGCTCACCACCCCCCTGATTCTTTGGTGCCAGGTTCTCCCAAAACAGGGTGTGGTTGATGTGACCACCTCCGTGGAAGTTGACAAGTGGCTGCAGGGTGATTTTGGTAGCGATATCGTCGTTGGCTTCTGCGGCGGCCATCTTATCGGCGGCATCGTTGTAGGAGTTTACGTATGTTTGGTGGTGCTTGCTGTGGTGCAGCTCCATGATTTGGCCGCTGATGGCTGGTTCGAGTGCGCCATAGTCGTCTTTAAGCGTCAGTGACTGTGTTACCTGGACTAAAGGAGCGTATACATTTAAGGTCTGGTAGTGAAGCCTTCCTCCTCACGAACGTCGTCTGAGCTGTGCCCGAGATGCATCGGAGAGGGCCCGCAGCTGCGGTTGCTCGAAAGACAGGGCGGGCAACTGTTCGAAGTGCTGAACTGACCATTTTTGCTGATTTACAATAGAATCTGGAGACTCAAAATTCGTAGCTTCGGTAAGCATCAGAACAGCTTCGAGTTGATATGGCATTCAGTCGAGCTGCGACCTCGCGACGTCATCCCTGGACACTGTCCGTCGTCCCGTGGCTCTATGCCTGATTCGTGCCGCGGGTGCAATAATCCTGGGTCAGCCAAGCCTGGAGGATTGTAGATCTGGCGGCCTGCCTTTTTTTACGAGTCGCAACTTCTCCATACAGAACACAACCACAGGCGGTCTCGCAGGCGCCAAATGGATTCATCAGACGATGAAAGACCTTTCCACATTCGCGACGACTTGGAGGAGGAGAGCGACGAGGATTCGCTGAGACCCAGCAAACGGCGTAAGACTACTGGCTCGACTTTGCGAACTCGTGGCTTAGCTTTTGTACAGAAACAGGCTGAAGACAACGACAACGACCAAGATGGCGAGGAAGACGAAGACATGGACGACGAACGGCCGACGATGGGTGGATTTCAAGGATTCGGTCTTGGGCAGTACCCTCCACAGGACGACCCTCGCTCGCCTAGTCCCGAAGTACAGGAAGATCGTGAGCCTGCTAAGCCTGTTGGCGGTGGTCAGTCGGCCTTCGGAAGAGGTGGAAAGGTCAATCAGAACTCTTTCGCTGCTCGAATGATGGCAAAGATGGGTCACGTAGAGGGTCAAGGTCTTGGAAGGTCAGGACAGGGTATTGCGGCTCCTGTACAGGCAGTCAAGGTCGAAGCTGGTAAAGGTCTAGGGTTTGGCGATCAACAAGAACCTAAGCGACCGACGAAGAACATCAAGGACAAACAGCAGAACAAGATCCATTCAGGCGCAAGCACTCCACGACTAAAGGCACCACCGAAGAAGAAGTACGAAGTTACAGCCATAGAGTCAAGAGGTTTACAAGTTCCCGATGTGTTGAAGAACATTATCGATGCTACAGGTGCGGAAACGAAGAAACTCGAGAGCCTTTCTGGCTACTCGACACCTACTAGCGATACGGCCAGGCCAGCTAGTGAGGAAGAGAAGAAGCAGGCACGTCTCAGGCGAGATCTACAGCTGTTTGCTGATGCGTGGGATGGTCAAATTCGAGAGGCCGAAGCACTAAACCAGGAATTGCTGCAGCGCGACGCCGAGCTTGAGCAGTCTGAAAATCAAATCCAGCTGTTTGAGAACATGGCCTTCGCCTTTGAGCATGTATCAGTCGACGATTCGCAGACGCTACGGGCTTTCGATCAAGTTGTCTTTCGTCTGCAGGCCATTCAAACTGAGTATGCAGAGTTCATCGAGCCTCTAGAGCTCCCAGAAATTGCTGCCGCTGCACTCTCCCAGCCGTTGCAGGCCGCATGTCAGGCCTGGCAGGACCCACTAAGTGATACAGGAAAAGTCATTGTTAATCAGCTACAGTCCCTATCTCGAATTCTGGAAGTCGCCAGAACGACTAGATCTCGTCACCGTCGACGTACTACACCTTTTGAATCACTTTTGCTCAAGACGGTCTACACTCACATACGAGACACGCTCCGTTCCTCTTGGTTAATCTACGATCCTTTGCCCGCGACGGCTCTCCTAGAAACCTGGTTTCCAGCAATTCTTCCTTCGTGGATGCTCTACAAGCTGCTTAATGAGGTTGTCGTGCCACGCCTGATCGAAGCAATCAAGAAATTTAAGCCTCGTAAACACAACCACAAACGAAAGCACGATGTGCCAGATCTTCATGAATGGCTCTTCGACTGGTGGAGCCTCCTTAGCTCTTCCACATTGTGTCTTGAATCATTTACGCAGCTCAAGATTGAAATCAAATCAAAGGTTCGCTTCGATGATCGTGTTTGGCCGCAATGGGAGCCCTTGCTTGGGTCGCGACACAAACCTTCGAAACCTGCAGTCGTACAGCCAGTTCAGGTCGAAACACCACCGCCAACGATCGAGGAAGAGATCTCTTTCAAGGACATCCTCGAAGAGTGGTGTATCGAGAATGATCTAATGTTAAGGAATACCGGAACTGCCGATTCTTTGGGCAGAAGACTGATGCGCCTCATGCCGGCAGGACAGAACAGTGGTGGTTTGCTGATATACGTACAGAGTGATATCGTCTTTGATAGTGCCAGTGGCGATCCTTACATGCTCGACGAGGAGCTGGTTGAAAAGGTCCGAGGTGGTAGATGAGAAACATGCCAAGTCAAAGCCTTGCTGTCAGTCACAAGCGTTCGCTCTTAGAATTGAGGAATCTTCATGGGAATTACTGTGCCCGTGTGTACGGTATCTTTGATTACCAACACAATCGGTCATCACTTCTAATACCACTTCCCGCCACTATCAGCAATACAAATATATGTATTGGTTCTCAAGTTGATTTGCTTAGGTAATCGTGGCACGTACCACACTATTTTGTTCCCTCAACAACAGTGGTCTTGAACATCTACCGACGGACGTAGTTCGGGGATTTTGAGATCGAAGAAGAGCAAGAGGGTCTCGAACACGGTTCCGTACAGTTGTTAGTGAAGCATTCCAGGGTTGACCTGCAGAATCAACACAAATCAGATCTTGCAGCAATTCGACGGATGAAACGGCACAGCGGGTGTTTTCGTAGACCTCTAAAGACTCCTCAATGATCGGTAGAAAGCGGGGATGAGCCGTGTTGGAAGGTACAATTCTGGCACAGATGTTGCTAGCCAAGAAACCAAGACAGCTAAGGCCTGGCTTTGGTCCACAAATCGAAGTCTTCGCTGAGCTTCTTGAGTCTTGTTTTCTTCCACTCACGTCATGCAGATGCAGTCCTTTCGCACCATCAATTGCAGTGACAGCCCACTCGTCCGGCTCAATTGGGTATTACTGTATTGCGCTCTGGTTCGTCTTTCCTTTGACGAAAATTGTGCGATAACAGGCGCTCTTGCTCTGCTTCTAATACGATTTCAACACAATCAACGTGCAGGAAAGCTGCGCTAGTCCACTGACACAATCCTTGCCAGTGTTTTAGCTGAAGTATTTCCTGAGAGGCACTGTTAGCAAATTGTTCATGCGGTCTCGCAATTGCACGTTGCGGGGCCTGATCTGCCGGACGTCGTATGCCATTCACGGCATATCACGCACGCTTTTCCAGTGCGAGTATAGCCCATGCTGACCTCTGCAAGTCAGCTTTTCTCGTTTTCGTGTCTCGTCAATAGCCGATTCATTCCCCAAAGCCACATTGCAAATCATACAGTACCTCCACAATCGCCCTCCAGCTCACTTTCTGGAGATAGTTTGGGAGCTCTTAGTCGGAGTTTCCAGCCGTTATGTGACGAACTCATGCATGATGGAAGGACGATGTTACCTAGCCCCTCTGCGAAGGGCAACTATATCAAGCTGTCCATGCCTGATGTTGCTTTTCTCACACTCAGGCAGTTCTACTAACTCGACAATATGGCTGACACTCAAGGCTACTTAAACAAGGAGCTGCGTGAGCAGTCTCCAGATATGTCGGAATACTCTGACAGGCAACACATGTCGATTGGTCGATATTGTGCCACACGTATAACTACTCTCAAGCCTGCGATGCGACCGATTGCCAACGCCTTCAAGGTTTTATCACTTCTCAACCTTCAGCAATGGCTATTCTTCCTGGTGGCATTCTTTGCTTGGACGTGGGATGCCTTCGACTTTTTCACAGTCTCACTTGTAGTCCCAGATCTTGCTGCGACTTTTGGCAAGACAAATAAAGACATAACCTGGGGTATAACTTTGGTATTGATGCTTCGTTCGGTTGGAGCGATCACATTCGGCCTCGCTGCCGATCGCTATGGTCGAAAATGGTACGTTCCGTCTCACTATGTTAGAACGTCTGGCTGACACGTTCCAGGCCTTTTGTGGTCAACAACGTCCTTTTCATCATCCTCGAGCTCGGTACCGGATTCGTTTCTGACTATAACTCCTTCCTTGGCGTTCGAGCCATCTATGGTATTGCTATGGGTGGTATGTGATACGAAAAGCTGCCAGAAGATCTAGCTAACATGTTTGCAAGGCTTGTATGGAAACGCAGCCGCAACTGCCCTTGAAGACTGTCCAGCAGAAGCACGTGGTATCATATCCGGTATGCTACAACAAGGTTACGCTTTTGGTTACCTGCTCGCGACAGCCTTCGCACGAGGTCTTGTCAATACCACGCCCCACGGCTGGCGTCCTTTGTTCTGGTTCGGCGCCTGCCCACCAATCTTGATCATCGCTTTTCGGTTGTGCTTGCCAGAAACCAGGACATTCCGTGAGAGGCAAGCCCTCCGAGCAGAGTCAGGTGGGCTGGCTGGAAGCTTTGCGTCTGAGGGCAAAGTTGCATTGAAGCGACACTGGCTTCTTCTAATCTACATGGTCAGTGCCACGGCTCCCAAACCACCTAGCTATCAGCGTGTGCTGTCTGGAACCAACATGCTAATTCGCGATAGGTCCTGCTCATGGCTGGTTTCAACTTCATGTCGCATGGTTCCCAGGACTTGTACCCGACAATGCTCACCAATCGTAAGTCTTCCCGAAGATCCAACAGGCGTCCGCTAACCATGTCTAGAATATCGCTTCTCTGCAAACAGAGTAACGGTCACCCAAGTCGTTGCAAACCTCGGTGCCATGACAGGTGGTACACTAGTTGGCTACACTTCTCAAGCTGTAGGCCGCAGACTCAGTATCATAGTCATTTGCATCATCGGCGGCGCACTTCTGTACCCTTACACTTTTACCAGCTCGAACGCCGTCATCGCGGCTGCCTTTTTCGAACAGTTCTGTGTCCAAGGCGCCTGGGGTGTCATTCCAGTCCACCTTATGGAACTGGCACCTGGCTCACTAAGAACCTTTGTGGTCGGTACAAGCTACCAGCTGGGCAACCTGGTGTCCTCCGCATCAAGCACCATCGAGGCCACGATCGGCGAGCAATACCCTCTACCACCGCTTGTGAACGCCAAGACTGGTAAGAGGACCCCGAGATACGAGTATGGTATTGTGATGTGCATCTTCCTTGGATGTGTCTTTGCCTATGTCATTATTCTCACATTCATTGGACCCGAGAGATTGGGCAGAAATCTGGATGTCAGCCATGACTCTGATGTGGCGGAGACCACGCATCGCGACCTTAGGCACGAGCAGCACGTTGGGCATGGCGACAGCATCGACGAGGAGAAACGGGCCGCTGCAAAGGGTGTTGAGAATGTACCTTGAAAAACCTCGACTGAGAATGTATAGGTTTCTGAAACAGGGTAAATAGCAATATGCCTTGGACCTGTGCGGTACCAGCTCTTCCAGAAAGGGTTCGCAAGTATAGTCTGCACCCTCGCACGTAACTAGCCATTTACTTTTAACACAATATCAAGTTCACAATCGCAATACGGGGTACGTTTGTCTGGGTTCTTAGGAGCCCATTCAGGGATCTGCAACTTGGAAAAGAAAGCTTTCCGACGCGTCGGGTCAAGTCGTGTGCTCTTTTCCATGCAGCCCCCTAGAGTCGGAGCAAATCTCCGTGCTCGCCGTTATGATCCACTCACGTCTTGGGTACTATTCGAGCAGTGACTTTCTGTTTTGGAATTCTGAAGATTGATGGTTCATGTATGGTACGCGTAGAAGAAGTACTGGATACTGCTCTAGCATGGATTTTTTTTAAGGGGCATGTGAGGCTGCGTGCAGAGCATGATAGATAGATTGGACCGGGCTGGAGCAATACACTCACGACACTGTGCATGGAAACACACGTAGTCAGATCTAGAAGCATATTTGAATAGTGAAGGAGCAAAGCAAAATGTGGGGTTTCGCATGTGTTACTATTGTCAGCTATCAATCACAAGTGGACAATACATTAGATAGTAGCTAAATCCGGAGGTCTTGCACCGGACCCCGATGGTATCGAAGTTTCTCCCTGATTGTGACGGAGGCCAATACCATGGCCTCTGGATCTCTCTTGCGAGGAAGTGCGTGTCAATTCGGTTCCATCTTTTGGTGCTTCCTCTTCGTCTTTTAGCGGCTCTTCATAGCACTGATCGTGTGTGACGGGCGAGCAGACCAGTCCGTTCTCATTGATCACATGTGAGGACTCGACCGTCGCTGCTGAGTCCGTGGATTTGAGAGTCCATTGCCATTTCCGCCGCTTGGATGTTCGAGTCGTCGTTGATGAAGTGGTCCTTTGACTGGTTGGTTTCTTCTCAGTCGACGGCGCACTAATGTAGATGTTGCTATCACGTCTGTTCTTGCGCTTGAGGGATGGAGGTGGTGAATGCAAGCCGATAGTGTTGTCGTCTATTGCTCGTGACGAGGAACTATTGACATGTTCATCGCCAGATTCGTTTTCATCAGAAGAGCTGAGATCATAATGCCGAGCAGTATACTCCTTCGTCTCTATGATCTCCTCCAGATTTCTACTGAACACAACCTTCTTCGGCTGAGGAAAGAAAACCTTTCTTCTGGAATCCCTCGGACTGGCACTGACGGATGGCTGGCGTAAGTCGAGAGGGGAATTCCTCAATATTGACCTGACTCCAAATGGCAGCGATAAACTGTAAGGATATTGTGATGTTTGACTCTTAGTCGGCCTTGGTGACTCTGTCCTCAACACCGGCGATGGTCTGATAGATAAGTCCCATGTGTTTGTGATGGTGTTAGCTGTGGTGGGAGTGTATGTAGTATGGGCAGCGTTATGACTGAGGCCTCGCGTCAATGAACCGTAGGTGGTGCTCAAGGAAGCTGTCTGCAACGACAATTTCGGTCTCTTGCTGCTTGCTTGTGTAGCAACGTTTGACGGCAGGGCGGACAGCCCGGATTGTCCATTCGTCATGTGATCGTGTAGCAGTAGTGGTAAGAGTTCAGCCATAGGATACGATATGTATGTGGGATATCGTGATTAGATAATCGAGTCGACAGTAAGCCCTTGCTAGGCAGCACACGGTATTGTAAGTTGGCCCAGGCGAGGCTCACAGATGTATTATCTGTGCGACCGGTCGAGGTAAGCCACCACCTTACTCGGACAATGTCTTGCTCTGTAAGTGCAAGGCGCTAAAGTTCGACTCCGCGTATGCCTTGTTATCGGTACCGGCAAGTGCTGCGCTTCGAGAGGGGACGCGGGGCCGGACCCAAAGTGTCAGAAATGAGGTTCAGTCATTCAGGTTGGCGAACTTTCACAGAAGGTAGTGCTCAATTCTGCAGAAGGAACGAAGCGTGGCAAAGGCTTGCTTGGCTTACTAGAAAGGCGAAAGTCGATGCAAATGCCGCTTCCGCAAAATGAAGATGTGACTTGCCATTATTTCTACGTCTCTCTTGGCCAACAGGAGTACTCTTGTTGCGCGTCTAGCCTCGTAATGCCGACAGGGAGGGCCACCATTTTCAAATTTGCTGCTGCGCTGTAGTCGAGGACTATTTGAAACATAGGAGCCGAGCATTGGCTCTTCAGCAGGAGAGATCAAGCAAGATCAAGACGCTAGAAGACAAGCATCCGCAAGGAGTCAAAAGCGTTGTTCTACTTGTGGGTCTCAACCCGAGTGAAAGACGACAAATAGTCGCCACGCTAAAAATAACCATTTACCATGCACATGCAAGTCAGGCTTGGCAGACTGGCCGTAGCGCTCACAATTCGGCCTCGGGCCCAACAGAAATCGAGCATCGAGCCTAATCCTTGTAGCGGTGCTTTTCGCTTCCTTCAACACAACCGAAAGCTACGGGTGGTCTTGTTTTTTTTTTTTTTCTTTTTCAATCATCTGAAAGGCCCTGAGGGCGACTGCCTACCATATCGTGAAATCTCATATGTGCTGGATAGGCGAAGGTTGGGATTTCTTGGCCGCACGATTGACAAACGTAAACTTGACCAGCCTCGATCTCGTCGCCAGACGATTGCCAGTCGTCGTCCTCGTTCCATTCTGCTGAGCCTTGCATTGCCTGGGGTGGCAACGGATCGGTCTCGCATTGCGCCTCGAAATTTATGCTGGAAACGTTTTCCGGCTCGGTGATTTTGAAGTCCTTCAACACCTCTTCTTGCCGCTGGAACATACGACCAATGTCTCTACCTGCACTGTCTTTGGTGTCAGCAGCTGTCTCTGCCATATTGGTGACAGCGATATTGACAAGGCTCAAGTTCCAGCCATTCCTCTCAGGATGTAACTTTCTAAACATGTTAGTCAGCGTAGTGTCAACCAGCCTGTCAGCCAACAAGGATGGTGGTTCTGTCAGACTGAAAACGAAGGTCGGCAGGGGCGCAGAGTGTGAGATGCGATTGAACGATCGCAAGCGCGTACCCTCTGGGTTGAGAGGTGGCCTTGGTCTGGTGGTTAGGCGAAGAGTGCGCGGGTGAGCTAGCCACCTTCGTCGCGTAGTGTCTGTGTCAGCCTCAGTATCGTCATCGTCTTCCATAAGATCGATATGCATGCGACGGATGAGTCTCTCTGACAGAAGGAACAGCTGGTGACGCACCTGGTCGAAATTATGCAGATATTTCATGTAAGAATCCTCTTGGCTGATCTGGGCAGGAACGCGCTTGGCTTTGCCTACCTCAGCATCATCGTAACCATGCAGTAGTGACCAGATACGGCCACCAATGCCTCGCTGCGACCCCGGACCTCCGAGTATCTGCTCAAGCTTCTCAGGATTCAGAGCAGGATGCAGACGAACATCACGAACTGTAATGTTTTCTTTGGTTCCACCATAAACAAGACCTTGATCGTGAGCAGGTTCTCTATCCAGTATGAAGGCTCGGATCTTGTGTGCTAACTTGAAACCGATACCTGGAACCTTTCCAATATCGTGGGCATCCATGAAAGCATGTATTGCTCCTTCCTTGCCATCGTCATCATACAGTGGTGGCATAAGCACTGTCTGATTCTTTGGCTTATTCGCGTTACCCACTAGCTTGGACAGTGTCTTGTTGGTTGCAATACCGACTGTTGCTGTGTAATTCTTTTGCGACTCAAGCTCGTGCCGAAGGTGTCTAGCCAAATGCGAGCCAAGTATGAGTCGTGTATGCAGTATCCGATCCTGGTCATTCAGCTCGTAACCGGCTGCTGCATGGACAGGGAAGGTAGGTCCGAAGACCTGGTGTGAGTCGTACTCGAAGCCACATGTTGGATCGTTCCTGTCCATGCAGAAAAAAGAATGCTGCAGATCGTTCAGGTTCAGCAGTTCAACATTGTAGTCAATCATGTCAGTACAATCCAGCCAAACCTCGTCAAATCCAAGTCTCTCAGCTCGGTCACTCCATATCCTTTCCCGAAGGAAATTCCACAATTCTTTCGAGGCATTGCGAAACCTTGTAAGGTCTTCTCCCAGAATGATAACAGCATCAGGACAGACTCGCTTAGCTTCAGTGATTAGTTGCAGCTTGTGGAGACCTCTTTTACGAGCTTCGTAGTTGCAGGTGACCACGATCTGCTTCTGTTGAATAGCGAGCGGTACACTTTTTAAGGCCGGATTCTCGTTTTCGACCACACTTGCGTAAAATGCATCATAATCAAAGTGAATGATTATCCTGCCATCATCTCGCTTCTGAGCACGTCCCTGCTGCATGATTTGATATCACCCATGATGGAGTTGGCACTTTCCAAATTGATGTGTCTTTAGTCTCAATGTCAGGCGATAAGTCCTGAATTGTCAAAGAAAGGAAGAGTGATGTATAAGTACAAGAAAACGGATACAGCAAAATCTTGGCATTAATTAAGTGGAGTAGAGGAATGCGACGCGTCGAAGCGCGTGGGAAGACTGTTTTCATCGAGTGCTCGTCTCGGAACGTGTCAACAAAGCAAAACCCACAAATCGAGTCTTCGTCGCATCTTTTACGTCAATAGCAACGTACCATGCAGCGATATACAACAGAAACACGATCGCATTGCAGGTGACAAGCATACTTCTGATGCGCCAGTCTCATGTCGCAAGGACATCCCTTCACTTCCCGCGCTGGCTTTTCCACCAAACTCCCTGATCGAGCTACGTCTTCTCTACACCCTCAACAGCCTCAATTCGGTCAATCTGCGCCTACGTTTCCGCGACGAGCAGAGCCATCACAAACCACGAATTACGGGAACTACTCGAATGCACCGCCTCCACCAGTATCGCAACAGCAGCAGCCGTACAACGCGACAGGGACAGGCGCGGCACCTTCAGCTTACAGACAATACCCAGAGAAAGACTCAAACGTCCTCCACGAACTCAGTGATGAGCAAAAGGCCGAGATAAACGAGGCTGTAAGCGCACCTTTTACCAAGCCACAAAAAAATGAAGAACCACCACTAACTCCTCTCCCCATAGTTCTCCCTCTTCGACGTCGACAAAGACCGCCACCTAGACTACCACGAACTCCGCGTCGCCCTCCGCGCCCTCGGCTTCACCATTTCCAAACAAGAAGCGCTCCAAATCATCCAGACAAACGGCGTCCCAAAACCGACAGCCCAGCGCCTTCCACCAAATCGCGCCCAACCAGGCCAACCTCAACCGCAATACCACGCCTCACAGCTCCTCATTCCTCAAAACGCGTTCACGCGCATCGCCGCGCAGAAGATCCACGATCGAGATCCTAGAGAGGAGGTCGAAAGGGCTTTTTACCTGTTCGATGTGGATCATAAGGAGTATATTAACCTCGAGGATTTGAGGAGGGTTACGAGGGAGTTGGGGGAGAATAGTCTCGAAGAGCAGGAGTTGCAGAATATGATTGAGGAGTTTGATTACGATGGGATAGGAGGTGTTAGTAAGGATGCTTTTTTTGGGATTTGCTTGCAATAAATAAAGTCTTGGTTGGAGGCGGAAAAAGGCCTTGAAGCGAGCGAGCGATATTTACACGACTGTTTGTGCGTGAAATGAATTGAATGATGACTACCACTTTGGTTCGCGTGTTTCGCTTGAGATTACGTGAAGGCAGAGGTTGCGATGATGCCCGAGAGTACTTTGAATTCTTTGTTACACGATCCACATCAGACGACCTATCGAGGACTCTACATTACTGACGGTTCCAACTTCCATATCGCCTCCAGTCAGCATACAAGTCTTTCCAAATCGCCCTTTGACTTTCATTCATACCAGCATTTACACCTCGCAAGACCTCGATGTCTGTTGCTTCAATCACGGCGTATAGACCTGGCATTAGCTTGTCCTTAGCTTCAAGCGCTATATATCCATCGAGCATAGCCTGACAGTATGTCTGTAGAAGATATTGAGTATGCTGCGATACTTGCCGACGGAGAATTCGTGTCTCATCAGTGAGATTGAGGTTTGTTTGGGCAATGGAAGGATCGTGGCGACGTCTGACTGTGCGTCTTGCTGTGGACGCAGATGGGTCACACAGTGTTTGCAACACGCGTGAGTAGCTCGCTGCCGACGAAGGTGGAAGTGTGAGGTTACTTGTTCGACTGCCTGGATTGAGCCATTGAGGAAGTGAGTTGAGAAAAGCCGCTTTCGTAGGGTACGTAGATGGTGTCATGTTGAGCTGATTTCGTGTTGGTGGGTAGAACAGGCACTTAAGCATGTTCTGCAAGCCAGGAACAAGCAAGTCGTATCGACCTGTAAGTCGCTTCCGGTACCGCGTCAGAAGAACGAACAGTATGGTACACAAACGATCATAGATGTGGTTCGGTCGCGGGTCGTGACTATTGCTTGTCAAGACTGCTTTGCTGGCAGATGAAGCAAGCAGTGTAATAGAGCTGAGCGTGCAATCTATGACGTTCTGATTGACGATGTCTCCATGTTGCTCATACAGCAGCTTACTAACGTCGAGTCGTAGGAGTAGAGCTGTCAGGCTGGTCTCGTTCAGTGCTGATTGAAGAATTGCCAGTTGACCTAATCCGGGTATCAAACGTGGTGTAACAGATAGTGTTTTTGAGTCCAAGCATCTGATAAATATCGCCAGTGATACGTACTGCTCAATCAATTTGCCGATGCTTATACCATTGGTGTCTTGACACATTTGAGAGACTATTCTCAGGAGTCGATCATGCATGAACTCAGGTCTGCCAGCACGATCCCTTTCCAAATTGGTTTGGACATTCGCGATCGCGGTGTCCATCTCATCAGGCGAGTCTGACATCGCGCGTAGGCTCTCAACAGAGGTGCTACTAGCACCAATTCGAGCGGGTGACGTTGTGGAATTTCCAAGGAGTTCAAGTGCACTGTTCGAAAGGTAGTCTGGAGACGGAGCTAGCGTCCCAATGTCATCGACTGAATTAGCAACTTCGTCTATACGTGCAGAAAGGTCGAGCAGTTCCCGACTATTTGCTTCAGCACACAGCCCGTCTCCACCGAGAGTCTGTAGAACATTCACGAGTTCCCATGCTACAACACATGAATTTCTGCTCGGCTCCTTGTCCAGATACCTTCGTACGATAGTTGTGGCATTTTTTTGCAGTAGCTCGGTGACCTTGGCCAGATTGTTACTGAGGTCGGTATTGTGTTTTGCTTTGTCGTGTTGTACAAGCACTTTCACGATAGATAGACACAGAAGCCCATTGTACGTCTGGAATAGCTTTCTCTTTTTGCTTGTAGAAGCCTTCTTGAGTCTTCGCTTCGCCAATTCAAGCATCTGATCAAGTACGGTATCACTTCCCTCAGTCTCAACCATAAGAGCTTGTGTAACGAAGATGGATGTAGTCTTTCGTATTAGGTTGGAAGCGACCACTAATTTTTCTGGTGTCGCTCTGCTAGTGGAACACTCGAGACTTTGGCGGTAATGTTCCCAGTATTCTGCATTAGCCACGGCTGGGTGCGCTGAGAAGATGTTGTATAAGGCATCAAGACAGTCAAGAAATCTGGCATCATCCTCCAAGTCATTGTCATTTCTCATGGTAGTCAGCAAAATTCGTGCAAGCTTTTTTGCTTCACGTTTCTTCGTGGGACGATCACAGCAGTACCGCATAGTAGAACGACGTATCGGCAGCTGCCCGACTTCGTCCTTGGTCGCTGTGTCCTGGAACATGTCCATGACGTCCAGATCTGTGCTTGCAGTCAAAGTAGCCAGGCAAGCTTCCACTAGGTCCGTCAAGCTAGTCAGGCTAGTGTCTGATGCTGAAGGGCTACAGAGCAATTTTAGCATGTTCTTCAGAAGTGGCTGCACAACTGCCTGTGAAGTCCATGCCGTTGGCATTTTTGTCCACCTCATCAGACAAGCTGAAAGCAATTTGCTGTCACTATCCATATCCTCAACTGATCCGTTCCATAGACACGTTGCATCTTTCGCCGCGGGTCCTTCTTCGATGCAGATGTGGAGGAGCATATCTAATACCGAAACCGATTCTGCGAATAACGCCTCGAATGTTGTCGCTTCACCCCGCACACAGGCAGTCATGAGCGACGAAAAGCAATAGTACAACTCGAGATACTGTGCTCGAGTTAAAAGTGCTGTCTTCATGCTTGTTTCACTGATGTGGAGGATCGGCCAGGAAAAGTCGGTATCTGACAATACTTTCGACTGGGGCAGGTCAGGATCTGCTACAAACAGCTGTTCCAGTAGCCTCCATAGCTGCCATCGCTGTCCCTGGTAGTCATTCGATGGTTTGAGAGAATCACAAACAAGCTTCAGCAGGGTACCACTATACTCGTGCAAAATTGCCTTGCCAGCAACAGAGCTAGTAAGTGGTCGAAGTGCCTGGGTAACAACCGTGACTCGGGCGAAGACTTGGTTCGTTGGGCCTGCATTATCCGGCAAAGCTTCAAGATCTGCTTTTAACCTCTCAAGCATATCCCTGTAAAGTGGAAATGGTGCGAATTGCTGGCAGACAGAACTAAAGACACTCAATAACTTTGGATCATCCCATATCTGATTCAAGGACTCCTCATCTGATAGATCCTGAGTTGTGGCTGATCGCTGATGTATCACATTTGACAATTTGGATTCCCAGAAGTGGACGAACGCTTGAAGCTGCCTCGCTTTGCCAATTGCTTGAAGAATAGGTTGCAGAACTCCGTCTATACAGAGGTCGACGTCATCGGGATGCCCTGAAGCAGCAGCCTGAAGTTTTGCACTGATCGTGTCCAGGAAATTGTCTTGCTCACTGTTTTGCGGCGGCACAAAAATAGCTGGGTTGAGTTTTACGACTTGCGCAAGCACTCTGCACTCAATGTCACCGTCCAAGATTTGGTCCCTAACGTAAGATCGCCAGACTTCAGTAGATGGCTCGATCTCTGCTGCATCTAGTGCACCAAGAAGTAAATCTTGTGACGAGGCCGAGAGTTGTCTTTCTGTCGCGTTTGTACCCGACTCCACACCATTGGTTCTGGACTTTTGCTCTGTATCAAGGCTAACTCGAACAAGGGCGTAGAATAGGGCTTCCAGCCACGGAGTCTCAGCCTTTCGTCTACTCACATCACTGCGTGGTATTATTCGACTGGCTATACCTAGTAGAACAGCACCATTGGCAGGACTGAGAACCTTGATCGCAAGACCCCAATGTTTTATGATTTCTTGGGCTAGGAGCTCTGGCTCCTTCTGTGCAGACTTGTCAGATCTGGACTTCTTGCTAGGCAGCGTCTGCTTGTAAAAAGTTTCTCTGGCTGGCAAGATGGTATGTACAGCCACTAGCCTTTCAATCGCCCGCAATAGAGCTTTAGGAAGTCTTGCAGGCGACTCTAGCAATCCCAACGCATGTGGTAAGATGTATTCGTTGAAATGTAGATGGACTTTTGGTACAGTCGATTTATTCGAGTCCTGATTACTCGAGCCCCAGAGACCAAGGCATACACCGACAGCGTCGTTTAGACCATTGGATTCAGACTCCAATACAGAAGCCAGGTCTTGATAATCGGTCACGACAAGGACCGCAAAGCTCAGTAGCTGACCCGCAGTTTGTGCCGCTAGTTCGGAAGTATCCAATGATCCTTGAAACAGAGCAGACGACCGAGTCTGCATGGTCCCATTGGCCTTCGTGAATATCTTCGTCAGCTGAACGACGACTTGGACCAGCTGCTCGACAACGTCTGCCGAATTAGAAACCGATGTGTGCATCGACATCCGCATTCTTTTGGCTGGTGGACCACTTTCTGCGTCCATTTGTCGAGCATTTTGACTGGTAGATTCTTGAATTGCTCCATGAGATACAAAGTATTGTACTTTCTTGAGACATTTGCCAAATACTTGCCAAAAATTCCTTTCGACCAGAACACCTTGTAAGATCTGAACAGGGATAGTCTCAACCAGGAAATTTAGCAAACTCCACGTTCTGCCGTCCTGTAGTATGTCGTGCTTCGAGGACTGACTCTCGATGGAGGTGGCTTGAGTGAGCTTTTTTATCAACCATCTCAATATCCATTGCTCACGGAAGCGAGAAACATCTGACTTAGAAGAAGTGCTATCAAGAACAGTGTAAGATTTCGCATGGGGTGAAGGACGGAGACCAACGATTCTTGCAGCCTCATCCAATAGTTCTATGGCTGGTGCTGGAGAATGCTCAAGGCTGGAAAGAATTTGTTCGGAATTTTGACCGGACATGTTGCAGGTATGCAAGGTCAACCTTCATCCTCGTAACTTCTCTCAAAAGCTTTGTGTGATTTGCTCGATGCACGGCAGTACCCTTGGTCGCTGTTTCCTCATAAGATGTTACTTCTGCGAGGCGTATTGTCGAGGAATTATTTTGGAAAGAAGAGATGGAGTACCTGCACTAGCTCGAACTTCGGATATGGCTTCTCCGATTGGCCGTTCATCCAGGGCAGAGCTTGAGCTTTGGCAACTGCAATTCACTCCGAAACCTGCAAAAAGTGCATCCGGACACAGACCGCGAAACCACTGGTCTTACGAACTTTGTCGACGCGATCCTCTCTCAAGTCTGTTCCTAGCTCTTAACCACCAACACCATGGCTGACAA
The DNA here is from genome assembly GCF_036872675.1 of Lithohypha guttulata. NCBI lineage: Eukaryota > Fungi > Ascomycota > Eurotiomycetes > Chaetothyriales > Trichomeriaceae > Lithohypha > Lithohypha guttulata. The sequence continues at coordinate 2,981,527 of NW_027042750.1, forward strand.
GAACGTTTCCGATCCTCCTACAGTCGTCCCTAAAATCACAAAGCCAGTGAGCGAGTCGCTGTTGAATGAAAAGGTACGCACAACAACGTCCAAAGGAACGACGGATACCTAGCGGTCGTCGTCCAGGAGGTGCCGTAAGGCGATCAATTCTCACCTCAAGACGTCCTTCCAAGCATGCTCATGGCGTGAAAAAGGCACGTGCTGACAGATTTTCAATAGTGGGATCGAGCACTATCGAGCGCAGTGATAAGGGGAGGACTAGGCTTGTCCTTTGGCGTCATCTTCTCAGTGTTATTATTTAAGCGAAGAGCGTGGCCAGTATGGCTAGGCACAGGCTTTGGCGTTGGTAGGGCTTGGGAGGAGGCCGATGGTACGATAGTCAGGAGCAGGACGGAACCATTCAGCTAATCATCTCACAGCAAACTTTCGACGGGGTGATAGACCACCAGTACAGGATGGCCTTCGGCGCATACGCAACGAAAGATGAACACGCATTCATAGTCGACCTTAGCTATTTCTCGATCGCAGACTCAGGAGAGGCTGTACATTGTACTTGCGAAAGGCTCTTAGAAAGCACGCCATATTTACAAAAGAGGAGCAGCCTTGGAGTATGTGGTATACATTGATCACTCTAGAGCGATATACCCTACCGACTCGTCTTCTCGTGCTCGACTTCCTGGCGAATGTTGTCCAGGTCGGCCTGCCGTTTCCTGAGATGTGCCTCCAATCCTTCTATTTGGTCTCGTACAAGATTTAGATCGTCGCGCAATCGATTAAGGTCATTCCCGGCCTGGTTTCCGCCCTCTTTGTTCAAGTCAACATACTGTCTCTGCTTATATTCGAGCAGTTGTTGAGCTTCTCTCTTGACCAGTGTCCAGTTTGTTTTGCCGGTTTGTCTTGGACCATTGTTCTCCTGCTTCTGCTTCCGTCGTCGGTCTGCTGCAGCGGTCGCAGATTCGTGTTGCTGTTCAAGGTCGTGCAGCTCACGGAGCAGACGTACCTTCTCCAGCTCTTCGTCTTCAGTGACTGTGCTGAAGTCTGTTCCCTTAGGCTCGTATGCATTTCCGCCTCGTCCACCAATTCTAGATAGATAGGCATCGCCGAACTTGGCTTTTCGACCTGAAGTAGTATCTTCATCGTATTTGCTCGGCTTGTTCCGCATGCTGTCCAGTTGGTAGTCGATCTGGTTTTGTTCAAAGCTGGACCGCAGACTGGCAGGCACAGTTCGAGGTATCCTGTAGCCTTCATGTCTGTAGTTGAGAATGTGTAAGAAAGCTAGGGAAGCGTCCTTCCCTATCGTACTTCGTCCGCTCGTGTTGATCAAGTTCCATGCCGACCGAATATCTGTATCTGGCACATCGAGACTCGAGTATAGATTGTGCAAGCTCTCGAAGCTGATCTCGCCCCGTCTATCCTTATTGGCAGAGTATATCTCCTCGTATTTCCTCTTGTCCCCAGGCTTCATATACCAGTCGAATCCATCTTTGAGTCCTGCGTCCTCCTCGTCATCTTCTATCCTCTCAAATCTGTCTGCGCCAGTTCTCACCGCGCGATTTGCTGCAACGAGATGAGCTTTGCTCTCTGGAACTAACCATTCCGGAAGCTGCGGAGGTACGTCCTGGTATTCGCCATTCACTAAGTCGAAAATCAAGCGCATTGCGACGCAAAACTCCTCAAAGTCCAGCTCTCCGTCGCCGTCCACGTCTGATAAGTCCCATACTCTTTCGAGCTGATCGTCTCGGAGCTGTGAGTTTCGAAGTACAGATGCTGCTGCTACGCTTGAGAGGCGTGAGGATTGTGTTGCTGGTTGCGGTACGAGGGAGGAGAAGATTTCCCAGTATCTATCTATCTCCCACTTTTCTATCCTCTTAGCCATACTTGCGAATAGTTGACTGAAATAGTGGTTGATTAAGCTAGATCGACGCAGATAATGGCTGGCTATTGCATGTGTAGAACAGGAATCTAGTTGGTTTTAGAGGTACCAATGCGCAATCTCGGGAGGACACCAGTCAATAGAATACTCAGTTATATGAAGTCAAGGTATCGAGCACCACGGGTGACAGCATACTACTAATGTGCTGGGGGCGGCCTAAGTGCCTGAGCCTAGCTTGCCTCAAGGGTGAGGTTCAGCGAATCCATGAATCCTTGTCCGGATTTATACCTGCATTGGGCCTGATGTCGGCACCTTGTTCACAAAACATCCCACCGCCTTCACTCCTAAGCGTCTTACTATTGCTTCAATATTCTATCGTATAATATTGGTTTTTGCAGTGAAAGTGAGGACAGTGTAAACCTAACATTGACTTACCTCTCGGTCACATACGCCTCATTCCACAATGTCGCAAGATCTAAGCACTTTGATCTGTTCTGTCGTGGTTACCGCGCTAACCAGGCGATCAACACATTGAGAGATATACAAGACTCTTCGGTCCAAGAACAGGATATACACTGAGTTTCGTTAGAGAATCAAATGAAAAGATTATGGTTTGCTTGAGCCTCAAGTCGTATAACGTTGGTAAGCATGAACCAATGGACAAAGCAAGAAGGTAAGGGGATTCAATTGGTAATAGTAAGCGTCCACTGCGTTGCAGTACAGTCTCCTTAAAAGACAAATAGATCATGACCAGATGAAAATTCTCAGAAGTTCTCTGCAGACTCGTGTGCTTCAGGCAAAGTGAATGGCTGACTGCAGTCATATGGTCCTCAGTGCTGGACCTAATGGTCCAGTATCTGCAGCTATGGCGCCTTAATCGTATACCTCGAAGCGATCTCTTAAGGAGAGGGGTAACCAACGCGAATCGTTCTGAAGACCAGGATACATGATCCACAGCTTGAGGATCAATCGGGTTTTGTTGTCCCCTAAAACTCCTTATGCGCCCATGAATGACAACAGCAGTGGTGTCATCTGCCAGTCACTAGATCATTCTCCCAGGACTCAGAGACGGACTTTGTTGTTGATTGGAACACCTGTACGTTTTTCGAGAGTGAGAAAGGCCGTGGTGGACGTTTACATGTCAAGACAGCACTCGCAACACTTTAGGACCATCAGCGATATCGACAACAGCATGATCCATTAGAACTTACGTCTGCACAACACTCGCAGCCCTCCTCGGCTACAAAGCAGCAGCATAGCGCTGCAAGACTAGGAAGTGTCAGTATAGTGCCAGGACTGAGAAAATCCCGTGTTTACCATGCGCCAAGGCAACCTCTATCTTTCTTCTGTTTTACGATGACTGGCTGCTGCTGAGGCTGCTGATACATCATCTGACCTTGAGGAGGACCATAGTATTGACCTTGTGGAGGACCATACTGTCCTGGTGGTGGTCCGTAGCTGCGAAACAATCAGCGTTCGCTCGCTTCAAAGTCGCAAAGTGGAGCTAACCTCTGTTGAGGATATTGAGGACCACTCTGTTGATAGTAACCTTGAGCCGACATTGTGTATTAATTAAATGTTTGATGTAAGGATATAGTAGATGCGACGCGAAGGTATTTGGTGTAGGACGTACAGAGTGGTTGGGGTGAGATGGAAATGATGACAGGGAAGGAGCGCGAAGAAGTCTTAAGCTGCCGAGACCTGAGCTTAATCGAAATAAGCCTGTGGCCTCGTCACCTAGGGCTGAATTTAGACAAGGGTTTGTTCTCGACTCCAGCACGTGCCGCCACTGCAGCGACACTGTGCGGAGTAAAGGTTCTTCACTGCATCTGTGTGGACGAATCTGCTTTGTCTTCGTATTTGATGTAGCGGCAATAGCGCAACGAATCGTGTTGAGCAAATCAGAAAGGTCTTTGCCATGGTCTTTTCAGCTTCGTTGTTTCGACAGCAGTACAAATATTGAGAAGTGACCATTGCTCGCCCTGCTCTCCAGCATTAGAGTTGCCAAAGAGTCACATGGTCATGCATCTCACAAAATCGTTGTATTGAATTTGAGGCTGGGAGAACAACCTCAGCCACAGGCTATTCGAAGGTTTCGTTAGTCTATATCTCCGCCTCGGCCGCGCGTTCCTGCGCAAAATCATTTTCCCGTTTCGTCCACAACGATCCCGTGTCGCTCAACAATCTTGTCCCTTTGCACCAGCGTTGGTGACAACCATTCGCAATACGAATACACTGCTACATCTCAGCCCATGCGGTGGCACGTGGAGATTCAACTATACCACGAGCTCATATCAAATACCGAGAATCTGTGCCTGCAGCCGCTTTAATCCACCATAGTGCTAATCCCCTACTTAAACACCTTCTCAAAGCACGATCGAACCAGCCGTTATGGCGCATCACTCGCTGTGTCCATTGGTGTCCGGACTCAACTCGTCAAGAGGCCGCTAGATGCCACAAGCATGCATCGTCCTTCTCTGCCAACGCCTGCCAGTTTGTGTGTCGTGCTCACGCCTTCTCGCATCATACCTCAATTGTTGGTTATCAGTATCGTCATAAGAGAATCTCCGCCACCGTCCCTGTACTGGACTATACGGTGAGGACTCATGGCTGTCCGAAAGAGGCTCTTTTGTGGTATGGTCAAGTATCAACTCGTTTGGATAGCCGCGTGTCAAGATGTGATCAGCTGCCTCGAAGACGATAATTCCTGGACCAAGAGGAGGTGACTCTGTTATTGCATTATGTCCTAGATAAGCGTAGAACGCCGGATCTTGCATGGCCTTCTTGTCGATGTTTGGAAGGTGATCTTCCAATTGTCTGTTCAGAGCCTGACTTTTCCAGGTTCGCCATGAATATATAAGACCTTTCACAATAACCAGAACGAAGATCAGAATCACCCAGAAGTAGGCTGAGCTACCAAAACGATGTATGTGCCCCGTGATCGTGCTACCACTCGATACCCTCATCATGACTTCACCTCTTCTGAGAATACCCATGGTGCTTTGATCTGCGTCCAAGAATTCTGTTAGTAAATTGGGTTGATAGAGCAGTCTAGCTCAACATGACTCCCTTTAGATTCTATATATCAGCAAGGATAATTGTTTTCTGCTATCGTGCCTACCTGTTCGTGTGTCAACCCATCGCATGACCGAATGAGGTATTATTGATGTGTGCTATACGAAGAAAACATGAAATTGACATAGTCATGAACATCAAGTACGAGAAAGGAGCAAGGTTCACCAGCCAGCCCACAGATATGAAACGTTCGTTTCCGGACTTTGACAAACCCATCGCTGGTATGGTTGGTGAAAATGGCTTAATTGCACGTCGGCTAGAAGTAATGGAAGGAGGGTTTACAGCTGGCATGAGGTACGCCATTGATTTTGCAGTGGTATCAGCCTGCTCGTGGCCGAAGAAGGTTCTGCATGATCACTTTTCCAAGCAGGAACCTGGTGGAATTCGTATTCTACTCGAGGAGTGTAGGCAGGGTCAAAACGAAACTATTGTAGTCAAAGAACACCTAAATCCCGATGTCAGCTTGCTTTGAACGTCGCCTCCGACTGTTCACGAAGTATTATTGATAGTAGATCGACATCAAAGAGCTTGTCCCGTGCTTTTAGGTCAAATGTGTTTGATTTGAATAGGTTTGAGGGTAGAGGAGGAAGTTTGTTAGGTGCCTTTCAGCTGGGATGGTTAACGCCAAAGGAAGTGGCTCCACATTAGCGGCCATACTTTCTTCTTCAGATTCGTATTTCTGCGTCTAGTTCTGTCCGTTCAGCTGCCACAATTCCGGGACGGATGTGTGCACGCTTGTGCGGACTCCATATTCTCAAGAGCAGGCAAGAATGAGCCAGCCACAAATGTATGTCGTTGTCGGTTTTTGCCCATCAGGTAAGGGCTACTATCGCTCTATACGCGTTTAACGGCGTCTCCGGTTGTGACTACACATATCCTGAACTTTAATTTGCTACAAAGTCCCATATACCTCTATTTTTCAACCTATCACGCCAGCCCAGAGCAACACTCCAGCCCCTGCGTGTAATCCATTCATTGCAGTGTCATAACGACCATCAGGCGAGATGTCCTCTTTCAGTCATGAATCGTAATGTGTTTCCTCATAAAATGTACAAAAAGAATAGCTGAAAATCTTCAGTCTTGACATCAAACACGGCCATGGCGGACGACTTCAGCGTAGATGTCCTCGGGCAAGTCGCGCACAATGAGCAAGGTCCCCTTGATGATCTCCTCTGCATTGAGGTTGGGGAAACTTCTCAACAGTTTTCCAGGGCTCGGACTTTCCAAGAGCTTGTCCTTCATCATCATGATCTGAGCTACAATGCAGAGAACATTTAGGTGAGTGCCGAATGCGAACAGAAAGTCCCATAGTTTGAGGACCTCAGGCAGAGGTGGTGTGCATGCGCATAGTGTCAAGACCGGTGCGAAAGCATAGATCTTGGCTGGAAGTGAGTTCGATAATAGGAACTGTGACAGTTTAGGAGAGATGGTAGCCAGAATCTTGTCAATGAGTTCCAGCCCAGCATGCACGCCAGACATGGTCGATGTTACATAAGTCGGAATATGCTCACTTAACAGGCAGGTAAGTAGAGCATAAGCTTGCGCTTCAGATCTGGCTGCGTACAGAAATGGTGCAGAAAGCACGTTCATGCCTTGGATGTAAGTGGACTGAATGACAGGCGATTCGGATGGGATAGCTTTCTGCGAGTCAAGTATGCGCCATGCCGTTGCGTTGAGCACCCTGGTCAAGCTTGCATCACTGACCCGTCTCTTGAAGAGTGCATCTGTTGCTAATGTACGAAACACGTCGTTGGCAATCTTTTCGTGGGCTGGCGATCGGCCTCGATGGATTTGGGTCAGATAGTTGTCGGTCGGCAGAGGTCCAAGATTGAGAAGCGTCAACCATAGATATATTCGGTAGTCTGACATTCCTTCTTTGGTTGCTTGTACGCCAGACATCAGGATGGAGTGCCGCAACAGACCCAGTGACGCTGCAGGCTTTGTTCCTGGTGCAGGTCCATCCCTCAAGGTCACTTCCAAACTCGATTTTCGTGCATGTCCATTGCTGGGTTGTAAGATGGTCTGGAGAGGTTTTCTTTGCAGTCGAGTACGTTCGAAAGGGACTGGCGCATCGCTACTAGCTCGCGTTCGTGTAGGCAATGAATCCGTCGTCTTCGCTTGAGGCAGCAGTTGATCACGAGCGGGTCGAACACTCGAAGTGTTCTTCAAGCTGGTCTGGTACGAATTTCGAGCAGCGCTGGACAATTGCTGATGCGACCGCAATCGTCGTATGTTCTTGTCTGGTGAGGCATTCATGTTGTCGGTTACGAAATCACACTAAATACCACTGGCTGCTTTGCGACAAGGCGTCGGCAGCAAGACGAACGCACAGTTCTTCGTAGCCTCGCACATGCGATGATACCCAGCCTCTTTCGGGATTACATGCCCACCTTGACGCGCCTGAGACGCGTCGGACAGGGAACTACCCGTGTAAACCTTGTTAGGCCAGTGAGACCGCTGACCTCTGTCGGTTTATTAGAACAATGCTGAACGTACTATCGTCCTCTTCAAGAAGCCAGACGATCTCACGCACTGTGTGAGCTTTCACGGCATTGTATGATGCATTGATTGAGTGCATTTGAGGTCTCTTCGCATTGCTAGCCACTGAGGCGCTGAAAGCAATGCCCACACTCCGAACTCGCCAGTCCCGCATCAAGCTCTAAATTAATTGCTGCCATTCGTCACAATATCCACACCAGGATTCAACCAGATATGCATCGAATTTGTCGTTAATGGTCGAATATCGACAAAGATGTCATGCTAACAGCTGTCAAAACGACTGACCACCGCCTTTTGCTCTCAAAGGAAGTCAAACACGATTCACTAGTTCACCACTGCACAATGAATGTGACCTGCAGGACTTGCTGGCAGTATTATTCGAACAGCGTCCATGGCCGCCTTGTCAGAAACTTCACCACTTTTGCAGCAAACGTCCACAGTCAAATCTTACGATCATGACTCGCATGAGCCTGGCACACCAGGTGCGGAGGTTACCTTAGTAGGGGCCCCGAAAACATCATGGAGGAGGGAGACGACGCTGCTCGCTCGATATTCTGCTCCGCTCGTCGTCACCTATGTCCTACAGTACGTCTCTACGGGACAGCCCAGCGTTGGTCTTTTATGTTGAAGTGCTATTGCAGATACTCGTACACGTTCGTCACAGTGCTGGTTGCCGGTAGGTTGGGGACAAGTCAATTGGCAGCAGCTTCACTGGCTACGATGACTTCCAACATCACGGGTCTTGCCATCTACGAGGGGCTTGCAACAAGTCTGGACACTTTGACCTCGCAGGCTTTTGGTGCAGGTAAGAAACAACTGGTTGGGCTACATGTTCAGCGCATGATAGCATTGTCCTTGCTTATGACCATCCCCATCGGTGCTATATGGATCTTTTCGCCCTGGATCTTGGCCCCGATCATTCCACAGAAAGACGTGGCTTATCTGGCCGGCGACTTTCTGCGCTTTTTCCTCATCGGTGCACCAGGTTACGGTGTTTTTGAAGCAATCAAGAGGTTTACACAGGCACAAGGTGACTTTGTTGCCCCTTTGATTACTGCCTTGATTTGCGCGCCTCTAAATCTTTTCTGGAACTGGTTACTAGTGTTTGTAAGTATTGCTCGATGTGTATCAACTCTCACTGGGACTGACTATACAAGCGACTAGAGCTTGGTTTCAGGGGTGCAGGTATTGCCTACTCGATCACACTACTGTCTCAGCCTGTTGTCTTCCTCGCGTACATCTATTTCTTCGCAGCAGATGCCCTGCAATGCTGGCCTGGGCTTGACGTGAAACGAGCAACCGAAAATTGGGGACCAATGATTAGGCTGGCAATTCCAGGTGTGCTCATGGTTTTGTCTGAGTGGATGTACGTGCCTGCACACCATTCATATCGTCACTAATGTGTACAGTGCTTTCGATATCCTTACCTTGAGCACAAGCTATCTGGGCGAAGACTTCCTAGCCGCTCAGTCGGTCCTGATGACCGTTGCAGTAATGATGTACCATATTCCCTTTCCAATCTCTATCGCAGGCTCGACGAGGTTCGGCAATCTCATCGGGCTTAGTGACTTGGACTCAGCTCGGATTGCTTTCAATACGTACTACACCATATTTCTGGGCATTGGCGTCTTCGACATTGTTCTATTGACCTCACTAAGGCATGTCATCGCACGTGTCTTCACAGACGAAGAGTCCGTGCGTTTGATCATCATCGAAGTTTTACCCATAGTGGCTGCAGCTCAATTGTTCGATGCTATGTGCGCATTGTCGAATGGTCTGACACGAGGCCTGGGACGCCAAAGGATTGCGGGTTGGACCAACTTGGGTGTTTACTATCTCTTTGGTGTCCCACTATCCCTGTTGCTGACTTTCGGGCCACCGAGGATGGACTTGGTCGGCCTATGGATAGGTCCATTAATTGGACTTGGAATGACATCGAGCATTCTGTGCGTCTACATGAAGTATGCTGACTGGGACAAAGCCGTCGAGGAGGCAAGAGGGCGGGAAGAATAGTGTTCTTTTATAGTAGGATATGTAGGATGTGCAGGCAGTGTATCAAGTGGAACCAAGTAGTCAAATCGGTATACACCGGAATATGGTTTGATAGGTTGATCAAGCTTGCACTTAGAATGGCTTCTTGATTGTGACCAATAGACAAAAGTGTCAGCAGTTCTCTTCAAATATTTTTGTGCATTGCAGATCTCATTCAATTACACGTCGCGGACTCGACGGCGTTTCAAACATTGCTACTCAAGTCTGGAGTCCGGCCTGTTTCAAGTACACAAACTAATCTGATATCACAAACAAAGATCAAGATCCACTCTGTACGGTCATGCAGGCAAGAGCCACAGGCATGATTGCACCTGGAGCAAACTAGATATATTCATTCATCCTTACTCACGACAAGACCTGTTCCGCTATCTGCACGATCAATCAAGATGCAATACGAACAATTGCCGTCGTAACCGTAGATATCCTTGACTGATAACAAGGACATTCTGGAAGTGTAGCCAAGTGCTAGTAGCGCTGAACAATTTAGCTTTGGCACGGAATTCCGTCCGCATTTGAATATCGAGACTGACGAGCCGCAGGTAACCGATATCCAACTACGTATCGCTTCTGATGTGTTTGTGAAGAAGCAGGCAGTAATGAAACAAATGAGGCACTTTCGTGGGGCACTTCTTGTAGATACAAACGGAATGTACATGTTTGCAGGTCTTACCATCTTGCCCCGTGCACACACTTTTCAGCATCATTCTTCCCCATCTCTCTCTACCACCTTCCTTCGTCTCACGTCCTCTTTGCGCTTCCAACATGAGTGAGCAGGTTCACCTAGCAGAGTACCTCTTCGTCAGACTCAAGCAGCTTGGGGTCGATTCCATCCATGGCGTTCCTGGCGACTACAACTTACAGGCCTTAGATTACATCGAGCCCGCAGGTATCAATTGGGTCGGCAACGCCAGCGAGCTTACTGCAGGATATGCAGCAGATGGCTATGGACGCATCAAAGGCGTATCTGCGTTGATTACAGCATTTGGTGTGGGCGAGTTATCAGCGATCAATGCCATCGGCGGCGCATATGCAGAAATGTCACCTGTCGTTCATGTTGTTGGGACACCACCAACGGCAGCACAGAATGCAGGAGTAGTTCTACACCACTCTCTAGGAGATGGAAATTTCCGGATTTTCGCAGACATGTATGCTAAGGTTACAGTGGCTCAAGCAAACTTGACGGACGCCTCAACAGCAACTTCCATGATCGACCGAACGCTACGAGAATGTGTTCTACAAAGCAGACCTGTTTACATTGAGCTGCCGACGAACATGGTGTCTACTAAAGTCTCTGCAAGGCCTCTTCAACGTCCTCTCGATCTGTCGATACCTCACAACGACGAAGGCTTCGAAGACGCTGAAGTCGAGCTAATACTAGCTAAAATCTACGCCTCTAAACAACCCTTCATCATCGTCGATGGTTTTACTGCAGCACTCGATATCACGAAAGAAGCAGATGAATTGGTTAGAATAACAGGCTTTCCAACTTCGACAACGAGTTTTGGCAAAGGCATCGTCAATGAGACATATTCGAATTTCCATGGCATTTATGCTGGTGAAGCAGGAAAGCAGGTATATCGACCCTGGGTAGAGTCTTGCGACCTGATCCTCCGAATTGGCCCTCTAGCCTCAGACGTAAACACGTACGGCTTTACAACTCTACCGAATCCCAAGAAGACGATTTCATTCCATCGTAACACCGTGGAGATTGGCGATTCCAACAGCTTTAACAACGTTCACGTAAAGCCACTCCTCCGTAAGATCCTCAACCGACTAGACAAGTCCAATCTACCTCAATATGATCCATACCCCGACCTAGGCGACCCAGCAGAACAGCTTAGACTCCTTCCACCCACCAAACCTGATGGAATAATTGACCAAGAGACCTTCTGGCAACGCATCTCGACCTTCTTCCGCTGCGGCGACATCATTCTCACAGAAACAGGTACCCCCTCCATAGGCGGCCGTGACTTCGTCCTCCCTCCCCAAACCACCCTCATCAATTCCGGCATATGGCTCTCAATCGGCTACATGGCAGGCGCAGCTCAAGGCGCAGCCCTCGCACATCGCGACATCGTGCACTCAATCAGCAAACTCTCCTCCACCACCATCGACGCCAACAGCAGCGCCGTCATAGCTGCCAACCCACCAACAAGCCGATCTTCCCAACAAACCTTCAGTAAGCGAACCATCCTCTTCATCGGCGACGGGTCCCTCCAAATGACCGTCCAAGCAATCAGCGACATCATCCGCAACAAACTCGCCCTCACCATCTTCGTCATCAACAACGACGGCTACACGATCGAGCGATGGATCCACGGCATGAAAGCAAAGTACAACGACATCCAGCCCTGGCGATATCTCCTCGCTCCAGCCTTCTTCGGCGCAGACATGGATTCTGCCGATTATCCTATCGTTACACATCGAGCAGAAGTATGGGGACAACTATGGGATTTGCTAGAGAAGAAAGAGGTCCAGGAATGTAAAGGTTTGACGATTATCGAGGTCATGATGCAGCGTGAAGATGCGCCTGATGCTCTGAAGAAATTGGTTGCGAATGCGGCTCGGCGAAATAGTGGGATTAAGCAGGAGTTGGCGAATGGTCATGGTACGAGTGAGAAGGCCATCTCGGCGGCTGGTTAGGGACTGCCGCTTTGATGGTCTTGATGCTCGATCCGGAAATTCTTATAGACTGTATAATTTTTCATGAATAATGGTTGTCGGCGTTTCGGGGTTAAGCAAGCTGGCAGAGTCGAGTTGAATTTATCACGAAACGAATAAAATTGCAACGATTTTGCGCGAAAATGCGAACTACCATTTTCGACCCTACGTTATCAGAACGATAGAACTCAATTTTCGCCGTGCATGAGACTTACTGTTGTATTTCGTACAAACAGCCGTAGAGTAATAGTGTCATCATATTCGATACAATCTATATGTAGCTTCTCACACGGGATTTGAAAGTACATTGTCTAAAGTCTAATCACGAAACCATCAGCACCAACCTCCTTTGCACCATCCCAAGCCTCAAACTCCTCCTTCTGCCTCAGCACTTGCCACCTTGTGGTCTCCTTCACACTCCTCCACTTATCCTCTTTGCGCAAGGTATTCTTCAACTTAACTGGTCTCATGTGCATGCTCTTTGATATTGCTAGCAAAGAATCTAGTGTATCACTGCGTTCAGCGTGCGTCTGAAGTTTGGCGTTGGTCTTCGTCTTCGATGGTTTGAGGTGGCGAGGGTCCAGCCATGCTTGGTTGGCAGCTGTGAATTTAACCTCCGACACTGGAATACTAAGCTCGCGATTCTCCCATTTGAGATGACGGATGCTGGCTTGAAGTGTGGCTATTTCGGCTAGAAGAGTCTGATTGTGGATGGACAGATAGTTGCTGGTGGCAGGGTCGAGCGATCGAGCACTAGGTGGCGCGGATGTACCTTTAGCAACGTTCTCTGCAGGCTGTGCTTGCAACTTCGCAAGTTCTTCCTTGTCTTTCTGGGTTTGTTCTTGTAACGCTATGAGTTCACTTCTCGAGTTCGAGAGCTCAGCTTCGAGTTCAGCCAACTCTGTCTTGAGCTTCTCGGATTCTTCCTTGAGTGCTTTGTCATGTACCTCTCTTGCCTTGTTTTCTCGGACACGCTTCTCTGCCAGCTCTGCTCGGATAGCCGTCTCCTCGATAGTCCGTTCCCTGTCCGCTAGGATAGCGGACAGTTCCTGATTCTTACGATGTGATTGAGTAAGCTCTTCATGCACATCGGTGGAGATGAGTCGTTGGGCCTTAATTTCTTTAGCACGAAGTACCCATGGTGCTGGTCCTGGCTCAAATGAAAGTGCCTTCGCAACGTCGTTTGTCCTGTTCAATAAATGTTCAGTTTGCTCATGCAAAGTCTTCAAGTCATCTAGTATTGTGGAGAGCATATCATTGTCATCGTGGGTGAAGGTGTTTGATAGGGCAGTATAGGATAAGTCGTCTTCGTCCTCGACCTGATTAAGGTATGCAAGGACAACTTGAGACAACTGTCGTAGGTTGTTGTTGATTCCTGATGCTTCATGCTCAATATCAGCAAAGAGCGGCCAAGCAGTCTCATCCAGACAAATATGCTTCAGCCTCATCTTTTCGAGCTCGCCGACAAGTCTGTTAGCAACGGTCCTTATCGTCCTTGCCAATCTGCTGATCCGATCAAACTTCCGATCAAGGTCAATAGATTCTGGATCTTCGTCATTGGGATCGCCAAGTCTCAATCTGATAATTTTTGCTAGCCAGTCAGATATCGAGGCTGCCACCTCGACGTAGCTGGAAACCATTCGTGACTCAGCAAGTAAATGCATAGCCTCCGTTTCTGGACTTGAAACAAGCAGCTTGTCCGCTAGATCACTCAGGATACTCTCCATACGTTTTAGGTTATCTGGACCATCTGCACCCAGCTCATCGTTCTTCAGCGATTCGAGCCAATTGGTGACAGCTCGTTCCACCGGCTCAACCTCTTGTCCTGCGTTGCTAAAAGCTGCAAATTCGTCAGACGAGCATACCGACATGAACCTTTCGAAACGATCAGCTGTCATATGGATAGACTGCATGGATTCGACAATTCTATGACCCAGCAGAATCTCCTCGCCAGACATTACACTGGCCCTGTCACGCAATTTTTCCCCGAGCATATTTGCAACTATACCAGCTTTAGTTCTCAATTGTGAGAACGTAAGCATTGCTAAAATCGGATTTCTCAGAGTGTCAAAACTGTCTGGCAGGAATAGAGATAGAATATCGACGTGTGATTTTGATGATAATGCTTGGGCTTTAACTAGCTCGAGCTCAATAGCTTTTGTAGTAGATTTCGAGGCACTGTTTTGCAGACGCACATTCAACTCCATTATGGCCTTAGACCTCGAATTCATCTCCTGAGCCTGAGCAGCTGAAATCTCTCGTGTTCGTCGCGCGTCGTCAATATCGCTTTGCAAGCCTTGCGTGATGGTCCGAAACTTGCTCAGCGTAAATTCCAGATCTTCGATAGCCTGATCTCTGTCATTGACTTGACGAGTTCGCTCGTTGACCTCGGCCTCTTGTTCGTCAATCTTAGAGAGCAGTCCCTTTTCTGTGTCTAGGTAGAACTTCTCCAGATCCTCGTTCGTTTGAGCCAGCTCCTCTAATTCAGAAAGGGTGACCCGTAAGTCTTCTATCTGTGCTAGATGTCGATCTCTTTCCTGCATCATGGTTGAAATGACTTCTTCCTGGTTTTCTGCTGCTTCAAGTTGTTCTCTTAGGTGTTCGTTGGTGTCCTGTACACGTTGTAGCTGTTCAGCCGTCTCGACGTACTTGGCCGCATCTTCCTCAGTTTCATTCAACGTCTCCTGTAGGTGATGAATCTCTTCCTTGTAATCTGCTTCTATCTCATTCTTGTGATCGCGCAGCATGAGCAAAGCAGCTTTCAATCGATCGCGCTCACGCTCAAGATGAAGCCATCCAGATCCAGCCTTTTCTTCCTCGGTCATGGTGGAAGCCAGCTCCTTATTCTCTTCTCTCAAGATCTCTGCCTCAAGCTCCGACTCCTCTAGTTTCGCCCTTAAGGACTTCAACTCCTCTTCTAGGGCATCTGCCTTCTCCTCCGCCGTCTCTTTGTCTAAAGTGGCCATTTCGAGCATACTTTCCAACTCAGCAGATCCTTCGGGCTCTGCTTCTTTCGCTCGCTCAAGCTCCTGAGCTCGAAGCAGTGCAGCCTGTTTGTCCTGGTTCACCTCCTTGACCTTCGTGGATAGTCCTTGAATTATGGTCTTCATGCGGTCATTCTCGCTCTTCAGAGTCTCAACCTGCTTGATTGTATCACGATCTTCCATTCTCTTCTTCTCCATGGCTCGTAACTTCACTTTAAGCTGTTCAATTTCTCGAGAAGCCTGCAGAGCCACCATGCTAGATTGTCCGGTAGAGGTTCGGGTCGATGCAGATGGCACTGCTGGCTCGTTCCTGGGAGGCGGCGCCATAGGTGTTGCTTCAGGAACATGGCTTCCATTGTCTTCCTCGTGTTGCTGGTCGCCTTCGCTCTCATGCCCATCTGTGTTATCCTCCTCTCCAGTCCCAGATTCTTCTTGTGGTATATCATTCAGGATCTGCTTCTCAGGTGACAAGACTCGTGGTGTACCTGGAACACTCGATCGACCGGCTCTCGACGGAATGGACTCTCGGAGGATAACTTGAGATGATGGTCGTGAAGCAGTCAATTTTTGCACAGGTGCAACATTAGATATAGATTGCCGGATGGACGAGGGTCTCGAAGCTGGCACATTGCTGGTCCTTCTTGAAGCGACAGTTGCTGGGGCTGTCCTCGAGACAGACGGGCTAGGGGCTATAGTAGATACACGCTTCGCTGTGGGCTTTGTCGCTGCGGTTGGCACTACCACGTCTTTCTTCACAAAGACGCCATGATTGGGCGAACATTGGAAGTAGCGGCGACCTTTTGCACTGCCATCGTTCTTGCCTGTGGCCTCTGGTAGTTCGATACCGCAGTATGTGCCCGCGGGACCACCTTCGATCGGACCGATATATCGTAGGATGCCATGGTAAGGATCTTTACCAGTGGATTTTACATGTTGGCCAATCTTCAGGGCTGGAGTTGTCATATTCGTTTCCGTAGCGCGAACGGGAAGAAGTTTATCATTGTGAATGATCAACGAGGTTGGTGTGGGGATTACTGTCGAGATTTGTTAAAGACCTGGGAAGGTACGAAACAATGATCACGCGCCGTTCCACTTTGAGGGCCGCAACTGACGCGTTGGACCTCTCTCCTCTACGTGTTTCACGTGACCATCCTCTGAATCGAGTAGCTACTGAAGTATCATGCATATATAGTAGATCGTTTGGCAACAAGGATACGACGCTTTGCATATTTTGATATACCTTGTTAGCCATACGCTTTTTTATTGGTCAAATTTTCGTCAACACACTTCCGCCGCACGAACCCAGCTCATTCTTAACACATCGAGTTCAACATCGGCCTTCTATAGCCTAACCGTTATTCAATCGTTCCTTCGTGCCGTGCAAAGTGGTATCTCAAAATAAAAAGCAAACAATCCAGGTTCAACAATGGCAAAGCACGCCAACAAGAACTCCCCTTCAACCAAATCAAAATCTGCATGTTTCCAGCAAAAGGGTATCTTGCTTCGTTTCAAACATATAATCGTTTCATCCATAGCACTACTCATGCTTTTCGACTGTGGGTATCACTTTGGTATCGTTGACATTCCGAGAAAATCGCAAAACTTATTGGGTATATCATCGTAAAGGCAAATGTAAATTTGGTGCCGATCCAACCACCTCATTGTGGTGAACTTTTTTGTTGTTAGTGTTGTTGTAAGGAAACAAGTTGTTCTGTTGAACATGCGATGCCGGGACTTGCATGGGCGCGGGGAGGTTCGAGAACGAATGAGAGGTAGGTGGACGTCCTGAATCAAAACTGGCTCTCGGTTCGTGACGTGGCGTCTTGTCTCCTGGTGTGCTCGTGTTTGTCCCAAATGGAAATTTGTTCTCAGAGTATCTGGCAGGCCAGCCGCCATTCTTTGAAGAAATTGATGCCGCGTCCTCTTCAGGAAGGTTGACTCCAGAGTCGTTCCAGAAATTCCTATACCCGCTTTCACGACTCTCTAAAGAGATAAGAGAAGCCTTGCTCGCATTAGAAGAAGGGTATCTGTAGAAGTTACCGGGTGTGTTGTTAGTGTTCTTTCGGCTCATGAAAGATGAGAATGAGCCGATGCTTCCAGGCTTCCGTAGTTTGTCGAAAATTGATGACCTCTCTGATACAGGTGTTACATCCCCATCGTGGAAGAGCGATCGTGTCGGGGAATCATTAAGGTGTAGCGAGGGTGCGTTTTGCAGTAACTTTGATTCGAAGAACGGTAGCGAATCCTCGAAGGAGTCGGACTTGGGTCTGGCAATAGCACCCTTAACAGTAGAAGCCTCGAGACCATGAGGAACGAGTTGTGATATGAGAAAGTCGATGGCATCTTTGAGTCCTCCGGCATTGTTTCTGGTGTAAGTCAATACCAGTCGTCCTTCTGTTGCTGTTACAATGCGCTCAACCGAAGCAGTTGCTGACTTGGGCAGGCTTCCAAAAACTGGGTTAAGGTGGACGTCGACCTCGTATTGACTGCGCATCTTATGTCGTAAATCGTTGCTGAACTCGTTGGAGTCAAAAAATTGCTCGAGAGATCCTGATTTCTGAAATGCAATCTCGTGACTTTCCGGGACCATGCCAAGAAAGGCATCTACTGCTTGAGGCACTTGATATTCGGGTCCCGAGATCGTGACTATGTCGCTGGCTTGTTCTGTGCTTGGGAAATCGACTTTGCAGTTCCACTTCTTTTCCAGTCCTTCGATCTCAGACATGCGGGAAATGAGCTCTCGGTGATAGAGTCTGTTGATCACGACGGTTTCAGATACAAACTCGGCATCCTGTTTGGCTCATGTCAGCGGACAACTTGTGGTTGAGATACAGTATCACTTACGACTTTCTCAACCATATCCATGATCTCTTGTTTCACAGCGTCGAGGCTCTGCGCGTTACGTGCTGGTGTCCGGCATATCACGTTGTCGATTTTGACGTCCTCGTCGTCTTTGCCGACGCCACCGCGGTCCATAGCGTTAGAAAACTTCACAAAGACCGAGTATTTTTTCATGATGCGCTGAATGTGTTGGCCACCAATGCCAATGATGCGCTTGTGATACTGATCAGGCACGTGAAAGGATATCGAAGCCGGCATCTCTTGCTCGACGAGGTCGAGTCCGTTCTTGGTGGCTTCGTATTGATTGCCCACTACATCGATGTAGAAGTTGTACTCGTTGAAGCCGTCGAAAATGATCTGCACGTTGCCTGCAATTGTCAGATGGATTTCGAGCTCTCAGTAACACAACTTACTCTGACCCATGATCTTGTTTATTTTCCCGTTCTTTTTGCCACTCACAAACTCCTTGTGCTCGTTGGCCAGTTCAATTTTCACCCTGATCTGGTAAGGGTACCTCTTGACGAATGGGATTTGGTTGATCACCATCATAGCGTCCTTGACTGCGTCGTCAGAACCATTAATGGCAAAATTCATTTTGTCGAAGCTCAGGTCAGCTCCGGAATTCGTACAAATGTCGCTAAGCATAACGCGAATCTCACTTGCAGAAGGTGGCCGTAAGCTAGGTGTCTGAGCTGGGTCGGTCACCATAAGCCACCAGGATGCACTATAGAACTGGCCGGCAAGAGTCATAATCTCCTTGACAGTACGTTCGACGTGAAGGACGTCGGTGCCTTGCACACGTACGAGACCCCTTTGGCTTGCAAGTTGTGGAAACAATACTTGAGAAGCATTAGCCTCCATGATCTTCCGGACTTTGTCAAGACGATCAAGTAGTATGCTGTCAACTTTCGAAGCAGAGACCATCACATCTCTCGAGAACAGCTTGATACTCATGACCAGTTCGCGAAGCTTCTGTTTGGCGTGGTTGATGCGTTCTTGTGTTTCGCCCGTGACGAAGATCTCGTCAGGAGCTCTTCTCGTTGCGCCGGGCGGAACGTAACCGAAGACGCCTGGAAAAGGAGGGGGAAAATAGATGGCCGTCTTGGTTGCAGACTCAATCAGCTTGATATTCTTGCCTGTACGACCGGACACCAAGGTGTGCATGGTCAAGTCCAGCTTGATAACATCAATCTTGTGCTTGAGCTGATACGTGTTAGCTCTGGATCGAACAAAAGCACCATTTTATACGCACGATCTGATCAATCATCATCAGCGTCCTGGTCTTCGCATGCTCAACGCTTTCTGTGTCACCAAATATATTTACCCTGTATCGCTGATCCAAGCCACTATCGACCGCGTTCACGAAAGGCTGAGTGTTGGGCTGAGGGTTCGCTTCCGCACGAGATCTCAGAAGGAATATATCAGTGCCGGTATACTTGGCGCACAAATCAATGTGGCTAAGCACGCTGGACCTGATAGACGTTTCGGCAGGATCGAGAATGAGATTCGGATCGATGTCGACGACAGCAGATTTCTGAATACTCGTTAGCGATATGTGCTTGTGTTCCATTCTACAATGTGGTGAGAATTACCATCATAATCGGTGTTTCATTGAGCACTTTAGCCCGCATCTTGTGCACCACATCGTGGTCTCCAGATATGCATACGTTCGTAATCAGCCCTTGAGCTTTGGAGTGCATTGCCTGAGATGTCTTGGACTCGGAAGAAGTGACCAAGGCTTCGATTCGACCGCCACTGGAATCACCAATATACTGGCACAGATTGCGCAACCTCTCTTCATTTTGTACATGGACAGGAAGCTTGTATATAGGAGTGCCTTCAGCCGTGCCCACAGGAAACGTCCACCTTTGAACGGCACCTGGACTTGCATGAAGGACATCGTCAGGTTCAGGTCCTGGCAAGCTGGATGCGAAGGGTACATTGAAGGAGAGGTTGATGATGGAATAGTCGGAATGACCAGGCGGGACCACGCTCGACGAAGGGGGTGGGCGTCTCAATGGTTGCGGCTGTTGAGGTATCTCTTGATGAAATCTGGAGATGCCAAAAGCCGCTGGAGTCATCCGACTGAAGTTGTTGCTGATCTTGTGCATGTTGGATGGCTCCCCAGGTCATCGACGCCGTGGCAGGAAGTGAAGCAAAAGAATTAAAGCACAAGTCTAATGCATTGAGCGTGGCGGAAGCTTGCAGACAATGAGAATAGCTATTCAAGGTCGAGCAACGTGCAGCTTCGAAGATCTCATAATCCTGCGAGGTGCATGTGAGCGACATGCAATGGTTTCAAGGTTGTGTTCTTGGACATGCCTGGTGCGCAGTTCTGTGATGGCTTAGTAGCACGCCTATCACATTGCTCCAGGTGGACTCTTTTAAGCCATAGCCCGACACCTCAGCTCGAGGGCACGAATCAGCTCTTTGCAACAACAGTTGGCACATGAGCAACTACCCTCCTCTTGGTTAGAGCGAAGATCATAGTACACCCTTAGACCTCTTAAAAAGAAGGCTCAAGCTTGCAAATGCAGCCAGCCGCCTGGTCTACGGACGGATTTTATGAACCGTGGTCTAAATGCTTGATTCTTGTTTATTTGGTAACATCCGTCATTGCTTTTAGCCTCAAATACACTACGTATACTCCATACACATTCTGGATATGTCGTTAGAAGAAACGCGAAGCCGACACTGTTGATTTCGTTCAAAAGCTTACGTTGAAGAGTTCGTTAATTCGGGAATAAGCGTGGGCTTTTTCACAAGCTCGGCATGCGGGCATGATCCTAAGAGAATCTTATTTTTACCTGCCATATATTCCAGATCTACCAGACGACTTCGTCTCGCACATTCTGAGCATAGAATGGTTTTATCTCAGATGGTTCATCATGCTTTGCAGTTCTGAAATGTGCTTCTCATCCGCCTCCCGAGTCCAGCAAACCCTACCTGCACCACCTTCCAACCTGCAAGCTCGATCGCAAATGCCAGCTTTTGCTGTAATGACCAAGGATGCATAAAACCAAAGAGTATGCCTGCAATGAAAGTATCACCAGCACCAACTGTGTCGACAACACACTGGTTCGTTGTAACAAATGCTGTACTGCTAGCAGTATCCACTGAATCATAGACAATCTTACCTTGCTGGCATGTATATCTTAACGCTGCGGCACCTTTGTCACCCCAAGTACAAATAAGTGTACGTTCATACTCGTCGTCGTATTTTTCCGGTCTCGTGGAGTCGGCGTCTGCAATTACTTTGACCTGAGATTCGAGACAAGCCATAGCGGATGGATGTCCTTCGGCTTCGGCCCAGCCCCTCGAGTAAAACACTACATCTGCCTCGTAGACCAGATCTTGCAGACCCTCCCTGCGGGGTTTCTCAATTTCCACCGATACTCTGAGCTTGGGCTTTGGGTTGGCGTGGGTGTACCGCTGGCGCAGACCCTGTATGCACGTCAATGTGGTCTGTGGAATTCGTCCTTCGAAATGAAACCATATTTGATCCTGATCGTCTTCCATTGCAGATTGCACAAGCGTTGCCGCAATGGCATCGAATTCTTCGGCTGTCATTTCGGGAAGCTCGTTGTGGTTCACGATCGTCCGTGTTCCAGCCGCTTCGGAGGAGATTATGTAGGAAGAGATAGGGTCGATATGAGTCTCACGATATATACAGTGGCGTAGATCAACACGTGTCGAGCCAGTAGAATTAGCTAAAGATTGCCGGATGAAAGGTATAGATGGCGACGATGGTGATGGCAAAACAGCTATGAGCACCGGTTCAGAGATTTTATTTGTCACCAGGTCGAATAATTGTGTTATGACCTCGAAGGAATTTGAGGTATTCCCGCCACGCCGTCGCGAACAAGATGTTGCTCGAAGTTTTGAGTCCTCTTCAGGAAAATAAGGCACTATAATTCAATAGCTGCGTCCATCAGCCAGCGAAATCCACTTACCAGTAAGGATCGTGTCGACAGCGCAAGCCCCTATTGCAACCAATTGTATTCTCTTCATACTGCCAGCCATTGCATTGCACTTAATCTTTTGTATACGACGGTCTCGACTATACGCCCTGGCGTTCAAGTCCTAGCACAGGCCGCAGCAAAGGTTCGACTTTCACACTTTTTCGTCTCAGCTGGCATGCATCTCTCAAGGAGACCATGAACGTGAATTGCTATTGTGAACCAAAGTAAAGAAGGAGACCAAGAGAGCACTCCTAGCTAATCTAGTGTTTGCAACATTAGAAGTGGAGTGGTCTCTGGATACAATAGCTCAGGCTGAGTGTCTGACGTGCACGATTCTGATGTACAGATCACTCTGCCTCCTTATTCAACTAGAGCATTAGATATCGTACTTCACGATGTCTCAAGCTTATATTACGAGGATGTCTTCGTGCGCAGCAGAAGGCAAAGGCGAGGACTCGTCGTGCCAAGCTCCTAAGAACCTCGGAAAGAACCACAGAGTATCATATGGAAGTTGTGGTTCGAATAGTATTCTGAAGGGTTGTATTGAACATTGATAAAAACAAATTGAACTATGCTACAGTATATGCAGGGCTTGATGGTAGCACATCACTCGAGCCACGAACCATACGTCATAAGCCCTCTATGGCGAGTGCCAGATTGACACATTGGGCAGTCGCGATAGACTCGGCTGTCCAACGTGCGTCTTCGAGTATGTTTGAATGACCACGTTTGCAGATGGTGCATTCCGTCTACGAAAATCAATGTTTGTGAAATCATGACCCGAGTGTAGCTATGTCTATGGCGGAAAGATATTTGGCACACTCTTCCACCCACGACCATGTCCTTCAGCGCATACCTCTACGTGTACCTTTTCGGGGGCGTAACCTTTTTACCAGTCGTTCTCAGCCTATCACTCTTGTATGTGTATCTTACGCTACCTAGCACGAGTAGTGGCCGTAGGCTCGCTGGGGACCGTGGCTCGAGTCTACTCAGGAATGGGGATGAGAAGGCTGTGTTGAGGTCTGGTACGGACGACCTTGCGGAAAAGTTCCTGCGCAAGCATGAGTCGGATGTTGCGGCGGGATATTTCGCAGTATGTCGCGAATATGTACCCGGGGGCGTCAATGGTAAGCCTCCAGAAAGGCTGTCTCCCGCAGGCGAAACTGTGGCGTCCGAATCACCAAGTGTCTACCAGACCATGTACCGAAGCATATTCGACAGGGTGAACAAACCATCTATAGAGCCGAACAAGGACGGAGCGGGAAAGTCT
The DNA here is from genome assembly GCF_036872675.1 of Lithohypha guttulata. Lineage (NCBI taxonomy): Eukaryota > Fungi > Ascomycota > Eurotiomycetes > Chaetothyriales > Trichomeriaceae > Lithohypha > Lithohypha guttulata. The sequence goes on from NW_027042750.1 coordinate 3,004,744, forward strand.
GTCAAGCGAACCAACAATGTCTTCTATGTCGTGTTGAGGTAGGCTGGTTGTTGTATGTCACGAAAAGAATATGGCTGATTGGAACAGGCACGGCCATCTCATGCTTTACGACGATATCCAGCAGCTCGAAGTTCGTCACGTAATATCCTTAGAGTACCACGACGTCGACATCTACGGCGGCAGTGATGAGGCAATTCCCGAGCCAGAGCTATGGATCAAGCGGAATGCGATACGGCTTAAGAGAAAGAAGGTGCACATCGGCGACAAATCATCCCTTCCTTTCTACCTGTTTAGCGAGAATCTTTCGGAGAAGGAAGACTTCTATTTCGCACTTTTAAACAACATGCAGAAGAATCTGGGCGAGAGTTCACCACTGCCGCAGGAGTTCGACACATCTCACATTATCGCTCTGGTACAAAGGCTGCACTCTTCCGAAGAGCAGCTGCAAACACGCTGGCTGAACGCCCTTCTCGGCAGACTCTTCCTATCAGTATACAAGACGCCGGAAGTTGAAGCGATTATTCGGCAGAGACTGACCAAGAAAATAGCTCGCGTTAAAAAGCCAGACTTCATCACCAAGCTCGCTTTACAAAAGATAGATACAGGGACCGGAGCACCGTTCTTCACCAACCTTCGGCTTAAAGACCTCACTGTCAACGGCGACTGTACGGTCGAAGCAGATGTTGAGTATTCGGGAAGCTTCCGGGTCGAGCTTGCTGCTACTGTCCGCATCGACCTAGGCAAGCGGTTGGGCGCGAGAGAGGTTGACATCGTCCTGGCTGCAACGTGCAAAAAGCTATCGGGTCATGTTCTGGGCCGGCTGAAGCCACCACCCAGTAATCGTTTGTGGGTGAGCTTCGACAAGGTGCCAAAGGTCGAATTAAAGCTTGAACCAATTGTCAGTTCCCGACAGATTACGTATGGTTTCATCCTTCGAGCTATCGAAAACAGGATTTTGGAGGTCATTGCTGAGACGATTGTACTGCCCTTCTGGGACGATATTCCCTTCACACAAACTACAGGCGAACGCTTCAGAGGCGGGATCTGGAAGAAAGATATTTCACCAGATGAAAGCACGGAGATAAAGGACGAGGTAGCTGAAGACGAAGCCGAGGCAGGGGCGGAGGCCAAAGAGCATTCGATTAACAAAGACGAACGCATAATGAGCATGCCGGTGCTCGCTGATAGTGCACAGGCAGCAAAGACAGCAGCGAAACAATCCCTGGCGTCCTTAAGGGATAGTCTGCCGGAGAGTCGTGATGTCAACAAGACACCAGACCGTATACCTCGACAAGCACCACCTCGAATCTTGCGCTCGTCTTCTTTCGCAAGTGCCGCAGACCCGAAATTGTCGCCAAGCCATGCCCCTGCCGAGTCTGCGCCGATTGACATGAAGGCAGCGTCAAAAAGAGATAGTATGCTGAAAGACCTGTCTGCCCGCTCTCTAGGCACCTCACCCGAGCTGACAGGGCAGTCACCACCGAAAGATGGACAGACATATGTCGACGATACACGCAACGGGGCTGACAGTACAACTCCCAACCTTCTCAGCGAGTTTGGGCAAAATCTTCGTCGCGACACTGCCGATACAGACTCGACACTAATTGGAAGCACAATTTCTACAACTGCTGATGAGGGTTCAGATGCTAAGCGTCTTTCCTTGCACGAAGATGCCAAAGCTCATGCTTCGCCTGGTACCACTAGATATGACCACCAAAAGACTATCGCGAGTATCAACGCTGCCAAGGAGGCTGCCCAGAAATGGAGCTGGGGTGTCCTCGCACGTAACCGGCAAAAGGAGGCTGAAACACGCTCAATACACGGTACGATTGATAGCGTAGATACTTCACAGCCGATGGGCAGGGGACAACCGTTGCCGCCACCTGGCATGCCTCTGCCTCGACCAACGAAGCCAAGCATCTTTTCATTGCCAAAGAAGAAGCCTACAGTTTCTGGCTCGTCACATGCGGACGAAAGCTCCACTAACACCACCAGTACGCCGAGCGACTCACCACCAAAACCGCCTGCATTGCCAGAGCGCCGAAGACGACAGAGTCAGCTCAATCTGCAGAACACGGATGGCCACGACGAGGATTTACTTGTGGTTGAGGCACCGCAGGAGTCTGCCCCAACAAGTCCTCTTCCTGCGGGAAGTGAGCATCATGATGATTTCTTTGGACACGGCGAAGACTCTCTAAAACAGCACGTCGATGACACAAAGCCACCAGCATATGCTCCTCCATTACCTGAACGACCGCAAACACGAGAGGGACAAGGGGCAAGTACTACCTAGACATGTCACAACATGGTCATCACCCCGAGGATACTGAAATGTGCAGCGAGGAAGCTCGAGGCGCAACAATATTGCCATTGGACCGAAGTTGGGGTATTGACTGTGGATTACATCATGAGCCTAGGAACCTCCAACCTAGATACTATAGGCTCCTGGAGAAACCAAGAAATTTAGTTCACCTGTCGCAATACAAGCATCGTGATTGATGTCAAGATGGACAGCAACGGGACAAACAAAGCTGACCAGGCCGGCAAAAGAAATGGCGCAGCCAGAAATTCTCGGGGAACGCCAAATATTGTTATTGTTGGAGGGTCGTTGAGTGGACTTTGCGCTGGTATAGCCCTCAAAAGCCATGGCTATAATACTACCCTTCTCGAGCGAACACCGGAGAATTTGTTGCATAATCAAGGGGCAGGCATTGTGGCAGGAGGCGACACCATTGAGTTCTTCAGGCGCTATGATCGGACAGGCAAGCCTGTTGCTGTACCCAGCCACAAACGGCTATATCTAAACAAGAAGGGAGATGTCATTCATGAAGAGCTTAACCGTCAGAACATGACAAGTTGGGATTTGGCATACTACTTGCTTCGAGCGAACTATGACCGTGTTGACAGTCCTTACTTATCTGATGCCAAGCTGCCAGAGGTACGACGCGGAGACGGTGAAGTCACTTACCGCTACGGTTGCACAGTGACAAGTATCAAAGATGAAGGCGATAAGGTTCGGGTGCACTTTCAGCGGCGACAGCCCGATGGAAAACAGATTGACGATGAGATGGTAGCAGATCTTGTTGTGGCTGCAGACGGACCAAGCTCAACCATACGAGGTATGTTCGAACCAGAAATCAAGCGCAAGTATGCAGGGTATTGTGTGATTCGAGGTACTGTCCCAGAGCTTGAAGCAACACAGATGGCTCGGGAAGTCTTCACAGAACGCTTCTGCTTTTATCACGCCCCAGGTATACAGAATCTGACATACACGATTGCTGGTGAAAATGGCAACACCAAGCCAGGTCATCGACTGCTGAACTTCGTTTGGTATGCCAACTTTCCGGAAGGTTCCGATAACCTTGAGAAGCTCATGACGGATAAAGAGGGACGAAGAAGACACATCACTATACCGCCAGGCATGATCGCGTGGGACGCATGGGAGATGGTCAAGCGCCTAGGTCGTGACAGGCTGCCACCACAGATGGCGGAAATGGCTGAGAAGACCAAAGCTCCATTTGTACAGTGTATCACAGATGTGATCACTCCGAAGAACCTGTACATGAACGACAAAGTCATACTGATTGGGGATGCGTTAGCAGGATTTAGACCACATACTGTCGCAAGCACTAGTCAGGGAGCTTTCAACGCCATGAGTTTGGTCGACTGGCTGGATGGGAAGATCGATCGAGAGCAGTTTGTGAAACAGACAATGCAATTTGCCAGGGAAATCCAAGCAATGGGAGTGAGAATTGGCAACCGAAGTCAGTTCGAAGAATTGCCAGTAGAGGAGTACATTGCAGACAGGAATTTTGCAAGCATTAAGAGGCAAGACAGAGTCTATCCAGAATGGACGCTCGAGGGTCTTGACAAGATATGAATAAACAGCATGATACCACCAATCCATCTCGCACCATCTATCGATCACGGACTTCGAAGACAGTAAAAAGAGGAGTGTTGTTTATACACATATACCTCTGCGTAGCACCAAGCCAATGAGCTCGCCAATAGTACATGTATCCGTAGCACCGATCACTGTATGAAAGAGCGTCTCGGCAGTGAGCCTCACAAACGCCCTTCATTCAATACCTACTAGTAGGTAGTGTACCCGATCTAGTTACGTAGTTGGTACAAATGTTTCTCCCTATTGGGGTGGCCAGCACTTGCGTCGCCAATGTGGCTTGGTGGATTGAGCGCGACGCAGCAACGTCAGACTGCGGACCTCTCAATGCGCGACCTACAGCCTACAGTATATTGCAGGCACCACCGTTTGAACCAATTGGCGAACTATATTCGCTCAAACAAATTTCCCGAACCCAGCCGCGTGTCACCGCTCAGACAATTCAGCTCTTCATTCCCTCGACTCTCTTCTACATACCTGCAAACTGGCGCGCCGAGGCGCAGGAGGAGTCTTAAACGGCTTTGGTAGGACCGTTGATACTCAGAACCACGATACAAATTCCACCAGCAATATGTCGTACGGAAATCACTATGGTTCCGGCACGAGGAATATCGATCTTACCAAGACTGAGGCTGATCTTGCTATCAATATTCGCAAGGCAACGAGTATAGGTGCGTCTGGATCGTACAATCTGAGTGGTAACATGCTAAACCATTTCAATAGAGGAGACTGCGCCTAAACGAAAGCACGTACGAGCATGCATAGTGTACACATGGGACCACAAGTCTTCCATGTCCTTTTGGGCAGGCATGAAGGTGCAGCCGGTTATGGCGGATGAGGTCCAGACATTCAAAGCTCTACAGGTCATTCACAAAGTGTTGCAGGAAGGTCACCCAGCCGTAGTGAAAGAGGCACAGCAAAATGTCAACTGGGTTGAAACACTTGCAAGAGGTGCTGGTGGAGGTGATGGTCTGCGAGGATATGGCCCATTGATCCGCGAATACGTCTTTTTCCTCCTTGCGAAGCTTGCCTTTCACCGTCAGCATGTCGAGTTTAATGGCCTCTTCGAGTATGAGGAATATATCAGCTTAAAATCTATCAACGATCCGAACGAAGGCTACGAGACCATTTCCGATCTCATGACCCTGCAAGATCAGATAGACACTTTCCAGAAGCTCATTTTCTCTCACTTTCGTAATGGAAACAACAACGAATGCAGAATCGCTGCTCTCGTACCCTTAGTACAAGAGAGCTATGGTATCTACAAATTCATCACGAGCATGCTCAGAGCTATGCACACCACTACCGGCGATGACGATGCCCTCGAGCCCCTGCGCACGCGTTATGACGGCCAGCATTACAGACTTGTCAAGTTCTACTACGAGTGCTCGAACCTGCGGTATCTAACGAGTCTTATTACGATTCCTAAGTTACCACAAGAACCACCGAGTCTGCTGTCCGACGAGGAGAAGCCGGCCCTGCCACGAAGACCAGTAAAAGAGATCGAGAAGCCACCTTCCCCTGTTGCAAAGAACGGTACGCCTGACCCAACCGATATGCAGGACTTTTGGTCGCGAGAAGCTCAGAGACAACAAGACGAATATGAGGCGGAACAGAGACGTCTCGCGCAGCAACTGGAAGAACAACAACGACAGCAGATGCTTGCTCAGCAGCAAGCTCAAAGAGATTTTGAGGATTCACAAAGACGAGCTCAAGAACAAGCTATGATGCAGCAAGAACAACTACGACAGCAGCAAATGAGTATGCAGACTCAAGGACGTATGGCCGAGCTTGAGCAGGAAAATCTACGAGCTAGAGCACAATACGAGCAAGACCAGCTTATGCTGCAACAGTATGACCAGCGGATGAAAGCGCTCGAGGAGCAATACAACCAATTACAAGGGAATTTTCACCTTCAGAACCAGTCCAAGGACGATCAGATCAATTCTCTCCAGGAGCAGGTCAATACGTGGCGATCTAAATACGAAGCTTTAGCTAAGCTCTACTCACAACTGCGACAAGAGCATCTCGATCTTCTCCAGACTACAAAATCACTGAAGCTGAAGGCTGCCTCCGCTCAGGAGGCAATAGATGCCCGGGAGCGCCTGCAGCGAGAGATGAAGACCAAGAACCTGGAATTAGCAGATATGATCAGGGAGCGCGATCGAGCTTTGCACGAAAAGGACAGAAGTCAGGGTGGCCACAAAGACGAGCTAGAAAAAGTGAGACGAGAACTGCGTTTAGCTATAGAAAGAGCTGAAAATGCCGAAAGAGCCAAGGGGTCCGAATTGTCGTCACTTATGGCCAAATACAACCGAGAAATGGCTGATCTCGAGGAGGCTATGCGTGCCAAAACGCGACAGCTTGACGATATCCGATCTAAGCACGGCGAGCGCAATCTCGACCACGATGCTGCTCTCAGAGAAAAGGATGATGAGATCGAGATCTACAAGTCTGGCATGGAACAAGCCCTTGAAGAGCTTGAGGAACTTAAACTAGGTTCCCGCGAAACTGATGGTGGACTTGATGAAGCCATCGACGAGGTCATTAAAGGCAACATTGTGAAGATTAATGACATGATTGATTCAGTGCTTCAATCTGGTGTGCAGCGAGTCGACGACGCTATTTACGAGTTGGACTCGCCTATGCAGGCCGGTAACCAGAACGCAACTGCTCCTTATGTCCTTTCGCAGGTCGAGAAGGCCTCTTCCAGCGCCACAGAGTTCTCGACCGCGTTTAACAACTTCATCGCAGATGGACCGAACAGCAACCATGCTGAAATTATCAAGACTGTATCCGTGTTTGCAGCATCGATAGCGGATGTTCTTACGAACACGAAAGGTCTACTGCGATTTGCTACAGACGACAAGAAGGGTGATGAACTGACCAACGCTGCTCGTCAGTCTGCTCTTAGCACAATTAACTTCTTCCGAGGTCTGCAGTCTTTCCGCCTAGAAGGTTTGGAGGCGATGCAGAAGTCGGATGTTGTAATCAACAGTAACCACGATGTCCTAATGAAGCTGCAGAAGTTGTCGAAATTGGCAGATGCGTTCGCACCAAAATCGACCAAGCTTAGCACAAAAGGCGATCTGGGTGACCTTGTTGATGACGAACTCACCAAGGCGGCAAACGCGATCGAGGCTGCTGCGCAAAGACTCGCCAAGCTGAAGAACAAGCCAAGAGAAGGGTACAGCACCTACGAATTACGCGTCAACGACATGATATTGGACGCTGCAGTAGCAGTCACAAATGCGATCTCTCAGCTCATCAAGGCAGCCACCGAGTCGCAGAATGAGATCGTGCAAAGTGGCCGCGGTTCCAGCTCCCGCACAGCATTCTACAAGAAGAACAACCGATGGACCGAGGGTCTGATATCGGCAGCTAAAGCTGTTGCATCGAGTACGAATACACTCATTGAAACTGCCGACGGAGTCATATCTGGAAGGAACTCTCCTGAGCAACTGATCGTGGCATCTAACGATGTTGCTGCTTCTACTGCACAGCTAGTGGCCGCCAGTCGTGTGAAAGCAACTTTCATGTCCAAGACGCAAGACCGACTGGAACAGGCATCGAAAGCTGTTGGTGCAGCTTGCAGAGCGCTAGTGCGGCAAGTACAAGCAATCATTAAAGAAAGACAGAAGGAGGAAGGCAGTGGAGAAGACTATACATCATTGAGCTCGCATGAGTTCAAGGTAAGAGAAATGGAGCAACAGGTGAGTACTGAGCCTCTTCTCGATTCTCGATCTTTTGTGCTGACAATAGTTATAGGTCGAAATTTTGAAGCTCAACAATGCGCTGGAGGCTGCTAGGGGGCGTCTAGCCGAAATGCGCAAGCTAAGTTATAGAGAAGACTAAACGTTTGCATGTTCCTATCTGACATGCTGTTTGGATATCGGCTGTGTAAGTACATTCCCTGGTTCACTTGGGCAGGTCTGTGCCGGTCAGTGCTTTGTAGAAATATTGTATCCAAGTTGTGACAGAGATTATTCTGCAGGACTCTACAGACCATATTCAATTTGATTTTTGGAGAAGTTGTTACTCCAATGTCCCTCATTACACGAGTACACAATGTGACTGACATCAATCCTACTTCAACTGTGACATAATTGCTCAGATTAGACTTCTGAAAGTTGTTTAGTTCTCATAAACTTCTCACGTCGACTAGAAGCTCGATTTCACCGTCCTTGGATCCTAATAAAGCCCAGTCAGACTTGTGGTAGAGAGGTAGCTTCACCACAAGCACTGTCGAAGGCACCCATCAGTGCCCAGTAGAGCTCACCTTTCTTGACCACTTGACATAAGCTCTTTATCACAGCATAGCACAACACCCACAGAAAGATGCCCAAATCAGCATGCTTCGACGTCCTAGGGACATGCTTCCACTTCCAACCCCTCATAGACATCATCCACGAAATCCTCAGCAGAAACACCTCCCCCAAAACTACAATCGACGCAACCACCCTCTTCCACTCCTGGTTCTATGCCGCCCAACGCGATTTCACCTACGTCTCCATCTGCGGCTCGTACACGCCCATCGCCCAGATCCTCAAACAGACTTTTCGCCGGGCCTGCGCGATTGTCGATTTTCCCGATCCAAACAAACACATCACGGACAAGGATCTCGAAAACATCATGACGGAGATTAAGCGGCTGCCTCCACGACCGGGGCTCAAGGAGATCTTCGACGGGTTGAGAGATGATGGCTGGGATGTTTATGCCGTTACTAATGGTGGTAAGGAGTCGTCATTGAAGTACTTTGAGTTGGGCAGTGTTCAGCTTGATGGCGATCATTTATTGTCTTGTGATGACATTAAGGTTGCGAAGCCGGATATGAAGGTCTATGAGAATGCCGGGAGTTGGTTGGAGGGGAGGGGGTGCGAGAAGAGTCAGAGGTGGTTTGTGGCGGCGCATAGTTGGGATCTGATTGCGGCGAGGAAGGCTGGGTTTAGGACGGCGTGGGTTGCGCATGAGGAGAGGGATCCGGTTAGGGAGGTGTTTGGGGATTTCGATGTTGTGGCGAAGGATTTGAGGGAGTGTTTGGAGATGATGAAGAAGGCTGCGTGATTTCCGTTCTGTAAACGTTGGACGGAATGTCTAGGGAAGATGACTGAGTGTGACTTCGCACGTTTTGCTGAGTCTAAGCTAAACTGTGGCTACATCTATCAGAGTATATATATTATACAAGTACAGTCTTCTTTCGCAATCGACCATAGGGTTAGGAAAATAGGGGTTCCCGTTCGATCACCCGTACTCAAGCCTGGCGCCGACGAGTTAGTAGTTGGGTTGGAGACAACCAGCGAATCCTCGCTGTTGATTGTTTTGCGTTTTTGCTGTGCTGTTTATTGTTGAAGCTGAAGAACTGTAGAGTAATTTCTTGATCATTTTTACTGAGCTTGCAATGCGCTTCAAGGGTCGTAAAGCGTCAGAGTGGTAGTGCTTCTGTTGTTGACCAACCGACAGTGGAAGATATACATCTTGCTGATGAGAACATAAGAGAATTGCTGGTTACACGGTATATGTAAGTACAGCAAGCGGCACTTCTACAATCGCATCATGAATTCCTCACTTCTTCGACTATCAGCTCTACTCTGTTTTCCAAATGCTTTCTTCGTCTCATCGTCGAGTTAAGAGAACTGCGGGACCAGAGCAGACGATCCTGGAACGATTCTTACTGTATGGCATAAATTACTACTTCGACTGTCAGGATGCAACAGGCATGGCTCACATGTACTAACGCTTAATGCAACAGTTCTGTATATCATTGTACACCAGACCGAGATATTATAAAGCTCTAATATTAATTTATATTCCTTGATGTTTGCACCGACTGGAAGCGGTTGATTCGAGATGAGACGCGGTTGCCCGCTCTGTGTATAGATCCAAACACGAACACACCTTGATGCCCGATCAAGGCAGCCCACAACCATGATGTTATCTGGTTGCTGTGAGGGATACTCGGGCTCTTTTGGCGTTGCGTAACAGTGATGCCTCGACTTCATGCAAGTTTTCCGGCTTATGGTATGTTCGCTCCGTTGCCACTATCTACTGTGTTTTTGCTGAAGTGTAGCTGGGAATTGAAATGCACATATAATCACCGAAAGATGACCAGGTCATGGCTGGCCAGGGTATGTTGCTTTATGCTGCTTTGATGTAGGTGCTGCATGCAGGTCACCGAGCAACATTCCGTTGATGTTCACTGAACAGATAATGTGTAGCCTGAGGAGGGTTTGTTGAGGAGTGAAAAGGCTTATCATGCTCAGTCAGTCCCTTTGCCTCTAGGGTATTCAGGTTTCGGTATATTGAACACTGGTGCTGCACCTGGCACATACACCATCGTGTCTGCTGTATCCTTCTGAGAATGAGTTTTGCAATAGTGACAGCGTTTCTTGTCACAATGCATGCATTCATACCAGTTGTCTTGGCCATTGAGCGTACATCCTTGACATATGAGCAACGTATAACCCTGACCTCCGGCATATGGTGATTTCACCCTATACATGACATGCTTGTGACCGTCATTCTGTCGGAGGAGTTTGGGAGATCTAGTGTTGGCAGGGTTGCCTTGTTCATGAGGTTGTTGGGTCGACATAATACAACTTGAAGCTGCAGAGCAGCTTTGCATAGGGGAAGAGAGCCTTGACTGGAGGGTCGACGAGGAACTTTGATGCTATGTAAGTTTCAAGGCCCTAGTAAATCTGGTAGATCTTGTATGAGCAAACAAGGATGAGCTGGCTTGCGGATTGCTGGTTGTCGATCCTGAAACATGTCCTTTACGAACGCTGTCTTGCAATTGCACCAGCTGACTATAGGCTAACGATGCCCGTGAATGCATACACGTCAGTCCAATGCTCATCACCTGTTCAGCCAACTTGACCCAATTTGGCGAAGTCTCCTGTTGTTGAGCGCGTTGATGCCAGATTTACCGCCATACATTGGAAAAGCAAGTAACGAAGGTGGATGAGGATGATCAGGAAGGCAGAAGGCCGTTGGAGAATTGCCTTAGTAGGATCAATAGTAGCGTTGCTTTCTTGAAAGAACATGTCAAGCATCACTGCCAAACGCTCACCGTCTGGTAACATGACTCAAGAAACTCCATGCAATGTGCAGCATGTCGCTCCACGATCACGATGTGACACTCATCCAGATCCAGATCTATTTCCCAAATCGCCTTCTTGCAGTAGCGACGGCGATACCCTGGGTCTCCATAGGATCATAACAGGAATCTGTAGACGAAGGATCTGGTCGTAGGTCTTTGTTCAGGATGGTGAGTGGACAATGACAAGAAGTATCTTCTCGCGGAACATTCTCCACGCGAGGCTAAGGACGACGGTAGTGCCCTTGAAGCACGATCTGACAACCCGCTCGTCGGCAAGAAGCACATGGTTCCTTCCATTAAGGGTAAGAGCCACTGTAAGGAATCAGTGTCTGACTGCATTTCTCATGCATTCTAGTTGGTATGAGACAGGGATCTACATACTGGGGTGGATCTGTGTGCTTGTAGAGGAATCGACGCGATACGAGTAGCGGGATCTCTGTGTATTTAGGTTCTGCGATCTACTTTTCCAGCAGTCTGGAGCTATCCACAAAAGACATGGGGCTAGTTACCACGATTTCGGCGCTTGCAGCATGCGACAGGTGCATTAGCGAATTGTGGAACCTGCAGACGCACGCTTTCGTCGTCCAGATGACCGCATGATCCCGCAAGATTTGCGTTTAGAGTGCAAGCCAGGACGCACATTTGCAGATCATAGACTAATTCGTGTTTACAATCGGGGCGGACAAATATAGTTGACACAGTGGACAAGGAATATACGGGCTTCTGCTTGTCATTCGCTGGAAAAGGCTCGGTGGAAGGCTCCATGTCGCCTTCCTTCCTCTGACGAACGTGTGAAAGTAGGTTGCGATAAGCGAAAGATAATCTCAGATCGGTGTCCTGGCTGGCGCGTTCATGAGTCAAATCCCGACACTCTGGGAAATGATTTGTGAAGAGCAACGACTGACATACCAATCAGGCAAGCGTAGTCGTGGTTGGGAAGCACTTCCGTTTCGCCTAAGTCGCAATCGTGATTACTCAACCAGGGGAGAAGAAGTAATGGATTATATAGTGAGCTTTCAAGGTAGAGGGAGCAGCTTGTTTTTGAGAAGTCAAAGACTCGTGGTGTGCACTCTGACAGATACAGCGGTTGGCTGGTCCCCGCTACAGACTGTGAAGAAAAGATTGGAGGAGCTCGACGAAATCCGAGAATCACTCTGGGAAAGTGTCAGTGTCATGCAGAGTACATGGATCATGGGTCATGATGTGAGCCTGACGCCTAGCTAATTATCTAAGCCTTCTCAACACTAGCTCTACGTGTCCCAGGACAGACGTGCTTGGCCAATGTGTGTGGTCAAGCACTTCGTTGTTCACTGCTCATGTCGTCCTTGCTATGCGCTGCGAAATCCACTTCAGAGAAATCAAGATAAAGCCTTGTATTGTAGAGCGAACACCCGCCAACGCCACCATTATTAAGGCTCATCGATAATAGGAGATACAGTAGACTGCGTTTGTTGAGACGGAGACGAATGACCATAAGCAAACTACCATACTTGGGCGCAGCTGGCTCTCGGAACAGAAACGGAAGCTGGATCAGGTGCTAGAAACGGCAAAGATCGTAGTAGTGTATTTGTCACGTACATTTGTGTGGGGTGTAATGAGCTAGACCATTGCCTGAAAGTACCACATGCCAACCCCGACATCGAGACACAGACGGCTGTCGGCGATAGTGGGCTGTAGTCACATTGTAGCAGTGCTGGCTGACTGAAAGTCGCAGGCAACAAACGTGATCTGGGCATGTTCGTGTGACTGTCGTACAGAGTACGATTTGGCACTAATTTGCATTATGCAGAACGATCAAGTGGCAGTGGCCAATCTAATCCTGCATGAAAAGGCTCGAGACGCTTTCTGCAGATGATCAGCTTGCGCCAATTCACGAAAAATTGAAGGACCTACCGCCGTGATGGTTGCGACGAATTGCTTCGGACAGCAAGTTCGACAGATCGATTACTACAAGCTTCTTAGAGATCCCCGATAAATCCGGCGGTATTGGGAAAGTATTCGTAACGACGATATGGTCGATGCAGTCACATGCATCCAACTCCTCGAGTGCGCCCTCACCGAGAAGAGCATGTATGCTGATGCAGTAGACCTTCTTAGCGCCTCCAATTTTGACGCAAGTCTCTGCTGCTGCAACCCAAGACCCCGACTTATCCATGATATCGTCCATAATAATAGCTGTCTTGCCGCGAACATTTCCGACGAGTGTTACGGTATGTTCAAGTGTTGTTATCTCGTCTTCCTCATCTTCAGAAGATGCAGCCGCATCAAACGTGCCACCAAGAGCATGACCTTCCTGTACCGAAGAAGTAGTCGACATAAAGGAGGAAGTCATTGGATCCATTGCGGGGCCTTCGAGAGAGTCACGTTCAGCGAAGCCAAAGCCGGACAGAGCCGATAGCGCAGGAGATGGGTGATCATCGTCTACTATGTGTCCCTGCACAAGACGTCCGATCACCACGTCCCGGGCTTTCTCGTCATGGAATCCGGCTTGCGCTTCGTATTCTGAGGGTCTGCGTGCACTAGGTGCTGTGTCCACACGGAGTAGACCACGATCGGGCGACGAGGAAGGTGAGGCAGACTCTTGTCTAGTGGTATGGACCAAAGGGCTGGAGTTAATGGTTACCACTCTTGGCCTTGTGGATCTTTGTGGACTACTCGTATGCGAGGTGTCGGCATGATTTGCAGATGCCCTCCGTTGCGAGAGCCGAGGGCTATCTGTATGTTGATCGGTATTTCCGCTGCTCACTCCATTTTGATATTGACCTGCTTGTTTGACACGAATTCCCTGCGGCTCGATAGCATCGAAGAAGACCACACTGTCTGTCATGTTCGAGTTGGTGTGGTGTGCACCTCGCGAACGGTTAGTAGAACACAAAGCGAAGCTGAGACGAAGAATATCGGCTAGAGCGGTCACTCGTTTGCTTCCACCTACATTCTTGCTGACAATGACTGCGTTCTGCCAGTCTGGTATACTTCCTTTGATCCAACGTACGAGGAGTGGCTCACAGTGAAGATTATCTATACCATGGTGGAAAAAGCCTTGCATCTGAGCTGCATGAAGATCCACTGTGATGAGATGAGTTACTCCTGCGACTGCCATCAGATTCGCCAGCAACTTCGCGGTGATGGCACCTCGATGGCTCTTCTTTTTCGATGAACGCGCGTATGGAAAGTAGGGCATAACAGCAGTTATTGATTTGGCGGAGCCGCCTTTGCAAGCAGCGATCATGATCAACAGCTCCATCACGGAGTCGTTGATATTTTTGCTACCACTCTGGACAATGAAGACATCCTCGTTGCGTATCGAAGTGTTGAGCTGTACTCTCGTCTCTCCGTTGGCAAAGTAGCCCAGGTCGCATTTGCCAGGCTGTGTCCCTAATCGTTCGCATATCGCAGCAGCAAGGTCGGGATGCGAGCGCCCAGCAAAAACCTTGACACCTCTCATGATGGCTGTTCACTGCTTTTGCAGAGTGCAAAGCCGGCTATTGCATCTCAGATATGATACAAAGACGAATTTGGTTATTCCTGTTAATCGTTGAGTTATTGAAGTACGTTCAATGCTGCAAATCTCTAGTGACGAATCAGGAACCGCATTGCGCCTCAGGCGCGAGACTCGGACTACCTGCCACATTATCGTGTCACGTGGAGCGCGTTTTTTTGAACGAACGCCACGCGCCGAGGAAGCGCGGAAAAAGTGAAGGCAGAAGCTTATCGGCTTATCATTGAGGTCATTGGCGGCGGTAGAGGTTTCTTTGCATACAACTCAGAAGAACGTTCTCGTTGGCGATGTCTGTTCAATTGTTCCCGCAATGGTTGCCAGCTATCCAGAAGTTCAAGGTGGAGGCTCTCTGATCCTTGCCTGGCAGATCAAGAACAAGAATGTATTAGTGGTAGGCGGTGGTGAGGTCAGCAGATTCCGTCGCGGCATGACAGCATCTTACTGACCACGCGTTACAGGTTGCTGCTGGTCGTGTACTTAACCTCCTCAATGCCGATGCGCGGGTAACTGTGGTATGCCCGAAGGAAGGATTGAATGATGAGGTGGCTTTCAGAATACAGCAAGGGCAGGTGCAACACTTGAATCGTGTGTTCTTGCCCATTGACCTTGAGCCGGAGAAGAACGTTGCCATGGTCCTTACTGCTATAGACGACCCAGATGCGTCAACCAGAATATGGAAATATTGCAAGAAGGTGAAAGTTCCAGCAAATATCGCAGATGTACCACCCGAATGCGACTTCTATTTTGGGAGTGTGCATCGCGACGGCCCTCTTCAGATCATGGTATCTACAAACGGCAATGGCCCGAGGTTAGCAGCAGCTATTCGCAGGCAAATCGGAGATATGCTTCCTGCAGGCACTGGTGACAGCATAAAAAAGGTTGGCCAGCTGAGGCGGAAGTTGCGCAGGATTGCACCTGGAAAAGGCACCGAGGACATTAGCAGTCGTATGACATGGATGAGCAAAGTATGTGATCAGTGGTCAACTGAGGAATTTAACGCTATGGACGATGAAGACATGGATGAGCTTGTCAGCTACTACACAGAAGGCACTGTGCCATCCTTCGAAAGTATACGTCTTGGTTCGAAGGATGAAGCTGTGGTATGGGAGTTTGATGGCTCCTTTGGCTGGATGTGAAGTGCACATCTTTGACACAATCAAAGCGCAAAGTGCTTGCCGGGTAAACCTCTGCCTTCTGTTCACGACGCTTACTGACAAATGTGCCTTCTTCAGTGAGACACATGCGCCGAAGAGGAAGGCTTACCACTTTGACATACCGTCCTTGCACGTCTCCCTGAAATCTGGTACAAACCGCTCTTGCCATCGAAAGTAGATTCGTCCAGTGGCGGCTGCCTCTACGAGGCCAGGCGTGGTTCTCTCAGAGTGGTCCTGCCTGGATTGCTCTTCATGGCTCGTTTCAAGCAGTATCTGCTTAGACCAATATTCATTCTTACAATTACACAAATTCAGCACTCGTTTCACCATGTCTGAACATCAGCAACATCGCACGCACGCCCGAGCTCGTTCAGAAAAAGGGCAATGCGGCTTGTCCTCCTCCGATACTGCAAATAGTGGACACTATCGCTCATTCTCCCTGAACGATCTAGATTGTACTCATCAGCCAAAAACCCCCTATGGAAAAAAGGATCACACACGATCATCATCTTCGGCGGAAGCATTACAAGCTGCGGCTTGTACCCCAACTTATCCACATATACCCTGCTGGCCACCAATAGCCGGTACTGTCACGCCTCCCGGTTTGCCCTCCTTTGGCACAGCAGAAGCCCAGCAACTACGCCTAGCACCACTCTCGCGTTTTGATCGACTTGGCCAGTCTCTTCAGCAATATTTTATGCCTGCTGCGGTAGAGCAAGGGGTGGGTACGAACCAAGGTGTCGAAGAACAAGTGGGGAGATCTGACGAGAATGACTCATTCCATAATTCCCGCCTCGAGGGTCCTGCCGATATGCTGCGACGGGTGATTGGTACGAACAGACCCATAACATTCTCGCCTGGCGTTCTGAAGCCACGGAGAACGGGGCTACCGAAGGGTGTGGTAAGAGCATCGCATCTTGGTCCCCTGGCTCTAGCAGAAGATGGGTCTCAAGTTAGGGGTCGCTTTGGAAACAGAGCAAGCGGCCATGGTGTTGGTAGCCGTGCCATCAACACACACCCTCTAGCTCATCTACGAGATGTAAATGTTGTTCGTGATACAATCGAGCAGTCTGAGAAAGCCGGTACGAGGGAACGGCAAATACAACATAGTCAATCAGCCTCAGGCCCACCTCCCCAATCTTTGCTAACTAGTGCAAATTCTCATGTTGACGCTATGGCCACACATACGCATAGTTCCAATCGACCAGCAGAGGCAAACACTGTGGTGCAGGGATCTACAATCATGGCTAGTATCGATGCCACTGCTGCTAGGCTAGCCCTGGAGAGCGAACGATGTGCTATGAAAGCTTTGCAGGCACAGATGACAGAGAATGCAAGGCTACGTGCTGCACTAGCAGAATTACAACCTCCTCCTCAACACCATACATCTGTACCCGCAGGCGACCACGAGATGCTTCCAGGCAGACCAGAAGGTCTCACGGTGGAGAACAATCCGTCGCAAGTGAATCCCACGACAACTCGACAGTTGCAGGATTAGAGAACCAGCGACCTATTTAGCCACGATCGATCCTCGGTCTCTGCGGCTAGCAGTCATGCGCAGACACGAATCAGGAACGAGCTAGTTGCTTCTTACTGTATGACTGAGCCTAGCCTCTATTCATCATATTCTTCCTCCTCGTCTTCTTCCTCTGACCCCGAACCAGCCGTCATTCCAACTTTCAGTCCATCATCCAGGTCACAACGGCAAACAGGCACGTGCGGTGCTGCTGCAACAGTAGAAAGTATGCTTGTGCAACAGGAGCGTGACCATGCTGAACGACTGGTGGAGCAGCAGCGACAGCAATCGACTAGACGTAGTCCTGAAATCTGCTAGGAATGGACTTGTGGCACATCCTGCTGCTGCTTGACGTTCGGTAAGTCCATGAGGGACGACCGGATAGACTTGCACAGCGATGCTGCTTGAAATAATATATGGTACGCGCAGACCAAGTGGTCGCTAGAGGAAGGAGGCGAATCTCCTTGTGTACTAAATATGTCAAAATGGATCTTCCGTCCGGTTGCGTTTTCTCCTTTCCATGTCCTCTGCTTGAAAGTCAGTACCCTTTCTCTTCTTCTCGTCTATGGTTTCAGCATGGTCCTCTTCTAAGTGGTTTGCATGTTGCTCCTCGAGCAGGTCCCTTCCTTTACGCCTCGCCTCCTCTGCTTCAAATCCTTGTTTGCCCTCCTCACCTGTGCAATAGCTGTTCTTTACAAAACTGTGACAACACTGATAACCCCACTGGCCATTCCTCCACCAGCTGCCAAAGACCGACGTATGATTACCAGGGAAAACATCCTCGGGGTATTTGCTTCTTGCTATAGGCTTGATGCGTGGCTTGTTGGTGTCAGGATCGAGCTCTTTGCCTGTCTCAGGGTCATATGTCGTGTATGCTGAATTTGATACTGCCAGAGGTCTTTTCAGTGCTGGTGCACTGGAAGTGCCATAGTTAGATTCTAGGTATTTCCTTTGCGCTTCCTTCTTGGCAGCAAGCTCTCCGGCGTGCTTCTTCAGAGCCAGTGCGGAGGCGGTGGGATTTGCTTCGAGATGGACCTGCATGTCTGCGTTTTGTATCTGTGCAGCTGTTGGGGTTGAGGCGTGAGGAGTTGATGACTGGTTCTGAGCATCCCAAGCATAGCGCTGGGCTTTTTCAAAGGCTGCTGCATCGGTGGCTGGGTCGTGCGCGGGTCGCACGAATCCTTCTGATGCTAGATCATCACCTGCTTTGTTGTTGTTCAATGCTAAGGCCGTGGTATCCATCGACCGGGTTTTCGGATCATATTTAGCTGAGTCGAGGTCGAGATTTAGGAGATATTTGGCCGTATCCTCACGCAATCTCAGCTGGCGAGTAGACGTAGGTTGATTTCGACCCATATCTGTTTCCTCAGCATAATGATCTCCATCAACTTCATCCTCCTTTCCATCAACCTCCCCATTTGCAGGCGTTACACTTTTCGCAGCCACCTTCCTCAGATTTTCCATATCTTCGTAGTCTTTGACCACAGAGTCGTACTCCCTTACATCATAGCCGTTCCATCGGTCCCGCTTCGCATCCCAACCTAGTTTCACGTCGTCCACGATCTCATCGGCCTGGATATCCCGTCCTGTCCACTTCGCGCCTGTCTTTCGTGGTCGCGACAGACAATCCTTGGTCTTGTGTGTCATGGCGCCACAATTTTCACAGGCACCTTTACGATACTTGGTGGCTGCTGGTCCCTTTTTGGCACCACGTTCGTACCATTTCGCCTTGTCGATTGTGTCTTTTTGCTCGGCCTTTGAGCGTTGATGTGTTAGGTAGTCATCGTCCTTGAGGAGATCCTCGGCGTAGAAGGGTTTTGCAGAGATGTACTGTGGGATGTACTCGTTGCGGCCATTGTTGGTGTTTTGAGGGGGTGGTGGAGGGTTTCGAGACATGATGGTGATGACTGATACCAGGCGTTACAAAAGAGAGATTCAAAGAGGTCCAGAACGCGTTTAGCAAACACTATTACCAATTCTTTAATGCAGCCAAGAAAGGGTCGTAAGACTCGTTACACGCCAGAAATCATGCTTGTTCAGTAATCAACAAGAGAGTCGCGCAATTATAGCCCGGTTGTTGCCTCCAATCCAAGTCGATCCAGCTTGAGTATTTTCGCAGATGAAACCGGTTCAAAGCCTTGTGAAAGTCACCACAGGCTTTCAACACAGACAGACAGGAAGATCTGTTTCCTGGAAAGTACGTAGGACTAATATGTTATGCTTGTGCAGACATGTGACCGTGATTTAGTGAAGGCTTTCTCGAATTCGAAGTGATATTGCGCTAGCTCTAAATCGGCCTAGTCTGCGCAAGCAGGCAGTCGCTCCTGACTTTGCGGACAAATCTCTGGCTACTTTCTTCCACGTCCTGAACAACCATTCATCGATTGGGACTCCAAGCTACAAAATGTCGTGGCGCAATCAGGGCATCACAGGATCCAACAACATCCCCCTTGGTA
Source organism: Lithohypha guttulata (assembly GCF_036872675.1). Lineage (NCBI taxonomy): Eukaryota > Fungi > Ascomycota > Eurotiomycetes > Chaetothyriales > Trichomeriaceae > Lithohypha > Lithohypha guttulata. The sequence continues at coordinate 3,024,366 of NW_027042750.1, forward strand.
ATCGCCGTCGGTTCGGGGGTGACGAAAGGGAGGACTCGCGAAATGGTAGTAGCTCGTTCGACTCGCATTATGCGAATGACTCGGGCAAGCGAGGCCGCAGTCCTGCCAGAGGTCAGTATCACCCGCTGAATTTACCAAACGTTGCTAACACTGATGAAGCTGAACCTGCTGCCGACGGTGTGAAGCGTCGTAAGAAGCGCAACCGATGGGGTGATGCTACCGACAACAAGGCCGCTGGACTCATGGGATTGCCAACCATGATCCAGGCCAACATGACCTCTGAACAGCTTGAAGCTTACACGTTGCATTTGCGAATCGAGGAGATCAGTCAAAAGTTGCGCATTAACGATGTTGTTCCCAGTGATGGTGACAGGTATGTCTTGCAGCTCCCCAAATTCAATCCTTTCAGATGCTTACTGTCTTAGGTCGCCATCGCCTCCTCCGCAGTACGACAATTTCGGTCGTCGTGTGAATACTCGAGAATATCGCTATCGCAAGAGACTTGAAGATGAACGACATAAACTCGTGGAGAAGGCGATGAAAGTGATTCCTAACTATCACCCACCTTCCGACTATCGCCGTCCTACTAAGACACAGGAGAAGGTCTATGTGCCTGTTAACGATTATCCAGAGATTAACTTCAGTATGCTTGCTAACCTCCTAACACTTCTCCCAGCACTATGTGGCTCTGCTGTCTCCGCTGTGTTGACCATTTCTCGTGGTTGATCCAGCGGCCTGTGCTAACCTCATTCCCCTGCTATTGCCCATGTCGTTTGAAGGACTCACATACTAACACTTAGCTCTTTCTCTAACAAGTTGGTCTACTGATTGGACCTCGTGGTAACACTCTCAAGAAAATGGAAACTGAATCGGGCGCCAAAATCGCCATTAGAGGAAAGGGATCCGTCAAAGAAGGAAAAGGCCGATCCGATGCAGCTCATACTAGCAATCAAGAGGAAGACCTCCATTGCCTCATTATGGCAGATACTGAAGAGAAGGTCAACAAGGCTAAACAGCTCGTCCACAATGTCATCGAGACTGCTGCCTCCATTCCCGAAGGTCAGAACGAGCTCAAGCGAAACCAGCTCCGAGAACTGGCTGCTCTCAACGGTACTCTTCGAGATGACGAGAATCAAGCCTGCCAGAATTGTAAGACCCTTCCATTCACGATTCGTCACATTCAGCTAATCCTCACTCTAGGTGGTCAAATTGGACACAGAAAGTACGACTGTCCAGAGCAGCGCAACTTTACTGCGAACATTATCTGCCGAGTCTGTGGGAACGCTGGTCACATGGCCAGAGATTGTCCCGACAGACAACGAGGATCCGACTCTCGAAACGCCCTGCCTGGACCACCCGGAGGTCCACAACGACGAATTGGCGATGCCGTCGATCAGGAGATGGAGAACTTCATGCAAGAGTTGTCTGGCAATCCTTCTGCTGGTGGGCCTGCAGGCTATCTTGAAAGTGGACAAGGAGGTTATGACCCGGCTGGCTACGGCGCTCCCAAGAATCCATGGGACAGACCTGCTCCTGGTGCTGGTGGTGCCGCTCCTTGGAAAGCTGGTGGACAAGAAAGAGGAGGCTACGACTCTGGTGCTTCAGCTGCTCCTTGGCAACAACAGCAGTCTCGTGGAAATGATTACAACAGCTATGCACCTCCTGGTGGAAGTGCTGCTCCATGGGGACAGCAAGCACCTCCACCTCCACCACCACAGGACTATGGTTACGGAGGCTATCAATCCAATGGCTACGGACAGCAAAACGGGTACGATCAGCCGCCTCCGCCACCACCAGCAGGTCTCTCGTCCTTCCTGCAACAGTATGGTCAAAACCCTCCACCACCTCCTAGCGACTCGAATGCTCCTCCTCCACCACCCTCTGGAGACTATCCACCCCCACCGCCACCAGCTTAGTCGATTTCGCATGGTCATGTTGTACTTGTGAGTTGACCACAGATACGACGGCGAAAAGAGGATTACTGTCAGGCATGGATTGACGCAGCAAGTTCAATGGGATGGAGAAATTGTGTAACAGAAGCCATACCATGATGCGTGTGTTGGAGTGGTATTCCTCTGTGTGAAGGGATTTTTCTACTAACTAACAGATGGCCATGCATTGGCTCGAGTTCAACTAAATTGTAATTCCGTCTGCCCACTGGTCATACAAGAGATTGTAAGCGTTGTTTTGGTTATTGTACGTGGTATAGTTCTCTCTAAATACGTAGCAACTTTGGTTTGCCTGGTATCGATGCTTTTGTGATTTTCATTAGTCCGCAGTTGCATCGCAAATGCCGTGTCCGGTCTCGCGTCTACAAATGCTTGAGCTGCCACGATCGCCTATTTTGACCTGCTATCTTCCATGCTACATCTCTTGCTTCCAAACATGCCCATGATCCTGCTTCTTTCTCCTTCCACTCTCCTCAAATAACATATGCCTACCCTTCTTCTGAACCACTCTTTTGCTCGAGGACCACGGCACACCCAGCTCTGCCTCTTTCGCCTTCGCCTTCATGAAATCTAGCTTCGCATGGTGCAATCTCGTTAGAAGTTTCCCACCAGAAGAGAAAGAAGACGTGCCATCGTCGTTGTTCCTCTCACTGGCAACATCATACGGCGGATTAGGTTGATTCGTTGTAGTGTTATACGTTGCATTCATCGGCAGAACTTCATAAGTCACTGTCGCGTTCCCATTGATATAAGTCGAGTCCACTGGGCCCTTCGTGAAATAGTCCGAGGTCAGTGGTGTTGTGCCCGTAGCGATATCATACCCTTGGATAGTTCTGTTGAGCATCTCGAGACTCACGAGGGGCTGGTAGAAGGGGACTTCGTGGCCTGCCTCGAAGATGCGGACGAAACTGAATTTTCCTGCGGTCTTGACTTGTCCGTGGGTGATGCCGTCTGTGGTGGTGATGTTGGCGAAGCCGGCGGAGCCGTTATTGTAGGTGCCGGTGTTGGTGAGGGTTTTGCTGAACGCTTCGCCGCCGAACCAGTTGCTGAGATGAGTTGTTAGTTGTTGGTAAATAGTGATAGAGGGTTGATGTCACTCACCAGTTGAAATCTGCGTCGCCAAAGTACATTACGAACGTGACGTTGTGATCGAGGATGTACTCCACCGCAGCGGTCACCCCAGTCTCTCTTGCGTCGTCACCCGTGCCGCTGAAGGCCGTGGATGTTATGCTTGAGCCTTGGGTGAAGTTCGTGAATGCACCAATGGCGCTTTGCACGTCCGCCCGGTTGAGGTAGTCGACATAGAACGAGTATGGAAAAGGATCGGGAGTCAGGTACCGGATGTCGTATTCATCGCGACCAAGGACATTATCGTATGGCAGCTCAACTTGATTGTAGCACCAGCTGTCTGCTGCGCTACAGACTTGGTTGCCTGTGCCGTCGCTAGCATTAGTTGCGTAAGGATAAGTATTGCAGTCCAAAAGTTGGTCGAGACAGTTGTGAGCACCATACATGTTGTTGAAGACGTAGGCGTCGATACTAGCATTGTAGTGTAGCCCGTATGTATTTCCTCCTTGATGTAGCTGAGTGCTATAGTTTGAGGTGAAATTATAGTAAGCTTGATATTGTAGAATTGGGTTGAACCAGCCATTGCCGACCAGGACCTGAGAGAAAGTTTATCAGTAGATGTTCGTACGCTAGATTTACTCGACCCACAGACTTACTGCTCTAAGATCAATGAAAGCCGTGCCAGTCGTGTTCAGCTCATTCTGCTCAAGGATGTACCTGCTGAAGATTGGCGCATAGTGTCCGCCATAGCTTTCTGTGGCAAAGAAGACTCCGTGCGAAGAGTACTGAGGAAAAGCTCCTGTAAATGCTTGAAGCGTAAGATAGAAATTTGGGGCTGCTGCCACTGTTGAGTTGGCTGTTAACGAGGTATTGTAAACATTGTATGTTCCGCACGTAGTGGTATCAGCATAGTCGGGACAAGTAGCATTAGGCAAGGCCACGATCTCGTTGGTGGAGCTGTCTTGGAATCCCGGAATAGGGATTGAATATGAAAAACCTGTAGTTGTTGGCTGATCAATGAAAACCATGTTCGAAACATTCGACCATGAATAAGGGTTGTCGTAGACATTGCCTTCGATATTCACCCCACAAGGGCCTAGCTCTTGGAATAGACCGATCATCGATGAACTACCAGGACCGCCATTGATCCAAATGGTCAATGGTGCTGTGGTAGGATCGACATTCCTGGCTTCGAAGAACCACCAAAAGATATGCTCATTTTCAGAAACATCAGCGAATCCAGAGAAGCTTCTAACGTTGGGATTCTGTTCACAAATGCCAGCTGGAACCTGCTTGTAGCGAACATTAATGCCGGCATATCCTCTTTTGGTCGTCAGATTTGAGGGTTGAGCAACGAATTGAGTGATCACTAGTTGAGTGAAGAGCAATAGTGCTGTGAACATGGCTGCTGCTGTTTTACAGAGGCCTACGACAGCATGCTCCTACTCTCAAGGAAATGCTTGACATCCTTATTATCTCAATTAGCCTTCGTACAACAGAGCTTGCAGACAGAGAGTGTGACAAGGTGACGTTGGATGTGACCCTCGCCATCAAATTGGTGGATACGAACACATAGACGTTACTGTGTTGGGAAGGTCGACAAGTATTCAAAACGCGTCAAGCTTTCTCGAAGCTAACTTTGAGATAAGAGAAGCTTTTGTACTTCACAAGATGCGACTCCTCACGCGATCGTGTCAAAAATCAAGACAACCCAGCTGTACAGCAAATGCAGTGGTGCAAGAACACCGTTAAATAGACGTACCAGGTGCACATAACCTTTCTGTTTCACCTCAAGATCGCGCAATATGTCAGGCTACGCGTGGAAACCAACGCTCATCGCGATTGAAGTGACGACTTGTATACCTGAGTCGTTGACCAAGCGTGCGCATTCACAAGCAGGCCCCTTTCAGAACATCAACCTCTGTGAATTTAGAGAACGATGATTGGTCACGGCAGGGCAGTGCCCGTTCTAATTTGCTTGCAGAAAACTAATCAACATCCCATTGATACAAATTTGATATGCTGACGATGCTTGAAGAGCATCAGACACGATTCTGATGCCTGTACAAGTCGATATAGTATGTGGTATAAGTACTGCACAACCGCATCGAACTGAGCTTTGCATTAATGAACACTTACCACATCGGGAACCCTGCATTATCTGTATAAGCTTCTTCCTCATGGCAGACGAACATCGTATACGCTCGCTCCCATCCCATCAAGCGGTCATGACGACGACAAGCTTTTGCTTCACGACGGCATTTGACTCACTGCTTGCATGGTCTGGTTGGTGGCAATGTCGACGGCGTTGTTCTGAGCGGACCACTTGTGCCTCTGCCTTCCCTCTAAAACCGCTTTTGCATATTCATACGTGACCGCAACGTCTTTATCCATAACATCGTCTCTTTCCCACCTGAACCGAGGGAACTGGTCAACCTTGCCCCACTCCTCCATAAACGTGTTGTCCATAGGCCGAAATTCCCATAGTAAATAACCAGCTGCCACAACATCCTCGACCTGCTCTTCAGGAACTTCTTCGAAGCGAATAGACTGTCTTCTCAGGTCAAGCTTCTTTTGTTTCTTCTTGTTTGATGTAGTTGATGACGAGTGAAGAGAAGTATCTGACTGGCTACCTTCGCTCTTACCATCGAGAGGTGTCTTGACATCAGTTTCGGCACGTCTTTTAGCTTGTTTGAAGAAGGACTCTATCGTTCTGTTTCTTAGTTTCGGCGTGCTGACTGACGATGGTGGTGAGGTGCCTCCCTGCAAGACTTCCTCTTTCATCACATCTTTCATTTCTGCATCTCGTTCCTTAGTCTCGGTGTTTCCAGCCCTGGCTTGTAACAATTGCAGTTTGTACCTATTGCCCCATCTCTTCTCTAAGGATGGCAAGAGTTTGGTCAAGGGACAATGCGCCAACATCGCCTCGGCGTCACTGCCCTGAGGTGGTGGATTGGCACCACAGACACCACATATCATAGCTCGTGATCCTGAGACACGATTGTTTTCGTTCGCGCAATGCGTCCATATCTGATTGTGAAGATCATATTTGATGTCGTCAGGCACAACGGCGTGTAGGAACATAGCTGCCTCGTTGACGTTGTTGCACTGCTGAGGAACCCAGCCTAGTGACCTGCTCATTCTTAAGACGTGAGTATCGACCACGAAGATTGGCCTTTTAAGGGCGAAGGCTAGTATACATGACGCACTCTTCAACCCTATGCCGCCTATATCTGTCAGTCGACCAATCAAGGCTTCATCTGAGTTGTCCTCCTGTTCGGTAAGATAGTCCATGGAGAGCATGCCGGGTACGAATTCGATGGAACCAGGAGGATTGCCGTCGTGTTCGAAACCCGAGATGCCCTTCTTTCTCCGATCGAGGTTCTTGTCATAGACGTCGTTTAGAAATTGGGAAATCCACTTCGCCCTATTTTCCTTGAGACCCCCTGATTTAAGAGCTGTCTCCAACTCTTCAGGAGGTATATGACGCACGTCATGCCAATTCGGTATCTTGCCGACATATTTCCTGCCATCGACGGCCGTGTAGGGAAATGCATTGCAGAGCCTCGAATGCACGTCGATTGCAATGGCATTATCAGTTGACTGTGCGAACATGGTTTGAATGATCACATCCACGGTGCACACCGATTTGGTGGCGTGTGCAGGCATGTCGACATAACGATCGAACTCGAATTTAGCGTGGTGGTCTGTAAGAAGCTCGTGTACATGTCGTACTTGCTCTTCTGTGGGACCACTCCAATTCAGGTGCTGCCACGCGTTATGCCCAAGTTTGAGTCGAGGATATCTTGGCCATGGCCAATAGTCGTTTGCCTTCTTGGGAGGGTTGATCTTGAACTTGCGTATCACGTTGTAAGAGAGTTGACTGTATAGGATTTTGAGTGTAATCTTGAGCTTTGGCGGTCTAGCGGCCACCTTCTTTAGGACTGTCTTTTTGACGACACGGCTTTGACTCTTTACCGCCTTGCTTGTGACGATGACTCTCTTCTTCGTAAGTCGTGGTTTGGCTTTACATGTGGACTTGCGGGTAGATTCTTCACGCAAACTTGCCTGAATTGCCTTCTCAAGCTCTTCCTCTTCAAGTCGAGTTTGTCGTCGTGTCGCCGGCATTTTTGTACGTTCTCAGAAACCCATAGACCTCAACCACTGCGTCGAGAAGTCGATACTGCTCTCGATCGAAAGCGAATTACTGTTCGCAGAGGCCGTAGGGATTGTTGAGATTGGTCTGTATTGCTAGAAGGCTCATTAGCAGATCGATACCAAAGCCCTAATTTGGTAGTGACAAGACATGGACAACCATCTAAGAGGTTGGGTAAACACTGTGAATGCTATTCTGATCAATCGTCGAGGAAGTTGGAGACTGAATGGCAAGGACATTCACGATATATTGTCGAGCGGGTATATATGTAAGTGATGTTCAGGTGAGAAGAATATGATTGTACGTTCAGCAATCATCGTGGTTGTTGCTGCTCATGGTAGATAAGAATGAGGATGTTCTCCTAGCCAAAATGCTTGTGTGTCCGCGTACAGAGGAGGCCAGGTGGATTGGGAAATATTCTTATACGGACGTACCGTTAGAACTGCTTCGTGCTTCCTTGAACTTGTTCACGACGATGTATCTCGAATGTGAAGAGCTTGTGAACATATCTGGATCTCGGAAGTTCTGTATGTTGGGTTCGTGGACATTGAATGAGGAAAACCTTTGTAACCTGATCTCGCCGCATGGAAGTTGCGTATCGAACCACGAATCGCACTTGCCCTATGAGCTTTTCGTGCTCTTCAACACTTATTGCCGAGACTGCCTTCATGTTACTCATCATACATCTCATGGTGCTGCTTCAATACAAGCTACCAGCCACACACTAGCAGTTTTATGCTTGTACTGATAGCTGTCAGGCATGTGGTGTAGCTGTGTTGACTCATGAGCAGAACTGAGTCGTTTCGTCGAATTTTAGAATGGAGTTTGGAGATTTATCCGATTCTCACCTGCGAATACGATGCAACAAACTCACAGAGATTTGCCATCTGACAAATAACGTGACCCATCGATACTGACCACTGTAGGAGCGCTGTAGCACAGTACAATGTGTTGCTACTGGGCTTTTACTGTATCTGTACGTGTGGCATATGAGTATTGCTTTGATATTGTCCACGGCCTTAAACCATTCATTTCTGAATCTTGGTGAACGTTTCGTGCCGACTGTCATAGGATCAATCCTGTATGTTTGCAATTGCAGCTGCTTTTACTCGATCTGAATAGCAGGAGACCTTCATCCGTGCTTCTGCTTCCATTTCTTCAACCGCTTTTTTATGTCACCTTCACTTTGTTGCATTGGATTGAGTTTTCGATCTCGGCTCATGGCTATTGTATCGTCACCATGGGCTTTGACTAGATTGGCCAGCCACTCCTCTTCTCTCGCGCTTTGTTGTCTTGGTCGTTTTCTCTTAGCCTCAAGTTCAGCCTCTTGCGCAGCCTGTGCCTCTAATTGAGCTATGATGTTGTCTTCGTTGCCATAATCCGCTCCATCTTGGCCATCATCTTCTTCGTCAGAGAGCTCGTTGAGAGGGTCATTCAATGGATTGCGGTAGGCCTCGTCCTGCTCAGGCTGTATCACTTTCGTGATTTTTCCTGTTTCGGGATCTCGCTCGACTCGGACTTCTTGCGGTTTAGCTGTCGCTTGCGAGTTGGTGGCTGCGATAGCAAGACTGTCATACTTGGCCTCTTCTGTAATATCGCGTCTTCGACCTTTAATTTTTACTGGTCCTATCGCGCCAGAGTTCAGTTTCGTGGAGAGTCCTAAGCGTTTGTAGTTCTGCTCGAGGGTCTGACTGCGATCCCTAGGTCATGTTAGGCATATCACATCGAAATCATGACATGAAGCGTACCAGTTCTTTGCGATGGTCTCATTGCCCAGGAAATTGACCTTCTTTTTTCCAGCTTTTGTTCTCCCAATGGTCCTTGGCCTCACTTTCGGCCTCGAAGATCTGTTCTTGCGCTTTTGCAATTCTCTACCCATATTTTCGACTTTGAGAATGTTTCCTGGGACGCGACAACTTTGGCAAGTAAACTCGACAGTAAAGGCGACGACCTCTTCCTTTGGACATTGGAGTTCCTTCGGAGGTTTTCGAGAAAACCCTTATCGATAAGATCGAGACTTTTGGCGAAAGCAGGGAAGCAGAACACTAGGAAACCTTCCCCACCAAGTTACGTGACAAAGTCATTACGATAAACATGTCGCGTGCTCGCACTTTATTCCTGTTGGTTGTTCTATGACAGAGCACAAGAGCTAAGATGGCATTCACAATCTCGCGTCGAGTGCTAACAGGCATTCTGTTCTTTACACTATTCACACTAGCTGTAGGGGATGTACTGGAACAGATCAAGGAAAGCCCCTCTCACACGTTCGACTCGATCAAGGACAAGATATCTATTAGCACAGAAGACCTACAGCATATCCTGCGTCTGGCAACACAGAAGCAAGCAGATTTTCTGAAAGATCGATCATGGACTACCAAAATATTCGGCATACTCTTCCCATCCTCCAGACCTGCCGTTAATGCCTTGCTAGCGACAGCCTATATCTCTGGGCCACCTAACTTCCTTCTAGCACTATGTCCACCCAACATTGACCCCAGCTCTTTGAGCATAATGGTGGCCTTTGCTGTGGGCGGTCTCCTTGGTGACACTTTCTTCCACCTGTTACCAGAAATCTTCCTCGGCGAAGATGATGATGGGTCCAAAGTCCGGCTCGTCCATCTAGAGCCAAATCGTAACACTCTTCTAGGTGTCTTCATATTCATCGGCCTAGCAACCTTCATGGCCATGGACAAAGCACTTCGTATAGCAACTGGAGGAGCACATAGTCACAGTCACACCGGCGAGCACAACATCCGGGAGCAAGCCCAAAAATTCGATGTCGGCGACTACCGCCTTCTAGACGATCTCTCCGAGCTAGCCAAGAAAGAGAGTAGAGAAGAACAACGTGAACGTCTCTCAAACAAACCCTACAACGATACAAGAGTCAACGGCAAGAAAACCCGAGACATCATCGCGCACATTGCATCGACTAATCAGGAGATCCGGAGGCGAAACACTGGCACGTCCGAAAACCAGCAGCAGTCCCAGCAAAAACCCAAAGAAGTAAGCATCTACGCAGACGAAGACGACAACAACAACAATGATACCGGCCTCGAAGCAACCCGAACCACCTCCCCAACCCAATCCAAATCATCCCCTCCCACAACCAAAGAAAAGAAAGACCTCAACCCCAGCGTCAAGCTCGCCGGCCTCCTAAACCTGGTCGCCGACTTCACCCACAACATCACCGACGGCCTCGCCCTCGCAACCTCCTTCTACTCCTCCCCCACTCTCGGCGCCACAACCACTATGGCCGTTTTCTTCCACGAAATCCCCCACGAAGTCGGCGACTTCGCGCTCCTGATTCAATCCGGCTTCTCGAAGCACAAAGCCATGGGCGCGCAGTTCCTGACTGCGGTCGGTGCTTTCTTGGGCACGATCATCGGGATACTAGTGCAGGAATATGGAAGTGGTGAGGACAAGCCTGTTGTGGGAGGGATGAGGGAGGGGTTATTTGGAACGAGTTTGCAATGGAGCGATATGCTGCTTCCTTTTACTGCTGGGACTTTTTTGTTCGTGGGAACTGTAGGTGTGATTCCGGAGTTGCTTGAGAATGAGAGGGGGAGTACTAGGGTGCAGGAGTTGAAGAGGACTTTGTCGCAGTTTGTGGCTATGGCTGTTGGAGCTTTGATTATGGTTGCTATTTCTTGGCATTGACGAGGATCAGAAGACCCTGACAAAAAGGAGCAGAAGTGGGTGACTTCATTGGCATTGCTGACTGGAGGATTGGGTTGTGTATGTATTTGTATAGAAATAGGTTTGGAAGCCCAGCAGTGATTCAGAAGACACGTCGTTTGGGCGCTTGCTCAAGCTCATCGTGGCAAGAAGGCGAGCGTAGACCATTCACATAGCCTAGTTCCCCACGTACAAATCGACGCATACCAGTAACATCTGCATCCTCAATCTATGGATCGTCGATGATTTCAACGTACTGCCCAAAGTTGTCGTAATTCAGAAATTCATGGTAGTCGATCTCTGCCCACTTTGCCTTCTGGTTCTCTACATATTGCCTTCGTTTGCTCTCATCTTCGGTCTCCTTGCCGTCCACGCCGTATTCAATTTGGTCAATGCTTGACTGAGCTAGTACCCATTTCTGACCTGTGTCAGTTTTTGCGTCGCTAGAGTTGACCAAAGTCGACGTTGAAGTCCGTGTTGGCACCTCGTGTTTCAGCGTAGTTTTCGTTGTCGCTTTGGGAGCGACGGCATCCATTGGTATGGAGTCCTGCTGATTATCAGACCAATTCAGATCAATGTCTTTCGTTTGGTCGTTACTTTGTGTTAGGAACAGCCCTCCCTCGAAGCCGAAGCTATGAGAACTACTGTTGAGACTGTCCTTGCGTGGTATGGTGTCGAGTTCGGATGTTGCAAAGGCATCCGGAAGCTTGGGTTCAGACCGCACTTTATGGGTAGTATTGCGCTTGTCCAATTGAACGACAAGCTCATCAATCGCTTGCCAGTCACACTCATCAAAGTCGGAACTTCCTGGGAGTACAGGTTTCACATCCCGAACAGCATCAAGCACGTCGGTGCTTGTTTGTGAGAGTTTATGAAAGTCATCTGTTGACTGCTGGGTTCTCTTACTGGTGATGATCTGCCCTGACTCTCGCTGTATCTTCGATACGCCTAGCAACCTATCAAGTGGTCCTTGTTTGTTCACTTGTTTACGTTTGCTCGACTCTTCTCTCTTGCTCTTGTCACCCACTCTTCTGGTTTCTTGTTCTTTCTCCTTTCTTTGCCGCTTCGTTGATGATTTCATTGGCTTCTTCACTCCTTCCTTGCAACATTTGTGTTTGCAATCCTTGGCCTCATCCGCACATGCATGCTGACACGTCCAATTGCCATTGGGCAGTTCCCGAGGCTCACGCCACTGGTCGTTTTCTCTAATGGACGGCGCTGAGCGCTTCTTGCTTCCAGCTGGCGTCTCTCTCTCCTCTTGGTCATCAAGAATCTCATCAATATCCAGGACATCTGTATTGAACCTAGGTTCGGATGCGATGGCGAGCAAATCAGAATCATTGAGTCCATCGCTTTCGAACTCGTCTAGTACTTGAGTTGGGTTCGTCAAGACGCCCGGCCCTTCGGACGATATGTCTATAGGTGGTTGCTCCAGGAATGATCGGTGTGAACACTCAACTTCAAACTCTGCAATCCGATGCGTGCCAGCCAGATCATCACACATAGTGTGACAACGTACTTTGGTGCCTTTCTGTTTGACCAGGACGGTAAGAAGTATTTCCTCCGTCTGCTCCAAGCGGGCTGGACTAAATCGGCGAAAGTCAACGAGTTCTCCGTGAGAGGTCTCACATATGAATAGAACGCTGTATGGTCTTCTATTGAACTTCATCGGTACCACCCGATTGAGGAAGCCAATCTGACACCTCAGCTTCACCTCTGTGCCCTTCGAAGGTTTGGACTTCTTCTCAATTGCCTGAGCGGAAATGTGCAGCATTGGAAACTCAGCGGCCTTTTGATGCAGCTCATTACCAAATGGTGCATGCTTACTCATTACAACCTCGATGCGACTCGGCTCAGTATTGAAGAGGGTGTCGATGCTTTTGATGTTTGCTGCTGCAAGTTTCCGCATTGACACGTCACCAATTCCGGGTATTTGCTTGAGCTGCATGGCAGTATCATCCCAGACGCCAGCTACAATACTTCGAGCAAGCTCAAGAGCACTTTTTACTCCAATCGAATCTCCTCTCTGTATGAGCATGTCGACCATACAACGGATGAGCCGCCTGACGTGAGCAATGACACCATTTGTATCCAACTGAAGCTGGCGTACTTGAGATCCAGTGAACTTGTTCTTGGGGTTCTTGCCAACAGGAGCAGAACCTAATCTTGCCTGGATGAGTATGGAAACTTTGTGCTCAGTAAGAGCAACATCCACTTTGACAGGATAGCGAATCTCGTTGGCCTGGTTGAGTTCCTTGTAGAAGGCCTTTTCATTGTGTTTCAACCTGAAGTCTTTGAGTTCAAATGCTTGGACGAGGGTGCTCAGAACTTGAGAGACTTTAGCTTTCACAGGTAGGTTCATGAAAGACTTCATGGTTTCAAACTTTGTGCAGTAGCGAGCCATTGCCTGGCCGTATTCTGTAGAGCGTAATCTGCCGTTGTCTTCGATGAATTGGGCATCTTTGAGAAGCGCCAAGTCTTTTTCGCAGCACTTGAGCAGCACGTTATCCAGGTCATTGACCTCGTTGTTCATGTCGACATCGTAATATTTCGGATTCTGTTTCAGGCGAATGTTGAGAAAGGTGCTCGAAAGCCACTGCTTAGCGGTCGATATACTCGTAATCGTCCCGATACCAATCTCAGCATTAAGGTGTTCAATGAGGTTCTGGTGGAGAGAGCTCTCGAGCACTTCCTCTCCAGCTACCATCTCCTCATACTTCTTGACTCGCTCATTCAAACACAAGACAACGGCACATGCCTCTGTCTCGTGTTGAGGACGACCGGCACGACCAAGCATTTGCATGACTTCTAGGCTGGAGTATTCCTGCAACCCTGCGTCAGAGTAGGCCTGAGTTCCTTTGAGAATGACAAGATAACAAGGTAGATTGATCCCAACAGCTAGAGTCGACGTGGAGCATATAATCATGATCTCTCCGTTCAAATATCCTCGCTCGACTGCATGCCGATCCTGTATGCTTAGAGAAGCATTATGAAAGGCAACGCCTGACGCAACCACTTTCTGGAGCTGTTCGTTTTCAACCTGAATGGCGTGTCTCGGTGCACTCCACGCACGTATTCCACTAGCTGTATGCTGCCAGCTGTCAACCAACCTATTTGCTGTTTTTATTGTTGACTCTTTCGTCGGACAGAATACCATGACAGGCTTCCTTTTGCCATAGCGTGCTACCACATCCGGTATTCTCTCTGTCATTGCTGCGTCAAATGCCCAGGGATTATATGGTCCCTCGTGGCCAAGGATGTGTTTCTTCAGTTGCACCGGACGAAAACTGTCGTCGAAGAGCTCTCTCTGTGCAGGCAAGTAGCGAGCATGTTCACCCCTTGTAAGCCAGGCTGCAATGTCTTCAGAGTTGGGTATAGTAGCACTGAGCGCCATGAACCTGATCTTGCTGCCAGCAGACTTCATACGTGACACTATGGCCTCCAATGTTGCGCCACGACTATCTCTGAGAATATGCACTTCGTCGATCAAGAATAGTCGAATCATGTCCATCAGTTTGGCATGATCTTTCCACTTTCTTGTAACGCTGTCCCACTTCTCGGGTGTAGTGATGATAATGCCTGCATTCGCGACACTACGAAGACTTGAAGCATCAGTGTCGCCAGTCAGCTCAGCGCACTGCACATCAAAGACACTGAACTTTGCTTGCCAGTCGCGATATCGCTCACTACACAAGGACTTGGTGGGTGCCTGGTACACGACTTTGACACTTCCACTCCTCATCTGCGGAAGAATTCTGAGAATGCCTAATTCCATAACAACAGTCTTTCCACTTCCTGTAGGGGCAGAAACGACCAGGTTATCGTCCGATTCATATGCACAGGTAAAACACTGTGACTGGACAGCATTGAAGATTGGGAAGCTGAAGACGGTCTTCTGCATGTCATGTAGGCGTGTGGTAGGTATCAGTCGAATGCCTCTAACGACAGGAGGCTCGTTCTCGGATCGTCTGATATTCAAATCTGCTCCACTGTTTTGATTATCTCGCTGCGCACGCTGCTGCTGAATTTCTGCAATTCGAGAGTGAAAAGAATTCCTTGCTAGTAGCGAAGACTGCGCTTGAGGCATTTTGTGCTTGTTACGGAGCACCTTTACACTTGGACTGGAGAACGGAATCGAGTCAGATGAGGTAGACAGGGGTCGTGGAGATATTTTGCAGGAATCTGTGAATGAAAATATCAGCAGCGGACACCCAAGCAGTGCGTAAGACCGTGCCCAAATCGTGTTTTACTGGCCGACCCTGAGTATAAAGTCGGCTGGGTTGTGCTTGAAGGACTTCCATGCTTCTGTTGTTGTCCCAGGGGTGACGTCCATATCGTCTCGTATTGCTACTTTCGGCGAGAAGCTGGCGATCTGACTCGTGAATTAGAAACAGTTTTGATATGCAATCAATTGTGCCCACCAAAATCGTCCAGTAGCACGCCCTCTTCCAATTGCGCGCTGAGTGCGTCCCGTCGATAGGGATCTTGGTATGGCATCGAGAAGTGCTGGGCGAAATGCCGGGAACGGTCTGACCTGTCCATGATGTAGAATACGGGTTCTTCTCAAGCTCGTGAGTTGGAATGTATGTTATCTGGCGTAATCCAAGAGGATTGCCACAGCTTCAGATGCGGTTGTGTCATTGCTATCTCTCAATAAACCAGGCCGAAGTTGTGGTTGGGTTAGATGAGCAGATGAATGAGGCAGGTACGCGTACAGTCGTGACTGCTTCAAAGAAGGAACATCAGCAACACTAGCGGTTTCATTACGTATCAATGAGCTGTTACAAGTCTTGAAGGATGAGTAATAATATTTGCATTTTGTTTCGTTACAATGATCACGGTAGTATGTGTCAGTAATGGGGTCTCGCAAAATACCCTAGGGATTCATTTTTCCTCTTCTTATGAGGTGCGGGTGATCCTGGTCGTGAAGTCGTAATCGTGGTATCGTCAAGGCTGAGAGGTGTCTTAGGTATAGATATTGAGTGGTCTCTCAGTTCTGCGGAATTGGTTAATATGTCCTTCTCTTGTTCCGAATTGATCTTGATTAGAGGTGGTCTTGAAGGTTGAGCACCCTGCAAGGTGTACATATATGTTGAGGTAAGGACGATGGCTGTGCCAACCACAAACTAGGTATTGGTCAAAGGTAAATTCCGTCGATTGTGACTTGTTCGAACTTACATTTGTAGTGGCCCGAAAATCGAAGAAGAAGACGCTGGCGAGAGCACTCAGCACCATGCTAATGCTGATGGCAAAGTTTTTTGAGATGTTGTCTGCATAGAACATGCAGAATGCAGCGACCACAGCTCCAAAGGTTTGGACAAGAATCGAGATGTACACAACCGAGTTGTAGCCAGCGAAGAATCCGTTCTTCGCAACCGTTTCTCCATCCAAAAAGATGACTCCAATGAAAAATGCTGGAAAAAGGGAGTATAGGGATAACTGCACGTTTCGAATCCACATAGAGGTTGGCCGAGGCGATTCTTTGATGACCTTTTCGAAATATACGCCTGCTAGCCCTGAACAGAGACAAACACACAAGACAGCCAGCAAGCCAATTGAAGCATCCATTCCTGGTCCATAGATGGCCATCTCGTCTTCCTCAATTCCCTCGTAGGTTGCGGATCTCTTCTTCAATTTCTGCACTACGTTACTTTTCCCAAAATGCTCGGCTATAGGGTTTAGTGCTCGAGGCACGTAGACCCGGGTGTGGTGACTCGAAGCGAGCCGGTGCTCTTCTTGTGGCATAGACACAATAGCGACCCCAACCATTAACAGGACTAGGGAGAGCCATTGTCTGCCATTGATTGATCTTTTTAGCATGTACACGCTCAAAATAGCTGTAACAATAATTTTGAACTGATAAGTGACATGAAAGGTAGCTGCATCCAGATTTGAAATCGCCACGTATTGAAGGCTGTTTGCGAGAGTGTATAATCCTGCCGGCATGGCTATTTTCCAACTATCTCCTGAGAAGATGGCATTACCAAGCACGCTGAAGAGAGAGGTGGCAGGCATCGACCGTGGTATCGTTTGCGACACCTCGTACAACGCTATTGTAAGACATACTGCGAGCCTTAACAGCTCGACAAGGAAAACTGCGGTTGAAGGAAGGTATCGATGGCCATCCGGTGTAGGCATAACTCGGGACCAGTGTAACAACTATGGTACTGTCAGCGCAACTTCCAGGTCGACATCTAGGTTGCCTACCAATATGAAAGCGGAGAACTGAAAGGTCAACTGCGCAGCTGTTGTTAGTTTTACCACGGCCTATACATTCTGAGCCTTGCTTACCACCACCAATGTAAGTATCTTTAAGGGTATCCCCCATATCGCTGGCGTTCCATCTATACGCCTTTCCATGGCGACCACTATGTCGGCCAGGAACTTTTGGTAAGGGGATGCGCGTTTGGAAGCAGGCTCAAAATTTTAGGACATGCGAGGCTATGAAGGCAGATGTGTGTTGGTTCGTTTCGTAAGGACAGGTCTCTTCCTTCCAAGAGCAACGGATAGCACGAATGTTTCAGTGAATAAGCTTGTGAATCTAAAGGAGTGTGTGATCACCAAAAGCATGAATTGAGTGTGTATGGATGTGGGCTTGTGATCAAAAAGCATGCAGATGTTGGACGGGCCGCAAGTAGATTATGACGGAGCCCGACTGGGCTGACGGCTCCGCATTGAACAAATCAAGGATGTGAATCCCCAAGTGACAAGCTGATGCTGAAACTTCAAATCGCGTTGACTGGTGCACCACGTATTGGCACCAGCACACTCGCTCCATCACAAGGCTCCGAAGTCTGGAAAACACGGCTCAGCTGCCTCTTCCTGTCGACTTGGCTCTTGCTCACGTCTCGGCATGCTTTGCCAGGCTAGACACGAAGTCTTATCTGCTGGCTGGCCGGCTGACCCGGAGCTTATCCCTCAATAGGATATCGATCTCAAACCAAGAACTTGAAAGAGTGAACAGAGTAAAGAGAAGCTTTGCAAGCTCAAAAGATTGAGCAATTAATATGTTTACACTACGGTGAACGTTACAAAGAAAATACAGCCAAAATGTTCATACGCGATCAAGCACGTTAAAATGGCAGATATCATGGAGTGTCCTGACCTGCAGAGCTTCTCATCCTTGTGTGCAAAATTTTAATGAGTCACTTGGATATTCGCCCTTGCCTCCCATCCGAGGAAGGGACTCTCTAGGAAGAGCTGTGAAGGTATCTCGTCTCTCAGCAGCTGCCGCTCCAGTGGGTCTAGTGTCATCACGTGTCTGTTTTGACCATTGCTTTTTGGTGACTGCTCTTGAGGTGAGGCTACATGAGACAAGGCAGAGTCTGTTGTCGTTTCGGATAGAAAGGTATCCCTCGTCCCTCGCCGTAGCTCTGCCTTCGCTCGGTGCTTTGGCGAGACCACTGACGAGCCTAATGACAATCTATCCAGGCTCGAGTACGGGAGCTGCAAATCTTCCGATCCTTCGCTGAGATATGTTACAACCGAGCTCCTGGCGCTTGGCTGCCTGGTGGATTCTGTCTGAATTGTCGTTACTGAGTTGCTTTTTGACTCGTCTCTTCGAGCCTTGCGCAATTCCGCTGGCGGCAGGTAAGACATCCTGCGAGCTGCAGTGACGGCCACCTGATCACTTGAAAATTCTGCACGTGCGTTGCTCGAGACCACCTCTTGTTCGCTTCGAGCATTGTTTGCGTCAAGCACTCTCAATGCTCCTGCGCGATGAGCTGCTGCTTGTGCTCTTTTCATGGCAATTCTCCTCAGTCTCATGGCTGCGATCAAGTTCTCTTCCTGTCGCGTAACAGTCATGAGTTTCGTACTTACAACACTCTCGTTATCCGAGACCACAGATTCTCTGCCCGATGCAGTCCGAGCGGCAGGAGCAGACCCTAGCCTTGGACTAGCTTCAGTGGGTGTTGACGGAAACGACGTGATGATATCCTTGTTTCGAGTCAATGTTTCCGTCGATTTGTCATCCAGGTAGGTCAAAAACCTGCTGGCGGCACGATTTGGAATCGCTGGCTTTGTGACTTGTCTTCTCGAACGCTCCTGGAGAATCTCATTGGCTTTCTTCGTATTAACCGCGAGTGCTTGGCCGTATTCTACGTCTGTACTTTCCCAACCAGTGCTCATCAACGACGCCCTGATCTCTTTCCTCGCAAGCTCTTGATGCTTTGCAGGCACGGCGGCGTTGTCGTCTTCCTCATCATCAGAAGAGCTTAAACTCAGCACACTCTGGACAGTGAGGTCAACTTTGGCAAAAAGGCTGGTCTCTGTTTTGTTGGTATTCTTCGTTAGGTTTGGCTTGTTGGTATTCCTACTGTCTTGCTGTACCTGCTCGCTGTTGGTGTAGGTGTCATGTGCCGCTTGCAGTTCAGCGGTGGCTTCTGGCACCACAGCAAGTCTCTTCGAAGAGCAGCGTGGTGGATGTTTGTCTGCACGACCAGCTACAGAAGCTGTCTTAACTTCTAAAGCGAGGTCACTGTACAATTGGGGTTCTGAGGAGTCGTCCTCATCTTCACTCGAGTCACTTTCAAGATTGTCGAACCAATTCTTAGTACCGACCTTAGGTCGTCTGACGTTAATTTTAGCTCTCGTGGGCTCCGTTAATGATGTCGCTTGTGAGGATGGCTGTTGCGCTTTCTGCGAACGTTTCTTGGACATCATAGACTTGGGAGTATCTAGCAGTGAGCCTCTTGTGGTCGAGATACGAGATATGGCCGGAGAGGGTGCTACGGAGTCGGCGGTGCCTGGAGTCACTGAAATAATGGAAAATCGAGAGGACGTCGTCACATCTGGCTGTACGGAGTAGGATAGTCTTTTGTCATTGTCGGGCCCCATTTTGCTCGAGGATGTTGTCAGAGAGCGTAGCTGTTTGTGATGCTCCACCTGCTGACTGGGCACACTAATGACTGGCGTTGCGTCTTTTCTTAGCCCAAAGTCACGACTTGAAGAATCAGACGTCTGCTGCGATACACTGAGCGGAGCACGGCTTTTGTCATAGTAGGACAAGTTTGGAGTTGAGGCTTTGAGCTGACTCAAGTCGGCCTTACAATTTTGTTTCAGTAACACGGGGGAATCCTCGCTACTGCCTTTGGACGCATCTCCCTCGCTCAAGTCCGTGACACTTCCAATTGAAACTGCTGCAGTGGTTGCGTCCGAGAAAGTGACAACTCGTGGCTTACTGGTGGATGTGGAACTCGCAACACTGTGGTTACGGCTGGCCACATATGCTGTGTCCAAGCCTAATATGTGTCGAGCTTTCTTGTCGTTACCATCATTTAGTTGTTGTGTGTGTGCATCGTCAAATGACCTAAAACATTTGCTGCTTCTGAAGGCTTTTTTCACGTCCGACCCAATTGTCATTCTCGAGTAAACTCGGCGTTGTGCAAAGTCTAGAAGAAGAGTGGCTTCCGTAGTCACTGGACTTGCGATCGTGCCAGACGCGATAATGATAACTTCAACGCTTGTGAGGCGGATCGTGTAGTATTCGTCGAACAATAAAGGCTGATACCAGTTGTTTGTGGTCGACACCAGCCACGCGATTTGGCTTACAGCGTACTGGAGGCAGTGATGCACTGTCGGATTGAGTAGATAACGCGACTGAGGAGTGTACGGACTATAGAGTGCGTATGATTCAGCTGGTCAGGTAAGATACCAACCTTCACATGCGCACACTGTCAACATCGAAGGGCAGGTCGCTCTGGGTCGAACACTTTGAGTGAACAGCAAGGTGGACGCTAACTGGCAAGGTGCTATCGAGTCGTGTGGGAGATGATGAGGTAGATGAGCTCCATTCAGCTCGAACTAAGGAGGATGGCTGCATCGTATAGAATCTGCGGCGTCTGGATAGTGCAAGGACTAGCAGCGCTAGGATCTTGGAATGATTCCGTAAACCTCCACTCGACGCTACCGTGCTGCCAGAAGTTGTTCTGCGCTGCGTGATCATAGGCCTGCTGCATTGACACCCGGTCTGATGCTGGATGCCTAAGATAGACCTTGCAACTTTGATCAAGAGTAGTATACAAGAGCAGTTGGTCGGACCATCAATGGCGTGCTTCATGAGATACTGTTGTGTTGGGTTGCAGCACTTCCTGGGTAGGCAAGACGATTGCGACATGGAACCCCACGACACTATTTAGAGTTAATCACTCGTTACTTTCGTGCCGTGCAGTGACCGATCGAACTCTGGCACGTACAAGTACGGAGTAGAGATGCCGCAAGAAGGACGCGAATAAGCACTTTGTGGGCGCACAAGCATGACGAGGTGGTATAGCGCCAAAACTTTCACAGAAGAAATTGCTTCTTCTTTCACAACGTGGTTTTGATCAGAGTGTCCTCCACACTGCCGTTTCATTCAGTCTGGGACTGCAGATGAGGGCGCAGCTGTGTACGACAGCAGACTAGCAGCCAGTACAATTGGCCATTTGCGGAAATCGCAGATGCTGATCGCTTCAGTATTAGCTTGCAGTACCTGTTCTAGCGTAGGAATTGGTGCATTGGATGCATTTAGGCTGTTTCGGCAATGTTCTTTGGGACGAATTCTCTCAAGAATAAACCCCTGATCGTGGTCACTTCCTTAGTGGAGATCTAAGCATGAGCGATCTCTGCCGAGCATGGAACCATGGTCGCTGGTCGTTTCGGCATGGTCCTGTTACAGATTTCCAGCTGCAACTATAAAATAAAATGGTTGCTTCGTACCAAAGGCCGATCAAGACTTTGCTGGGTGGTCTCTTTCCACAAGAATGGCAAATCTGGTTGAAGAAGAATGTCCGAATGCTTACCGAGACGGGTCGCCTGTTTCAACCAGGATCGGCTCAGGTCCTGTGCTATAAAAGGTACAGGGACAAGCGATGACGTCTTTCATGGAGCAGTACAACAAATCTGTAACCAGTCTACCATTTACAGTAGTTGTGTGAAACCATGGTTCGGTAAACGGAAACTAAATTCTTCTACCATTCTTCCTTACAATAGCCTATTTGACCTCTCACTAAACTGCGGCTATTGAGTGCATAGCAGGAAGGCATTACGTCAGGTGCGAACACGTCTAACTTCTCTTCACGGCGGCAACGACTATGGTAAGGCCTTGGCAGATTGAAGGCAATCGTCTCCTTAAGGTATATCTTCTATCAATATATTGCCAGTCCGTTGATCTGCCCTACGCAATCGACCATAGGGTTAGGAAAATAGGGGTTCCCGTTCGATCACCCGTACTCAAGCCTGGCGCCGACGAGTTAGTAGTTGGGTTGGAGACAACCAGCGAATCCTCGCTGTTGATTGTTTTTGTTTTGTTGTAACCCTCGCCCGCAGTCGACGGAGACGACACGGAGATCATATCGCTATGCTGCGTCGAATCACCACACGTGGCTCTTGAAAGAGACTGCTCACTAGTCCTGAAGTTGTAAACTGTGTACTTCTTCTAGGCATACCTAAAGATGTCAATGGTGTAGAACCCAATCAACGTGCTCCGCTAATAGACGATGAGGTGAGCAATCAAAACCGACACAGCAAAATTATGTATCTGTATCGAGCCGTACACTTGTGCACTTCAATTGTCGTGAGGTCTATGGGCGCTCGGGTAGTGTGACGAAGACGATCTTGACGGCAATTGTGCTTTTCTCTTTCTCCTCGAAGTTCTCGACAGCTCCTAGATGAGTTCGCGTATTCTTCGCATAAAATCGTGGACCAAGAGGGAGAGAATCTCCAGTCCTTCAAGGAGAACTTTGGCATCTATGGTTGAGTTAGATCATCTATGCTGATGTCTGGAGACACATCTGTGTCAAATTGACACAGCACAAAGAGTTTCGTTCCATGATCAGATCAGGCAAAGCCCCTCAATCGGCTATACGGATGTCGCTGCTGACGCTGACCTTGCTGAACACGCTCTTCGAGAGATACGATAGGCTCTCTGAATATATCGTTCATGTTGGTAAGGACGAGTATAGATAACTTTCATAACCCGCAGTCACGGCACGGTGAAAGCCTCTACCTTGCAAATCAGCTCACACACATCCAGCTACGTCTTCATCGGAGAGGCAGTCCGGGTACAACGCATGAGGGCCTCCACTAAAGCAATGGATGTTTCTGATGGGAAAGTGCCAGCATTGGATGGATAGCACCGCAGCATCGTTGACCTACAGACGTGGCCAGCAGGCTTTAGATTCATTGAAGGATTTCAAAACTTCCAACAGAACCGCTGAAGAATATCAAAACGACGTCTTGAATTGATCGTGCATATAGGTACGACAATTTTCGGCTGGCCACACTATATTACAACATCAGCGGCAGACAGACTGTGTAGCTCACCAATATACCGACACATGCGACAGTACATTGGGCTGTAACCAGCGACGAGATCCATTAGGTCGACAATGAGAACCGACCAGAGGGAAATATCTGTGTAGGTGCATTCGTGTGTGACTCGAGTGGTTGTAGTAATACACTATTAGTGGCAAGAAGAATCGACGTTGGCTTGGACCAGGCATTGCAGCCCAAGCATCATTGGCATCGCTGGGGGCGTTCTGCATCGGCCTTTCCCATTCAATGGCCACGCGTGCATACCAATCCAAATGTTCAAGTTGTCAAGAAAGTAATAGTTTTCAATAGCAGAAGACCTTAGCGATATCGTTCACACACAATGAATCTTTTGACGTGCACTATTTGTTTGTGATATGGAAACATCCAGGTGAAATCAAGTTGGTGCGGTCGCCTTTTGAAATCCACGCCCCGAATTTGCCGCCTTAGGAGCCTCGCCCTAACACATTGGCGCGGCCCCACTGACTGCCTCCAAAAAGACAGTGTCCAATGATTCAGGCAGGCTTGGAAGCACGTCTCAACTTGAACTCTCCTCTACGACAAACAATCATTTGTGACCAAACGCGAGCACAATAGCCGCAGCTCACTCACTTGCAAACAACATTGTCTGTCACGACCGCTGCGTACCTATCAAAGTGTTGCTCGTCCTCCCTTCCGCCCCTTCAATAACGAGCACATCCTTGACACGCCCGGCCTTGATAAGCGGAACAGTAAGGACTCGGCTAGATGATCGACCAAGTCTTTCGCGATATTGTGAGCTGTGTCCGTTCGAGTTCAATATAGGGTGGAACGATGGCCGAGCCTGCAGATACGTTGCTAGTTAGCTCACGAGATGGCGACACGAAGAAGCGAAAAGGTTTCAGCAAAGAGTTGAGAACGAAGAGAATGCGAGACGGAAATCCTATTCACAGTACTCTTGGTCAATTCTCGTTTGGTCCAACAACCCAGACCACTGTCGTGACAACGACCACGACAACCACCACGAAATTTCCCTCGCTGATTATGCCTAGCCCTGAACATGCCACTGACCTCGACCCGAAGTTGTATCCTCTGGCTGCGATACCTACGCCTGTCGCCCTACGAAATGTCGAATTCGCTCTGGGAGGGAAATCAGTGGTCTTCCGGGAGGCATCTGACACAATGGCAGAGCTTGAACAAATAGCCGAGGAGGAGAGCCTGCTGCAGAGAAACCATGGCTTGATTTCCAATCTGAGAGACACTACTCCCCTCCCACTCGTTGAGCAAGAGAAGAACGTCCTTCGAAATCCTTTAAGCCCGTCGGCGCAACTGCTTTCTGGCTTAGGAGAAAGACCCGCCTCGCCTGAATCAGCAGCGGAGATAGATTCACAGGCAGACGCCGCCGCCGCCGCCAGCTCACAGGAAAGACAGACACTAGTACGTCGAAACGGGAAACAAAGAGCAGCGCTACCGAACCCTAGATCTCATCCTCGTCTACGAGCTGTTCAGAGATCAACCCCAGTCACTCCAGAGACACGACCTGAACGCACTCTCAGACGACGACCCCGACCTGTTCCTGCTCAGACAGATATCGCTCAGAATGTGCTGCCTTCCCCAGTAATAGAGCAACACCCCTTTCCTAGTCGAGGCGACAGCCACTCGTTGGCAGCAAATCAGGAAGCAAGCGGACTCTCTCTCGGGCCACGAAATGTCTTGCCATCTAGCAGAACGATATCCAGGGCTTCATATGACAGTGTTGTGCCTACACCACCAATTGAGCCCGAGGACGTACCTCTGCAAGAACGCAGACTCAGTTCGAGGGCTTTATCCTCCATCCCAACACGACTTCACGTTTCAGAAAGTCCTTCTGTACAGGATGGCACACTACCTAGTCCCAGTTTGTCGCCTGTTACAGGGGGAACGAACACACAACCCAACGAATACTTCGCCGATGTGGATTCCAATTCGGACTTCAGTGGCGCATGGGGTCTTCGACGCTCTCAGTTCGAGGAAACTCCATCTCATGGTCGGTATGAATCCCCAGCCATGACTGACGCAGCACCCTCAGACGATGGACATTCAGACGTCAGAAGGGGTGCTACCCCTTCCTTACGCGATATTCCGTCCATGCTGAACTTCTTCGAAGCCCTTCCTGAAGCCATGAAAAGTTATGTCATGCATCAATTATTGCGAAGGTGCCCAAAGTCTACACTTCGTGTCGTTGCAGATGCAGTTAATCCTGCTCTCAAATATGATTTTTTGACACTCTTACCACCCGAGCTTGGCCAGAACATACTTCAATACCTTGATGTACAGTCTTTATGTCATGCTTCACAGGTTTCGAAAAAGTGGAGACAGATTATCAACAGTGATGAGAGGGCCTGGAAAGCTCTTTTGGATGCTGATGGCTATGTCCTTCCTGAAGGCGAACTTCAACAAGCCATTGGGCAAGGCTGGGGATGGCAGGATCCTTCTGGTCCCGAGGGTCGAGAGGTGGATATGAGCCGTCCATCCTCAATCAAAACTGACAGTGAATTCGGATCTCCTGGACCATCTACTACTCGAAGACCTGTTGCAACAACATCATTGCGTCGATCGAAGCGAAAAGCTGCCTCACAGCTGACCAACCGCAGTAAACTAGCTAAGCGCCAAGCCACGTCTAGAGAAGCATCTGTGGACATGGAATCTGGCGACTGGATGGCCCAGATGTCAACAGCGGAGGGCCCTTACAATGCCGCAAATGCCGCGATCCTTGCTGTGCCTAACCCACAACTTCCTCTGCCTGGCTTAAAAGGTTTACATCTATACAAATCACTATATCGTCGACACCATCTCATCCGACGTAATTGGATGTCGGATGAGACTGAACCTCATCATCTCGCCTTCCGGGCACATGGCAGCCATGTTGTGACTTGTTTGCAATTCGATACAGACAAAATCCTGACTGGCAGTGATGACAGCAACATCAACGTATACGATACCAAGACTGGCAAACTCAGGAAACTGCTCCAGGGTCATGAGGGCGGGGTGTGGGCTTTACAATACATGGGCAATACTCTTGTCTCCGGCTCGACAGATAGATCTGTGAGAGTATGGGATGTTGAAGCAGGTGTAGAAACACATGTCTTTCGAGGACATACTTCTACTGTCAGATGCCTGCAAATACTCATGCCCGCCAAAGTAGGTGAGACTATCCATGGCAAGGATATTATGATGCCAAAACAACCGCTCATCATTACTGGCTCACGAGATTCTACCTTGAGAGTTTGGAGGTTACCAAAGCCTACAGACAACAAGCACATACAGGCCGAAACAGATGCAGATGCAGAAGACAGTCCGTTCTTCGTACGTACACTTACTGGTCATCAACACTCTGTTAGAGCTATAGCGGCTCATGCGGACACCCTCGTAAGTGGCAGTTACGACTGCTCTGTCCGAGTGTGGAAAATATCGACAGGCGAAACGATACATCGACTTGTTGGCCACAACCAGAAAGTGTACAGCGTCGTCCTGGATCATACACGCAATCGGTGCATCAGCGGGTCAATGGACTATCTAGTCAAGATATGGTCTTTGGAGACCGGGTCTGCCTTATACACCTTGGAAGGCCATTCATCGCTCGTGGGTCTGCTCGATCTTAATGGTGATCGACTAGTCTCGGCGGCGGCGGACAGTACGCTGCGGATCTGGGATCCGGAGAACGGTCAATGCAAATCGACGTTGACCGCTCATACTGGTGCTATTACGTGCTTCCAACACGACTCACAGAAGGTGATCAGCGGGTCTGATCGAACACTCAAGCTTTGGGACATCAAGACTGGAGAGTGCAAGAAGGATTTACTGTCGGATCTAAGTGGTGTCTGGCAGGTCAAGTTCAACGATCGTAGATGCGTGGCTGCTGTGCAGAGAGGAAGCATGACGTTCATTGAGGTGTGTGAAATTGCCGATTTTCCTCTTCGTTATACTGACAAATTCGCAGGTCTTGGACTTTGGCGCAGCCAGAGACGGCATATCCCAAAGAGATCGAGGCACCCGGATCGTGGTCGACGAATTTGGTGACCCAGTCTCTGCGAAAGATGATGTTGCCGATGTCGTTAATGTCTAGGCATCCTTTAGCCAGGTGCCAAGATACGAACACCTCGAGGTCGAATTTCCTGATAATCACAACACCACTACGAGAACATCACCATTGCACATACCGGGAGATCCTCTCTGTGGGCTCAATATTCATCATGAAACTTTTACAAGAATAACGATCAGCAGATTCAAAAGCATAGCGTTGGAGTGTCAAGGGGATACTATCTGTGAAAGGATATGTTTTTGTTACGGCCAAACTCAATTACCACCTGCTGCAGGTCCAATATCTCAATTGGCGGTGTCGAAGAAAGGAGTAGCACAGCAAGTCTGAAACGACTATCGTGTGAAGAGTGGGTGTTACTGGATAACAACAACGTGTCTGGATTCAAGGTGTCAGACATCTGGAATTGTGTAATTGCGTCACTCATCGATAACACGGAAAGGAGCATTTTTGAACAGCATGAGCAAGTGGCGTATTTACCAAATGGTTTTTTGTTGTTGGGGGCTCTCATGATATAGCTAGTATTTAGCTTACGATTTGCATAGATAGGCGTGACAGCGAACTGAATCGTAATTTTGTTCTACAAAGTCGTGACCATTATTGTTCCAGCTATATTACACAGCAATAACTGACAGGGAAGAATCCAGACTGGTATAGCAGGATTCCACATGTCGTTGCTGCTTCAAGTTGAAGATTATCGCGATGGTGCCTGCGGTGCAGCTGAATCGTGTCTAGAAAGTTTGGTGGCGACTCCTCAAATAGATACTGTCTTCGTGTTGAAAGGGAAAGCCTCATTTGGCCCCTGCTCTCATGCGCTGTCTGCGAGTAGTGGATACACCTGTCGTGGACGACTCTTTCGGGCTTGGTCCCGCAGTAGGACGTCCAGATGAAGCGGGTATGGTCATTGCCATAAGTTCCTCGATACCGATGCCTATACTGGGTGCAGGTTTCGGCTGAACTGGTCGTTGCGGTGGTTCTTTGCTGCTGGCAACCGATGCAAGCTGCAACGGCGCCACCTCGACGTCCTCTCGTGGTGAGACTGTGACTGCGTTTTGCGGGCTATTGAGCATCTTCTGTTTAGGAGGAAGTCCTCCATTTTGTAGAATAGATTTGGCGTATTGTTCTAATCCCGCAGCACGAAGTACGGCCCATTGCACTTCTTGCACACCACGCATGTTACTGTCGTTGAGCTTTTTGTTGGACTTGCCGTCACCGAGACCACCGACTGCAAGGATATCATTGATGGTCAGGATCGTAGGTCCATGTCGTTTAGCTTTATCGCCAAATTTCGTTTCAAGTTGCATCTCGATCTCGTAGAGCGCTTCGCGCAAGTTGGTAGCCGACAGAGAGTCAGACTTGCAGGCGATGAGCTGATGAGATATTCCCTGAGTCTTCAAGAGCTCGAGTATCTGCAAATCGGATGTTTTCAGTCCATGCTTGGGGTTGACTAGCACAAAAGCTCGACGAAGCTGACGTCGACTCCGAAGGTATTTCATAATCTGCTCTCCCCACTCATGGTGACTGCCATGTCCCCAGCCAGGTGTATCAAGCACGGTCAATTTGGGCGCTCTGTCACCATTATTCACTTTTTTGATTCCTCTTTTATCCAGTTCGACTGCGCTCAAACTCCACGCATGCATAGTGCTTGTCTTGCCTGGCTTCGGTCCAACACGACAGAGCTGAGGGTTTTGGAGGACTGCATTCAGCAGGGAGGACTTGCCACTGTTACTGCGACCCAAGAAGACAACTTCGGGCGTTAGCAGACCGGAATTTGAACCAGAAGGATCTACTTGACGCCATTCTGTTGCAGTCCAAGCCTTGGTGGGAAGATGTGTCTCGAAGAACTTGCGTGCAGCTAGAGTCTCGTGCTCTGACGGCGGAACTGTGTCGATGTAGACTGATTGCACTGCATCCTTGCTTCGAAATGGGCTAGAGAGCGAAGGAGCGGCGTGGTATTGTCTGACAATGGGACAAATGCGAACTTGACAGCTAGCTGATGAGCCTCGGTACCACAGACATCTTGATCCAAGCATCAGACTTGGACGAGTGCTGTGGTGAATTGACAGAAGCGTTCGAATGTTGGTGTTGGTAAAGTCAATTCAATAAAATCACTTGCGACAGCCAAATTTCTGAGTCCCGAAATCTTTCCAGCTTGGGCAAGTGTTCGGGGATGTTAGCGTTGACCATGAGTAATATTCCCCACGTTTTCGATGGTTTCATCGTCGAATACAATCGTTCTGGCATTGTAATCAATAGACGAAGCCATTGAAAGATGATCAATGCCGTCCTGGTGTTCAACAATAATGGGCAGCCGCGACTGACCAAATTTTACACTCAGCTAGCAAGTCGCTCGATAGAGGTGGGCAAACATTGTCTAACGAGAGGCAGGATACAGCAACACAACAGACATTGCTACGCCAGATATTTGACTTGGTATCTGCAAGACCATCGTCGGCTTGCAACTTCCTGCCTTTGCCTCCTCTTCTCGCTCCTGCTGGTGTCAGTTCCTCGCCTGATGCGCCAACACAAATCACGTATCGACACTACGCTACACTGTACTTCATTTTGATCTCAACTTCTACAGAGTCACCGTTAGCCTTACTGGACTTCATCCAGGTCTTCGTTGAAGCGCTGGACAGACTATTTGAAAATGTTTGCGAGCTCGATCTAATCTTCGGCTTCGAGACGATGCATGCTGTTCTTGGTGAGATGATTGTCGGAGGAGTGGTTATAGAAACTTCCCTGGAGAAGATCGTGGCTGGTGTGAAGGAGTCTGAAGGACTAAAGGGCAAGCGACGGGCAGTCAATGCCTCTTCGTCCTCGAGTTTGGGTAAAGGTTCTGGTTTTGCTGGTCTAGGCTGGCCCACAGGAAGTGGTGGCTCCTGGAGATGATACTTGTCGTTTCTCGAAGGTTGAGGTTGCTGTCCTGAAACTCGCAGGTTCCGAAAACCTGCCAGCAACTATCGTACATCCTGTCCAGAGGCCTTCAGGGCGCGCATCGTTGCAACCGACGTTACAAGCACACTCGGATCTCACAGAGACCCTTCGATACAAATCCACAATAAGCGCCGGCATACTCGCATATGTAGGACATGATCGAGTAACCTCTTGGTGCCAAGTTTGAGCGGATGTTACCAATACGAGAAAGAGCTTCATTCGATGAGCTCTGCGTGCAACCATATGTCACAGTCTCATCGCACATCACATCCTGTGACATGCTCGTTTCCTCGAGTGACGGTCACGCTTATTCGAGGCAGAATTCGAGTAAGGAATTTAAGCCATAAGAGCCGAAGCTGTGCTGACAGAGAGCATTCCCAAACAGCATCGAACGAGGTACCACAAGCCTGGATTTTGCCAAGGGCGCTTATACCCTCCACGCTACCGCTCGCTTGGGTATCGTGCCTGAACCATAATGGACACCAATGGGTTCGCTAATTCGTAGCTTCGACAGCTCGACCCTTGCCTTTCTTCTCATTTGTCGCAGGAAGTGCTCCCACCGTCAGACCTTGCATTGCATTCACAACTGACTGCACCCAATCACCTTGACCGTCACTTCTCAACCTCCCTCCATCCCAAGCCCTCAAACATTATGGAATGGCTTCTTACTTTATCTATGTTGCGGCACACAGCAAAAGCGCTTGCTTCATCGTCAGGGGTACCTGTAGTTTCAATAGACGCAGGATAATCTATTGTGATTGAGACCTCATAAGATTGACCTTCCTTCCAACATGTTGACGATTGCCTCGTCGCTCTTCACGGTCTTTCTTCTTGTTGATTTCTCAAGTGCTGCTCCTACCGAGAAAAAGAGTATTTGGACTATCTCCATCTTCCGTGATCCAGCTCCTTCGCCCGAAGAAGGTCCTCCCGCCTCTGCCAACGCTCTACGTGACTCAAGCAAGCTAAAGTACGAGATCGTCGGCATCGTTTGCGCCTACCTCTTCTGGCTGACCCTCACTGCCATCGGCCTTGTCATAGTTGGAGCTAGGTACAGGAGAAGGCAACAGCAGTCTGACCGCACACTCAAGATGGAGTCAATCATGAAGCCAACTGGCAGAGTGACATTGAGAGAAATAGAGGCTGGACCGAAAAGTCCGCTTGGTCCTTTGAGTCCCAAGAGTCCCGGTAAAATGATGAGCATCAAGTCGTGGGCAAGGAGCCATAGGGGTCAGCCGTCTGAAGTCAGTCTCTCCACGCTGAATTCACGAATCGATGATAGAGTGGTGGAGGCCGATAGGGCCAGAAACATGGATGATATGGCCAAACTCTACGCCGCTGTCATGGTACACGATCAAGAGAGGAAATCCAACAGAGGACACAGCAGTTCCGACTCTTCCCCTGTCCTAGAAGACAATTTACCTCCAACTCCACGAACACCAAGGACCCCTCGATCTCCTAGGTCACCTCAATATCCACCTCAGATGGCACATCCAGCATATATCCCACCTGTACCAGAAGTCTACCCTCAAGAATACTACGAGCCAATGCCTCATCCGCCGATCGCAGAGTCGGATGAGTCCTCGTTGCTCGACAATCCCACCCAGAAGTCCAAAGCCATGTCGATAACATCAATGACATCTCGCATCGGCTCCTCTCACTCGAACAAGAAAGAAAGGTCTAGACCAAGTGCAATCACTGTCGGTGGTCGGGTGATTTCCAAGCCTCTTGGTTCTGCAGATCTAAGACAATCGGCTTGGAATGGTTCTCAAGCCTCCTTGCAGCCAAGTGTTTACAGCCCTGGCCCACCTCCACCAACACCTGGCCGAGCTCAGAAGGTCGAAGAGATCGAAATGCACGGTCGTGCTCAACCCACTGGCATTACAAGCGCCGACACGGTCAATACCGTTAACTCGAATGCAAAAGTTCTCCCTTTCCGGCAGTTTTACGGCGAGTCGATGAAGAGCGCGCCACCAACAAAAACGACCTTTGTGGACAGGAGGCAAAGTGTCATGAACGGACCGAAGACAGGCGTGCCAAAGACACCATATTCGCCATATTGCCCTTCTACCCCTATGACGCCAATCACACCAAGAAGGCTGCTGAACAAGCAAGAGATCAAGCAGAACAAGAAGCAGTATTCGCTAAAGGTGGTTGCTGAGAACGACATGGTAAAAGGTAACGAGGATATGTGGGGGACGTAGATGATGAGGTTGGCTGAGTTCGAGGTCGACATCACTTTCTTTTTCCTTTAGCAATATTCGGGGCAGGAATTCTGTACCACCATAGCTTGCGATGTGATACCCCTTTCTGTTGTCCTTGACCGTCCTTGTTCAGTAATGACTTCTCAGGTTGCGGCAGAGACGTGAATTTCACGCATTACCATGAGATGAACTGATTCCAACCACTTCAATCGATAAGCACTAGTCAATGTCGTTGTGCATTAGCGCGCTATGGCAGTGGGATAGTATCATGACCTTGTACTGCATGACTCGAAGGAACCATCATCACTGTCGCAGATGTCGTTTTCTCTAGTACGAGGGTGTGAGTACCGACAGTGTGCCACTACGTGAGCAGTCTTGCAACATGGCTAACTCGTACGGGTATTGCCCGATCTGCTCGGCACATGGCTTATAAATATCGAAGTTTGCGGAACTCAAAAATGAGCAGCTTAGTCACAACCGAAGAATGGCGAGGCTTACCGCTTCAAGTCACATCTATGATTCGAGTTAGCACAGTAGTCCTGTTTATCTAACATACATCAACCATTTGAATGAACGACTATCAATGCCTGTGGTCGTTGTTCAAATAAAACGAGGAAAAATCCGTGCCAGACGTGACCTACGCTTCTAACAGACGTCAAATCCATCAGCGCAATAAATCAGCATGCCTCTCTCGGTCTTGTCAGACTCGGATGTCCGAGAGATATTGCTAGGTCTGACATACCAGGATGTTGTTGATCTTGGACTCAGTCTCGGATCTGCCCTCCATGACTATTCAACTGGCGACACCAACGCGTCATGCTGTGCCAGTTTCCAGCCTACCAGGACGATCGTAAAGAGACACAATGCAACCTCTTTATTCATGCCGGCTACGAGTAGCACCGCGGTGGGCGTCAAGGTCGTGACCTTGGAGCAACCACAAGATAGATCAAGCAACGCCAGCATAGCTAGCAAGAAGTCATCAGTCAGCTCAGCATCGACTGGGATTGAGGCACTACAACTAACGCCAGCACAATCGACGTCAAGCTCAGATGCAACTTCAATTTCAGGCGAGTCTTTTCGACCTCCCTCCTCAGTTGCCAGCTCGCAGTCCACAACACCCAAAGGTATAATCACGATAATGGACTCTGTGGGCAACCCGCAAGGCATCCTCAATGCAGAAGAGCTCACGGCTTTCCGGACCGCACTGGGAGCCACATTCATGCTTCAGAGGAGGACCAATGTGCACACTATCACTATTTTTGGTGCAGGAAAGCAGGCTTACTGGCACATCCGGCTCGCACTGATTCTAAGGGCATCCGAAATACACCATGTCAATATTGTCAACCGAAGTTTTGACGGCGCGATTCGGCTGATGAAGCTGTTCCAACCAGGCCATGGTGGCGAAGAAGAATGGAAACATGTCAAATTCAGTATTGTCACGCCCGAGTTCGGTGAGTATGGTCGCTTGTTGAAGGATGAAGTGCGTAAAGCAGATGTTATATTCTGCTGCACACCATCAACAGAACCACTCTTTCCACACGAGTTCTTGACCAGTCATGAAGGACGTAGGAAGGGACGATACATATCAGCTATAGGCTCGTATGCGCCACACATGATCGAGTTACACCCAGAAATTATCAAGTCGGCAGTCAAAGCGGACCAAGGACACAGACATTACCACAAACATGCACGGCAAGAAGGAGTGATCATTGTCGATACTTTAGACGGTTGCTTGAAGGAGGCAGGAGAAATCATCCAAGCCAAGATCACACCTGAACAGCTGGTGGAAGTGGGCGAGTTGATCATGGTGAAGAGGTCAGTCCACAAAGAGATTGAAGCTGGCGGTGAAGGCGAAAGAGGATTACTGGACTGGTTGCAAAAAGGAAACGTGATATACAAAAGCGTTGGATTAGGGTTGATGGATCTTGTCGTCGGTGGTGAGCTGATAAGATTAGGCAAGGAGAGGTCCATTGGCACAGTTATCCAGGACTTCTAGCCATATTTTGATTGCAGTATGCGCTCTTCCGACATACTATCAACATGTTAGGGGAAAACCTGGCGACCATCAAATAGTCATTTGGCCGATATCTTGGTGGAGGTTGAAGCTGAAATGTTGAAAAAAGTGATCCAATCTCAACAGTGACGAAAGGAGAGGTAAAACTGGCCGAAGGCTGCGGCGGAGAATTGTCGAGGGCTCCTTCGGCACAACGCAAGCTTTCAGGAACGCGTTTTTTTTTTTGCAAGTTTGGTGGACCATTGACCAAAATACTTTTCCTAGCTTTGGTGGTACCGAATAACGACCACGATGACACCGACGATACGATGAGAGAGCCTCCAATACAGAAGCGTTTTCCCGCCTGGGAGAATTACCTCTTCTTCGAGTACATGAGCTCGCTATACCCTTCTATTCCACGGATCTATAGACAGTGGCAGTAGTAAGCGGCTTTTGATCTCACGCTAGGCTCGCTAACGATCCCACTCGCGTGCCAGTGCGGGGTGTCGTTCTGCTACCAGCTGGTGAGTATGCCCACACCTATGGCAGAAATGATATTACTGTACAGGGCTGACGCTCGGGATTGAAGGATATCTGTAGGCGAGCAATGTGGTTTGTGCTATAGAAAGGTGCATCCTGTCCACCTCATCATCCTACCACACAGCTGTGCACCTGGCCGAGGGCTGCTACATGCCGATTCTACCAGTACGTCATTCTGCAGCTTGAATCGTGCACAAGAAATAAACCGTCGCTGAGATCAAGAGCCCTGCTGTCTGGCGCATCATAATACGACCATTGTTTGAGATACTGCTTATTAGACCACTAATTTTTCCCGTAGAGACGTCCTGACCCAAGGCCTTATCACAAGGCAGCTACAACCACAAACATACTGTTGTGCCATGGTCGCGTCAAGCCCAAGATGCCAGCACAGACCGTCCACCTACCTAATGGGCAGACCTATACGGTGACTCCTATCTTCGGCGGATATACCTTCAAATCTCATGACCTCGACCTACACCACTCCGCGATGCCTCCTGGCTGGACGGTGAATATCATGACGGAGGATGAAGTCGAGGACGACGAGGAGCGCATCAGACACAGGAGCAAAATATACATTGGAACAGGAGAAGAGCCACCAGAGCCTACCCACCAAAAACACACCGTCTCACATCGCTTCACAAGACCGACCTTACGCAACGACAGTCTTTTCATCTCCTCGGTTTCAATTCCCTCAAGCAGCGATTTCAAGACCCCGACTTCTCCCACTCGACACATTGCCATGATGCTATGGGCTACATTGAGCTGGTATTTTCACAAAGATCCACCTTCGCCACAGCTGGACAATCCTTTTCTCTCCGAACTACCTCAAGCAGGCAGACCCAAGGGCGATTGGCGCATAAAGATTCGCAGAGAAGGCATTTTCAAATCTCGGAATACTCTACCGAAGCTGGAGCGCATGGGCTTGGTGACTTCTGAAGATTCTTCCGTTGGGACCGATACCGATCTACGCAGCCCAGATGGCTGGACCGATTGCTTTGTCTCGAGGCGTGCCTTCTGGCAAATTGACGCACGCCTCTTCCTGTTCACTCTTGCCCCTGTTCAGCACAGTCCTATGCCTGCACAGTCACCTTATCCGTCTCGTCCAGGATCACCTGAGCGAGGTCAAGTAGGGAGCAATAATCGAAGCAGTCCTCGTCCGCCTCTATCTTCAGATATGAGCTCAGCTGCTGCTCTCATAGACATTGCCCACACTCCAGGCGTCTCCTCACCTGGTGGGCCGTTTACATCCGGCTCTCATCTGCCCACGTATTATCCTGCTCCGCCCACACAATACACTTTCAGCAACTACATCCGGCATCCCATACGTCCGAAGCCTCCTAGGCAAAGCGAAACCTTTTACAACCGATATATTCCTTCCCTTGACAGCTGGCTCTCTTTTCGTGTACCTTGTCTCTCTTCGAAACCTGTCCCCTACCTCGGTCCAGGTGCTCCTCGCCTATCAGCATCCACAAATCCAGCCAATGCAGCTACCCAATCGAATTCCATTTCCAGCATCAGCATCGCAACGCTACCTACCCTAGCAAACTTCACCGAGCGACTCCCAGACACCGAGATCCTGAATAAGTGGATGAACGACCCTCGAGTCAACGCAAGTTGGGGCGAAGCTGGGCCATTATCACATACCATCCAGTTTCTCACCAACGCATTATCATCAAGACACTCCTTTCCAGTATTTGGCTGCTTCGACGGCAAACCGTTCGGCTATTTCGAAATCTACTGGGTCAAGGAGGATAAATTCGGCAGATTCCTGGGCGGAGAAGTCGGCAATTGGACTAGAGGTCTTCATTGCCTTGTTGGCGAGCAAGACTTCCGTGGTCGACATAGAGTAAAAGTATGGCTTAGTGCGCTTGTGCACTATTGCTGGTTGGCAGATATGAGAACTGACCAGATTATGCTTGAACCGAGGACGGACAATGAAAAGTAGGTCAAGATCCAGCGCGATCAGGGTTGAGAAGCATGCTAACGACTGTTCAGGTTTATTGACTATTTGCACGATGTGGGATTCTACAAAAAAGGTGAAGTCTCGTTTCCGCACAAGCAAAGTGCGGTGATGAAGATCGATCGAGACATTTGGGAGGCACCCTTCCTATGAAGAGACACCGTCTCGTTCTTGGACATAAACTTAGTACATGCTCCATTCACCCTGCCTAATCATCTTGATGGAGTTGGTTTGGCTAGAGTCTTGAGTTGAGACTCGACACAGTGTGCAGTAACATTTCTCTCACCTTATGAGTTCGCAACGTTCTTACGAAGGCAGGCACTGTGAACTCTGGCCTTGAGACCAACCGCCTGCCGCCTCGAACCATTGCTTTGAGTCTACATTTGCGGCATGTGGCGATAGTTCTACCGAAAGGATCTGCTATGCAACGGCACCAGGGTGTCAAGGTCGAACACTATCAGCAGCCGAGACGCAATCGACCGATTGAGTGACTTACTTTGAATCTTCCATAACGGTCACTATCATTGACCAATGATGAAGTTGCCACAACACAATATGAAACAGCGATAAGGAATTTCGATCACGCTTGCTCAACAGTGCACGAAATAAATCATGACTTGCTGATTCAACAGCTACGAAATTGGAAATTCTCCTGTCTAGTATACAAAAACGTATGTCGTTGATATGCCTATTTCCGGGTACGAGGCAGTGACCAAGCGATTCTCAGTCCGGCTTCGTGACATGTCCAGAATCACCTAGCGATCCTCCTGTGCACAATAGTGGACCCTTGCCTCCTATCCAGCTCTTGGCTCGACCAGGTTTGAGACGGAAAACTGGCATACCATCTACAGCATGGACTCTAAAGAAGATTGAGCTACGGGAAAGAAAAAGTCTTTGTGATTCTACTTTTGGTATAGCAAGCGTGTTGGCCTAAATTTCGACCTTTCAAGGCCTAGTTAAAAAAGGATGTAGCCGCAACATACCCAGCGAGACTTGGCTGAAGCACACGCAATAATCTAGTGCGTATTCTGGACGCGTACATCGTCGCTTGATGCCACCTTTGACTATCATTCACTCTTCCTCTTGCAGATCTTGCACAATCTCGCACCAGAACGCATCTCTACTCCTTACCCTTTTCGTCATCGTCATTCATGAACACCTCCTCGATCATCTTCACGTCTGAATATTCTCAAACTGAAACGTCGGCTTTCCCGGCTCAGCAGCATGCGCCTGCCCAGGCAGATCCTTAGCCTCAGGCGTAACCTTCACAACCTGCAACTCCTGACATCCAGTCTGCTTCTTGAGACCCTTGACCATCTGTTCCAGTGCCTTCACCTCATCAAACTGTATCTCCCTCTCAAACAACGCCGCCTTATCTCCGTTAAGGACCTTTTTCCTCAACTCCTGCACAAATGGCATGACTTTCTTCATGTCCTTGCCTGCTGCCTTGGCGACATTCTGGTTGATGGCCTTGTCGTCATTGATCGTGGCTTTTTCCAGCGCGTCTTTGAGAAGGTCGATGTACTTGTCCTGCCATTGTGGAAATTGAGCAGCGACGAAGATGGTGAGTTTTTTGGGTTGGCGGGGGTCGAAGGAGGCGGCTTTGCCTTTGGCCATCCGGCGACCTGCTAGGGCTTCGGCGGATGTGATGTTTGAGGAGGTGGCTTTGATGTATTCTCGCTGAGAGGTGAGGGCTTTGTCTGCTTCGCGAACAACTGGCCATAGTTGAGTCTGGATGCTGGCGGGTTTGTGAAGGATTTCGATCCACATGTATTCTGCCCAGTGAGGAGCTATAGTGCTGATGACGAGGGCTTGTAGTTCGATGTATTTGAGAATCAGCGCTCGAGACATGGAAACGCCAGCTGAGACGCAGGCTTCACGGTAGAAATCTCTTGCGGACTGGAAGTCGTAGAGACCAGCTTTGAGAGCCAATTTGTAGTTTGTGTCTGCGTAGTGGCCATATGCTTCGTGGACCAGGAGATGCATTTCGTCCTCGAACAGATCATCCCATAGGACACGGTCGTCTGACTCGGATCGAAGCGACTTGTCAGCGACTGTTTGTTCTACCCATTCTTTGAGCGTGTACATTCGCATGATCGCCGCATTGGCTCCTTTCTCCTCGAAATTGGCGTCCTCCATGCCATCACCTGCATCTGCGAGTGCTATTCTTGTGGCATCTGCGCCAAACTTGGATACTGCTTGTGAGATAGTGAGGAAATTACCTGTTGACTTGGACATCTTGTCACCATTGAGGAGAAGATGACCATTGCTGCGAACAGAGCGAGGCCAGTACTCTCGAGGGAAGAGGGCAAGATGAATGTATAGGAAGAAGGTCAGGTGATTGGGTATCAGATCTTTGCCGGAGGATCGTAGGTCAAGAGGATACCAGTACTCGAAGGATTTGCGCAGAGTCTTGAGATCTTGTTCGGAGATGCCAGATTTCTTCGAGGTCGCTTCTACGTCATTCGTACGTGTATAAACGTAGTCCCATACCTCGTCGATCATCTGATCAGCTTTGATATTGAGCTTGCCAGACGTCTTGCCGAATCTGTCACCATGCAAAAAGTGTGAGATAGTGTAGTACGACATGTAAACTGTGCTGTCGCTAAGAGACTCGACCAGAAACTGTTGATCCCATGGCAGTTTCGAACCAAGTCCGTATGTTCTTGCGCATGCCCACTGATTAAGCCATTCCAGATTCGCCACAAATTGGTTTTCTGTTTCTTGTGTATATGTGTTGAGTCCGTCCTTGGCTGTAACATATTCAAGAACAGTCTTTTGCCACTCCTTATCGTTCTCGCCATAGTTGAGGAACCACTGTGGGATGTAAGCGACAACGCATTCATCAGCACTTCGACTGATGACTTCACCAGAAGGATCAGCGAAGGGAAAGCCATCTCCAGAATTGAGAATCTGCTGTCTAACCTTTTCCTTAGCATCTTGCACCTTCTCTCCAGCAAAATCGCCAACCAGCATTGTTCCAGTATAGAACCCTTCTTTGTAGGCTATATCTTTGGCCTCGGCAAGCTGCTTGTCGTCCTTGGGAGAATTGATCTTCATCTTTTCAACCAAAGTCTTGGCAATAAGATTTCCATAGTTGGGTGTCTCGATCAAGGGTATTATCTCAAGCTCTGCCCATTCTTTCTGTATCTTGTAGTATTCAGCCTTCTTGGCCAGTTCTCGAATGGTGGCATAGTCATCTGGCGAATCAGAAGGTACACATGTAACAACACCAGTACCTTTAGTGGCCAAGACGGTATCCATAGGTAGGATACGAACACCTTCTTTGTACATAGAAAGAGGAGCATTGACGAGAGTGCCAACGAAAGCAGAGCCGGGTAATTCAGCTATGGTCTCAAGTTGGTTCTGGTCTTTGGGAAAGTTGTCAAGGTCGAAGAACTTGCCTTGAAAGCACATGTTCCAAGCAGCTCGTTTTGTGCATACGAAGTATTCTTTATCTGAAACTTTGAAGATACCGTACTTGATAGCAGGACCGACGAAGCAGCAGGTCTGGCCGTACATAGTCTCTGGCCGTAGTGTAGCTGG
Source organism: Lithohypha guttulata (assembly GCF_036872675.1). Taxonomy (NCBI): domain Eukaryota; kingdom Fungi; phylum Ascomycota; class Eurotiomycetes; order Chaetothyriales; family Trichomeriaceae; genus Lithohypha; species Lithohypha guttulata. Next base: position 3,064,739 of record NW_027042750.1, read on the forward strand.
GACGAAGTAGACGCTAGCATCTTGTGGTATCTTGCCTTCAATAGCTTTTGCAGCTTCTGGAGACCATTCTTTCACCTTCAATTTCAGCGCAGTATATTCCGTGGGTCCAACGCCTTCACCCTTTGCTCTGTCATGGTCCATACATGGCTGTCCATCTTTCGGGCTGTATATGGTGTATCGTTTGCCATAGAGAATCTTGTTCAACTCTTTGAGTCTATTCATCTGCCATCGGACAAAGGCATCGTAATAAGGATTTGCGTCCGTGGTCACAAACTGCCTCCGCCAGTCCATGCGAGCACCAAGGTTTATGAGATCGGACTTCCAGATAGGTGGGAAATACTCGAGCCAGTAGTATGGGTCTGCGAATTTGTGAATCTCCTCCTTCGGTATTCCCATTGCTAGCATAGACTGAAATTGGTAGTTTGTTTTGACATTCTTAGCAGTAGCTTTGCTCTTACTGCTGGAGAACTTTGTAATGTCTTCCTTCTTATTAATACCCTGGACTGGTGCAGGCACGGGTGTACCATTCGTTTGCTCGTCTTGTGCCTGGTAATCTTCGAAACGTTCAAAGTTCTGGCCAAACTTCTCAATGTCTCCAATCAGCTTGTCGGCGCATGCTTTAATTGGCATACCTGTACAGTGGAAACCAAGAGGGAAGAGTGTGCGCTTTCCAGTCAGTCGTTGAAAGCCTATAGTGAACTCAACTTTCGACACAGTGAACAAGTGACCAGCATGACCAGAGCCATTCATGTAAGGGTACGCGAAAGTACCAAAGTACTTCGGGTACTTTTCTCGCAATTCCGCAGGAGGCAGATCATCTTCAGGGAAGTCGGACTCGAAAACATGGTCATCCTGCCATTTTTGCTGGTATTTCTTCTCAATGGCTATGAGAACGTCGCGATTATGGGTGTTCTCGAGCTGCAACGCCATCTTCAGCGCTTGTGCTTGAGGCACACAATATCATGAACAATTTCGAGGATTCACGACTTACGCGTGGGTAAACATCGGCTCGTCGCGTGTTGAATGTGGCTGCTGTCCCGCACTGCTTGTTGTTGCCTCAGGCTTTTACCGAGCCGTCTGCGGCGAATGGCCACGGTTTTGAAGTAGACTCAACCCGAAGAACTCATCAGGTGTATGCCAACTTAGCCTCAAGTTCCTGGTAGATGGCGGCATGAGCTCAGCATGGCTTACTCGAAGCCGTGTACATGCCATCAGGCCTGCTTGGGGCGGCCGGAACTTGTTCGCTTCTGTATATCGAGTTGAGGTCACCACAACATATACCTCCATACCTATATCTACCTATCGAAGAGCATACTCACAGAGTGTAAGCTCGCGGGATGGCCCTACACCACGAGTTGCCATCGTTGGATCCGGTCCGGCAGGCTTCTACACTGCCCGCAAACTGATGCGAGAAATTCACGGGACCAAGATCGATATGTACGAGCAATTACCTGTTCCTTTTGGTCTTGTGAGATTCGGTGTAGCACCAGATCATCCGGAAGTAAAAAAGTGCCAGGAAGAGTTCGAGCAGGTCGCGTCTTCACCCGAGTTTAACTTCGTCGGCAATATCCAGCTAGGCCATGATCTTCCTCTACCTATACTTGCAAAACATTATGATGCGGTTGTGTTTGCCTACGGCGCTTCTAAGGACAAAGAGCTAGGACTGGAAGGAGAGGATAAGCCAAATGTCTACTCAGCACGATCCTTCGTCGGCTGGTACAATGGCCTTCCAGAATATCGCAATCTCGATCCTGATCTGAGCACAGGTGAGGTTGCAACTGTAATTGGTCAAGGCAACGTTGCTCTAGACGTCGCACGTATTCTGTTGAGCAAATTGGATAAACTCAAGAAGACGGACTTGACAGAGTACGCTGTTGATACCCTTGAGAAGAGCAAAATTAAGCACGTCCATGTCGTGGGCAGAAGAGGTCCAATGCAAGCAGCTTTCACAATCAAAGAAGTTAGGGAGCTGCTACAGCTTGAAGGCGTCAACTTTCAGTCGATCCCGCCTGAGCTCTTTCCACCAGATTTGAAAAAGCTTGAACGCCCCAAACGTCGTCTGATGGAGCTGCTGCAGAAGGGCAAGCCCAATGACCCCAACGCTACCAGATCCTGGTCGTTGCAATTCCTATTGTCGCCAAACGCTTTGATCAGAGACAAGAATAACCCCGATGTTCTCAAAGGTGTAAGCTATTCTGAAAACGTGCTTGAAGATATATCCGATCCAGCCTCAAGAGTTAGTGCGAAAGGCAAGGACAAAAACGTGACCCTCGAAACATCACTCCTCTTCCGGTCCATTGGCTACCGCGCTGAAGCAATCCCTGGCATGGAGCTAGTAGGTGCAAACTTCAACACGAGAAGCGGCATTTTACATCACGATGGTGTTGGACGCATTCTACCTATTGACGTACCTGAGCATAAAAACGAGGCCCCAACCACAAACACGAATATTACCCAGCAACCGCAAGCAGTAGCGCCCGCGAAAGCACATCTCTACTGCGCTGGTTGGGTGAAACGAGGTCCTACTGGCGTAATAGCCAGCACCATGAGCGATGCCTTTCAGACCGCTGAAGCCATTGTTCAGGACTGGCGAAATGCAATTACGAAGAGCGACGACGTTTCTACCGAAGCCGGACTTGGTATGCGTGGCTGGCCAGCGGTCAAGGCCGAAGCTGAGAGTCAAGGGTATGATCTTACTAAAGTCGTCAATTGGGACGGTTGGCGTCGCATCGATGCTGTTGAGAAAGAGACAGGGAAAGGAAGAGGTAAGCCTCGAGAGAAGTTTGGCACGGTGTCCGAGATGGCGAATGTTGCTAGTGTTCCAATTTAAAGTACTCTATCTGGAGTACACTGATAATAGGACTTGCATCTTGTTCATCAGGTGCTGAGTCGTGTCACGCAATGTATTGATGTTGTAGTCTTTATATACTTCTCCTCCTGAACACAGGCATATCCGCCATTGTTAGCTCCAACGCCACACTTCTGCCGCCCTTATAATCACCCGTAGTATTCACACCATCCTCGATCTTGCTGGTATCTAGCAACGACCACTTCGTCCCACCAGGCAAGTATACCTTCCTCGTTTTTGCACCTGCCTCCATAACAGGAGCTACCAAATACTCAGCTCCAAACATACATTGATCTTCAACCTCCCAACATATCTTGTCTGCCGAAAATTCCAAAAACAAACCGGTGTACCCTTCTCACTACCTTCCTGCATCAGACCCCTAATATACGGTCTCAACACCTCCCTCAGCTTCATATACTTGACCAAAATCGGATAGTTATCGCCCCCAAAGCTCCACGGCTCATTATCCGCTCCACTCCTAAAATCACTACTTCCCCCCTCACCGAGCTTCGATTGTTTAGGTTCTCGATCGCCATGTAACCTCATCACTGGACAGAAGCACCCCCACTGGAACCAGCGGACGAGCAGTTCTCGGAAGAAAGGGTCTTCAGTCACACCACTGTGGAAGCCTCCGATGTCTGTAGCCAACTAGGGAATCCCACTCATGCCCATGTTGAGGCCTGCTGCGAGCTGGGAGCGAAAAATCGACCAGGACGACGCGATGTCGCCGGACCAGACGAGAGTGCCGAATTTTTGGCTTCCTGCCCAGGCACAGCGGATCAGGTTTACGATCTCGCCGGATTTCTGGCCTGCTTTCTGCTGGCCTTCCCAGAAGGCTTGGGCGTATTTTAGAGGATGGATGTTTCCGATGGCAAGGTTGGGGCCGAGGTGGTAGCGGTATTGTGAGAAGTCGTACTTTGAGTATTCGGGTTCTGCCTCGTCTAGTCAGAAAGTACGGGCACCGAGGTCCCAGTAATTCTTCTTGACTATATCCCAGACGTAATCGCTTGTGGATGGGTTGGTAAAGTCTGCGTAGACTGTATTGCCCATGACATCCATTGCGATTCTGATACCACGATCGACCGTAGTCAGCATACCGAGTTCTGTCATTTTGGCGTAGTTCTCTGAACGTGGATCGACTGTTGGCCATATGCTCACGAGCAATTTGACGTTCATGCTGTCTAGCTCCTCTATCATCTTTTTGGGGTCAGGGAAGAAATTCCTGTCGAACCTGCAATCGCCTTGTGTTGGCCAGTGAAAAGTATCGACAAAAATCACAGCTAGCGACAGCTTTCTCCTCTGGAATTCACGTGCGACTGTCAAAATTTCGTCTTGTGTCCTGTACCTCAATTTGCACTGCCAAAACCCTAAAGCATAGTCCGGCATCATAGGACTGTGGCCTGTGGCGTCCGCATACAGCTTCAAAATCTCTTTTGCAAAATTCTCGCATGATGAATTGGGCGGACATACAAGCCAAACATCAAGATTTTCCGCAGCTTGTGCCTCGAAAGTCGTGCCGTTCCATGCGAAGGAGACTCGACCGATCGACGGATTGTTTCAAAGAATGCCATAGCCGAGACTCGACACGAAGAACGGGACACTGGCCTGAGAGTTCCGCTGTGCTAGCTCGAGCTCGCTACCTTTCAGGTTCAGGATAGGTTGTTGATACTGTCCTCCGCCGTAGATCTTCTCTTCCGGATCGAGGCTTTCGAGGCGGTAGCTCAGGTTATAGTAGTTTGACGCTGTGATGGGTGTGAAGTCTCGAGCTGGGATCTCAAGTGCGGATGCTGAGGGTGCCATTGGGTCTATTCGTGTCCGATGCTTTTCGATTAGGATAGGTCGGCCCTCGGCATTATGAACGCTGAGGTAGCCGAGAGGAGACAAGGCGGCTGTCAGGTTGCCGTGAGTGAGCGTTGCTGGCGGACATAGTGGTAGGGGCTCGAGGTTGACTTGCCCAGGAGGTGGAAGTGTATGTTGATCATCCAGCTTCGTACAATTGATTACGGGTGAAGTGTCGACAGCGACCTCTTCGGTGAAGGCCCATGGTTTGGATTCAGATGGAGAAAGTAGAGGATTGACAGAGGCGTGAATTCGAAGTGCGTGTGGGCCATGAGGTTCTACAAAAAGGGTGTGACCATCGGCAGTGAAGGTCAAAGATCTGTCGGTTGATATAAGCATCTTCGATCCTAGATGCCGCTCAAGCTGGTGAGTCGTCTATCAGTAGTCAAGTGTACTGTGCTTAAGCTGAAATGAGCGACCTTGAACTTGCTGAGATTGCTGTATGATTTGAGTACAGCTGCTGATGGAGCATAACTGTATTGTCTAGCTCCTGCCCGCTTTCAATGAGGACTGGCAGCCTTCACGTAGAAGACTTTCACGAACCCAGTCGGGAGACACTGCACAATAATCGAGTCGGCTTACCTGTTGAGATTGATATAGCTGTCTAGGAGCAGAGTGTCTTCATGCTGCTCGTAAGTCTTCGCATGCGCATCATAAAGCTATTGTCCATACTATAGCCGTGACGCGCGTACTTAGTCTTGTACTTGCGAATACTTCCATACAGGCTACACTCCGTTCTTGGTCGATCACATCTGGCAACGTAGTCATGCCGATCTTGGAGGGACTTGGAAAAATCACTTAGCGAAATACGTGAAAGAGCGGAAGGGGTGAATGGACCTGGCGAGTCTTGTTGGAGTCTTTGGCCCTCCAGCGTGCTCTCCACTCTTTTGCGAATAGAGGTTTCTAAGAGAGGCTCGAAATGTAAAGCTCTGCTGGATTGTTGATATCAAGGAATAAATCCAGGAGCATAGCCATCTACGTAGAACTCAGGTCCTAAGACGGCGTAACTCGTGATAGGCGGGTGCGTATTCGTTACTGCTTTTGCAGGTCGCCAAGCAGACACGCTAGTCTTTCGCTCTCGCCTCGTGCGTCTCAAGTATGATAGACTTAGTGGTAGAGTAAGAGAACAATGCGTCTTCATTGAAACGCACCAGCCATTCCGCCAAATGCTAGTATCGAAGCCAGATAGATATACAGAACAAGGATAATGACGCAATTATTCGAGTACAACTTGCTCGTCTTGCATGCTCGTCAGCTCGTCCAAACCCTTCAGTCTGACCTCCATGACCTTGAGAACAGTATATTTGTGCTTGCTTGTAACTGTCTTCGTCCTCCGAATCCGCCTCTTCTTCTTCTCCATAGTCATCATTGGGGTAGAATCTAGCCCCATAACCCGCATACGACATTCGAATAGTCTCTCGTCTATGTAGTTCGGCTCGCCAGTCCTGCGTTTGTTTGTAAAGGGTTCGCCTCTAACGTGAGGAGGAGAAGTGTGCTGCGGCGATGAATTGCCAGCTTTCAGTGTGAAGTCGCGAGAGCCAATGATAGTCGCACGGTTGAAGCGAAGAACATCGCCGATGGAAACACCGTGCATACGAAACGGCAGGCGGAGAGTGTCACCTTCGGTAAGTAGGTAGGGGAAGGAATGTATATGAGCAGTAATGTAGTGTGGTCTTTGAGCCACGAGAAGTGGAAGTTGTTGTTGTAATGATTTTGAAAGCACCAATGGCTTACTGGGGGTTATTTCTTGTGCTTCTGGGACCTGTGTTGTGGTGGTAGTCGTGGCCGTAGAGGTTGCTCCCATCGAAAAAAGCACAGACGGTGGCAGAACAGCCGCAGTTTCCTTGGGGGTCGGTATTGAGGGCTCGACCGTTGCTTTCCTGGAGGTGGAAGTGTGCAATTGTGATCGGAGAGGTAGACGTATCGTGACGGGTGATCTCTGTTTCGAAAGAAGGAACGATTGAACTTGCGAAGCCACTAGAGCTTTGCATTGTGTGCTTGGTATCTGCGCAGTCTTGCGACATGTACTCGAAACGAATCTTCTGCTGGGCTGCGATATTGTTCTTGATGGCATGGTGTCAAAGATGCATCGCACCATCCGTCCACATATTCGACACATCTTGCTTGCCCTCTGATTGACCGATGTACAGCCAAGTCCCGTTGAAAGCGTAGATGGTATTCTGAACTGTGATCTAGATGAAAGAACTCCGTCCTGTGTTCGTTCTGGAGCTGGATACTTAGGATGCGCTAGATCACGTGAGGAGAGGCCCTTCCGAAACTTTTTTGCTGCCGCCGAAAGTTTGGGCTGGACGAGTGCCTCTAACCTACAGTCAATCCCTCTCCTCACAACTAACGGCCGCAGAGCAGCCGATAACGACGAGATGCCTCAGAACGAGTATATCGAGCGGTGGACGAAGCAACACGGCAAGCGTCTCGACCACGATGAGCGAGTCCGAAAACGTGAGGCCCGCGAGGGCCACCAGATGTCTCAGAAAGCCCAGGAACTGCGTGGTCTAAGAGCCAAACTACACCAAAAGAAGCGCCATGCAGAGAAGATTCAAATGAAGAAACAGATCAAGGCGCAGGAAGAAAGAGACGTCAAGTCCGCTGCTCCTTCAGAACCATCATCTACGCCACTGCCAAACTACTTGCTCGATCGGTCACAGGCGAACAATGCAAAGGCTCTTTCTAGTGCGATCAAAAACAAGCGTGCTGAGAAAGCTGCCAAGTTTTCGGTCCCGTTGCCAAAGGTCAAGGGTATTAGTGAGGAAGAGATGTTCAAGGTGGTAAAGACAGGAAAGAAGACGGCAAAAAAAGGTTGGAAGAGAATGATCACAAAGCCTACTTTTGTAGGGCCAGATTTTACACGACGGCCTGTCAAGTACGAGAGATTCATTCGTCCTATGGGTCTGAGATACAAGAAGGCCAATGTAACACATCCAGAACTCGGCGTGACTGTTCAGCTACCTATACTTGGTGTTAAGAAGAATCCCCAAAACCCGCTCTATACACAATTAGGTGTTCTGACGAAAGGTACCATAGTGGAAGTGAATGTGTCGGAGATGGGCTTGGTCACAGCTGGTGGTAAGGTCGTCTGGGGCAAATGGGCTCAGATCACCAACAATCCGGAGAATGATGGTTGTCTCAACGCTGTGCTGTTAGTGTAGAGACAGATCTCATCTTGCTACGAATTGTATGGAGGAAGGAATGATACCCACGATAATACGGAGTTGATCTGCAGTATGGCGTTTGGTGGTGTTTTATGTCCGAAGGTTATTGGTCTTAGAAGACTCGGCTGTGTGCATGGTAATAGAAAGACAAATGTCGTCAAGTCATGGGCCGGCAGCCATTTCAGAGCTCAGTGTGCTTGTGAGGTCAATTACAAGTCCGATATCAGGCAGTGTACAGCGTTCAGAAGTCTGACACCACACTACGAAGGCACATAATCATGATCTATCAGTTCCACAAATAGAAGAATTGACCTTGTCCGGCACTGAAGCGTTAGTGGCCTTCTTTCTGACTTCTAGCTTTGCTGCATTTGTTGTCGAGATTCTGTTCAAGGATGTTAGAGGTACAAGATCAGCACGAGCACTGCGGCATCTGAGCCTTTTGACAAGCATCGCAGGGCCATGATCTTAGCTCTTAACAACTCGAAAGTGTCTGAGCTCTGCCAGTGTCTAGCAAACATTCACAGCCGAGTCATGAGCCCGCTTATCCCTTTGAGTATCTCCGTTGCGAAAGTCCAGCGTACTGCTTCCGTGCTATCACATACACAATGCAAGAGGTGCTGATGTTGAGCTAGCTGTCTAGGCTCTGTTCGTGGAGTCAAGGACAAACCATGGCCGGAAGCAGAAGGGAGCCTAGAATTCCTCAGATGATGGAAAGCATTTGATATTTGTGCAGTATTGCGGTCGACTGAGGTCCGAGTGATAAACTCCAACAATCCAGACCACACCTTTACTATTCCAGGTCTTGCAACCTTCAGAATCAGATTCTCCTAGGTTGGAGTTGTAACCAATACCAGCACGTCCATGAGACTCTACTACCGGAAAAGGTTACCAGCTCCGGTAAATGACAAAGTAGTTTGCAGCTGAGTCATTCTTGTCCTGCAACGGCATCCCTGTCCATTAGCATCTCACTGGCCAGAATGCAAGGTATCAGTGCCAAGGACAAGCTGCCGAAGCTGCATGCCTGAGATGCAGATGATATGCTGTACGACTGGAAACGACGGCAGTGCTGCATTGATAAAAACGCCTTCAGTAAGTCAGCTGATATCGTGTTAAGTCGCGCCTTCGCTAAAGTACTGTCGTACTCTAGTAGTGAAAATGCCGCGTCACATGCAGTGGCCACTTCGACCATGTTGAGAGTACGTACTGTAGGCAGCAGCGAAGGCAGACAACAAACCGTTAGTTTCGGTCGAAGTTAAATACCTGTGCAAGTCGATACGGAGCAGAACCGTTTCTGCTTGGCTCCGAGTTTGGTGATCCGGTTTTACGTGACGAATCGAGCTTGCCTGTTGGTCGGCATGGCCACCCATCCAAGCATGCTTGGAGTGGTGGAGAAGTCGTTTGTGCCGCTTGCATTTCGTTCATCTGCTTGGGAGAGCACGACTCCAACATACTCTGGCTTCTCTTAAGCCACTCTGTCAATTCGATTTTGCTGTGTTGGGGGGACTACGGACTTATGCCTATGCACTCGGAAAGCAGGCAGTGCATACATTTTGCCAGGTGAGTATCCCTGCTGATCGCAACAATCACAGGTAGTGGTGCATGCTGCTTTACAGAAAATTACGGATGAGAGCCAATGCATTATTCGTTGACTCACGTCCGATGCATCTTAAGCAGTGAAATTCAATTTGAGCGCACTCATTCACGATATCCGTGCTTCTATCGCGAATAAGTAGTGACAGCTTAGCAGTTGTATGGTCATTCCATATCTGGGTTTTGCTGTCTGTGTCTCAGACGGATCATGCATAATGCATGCAGTAGTTGTCTGATAAGCAATATAATGTACAAGTGAGCACTTCCGGTGCTTTCAGAGGTACCATGAAAGGGTACTGTATAGTCATGCTTCATAGAGCCAATAGGCAGCATGAATTTAATGATACAAGTTAATCCGCTTGAGCGCCCGCCTGCCCGACATCGTTGTGAACATGTGAGAATACAAGAAAGAGATTCGTAATAGGTTGTTGCTGATGGTGTTGAGAGCTGTTATTGGTCATGTAATGATGGAGCAAGCAGACGTAACCGTTGACAAGCTGTTTAGCGTGAAAATGGTGAGCGTACAGTTTGCAGGTCGTCCATATGCTATGCATCGTTAGGGAAAGATTCAGTAACCACGGTGCATGCCTATCATAGCGATACACTGCCTGAAGGACTTACCGAGCACATCGTAACGAAGAGGTCGAAGTAGAGCTGACCCCCTTGTTCCATCTCAGCTTGCATGGTTGAACTCTTCTTGAAATTGTTGCGGTTACGAATGATGACAGCAAGATAGTGACTGCGAAGGTCACGCTCGGTGCTCGGAGTATGATCGTAGACCCATCGAGCTGAAGCTAGGATGCTACTGATGTGAACACCACTTTGTAGGCCCTGCTTGCGAAGAGCAAACTTCTTCAGCTCCTCGAGGCCGTATAGATCAGCCGAACAACTGCAAGAAGGTCAGTAAGCAGTCATCAAGGTATCATCTTATACTCACTAGATCGCAGTATCCTTGAGGATGGGCACCTTCGAGAGATGGTGATTCACTGTTGCAACCCCGACCGTGCCAGTGTCCTCAAGGTCCCAGGTGTCTCTCTTCTTGTTGTGTACTAGCCTCGGAGAGTAATCACCTTTGTAGAGATACTCAAGGACAGCAGAGAGTACTTCGGGTGACTCGTCAGGCAAGTTGATGACACGAGAACCCTCGAAGAACTGTGCTTTCAATGCAGATTGAAAATAAGATGAACGACTTAGCACGTCTTCATGTCCAGCAAAGAGTCGTTGGTCAGGGCCGACACACAGGGTGACGATTGCAGACGTTAACGAACTGGAAGACCATTAGCTATACTCGACCTGAAGGCAGGTGAGTAACTTACGCTGGCGAATTTGGTGTACTGTGATCACTCTTCGGTGATCTCACTGACTGTGAGCGTTGAAGTCCTGCATTGAAGGACTGTGAGTTGAAGGACTTCTTGACTTTGGTCGACTTGTTGGCACCATATCTGGATGAAAAGCTTTCAGAAGGACGATGTCTCGAGAACATGGTGCGAGGTTTCAGATTGACGCTGGAGACTAGTATTTGGTTGGCTGAGAGGGCTCGAAAGACAACGACAATGCAGTAGTCGAAGCGTCAGGCTCGAGAATAGTACACAATTCGATAGTGCTGCTGTTTTAGTTAGTACAATGAAGGGAGACAACACTGAGTTCTACATCAATAAAGACGAGAAAACCAACAGTTGAATCAGGCGGCGAGAGGCAAAGAAAGGCTCAGGTAGAGCAGGCATAAGCTGCTTATCTATCAGGAGGCAGCACATGTCCTTCCGGAGCGAGAGCTTTCTGTTGGTCATGGTGGGATGGCATTGACTGTGATTCGTTGATAACTTTCAAGGCATCCAGACACGTCGAACGCGATAGCACATTAGCTCGTCGCGGAAGTAACACGGTTGAATGTGATTCAGTCACAGTGCTTGCATGCGGGTCGGATTGACAGCCAAGTGCAGTCGGAACAGGGTTGTTCAAGCCATGGTGTGGATATCGACTTTCGGGGGCCAGGGACATTCGCCATAGCTTCGAGACAAACCTCCAACGGCGTGTTCTCGTGGACGTTGATGAATTTCGTGAGTCATATTGTGTACCTGCTGAGATCTGATCCGAGCCTGCTCAGCCATTTCTTTCCAGCAATCTTCCAATGTAGCTCTCACCATGTGATTAGCATATGGAATGACTTGATCACTCAGTCGAAATCCGGAATTTCTAAGGACATTTAGCTTGCAGTTGACTAGCTCCAGGCGCTATACGATCTACGGTAAGCTCGAACTTAGACGAGCAGCAAGCTGTTACGAGACTCCACAAGCTTGTAACAGGCGATGGAGATGTGCTACTGCATGCTGTGCAGGTCAGCTTGAGAGCTGATGTGGTGTCGGTCGTGGACGTGAGCTCATGATTTGCTAATGTGATCGGTACCTCACAGCAGTGGCTCGCTAGTGCGTGATATGAAACGCATCAAGCTATTTCGAGGGGAAGTTGCAGTTTGCATGTCCGGGTCACTTACTTGGACATCAGTCCAAAAGTTGAGAATGCATCCGGATTGCTGGATATGACCTGCAGCGCCACCTGTCAGTACATTTTCGCGGTCCACCCTTCTTGTTTCGATTGGATATTTTCTTCAGGATCTCTCGTTTGTCGTCGAGACCGGGCTTGTACTTTAGCGTATTCACAAGATTATTCTAGTGGCTTGCGTAGGAGAACTTTCACTCGGACAGTAGGGGCACTTGAACTTAGAGCCCTTAGCCAGCCGGGTAAGTGAATCTTGACAGATAACATGACCACATGGCATCATCATAGGCGGGTTCTGATCAGTTGATTGCTCTTTTGATACAGGACAAACAAAGATGGAGTGGAATTGGTAGTTTGAAGGCAAGGGCGTCTCAACTGGCAATTCGTTTGCTGATGTCCAGGAAGCATTTTTCTGTTTCTGTATGGCTTGCAACTTCAGCAATGGAGGCAGTGCAATAGCTCCAGCCGTCGAGGTGATGTAAAGTGGAGAATCTGCCGACAGCTCGAGCAGTGCACAGAACTCTCGAGTAAACGATGAGGCGACTTCATCCCACGCGACTGTAGTGTTTAGGCGAGCATGGTAGGGTGATTGATTGAGATTTGAAAAGAAGGCGATAGCACCCATCAGCTCCTGTATCTCGTGCAAGTAATTCGTCTGGAATGGTTGAAAGGCTGACTGTGCGTATTCCATAGCTTTCACCATACTGGACATCGAGAGAAATCCATTTTGGGAATCCTCAAATAGGATTCTGGCGTATTGAAGCCTGCAGAGCTCGAAGCCAAGGTTGCTACCTCGATCCTGCAGGTCTGCACTGTTGGTCTGCGCCCATTCCATTGCAGGTTGTAGGTTGTGGTTCAGCCTCAACTCATCTAGAATGCGATGCATGCTCTGGAATTTGTCAAGCATACCATCAGGCAAGCCTTGATCCATCCCGATAGGATCTTCAATAGAGATATCCAAACCATTCGATTGTTGGAGATCACGTTGTACGGTAGCTCTCCGCGAGGCTTCGTCTTGCATGGTGGACGCGACATCAAAAAGGCCTTCCCTCAATAAGTGCAGATACACAGCTCGATTGATCAGGTTAGATTGCTGAGATAGGGCATCGATCTCGTTACTAGGTAGAGGCTTATCTCGAAACAGCTTGTCAAGGGCTTTCTGGTAGTTGTTCTGTCCACCTCTTGTCGTCTTCAGACTTGCAGTCATATCATCGAAGGCCGCTTTGACTGGGGCCTGTAGCTTTACGAGCGTGATCTGTGCCGAGGCGGGATCAGATGCTATTGACTCTCTGGCTTTCCTGAGCTGGTCGATTATGCTTTGCGTCGCATCAATCGTTTTGGCCTTACGACAACCCTCCCACGCCTTCTCATGTTCCCTTTGTACAGCCTCCATGGCTCCTTCCAACTAAGTACCGTTGGCGTGCCCTCATAGATGTACGACGAGTCAATGAATTAGGTCGCAGGTTGGTGTGGTATTCCAGTTATGACATGCTGGGAAGGCCCTGGCTGATGAATGAGTCCTCTAAGTTGTGTAGTAACGTGAGAGATGAGGTGGGTGTCTTGAATATATATCACGAGATACAGATGCGGTTTTGCATGCACATGCGCTTGGGTGGTTTGCTATCAGTTGTGGGGAAGAACATGGCTCTACAGCGGAAGGACCAAACTGGCGTCATAGGCGCGACTAGCATCCCTGACATTTGGATCTGGCTCATTCCAGCAATACGCTTGTTAGTAAGACGAGCAACAATACAAACGCGAGCCGAACACAATTTTTGGCAAATAGTCTGAAACGCACACGAACACTATGTTCCCCAACCATTCCCGACGATCAGAGCTGATTGCTGAAAACACATCAAGGCTGTTAGGATGAATGGTGTATCACTGGCTCAGCGATTTCAACTCTGGGCCAGTCCTTTAAATAGTGACAGAATATGGCTGGTCACTTCCCTGTGCTAGCAGCGTACAGTCCTTTTGCTGGTCAAGGGAACGATTTGTACAGGATATCTACAAATTCAGCAACCAAGTCAGACCTCGACGAGAAGGGCTCAAGTACAGGACAAACGAGTGAGGCTTTTCGGGGGCGTCCACGTGGAGGCTCCAAGTCGTACAGAAAGCTGGTCTTCACAGATCCTGTTGCTTTCAGGTATCTCGAAGAAGATGAGTCAACTACAGTGCTTGCACGAAGGCACAAGCTAGAAGGTTACGAACTTTACATCGTCGAGCAATGGGTTATTTCAAGGTCGCATGCTACTTTCACGATTTGTACACACACAGGCGACTCCAACCATTCGATACTCGTCAATGTACTGGCAGTGCCACACGATCAATCGACCTGGTCAAAGAGGCTTCAGATATATTTTGGAGCGGTATCTCAGTCGTACGCGAAGGAAAAAGAAACTCACCTTGGCACCCTTATGGTAACAAACCTGAGTGGATTTCCGTCAGCGTTGAATGTGATTGCAGTTCCTGATGGAGACGTGAGAAAGCATCGTGAAGACTTCATCGTCAATGAGAACCTCAAACGGATGGGTTGTACGGGCCGTGCAGCAATGAATCTGCAGTACCCACCAACAAGCACGGTTCAAAAATTCCATCGCATTTACAGGACTAGTGAGAGAGTTCCATTGTACTCGTCGGTCATGGAGCTTGTAAGGTTCTGTCAGATGTCGCTAGTCCTATATGGCAAACTGGACCCAACGTATGCGGATGGGCTTCTGTGTGATATCACCGAAAAGGCGACCAATGCATGGTGGAACGAAGTTGGAATTGACTTTCACAATTTTGAACCCAGCGATGGTGTGCTCGGGCCTACCACGGTAGCTGCTCTGATAGGACTGATAATTGGTGGTTACAACAGACTGAAAGAAACAGGTGCGCCAGTCGGAAAGGACCCCCTGGATCTCCCAACCATGAAAAGAGCCATCGGACACTTTCAGAAGATGAACAGGATGGAAAGAAGTCGTCGACTGGATCGTGCAACACTGGACCGTCTACATCGTGTGACGGCTAACAAAGCTGAAGATGAGGGATTGGCAGTTACACGAGCCTTGAAGTCGACCGTTGGAGCTTTCAGTGGGAAGGGTGGTGAGATGATAGCCAGGGGACTAGGCGGCGGTAAAGAGAAGGCCGGAATAGCAGAAGTCGAAACTCTAGACATCGAGAGGTTTGCGCAGCTGGTGATCGGACGCAGCATGAAATGGCTATGGCAGGGAAAGGACAAAGGCCAACCTAATGTGGGTGCAGGCGCGCCTGTTGATGAGCTGAATGGAAGGGTCTTCTCGACGGACGACCAAGGTAACTTCATCTGGACCAGCGAGACGAAGAACGATGGAAATGATGTTACTTTTGTTGGTGGTCCGGATCCTGAAGAGAAAGGAAGACGAACTGGAAGGTTGAGAGACGCTGTAGGGCTCAGTAGTAACAGGAACCACGGTCCACGATCACAGCATACCGATGATGAAGGTACGAAACACGACCGTCTTGCCATGATACCAGCACCTAGCAACGTTAGAAGAAAAGGTCTGAGCCACCAGTCTTCACACAGTACTCTGCCTAGCGAGTTTCCTCCACTTGTCCAAGATCTAGCAAATGCACCAATCACTACGACCAAGCCTGAGATACCGAAAGACTCTGGTCAAACTCAAGCCATGGCCAGCACGAACCTTACAGCACATCGACAAGCATTACGAGGAATTGATCACAAGGGTAGAGAGTCTCCATCGAAAAGGCGGGTACATGAAGTACTTTCGAGAATCCGGGACGAACTAAGGGACGACCGCTATCAGAACTTTTCGGCCAACTTCAGATTCGAGCAGCCCCAAACGACAGGACTCAAGCGCTCACTAAGCACGATTAACCTTCGTACCATTCAAGAAGCACGAACAGCCAAGTTGCCTAGACATCTATCCTATAGCATTCTCACAGATGCTATAGACTATCAGAAACACCTCGCCGAAGATACTGACGTGGACGACGAGGAGAAGAAGGGCGTCACCAAGTCTGTATCATCGCTGATCAAAATCCGCAAGGAGCAGCTCCGAAGATCCCAAGAGCTGGGAGTCAAGGTATTCGGCATCAGTCGAGGTATCGCACCCTTTGCACAGACAAGGATTGGAAGAGTGGAGAAGGTGGAGCGAGAAGCTGTGGCACAACTCGAAGAACTCAACAATGTCTATTATGGACACTTGGAAGAATATCAGACTCTTCAGGCCACATCCACCGATCTCGTGGCCCGTGAGAAGGCGTCCTTGAACGAGGCAATGCGGAGTATAGATATGCTAGGACAGAAGCTGGACTACGAGATTGATTCTCTACAATCCCGCATGCATGAGGTCGAAGAGAGCATTGACGACTTTGAGCGACGAGTGATGGATATTGAGGCCAGTATCAGAGTATTGGTGGCGCAAGAAGAGAAACCACGACAGGCATCGTGGTACGAGCGCTGGTTGACCTTTGGAAGGACAACGAAGATGGTGGAGCAAGAAAGGAAGGAAGTGTCAATCGCCGAAGAGCCAAGGGCGTTTATTAGGTCTTCTGCACGGCCTGATGTACATAATGCCGGACCAAGTCATAACATATAATGTGTAATATACAATGCCCATAAGCTGGACAATCCGTCAGATTGACCTCTGGCTACAGACTGACTTTTTTCTTGCCATACATTTTCATATCCAAGCTACCGCCGGGCAATCGTGGGAAGATGCCTCGACGATCTCAACGTCGGCTGCGCCCGCTTTATGATCGACTCGCCTCGAGGAACACAATCTCGAATGAAGAAAACGTGAATTCGACCTCTTACATACCAAACATGCCTCCGCCTACACCGCCGCTCCCTTGCCGACCAGCAGCCTCGCTCTGCATCTTTTCTGAGACTTTCATGTTGACTTCGAAGAACTTTGCGACACATCGATCTATGCAGACACTCTCGGCCTTGTTAAGGTCTCCCTCCCTATAGTCGGCTGGTATACATTTCTTCAAACAGGATTGTGATAGTCTGGAGATTAGACTGTCAGCATTGCCTCGAACGACCTCTGTACTGATGTAAATGCCCCTTACCTATTGAACATATCCGACACGAGCTCGAGCTCTGTTTCTGCGGCCTCGATCTTTTGCGCTGAGCTGAGCTGCGGACGGCCGCCGCCGAAGAGGAAGGACATCTTGAGATATAGGACTCAGAGATGTGATTTGAATATCGTTGTTGTGGGTGTTGTATCTTCTTCGTTCTTCTTGGAAAGCGACTGTGTATCGCGCCTGCTGCTGTGAATTGTTGCAACTTGTGCTTGACTGAATGTCGCGAATGTATGTGCCCAAATAGGAAGTCATCCAAAAGTTCGGCGAGGCTGCGGCGCACCTTCCCGCAATCACAAATCGCGAAACATTATCGAGTCTACGAGAGCAATGTGCTGAGCGTTTCGACTTTGTACACCAAGTTCTGGGAATGCCAAACCTGGAGACATCGTAGCTTCCAAGCTGATGTTGTCAGCGCTAACATGCCTGCGACAATGTCTGTCACCTTCAAGGCGCTCTGCGCAGTAAGTGCACCATTCGTGTTCCACGTACAAGCAACTGTTCCATTTCCCATATGATGAGACATCGAGAACCGCTGCGAGTGACTGCTGTGGTGACTTCAAATCTTTACAGCTATGATCACGACCACTCAAAGCTTCAAGCTGCCTGATCTTTGCACGTCCGAACGCGTCCACTGGAAATTATTCAGCACGATTGCATAGCTGATTGAAAGCCAGGATCAACAGGCTCACGCGAGTATCTGAACCATTGTGGTACCGGCCATGTGATAAACACGCCACATTCACAATCCTACGTTACAGCAGCTCGAGTACTGGACATGGAGATCATGGATCTAAGCGAAACGTGTCAAACGTGTCGCCAGAGAAGCGTCAACATGATCTTTACTCAACAGGCTTTCATTACTACCCACGAGCTCCTTCTCGTGAACCGATGAGCATCAGTGCTTTCTACGAGAGAAGCAGGATTAGCCTCGAGCATGGTCTACACGCAAATACAGTTGGTGAAG
Organism: Lithohypha guttulata; assembly: GCF_036872675.1. Classification (NCBI taxonomy): domain Eukaryota; kingdom Fungi; phylum Ascomycota; class Eurotiomycetes; order Chaetothyriales; family Trichomeriaceae; genus Lithohypha; species Lithohypha guttulata. The sequence goes on from NW_027042750.1 coordinate 3,082,719, forward strand.
GTGTAGAACCCAATGGAGACGGGACTGCAGTATCCATACACCATTCGTCTACCCTCGAGGGTTTCGTCAGCACTTCCAGCAAAGACGATATTGCCTTTGACATGGAGCAATCGTCATCTAGGTCCTTCGAAAAGAGTAGCAGATCAACGGACACGCAGACTAAACATACTACTGACCATGCATGGGCCGTCGAGCCAAATGTTGTCACTGGTGAGTTTTTAGGTCCAGTTGACTTGACCCGCTTCTGATACTAATAGTGTCTGGCCGTATTCAAGCCATACGTTCTGCTGGAACAAAGCTCTTATTCATCGATATCGTCGATCAACCTGGTGCCAAACTTCAGGTCGTGGTAGATGCGAACAAGCTATATATAGGTGGTATGTCAGAGTCACCAAACCCAGTAAAGGCGTTTAGAAAATTAATCCAGCGTGGTGACACTATTCGTAAGCACCCGAGCCTCTCTTCGGGTTGCCTTGCTGATTCCTCTAGATGTTACTGGCTCCCCATATACGACTACTGCTGGCGAATTGTCATTACGAGCTGTGCAGCTGCCACGTCTTACGAGTCCGTGCCTACACCAAATTCCTGAAACATCGTTTGGCGTTGACTCAGACTTCGCTCATGACCGCCACGTGCAGATGCTTACCGATCCTGCCGTGGTCAAAGGCTTGATCGCCCGTGCTCGGATAATCGAAGGGATGTCTGATTTCCTGCGTGGGCTACAATTCGTCAATGTGCAAACTCCTATACTAGCGGCGTCAGCTGGCGGTGCCAACGCACGGTCTTTTGAGACCTCTGCAACAGAATTCCCAGATCGCAAGCTTGCTTTGCGCATTGCACCAGAGTTGTGGTTGAAGAGACTGATCGTTGGTGGCATGCAAAAAGTCTTTGAGATTGGACCGTCTTTCCGGAATGAAGGTTTGGACAAAACACACAACCCCGAGTTCACTACCTGTGAGTTCTATGCTGTCAACTGGTCGTTAGAAACTCTGCAACGGGAAACGACGAAGATGATAAGGTCCATTGTCCGAAGTTTGGGTAATTCTACCTCGCCGAGTTTTGTCAATAGTATTGGAGATGCACATACTATAGATGAGCCTTCACCTTGGCCAAGCATCGACTTTATTCCAGCTCTGAACAAAGTGCTTGAGCTCGACCTACCTGACCTCTCGTATCCCTCTGCTCGTGAGCAGATCGTGGAAATATTCAAGACCCGGAGTCTAACACTACCTACCACACCAACCCTGCCTCGCCTCCTTGACAAGCTCTCCTCTATCTACCTCGAGCCACAATGCCGGACCGCAACCTGGATTATCAATATGCCAGAATGTATGTCTCCGCTAGCCAAGTCATTTTCACACCCTCAGCTACCTCACCAACAAGTCTCGGCTCGCGCTGAGCTCTTCATCGACCACAAAGAAGTCGTGAATTGCTATGAAGAAGAGAACAGCCCTATTGAACAACGAAGAAAACTCATCGATCAGCAGGGATATGCGCGACTTGGCCAAGAGGTGGACGAAGAAGCTATGAAGATCGATGAAGATTATATTCGTGCATTGGAGTGGGGACTGCCAACGACGGGTGGTTGGGGCTGTGGCATCGATAGACTGTGTATGTTGATGTTGGGCAAGGACAACATTAGCGATGTTTTAGCCTTTGGGAATTTGAGGTCTGTGACTAGGGGTGCTGGGAAGTGGGAGAAGTCGCATGGTTAATAACAAATTAAGTTCCCAGTTGATAGTGCATCGGTAGTCGACGCAAGGCCTACGCATCAATGTATTCAGTCGCCCGTCTCTATAGAGCGTTTTCAGAATAAAAAAATACCCGTCCCTTGTGATGTCTACTGAAGATCTCGATTGCTGTTGCGATTGCGGTCATAGGAAAATGCTAAAAAGCGGACCATGAATAAATTTCAGCTCGGCGTTAACATGTCGTAAGGTGGTTCGCCGTCCTGGTACCCGTAGTAAATCCCCTATTGCCTACTTTACTGAGCGATACAATATGGACATCTATGACCCGGACTAGCGAAAGAGCTCTGCTGCACTATATATAGAAGAAGGTAAGAATAGTAGAAGAACGCTTCCTCTTCTACTTCTCCTAAGAACGAGTTATTCGATCTACAATAAGGACAGTACAGCTCTATTGTCGTAAATCATTAATTTTAGCTATGCTCTCGTCTCTGTGCAATCCAAAGCAGCCATGTAGGTAAGATGCAGAATAGCTAGAGCTCTAAGATTCTCGTCGTATTTTGTAGTTATCAGATGTTGAGTGATTTTTCTCCTTAGCTAGAATGTTAGACCATTTTATCTCCGTGTTCCTTAGCATGATCGACTCTAGAAGTTATAAGAACGTAAAGCCCTCTCTTACTTAGGAGAACTTCTGTCGTCCTGTCTTCCTATCCGCCTATCGTTCCGTCTTTTTGTACTTTTACCCTCCTATACTTATACTGTAGAGATAGTGCTCTGTTGTCATACCATCGGACCGCTAACCCTAGCAGATGGCACGTAACTATCGACCCTGGTAGTAGTGACCTCGTCGCCTTCCGCTAGAGTCCGGCTGAGGTTCACCTCTTTGAAACCCTCGAAGATATCCCTGGTCATGAAGTCTCTGGAGCCGAAAGCTCCAAATTTGCCTCTCTTCCTTCATGGGTGTCTTGCCAACGACCTTGTAGAGTCCATCGTACCGGTAGCCCTTGCTTGGTTTATTAGAAACGATACTATGCATATTGCAAGATCGAATCACGCGCACAGGGATTTGGGTATCGAAAGACCTCATCATGGCTTGTGTAGCTGCGGTTGGGTCTCGAACAGGATTCCAAGAGCCAGGATTGTGCATGTGCGGATCTTCAGTGTTAGTTTCTCCCGAATCTGCTTTGTCGGGAAGGGCAGTGCCCATGTACTCAATGACCTCGCCCATGTCGATGTCAGCATAACCTTTGTTTTTGGACTCGTCGAATTCGCCGAGGACGATCGACCTTGCACCACCTGCGATAGTGCCACTGATACCTGCGATGGGAGGCGCATGCACTCCATCCCTTCTGAGCTCGAGCCTCGACATCCAGATTTGGCCATTGACCAAATCTCCAGCTCCGAAGTATTTGGCGTCAACGAGGAACCCGTACGTCCTGTCGAGTTCATATCGAATTGATCGTCTGATACCATTTCGATCAAACGTGTCCACAGCAACAATGCCACGCCTAATAGCTCCCAAGAAATCACCCCTACCCCACTTACGTTGAAGTACCGTCAGCTCTTCTTCAATATAGCCTGGCAGCTCTCCTCGACGTCGAACGGCCTGGTTCTGGGGCGAGAGAAACTGCGTTAGCCGTGGGACGATCTGAGTACTGGCCACACCTTGTTGTTCATCTCCTGCAAGCGTCACGTCTTCCATTTCCAGAATCCATTTCTCCATTCGTCTCGCCTCTGCTCTGTATTGGGCCGGCCCAGAAGCTTTTTCAAAAGCATCTACTATACCAAGGATCGTCTGCAGTGTCTCGTTTGTTGTAAAGCGCTCACCCTGTAGGCCGAGAGTGTGATGCCTAAGCTAGTAAGTACAAGGTTTCAACCAAGCACGTGTAATGGCATACCTTTGAAAGTCTTCCTGGTCACGTTCTTCCCATTTCGGCATGGGCTCTAGTATCAATGGCCTGCAGTCTAGCTTATCTGCACTTCTGTGAGAGCAGTTGTAGCTTATCGGACAGGTGCATCGGAATCCTACCGCCTCTGAAGAACTAAAAGTTGCTCGATGATTGGTACCACTTGGTGACTGGTTGCCAGTCGGGGTCCGACTATCTCTAACACTGGACTCAGAGGAGCGGCTTTCTCTTCGCCGCCTGCTCTCCGGAAAAAACATCGGAGTCGGTCTTCTAGGAGAGTGTAACGGACTGAGAGGGCTGCGACTACGATCTCGTGTGCTGGAATTCCTGGCTCGATCTCGATCTCTCACAGGGCCGCTATAGGCGCGTTGCCGTCGTGAAGTATCCGAGTTGCTCCTCGAGCCTCTGTTGTGGTCGGCAAACATCCGCTGAAAGTCAGTGAAATAGTTTTCTGAGAGCTCCGAGAGCTGAGCGTCCTCGGTGGATTCATCGAGGCCTATCTCTCTCTCTTTGTCAGCAATAGAACTCGGCTCGCGCTCGACGCCTGGCACAGTCGCATGGTCGTCGTCCATGGGTTCGGCTTTGATATTCACGAAATCATTATCTATTCCTTGTGAAATTAGTGACGAAGTCATGCCTATGTCTTCATTCTCAGCGCTTGAACCTGTTTGTACACGAACTGCTCTTCTCTGCCAAGAGGGTCCTCCAGGTACTTTGCCAACACCAGGTACGAAACCGTGCCTCCATGCATTGTGTGCGTGGGAATTATTGCCAGACATGATCGCTACGAGCAGTGACTGGTGAAGATTGGATTTGGAAGTAAGATTTCGATCGCGAAGATAGCAGTAGATATCTCAGCTCCCAAGAATGACAAATTCCGTTGAAGCTGTGCCAATTTCAAGGGACTTGGAAGATTGCTTGAAGTGTATGCGTAAACGATGATGGAACGCATTCGAGAAGGAAGGAGCACGGTTTATACATACAGTCATATCGCTATCTGATGAGCGTTGTGATGCAGGAGTGAGGACGTGATGAATACTCTACCTTTAGGCTCGCTTCATTCTCGATATCTAAGGAGTAACAGAGGTGATTCTCAGCATTTCGCAAGGTCGGATAATTCAGTCGCGATACAGAGGTTCGTGGACCCGAAGCTTCGCAACTACGATACGTGTTGTGCTTCGAATGTGCTTGTATTGGTTGCAAAAAGACAGGCCTTGAAACCAGGTCCAGTTGAGCCTTACGGTTCGTAATTTTGAATCGTATGTATTGTTGTCCAAACACATGTTGCGAAGCAGCTCGATACATCTAGGACTGCTTTATGGGTTCGTTGTTCTTACCTTCACATGTCTGTACTTAACGCATGTCCGTCCAACTATCTTACCAAGAAGGGTGAACAGGCAGGATCAGCGCTCAAGGTCTCTTCTGTCATGTCGCAAGTATCGTGTGAGACGTAGCTTGGGATACTGAATAACATGGTGGAATAAATCGAGGTGATGAAGAGTGACATCGTATAGGCTTGCTTGGCATTCGCTCCCAGGCAGCACCTTCCTCTTTCGAGCATTCCCTCCACCACTTCAAGTGTTACTCGAGTATTCCGAGTCAACATATCAGAGTGCGAACATCAGGCATTACTATTAGCAGTGAACTTCAAGTTATCAATCGACGCCTAATCACAAGAGTTTGACCCTTTATGCGAGATTCTGTGCATAGATGCAATGTAGTCGAACATTCCGGAAGCTAAAGCTACACACTTTGTCTTATCACCCAAAATCTGATCAAATATCGAGTCTATCTGCAAAGCGCCCAGCATCTCGATCACTTTGGCACCATGGAGGAACGGCACGACGATGCATACAAGCACGATATTTTGGGCTCTCCAGCATTCCAACTGTCCTTCTCCCTCCAGTTGTCTTCGGCGGTCTCCTGATCACACTCTGGACTTACAAATGCCTGATGATGATCCTATTTCAAAACAAGATCATTTACATGCCTTCTATGCCACCGTTCTCGAGATCAGAAAAGCTTGAAGATTACCTGAACGAATCTAAGCCCGTCAAGTGGACCGAGCACTCGATAAGGTCGCTTGATGGTACCAAGCTCAAACTACTTGAGGGGTATGTGCCTAATGGAGTTTCTCCTATAGACACGAAACACGTTGTCGTTGTATACTTTCAGGGCAACGCTTCATCCTTGCCACCACGACTGCCATATCTGTCGGGCATTGTGAAGTCACTACAGACATCTGCGGCTGATACTCATTACCGCATCGTGGCTCTTTCTTACAGAGGTTTCTGGCGATCAAGCGGAAGACCCAATCAGAAAGGTATTGAGCTTGACGCTCAAGCAACATTAGAATGGGTTACAGAGACCTATGGCCACCTGCCAAATGTTGAGTTTGTTCTTTGGGGTCAATCGATTGGCGCTGGCGTAGCCACGACGTCTTTAGCTACATGGCTTCGTGGGGACCAAAGGAAGACCAGAATTTCAGGCCTCTTACTTGAAACCCCATTTTCCTCTCTTCGGGCAATGCTGATCGCCCTCTATCCACAAAGGTTTCTCCCATACAGATATCTAGGTCCGTTTCTCATGTCCACGTGGGACTCTGAAGCAGCATTCATGAGCATTGGCCACGATTTAGCTCGTGAGCTTCAGGACGCTGGCGATGGGAAGGAACCAGAAGATCGGCTTCGTGTTCTTCTGCTTGAAGCTGGAGAAGATGAATTGGTACCTGAAGGAGACGCCGCTGGTCTCCTTGAAGTGTGTAATAGATCTGCTAGCATTTCTGCGGAGCACAAGGTTGTTACAGGTGCTTTGCATACTAATGTGATGATGAAGAGCGACGGAAAGAGGCAGATAGTGGATTTCCTGAAGAAATTCAACAGAAAAGGTGTGTAGCAAAGAGAAATAGTTGACAGCACAATGAAAGACCTGCTATACTGGTGGTGCTAGACGTACTCTAGCCAGTGTGCTGTAGACATCCTGGAATCTATGAAAGGAGTCTGAAGCTTTTGATTATGCTTCAGAAATTGGCTTCATTATGAGGTGTACGAGGAGTATTTGGGCAGGTCTTTCGGATAGTCCAGACGCCCAAGCAGTTGTGGAAAGGTGCCTATTGACATTTGTAAGGTAGAGTCATAGGCGTTGATTAGAAACAATCTGGGAGCACTGGAAGGACTGGGTTGTTGGAGCATACATGTAGTTAGATAGTTTACAACCAGACCTACAGCACGTCGGGCTGATAAAAACTGCCAGAGACACTGGTATCCAGTATTGGATAAAGGATGAATACGCATGTCAGTCTCGGTCTGTAAAGACAAGCGCCATCATGACTCTAAGACCTTACACCGTGGCAACGTTGTGAAGTCCAGTCCAAGGCTGTTGAGCGCTCGATGGGCGGCGAGTGGGGCTTGTGGAGGAAGTCAAAATACGGTATTTCATCGTTACACAAGAATTTCAACGTTACAAAGTTTCAGCTCTGCCCAATTCGAGGTCATAGATGTAATTAATCACGGCGAAAGATGCTGGCAGGCACCGATCTCACAGCGGCGAAATAGGCGATGTGGTTGGTTGTTCCTTTTCCTTTGTCGATGAGAAGTTGGAGCTTGAAGCTCCAGCTGCCGCTGAACGATCGTTGATCAGTCCACCCAGATTCTGGGCACAAACTTGGAAGGCCGACCGATAGCCGCTGTGTTCCCATAATAAATCTCAACTTTCAGCTTGAGGAAATGCTGACGTTAGCCATCGATTAATGCCCAGGACTGGTCTTATCCTCAGCTGTGTGCAGCATACTGCAGCTTTTCGTGAGGAAAACTCTGTTGGGTCGTTGTTACCTTCCATGCTGCGTGATGAAAGCAAAGCAGCTTCTAACATTGTGTCACTTGATCACTTCAGATCTACACAACTGACCAGCCAAAATGCTACTACGGAGGACACCAGAGCAACCAAAGTTGTAGACGCAGGCAAAGATTCTCGTCGACATGCCACAGTTGTCAAGCAAAAATCAGTTTAGAGCTCCCACGCTCGTGACGTGTTTGAGAAGAGGCACGTTTCAGAGCCAGACGCAGCATGGGCAGCAGTACGATTGAGAACGCGCTCATACAATGCATGTTGAGAGAGAGCAGCAGCACCGGGGGCTCTAGCTCAAAACAATAGCTAAAGACTGGGCGACTTTGAGGCGAGGTGCAGCAGGTGAAAGCCAATAACAGGACGCGAAGAGGCAGCACAGTGGGGACTGGTAGTGCTAAACTCGGCGGCAGGTCTCGGTAGTGAAAATAAGTGGTGACTGCCCGATGAAATTTTGACAGGTTGATCTGGATGTGGTGGTCTGTCGCGCTGCCTAGCTTAAATCACGTATCCCCATCGCCCCTCGATGTCCTCTGCCTAAATTTCTTTCCACACCTACGTTCACTGCCCAACACGCCCCGACCACCACCCATATTTCCGTTCAATCACGTTTGTAGCCGGCTACAATGGCCAAAACCAAAGCTGAGCCTGAGGCTGGCACAGTGAACGTCAACATTGCAGACTTCCAGCGAACTCGCGACTCTGTAAGTCATCGGCGCCCCCATGCCAGCATTATTGCTTGTCATCTATTCTGCACAGCACCTATCCACAACGATATACCGACTGGTCACTATGGGTCAGACTACCATCTTTCGAGGTGACATCCTGCCATCAGTCCACCATATGCACCCCGCATTATGTCTGTCGACAAAGCTTTGTCTCAACCACGATACCAGTGGCTGATGCACCTGCATCGTGGTTGCCGTTGTCGAGCTCCATCACTTTCCAGGGCTGCGTTCCACACCACAACCCCGTGCAATAACTTCGTGACATTTACTATGAGGGTAAAGTGACTAACCATCCATCATAGGTCATTGTTGCTCTCGCTACTCTACAGTCTAGTGTTAAAGAACTCTCTAAAGCATACATCAACCATGCAAACACTGTGCTTGCCCCTGGCAAAGTCGGGTCACTCGACTCGAATCTTACTGAGGTTCTTACCGAGTCGAACCTCTTGGGGGGTGGTACCATTCCAGGACTGACGGCTCCTCAAGATGTCGCCGAAGAGGGCAAGAAGAAGAGGAAGCGAGCTCCACATGATCCAAACGCACCCAAGCGTGCCTTGACTCCCTACTTCCTATATATGCAAAACGCTAGGGCTCAAATACATCGAGAGCTTGGTGACCAAGCAAGACCGAAGGAGGTTGCTGACGAAGGCACACGACGATGGGGTGACATGTCTGCTGCTGAGAAGAGTGTAAGTTGACTGGCTAAGCGTAACGTGACTACTCTAACACAGTACTAGATCTGGGACGACAAGTACCAGAAGAATCTTGCCGCATACCGGGTAAGAATGGCTGCATACAAGGCTGGTCAACCAGTCCCTTCTGAAGAAGAGGCTCTCCACCTCGTCGAGGCGGGTAAAGCCCCAGAGCATGTGCCTGGAATTGACGGCCCTGAAGAGTCAGAAGTAGAGGAGGCTGCTGCTCCAGTCGAAGAAGTTGCCGTTGCTGCTGAGGAATCAGAGGAAGAGGATTCACCTGAGCCGGAGAAGGAGCCAACTCCACCGAAGTCGAAACGAAGAAAGTCTGACAAGAAGGTTGAGGAGACCCCCAAGGAGACCCCCAAGACAAAAGGTAAGGAGCGAAAGGCTAAGAAGGAGGCTACACCTCCTCCTCCTGCTGCTAAGCCCGCCAGCGAAAAGCGGAAGAAGACACGCAAAGGATAGGAAGCTTTGAACGATGTCAATGGTAGTCTCGATGTCATTGTCGGAGATCAAAACCCAAGTATATAAGGAGACTGGGGATCACTGCTGATCAACATGTCATATAAAACTAAGCGCTACGGTCTCTGCGTCGCTGCGAACTGTCAACATGCACGTTAATGTGAGGCATAGAGTGGTACAGCTACGGGGCACAGCCACTATGAAGCTGGTACAGGTGTTGTGTATGATGGGATTGCATTTACACTGATGAAAGGAACAAATTCTGATAGTTGCGTTGCTTCGACTCACTGGTTCGCATCTGCCATCAATATATACTGATGGTACTACCGCCTCAGTGAGCTCTGGTGCTTTTGTCAACGCGTGCAGATTGCTCCTGCCTATAATCACGAGCATTTTACACCCCGCACCGTGCCCGCATCCTTTGCTGATATGCAACGATAAGAGTCGTTTTACGAGAAGCTATTTACCTTGTCTAGAGCTATACTATTGGCTGGCCATGTCGTTCCAGAACTTCATAATTGAGATTGATCTCTACAAAGAAGGCCTTTATCGAGGCAGGTACTTCTTGCCATCGTGAATTGAGCTGCCAGCAAGTATGCAACTCGTCCCAAGAGAAGTACGTGTTCTGCAGTGTAACCACATACAGCTCTTGACTGACACGCTGGTAGCTCGATAAACTAGTCACGGCCCAGGTGGGCTTCTTGGCTCAGAGGAGACTCGCACGTGGTGTGAAGCTCAATCATTCCGAAGCTACCGTATGAAGTTACTATCGATGCTGCTGAGGAGGAACCACTGACATTCCTGTAAGGGACTGGTTGCGAGTGTCTTGCAAGAGCTCATTCGTGATGGCAATCACTCCGTTGCAGATCTTATGTCGCTTGGCAAGACCATGCTTGGGAGGAGACATGTGTTGCCATCAGTCACATCGACTCTGACCGAACTTCAGGTGGAGGGCACCTTTCCAAGTGGTACTTACCTAGTTACTGTGCACCATCCGGTCAGTAGTGACGACGGCAACCTCGAGCGAGCGCTATATGGGTCTTTTCTACCCATACCATCCAACGATCTCTTTCCCCTTGAAGATGCCAGTGTGTACGAGAGTGACAAGATGCCTGGCGCCGTCGTCGTAGCGAAACAAAGCAAACCGATTGTGCTTACCGAAGGTCGCAAACGAGTCAAACTGAAGGTGACGAGTAAGGGTGACCGACCGATACAGGTTGGGAGTCATTACCACTTTGTCGAAACGAATCCTCAGCTCGATTTCGACCGTGGCAAGGCCTATGGGTGTAGGCTAGACATACCTGCTGGAACTTCTGTCAGATTTGAGCCCGGTGACAGCAAGACCGTCACATTAGTCGAGATAGGAGGAAACAAGGTTATTCATGGTGGCAATTACCTTGCAACTGGAAAGGTCGACACCTCAAACATCGACTCCATTCTTGAAAAGATTCAGAAGGCTGGCTTTGCACATACACCTGATCCATCTACTGATACAACGCATATCTCTGGGTACGAAATGACTAGAGCAGACTATGCGGGAATGTTTGGCCCCACGACTGGCGACCTGGTGAGACTGGGAGCTACAGATTTATGGATCAAGGTCGAGAAGGATATGACAGTATATGGAGATGAGTGCAAATTTGGTGGTGGTAAAACACTGCGAGAGGGAATGGGACAGGCATCAGGTCGCAAAGACGAGGATGTATTGGACACAGTTATCACGAACGCCTTGATAGTCGACTGGTCAGGAATCTACAAAGCTGACGTTGGCATCAAGAACGGATTCATTCGAGGCATTGGAAAGGCCGGCAATCCAGATGTTATGGACGGAGTAGATCCTAACATGATTGTTGGTGCAAGCACCGATGTTATTGCTGGTGAACATGATATCCTCACAGCAGGCGGTATTGATACTCACATCCACTTCATCTGCCCACAGCAAGCCCAAGAATCTCTTGCCGCCGGTATCACCTCTTTTCTTGGTGGGGGTACAGGACCAAGCACAGGAACCAATGCTACTACTTGCACCCCTGGTAAGCAGCATCTTAAGCAAATGTTACAAGCCGTTGATGTACTACCAATCAATTACGGTATTACTGGCAAAGGCAATGATAGTTCTCCAATATCCTTGCGCGAACAGGCCGAGGCTGGAGCTTGTGGATTGAAACTTCACGAAGATTGGGGATCTACACCAGCCGCTATCGACACCTGCTTAGGAGTCTGTGATGAATACGATATCCAAACACTGATTCACACGGACACATTGAACGAGTCTGGCTTTGTTGAAACAACACTAGCCGCGTTTAAGGGTCGAACTATTCACACGTATCATACTGAGGGAGCAGGAGGTGGTCATGCCCCCGACATCATTTCAGTCGTGGAGCAACCCAATGTGCTTCCTTCCAGTACAAATCCTACTAGGCCATACACCCGAAACACGTTGGACGAGCATCTGGATATGTTGATGGTCTGCCATCACCTGTCCAAGAATATTCCTGAAGACGTGGCTTTTGCCGAGTCTCGCATTCGAGCGGAAACGATTGCTGCGGAAGACGTGCTTCACGATCTGGGGGCAATCAGCATGATGTCTTCAGATAGTCAAGCGATGGGTCGCTGCGGCGAAGTCATTCTTCGCACATGGAACACAGCACATAAGAATAAAATGCAGAGAGGGCCACTACCCGAAGACAAAGACAGTGGCGCAGACAATTTCCGTGTTAAGCGGTATATCTCCAAGTATACTGTCAATCCAGCCCTGACTCAGGGTTGGGGACATATCATCGGCAGTGTTGAGGTTGGTAAATTCGCTGATTTGTGTCTATGGAAGCCGGCCATGTTTGGTACAAAGCCTAGCCTGGTCATCAAGGGAGGTATGATCAGCTCTGCTTTTATGGTAAGTACACCTGATTTCTTGTCTTCATTTTCGATTCTGACATTCTTTCAGGGTGATCCCAATGCGTCCATCCCAACCATCGAGCCGATAATCGTTCGACCACAATTTGGAGCACTTGCACCACAAACGACTTGCATTACATTTGTGTCGAAAGCTTCGATCGACAACGGTGCAATTGAGTCGTATGGACTTAAGAAGCGCATCGAGGCAGTAAAAGACTGCAGAAAAGTGGGCAAAAAGGACATGAAGTTCAACGACGTGATGCCTAAGATGAAAGTTGACCCTGAAAGTTATCGGGTCGAGGCTGACGGCATGCACTGTACTGCTGAGCCAGCGGAGACATTGCCACTCGGGAGTGGATATTTCCTCTTTTAGAGAATCATACTGATATCGAGAAGGACTGAAGGTTGTGTCTTGATGAATGGACTGTTATCAGGTGTATCTAGCCATTTCATGGATATTATTGGCCTCAAGTGTCCAGTCCTTCCTCTGTTGGTGACACATTGTCAAAGCCTGATCAGGCTGAGCGTCATGTACATGCCTATCTCGTACAACGGCACTGTATCTGCTTCTCAAGTGACCTGTATCTTCTGCACCGGAAATATGATCGATGCAGGTGGCCTGCTGGGACATGGATCCGGGAGGTCGTCGGGTCAAGGCTTCAAAACCATTTGCCGAAACGTGTTCTGTACAAACTGATCCAGGCATCATCGGAACAGCAGTTTATCTGACAGACAGCCTATTTGACATTACTATCTCGATCATCTGACTGCCAAATCGAGTCACTGTGGCTGCGCAAGCATCCAGATCTGACTGCGCTTTTCGGGGTGATCGGTCTGAAGTGGAGCTCAAGGTGGGCAAGGATGCGGCAAGCCACCAAGGAAAGCACGAGTTGGCGGTGAGCTTGAGCAACTGACGCAAGAGTCACTGGTCACAGGTACAGCGACGACTGGATATACTTCCACATCTCTTCACCTTGACCTCGTGTTTGGGTGCATTTGTATATCCGCCATCAATCACCTCGTCACCACTGTATGCGCTGGATCTTGCCACTGACGACGAAGCTGACCTTCGTCGCACCCACCTTCTCTTGTCCTACGACCTCCAGAAGATCGCTCGTTCGCTTCGTATCACCCTCGAATAGACGGTGCTGTTTCACGACAACGTTGCACGAATGACGGCTTATTTGCGTTTGTTTGCTACCCAGACTTGCGCCTTGCATTCGTGATGAGAATAGCCATCGTGGTTGATTGAACAATCCGCTTAGGCACGAGCTAATAGCGACAATGAGCCGAGTACCAAACCAGAATGGAAGCGATTGCAGTATAAACTGGGAGTACTTCATAGGCCACAACAAAGCTGCCTCACCCCAGTTCGACGAGCTGTGTCGCGGATTAGCCTCCGTCATTGTGAGTCGAAGTTCTGCAACAAACCCATATGAACATTTGACTAACAACGTGCCCTGCAGCGTAAGCTTGAGCCTGCCCGCGATTTCGATCTTTCTCCGAACCGCCTAGCCAACTTCTATCGCGCCTGCGGTGCCGACTTTGACGAACTGTTCAAAAATACTGGCGAACACGGCTTGTCCTTTCTGTACCGAACCTTGGGCTGCTATCACAGTCTGCAGCCTACACGAAATGCTTTTGAGGCTCCTTCTATCCCTTGTTTGACTGAAGATGGCTACGTACGGTGGCAGACGTTACAGCTTTTATTATGTCCAGACGAGCATGCAGCAATTGTTCAAAAGGCGGTCGAACTGTACGATGTGCCTCGCAGAGCAGGCATTGCTTTCCCTAAAACTGTCCCTCGAGAATGTTTTCCTGCCCGACCAGATGCCGACATGGAGAAATGGCATCGATTTGTCACTTCCCAAATCAACGCTGATCACTACCAGCGACGTCTGAAGTTCTCGCCTTACCAATCACCAAATATAGACGGTATCAACAGTTCTGGAGGCTATTTTCCGAAAGCACCGCCAGTGAGACGTCCTTCCAATGTTCGGAGGGGTGAGTCTCGATCCGACGAAGAGCTAGCACGACTTGAAGCTGCAAGAGAAGCTGCACGTCGGCGCAGCAGTGTTCCGGACATCGCTTCTCCCGGAGGCACCCTCTACAGCGAGAAAGAGGCTGCAAGAAAGACCCGCAGTCGTTCTGCTAATCGTCCTGTTAGTGATGGACATCGCTATCAACCCCCACCTGGTCCAGACAAAGTCTATACTCCAGCCTCCAACCATAGGTCGTCCCATAGTGTGTCATCTCATCGACATAGTAGCAGCAGTGTTTCTGTTGATCGCTCCTCCGGACGCAACCGACGCTCCCGTCGAGATGCTTCCTCTGGGTCTCGAGTCGATACAGCAAGCGACGTGAGCTCAGAAGACTCTTATCATGCACGACCTCCTCGCCCTGCAGAAGAAGAGAACTCGCAAAGACGAACACGTTGGGGCACTTCGCTCATGCCAAGTTTCTTCCTATCCAACAGTAAGCGACGTCACTCCAGTGATGGACGTGTACCGACGCTCCAGGATCAGAAAAGATCACCACGACGAGGTAATTCTATTCGTAAGTATAGGACTGAAGCAGTAGAACAACCACCTCCAAATCGCCAGTTTGATCCTCCTCAAGACCGAGCATCAAGCAATGTTCGCTTTGTCAAAGTTCCCAGCAACAGTGGTCCTGCCCAAAGACCGTCCGAAACGGCGCACCAACAACCAATTCCGCCACCAAGCTCTTACAGATATCCCGAACCACAACCATATTTTCCTCCTCCACAGGCGCCTGGCTCTAACGTACCAAATATACATTACATACAGCCGACACCACCTCCACTACCTCTGCAAACTGGCCCCGGGCAACCTGTCTCAATGACTTCGAATCACTTCGAAGCACGAAAGCAGGGAGTCCCCACACGCCTCTCTACAGTCAGTGGCGTGAACGGTCGAAGATATGCACCCTCTGACGCCCGAAATAATGTCGATCCAAGCCCAGTCATGACCAATAGAAGACATCGGACTTCGAGTATGAGACAGCCAGCAATGAGCACTACGATGTAGATTACGGTCAATGCTATTAAGAGCCCATTTACGAACGATATACCCGCGATACAGCAGATTTGATGGCGTTACGGTGGCTTTTTTGTCGAAACTTAACATAGCAGGATGAAAACAGCTCATTCATAATTCGAACATTGGAAACGATATGGTGAAGCATGGCGTTATACTTGGAGTCTTAGAAGACAATTTCGTGCGCAAGCATAAATGGTATTCTGCTTGTTGGAGACTTCCAGCATTCGTGAACTGTTCCTAGGATGGCCTCCAGGTCTCACATAATTACCATTTAAACAGTGGGTAGCACCACACTCTATGAGACTCATTCGCCAAATTTGACCTTTACCAGTTCCTTCTTCATGCCTGCTTGGGGATATCCATCTCTTCACGCCTTTTCAGATTGTTCACCTAACTTCGAGACCACTATAATTTTGCGCTCTTGCTGTTCTTTGATCTACCGTATTACTGTTTTGTGCGTCGGCTCCTTCCGGGCTTCAGCTTTAGAGCTCGACGGGACTTTACCACTGAGCTGATAGAGTGAAAACGATCGGTGGGCACCAGCTTACCACCAGTCCTGTCCATTGAGCGTGATGTACCAAAGCAGGCAGAACGGGTCGTAAGCGCGAAAAAGAGCATAGAGAGCACATGGATAAACAGCAGATCAATTTCTCTCTATTGCATCTACCTCACAACTCTTTCTCGTCTTGTTCTCATTCATGGTCTCCGCTGCCTCAGTCCCTTCTACCTGCATCAAACGGCCCACTATCAGCTCCGACAGCACTCATTCCCTTATTATCTTCCCAGTTGTTTCTCAACCTATTATCGTAGACTGTGCTTGACTCTGCCTCTCCATTTGTGTCTACCCAGAAGGATCCAAGCTTCGCGAAAACACGTACAACACCGTCATGGTCAGCAAGGCTATGATCACGGTCGCTCGATCATCAGGACCAACCTGAACATGACTCTGAACGACTTGCTCCGCTCGTTGTGGTTGTTGCTGTTGAAATGATCCAACGAGCAGTATAGCAGATTTTGTCGGCAACTGTAGTGGGGCGGGAGCTGGAACTGGGTCTTCAGCGACATCACCCCAGCCGGGGTCATCGCCAACGGTGTGTCTAGGATCGTCCTAGGTGGCTGGGCCCCAGTCGTTAAGATCGGGTTGTCGCGGTGGCTGCGCGGCAACCTCGTCGGGAAGTATCTGTAATCGCACTAGAGGTCGAACATCGGCTGCGCGATCCTGAAGAGACAAAGCGCCCCACAGTGGGATTGCTGGGAAAGATGGGAGCAATCGACCGCTGTAGGTGAGTCGTTGGCGGTCTGGAGGAGGATGACTTGGGTGTACACCCTGGATCCGAAGTCGTAGATCATGAACTGTGTGTCTGGATGAAAGGACCAATGGGTAGCCTGCGTCAATGGTGGGATCTCTTTCCTCATCCAGCACGGTTACGGCCAGTACCCCACTGGGGTTACCAGGTAGATTATCCAGGTAATCGGGAGGATCGGATTCGACGTCGTTGTCTGCGTTCGCCGCATGCTGCGATTCATGCGTTTCAGCTGAATGAACTGACCGATCTGCATTTGTGCCTGGCGCCGCCGGCGGCGGTATAGCTGGATCAGCGTTGTTCTCTATCATGGTGTCGCCAGAAGAGTCAAAGGTCCACGGTCGATCCTCCTATTCAGGAAGTAAGTTGGCAATCTTTCCAGGAGATGAAGCAAATGTAGGAATAGGTACTTACATTTTCTGCCACGGCTTCTGCCTGTATCATAAACAGTGCTTTCTCTCTAGCTCTAGCAAGATTGAGAATTGTCGACTCTTCCTGGATGCGAGCAGCGAGAACAAGCACAAGGCCTAAGCAACGCTTTGTGCGGGATGTTTGTCGCTGAATCACCAGCAAACAGACTATGTGGTGGCTTGGTTTGGGTGTTAGTGTTTGAGCAAACAATACACTGCTGCTGGCTTGAAAGCAAAGATTCCATCAATCTTGGAAGCAGTAAGCCGGAAATGTCAGATGTCTTAGGACAAACACAACATATTCAGTTTCTGAACAAGCCCGTATTTTCTCTTTGAGCGTTGCGTCAGACAGGAATAGCCATGAGTGACAAGGCGTGGCTTTGTCCAGAGTATTGAGAACGACTGGCTGAATATGTCAGCACGTCCAAATCGACAGTCCAGATCGACAGACGATCCTCCTGTCAAACAGCCAGGCCTAGCTCATCGCAAGCCTTCACGGTATCTCCAACACCAAGTTGGTCGCATGACATCAGCAAATCTTCGAAACGCAGTAGCTGCAGCACCTCTAAACAATGGAAGTGCTCAGGTGAAATGCCAGTCAGGACAGTCCTGACACTCGAAGTCTTCCACACACTCAGGAACTCCGTCATATACCTCAAGAACATTCTCGATGACATAGTTGATGCGATGATTTGTCACACTGACTCGCCAACCTTTGTCCTTGACCGTGTCGTACGTGCATTTCTTGCCACTATGGCAACGACTTTCCAAGCTAAGTCCCCAGAATGCGCATAGTGAGAATAATCCAGTGCAGGAACCTTCGAAAATCGGGTCGGCCGTATTTCCAATGTGATACATTGTTGGTCGCCGGACTCTGTCAGTTACGTCCCAAGGTAGCAGTCCCATTCGCTGAGCAGCGAGGCGTTCGCCTGGGGCCTCATAACTGACGGAAGGTATGTCGAGTGTCAGGCCAACCAAAGAGGCTAAAGCACCACCAAGTGAGTGCCCAACCAGCCAGAAGGTTGCTTTAGGGTATAGTCCCTGGATCTGACCAACCACGAACATTGCAGCATCGTAGTATGAATCATTTTGAAGCAGCGAGGTCGCCAAACAGTTCGAGTCGCACTGAAATTGGCCTGTTGAACAATTGCATACCGGCGCATAGTGATATGGATTTTGCTATTAATTGTCAGCTTCGCAAATATGTGAGGATGATATCACTGATCAGGCATGCGTTGGGACTTCACAAGCACTTACTGCTCCGCAACAGCAGCTGAACAATTTGTTGTCATTTATCTGGTCTTGTCCCGAAATTTTGTCACGTGGATCAATAGTGGTACCCTTGAAAGCCACGATGACATTGCCATAATCCTCAGTAGTGAATACATGGCCTCTGATACCATCTCCTTCCCAGCCAAAACGGGATGTGAAGTTGTAGCCAAGACTTGTGTTCAGCCAGCTGGGTTCTCTGGGGTCGAACAGGTACGCGTCGCTCGTCATCTTTGCCAGATTTACCACGGTCTCTTTATCAGATGTGTTCGGAACAAGATTTGAGGCTTTGTCAATACGTAGATTAACCTGCTGCAGTTTGCCTACTTGTAGATCGTTCTCGTGCTCGACATTGTTTCCATCATGAGCTCTCACCTTCAGAGTTGCAAATGGTTGACTTGATGGATGCGAATCGACCATCTCAATGCTGTCCTTGATGTCAAGGGGGGTCGAGTAAGCTGCATGCTGGCCTAGCCTGTAATTGAAGACATGCCGGAGCCTAAAACCGGCCGCCCTCGTATCTGAATCGCGATCCGAGCCTGCATTCAAGGATGACTTTGCAATGCCACTGAGCAGAAGGTAGAGCAAAGCTCTTATTAATGTCTGAGCTGGAAGCATCTTATCTCGCGACCGTGCGGTGACTGTCGCTGCGAGTCGCTGTAATTATCTGAAGTAGAAGTCTCAGGGAACCTCAGCTCATTGATAGGCAGCCATCAGTACGATACGCGTATTATTGTCCTTATCGTGAGCCGATTGATGGCTGTAAGCTAGAACACAGGTAGTATAGTGCATACTATGGCATGCAAGGAACAGAGCTCGCCATGTTTGGCAATCGTTCGAAAGGGTCAACTCTCTTAAATCGTGACATGAAGTGAAGACGTGAATACTGTTGTCGTCCAGGATACCTACGTCGTTGGAACGTTCGGTCAACAGTAGAGCACTGCAACCATGGCTTACAGAATGCCATTGAGACATATAGCGCTAGTGCTGGCTAATCTCGACACGGGTCGGGAATCTGAATCTTTGGCGCAGTTTAAGCATAAACCTTATCTGGTACTAGTGATCTTCCGAGAAGTGTTGACGTTAATGCTGGAAGCACTTGGGAGAGGACACGGCTGGGTTTTGGTTTCGGATTATCCATCTCGTCCCACGATATAGTGCTTCATCAGCGTGCGCATTTGCTATGCGCTTCGAGAATTCATGCTTGAAGTCTGGTAATCATCAGATGAAGAATGTCCCACAGCATCTACTCATAGTGAACAGTCAAGGCGTCATGCCACGCCAGATATCAATTTCCGTTCTTGCCCAGCCTCTTGAAATATGCGATCGTGGTCGATCTGGGCGTTCGTATGCGCTAGCATAGTTGGCTCGAAATATTTGCCAATCGTTATCGATCTTGGTGACTAGTACCTGAATATGCAGGAACGACCTCGCTGGAAAGGTGTTGAGTTTCGATCTACTATCTGGCACTATGACATGGATGGCGGGTTTGGTGAGGTCAACATGGCGCTGTGCTTCGCAGCAGTGCAAGGGCAGACGTGTATAGTGCTTGCATATATTCGTGTTGGACCATACCTACCTCCTGCTTGTTCTCACAATCTGTCCAATCTTCCAGTATGAGCGCAGCTGCCGGTCACAGACAGCCTAAGTGCCATGTCCTTAATTTCTCCTATGACAAGAAGGAGAACTGCGAGTTGACGGTTTTTATCAACAGTGTCCGAGTTCACATTGATGTTAATGCTGAGAAGTTCAAGGCAGGCTCAGGTCCTGCTGCCAAGCTGGGCCGCGAGTACAGGGAGCTTCTGTCAAAGGTAAAGGAGGCGGACGAAGACTTCTCAAGACCGTGTTCGAAGGAGAATCTGAGAAATGGAGGCAAGAAGCAGGATTCCGGAACGAGGGACACAGATGGCGACAACGACAGTGGCATCGACATGAGTGAAGGTCACGACAAGATTGCCTACCCTGTAAAGCAAGCACCAGAAGATCCAGAGAAGACGTTAAGTGATTGGATGCTAAAGCCGTTCGGAGCTATCTTCGCTGAGAAAGCTCCTGCATCTGGCGTAGTAAGAGAGCAGTCTGTGCAAGATTGGTATAGAACCGCGACGTTGTTCTTTGATCTCGAGTTTGAGAATGGACAACTTGTTGCTAGAGAGTTAGAAGCGACAATCGAGCTTGAACAGCGAATGAGCGATATCGTCCCGAGAATGCACGCGCCCAAATACATCAGGACTGACAACATACTGTGGTACCGGGCCGAACAGCTGACCGTCTTGGAAGAAGATGATATGCCACCACCGTATCACCCCAGTCTCGTGAAAGTCGGCGAAGAGACCTTTTTCTTGAAGATGATTGATCCAACACAACCACAACCCTTCAAGCGTGAGATACAAATAATGAGGAAAATCGAAAAGCTGGGTTTGCATGAGAAGTTGAGGGTTCCGTTAGTGAAGGGTCTCGTAGGATTTGAAGACAGCAAAACAGAAATGATGGGCTTTCTCCAGACCGTGGTCGAGGATCCTATACCATTAACCAAACTGTTGGACGACGATGTACCACAACGCAAACGCGATTTATGGGCTAAGGAGTCAGAACGTATGAAGAACTTGCTGCACGAGCACAAAATAATCTGGGGAGATGCTAAAGCTGACAACTTTCTTGTTGACAAGCATGATAACCTATGGATCATCGACTTTGGAGGTAGTTTCACCGAAGGATGGGTGGATGAGGAGCTCATGGAGACTGAGGAAGGGGACGATATGGGTGTGGCGAGGATAGTAAACGCCTTACATGATCCGAGTGCCAACACTTTTGATCCGGATGAAGGTATGCCACCCGCACATGCTGCATCCCTAGCACCACACGGACGAAAGCGCAAGACGTCTCAAACGACCGAAGACGATACCAATAGTGAAGCCGGAGAACAGGCTGAGGAAGAGGCAATCCCGAGAAAGCGTGTGCGAACAGGGACCGCGACTGAGTTGAAGCACGAGCAATCTGAGAGCGAGGAAGAGGAAGAAGGTACAGATCAAGATCGTTACTGCTTCTGCAATGGGCCAAGCACTGGCAATATGGTCGCTTGCGATGGCAAGTGCGACCTAGGATGGTTCCACTTCGATTGCGTGGGTTTGCAAGAAGCACCGAAGTCCAAATACTGGTACTGCAATAAGTGCAAGCAACAATAGATCGGCGTGTTCATGGAGTGTAATACTAGTAATGTCTTTCCCAACGTCTCCCAGCGGACTGGGAAATGTGTATATATATCAGCTTGTTGAAGAGGGCAGTCGTGACCCCAATTTTACAGGACCTTGGCCATCACTGCAAACGTGGAAATCGAAGCTCGTTACAGTAGCAAGTACCTCAGTCTCGTATTCAGACATAAGGTATTGTTGCGGACGAGCCGACTCTGTCCTTCATCTCAAACAATCACTTTCTTAACGAAGTAAACTCGATCAGCCAACAACATAAATGCACAGCTCCGAACACGATCAGAATAAATTTGGTACACTTCGCCAGTCTGCAAAAACAATAAGGTTCGGTAAGACGCGTCGATACGTACACTAGCGTCCGTGTATCGATGACGCGTGGTAATTACATCGCGTGGCGGCGAACAAGCTGTATACGTCATTCGTAAAGAGCTTACAGCAAGTGCTAACAGCGGTAAAGGGCCTCATGGCTGGACATGTGTTTTGATTAGAACTCGCTAACTCGCGCCGAGTCTTATCTCCTTGTTTGAGTATGCATCGTTGAGAAGCTACCTAAGAGAACTGTATCAGTCGAAATACCGCTTTGAGCTGTCTGTAAATCTATACAAGACTATTGAATTTGCCTTCGAGCGACATTCCAGAAGAAGTGACGCTAGGTTGGGAAACACCCTTCGCCACACTTTGGTCAGCACATAGAGGTCTCAATAAATTGAACCCTCACTGTCAACACTATTGTTGAGACTACGATGAAGACCCACGGTATAGTGGTGGAAAGCCCAGGTGCACCATTCAAGTACCAAGACCTGGAACTCGATGACAGTCTGCGCCCAGACGAGGCACATGTACGCATCAAAGCTACAGGAATATGTCCCGACGACATGATGTTTGCCACGCAAGACAAATTACCGGACATGTTCCCATGTGTTATGGGCCACGAAGGTGCAGGGATCGTGCAAGCAGTCGGTGACAAAGTTACGGCAGTACAACCTGGCGACCATGTTGTGATAGTGACAGCAAGCTGTGGCGAGTGCGAATACTGTGAACGAAAGCTACCTGCCTATTGCGACGAATGGTTTCAGCACAACTGTGGTATGGGTAGAGCAGATGGGTCTAAGTCTTTCCGTCTTCCCAAAAGCGGCAGGAGAGTGTGCAGCCACTTCTTTGGACAGAGCAGCTTCGCACAAGATATCTATGTGAAGCAAACTGGGCTAGTAAAAGTACCCAAAGATGTGCCCTTCGAGAAGCTAGCACCTCTAGCTTGTGGCTTCATGGTCGGAGCGGGCGCAATGCTGAACGTGGTACAGCCAATAAGCAGGATGACTGTCGTGGTCGCCGGTACAGGATCTGTCGGTCTTGGTGCCATCATGGCATTGAAGATGTTACCGAAGCCACCGAAAAAGATCATTGCTGTCGACATCTTACCTTCCAGGCTAGAAGTCGCGAGATCCATGGGCGCTACTCATGGAGTGAACAACAAAGCACACAAAGACCTAATGCAAGTATTAATGCACATCACAGGTGGTGCAGGCATTGACGCCTCAATCGACACGACAGGGGAGAACGATGTCATACAGAGTCTGGTGCATGCGACAGCCCGAAAAGGAAAGGTCGTTACAATAGGTACTGGAGATACAAAAGCAGAAGTCACCCTGAACCTTTTCGAACTAGTCCAAGCTGGCTGCACCTACATTGGTACTCAACAAGGAGACGCATACCCCCGAGAGCTCGTACCAAGGTTGATTACGGCCTACAACGAAGGGAAGTTTCCCTATGATAAACTCACCAGGACCTACCCAGCAAAGGACGTTGAACAAGCTATACTCGACATGCGAAGTGGTAAGACTATCAAGCCTGTGTTGCTGTGGGACTGAAAGCAACGAGTCTGTTCTTGGCTTTGATGCCATCTTCCCCTGACCAAAGCCAGAAGTGACCGAAGGCTTGTCGCCTCGCACAAGCTCCAAACTCACAATTCGCCAAGTTGTTGACGTCGCCGACGTAGCTCAAGTGATCAGTCAGAATAGCTTGCGTTTGGCCCCCGCCAAGAATGCTATCTCGGACTTCTTACTACTTAGGCAGCAACAAATTGAGAGATGCTGCGATGCAACACCTTTCGACCAGGGCGTCAACCACTTCGCGATCACAAGTCACGAGCAATGGTATATAACAAAAGGTTACATTACAACTATGGTGGTGCACAAAAGCGTAAACGATCACAGGACCGTGGATTGAGAGTGAAATACCACCACTGGCTACAAATAGACATCTCGCAGTATACGCGAAGGGCACAACGTGCACTAACCATCGCGCAATCAGTGGTAGTGGATGTTCCATCATCCACACCAGGATATACTTCACGTCCAACAGAGAATGGAAGGGGCGTATGGCGATGGAAGTGTGGTTCAGTGGTATGAGGTTCTCGAACAAATATTCTGGTGGAGGGTGGGAAGGATAATATATAATGGTACTGCAGTAGATGTACGTATGTAATGATATATCACGACTTACGAATAGCGATTGGACTCTTGTCATGGCGCAACGAAAAAAAAAGGTATACATTATCGATCTGCATAATGTGTGTTGAATTGTATTCCCAACAGAGATCCCGCACCTGAAAGCGAACATGGCTGATATGTCGCAGAGCCTGTACAGCCCCTAACCACAGCGCCATCGCTAAATTTGGACGATTTCAATTATCCTCAACACCGTCAGTTCCTTGTGTCTTCCTAGACATCCAACCCGCGAACAAGCACAATAGAATTCCCATTCAACATCCTTTGGCTAACCTTCTCACTAAACTCGAGCACCTCACCACTCTCAACGTGGTAAACCCTCAATATCCTATCAGACCCCTGCGCCGAATTATTCAAATTCTCAACACCTAACTTGGTAGCAACCAGATCCAGTATTCGCCCAACCTTCCACTCATTATTAAACCACATCGCAGCCTCCTTCGGCTTCCCATCCTTGGTGACTTTATCAGTCGCCGAGCAATGCAGGTATAGCCTCTTATCAGTCGGGACTTTCGCGTCGCCCGTCGCGCTCTGCTTGAGTTTATTGAGATTCGCAATCTGTGCCGCTTTACTCGTCGGCTTTGGCTTGGGGCTAACTTGCTTGACGACCTCGTCTTGTTTTTGACGACCCCAGCTCTTTAATCGCCCAAAGCCTAGTTTTAGTTTATCTTTGTTCTGTTGAAAGGCGATGTCTGCTGGTCTGGCTCCGAGAGGGACTAAGTTCTTGCAATCGTGTTCTTCTGGAAAGCGGTGTTTGAGACAGTATGTTCTGTTGCAGGTGCTGCAGTGGACGCCTAGGTTCTGGCTAGTGTTTACGAAGGTCTTGCAGATGGGACTACTGCATTGTTGGGTTGTCAGTAGTGATGGCTTCTCAGTGCTCGGTAGTGCTCCTGTAGAGCTTAGTGATTGATTTTCTCGCCGCCGACGTGCCCATGCTCCTTTATTCGCGCAGTGGTGACCGTCTTCGGTGCGGTGGTCGAGGCAGTACTTGCCGCCGCAGGATTGACATTTGAATGGGAGGAAGTCGAGCTGGTGACAGTACTCGTAGCCGCAGTGGGCGCCTATCGCTTCGACGTCGCCGGCTTCGTACATGCTGTAGGAGGAGTCCTCTGGAGGTGGAGTTGAGGTAGCCATGGCATGCAACGGGTAGTGATAAGCTCTTTATAGAATTGGGAGAGCTGCTGTGTTGTGGCAAAAGACTCCTTGTTGCGTCAAGGAGTGCTTGGTGAGTAGTGATAATCAGGCTACTTTGGCGTATCGCAATCCAGATTGTTAGTGTTTGTAAGACAAGAAGCTTCGAGAGTCACCAGAATCGATAAGGCAATTGCGCGTCCATGCAAGCACTATAGAGCTCCACTGCTGCGCATTTCTGGAGCCTAAACGACAGTGGCTTTTAGTGTCTCTGCTGTAGTATTACAAACAATGACTTTGTATAGTCTGAAGAAAGTGTCAATATCGATATGCTCTCACTATAGTACCTATGCAGGGTTAGAAAGAAATATATTCTAGTAGCACCTATTCACATAACATAACATAACAAGCAGGCCATAATTATTGGTTCATACACTCATCTTCATCTTCACCCCAGCATGAGGTTTATAATTCAGAATTTCGAAATCCTGCAAACTCCATCCATCCACATTTCCATGTCCTCGATCATCTCTCTTTATCCTCAAGCCGGGAAATGGTCTCGGCTCTCGCCGTATCTGTTCTTTCAGTGCATCAATATGATCCATATACACATGCGCATCTCCTAACACCATGTTGAAAGTCTCAGGCACCAGATCACATGCATAGGCAAGCATATGTGTCAGGAGTGCATACGAGGCGATATTGAAAGGTACACCAAGTCCGGTATCGGCGCTGCGCTGATATAGTGTACAACTCAATCTGCCTCTTGATGGTGATAAGGATGCGCTACCATGGGATGCCCCGTTTTGCTGCTCTGCCTGCCACCGTCTGAAAGCTTCCTCACCTTTTGGTGCATCAGGAAAGCTGACATAAAATTGCGCAAGTAGATGACATGGCGGTAGTGCCATGCTTCCCAGATCGCCCACATTCCATGCACTTAGAATAATCCTCCGATCGTACGGCTTGTTCTTGAGTTTCTGTATTACTTCCCGCAATTGGTCAACTCCCTGTCCTTCGTAATTCGTGTGACAGTCTTTGTACTCGGCTCCGAAATATCGCCATTGAAAACCATATACAGGGCCTAAATCTCCTTCTTCACGCAGCGACTGTGGAGGGCCAAGTTTATCAAGAAATTCCCTGCTACCGTTGCCATCCCAAATATGTACGCCTTGATTTGAAAGCTCTTTTGAGTTTGTAGAACCCTTGATAAACCAGAGTAACTCAGCTATGACTGCTTTCGTGAAGACACGTTTGGTCGTTAGGAGAGGTAGGACATGGCTGTATCCTGACGGAGATGTAGGATCGACCTTGGAGAGGCTAAAGCGCATGGTAGGGGGACAGAAGACTGACAGCGTACCAGTGCCAGTACGGTCTGGACGGTGTTCGCCCTGTGCTAGAATCGTGCGGATCAGGTCGAGGTATTGGTGCTCCTCATGAGCAGGGTCATGAACCTCAGTTATCTGGGCTGGAGGTAATGTGCTGGGACTAGCAATGTTGGATAAAGGCACACCCGGTTCTAGAGTAGAGTGGGAGGTTTTGTTGTCGAAGTGGCTCGTATCATGCGTCTTCGTGTTTCCTGGTTCGTTCGTCGCGCTGCTATTGTTTACTGTGAGATTCTCCCGTATGAAGCCATTTGCATGGACTTCAGCTGGGATAGTAGTGGCATCGAGGAGTGCTTGCGTTGGTACGGACGCCATGATAGAGCTTTCAACGGAGGGTGTAATCTAGACCAGGAAAAAACGACCTTGCACTTAGGACAGTACTAGGGACAATGTGCATCGCACACGAAGGCCCAGGGAAATGTAATTCTGGCACGCGTTTCGAGTCTCCCCAACACGCGACACGCGACGGCCTATGACGTAGATAGATACGGCTTCAGGCATGATCTTCCGGACATGATGGAACTGAACTGCATTCCGGAGAAGCATTTCCTATACAAGCTATTTTCAATAGGCAGTCCGCCATCTGAGTCATTTAGTCCACCTGTTCGGATCTGTCCTTTATGGCACTTTTGAGAAGCGGAAGCACGCCATATAATATGAGCTCGAATTGTCGTAAAACGTCGTTGTACCCCCATACCTTACAAGGTGCCTGAGTATATCCCTGTAACAACACCTTTAGTCACATAGCCACTGTCAGCGTCTAGCAGCATACAAGTATGCCTGGTGCATTTTCGCAAAACTCCCCGTGAATTGTTTGATCTGAAGGCCTCTTAATCCTCCTCTGCTTCTTCCTCTGGTTGAAGCATTGATTTCGACTTACCTTTCAATCGAGGCAGCAGTCCCTTCAGGGGTTCCTCCATGACCAAAGCTTTCTTCGTCCGCAGCCCTTTCGCCTTGGCTCCCAGATTCCAGACCTGGATACCTCGATCAGTAAGAATGACCAGCTCATCCTCTGTGATTCTTATTTTGTGCTTCGACGACGTGTCTACCTTGTCATCAACTTGAGTGCTTTCGCCATTCTCGTCTTCGTCAGTTTCGTTCCTTTCATCGGGATACGGTGTTGCTGTAGCCTTGCTATGGCTCGAACTCTGCACCTCTTCGTTATCTGCTACGACGATAGGCAATGGTGCAGCAGATACCGGCTCCTCACTCGCAGACAAACCAGAATCAATCGCCGAAGAGGAGGTTGGTATCCCACTTGAAGCGGTCTGCTCGGAGACACTAGGGGCGAGAGCTGAATGCAAAGCCACAAGTTTGACAAACGAATTTTCCTCTGTGTATGTCGTTGCTTTCTTTGGTCCCAATTCCATCTCAGTGATGTTGACTTCCGGCCCTTTATCCTTCTTCCTTGCAGAGGGCTTCGCTACGGAGCCGTTGTTGTTGATTGGTGTCTGAGATTGATTGTTGTCCGCTTCCGTAAGTTGTGCTGTAGATGCAGCGGATTCTTCTTGCTGTACCATACTTGGTAAGGTCGCTGATGCTGCCTGTTCGACCTCGTCAGATGTGACAGCCTCGCCGGGCTTGTCATCGTTTGGCTGTACAAGATTTGAAGATTCACTTGCTGGAATTGGCTGCGTTGTACTTGACTGAGGCTGGACCTCTGTTGACGAAGATGGTAAAGTTTCAGGCGCTTCCACTGGTGGCGCGGCCGGCATTGTAGTCTGTTCACTCGATGCACTACCTTCAGTCTGAACATTGGTGTCTACAGAAGATTGTTCAGACGAAACCTCTGCTTCCGCGTTCACCTCTTTGGTCTGCACAGCCGTATCAGTTATGACACCGCTCGGAGCGGACCAACTCATTCTATGCGCCACAGCACCATCGAGGTCGATCACGATTGGTCTCAGTTCTGCAATATTCCAATCCAACAGGTTCTTGTCCTTCATTCGATGGTAGTAGTCACTAGCAGGGCATTGCCAAGGCTTTTTCGTTTTCTTCTTTTTCTTCTTCTTGCTAACTTCGTCATCACTATCTTCAACAACGACCTCATCGCATAAGATCCTGGGATTCAAAGCGTAGATATAGACCTTCTTCCACATTGCAATCGCAATTCTTGTGCCTCCATCACTTACAGCAACGACTTCTTTGCCTGTCAAATTGGTATGTAACTCCTCCCAACCCCACAAACGAGCAACGACGGTTGCATTTCCTGCGCTGACATGGGACATTCGCTGCAGGTTGACACGGTGGTCACAGTCCTCTGGATAGTATCTGGTTTGGCTGCGCAAGATGCACAGAACTCTCACCTCCTTTTCGTCCCAATCATGCTCGTCAGAAATATCAATTGTCGTTGTGCCAAGACATAGATGTGTTTGAAAGCACATCTCTTGACTCCCGTAAACGCGGTATTTAGCATGAGTACCGTAGAAGGGCGTATCTACGTTGAAGGTCAAGTCTTCGAATTGGATAGTGTTGGTGGAGGCATATCTATCAAAGTCGTTTGAAGAGACCGAAACGACTTGACACGGCACGATACCTCCCGCATCATAAATCTTGATACGTCTGCCTTCCTTGAAAAACTCGATACGCGCAGCCATATGCTCGGGAGCTTCCTCCTCTAGGGTTGCTGCAGATTCACTCGCGTTGCTACCACGTCTGCTTCTAGGCTTGTCCTTAGGCCATACTTTCCTGCCAATATAATGGAAAGGATAATACAACTCAGCTCTTGGTGCAGTGTAGTAAAACACCATTGCCCGTTCTGTCGGCAGTCCATGTGCAGTGTCTTGGTCCCATAGGATAGCGCATTGTGTTATACTGTAAACGCAGAAGTCTCGAGGAACCAAGTCGAGAGTCCCATAGACTGTGAAAGTCTCCGAGTCTTCCAGCGTGTAGATGTCATAGTGACAGACACGATAATTGTACTTATTGGAAATTGGTTTTGTCTGCTTTGCTGTACCTATCTTGCAATCCATGTGCTGGTGATATTGTTTTGTCAACTGAGTACTTGCCGTTGGCTTGAAAGGAGTTTCGTCCAGAACTTCTGCCTCGGACTCTGAATTGAGACCGTCCAGAGCTTCGCCATCTAAAGGTTCGCTGTCGGGGTCTGGTGATTTCCAAGCACTCAATACCGAAATATACCGCTGCCATTGCACAAGCTTTAGGACTTTCATCGTTGGGGACTGCTGGATCTTCTCTTTGACATGACCATCACCGGTGAATTGCCTGATGTCGGTGCTATCTTTGAAGACCAGAGCACTTCGTACGTAGTCAGCGTCCAATCCACTGATTGCACAAGCTGCTGGATTTAGTGTGGCATTTCTGGCAAGGTATTCGGTCAAATTGGCAGTAAAGTTCAGGCCGTAGAGGCTGTTTGTAGCACGCTGTCGTAGAAGACGAAAGAGCGCTGCATTACTACGAGATGTATCATCGAGGTCAGCTTTGTATCCAGGGATCTGTCGGAGATGGTGTAGTAATATTGGTCGAGTCTGTAGGGCAAGATCGTAGAATTCACGTGAAGTTCGTATTAGCTGGAGGAATGTGGGGGTTGATACCGTGAGGAGGATATCGTGGACGGTCAGATTAGGCAGGCTGACGGTGTTTGCATTTGCTGATGCAACAGTATCTTGTGATTGGGACGCCATTGCCGTGAGCGCTGAGTGGTGAAGGGAAATGTCTCATCTACGCATGTATGAGTGAGAAACTGTCGATTACAGAATGTTACGAGACAGTGAGCGCTAGGTTGCGAAGTAATATCATGCCGAGTCGCGGTTGGTTTTAGTCACAACGACAAGCTTGCTGGCGGTGTCGCAAGGAGGATGATATGCGAAAAGGTACAGTACACTTGGTTGGCAGGACAAGAAATGAGTCAATCAAGTCTCATCATGTCGTAACAAGTGTCAGACAGAAAAGACCAGAAGACTTCATGCACAGGCACCGGTTTGCGAAAGTGCCAGATCCTCACACGAGACTGAGGAGACGTCGTGGCAGTGACTGGTGAAGCAAGGTTGTCCCTGATCAGAAGTGCCTCCAGAAGGCACCATTGAGGAGCCTCTAAGCCTACCTGGGCAGCCTTGAGGCTTTGTAGCCGCCTGCGACAAAGTTCGACCAATTCTAGTAGTAGTAGTTCGTGCACAAAGCACTAAATGATATTTGCTCGTCTCTTATTGAATAGCGCTCTACATTGGTTGTTAGACTTCATATGCCAGAAATGGGATGAATCTAGAAGAGCCGAACAAGCTGGGGACATGCACGCCTCAACAACAGCGGATGAGAGAATCGCCTGGAAGAGCATATGCAAAAGGTATCCTGTCCGCCTCACTAGCAAATATTTTCTACGTAGAATGCAATCTATCTGGATTGTGAGTGTTGTACTGTCTGTTTCCTCCTATTGTTGCGCCTACTTGGAAACACTGGAGGGATCACTTCGTGTTCTCATCGTGCAGCCATTGGAGAATGCTTTCATAGCATAGCACGAATTGCCGGAGATTTTGCACCATGCTTAATCTTTGGCCTCTAAAATCTTCGACGGCTTTAGCAACGAGGTCGATATCATCCCGCTTGGTCCAGTCGTCCTCGGTGTCGATGTCCATATCATCTCTACCTCGACTCTGGTTAAGGCGCTGACGTTTGAGCATGTCGATGACTGAATCAATCGTGCAAAACGTGCCAGTTCTGCCGCAGCCAGCGCTACAATGCACGACAATAGGCCTCTGCCGCGCATTAACGGGTTCACTGGGTGAAGTCATAGACGACGGACTGCATGCGTCCCTCTGAAACTTGTCCACCAGTTTTATGAGACTCAATATCGACGTTGGACTTGCTGGAGCACCAAAATCCGGCCATTGTGTATAGTGTATTTGTGTAATCTCTCGAGCAGGTTGTGAAAGCTGTGCAGAATGAGAGATGGTAAATTGCCTGATGATAGCTGCTGGTTCCTCCTCAGGCTTTGGCGTGCTTGCTTTGATGTCTGACGGCTCGAAGTTGAACCTCTTTTCAGTCCCTGGAGTGGCACTTGTTGTGGTCTGTCTTCTGAGAGTGGCCGGTCTCTTCAGCGTACTATCCGCAGATGAGGCAGACTTGCGAGTCAGCGAAACCTTCTGCTCCCTTAATTGCTTCACCTTCAGTTGCCCGTAATCTCCTGTCTTCCAGTATGCATGACTTTTGACTTGACCACCCTCGGCCTCGGCGGTCAGCATCACAATGACACGAGCATCCTGTTCCCATATTACTCTCCAAAAGTCATCGAACGTCTGCGGTATTGGCGCCTGAGTAGCGATATACTTCCTGTCTGAATAGCTTGTCTTGACGTAGCTCGCATTGACGTAATCACATCCGTGTGAAGGTACATTCTGCAGTCGTACTCGAGAATGCTCATAAGGAAAGATGTTGTTGTACCTGTTCTTTGAGCCTTTTTCAATTCCAGCAACTTGTACCTCGTCCGATCTTTTCTGCTGAGACGTGTTTCCGTACTGGACTGAGCCCGAAAGAGCCTTCTGCATCCTTTTCTGCTCGAGTTTCTCGATGCTGAGGAACTTGTTAGACACGTCTTTGCCTTCGTTCGACGACGATGCAGCTCTTCTGAGCCAACCCGGCAGCCTCTTCTCCTCGGATGCTTGTACTCCTGCCGGCTTCTTGATAGGTATCTGTCCCACACCGTCCAATAGGTCCATGTTCTGTCGTATGTTGCCAAAGAAAGGATTTGCCGCGTTCTTGGTGGCGGGCATAGCACAACCCCCTGCAACAGGCAGTTGAGGTAGGCCAGGTTGCGGAGCGGCTGCCACTGGACCACTTGGATGTATATTGGACTTGCTTTCTGTGTCGACCAGTTGTGGAGTGAGCTTCTGAACACCTCCAAAACCTCCCTTAATCACGTAGCCTGCACCCTTCCAACCTTCAACGTTGAACTTCTTGAGAACAGTAAACGAGGTGATAGCCTCTTTTGGCTGGGACGAAGAAGCATCATAGACTATAATGTATTGAGCAGAGCGCCATTTGCTGAAGGAGTTTTTGTCTGCATCTGTGGTGAAGGTGTCTGCCAGCTTCTGTATAGTGAAAGCTGGTCGTTTCAGCAAAGTGGTGGGTATGCAAAGGTTGAGAGCACCCCGAACTCTAGATGCGGCATATTGAGGATAAACCCGCAGGTCGAGAATGATAACATTGTCCGGATTCTGTTCTACAAGTCTTGCCACCTCTTGAGGAGCCACCATAGCATGCACTTCTTTTGTTGCCGATGGTGGCAACGTATCTGACCTTTGCACTTTCGACTTTTCCAGTGACCTTTGAATTTCATGCGCTGGCAGCGACAAGCGAGCTTGGCTGGCGTCAGCAACATTGTGACGAGGCGACATGGATAGGGGAGAATCTTGTCTCTGAATACCGAGAAAGAAGGGGTTGTCAGCTTGATTAGCTATTGCGGCTTTGCTGCTGGGCTTGTCGCTCGAGCTCGCATCTCTTGGAGAAACAGGAGACTCGATGTTTTGATCCTGTGAAGCTGGATCGACAGAGCTCGGGCGTGTCAACGGAAGACTACCCAGTGAGAAGGAAACGTTCTTCTCAGATTGACGACGGAAGCCTTCGTAGTCGACTTTGCGCTCATCGTGGGTCACCGGCCTCGACGTATCTCTCGCAGCAGCATCCCAATTCTGCCGTGTGTGCGGACCAGGGCCTGAATCTCGTGGAATTGACTCTTCACCAACGACAAACCCAAAATAGCTCGGGCTAGGACTCTTGACATCTCTAATTGTCTGAGGTGTTTTTAGGCTGGGAGTGAATGGCGATCTCATATGGGTTGATGGCGAGGTTACGGCAAGATTGGGGCGAGGGGTGGTAAGAGGCCGTGAGGAACGAGGGCCGGCATGAGAGTGTGATTGGGAATGGGAATGGGAATGGCCCTTCCAGGTGGAAGGTGTCGCCGTCGTGGCCATTGTTCGATGAAATGGAGGTCAGTCACGATTCAGACCAAGTTATGGACTTTCTGACCGCAGTTCTAGACCGCATTACTCATGGTTATCGGACGCTTGCGATACGTTGTGCGACAAAGGACATCATTGCTGCGTGGGCGAGGGCTTTATGTACAAGACTGAAGTTGTACGACTGTGGGGAGAGATTCGAAGAACGTGTGTTTGTAATAGCAAGAAATTTACTGTAGGTATAGTGAGATGATTTTAAGTGGCAGTGTGCAGAGTCGAAAGGAGCGCAGGTTGGAGCAAAAAGGCGCTTCCACTTCTGGCCTTGCGTGTTCTCGACAATCTGCAGCCAATGACGTAGTATAGGCAATGCAGCTCCAGTCGCGAATGTGCTCGTTAAGTTAGAGTCACGGTACTGTGGTACTTCAGCCACAAGCCACGAGGCACGATCGTTCCAAGCTGGAAACAAAGAAGTCGAGAGTCTAGACTGTATATACTTCCTCATGGTCACTCATCCTTCTTGAGCAATGATGCTGCTCCGGCTCGTCGTTTAACTTGATCTCGTGTTCGCCCCAAGAGCTTCCCAAAATGGACTACTCTAAAGTTAGTCTTTTGTTTGCACGCCGTCCTTGGCAGATGAGCCCTGAGCTGACAAAGCTAAATATCTGTTGTGGTGGAATCGGACTTACAGTATCATCGTTCGAAGTCACAATCTATGAATTACTTGTAGTACCTGATTGCTTACCAGCTCATGGCAGGCAGAAATGTCACGCAAACAACCAAAAAGTAACAAAGAACCCGTATACCACGGTCACATTTGCAGTCTCGTCGAACAAAGGACCTGTTCTCCATCGAGACTTTCAATCATGCAGGGTCTATCTGGGCCTTCTCAGAGAAGTCGTGACGGATCTCGCCCGCAATTCGTCACTTTAATTAGTGGTGTGATAACATCCCCACGCTAGTTGCTCACCAACAAGCAAGTGCCGACTGGGAGTCATTTCCGTAGTGCAGTAATTCTCAACGTTACTGTCTTGTTCAGCTGTGAAGACAAACTCTTTTCCAACCTGGCCACAAGTGTCATGGAGTCATCGACCCACTCAAATCTGACGCTGGGCGTCATTGTGCTCGGATCTGCTCACAATATCGAACGAGCTCATCCTAGGTGCCATCTCAAGTCAAGCTGAACCTACTAGACTCAACATTGTCAGACGTACTTAGCATGTGAATGGGTGGACTAGAATCACCACGATGTTGTGTACTCGAGTCGTACTATAGTGGTATAGGTATGATGGCTGGTAAGTGGTATGTAGGTCGCTAAGTGGAGGTGACGTGTCTAGGCATTGACTGAGTCGTACCTGCCCCAGAATGGATGAGTATACGCCTTCACGCTCCACGGCAGTTCGTGGTGCTGTATATCCAGAGCCTGCAGACGTACTCATTGAATGGCGGCTGCAATATGCCCGATCCACTTTGCTCAGTGCGTGCCGATGTGTAAGCCTTGAAGGCAGCGGTTGAGGAATTCATCCTGAAAACTGCGTATGACTTCCAGGCTCGCTCTGATGCGACAGGCTGATCGTAATGAAGAGGTAATCAAGGAGTTGCTCTCATCTCAGATTCGACCATCCGGTTCACCTTTCCACCTCTCAACCCGCTTCTGTTCCCAACTGTCCAGATCTTTGGCCATGAGTCTGTAGTATTCGTCTCGTTCGGATGTTTGACCCTTCTGGATGACTCGCCGTCGAGGGTTGTAACTCAATGGACCTTCGCCAGTTGCGCCGCCTTTGAGACCAATCTCCATCGCTTCACTCTGACTAAGTTCTTTGTGCTTACGGTCGTGTCTTTCGTAGCGCAAAGCCGTTGCAGGAGTAAGGATAAAAGATGCGGCCACCATAATGGAGAGGAAGGGAAAGCCAAACATCAGAAAAGGCCTGCGGTGGACTTGTCGACGGTAGAATTCGGTCACCTTCTCTTCCCAGCTCAGCCCCGACTTGTTCGAGCCCCTGAAGGGTTTCGATTCAAATGCAGGCATATCGCTGATATTTGCTGGTTAGTTAAAAGGAACGAACTGAGAGGTGGCGCTGCAGGATATTGGATGATGCGGAAGGACGTGCCAAGGCTGCGCGTCGCGCCTACTGCTTATTGACGCGACTTTTGAGCGGGAAAGCTCCAAATGCAAGCACGGACACCGTACTGGTCGTGCCTGCACCTGTGGCATTCGACGTGCTTCGTTTTCTGCTATGTCACTATTTGGAAAGCCCGCCGGAAGTAGCAGCCTGTTTGGAAGTTTGAATCTCGATACTTCCGTGCCCTCTACGGCTGATGCATCCTCGAAGCGCAAATCTGTATTTGAACCCAGTTCCACAACAGAAGCAAGATCAACAGCAAACATGTTCACAAATCTACCAAGCTCGCAGCCTG
This sequence comes from Lithohypha guttulata, assembly GCF_036872675.1. Classification (NCBI taxonomy): domain Eukaryota; kingdom Fungi; phylum Ascomycota; class Eurotiomycetes; order Chaetothyriales; family Trichomeriaceae; genus Lithohypha; species Lithohypha guttulata. The sequence continues at coordinate 3,118,528 of NW_027042750.1, forward strand.
CTGCGCCCATCTTCAACCTTTCAACTGCCCAAAATACGCCTGCGACTTCTGGGACTAGAGCAGGAGGCATGTTTGACAGCACAGCTGCGACACGCACAAGTAGTGGTTTGAACTTCTCATTTGCGAAGCCAGCTGCTACGTCAGCCGCCTCTACTACAGGCAATGCAGCTACTGCCCCTAACCCAGGCATCTTCAACTTGAACTCTACGACTACTCAAGCACCGAAACCTAGTCTTTTCGCTCAGACTACGGTTTCGACAACGGCACCTGCCAACCAGGGCATCTTTGCTTCAGCCAATCCACAACCAGCTGCCACTTCCATGTTCGGTGCATCAACTGCAACGCAAGCACAGAACACAGCACAGCAGCATGACGCCCCTCCGCAAAACAGAGAATCCGCATACTTCAATGGCCTGTTGGAGCGACAGAAGAAGAAGATCAAATTCAATGCCGCAGACCAGAGTGGTCGTTTAGGTCAACTTCCGAGCATGAACATGGATTTAGGTGACCTGGCAAGGAAGGCGCAAGAGCTGAATCAGAAGAGTCAGAGGTATGGTCAGTCTACTGCTAGAGACAGTAGAGCCCACTACCTACTCTCCGGCTCTGGTGTTACACCTGGTCAGGCTTACAAAGAGTTTCAGAAACTGGACACGGACACTGTTCCTGCAGCTACACCTGCTCCAAGAGATTTTGCCGAGGAAGGAACTGCTTATCTCAAAGGCATGCAAGCCAAGGGTCGTGAAGCTATGCTTCGCGAAAGCATGGATCGTGTATACCACGACGTCGACAAGTTTATCGAAGAAAGTCTAGGTATCGATTTCGACGAGCAGAAACAGCGAATCATGCAGCATTTTGGTCTAATGGCAAAAGACGAAAACGACCTTTCGGCCTCTACCAGCAGGAGTCGTCAGTCCAGGCAGTCCAAGACGAGAAGAAGTGTTTTCGGCAGATCGGGCTTGGAAAAATCAATTATTGGTGCCTCAAATTCAGTTGCAGGAAGTGCATCTTTCTTTGGCGGTCCGGGACCAAATCCTCCCACTAATCTGACTAAGAATCAGACAGTCCGAGACTTGCGCGACAAAGAGAGACTCTTCATGCAGAAGGTCGAAACCTTGAACAGAAAGCGCCTGGATCAAGAACAATATAACATCTTCAACGAATTTCAAGAGGTGGAGAAGGCCGTGCCAGGAGACGTTCCCAAGCAATTAATCGACGCATATTCGGCTCTGAAGGAGATTGCGAAGGAAGGTCCTCCAAGCAAGCCTCTGAGGGAACGCTCATACGCCGCTGAGTACGCTCAGTCAGACCAGGGTAGTAGTTCCTCGAAACTTAAGCGCCAGATTCTCGATGGTGCTCGTACTTTTCTGGAGAAATCTTTCTATCAAGAGTTGGGCGAGCTTGTTGATAGAAATCCACATTCAGCGAGAATTGGTGGCATGCCGACCGTCATCAACACAGTCAGAGCATATATACGCGTCCGAACCGAGAAACATGATCTGGCCCCAGATGGTGCTGTCCTTGAGCAGGCTGGAGACAACAACGACTACTACTGGATAATAGTCTTCTACCTGCTAAGGTCTGGCCATGTTAAAGAAGCAGTCGACTACGTGAATGGTGATCCTGCCTTCCTGTCCCTAGATCGCAGGTTCGTGTCCTACCTTACCGCTTATGCCAATAGTCCTGATAGAACCTTGTCGCGGAAATTCCAGGAAATGATTAATGGCGAGTACCAACAGCGGACCAGAGTTGCACCGAAAGGCACAATCGATCCATACCGAATAGCATGCCTCAAAGTCATTGGTAGATGTGATTTATCTCAACGTAACTTGGAGTCGATAGGCCAGGGTGTGGAAGATTGGATATGGCTGCAGTTCGCCCTAGCTCGAGAGAGCGGGTCACTCGACGATGCTCTCACCGATGTCTTTGGTCTAGAGCAAATAGCTGAGACAGTGACTGAGATAGGCCAAAAACATTTCCAGAAGAGTCAGGTCGAGAACCTGAATTCATACGGCACGTTCTTTCTCATGCAGATTCTAGCAGGCATGTTCGAGCGGGCTGTCGACTATCTTCATAGCTTCAACCCTGTCAGCGCTGTGCATGCTGCCATCGCCCTCGACTACTATGGCCTACTCCGGGTGTCGGACTTTCACACTGCTGGTAACGAACTTTGTAAGTTGAAACTTCGAGTTGCAGATGTGATTTTTCGTACTAATCATTCACAGTGACCTATTCCACAACACAACAAGCACAGATCAACTTCGTGCCGTTGGTGGCATATTATACAACCACGTTTCGAGCAGCTCTGCCTGTACAAGCAGTTGACTACCTGGTATTGATCTGCCTGAACTCTGATCTGACAAGGCCTCTCGGAGAGATCATGACTAATGCATGTCATGAGTGTCTTCGAGAACTTTGTCTGGAAACCAGGGAATTTGCAGCTCTGCTCGGCGATATCAGAGGAGATGGAAGCAGGATAGCGGGAGCAATTGAGCAGCGCGCAAGCATCATCCGACTAGATAATCACGAGCAGTTTCTTCGCTTCATCACCAGTCAAGCTGCAGCAGTCGCGGATGCTCGCGGTCAAACTGCTGACGCTGTACTCTTATACCACCTATGTGATGATTTCGACAACGTCATAGTTGTTCTCAATCGAGCACTCGCAGACGCGGTAGCGGTCGAGCTCGGTGACGAGCCTATGTCCTTGCAACCTCTGAAGCCACGAAATTCCGGTGGTTCTACCTCTGATACTGCTTCGCAGGCGTCTCAGTCTAATTCGTCGTTGTCTCTGACGCAAAGCACTTCGTCACCACTGGAACTAGCGCACGGTATAACAGCCCTCTACAATTCGAATGCGGCATATTTCGGTCGCATTAGCAACCAGAACCGAGATACAAGCGAGAGACTAATGATCATGCTATCAGCTCGAGCAAAAATCGAGAGTGCAACCAATCCTGAATACCTTACTGCGTTGGAAGAACTCAATAGCATGAAGGTGCTGCCACTCAACACGAATGGCGACATTGCTGCAATCAGACAACTTGCCACGAACTTCTCGACATTGTCCCAGCTAGTCGCTCGATGTTCTGGTTTGGTCATTCTTTGGTGTGTAAAAGCGATTTCGGCCGAACGAGAACGAATTGCACGAGAAGGTACATGGGGCATTCCTGGCAACGAGGATATTAGCAGACTTAAGTATCAACTCAATCAGATGGCGAAGGACCTTATGGTCTTTGCTGGTTTGGTGAGATACAAGCTGCCTGGACGTGTTTACGATATGCTTACTAGAGCTGGTGGTGATGTTGGAGACTATTGAGAGACGGTAGACTAGATCGTATATCAGTACACCTGCTTGGTGCAATGTTTCAAGCCATTCGTACTATGCACACGCTTGAATAGGCTGGCTCGTTCTGCTAAGGCATGGCCACGGAGACTCGTCATGGTATACTATTCTTGAATAAAGAAAGCAGCAGATCGTAAATACATTGCCCCAACGTATTTGCGATTTTCCACGGCCTGTATCACAAAACGCATTGGGCTCACCCCTAACCATGGTAGTGAACGACACCAATATCAGTATCAATATCAGTATACACGCACACACACACACCTAAATACATCCACCACGAGGAGACGTCGAATATGGCGCAGCAACGACCATCTACCATGCACCCTACTCTACTTCAAAACTTTTGCAAATGCGCTGTGGTACGGATCATCGAGTACAAAAGTATCGGGAGGATAACTGCATCAAGGCGATCCAACCCCACTCTTCGCGTGAGTCGCTCGTTAGTGCGCGAAGCCAGGCAATTTGAACTCCACCTGGGGCGGATCGACGCGAAAGCTACGAAGTTGAGCGTGGTTATGGTTCTCGGAAGCTGTTGTTGCTCTATTGTGAGGAAACTTGTGTGAACTTGTGTGAAGGTAAGGAAGCGTAGGCTCAGATGACTGTTACTATCACAGGGTTGTTTTCGAGGGTATAGAGCATATATGCCGTCAGATGGCAGACGATTGTTTTTCAGGCATGCGAAATCGTTCTCTTCGAGGTACATGGTCACTTTTTTAGTTGTCGGAACGTTGGCTCATCTCAACACAGCCCAAAAGTCCTGTAACATTTCGATATATGTAGTTCTTTCGTACGACGTGTAAAATGGCAACTATGGGATGTTGTAACACGCATTTCAGTTTAACGTGATATCGAAGCGTGGCATTATGGGTCCGCAAATTGTGGTCATACGACAATGTGAAAGACGCGATACTCGCGGTTTTCAGCTCTTGCTTTCAGCGACGCATGTCTTCTCTGTGGGCATAAATATGTCAGCTCGAGTATGCGAGGTTTTCAAATTCCTGCTGAGAGGATCCTGTTTAGTACACGTGAGCAATCTCAGTAAAAATCATTCCCTGCACTTTTTGGTATCCAGATGACGAACGAATCAGCTTCCAGATCTGCTGGCACCACGAGGTTGCATCTGGACTTGTGCATTCGAAAGATGAGTGAGTACACAAGGGAATATCGAAGGGTGTGCAAATCCTGACCAGACGTGTTAGATAGTGTGTCTTCAACAATTGTTCAGTGTCAGTCATGTGCTGGGTGTCAATACCGCCAGGCACAAGCAAGGACTCAGCGTAAACTGAAAAGTGTACTCCGCACACCAGATCAAGTCACTGAGGACTTTCGTGGTATAGGAGGACGATTCGATTGACTGTAGGTCTCTTGGGGGGTCGATTCGCACAATTTTCATCGCTGGTCATGTATGTTTTCTCGATCGCAGTTGCGTTGCTTCGAGATGAGGACTCCGAGCAGATTGCTGCGGAAGCTGCAGTTCACGTCTTGGAACGGTGAGATACTCATCTGGTTCATTGTGACTGCTTGGCGCTTCTATAGTCCATTATTCTGGTGCTTGTGGAATAGGTGAAGAGGAACCCGAACAACAAGTAGGGAAAAGCAGGCGTTTCAATCTGCATAAGGTGGCTTGATTTAACCCTGAAACTATGTCTATCATGGACATTCGCTTGCGAAGAAGGCGATGAGGTCGGTGGCGCGGACGAGAAGTGAGCTGGCGTACGGGCACGTGACTGGATACTGATGACGAGTTTCCCAGTTCTACTCCATTCATGCCCCTCCTCGACCCTCACCGCCGTCTCTTTGGTACAGAGAAATCATGTAACACCATTGAGGAATGTCTGAATTTTGACTATATTTTGGTTCATGCTAAGTGTCAGACGATCAGGTCACAAGAGACCATCATCGTCAGGAATTTGCATCGTCGTAAGAGACCGTGTTGCATCCTGCACAACTGCTGGAACCACTCTGATATTCTGCAAGTCACACCAGAGTCCGACCATCATGCCATGCCTCGTTCGAAGATCTGTTTCACTTCCATGCCATCCTTGCCCCTGAGCAAACTCTGCACGTTGACCAAGCTCTTCAGCCACTGTAGCAGCAAGACGAGCTAAATTCTGGATCTCGAGTTGTGAGGCATAAGGTGCTCGGTTCAACCATTGCAGGAAGCTGCTTCCTAGATCTGCACGTCCAAGCTCAATAGCCTTTACCATATTCTGCGTAAATGGTGGCGATGCAAAGTTGAACTCGATAAGCCGGTCGACAATCTCTTTGTTTCCCGAAGCGAGAGCGAGGTCCAGTAGTCGTGGTCCGGCCTCTGTAACGGACGGAACATCTGGTCGAATCTCTAGCATGAAATTGCAACATTCAGGAGATCCTCGGGCGATCGTCAAAGCAAATACCGTCAGTCCACGAAGGTCTGCCCCTGCATATCTTAGAGCCCTTGGACAAATGGCGTATATTTCCTGCATCATTTTCAAGTCACCTGCCTCTGCCACGACGTGAGCGAATGTCCTGCCAAGAATGTCAATGTCGCAAGAGGTTTGCTTCCATAGTTCAACGGCAGCTTGCTTGTCACCATTCCAATAAGCAATATGACATGCTGGAAAGGAGCTTTTCAGTTGTACAACGGCACTAAGTTGAGCTACGGAAGCGAGAGCCACTCCAATATACCGAGATTGAAGGAAGTGGTTCACATTCCACTCGGTTTTCCGGTATCTTTCGATACGTTGGTGCAGAGACGATTGATGAGGTTGATAAGGGAAATTAGCACCTTGACTTGGGTTCAAAATGTGCCGCACGCAAGAGTATATATCTGCAGCATTAGCTGTTGATATGGCTTCTGCTGATCGATGCGGGTGATAGGCCAGGTTCTGATGGAGTTGACGGAAGAAAACTCCCGTCCAGATGGCATACTGACTCATGAGCACGTGCTGTGAGATGAAACCGAACACACTGTTTTGTATCCGAATTGCGCTTGCGACGCTTCGAAGCGAGCTACTCAATGCCCAGCTCTGACTGAGAAAGGCCGAGGTCAGGTCGAAGGGATTCACACATGGAAAGGGGTAGATGATGCTATAAATCTTGTCACACTGAAGTTGACAGAGATTGAGAAGGCCCAGAATCGCGAATATAGTTGCGGTGAACTCGGAGCCGTTACCACTGCTTGTAGTTTCACTTCCTGCTCGTATCCGCGCGCTGCATGAACGACCCTTCTTGACGCATAACCTGCACCGCCAGTCCGTCTCGTGGTCCACGCACTTTGCGTGGTCTTTCTTGCATTGAGAACAACGATGATTGTCGTTGATCGCTTGGTTTGATTGTCCTGCACTCGTCACGTTGTTGTCCATATTGTCATGAGTATAGGAAAGGCTCGCTGGTAACACTATGTGCTTGAGGACAGAAATGCTGCGATGCAATGTTCTTCACCTTAGACCAGATGAATTGATTGTGGTTGACGGTTTTGGAAGGAATGCTCCGGCTTATGGAGGTCTGCACATCGGATTATCTGGTAAACCATACCTTAAGGATGATAACAGATTACTTCCTCGTTCTGCCAAGATGTCCATTGGTTCTGTTACTTCGTTGAAGCGTGGCCAACAAGAACACTGTGAGCATGCAGCACCAAATTTTAGCCACTTTTGCTGGTGGATCATTTCTTGGAAAGGCAGGCCTTGTGTGGTATGGCGGTGGCTGCTTATGATACTGACGACGACTTCGTGCAGACGGCTTTGAACGGGCTATGCCAGAGCTAGTCTCTGAAAGTACTCGCTCCAAACCTTAGCATCGCGACTTTCGCGAACTAATGTGCCGCTTGCAAGGTTGTTTGGGCACGTATTTTGCCTTGCGCCAACCATTGCCTTGTCTGAATCTGCAAAGCACTATTGTTGTTCTCCATGGATCGAAAGCAACGAGCTAGACGAAGTGCTACGGCGGACTGTGCGGTCCTCACAAGGTCGGCTCCAGGATGGACTGTATGTCGCTATGACATGAAGCTTATTTGCAATTCGCGTATTCCTGCCTTGCATCCGAGGATGAGCTGCAGCTGATACACTGGCGACAAGTCTGCAAAATTTCCAAAGAGCCCTTCTTCCCCTCTGCTGTCCTATTCCATTTTTTTGGTTGACATTTTGATCCGATAATGCCCTCTTGACCATGGGAATGGTAACCAAAACAAACTCGTCGCATGTGGTGCGAAAGCATTTGATGAAATGTGAGCAATGTCGAGAACACAAGAAGGGATGTAACCCAGCAAATCGCGATTGGAGAAGCAAGAAGGAGAAATGTGACAGGTGCAGTCGTCTTGGGCATGCTTGTGGGCCTCCTGAAAGAGCTTCGAGAACGAGCCAGGGAAAGAGTACAACAATCGGCTTTTGTGTGAAAACAACTTCTAGTGCACAAGTCTTGACGAAACATAAACAATCCAAGTTTCTGCGAGATGACTGCTTTGAAGCTGAAACTGATCGATCTAGCAGGAGCTCATCGTCATGGCAGAGTCCTGCATCGAGCAGTTGTGTACCTCCGTTCCAGTGTCCTATGGTGCCCGCAAAGTGCACCTTAGCAAAACTCGGCGACTTGCACGCAACGCGGCAGCTGCTCCGAACAGATCTTCTTTTCTGTGAACGAGTTGGGCGGTTATTGGATGACCCGGTCTTGATCGACAGCATAAGAGCTGCGCTCACAGCGAGCGTACACGCTGTTGAGGTTATGTTTCGGGTTGGTGTACGAGAAGTACGAGCGAGTATGGAGAATGGTGATGACTTAGGGTGCTCGCGAGAATTTATCTTGTCAGAACTATTGCGTGTCCTGTGCCAGTTCGTCAATTCGCCAACAAGCTCATCCTCAGGACCCTTACCAGATCAGCCGGGACGTCTCGATCTGGCACTGCTGCAGGAAACGCCGCAGAATTCACGACAGGATAAAAGTCTTCACTCAGAAGCCGAGTTTCTCAGTGGTGGGCTTAAGGACATGCTCAGCGAAAATGCATCGCGCGCACGATCCACTTCGAGACAACCGAGATCATATGTAAAAGCAAGTCAAGCTATCAGCCGCATACTGTCTGAAATCGTGCTCGACAGTCGTGAACAGAGACGTCTGTTGTATGAATGGACGTACCCGCCAGGTCATCTTGCATACATGTCTGGCGACGATGATGCAGCGTTTGAATTGTGGCAGAACCCTTACAACGAGGCTAGAATTGATGTCCTGAAGCGAGACCTGGTACACCTGGCGGTCTACACGTCTGACGCACAAATGCTTCAGCGTATGTTCCGATACGATGACAAGGCTGCAGCGAAGGTGACTTCTGACCTCTTCGGGTTGACTCCACTTCGAATTGCAGCATGTCGTAACGATATCTTGTGCTTCTCGTTGGTGTGGCAGTACGATAGTGACAGCGCTCTGAGAGATGAGATCGGACAAAGTGTGCTCAGGCTTGCTGCCAAGAATGGTAGCTGTCAAGTCGCAGCTTTGATTCTGGGCTACAGTCCTCGACGACCCGCCCTTCTACCAGCACTTCGTGCGGCGATCAACGCTGGGAATGAGGAAATCTCGAGCATCATTGTATCCCACTTTAACGACAAAACGTGTCTGGATATTACACAGCTACGACTGACGCTTCGGGAGGCTCAAAAAGCTGGATTCGTTGAAATTGCGTCCAAGCTCGAACTCATAAAGCAAAGATCACCTGCAACGGCAATAGCACAAACTGTGGTAGACCCTGCGGTCTTCGGCGGTTGGAATTGTAACTGGTATTCAGCAAGCACAGACGAAGTATTTGCTGACTTGACAGACACCTCCTATTGTGACATGTTGCAAACAACAAACATGAACGAGGAACTTCTTTATCAATTTCCCACACCGATTGACCACGGCTGCAGCTACTTACACCCAGATCTGACGCCAACATATACGTATAGGGATGCAGTGAACGGACTGTTGATAAGATGAGCTCTTTGCTTTCTGTTTCCATCTCAAGCCATTCACAATGTCCAAATAGTCGAACTAAACTTGTCGGACGACAGGAAAAGCTTGGTCACTAAGGTCGAGTTCCGCTGTGAAGATTAGCACCCAGGCAGATGGAAAGCTGTGTATGGTGCAGCACAATACCCGTCACATAAGCGTCCTGGAAATACTATCCAGGCATGCACACGTTTAGCGAGCGCAGCAAACACGCCAATACGTTATCTCGATGCAGCTTCCAAGAAGGCAATGCTGCTGCGAGGAAGGACGCGATGATATCTCTGAAGAGGAGTCTGATTCGTGTAGTGGCATTGACGTCGATGGAGCTCGTCTGTCGATCGTGAAGGAAGATTCTCGTGCTTGTTTGCTTGTCTTCCGTCATCTCGTGATCCAAATAGAGCAGGCTGAGAACCAGGCAAGTAGCCTGCGTGTTGTGGACATATATACCGAAGCATAAAGATTAGTGTCCATGTTTCTGTGTCTCGCTTAGTACTGCCAGGCAAATGCCACTTTCGCAACATGAGTCAGCCACAAAGATGTTGTGCCATTCAGATTGCCTAAGTAAGTGTGGTTGAAAAGCGACCACCCAATCCAGACTCCAGACATCTGAGTCGCACAACAAGGCGTGGTACATACGTATATATAGTCGTGCTCATGCTCAATTTGCCTGAAGCAGAGACCTAGTGGAATTTGCTAGTCAGCCTCTGCATCGTTCATGGTTTCAGCGAGCAGATTAGCTGTTGTCCGACACTAGCAGAAACGTTTGGTCGCAAAAGAGCAGATACGCTGAAATCGCGTTGTAAGGCACGAGTCGCACTCGCAGTCGCATTTCGGTCGCAACTGCCCAACAGCTAGCTGCAGAGAGCTAGCCTGATTCGAACAAGTGTCTCTTCGCATTAAGCTTCGTATTGATTTCTGATTGACGATCGTACGAACTGGAACCACATTCTGAAACGAAATAGGCCCGATCGCAAGACAGCCGTCTAAGGTTCTCACGTCCTGCCTTCCCAGGTGCAGCTCAGCGCACCGGTCGCAAAGCATGGGAAGTGCAACCTTATGCGATCTATCTTGCTTGCGAACAATGGGTTAGCCTCAATGCTCCTCAACGACCATAGTATTCAAGTTCGTTCTGTGATGGATCAAGTATATTTGCCAGCCGAGCGGTATCATGCTAATAAGCAAATAAGGCTCAAGCTATTACACAGATATTCCCAGCCTTGGTTCTGAACACCCTTGGCTCCGCCACGGAGCTCTTCGACTCCTCTTCAATTCCGGGTCCTGTTGTTATTCGGTCCCAGATACGGTCACAAATTGAGCCACATCAAAATGTCGTGTCACTTTTGCGACCGCAGTGTCAGGCGATATGTACTGTGTAGACGCCCCCGGCTCTATTGCAAGTGCTCAGACCTACTTCACTGATATGTTATCCTTGTGAAGCATACTTAACACACTTTCTCACCACGAAGATGTACGACTCGTCTCTGTCATTTCTCTCACTTATGTTGCAGCCAAATGTCCTCAAGTGCATCTCCGTCTCCTTGGCATACTGATGGGTTTCCACGGACCCATATTGCCGAAGAGCAGGATACAACCGCATTCACAAGCGCATGCCGACACGCTGCTCAAAGGTCATCGTCAAGCAAGAGTTACAGAATTCCAGACCTTCGTCGTCACCGGTGTCGGCTTAGTGATCGGTCCTCCCCAGATCCACCACCACAACGTCCATATCATCGACAAGGACATGCTCGGTCACATCCTGAACGTCCACACCACATCACCAGTACTAGCTTGGAGCAGTGCCGAGAAGCTCTTCTTAAAGTCTTCCGCTACTGTACGGATCATGATTTTCGCCAAGTATCTTGCGTGATATCATGTGTGCTAACAGCTAGAAGACCACTCCGGGTTCATGAGCTGGAGGATGCTGTAACACTATCAACCTGGATGCTGCTGCAGCAATTTCCATCAACGATACCTCCATCAAGTCCAGAAGATAATTCGACGTGGTTGCGCTACTTCGAACTCCTGCTGAAAACGAACGTAGAAGGACAGGTTTCCTTCAAGCAACACGCCATGGCCTTCTTCTTGCAACGCTTTCGCATTGAGGGCATCGATACTAGTCATCGCACCATAGCATTACTTTGCAACGAATTGAACGAGCTTGAAGGCTTTGTGCCCGATACTGGAATCAATGGCCAGCCTGTGTCCCAGCGCACCACTTCGTCATTCGCTACCTATGCAAGCAAACACTCGCAATACCATTACCATATTGCCAGCAAATCGAGCTTATGTTTGAGGACTGACAGCTCGTGGAAGGACATTTCAACCATTCGAAGACCGAGCTTTCTTGTGCCAAATCCCACGTCACGAGCCGAGGACGAGAGTGACTTCGAAGTCATCGAGAAAGATTTTAGACAGTTGAAAATTGACGCTGAGAGTCAGGACTGGATTTTTGTAGACAGCGCGTGACATCAACTCTTGATCTAGCCACGATACATGTACGTTGTGTTCATAGCCTGGTTGGGCTATATAGCACGAAATTACGTTTCAATCGCATTGATTCAGCTTTTGGAAATACTGGCATGGCATGTCTGCAGTCGTTCATCAGAAACTCATCAGCCTATATTCATGGTATCGTCGCCGTCGTCCTTTGCACCACCATCAATGTCCATCTCAGTTGGAGCGGTGCCTCTATCACGACCAGCCACAAGCTCTCGCCGTATCTCCGGTCCGATCTGCGCATGTCCGCGAGCTAGGATCAGGTCCAAGAGAGCTTCTCTTTGGTCTTCTGTAATCTCGTTTCGATAGGTCTGAGCAAATACCAGCAAGCTCTGATGCCACAAAACAGGCAGTTTCGCTTCATTAGCACCCAGAGCTTCCTCGTCTTTGCTTCCCCTGAATCTCAGGAAATGAAAGACTAGCGCATCCACAACTTTGTAAGGCAGTGCGTACTTCTTGCCTAACAAGACGCGAATGAACATGTTTGCGGCACCTGCTGCTTCGCTGTTGATCATCGATGTCTGTTCGGCGCAGATCTCGCAGAGGCGCAGAAGAGCGGCGGCTGAATGCAGTGCTGGTACTTTTATCTTCGCGAGGACAGATGAGACGATAGTTGCTTCTTTCAAGGTACAGCCCGAATTGACTAGGGGGAAGAGAAAGCCCTTGAAGAAGGCCGCCGGTCTGTAGAAGCATGCTTTTATGGCATTATAGAGATGTACGTTTAATTTCTTCGTTTCACCAATCTCTTCTCGTACGCGATCTAGCAGGACCGTCTCAATGAAGTATTGTCCTGTTGAGGTGTTGGCACTGACGAAGATCTTAGTCGCTCGATATATGGCATGAGGTGTCCATCGTTCGGGCTGAGATATCGCTAGCAGATCTGGCCATTGTGGAAGTGTTGGCAGGACTTTGAAGGGTTTCGGCAACGGACCAGATTTGTACCTTGACAAGATCTGGCCTACCTTTTCAAAAGTCTCAGCTACTCTTGCGGGAATTTCCACTGCATCTTCTGGTGCACCTCCACCTCTTACTGGGCCTAGTCCTGCAGCTTCTCTGTCTTCCTCGGCCTCTTTCTCAGCGATACGTTGTAGGATGAGTGCAGTAAGATTCGTTCCTGGTCCAGTCGCTTCCTCTTCGTTTCGTCGTGCATTAGAGTCACCAGTTGTGCTCAGACCTGCTAGCGACGAACCGAAGCCTTCGAATTCTTCGCCTTCAGGAAGGAATTTTTTGTAGACTGCCATTTCTTCAGGATTTACCTCTTCCTCCACTACCTCCTCTTCCTCTTCGGGCACCCATTCATCCTCGTCGTCACCACCTTGCGGGTACTTTTCCTCCTCGTTATCGTCAAACCGCGAGTCGAATTCGAACGTGCCCTTTGGCTGTCGTGGTTGTGCTGCGCTCCTCTCCGCAGATTCTTCGTCTGCAAGGTCTTGTGCCATGGCAAGGATCTTCTTCGACGACCGTGCGTCTACGAAACCATCTCCTTTGGTCTCCTCATCTGATCGGGATTTCCTCTTGCCAGTTATCGACTTCGTGCGCAATCGGCCTCCAGCCATTTCGATATCTTGTGCCAGTGGCACATGCCGCCTCGCGCTCGCAAGTGAGGCCATTGTAGGGTTGTCTAATTTATTGATTCTTCGCTCGTTATATTCCACACTGTGACACCAGGATCTTTACAAGGACCAAGATTAACTGTTCGCGGGGCAAAGTTTGGTAAGCGATATGTGCTAGTATATTTCCAACATTTTTATTTTGAAATCGGCATGGAGATCTCTAGAGTGCCGAAGTTGAACCGATACAACTCACCTCAGCGTGGCGTCCATCAACATCTACTAAAGCGAGGTCTGACAAGCATTACTTCGGATCCCAATGTTTCATGATTTGCATTGATGATGGTATCTTGGAATTGCGGCCAGGTATTCATACCATTGTATACAAGCATTTGTTTGTGTATATGACCAATACTCATCTTTATCGAGTCTGAACTGCCTCAGCTGGTACTTTTGATTGAAGGACAAACAGCCTGTATTCTCACTTCCAAGTTGGCAGCATTGACGTCCATGAATTCCCTCTCGGAATTATTTGTCACAGTCATCTTCGTTTGAGACTGATATATCGATGACTGTCTTCATTTGCTGGAGATCAACATGCCAAATTCTCTTCACTTGGTCAATTACACGTACTTAGTGACGACTGATTTTACATCTAGAGGTTGATTGAGTCGACAAGCACAGAAGCAATCAGCGGAAGAGGACTAGCGACATGGTCGTTGTCGCACAGAGACTATACAACAATAGAATCCCGAGCGATCATATTCTTCGAACATCTCGATTGAACCCCATCAAGTATCGTCCCAATGCTTCAGAAGATCCACGCTCGCCACGTCTTGGCTGAGGGACAGACGCGAGCGATACGTGCCACTGACAGCTTGACGCCAAGTTGATTTGACTGATTATCCCCTACGTCGGGATCAGTATGAACCCTTCAGTATAGTCATTGAAGGAATGCGCTGAAAGGTGTGTCATTTTGAGCAGCGGTAACGAATCTACTCAAACCAGACACATGGAGTTTCTATGTAGCGATCGCCATCGCTGTCGACGAGGTAAACACTAACAGAAGAGATACTGTGGTTCCAACAGACAATCATGTCTCAATTGAGAGACGTCTGGTGTGATGCTCTATGCGTCCCGAAGATAGTGGGTAGGAAGCATCGAAGCCTATATTTGTTCGGTAGATACGGGAACAGGCATTGTCGTATGACAGCTGATCTGAGACAACAAACAGGTCGCACGAGGTGTAAGGCCGGGTGGCTTATGGCCCTATGTCGTCTACCGAAAGGCGTATCTCCTGAAGCCACCACTAGCGCGACCAGACATCTGGGACCTATGCTTGGAAGCGTTAGGACGACTCTAGAGCTTTCGACTACCCTGACTCAATCGTGATGACGGAACCTGGGTGCCAGCATAACCTAGGCTGACCAAGAGAACCTCTCAGTGTTTCCGCTGGTTTTACTGTATTGATTCTGAGCTACAACTTGTGCCAATGAGAATTGATAACTCCAGCAGAACAGCCACGACCTTGTCGGCTGGCATAGCCTTCTGGACTAGGATCTGGTAAGAATAACTACTGATATATCGAGACATTCGACAAATTGCCACATAGGCATGTGCATCATAGCTGACCCATCGTCTTCATTCACTTGAGGATTGATAACATTGTTGCTGACACGATAAGCCAAATCACTAAAGCGACATCTGCATGCCGACAGGTGCCCAGGCACCCATTTACCTAGCGGCGCTGGATGCTTGTTTCACGAACGTGATGGAGTTTGGCGAGGACGGGAGATCAACTGTCCACGCCAAAGCTGAAAGTTGCGTCAACATGAACAAGCCTAATCAAAGCAAGTACTTTCACTCATGTGGGATTGAGGTACAAACTGGTACCAAAGCTTTGGAAAGAGACTGAGCTAACCTATTCGAAGCAATGTCAGGCAACCACAATAGACGTGGTGGAACAAAGGAAGTGTCCAGACAGGATGCATCAACCCCGACTTCAAATCTCGGCATTCTTTCTATTGCACATGTCGGCCGCGTCTCCTGCTTTCGACCGGCTAGCACCACACGCAATCGAGGCTCGACAGGTACTTCTGTAAATGTTTCGAGTTTAAACATTTTGACTACGACTGCTAGACCTCAACAATGGAGCGAAGTCGTGGACATCAAAGTGCTATTGGCGTGAATTGCGAGGTTTGCAGATCCACTGCCTAGTCATCTAACTATTGAGTTTTGCCTGGACAGACGGCGGAATAGGAGACTAAGAGCCAGACCAGCCAATTTACCTGCGACCAGGTTCTGTGCTTCGCTTTGTAGACTTCCTGTCAATAAGCCCAGCAGCTTCTTAGTGCCACTCCTCTTCAATAGACCACAACTACAAAGCGCTCTATATGCTACCACACTACTTGTAGAGTGCTTCCAAACAACCCGGACTAAGGTAGCTTCTGCCACCGGGTCATTGCGTTCGCCTAGCAAATTACCCACGTTCGGGTCGCGCTTAGGGGCGTGGACGGAGCTTGTTGGAACCCCTCGGCATCTGGAACAACGCCCATGAGATCCGTTCGAGAGCAACCCGAGCCGCAGCCAGTCTACTATCTTTTCGACGATTCATGTCCTGTACTGCATCTCACGAGCTCTACCCGAGGCCCTCACCACGACTCGTAAAGTATTCGTGGCATACTTTGTTGCTGGAGCTTAGACAAATCTGTCAACAATAAGCAATAACAACATCGAGCAATAACCATCCTTCTGCGACACCAAAAGTGTATCGTTGCGACCTTTCTCCGCCCTCCTTTCATAATCTTTCAGTCCATTGCTCAATTGTGAAAGCTCGCATACTCGCTTCCATATCACTCATCGGAATTTGCACGATTCAACGCGACCTGAAGAAACCTATCACAAAAACCATTTCATGTACAATTTGTTACTGGAAATTGCGGCGAGAGTGTCGCGAAATCCCGAATGCGCGAAGACATGAGCACCTTATTACAGAACAGGAGTCCGTTCGATAGTCCTTTCAACCAGAATCCAAGAGTGCTCCCCTTGCACACGGGCTCGCCTAGATCCGAACATACCTCGACGGCATCCCCTTCTGCGAGTATGGGGCCACCTTCGAATAATAGTCCCGAAGTCGAGCAACGCTTAGATGGAATGAACGGAAGCAGTCCGAAACATGCAAGAGAGCAAGGGCACATAGGTGCCGCGGCCATGAACGCTGCCCAAGGGCCTAAGGTGGTGCAAACGGCCTTTATACACAAGCTATACAGTATGCTCGAGGATAGAAGCATCGAGCATCTGATATCCTGGTCGAATAATGGAGACAGCTTCGTCATGTCACCTTCGAACGAGTTTTCCAAGGTGCTCGCGCAGTATTTCAAACACACCAATATATCGTCGTTTGTGCGCCAGCTGAACATGTACGGCTTCCATAAAGTCAGCGATGTCTTTCACACTGGATCATCTGAATCGGCTCTCTGGGAGTTCCGGCACGGAAATGGAAACTTCAAGAAAGGCGATCTACTAGGGTTGAGAGAGATCAAAAGGAGGGCCTCCCGTCACGCCCTCATACAGCGAGACTCGTTCACGCAACCATTAGTAAAACCAGTTTCGACACAACCAGGCACGCCATCAGAAGCCATGCCTGACCCCGACCAAAGGCTAGCATATTTGGAAAGTATGCTACACGATGTATATACTCGGTTAGCAAGAACCGAAGACAGCTGTGCATTAATGACATCCAGGTGTCAAAATCTGACAGAAAATATTGGAAAGTGTCATCAATGGATTCGACAGCTGTCACAAACAGTGCATACTGCTTTACCTCCAGATTCTGCTCTACGAGTTGATCTTTCAAATGTTCAAAAAGAGGTAGATCGACAACAGGAGATGCTGAGAGAGGCAGAGCCTACAGCAAATGGTAGAGGGACTTTTTACCCACCAACTATGATGCTTGATCCTCCAGTTTCACCACGAGGCTATGCCTTCAATGATAGTCGTCGTTCGTCGATACAGATGGAGCCGCCTCCACATTTTGGCGGACGTCCACCCGTACCACCAATACCACCTCACTTTACGTCCCCCACCGCTCGGCGCTTTGGCTCGATAAGCGCAGCTCATACTTCTCCTGGTTTCAGCAAGCCAGCATTACCCACTCCAGTGCAACCACATCCGCTCTCGAATGTGAGCGAGCCTTCACCTAGCCTCTTGCGACGACATACATCAGCTGATATCCGGGAGCATTGGCCTCCGAATGCAAATATGAACGGGTCGCCTTTCACATCCGGTGCAAACTCGGTCACGTGGCAGCCATCCTCCCCTAATCAATTGCCAGATACCAGTGGTGATCAAGCACTGCAGAACCAGCTGGCGAGCTACCAAATAAATGGCTCTTCACGACGGACAACAATAACCGCAGCGGATCCTCCAGAGTCGATCCCACCTGCACACCGTTCAGATGAACTCCCACCACCATCCGGACTAGGTGTTGGAAACGTCAGCTGGGGGGTGGGAGTTAGCAAATTTCCCAGGTCCAACTTCGATCTACATTCCGCACCTGCTACAAGACGAAGTAGTATGGTGCACTCGTTGTTGAATCCCGCCGATACGGCTGAGCAGGATAACGAGGACGAAGGGGGACCACTCGATGACCGGAAACGAAAAAGAATTGTGTAGAATACTTGCTTCTGGAGCAGGCAATGGAAGATACCCGAGAGTATCCCGTTCAAGGCTGTATGTGCCTAGATCAAAATTTGACTTAGCATTTCCAAATCTCAACCTGCTTTACTCTTCTTCTTGCCACGTTCTGCGAGAAGTTGATCGAGGTAGCTTCCAGGACGTTTCTTGCCTCTAGACGGTACAGTAGTTGCAGATACTCCCTGCCGCTGTAAATCATTTGCCTCTGTGTCCGACACCTCTACGGTCCGCTTCACCTGATTATTGTTACGTGATCGTCCTTTGCCCTCTTCCTCGCTTTCGGAATCTGCTGTTCTCTTGGACACCGCAGATTTCGCCATTGCCGTGTTAGGTCTAACCTTTCGACTTGATTGATACTTGCCATAAGCTTCCTTGCTTAGTAATTTTCTTCGTAAAGCATCGTTCGCGCTCAGAAGCTGGCGGTTCAGGATATCGTCGTCTTCGACATTCGACTTCGGTGCACCAACTCCAGAAAGATCATCGTCACCTCGAACCTCTGTCAAATCTTCATCCTTGTCAGTTTGTGACTGGTCATCTTGTGCCTCCTCTGGTAGAGCCGCTGCCAGCCATGATTTGGCTTTGCTTTGGTTTCCAGCTCTGTTAAGCAGTATCTTGTTGATCAAAGCATCATCGTCGTTACCATCAGCCATACTCGGGCGTATGACTGTCGACTTCAGGTAGGAGAAAAGAAGTTTCACGTGCTTGTCTTCAACAAGGCTGGGACAAAAAGTTCATGTTGTGGCTTAGGAGGCTTTGCGGCGGAAATACCCGAGCTCTTTCGGTTAACTGCACCCTGAGACGGGCACAGCTTTGGCCGCAGGTGCAGCCGCGACAACTGCTTGTAAACTTGAGGAGCAGCGACGACTTGCTTCGTCTTTGTCTACAGCACAAATTGACCATGTTCAAGCTTGCAGCACGTCGCAGCTTGGGTGTCGCCCTTAGGGGTACACACTTGCAGGTAGGTTCGAACCAGGACACTATGAGTACAGGCAAAGCGATACTGATAAGCTGAAACCAGGATACTGCCGTTCGAAGCTCATTTACACAGCAGCAGAGGAGGAACTTGTCTATACACGAGTACCTCTCTGCTGGCCTACTTCAGTCTGTACGTTGTCGACCATATCCTCCACACGCCGCGTTCTAATCTTGTGCAGTATGGCATTGGTGTGCCTAAAGGTGAAGTCGCAAAGACAGCAGAGGAAGCGGAGGCTATTGCGAAAAGAATCGGTAGGATGTCTCTGCAATTTGTTGGACTGGAAGCTGACGGCAACAGGCGGCGATGATATGGTCATTAAGGCTCAGGTGCTCGCTGGTGGTCGAGGAAAAGGTACCTTCGACAATGGCCTAAAAGGTGGTGTCAGGGTGATCTATTCGTATGTCCACAATTTCTACTAAGCTATACACGGGATCTGACACGATCTCCAGCCCAACAGAAGCCAAGATGTTTGCTGGCCAAATGATAGGCCACAAGCTCATTACCAAGCAGACTGGTGAACGAGGTCGCATTTGCAACTCGGTCTACATCTGCGAGCGCAAGTTCGCTAGACGAGAGTTCTACCTCGCTATCCTCATGGATCGATCGACCCAGTCGCCTGTTATCGTCGCTTCCTCGCAAGGTGGTATGGATATTGAGACTGTCGCAAAAGAGCAGCCAGATGCAATCATGACCACTCGAGTCGATATAAACCAGGGTGTGACAGACGAGATTGCGAGAAATATCGCTACCGAGCTGGGCTTCAGTGAACAATGCATCAAGGACGCTAAGACCACGATCCAGAAGCTGTACCAGGTCTTTATGGAGAAGGACGCTACTCAGATTGAGATCAACCCCCTATCTGAAACCAGCGACCACCAGGTCCTGTGTATGGATGCTAAGCTCAATTTCGACGACAATGCCGACTACAGACAAAAAGAAGTCTTTGCATGGAGAGACCCATCGCAAGAAGATGCTGATGAGGTTAAGGCTGCCGAGTATGTTTCACAATCCACCCTATGTTCTTCACTAACCTTCGATAGATACGGCCTGAACTTCATCAAACTCGACGGCGATATCGGCTGTCTGGTCAATGGTGCCGGTCTTGCTATGGCTACCATGGATATCATCAAGCTGAATGGAGGCTCACCTGCGAACTTCCTCGATGTCGGTGGTGGTGCCACTCCAGAAGCCATCCGATCTGCTTTCGATCTCATCACTAGTGACCCCAAGGTAACAGCTATATTTGTTAACATTTTCGGTGGTATCGTACGATGTGACGCTATCGCCCAAGGATTGATCAACGTGGTAGAGCAGATGAATCTCAGGTTACCGATCGTGTGTCGACTACAGGGCACCAACATGGAGAAGGCAGCCGAGTTGGTCAATAACTCTGGTCTCAAGATTTTCAGCATTATAGATTTGCAAGAGGCGGCTGAGAAGGCAGTCGACTTCAGCAAGATCGTGAAGATGGCCAGGTCGATTGATGTCGGTGTTGAGTTCAACTTGGGCTTATAAGCCGCTTCGGTAATGTTAACAATACATTGTGACGGTAAGCCGAGATTTACGTCACACCTGCACCTGCCGATATGCTTTCAGGACAACAAGCAAATACATGATTCATTTTCGCAGCCCGAGTCGTGGCCTCCCTGTCTCTCTCGATCCTCTCTCCTCTAAGTACAGGAACTGATAGTGCTTTCGAGTGTTTCGAAACTTCTTTATTACCTCTTGTCATTTTTGAACATCTACAAATATCTACATCCACAACATTTGTCTACTAAAAAGTGTACCACGCACCTGACTATCGTTATCGTTCCTGTGCTCGAATCTTGCCTTGGCCAGTATCTCCCCTCCTTTCCTCTCACAGTCAAGATACGACGCGATACGACGCCTTGACACTTCGCCCGTCTGACGGATCAGGACAGGTCATCTCCACCATCGACGACGGCGCTCGATCGTACCTATCTACAATGACCCGCTTACAGCTATAAGGCCTTGCAGCGCATGCAGAGATAAGGCTTGACTATCAACACTTTCAGCTCTGCTCAAATTCTCGGACCCTTCATCAGCAAAATGTCTCACATCGCCAACACCTCCACCGACTCAGGCTCTACGCTCATTCAACCTGCATCGCCTCCATCTAGCAATTCTTCCGAAACGAGACAGCTTTCACAACGACAGGATGATGATCCCGTGGGAATGTAGCGCGAAGTACCCGGTAGTCTTTCACACAAGCATGTCATGGCAACCACCGTTATCACGAGTACGCAAGGGAATCCTGCAGCCCTTGGAAACGGAGCACATTGGTGGGATTAGGTGTTCCTAGAGGAGCACAAGTTCATTCTCGTGCCAGTGGGTTTGGTAGCTATGATTCTAATCGTGGTGATAGGTGTGACAGCAGTTTGTGCTGTTCGGGATTGTTAAGCACCGCATGTAGAAACGGTGCTTGGCTCAAGTCGAATTTGATACCTTGAAGAAGTGCGACTGGGGAAAATTGATTGCTGTATAGAGTCGTTGTGTTGGGTATGGTATGATAACGTACTCCTGCCAGGAGAGCGATACAGATAGTGAAAGGAATTGCGTTATATTCTATCTACCATGACTGAACTTTCACGCCTCTAAGCTTCGTGGATTTCTGCTTTATGCTGGGCCGTTTTATTTGCTGCCGTCACCCTGCTCCTAGAGTCCGTGCAGGTATAGCTTACGCAAAAGTGAGCTACAAGACTTCGAACTCTTGAGAAGGTCGATGTGGAGTGGCTGGTCATAGTCGTCATGTAGTTTGATGCTTGACGTCCACTTTCTCCGGGTGTACGCCGTGTGATGCATCTCTGGAGGTATATTACTGCGTTCCTCGAAAGTACATGCAATTGATGTGGCGGTTGAGTCTATCTGTCGCTCCTGCACACATGACTCCCGTTCATTCGAAAAATGCCTGGCTGGAGGCTGTAGGTGGTTGCAACCGTCGGTGTATGATTGAGAACGGAGTCCGTACGAGTACTGGTACTCGAGCGTGGTGCTGCGAGAGTGGAGCGTCCGATATTTGTTCTTATTGATTCGAATGACAGACCGAATGAGGTCAAGGCTGTTCTGTAGCGTCTTGCAAAGAGGTCGTCCGTGAAGATTGCTTTCCAGAGCTGAGCCTCGGCATTTCTTAGCTGCATTCTTTTGCAGGGTGTTACGGCCTCATTCTTGGAAGGAAATCGCTTCGATATTGGTTCTGGTACCATTGTCTGGCCATCTGTCCTGGTCTGCAACGATCATCTGAGTCAGACAGAAGTCAATCTTCCAACAGTGATGGTGAGTCATGAGTGTCTGTGCTAAGACCGGTACTGCTTTGGATATTGATGAGTCCGGTAATGCTCAATGGTTTTCTCGGGCCACGAAATGCAGCATGTCAGGTCGTTCACCCCTTCCCAACGTTTCCCCTGCTACGTCGTTTGCTCTTCGGCTTACTAATTCTGTAGTTAGACAGTCGTCGCTGTGATGCTGCAATCTGCTTCCTTTCTTCCACACTTTGTTGCTTAATCTTGGCGGAGCTATGCTTCTCCGTCGAAGCTGGTTGCCATCGGTGCTCCTCGCCTAACTGAAAGTCTTGTCGCTGGTGCAATAGAGCCGTCTGTTATAGGTTAGTAATCAGAGAGTTTAGGTAATATGAGCTGCACATGCGCAATACTAACCTGAAGCCGCTTGAGCATGTAGTCGGATGTGCTCAGGAGCCACTCATCCTGTGTTGCGAGAAGCTGGGATGTGAAGTAATCATCTTCAAGAGTACTTTCGTCAACTTTTTCCTCAAGTGTGACCTTCGTGAGCCAGTCGTTAATTGAGTCTTGTGTCACACTTCGAGGCTTGGTTCCTCTGCTACGGTTCGATCCAGTCATGAAAGCCCCCGTAATGGTGGGAGAGTAGCTTGCTGAATTTATCCTCGAACAAGAGTCTCATGAGAACGATCTGAAGTAAATACCTTGCCATTAAAACGATCAGCTACTTGGGTGACAGATACGTTGAGCCAAAAAGGTAAAAGCAAGGGTATCGGGCAGGATGAGCATTATCGACGTGCGGATCCCGCAGATCTGTAGAGACGGTTCGTGTCTTGCGACTTCCTTTTCTGGATTGTATTCCGTTCATGCATGGAAGGAAAGTTTGCCGTAGAGCTGGCCTTTGGACGTTTTTGGGCAAGTGCTCGTTCATTTGCAGATCATCTCGCATAAACACTTCACCGTCAGTACCCGCGCAAGTCAAGATCTAGATCTCGGAGCACTAAAAAGCACTTTAAGTCACAGTTAAATCTTAAATACATGCTTTGTTTGTTATCGCTGTTCAGGGTTCGCGTGTCGTTCGTTAGTCGTACTGATCTCTGGTGCGTCCTGAATCTCGAGCGCTTCTGGCTATAGACTCAGTTATGTTTCTTGCTGTTGACCAGCCCGTGTGGTAGCCATCATCATCGACGGGAGCACCTTCACCATATCTGGGGCTTCGACGTTCTCTGGGCATGTCCCGATCTTCCCTATCTCGTCTGTCGTATTCGTCTCTGTCTCTGTAAGTGCCCTCTCGCGGACTACCACCTAACCAATTGCCGAGACTGTCTGCAACCCAGTTGCTCGAAGTTGACCTGCGATCCTGGCCCGAGGTTTGTCGCATAGTTGGTGGAGTAGAGTGCTGACTGGGGTATCCACTGCCACTACCACCGACCGAATGGAGATCGTCGTAGTCAATGTTGTCAAAAGACATCTGTGAGCGTGATTTCGCGAATTCGCCGCCTTGAGACGAGGGTGACCGTCGAGAGTTTGAAGGTCTTGAGTCACCATAAGCTAGATCTAGGGTTTGCTGTTCTCGGTCCAGCGCCTTGAGCATACCATTCAACCTATCACGTTGTGTACCAATAAAGGATGCCTTCTGCTCGTTAGACATGCTGCTGAGGCCGGAAAGCAAGGAGTCAGGGATATTAGCAGCTTGAGCAGAGACAGGCATCGAACGGGACGATCCAGTATTGGCAGCAGACAGAGCCGCACCAGCGGCAGCTGAGAGAATATTGAGGACAGCTCCTGAGTTGCCTGCAACGGAAGGTGCAGCCTGAGCTCTTGCAGCTGGCATAGCAAATCGTGACAATAGATCGGTAGCATAGCTTGCGTAACCCTGTGCACCTGGTGGGATAGCACTAGCAGCATGTGGCTGTGGTGAAGCCTGTCCCAATATCTTTTCACGAATCCACTCCACAAGGATGTTCATATAACCCAATCCCATCTGTTCAAGTCGTCGATGTGTTTGTCCAATAAAATCGTCAATCTGCCTTTCATGATGTGAAATGAATGGTTCGAGATAGGTTAAGTAGAGAAGCTTTGCACCCTGTGTCTGGGGCAGGACGAGGTAGAGTAGAAAGAACAGCCTAAACCATGAATAGAAAGGTAGCCAGCCGATGATGAACACAGTCCAGCTTTCGGCAAGCAGGGCAAGAGAAAGTACCACGAAGTAGAGAAGCCATGGTTGAATTTGTGCTGGATCTCCGATTCGCAGAGCCTTGAAAGATAGATATGCCGGAAGGAGGACAGTAGTGACAGATCTGTTGGCATGTTAACGAAGTTGAGATACGTATAGGGAACCACTCCAGCGTACGCAATGAAGTCAGCAATGAAACCAAACATTTTGAGCTACCAAGTATTTCACCTTCCAGCACACAAGTGGCATAGGAGGAGGTTACGACACGAATACCATGGAAGGACGGGGGCCGCCAGCAACAGGTACGAAAAGTAGACCAATAGTAATGATGTGCCTGAAGTATGAGAATATGTACAAAGATTACTATAGTGCTGACAACTGTTGGTATCGAGCACAAGACCAGCAAACAAATCGTGCCTGAAATCCACGGCTACTGACGTATTGTGGTACACCCTTATCGATAAAGCTTGGTACTGGTTCAAGGTCTTGTGCAACTGGATATTAAACTTTCCGCTGGGTGGAGATTGCAATTCCCAGTAGATCCTGCAGTTGCCCTGTCTGAACCCATCTCAATATTTCTGCCCCGTGACCCAATCATTCAACGTACGTTCAATTCATCGACGTCTATCTTTAATACGAGCTCGACACTTTTCTTTTAGAGAGTCCTGTGACGGTACCAAATTAGGTGCAAGGTGCACATGAGGTGGTCGTATTACACGGCAACAGATCCTCTTTGAGCAGCCCTTCCCTAATCGACCCCAGACAATCGCATGGACCACAAGACTAGGCTATCTCCTTCGCTGCTAAACGTCCTTACCGTTCCAGTCATCACTGACATCTTATATCAATATCTGCCACGTTCCTCAATCTTTCGGCTCTCGCAGACGTCGCGTATTTACCAGGATATCGTGCTCAACACACCAAGAATCTTTCGATATCTGGACCTATCTAAATGCAGAGGTGCTTATACACCCCTTATCCCACGTATCGACAATGGAGGTCATTCGTGGCGAGCTGAGCGTATGGATGAGAACCTGACCGAGGATGAGTTCTTAAGTGGGCCACTTCGCAGTGTGCTGAATAAGTGCGAGCGTCGACGAATCCTCCGAGATGTGCAAGTACTTGTCCTGGATGGCCTAGGTTCAGTTACACATGACCTGATCTACGATATCGTAGCAGCAGACGAGCGGTACAATGTCCGACTCCTTAGCATTCGTCAATGTCCTAATGTGAACCAATCGAGACTACAGAAGCTACTAACGCATATCTGTCGACCGTCCAGACCGCAGGGCACACCAAGGCTTCAAGGGCTGTATTTCTTCACAGACCCAGTTGAAGACCATCGCTCCGGACTCCCAACCGATGCATTCGGAGGCGTTACAAGCACAGACGGCGCTACTCTGGGTTTACTGCCTTCAGACAAAGCACAATGCTCTGCCGATAATGCCAGCCGGTGGTATCAGCCTTCAGGTCGTATCATGTCTATTGGAGCAGACAGCCGTACCTCGTGGGAAGAAACACTACAAGCGTGTGACGGGATAATTTTGTTCGACGCGGTATTGTGCAAAGCTATGCATCTGCATGCGTCCTCTTCGTTACACGATGCATCCAAAGACGTCATTGACAAGAAGCCAGGAGTACCGACACTGGCCACCATAGCATTGGGCCAGGAAGGTTGTGCTGGGTGTGGTAAACTACCTGAAAATACTCCTGTTTGGGGAGAAAGTGAAAGATCACAGTTCCCATTACTCGCACCACCTCCGTGGTCCGGCAAACTTCTCGATGCCATAACGCCCCCGACGACATCAAAGTCGAATCCGCAACGACTTTTGGTATCGTGTACATGGTGCTTAGTCAACCGGCATTGCGATAGTTGCCAGAGATGGTGGTGCACAGATTGCTACAATCCCAAGCAAACCAACAAACTCCGAGACCTCGAGGCTCTGAGCAACGCAGGACTCATATATGTTCCAGTCCCCGAAGACTTTGGATCACGTGATGGACTGGAGAGGACAAACGGGCATAGCATCAAGGTATTTAATGGCTTCTGTGTTGAGAACTGTCTTGTTGGTGAGATGATGGCTGGCGCGGGATCGAATGGCATGTGGGCGTGAAGCTACACGAAAGACCATGTCCGAATGCATGTAAAAATGGGTTCGGATGTGAAAGCTTGAAAAGTGCGCATACCGGTTGCTCCTCTCCCCGTTCAAATCATCATCGCACTGGCTGACTTTGCTTCTACATTACTTGGAGAACTACCGAGCTAACATAGTCTTCGTAGGAACACGATCGCAGTCTTCATTACCTTAGCGGCCTCTCCACGAAAGCTGTGGTAACCCGACCATGCTTCGAATGTGGCAGAGTTTGCGCGCCTTGTGCGTCTCGATCGGCCAAAACCTGCAAGCGATGCAAAGGCTCATACTGTTTCTGGCATGATACCGGCTGTGACGAGAATCATTGTGATTGGTGCCAGTTTCGAGGAGGAAATGCGCGTCTTCGTGAACAGTACTGAGCATGCTCTCGTACTGTCTCATTCGAGAGCTATGCTTGCACTTTCACGAGCCACGACTGATGCCGTATATCGCTAGAAATTGAGGACCTTCTTCGCGTTCTTGATATAGCAAGTGATCTCCACTCTCATCTTGCCATGGAGGAATGTTACACTCTGTTAATGCTCTAAAATCCACTCTGCGGACCAGCCTGATCTCTTCCATGGTCTACTCAGCCAGATCAAGTATTGAGCGCCACAAGTTCCCATCGGTGGTACTGGACTTCTCGACTCATTTCCAAGCGTGAGCACTAAGGAGTCGACCACCTCCCGTACTGATGTTGAGACCACCAGCCTCGAATTGACGATCTCTGGACTGTTCGTTGGTAGACTCAGTCCTACTGAATTTTGTCCTGCTTTGAACAGGAGTATCTGCGTCTGAGAGAGGCTCGGGTTCGTCTTCCAACTCTACAGGTTCCTGCACTAGCCGTACCTGACCACCACCACCAGTATTTGTGCGCCTGCCTTCTCTCCTTCTTTGCATATCCTCGGCTTTTCGCTTCTCGACTTCAGCAACCAGGTTTCGAAAGTAGACGTCAGCTTGCACGCTTAGACTGTAGGCGTCGGGTTTCCAGCCTGCGTTGTTCGAGGCTAGTGGATCTGCACCAGCTTGTACCAGCACTCTTGCGGTCTTCAGGTTGCCCCAAGCACAAGCTTGGTGCAGACAGGTGTCTCCTTGATGATCCCTAGCTCTGACATTGGCACCGTGACGCAATAGAGCCTCAACGACTCCTACGTCTTCATTGGACTGAAGTGTATTCTTCCTTCCTCGAACAACCTTGGTAGTGACAGGTGCTTGCGCGCCTGCAGCTAGCAGAAGAGGCGTGCGACCGCGATGGTCAGGTCGGTCGATTGTGTTTGGGAACTCGGTACAGAGAAGTTCGACCGTGTCGACTCGCAAGGAACTTGCAGCCAAATGCAGCGCAGTTTGGCCATCAGTGTTTACCGAAACACCAAGGTTGTTGCCTGCAGAACTATAGATGTAGTCGGTGACTTCGGGCGACTGGTCGTGACCTTCTGAGATCAATAGTTCCTGTTCTATGTAAGCTCTGAATGACTTTGAATTGCGAATAAACATACTACGAGCTCGGTATAGCCAGCTTTCGCAGCCAAGTGGAGCGATGTGTTACTTTTGTCATTGTAATCTGGATTGTGCACGAGATGAGGGTATGCTTTCAGCAGTCTCTCTACCAACGGAACATCGTTGGACAATATAGCGTGTCGAAGCTGAAGTGAAGCAGTACTAGCAGTGGTACCAGTAAGAGTACTGCTAACTGGGCCTGGCATAATGAGGGAAGAAGCTGCGACGTCGAGCCTTTGTCTTTGCTGACATTCTTTTCTTTGAGGTCAGAACACTACCAGGAAAGTAGTGCTGGCTTCCGAGAAGTCGAATAGTCTTCAGATTCGAGCAGTGACAATAGCTAACGGAGCTGGATTGTTTTCCTCTATGAGCTCATCGACGTGCACCGCAACGACTCCAGATTCCAACGGGCCAGACCACTTTGATATTTGCTCCACTATTCAGTTTAGGTTCCATCCAGTAGTAAACGAAATGAATACTCATGTACAAGCCTTTTCGCCCATGAAGCACTTTTGTTGTATCTCTTTCGTTCCATATGCAGGTTTCCCATGCTGTACGGAGACCTGCCTCATACTGAAGGTTGTTCTGTTCTGCCCAGGTTGGTCATGGTACCAGCAGTGGCATACCAGCAACAAATTGCCAAGAACATTGTTTCCTAAGCTTCAATAAAAGTGTTACGAGACTGATCCTCAGCTGGCCAGTTCAAAAGCACGAATGTTCATCATGGGCCATATTCCTGCCTTGTGGAGTTTGCCATGCATTAAATGTGCAGCACGGCTGACAGGAAAGAACCAAAAGTTACAGCTGGATAGCAGGGACCAGTCAGGCCCGCAGAACGGAACTTGTGCCTCCATATGCTTGGAGATGGTCTTTGCGGTGAGAAAGTGTCAGTATCGAATCCGCGTGCGTCGCAGCCGAATTGACGATCTCAACACCACCTCATAGACCATCCATGCTCCTTCCTGTATCTGTTATCTAACCTGTACAATATCTGCACCTTTCTCGCTCCGTCCAACGTCCTTTCCTGACCGACCTCGTCTCGTCGTACCCCGCATTCCTCCTGCTCGAGCCTCTCAATCTGCCCGTATATCACCTTAGTGCCCAGCGAACACCATAAAGGAGTCAGCTGGAGACTGCCAGTCACATACAGCATGGCTCAGTCTGGACAGAAACCAGTGATTCAGCCATGTAGATACAAGACGGGCAAAACACTAGGCGCAGGCTCCTACTCTGTCGTCAAAGAATGTGTTCATATCGATACCGGTCGCTACTATGCTGCCAAAGTGATCAACAAGAGATTGATGGCTGGAAGAGAGCATATGGTTCGGAACGAGATAGCAGTCTTGAAGAGAGTCTCTGTGGGCCACCGAAACATCTTGACCTTGGTCGACTACTTCGAGACCATGAACAACCGTCAGACTTATCGTTCTAGAGCATATCGTCACTGCTGACATGTGGTAGTCTACCTTGTTACCGACCTGGCTCTAGGCGGAGAGCTATTCGACCGTATATGTCGCAAAGGCTCATACTACGAATCAGATGCTGCGGATCTCATCAGAGCCACACTGTCCGCTGTTGCTTATCTACATGACCACGGCATTGTGCACAGAGATTTGAAGCCTGAGAATCTGCTCTTCAGAACTCCAGAAGATAATGCAGATCTCCTTATTGCAGACTTCGGCCTGTCCAGGATCATGGACGAAGAGCAATTCCATGTCTTGACCACGACTTGCGGCACTCCTGGATATATGGCTCCGGAGATTTTCAAGAAGACTGGACATGGAAAGCCTGTGTAAGACCAGAAAGCTACACGTTTGTCAAATTTGCTAACTTTGTCGTAGGGACATTTGGGCTATTGGAGTCATTACCTACTTTCTCCTGTGTGGCTACACCCCCTTCGACCGTGACTCTAATTTAGAGGAAATGCAAGCAATCCTACAAGCTGATTACGACTTCACACCCTACGAATACTGGCGCAACGTATCGAAAACTGCTCGCGACTTCATCAACAAGTGTCTCACCGTTGACCCTCGCCAACGTATGACCGCTCACGAGGCCTTACAACACCCTTGGATCAACAGCGACGATCCCATGTCACCCGAACGACAGAAGAACGGAGACGATCTGCTACCAATCGTCAAAAAGAACTTCAACGCCAGAAGAACACTCCACAAAGCCATTGACACCGTACGTGCGATTAACAAACTGCGTGAAGGCGGTGGCCTAATGGCTGGCATCATGGAGGGTCAGATGAGCCTCGATCCAAAACCGAAGACTGAAGATGTGCATGGCAGCAGAGTCATGGACGGCTCAGGTACTCCCGTCGATGGGGGTGCTCGAGGTGGAGGTTTACACGATGACGATGCCATGGATATCGATTCCAGGGGCAATGGACACGGACAGACACAAGACCAGATTGAGCGTCAACAGATGAAAGTCCAGAAGCAGATCAATGAAACCTACCAGCGTAGTCGTGGTTTGAAATAGAAGGCGAACTCGAAGTTGTGATGAGATCAATACTCCGGCTCTGAGCAAATCTAAGGACTATAGCGGAGAACTTCACAGCGACCTCATTCTCATGGGCCCAGTTGAACAACTTCTGAATTCGGCGCGTCCGTCACATCGAAATGACCTGCTCCGTCACATCAGAGAGAGCATCTGTGGAAGTATCGGTGTAAGACTGAACGGGCCGGATGTACTATTGCTCTGCCGAGGTGACATGGAATCTGCCGCCTATTCAACCGCTCTGCTGCCAAAGAGATGGTGTGCCTTTAGCCTATTACCACTGAAATTCATGAGCTCACCACTCACAGCTGTATGTTCTGCACCTTGAAAGGTTCGTGCATGATTCTGTTAGAAAGGTGACGACAGCTGGCGCGATGAGACACCAAGAATCAGTGCGCTCCTATGGTGCTTACTCCGATTAATGGTATGCATCTATTGCCGTAACAGAACCCCGGAACACGAGCAATTTGGAAGCCTTAGGGAGCATGGCGCCTGCTACCTCACTCGACGTACATCTGGCTTTCGAGGATGGAACACGACTAGATAGACATGATATCCGTTTTTGATACACTCAATCTATGATTTTAAAGTGAATAGCATTGCGCATGCAATAACCTGTGCTGGTACGTTCAATGATTGCATTTCTCATCGCTCAATACGTATTGATAGGGTATCATGCCAGAGAGGCGCCATTTTACCAGTTTCTTCTTGTGTTCACTTTTTCATGCTTTCTTTCATCTGCTTCGTGTCATGCCATATCACATTATGCTATGCATAAAACGCTCAAACATGTCAGCCATCAAGTCTACTCCTCACCACCTCCGCCGGGCGCGCCCTGTCTGCCCATCTGTCTTGCCTTGAGCA
Source organism: Lithohypha guttulata (assembly GCF_036872675.1). Lineage (NCBI taxonomy): Eukaryota > Fungi > Ascomycota > Eurotiomycetes > Chaetothyriales > Trichomeriaceae > Lithohypha > Lithohypha guttulata. The sequence continues at coordinate 3,149,974 of NW_027042750.1, forward strand.
ACTCATCACAAAGCAACAGATTGCTCGCAATACCCTGACTCGACGCTATACAATTCCTTAGCACTCTATACGAATCAAACACGCCTTCTTGTACAGGGTCCATCGGCTCTCCGGTCTTCAAGTCCAGACCCACAGGCTGTCCTTCCGAGTCTGCGAATTCGTCTTGTAACTTGGCTAGGGATTCCTGTATATCGTGGCCAGAATTTGCAGCGAGTTGTTTCGGTATTACTAGCAGAGCATCAGCGAATGCGGCCACTCCATACTTGGTTTTGCCTTTGAGAGTCTTTCGGAAGGCGTCCGAGGAGAGGTGGTTTGCTGCTGCGAGTTGGAAGGAGCCAGCGCCTGGGATGACGCAGTTGTCGACGATGGTATTGTAGACTGATCTTAGACCGTCGCGTACGGCATCGGAGACTTGTGTTATGGTGTGTTGGTTTGGGCCTTTGATGAGGAGGGTGACGGACTTGGGGTCTTTGACTTCTTCGACGAAGGTGTATTTCTCCTCGCCGAGGGTTTGTTCGTATACGAGGCCGGCCCAGCCAAGGACGCTTGGATCTAGATCTTCGACGCTATTCTGTGCTTGGCCGCCGCAGACGAGTTGTAGTCGTTCCATGTTTCTTCTCTTGGCTCGTCGTAGTGCGAGGATGCCGTTCTTGACGAGGACGTCGAGGGAGAGAGGGTCGATGCCTTTTTGATTGATTACGACGAAGAATTTCTTTGGGTCTGAGCCGCAGACTTCGTTCTTGAGCTCGACGATCTTGCGCAGCTTCTCATCAACGAATCTGCGTTCGCTAGCAACGAGTTTGTCTCTTTGCTCGGCGCTGCTGTAGTAGAATCCGCTGTTTATTTCGCTCTTCTCATATTCTAGACTGACATTAAGGGTGAGGATATACGCATTTTCTACACGCTTGGGCATGTCTGGATGTCGAGCACCATGATCCAAAGCCAGACCACGGATTAACTGTGTGTCTGCTGCGGTTCTGTGCTGCATCTTCATGATCTCGATCATGTGTAGGTCGGGTTTCTCGTTGGGTCGATTGATTGCGAGTACAGCGTCAACGATAGAGGCAGTGAGAGACTCGGCTAGGGCAGGGTTGATTTTCGTGGACAAACTCGTTCGGGCTACAGACAGTAGCAGTTCTCGATCGACATCTCTTGTGATCTTGAATGTGTCCAGGAATTTTAATGTTTCAGTCTTTGCGATCTCGTATCCGTCCGTTACTATCCTCGGGTGTAGGCCTTCTGAGATGTATCTGTCTGCCTGCTTCAATAACTCTCCTACCATGAGCACCACGCTGGTTGTACCGTCCCCACAGATATCGTCCTGCGCTGTCGCTGCCCGAGCGATCATAACAGCTGTCGGATTTTGTATCTGCATCTCTTTCAGGAGAACTGCTCCATCCTTGGTCAATTTAATTGCGCCTGCGCCATCAACAAGCATCTTGATCGTGCCTGATGGACCTAGATTCGACTTGAGCACATCCTGGAGACCTTCACCAGCTGATATGTTGACTCGAAGTGCCTCACCACGCCGACGGGATTCAGCTTTTGGATTAAGAAGTTGTGTTGCAGACATAATGCAGGGTAGTGCACCTCACGGTGCTGCTTGCTGGAAAGATTGTCTTCAGAGATGCGGGACTTCTGTCTTTTTCACGTTCGGCGAATACACCTGATTAGACTTCTCGAAACAATTCGTATAGACGACAGTGCTATAGAAAGATCGAGAGTCAAAGGTCAGACTCTCTGGATGCTGCGGGCTTGCAAGATTATTACGCGAGTATGGAACTCAAAGGCATGACAGAAAAGTTTTGCCAAGACAAATTCCCGCTCTCTCGGTCACGCTTGCTGACTCGCTATCATTCTTCGTGTTCGCATTTGACTGCACCTTACTTCCTAATGGTCTATGTTATGCAGAAGGCACGCAACATTTCTGCGATTTGCTCTCAAGGACAGCACTGATGCACTCAATGCATCATGGTGTTGTTCATATTACGAAATCTCGTCTGGACAATGAAGTCTTCCACTCCTTGTTCAATTTTATCATCCTATTCGCCCTCGAGCGCATTTGAGGAATCCCACGCGAAGGCACCACGTCAGAGGTAAAGCACGCCGTTTGAATTCAGAACTGAATACCAGCAAAACCATCCCCGAACACCATGGCCTATTAATCACAGTTGGTGCAGCATGTGATGTCTTCAGTTCCTCAAGTCGTCCGCTAGTGACTCGACAGTGAGACACGACTCCGGGGTTCGTCTTTATCAATTGGTCAGACAATAGCCTCGAGGTCGTCTCCGGCTTTCTTTCGCTCGTGTCAGTACGCCATACCATTCAGTACGTCCTGGTCGAAAGCTCGGATCTGATCCTGCACTTTCCGAATTTCACCTGCGTTTGACAATCTATCGACGACCAGAGCTCGTGCAACGCCACGTGTGATGTCGCGACGAATCTCTGCACCTTGCTCGTAGTGGTTGTAAACACATTCGATGTCTCCAGGTTTTACCTTGAGCCAGGGGCGGAAAGGTTTGGAAACAGCATGCTGCGAATTCGTCGTTCCATATCAACCTCATGTGATTTCATCCCGAGGTGATGCGCAGCGACGCTGATGGCTTTGTACGAGCTTATTGGCTTTGCGAAGATGCGAGGAATATTGATTCGCCAGCCTCCGTTGATTGACTGGTTCAGATTCTTCAAGAGTTCGCTCGCGGCTTCGATGTCGTTTGTTGGAAGGACGATATACTCAATCTTCCAGTCAGGAAGTCCGGACTGCTTAATGGCATGCTTGATTGCCAGGCTTCCTGCCTTAAGCCCTGCAAGCGAGTAGTAATCGTCGCTTACTGGTACCAGTTCGTCGTTCTCGGAAGTCATGACCTTGACGCGCTCGCCGTTGTAGAGTCTGTTGATCAATTAGCTTTGTTCTTTTTTAGGTCCGTTGGTGTGTGGCTCACTGCTTCAATTGCTTGGGGTTCATGGTTGAGACATCTGAAACAGGGACACTGCTAAGAGTCGTGGCAGAGGGGACAGTGACCGTCTGGAAGCAGTCAGGTTCAGGGACAGTTACCCATTCTCGAATGCTGGACATCTTGAAGGTACTGTTGATGGTGAGTTAGCTTGGCCTACCAGCCTTGAAGTGATTCGATTTACCGGATTTATAGATCGAGTTTCCGACAAAAATCGTTGATGGAAAGACTCTTTTCTTAGGACTTGTGGTGGGCAGAAGTTGTTTCCCGATCTCAAGATCGCGCTCGAGACTGCTTTTGCAAGACTGATGAGATATGTTAGGACGAGAAGGAGAAGAAGAGTTGGTGAAACGAGAAGATCCATGCAGCGCTCCTGACATTCCGCACAATCAATCATATCACTTACGTGGCTCAGGAGTGGTGCTGGCAACACAGCTGACCCGACTTGTTGGTGTTTCAAAACCAACAACGGGCCAGTACCGTACACTCTACTGTGCCGATAATCTGATGAGCCCCGGAAAGCAACACACGGTCTTCAGGTCGAACATTGAACCAAGTTCGATATAAATTTGGGAGCGGCATGTTATGGATTCACCGCTCCGCATCCACCTTGCGAAACTCCATCGTCAGGTAGTGAGCAGCAATGCTGACAGCATAAGTTGAGCTCACCGATTCCATATGTTATATACCCAACTCGTGTTGATTTCTGGACGACACTCGAGCTTGAGTAATTGTGGCGCGTGCGAGACGCCTTCCACAAGATGCTCACTGTCTATCAACTTCTTTTGCCAACAACATTGGTTCACAACCTTGCAGCCCGAGCGATTGCACAGACAAGCAATTGCTGTATGCGTGGACAAACTATTCATCAGCTCTATGCACCGACAATTTGGATAAGTACGGTTTCGTGCAAGGCCATGCCGATCTGAGAGGCTGAGAGTAGGTAATTCGAATCGCCGTTCAATTTTCTGTGCTTACGCCACAGTCTATATCTCTGGCTCTCGTCGTTTCTTCTTGACAAAGCACGAGCAGAAACTGAAACTCCTTGTATCGATTCTACTTTATGGCTGAACCTGATCAGATTATCAACGTTCTAGACACTATGCTATTGCACCTGAGTATCATCCAATCTCGGAATCGCCGAATCTTCTTCAAAGCAGTCGTTACCAGCACGACTGGCAAGAGCATTCTCCATGTTCTTTATTCAATGTACAACAACTCCTCCGCCATCAGTGCTATGTCGGTGAAACCCCGCCTCTCTAAGTCAGTCGAGCATAAAATTTGACATCAATACCAGCATCCTGACGTTCCCACCAAAAGACCATTGCCTTCATCACCTCATCATGGAACTTGCGGTTCTTGTGCAGTATTTTACCAATTTCTTTTCGTTCACCTAACCGATCGACTACCAAAGCTCGAGCAATAGCCTTTGCAACCACAGTACGAACCTGAGAACCTTCTTCAGTGCACTGGCAGAGAGCTGCGACATCTTCAGCTTGTATCTTGAGTTCGCTATAGTGCAGATTTGGTGTGGTCATCTTATCGATGCGTGACTCCATATCTGTCACAATGGGCTTTATACTCAAATCCGTGGCGAGCTTGGCGATCACGGAGTAGGAGGTAATAGGCTTGGTTTCGATGAATCGGATCTTCTCTCGCCATCTGTTCAACATGACTCGTTCGTGGTTCTTCGCTAGCTCTTCGGCTGCTTCACGGTTACAAGTTGGCAGAACTATGCTGATTATTTGAGTTTCGGGAATGCCTGATTTCCTGATGGCTAGTGAAACTCCTGGCATTGCTGCCTTCAGGCCTGGAATAGACATTCGATTCGTCGAGACAGGTGTGTAGCCGTCATCTTTCTGGATGCAGAGATAGGCGCTGTTTCTCGAGCTAAGGCTGTCGACTGATCAGCTATGTTGTGAGACTTCACCTATCAATGACTTACTGTGAGATTTGACGCGGATTCATTGAATAGATGTCCGGTGTTAAGAGTTGGTCAACAGCTGGTACGAACAGAACCTTATCGGAGTTGGAGTCGGAGGCAGGAACCCACGGCTCATTCGAGGCCGCCATTTTGAGGTCCTGGTCATTGTCAGTCAAACGTTGAGGATCAGTAATAGGTTGACTCACTTGCTAAGATTTGATGAGATGGGACAGGGCTCTCTCTTCGAGGAGTATGTATCGGTACAACGAGTTAATACCAAGGAAGATCGGTAGAGTTGTGATATAAAGGAAGGGTATCTGGGAATCAGAAGGAGAAGAACAGGTAGGTTCTTAAGTACTCCATGTGATTCTACTGATCTGCCTGCACTATTAACCATATCACTTGCGTCGTTGAGGAGGCTGGTGTCAAAAACACAACCGCTGCGGCCTGTTGTTGTTCGGGAGACGAGGCACCAGCACCGCAAACTCTGCTGTGTCGAGGAAGGAGACACATTTCGACAACCGGAGGTGGGTCTCGTGTCACAGCAGACGACACAATCCACTCCTGAACCTGAATGAGATAGCTTGCCTTCCTGTCTAGGGGCATTAGCCTTGAACAGAACTCAAGTAAGTGAAAAAACCTCAAGTCTTGTGCTGTTTCTTTGACTGGATTGCAGAACTGACACCACAGGTTCAAGCTCGAAGTGAATGTGCTACGAATGATCGCAAATCCATGAGGAGCTCAGTCGCTCCTGAAGAGATGCTCGCCATATCGGCCCTCCTGTCACGGAAATGCTCAGAGATATCTGGACCGTCAATAAGCAGAGATATTTGTTCGCGTTTCCTGTATGACTTACATTATACATCTATTTATCTTGTGCTACATATCTTGTGGTCGATGCGGTTCGTGAGGTATGAAGGTTTGACGAGGAAGGGAAGAGGATATGATAAGTGGCAAGGCTATATTCTCGTGTTTAAGTATGAGACCAGCAGTTTGTCATTAATTTGCCTTCCCATGTATACACAATTGCTCGGCGAACAGGAGGACAGACTGTGCGCATGGCTTTGCTAAGACACGAAGAAATGCAGGGGAAAAACATCCTGGAGGCTGTAAATGGCGAAGTGTTATAGAAGCAATCGAGTATGGATTGAAAAAGATATCAATGCTTAAGATTTTGTACTTTCATGACACACATCACGCTTCTAGGTATTTCGTGGCCTTGATGTCTTTGCATTGGTTCATGAGCTTGGTCCATGGATCCAGTGCTGAAACTACCTCTCGATCGAATCGTGGGTGCTGGTTCAGGGCAGCGAAAACCATGTTGTGCTTGCCTAGTCGGTCAGCTACAGTGGCCTCAGCGATAGCAGAGACCACTGCCATGCGTAGAGGAGAGTTCCCGTCCTGGTGAAGGCAGATGATGTCAAGCTCTTCCTCAAGGTGTTTTGTAAAGGTTGGAATAGAGCACGCAGTCTATCTTCTTCTTATAGTCTTTGAGCCAGACCTGGAACTTGAGCTGCGAAGCGAGTGTAGCAGTCGCCTATAAAGAAGTGCTTAGCAGATCGGCACTCTCGTTGTATCTGTATGAATACCCAGATATCGTTTTGATGTTGGGTTGCAGACTTACCAACTCACATGTCGTCTATGGCTTGTGATACATATCTACGTATGCCCTCTGGAGAGCCTGGCTGTCGACGAACCGATCGTGCCTGGAATATGAAGAGATACTAAGAAGGAACAGAGTATATTGTTTAGAGAGAGACACATTATTGCGATCAGTAGGAGTACAAGTTTGACGTCAATTGCTCTTCTATACACAATTAATTGCTCACTAGATCGAAGGACAAGCTAGAAATAGAGCAGCTTTTAACAAATCTTCTATCAGAAACTACGTAGCTACGAAACCCCAAGTGGTACACAGTAGATGTAATAGAGCATAGTTTGTGTAAATTCTGGTATTCTAGACCTTGCAGTACATGCGCATTGCGCTAATGTACAGAGAGCTTCAACTTGAAGAAACAGAAAATCAAACATGCAGTCATTGCAAAGGCTGATGCAGCAGTGTGCAAATTAAACCAAACTGTGCACTGGCAACTATCATGCCGTGCTTCTTAGCTTCCTCTTAGTGTCCATCCCTATTTTCCTTGCCTGGCATCGTAGCAGGCAGCCTTACCATGGCTCTAGACACCAGCTACCCTGATGTCTTCACCCAGGTTCATCTTCAGAGCCCAGGGTCCCATGGCAGCCACGATTTCCTGGTCGAAATCCCGATACTGTCTTCGGACAGTCCAGACGTCATCGGCGTTGCCGAGTCGCTCAGCCATATTTGCTCGAGCGATTGCCGACACCACCGCTATACGCAAGGCCGATGACTTGTCAGGGTGTACACAGACAGTTTCCAACTCCTCCTTGGGAATCTGGAGACGTGTTTTATAAAGATCAGGCTTTAGCAGACGGCTAATCTTCTTCTGATAGTCTTCCCTTATGTCTGTCATGCCCATCGCACATGCAGCTTCTGCGTTTCGTGCATACACAGATAGAGGTGCGAACTCAACAATTGGTGTTGGCTTCCGCCAAGCAGTAGTGACCGTATCCTTGAGGTGTCCAAATATGTCTCTAATTGCCTGGTAATCCGTCGTAGGGAGAACGACAGCACGAATAGTCGTATCCGAGATAGCCTTCTGCTTGATTATCAAATCGAGAGCTGGCATAGCTGCTCGTAAGACCTTGATCGGCACGTTGACATACACAGATGTATAGCCTGGAGGGTCGTTTGATGGATAGCCGATCCCGACTTGGTGGCCGCCATTGATTCTGAAGTACTGTTAGCGTATATTGACCATGACCTAGCAAAGAAGAACAGCACTCACTCTCGAAGTTGGTAAGGGTTCATACGTTTGATCCGGGGTTCGGGCAGTGTAGTGAAGGTATTGGCATTGGGCACCACTAAGGTGGTTTTCGGTACACTCATGTTGACGGGTTGAAATACTGAACTGCTCGGTGACGGTTAGCTTGGTGTTTCAAAAACCGGGGCAACGACTCACCTGGAACTGTTTTCAATGCCTTGTCTGAGCCAAAAGTTCTTCGACTTCAATGGTCTGGACAGTAAAGATTCAAAAACGGTTAACCTCGAATATGGTGTGGAGGAGAAATTCAATTGAGAATGAAGGATGAAGAGCTTATGTAGACTCAAGAAACCTTAGTGACCATCTGGCCCGCATGGGCATTTCTCATATCACCAACACGAACACTCCTCTGAAATGTTCGTGCGTGTCTGCAGAACATGACCGATATCACCAGGCTCGTTTGCCCCACAGAATTTAGACCGCTTTCACTTGCCAAACCCAACCTCTCTGATACAATTCACTACTCAAACAGAGCGTGACCAGAAGAGTGTTGGCACAGTTCTGAGGCTGGGGTCCGTGTCTGCTCGTTCATCATGGCTAGCTCCATCGTCAGGGTTGGTATGCCGCTTCGAGAGCTTGTCATGAGTATGCTGCTAGCTTTCCCAGACGTTCGGGACAACATCCTTGAATGCTTTGTTTCCAGTGCGGCGTTGTCATCATGAAACCGATATATCATATATTATACCATTATGTTGCAGTTTAAGATTTGCTTCGGAAGACGTGTTGTTCTGACTGGGGATGAAGCGGACAGTGAGGGCTTCAAGTGTGAGTGAAAGGGAAGAAACAGGTGAGCTGCTACATGTCTGTTAATTGTGTAGGATGCCGTAACTCGACAAACAGTATCCTCAAGCAAGCATTCGTTCAATCTCCTGTCTTTGGCACGTTGCCACGCCGTGGGCGAGTTTGCAGACAATTGCAAACCAACAATGCTTAGAACGACGTATCTGGTAGATGATTGGTTCCGGTGGTGCAGCAGTCAGCATACGTTTGCTGCCATGCCTCGCAAAGGATGCCACATCGTGAGTAGCTGGCTGGTTGTAATTGCCAGTAAGCCAACAAGCTTTGAGTACGAAGCTTGAGGTTTCGATTTGAAGATCTTCGAAAACACCCTCCTGCGCTAAACTTGGATAGGCAGGTGCCATATGATCGAGTCCGCATAACTCTTGTACTTCGGATTGTCCTGTTGAGTGTTCCTATTCCCCTATATTTTCGTCTGAAGTGTCGCGACACAACTTGCTATTAGCGGTCATGGGACAACTTGAGGCTAAGGGGTCGCTGCCGCTGGCACAGCCATATCTCACTACCACACAACATGAGTCTCGGCATGCCACACGGTCCAGCAAGCGGATAGTTATGCTCAGTATTCTCGCATGCTCAGTCATGTGGGTGTTGCTCAGCTCCATTGGAGGTTCAGCTTGGTTGCCTGCAGTAGAGCAAGACAAGTCCGAGACCGTGACGAGTTGTCATCAGGTACCAGCTCTCTCACCACAAAATCCACCTAGCTGGATGGTGGGAATGGACAGATACCTCGAATCAGATGTGTTCCGCAATGGAAGCATACAAAAGCTCTCTGGTGCAGTACGACTTGCGACTGAGAGCTTTGACGATCTGGGCAAGCTGGGGGAGGACAAGAGGTGGGACGTCATGTACGATTTTGCAGAATATCTGAACAAGACATTCCCAAATGTCCATGCTAAGCTTTTCCTCGAAAAGATCAACACTCATGGCCTCCTGTATACATGGCAAGGTGAAGACGAAGAGCTTAAGCCAACTCTGCTTATGGCACACCAGGACGTCGTACCTGTCCCTAAGTCGACCGTTGATGCCTGGACACATCCGCCATTTTCTGGTTACTTTGATGGTAAGTTTATCTGGGGTCGTGGTGCATCTGATTGCAAGAACCAACTTATTGGTATTCTCGAGGCTGTTGAAGAACTTCTCAAATCTGATTTCAAGCCAAGGCGCACCGTTCTGCTATCCTTCGGTTTTGACGAAGAGATCAGTGGTCCACAAGGTGCAGGACACCTGGCACCATTTATACTTGAGCGATATGGTAAGGATGGCGTGGCAGCTGTGGTCGATGAAGGAGCTGGATTTGCTGGTCCTTGGGGAATGCGAGTTGCTCTACCCGGGGTCGGAGAGAAGGGCTACACTGATGTCCACATTATCGTCCGAATGCCTGGAGGTCATTCTTCGATACCGCCAGACCACACTGGCATTGGCGTTATGAGTGAGCTCATCAACCTGATTGAAGCACACCCATACCAGACTCGCCTCGATGACGCAAACCCTTACCTAGGTCTTTTGACGTGTGGTGCGGAACACGCTCCAGACTTTCCATCCAAGCTCAGGAAGCTACTCCACCGAAGACAGAAGAGTATACACAGCTGTAAAGCCAAGCAGGATCACCTCGCTATCGAAGCTGCTAAGCAAGGACCTGGCACCAAGTATCTCATGCAGACATCTGTTGCGGCTGATCTGATTGAAGGTGGAGTGAAGGTCAACGCCCTTCCTGAGCGCACAACAGCAATCATTAACCACAGGATCAATATTGGAGAGCATGCTTCTGACATTCATACCAAGATCGCACACCTCGCCAAGAAAGTTGCAGACAAGTATAATCTGACCCTACATGCTTTCGACAACCACACCGAAACACCAAGTAGCATTACACTATATCCTGGATCTGAAGTACTGGAACCTGCACCGGTCACACCTTCTGATGCATCAACTCTGACGCCTTGGTCAGTACTTGCCGGGACAACAAGAGCTTTGTATGGCGAAGACCTGATTGTTGCGCCAGGACTGATGACCGGAAACACTGATACCAGGTACTATTGGAACGTGACCAAACACATTTTCCGCTTCACAGCTGGTTGGGATGGTGAATCGAATGGATTGGGCAACATCCATACCGTGGATGAACGAATATCAGTCAAATCGCACATTAACATGGTTAGGTGGATGAGCTTGTTCATAAGAAATATGGATGCAAGCCATTTGGCCTGAACTTTCTACAGAAAAGTGAGCCATACCCGACATGTTGAAAGGAATCTGGTGAGTTTGTCGATGCGCCAAACACATACAGAGTTATATTCCGGCCTCCTGCAAGTCCTACCGGCTATCATGAGATGCTCGACCAACAGATCACGCGTCTATGGACAGTTCCACCTGCCTGAAATGATTATCACTTGAAGCTCACTTCTCTTGTTTCGGCTCGCAATCTGATCCGGGATAAGGGCTTCTGGTACAGCACCGATCCTGGCACAAGGTTAGCCCGGACCCGTAATATGGCCACGTCGAATAATGCCGATAATGTGCATGAGTGGCCCATGCAATCGGTGCATATTTCTGGTGTGGTTTTGGATCTGGAATTGAAAAATCGTTCGAGGAAAGTAGCCAGCAGTAATGCTATTCAATGCATTCTACGCCGCTTGGTATGAGGCGAAGGCTGATATTAAAACCTGTCTTATGTAGAATTGGAAAGTGCTTGCTGGTTCATTGTACAGTGAAGATACACAACCAAGAAGGCCACACGCTCGAAAGCTAGTTAGGCCCCATTATTTAATAATCTCCTTGCGCCGTCTCACCATCCGGTATCTTCTTCATCACGTTCCGAATGAGCTCTATCAATTCATCGATGTCTGGCCGTTCACTAGCCTCGACAGCTAGACATTTTCTGACCACATCTCGCACCTCTTCGCACGGGTATTTGTCCCTTCTGTCGCCTCCTGCTGCTTGACCATCTCCCTCAACAATAGTCCCTTGCCTCTTCGGCTTCGGAGCATTTTCATCTGGCCATTTCCAGTCTCCACCAAGGACACATATTGACAATGATCCACCAGTTTCATCTGATCTTGCCTCGAAAGGTGATTTTCCGATCAAACAGGCATACATCGTACAGCCCAACGACCAGATGTCGACTTTTGTGTCAATTACTGAGCCGGTTTTTACATCAAAGAGTTCAGGTGCACGGTAAGGCATGGTACTGTGCTCAGCGGCTGTATCCTGAACTGCGAGAGCTTGGCTTCGACTCGTGATGGGTGTTGGGCTTGGCGCAATAGATCCTAAATCCATGAGAATTGGTTTCGGATCACCGCTTCCACTTGTGCTCGGGTCGTCATCGTCCAGCATGATGTTTGCGGGTTTAATGTCGCGGTGTGCATATGCATGAGCATCGCCAGATTTCTTCTTAGCTTGACTAGCTGTGATTTCACCACCAGCACTTTCTGGCATGAGAGGCTGCTCAGCCTCGCCATCTTCATCTGCGCTTCGTTGCGCACTTGCAGTCATCGTTCGTGACTTATTCCTTGCCTGACGTCTCGCGTCCTCGTCCTCGTTTGCGGCCTGGTTACGTATCGTCTGTGCTTCTCTTCTCGCTGCGCTGGCAGATCCATTCCCACTTGGGATCTTGTAGTGATGCATTGCTTTCAACCCTTTGCACACCCCAAGCATAATCTTCATCAGCCGCCTCTCACTGAAGCGCGTCCGATTCACCAGATTCGCATTGATCTCATCCTGCAGATTCCCCCTCCTATAATACGGCAACAGTATGTAAACCGTCTTTTGCCCTCCAGCTTCTCCCGAATTACCAATTCCCGAGACCTTCCCCCCCTCATCTTTGACCTGGTGGTCAATCGAGTGTATAATAAAATCACCACCCGTTACACCAGAGAACAAACTGTATGCTTCCACCTCCTTCAGCGCCAGGGCAACACTCTCCTGACCAAAGGGACAGCGGATCTTTTTCAGCGCGTAGAGCGCGGATGTGCTTGTATCTTGGACGAGGTAGACGTAGCTGAAGCCACCTTCGCCAAGGAGCCGGAGGAGTCGTAGGGTTCGGGAGTTGATCTTGAGGTTTGGAGAGGAGGGGAAGCAGAAGAGACAGTTTGTGAAGTTTGATATTAGGTCCATGAGTGTGGTTGCCATGGCTGTGCTATGGGCGTGTATTTATGGGAGTGGTCGAGGTGATCGAGTGAGGAATTGCAGTGTAGTGTTGAGTTGATGCGCCAACGACTATAGAGCACCTGTAGTTTTAAGAGCTTGCGTGTGGTGTGGTGTAGCAACCAGTATCGACAACACTCCGTTAGTATGAAGCGTCTGTGACAGTTATATCGTGGTACAGGTTGTGTCAGGGGAGTCGCATTGGCTGGTAGTTTCAAGGTGAATTCAACGGTGAGAATGAGGGAAAGAGACAATATGTCCGTACACGAGCAGTCGTTTACGTCGTCGCACAAGAGGTTGGACTATGTCAAGCAGGTTGAAGCGCGAAAGGTGGTGCTGCGCGATGCTGACCTGGAGGTCAGAGTTCCCCCGTTCACGGTAGAGGCAGAAACATTTATGCGAGGCACTGATCGCCAGTGCTAGTCTGATCAAGGATGGATAATCGACTTCAGCACATATACTCGAGTCAATACGGAACAGAGCTGTATCTGCTTACTGGTTTTGAACAGATTACATATTTAGGGCTCTATATCATGCTCTATCGACCCCCCGACTGGGCTGCTAGTCCTGTAGACCTGTGTACCACCCCATCATTACTCGCTATCGTACAGTCTAGCTTCGTCTATTCGTAAGCTCTATTAATCTCGTAAACCATAACGCCATGCTCTTTTACGCCTCATGCTTTCAATGGTGAAGCAGAAGACCATTACTCGAGTTGTCCCATCAGTTTGCTCCTCATTTGACCGTTAGCCACGCCACCTACTCCGAAGGCAGGGACAATGCGGCCCATTCTTGCGAAGGAACACACAGCCCAGTTCTTGGTGACTTGTAGTGCTCTTTCGCTAAAGCCAAGTTGTCCTTGTCTGTTAAATAGATCAAGACCCAGAAGGTGTAGGGGTGTACTGAATATCTGCATGGCTGCTGGAGCTAGAAACTGAGCTGTATTGGTTCGGCCGGACTCAGTCGACAGTATTCTTGAGAACCTGTCTTTAATTGAAGGGGGCAATTCAGCCAGTCGTGGCGAAATTATCGTGGGTAGGTTGAATGACGCGAAGATGGTGAGTGAGTCTCGACACGCAAAAAGCGCGTAGCTGAGTTTCGGTATCCTCGCAGCAGGTCCAGAGGAATTGCCAAAGAGTTTGGCAAATTGGCTATCTTTGTATACACATATGCTCATATTCACAGCGCTTGTGGCTGCGAATTTGGTTGGACCAGACGTTACGGTGCTTGCTCTTTTATTCTCCACCGTCGAGGTTAACGTGTCGATGCTGTTGGCAGTGAAATAGGTCGAGAAGTAAAGCGAGAAGATTAAGAGGAAGGGTCGGGAGAATAGGAAGCCATGAGGTCGTAGCAAAGCAGATTTAGATGCTTTCAGTGCAGATTCGGATATGCTTGTGCCGGTTGCTGCCTTTCGAACAATCGACCTATGTCGGGTTAGCTATCGAGAACACTACTGACATCCGGACAGTGATCATACTGGTCAATGATACATATTACAGGGGCCACCATTGAGGAAGCAGTAGCCGCCGAAGCTGCATCAGCTCCGAGTCGTAACCCAAGCCGTGTGGTATTCCAGCCCTCTGCTGGTTTCGTTTGCAGTCTACCTTCCTTAACATCCGGCACAACTATCTGTGCATTACTTAAGATTGACGATGGCTGCTGCTGACTCATATTCGCGAAGGTTGGTAGGAATGAAGGTGAAGCGCCATGTAATTGGCACAGAAGCTGTCACCGAAGTGAATGCCCTGACAATATGTTGTAGATATACTCTTGGTGGATTGATCACTTCTCAAGGATCCAGCGCTGTCACCTTCTGCAGATGGACGTTGTGTTGTATGGGGATGTAGAGATAGTAACAAAAGTCCGTCATGGCGCAGCTTCTTGCGAAAATGCGTTCCGTGGAGTGTCGTCCGAGCCGAAGGGCTGACGGGCAATTCCGCCGCCGAAGCCGCAGTCGGCCGGAGCCAAGGTCGACGGTTTGTTTCCCGCAGTCCAAGTTGGAAACTCCTGTCATGCAGTCAGCATCCAGTAATTATTCAGTGGCAGCTTCAGAAGCTTTGCGAGCAGTTAAGAGATCCCCAAAACCAGCAGATAATTGTCGTAAGTGTTATTCGCTTATAGGCTCCCGTGTATGTTGGTGAGAAAGAGTCGGGAAGTGTATATTAACAAAGAGTGAGCGAATGCATAGGCACAGGTAGTCGTACTATAATTCCTTCTCCTTTAGTACCTTGGTGACCTCCTTGGTGAGTGCTTCCGACCTCCCTGTAGAATGCCTCGGGTTTACTGCTCCCTCACCACCAATAGCCTTGAAACCCTGATAGAATATCCACTCGACTGCCTCTTCAACTGGCTTGTCGAACATGAAAGGCAAAGCAGGCACGGCTGCGAGACCCAGCTATTACACACGTCAGTACCAGGTTAGGTAATGATGGTATATTGACTTACGCCTATTGGTGCCCATGTTCTCACTGTGGCATTTTTGGCATTTTTGAGTGCCTTACCAGAATACCTAACAATGCTGTGAATTGTGAAAGCTGGAAGACCCATACTGGCAACACTCTGGAAGACGGCTCGCTGAGCTGCCACTGCCCTCCAGTCTTCTATTGCTGGTATCTTGGTTGGGGTCTGTGTTATATTTTGCTTTTCCGGACCTTCGTTAATCAGAGCTTGCATATGTTGGTCGGTAGTAGGGCTCAACAGCCTCTGGTTGCGCTTGTGTGCCTTCCAGCCTTCATGGGTCACATCACCTATCAGATATGCCCACGAGACCGCATATGCTCCTCGGACGAGGTAAGGATGTGCTACAGGCCTGAATGACTCCCCTATGTCCGATGTATATGCCACGTATCGATGTGCGCTGAGTAGTATCGTTCGAATTCGCGTCGCATAAGCTGCATATCGCACCGAGGTGTCGGTAGTATCACCCGTGCTTGACACGACGTTAGCTATTACTCATGAACGGTGTAGAAGCCATCCGTACTAGCCATCATATAGGTCGTCGAAGAAGCTATCGTCTTTGTCAATTAGGTTCTGCAAATCTGTTGACAGCTTTTCTCTGGGAATCTTGTCTGTGACAGAGGATGGAGCTCCCTCCGCAATCAGCTTTTTGAGCTGGTCTTTCGTGGAATCCTCCGGCATGGTGAAATGAGCTCGAGAAACCACCAGCGCAATTGTGAGAGGATTTCTGGTCACTTCAGCACATCAAGCGAGAAGTAGTTCCGCATCACGAGTGTTTCTCGGAACAGAACGCAGGCCTCTCTCTAGCTCACGCGAGAGGCAGCCATGTGCTGGGAGATCCGGGGTCTGAGGTTCCAGAATGACGTTGTGCTCGAGCTTGCCATGACCGTCCCTACCTACGGTTAGATTTAGAGGCGAGCAGCTTACCGTAGAACCCGCGCTAATTCGTTATGGTTAGCTTAGGATTGCAAGCTCCTGCGGCAGCTGCAGCGAAAGTCGAAGAGCGACATTCAACATAGCAGTTGAACCAGACACTTCGATTGCACAAAGTTCTTCGGACGACTCCATATAAACAGCAGCCGCAGCAGTTCACCTTTCGATCGAAGAAATGGTTGCTTACTATACAATTGCAGGCCGCCAGGTCGGGTCTCACGTTGTATGTCTCCTCAAGCTCACTACAACATCGGGTGTATGTTTCTAACAACGACTATAGCTAGCAATCACAACGTTGAACTCACTGGCCACAATCTCTTGGTTGGCAACAAGAAACGGCAGCAAGCAACCACAGACAACACCTCCACTCAATGCTGGCAGCAAAGATGAGGAGAACTTCATTCAGTTCGAGCACCCCTGGTAAAAATCTGCTCAATCACTGACCTTTGTACAGGGAATTCCTACAGCAAGTAGAGCAGGAAGACAAGAAAAACAAAATCTCAGGCAAGGAGGCGCATTAGCACGAAGATGATTCAAACAACGCCCGAGACGTGTAAATACAATGGACTGGAATGACAAGGAGCATTAAACCACGCGGTGACCCTACGGTCAAGGCCTCAATTCGAGCTCTTCTCCTCCCTCTGTGGGTCTACCCATTTTGACCACCGCGCACCGATTCTGCAAGTCCATCACGATCGAGAACAAGGTCTGAATCGTCGCTTTCTCGGTTGGGGATCTATTGATAGCACAAGGAGAATTCTTGTCGTCCTTGAGTATGTCACGAAGCTGTTGCATCGACGGTTCTGGTCCTGCCGATTTCAAAAGTTCCTTGATCCGCTCTAGCCGGAACGGTGAATCTGCGAGCATACCTTTGTCTTCAACGCCAGGACGCTGCACTGTTATATGGTTCGTATGCATATTGAGCCCATCCTTCATATGCAGTTCTATTTGGTCAACTGCTGTGTTTTCGAAGCCGATACTACCAGTCTCAGCATCAGCCACTGTGATGTGGCATGCGGATGCCAGCCCAGCCTTGTTCAATTTCTGCTTTGCCTCTTGCAGTGAAGTGCTTTCTAACACTATTCGCAAAGCAAAGTGGCATGGCAGCTTATCAAATGAGACACCTTTCGCTGCAATAGCGTTCAGTGTTACTCCAACGCCAGCACTGTTCATGCCAATTTTGCCAATGATGCCTGCTTCAGTCATCATGTGAATCGTTGGCTTGTCCTTCTGAACCACTCTGACGCACATGATGTTGTCCTTCTGCTGACCTTCCCAGTCCCAGTTCTGTGCAATGAAGCTAGCCGTCTTTGTCTTCCAAGCGAATGCTGTGCAGCCGTCATTGAGCATACCGAATCCTATCTCTGTGCGCACATTGAGTGCCAGGATTGACTCAAATGGCACGCCAGCTCCATCAGCTATGCCTCGTACTTCTTCTAGGTAAGAAGGCCATGTCGAGGTAAGATATGGCAAGAACTGCTTCGCGACTTCCTGGACCTCGGGCCACGACTTTCCTGTCTTTCGCTTGAAATAGTCATCGTAAAAGGCTATGCTGCCATAGACCTGACTGCTGGCTTGCTCGCCATGTTGCCGACCAATCTAGATCAACGTCAGTAATCCTCGCTTCGGTTCACCGAGAAGGAGAAGGAGAACCCATACCTCATATGGACTACCGGAACATGAGACGTGAAGCATATTATCCGACATGGCTCCTAGATCTTGTTCGATTTATGAAAAGCTAGCTTCAATTCAGGGATACTCGTTCTCCAGGGATATTGTCAATCGCTGGAACAGCGTATACTCCGCAGTCTATATAATGCTCAATCCTTAGGTTCTGTAGAGCGCGCATCGGCAGTCTCTCGAAGCAAGGCGGAGAAGAGCGGCAGCAGATTGTTTCGAGCTTGTCGATCGCCATTACTTCGCTTTGTCCCCCAGATGCCTGACGTGCTTGTCTCGTGCAACGACACCAATCGCAGACACGACCATACACCGGTGTTCGACGACACATGGTGACATTGTCGTCGTTAGGAACAGAATGCGGCGGATCTTAACGTGTGGTGGAAAGAAGTCATTTTAGTCAGCGATCACTCCTGGCTTGCCTGGTCTTTGTAACAGGGGCAATATTTCTTCTGGCTTGAGAACTTTGGAATATACCGAGCAATCCGCAACGCTTCGCAACCTCCATTCCAGCATAGATTATTTTCATGAAGCCCTTCCCTTTTGTGCTAGGGACAGATATTGTGCATCTCGTGCGTTGGGAGGTAGCGGGCAGCCCAATCAGAATCGTGCGCCTTGCTCAGCGTATCCTCCATCCGAAAGAATATGCTTCTTTGCGCGAGCGACATCCAGACGTCTGGGGCTTCTTGAAGCAAGCAGGACTGAACGACAACAATGTTCACCAAGCATGTTGTGAAGCACAGGAGAAGCCTGCCACTGATGCATATGACAACCGTCACATTTCGCCAAAAACATTACGAAAAGTACGGAACTATTTGGGTGGACGATGGGCAGCTAAAGAAGCAGCAAGGAAAGCCTGGGGAGCCACTTTACTCGGGTTCAAGGACATAAGAGTCACATCCGACAATGAAGGCAGCGAGCGAAGTACAGCGACTAGTGCTGTTAAAGTCTTATGCCAACCATGCACATTCATGCCTGATAACGGAGCCACATTGCCAAGTCAAGAAGGTCGTTTGAGCATCAGTCACGATGGCGATTATGCTGTTGCCACAGTCATAGCCGAGCCTTTGAGCGAAGAAATAAAGGGTTATCTTCAGGCGAGACTGCGGTCGACGAGTTCAGCACTACCTTCAAGCTGAACCAACAATCGGAACCATAGTCACAATCAGTCTTGGTCACGGCCTCACGAACAATAACGATTGAATGCTACCAACACCAGATGCACATTCTCTATGAGCCTTGATGATTATCCAGCACTCAACCCTTGGATACATCGGTCACTGTTTGTGGTTTGTGACTGACTTTCTTGTTGTTTTGATCAACACCAACAACTACTGGAGGCTTAATAGCACCCTTTGCTCCTTCGTCTCGAGCTTCTCCTTCATCGTTGATGACCTTATCGACCTGAAGTAATCCATCAGATTGGCGACTGAGAATCCTTAATTGAACTGCTCACCTGGAATTCATGCTTACCGCCTCGATATGGAGTTTCTACTGTATCACCAACCTCAATCGCTTCGCCATTCTTGGATTGCACTTCTTCGGACATCGCGAAGAATGGCAGATCTGCTCTCAGAGAAGAATCTTTGAAATGATCGAAGCCAATCTATTGGTTTTTCTGCACAATACACTCGCTATCAGCCCTGAGAAGTTGAAGTGGTCGCTCTTTGATGTAGACCTCACATTGGGCCGTGGCATTTGGCTATTGCGATCAGACTGGTCTAAACCGGATGAGGAACGCGTTCCTGTGGATCTGTGAAGTCATTTTGGGATCGTGCTCATCCCGCCCTGACTCCTTCCTCCATGACGTCAATCAAGCACACGACTGCTTCAAATTTGTAGAAATTGCTGTTTACTATTCTGCTACCTCTTGAAAGCTCCAATCTTATATACTGCGACTCAAGGAACTCTACTGAAACCCATAACTTACACTATACAACCAAACATCATGGCGGACAAGCAAGCAACCAGCTTCAACCCGGATTCGATGAACAACAAGCAAGGAGAATTCCAGCCAACGAAGCCCCGCAGTGAACCTATGGAGAAAGGAGGTGTAAGTATAGCACACTCGTGTCGAAGCTTTAACTAACAACTCGATAGCACCAGCCAGGCCAGCTAGTCGGAAACGACGCAGCTCCAGAGTTCAGTGCAAAGACATTACCTCCAGGCACTGCTCCCAAAGAATCCACCTTCAAACCAAACCCAGTGAACGAGATCCCAGGTCAAGCCAACAACCCAGACGTCGAAAGTGCTCCTGATATGTCAGGCGCCTCCAAAGCTCTGGATATGCCGGGAGCTACGTCTGCAGATGTGCACACCGGTCTCGGTCACCCAGGTCAAGGTCAGACAAGCTCAGAGTTGAAGGAGTCTGGAAAGAGTTCCAATAAGGGACAGGGAACTGGTGAGGGTGGTACAGGTATGCAGGGCCCAGAGAGCGAGGAGGCAAAGAAGCTTCAGCAAGATCACGTGCCTGGACCTAAGACAACTAGAGAGCACAACATTTCGCTTGATGGTGCTGAGAGCAAAGAGCCAGTCCATGCTGAGGAGGTGTCGGCTTTGGGCCAGCAGACGAGAAAGGGTGACTATGATCGGGCTGCGGAGAAGCCTCCAGGCAGCAACTCATAGATCGTTGATGGAGTCGACGTGTGTTGAGCATGCTCTAGCAGCTGAGGTTCAATAGCATTGCTTAAACCAAGTAGCACCTGATGAATAGCATGCTGTTCCAAGAGGAACGACAACCTGTACTGTATCTAAGGAAAGCGAAGTGCTGATAGTTGTATGATCGAGCGCAACAATACGTGGATCTTACATATGTGTCCTTCGCAGGTACAATACCTACCTGCTTCGACCCCAAATGACTTATCTCCCGAACGAAACACTGTCAAAGGAGGGCAAACAACAATATTCGTAGCTTCTTAGAATCAGCGATTCTCCAATGACTTGATTCAAATGGCCGAATTTGACAGCCACCCGTCCTCATTGAACCTGTTCACTCTGTTGACGGGTGCTCATTGTTACTCAATACTTTGGCACAGGAGCAGTGCAAGCGAAGGCGAGTAGCCATATGTGAAGAAATGGCTTGCTAAGATGATTTGGCGAGATAGGGTACAGAAGGCATTAAAGAGTACTAGCTATAGAAACAAGAGGAGTGAGATGTGTTTGATATGGTTAAAATTGAATAACAATACAGAAATAGAATTGAATGCTTGCCTGTTTGTGATTGCTTGCAACATTTTAGAAGTCAATTAGTGGCATAGCCGAAGCAATTCTTGACAGCCTTCATCAGACCACCTACCATGATCTTGACTTGGGTAGCGATGCTGATTTCGACAGGCCATTCTTCGCCGCACGATGGGCAAGGTACACCAGTATCCAGAGTACCGATGTTCTTCTTAATGTACTCTGCAGCACATTCCATGTGGTAGACTCCGCCACAATGGTTCACAGTCTTGTTTTGATTGTTGGAACTCGTCTGGTCTCCGCACCCATGCTAGCGGTGGGATTCAGCACTCTGGGGGATGTAGTGGCCCAGGGTAGGTGTACATGTGTACCCGATTTCTTTGCAGCAGAGCCAGCATGTTGCGCCAAATTTTCCTGCACCCTCTCCGTGTGTTAGTGTCTTTGAGAGCAAGGTAATTCCGTGGCTGGACTTGAAGCACTTACATGTCTTTCGCTCGGCGGCGACTTCTTCTGTTGAGGGTCGCTCGTGCATAATGTTGTCATATGGGCATCCAGTGTGCCATTCTGCGTAGACTGCTGCGTGATGAGCATTGACTTCTTGTGTTTGAGATCGTGTGAAAGAGGATGTGTGACCGTAGTAGAATAGGTTGCTGTTTGTATGGGTAAGCGGAAGAGCCTCTTCGGCTGGGAGAGTGGGTGTGTTTCGAAGGAGTTCTCTTGCGTGCCTCAGGGACGCGGTTGCCCTCTCTCGTGTGCTAGGATCGTTTTCCATAAAAGCTGCCGCATAAGCATTCATAACTGTAAGTTGTGCTGGCGCTGACTTTTGGGCGTTGGATGTAAGAGTATCAGGTACGGCTAGACTCAAAGATCGAGGTTTGCTCATAGTTTGACTCGGCGGCTTGGTGCCGGGCGCGAAGGTCACTCGTCGACGCTTGATATTTGCAAGGTGGGATCGCTCAAGTGCTTCTGGACGCTTGCCTTTCTTCATGGCGCTTCGCTTCGTGGGTTCTGGCCCTGCCGAGAGGATGGGATTGGTGTCAAGTTGTAACATGTTGTCTTTCTGTGCAAGCTTCGAATCATGTTCGCAAACATCCACACAGTGCAAGTCGCGACATCTAGGCTGTGCGGCGCAACATGAACAATCAGTGACACTGCTGGGACAATGACCCTTGAACATTAGGACAAGGCAGGATTG
Source organism: Lithohypha guttulata (assembly GCF_036872675.1). Lineage (NCBI taxonomy): Eukaryota > Fungi > Ascomycota > Eurotiomycetes > Chaetothyriales > Trichomeriaceae > Lithohypha > Lithohypha guttulata. Next base: position 3,172,141 of record NW_027042750.1, read on the forward strand.
TTGCAGGTTCGTCGCCTGGACTTTGTCCGTTACAGTTGCTTGTTTGCTTTTGACAATGCCTCGCCGTCATTTTGTTGTATACGGACAATAGGTGTACATACACGAGGCTTGCGGATAGATCGGCCAGGTCGAAAGAGAAGCAGGGTAGCATCATAAATGTGACGATCGAGGCTGTATATTGACAACTTAGATTAGTAATGTGGGTGCCCTGGGGCTCATGGAGTGTGCATCAGCATTTTCACAAAGAGTAACTCCTGCATATTGATGGAGCTGGGGTAGGACTGATGACAGTTGCTTCGTGAAAAGCACGTTCGAATGACTCTGCTCCCCTCTAGATCAGCCAGGTCGCTCTGTGAGCGTCATTCGCCTGCAAACAGTGGCTTGCCAGATTCCGAAGCGGAAAACTGTCTTTCATCGAGCTTTGATAGCAATGGTTCGCCAACAAGTATTCTCGTTCACTGACCTTTTCCCCCCGAAAATCAATGGCTCACGGTGCGTTGCAGCAGAGGCCAGATCCGCTCGATGATATCTACAAAACTCCATCTCGTCGCGTTCGCAATCTTGTAGCGAGAGTTGAATCAATGGTATAACCTCAACTATCTTGCCTCTTCATTGTTCCTGTGTCAGCGTTCCCCAGATCAATAAAGATTATGATTACTCGCAAGAAACCAAACGGCCAGCGGGACTATGCTTGGTAGACATAGGCCAGAGGCGCAATCATGCCACTTACACTGAAAGTCTCAATTTCTTCACCTATCTCCATCACTTACTTCACGAAGAGGATGATGTCTGTTGTGGTGTTCCTGACTAAACCTTGAGTTGAATTCATCTGTAGATGAGCCATCGTGTCCCACTACGAGAGCCTCTAGATTTCTTAATGGTGTGAAGGGCTCTTCTTGTGTAAAGGTCGACAGGTTCAGAACACATTCACGTCAGTCGCAACGCGGGAGTTCACTTCGTCGCAGAATGGTTAGGTTGTCAGCATGTGACAACAAAACGCGTGCAGTATAGAATGCAGATCGTTTTTCTGCTCGGTTCTCGCCGTCAAAGCAAGTGCAGCTTCGTAGCTAACTGGGTACAGAGTTCGAATTCGTCTTTCGCGAACATAAATGCAGGTCAATAGATCCGAGCAGCGTATAGTTGAGTGCTTAGAGACCATATCGCTCAGGTGGAAAGCAGAGACATATGCATGGTTATCAGCCATGACAAAGAGAACATTTGAGCAAGTTCGAGCCAGCGGTTGACGATAAGCTGAGCCGCCCAAGGTTTACTTTCAGCCGCAGATCGTCTATAGATTGCTACAAGGCTGTCAATTGCTCGATCTCATCGAGTCACATTATGCTAACAAACCTCTCCTGATTGGTTCTTTGGAAGAGCTCTTCCTCTTATCGTGCGCCCAGCCCCGCCAAACTTTCAAGGTCTCGGCATGTGACCTTTTGAGTCTGGAGGATTACTCGACCACGCGATCAGCTCGGGACTGCCCACTGCACGCGCACAATATTGTCTACGCTAGCAACCTAGTATGCAGGGATGTTTACTGTGGTACTCGCTGGAAGACTTCCTCGTGCACCTCCGCAACGTTTCTTCTTGCTGTATGATGCAACTTTGCACACAAGGACAAGCTTCTTTGCTACGCGATCGAGGCCTTGTCCGGGATACTCCTGTTAATTCTTCGGATCCTGACACAACTTTTGGGTCAGCTAGACCGAACACACATGCGCAATGAGTGGTTCTTTCTTGCGCAAGCGCGATTAGCACTGCAGGAAAGCTGAGCCAGATAAGGCTACTCGAAAACATGCAAAAGGTTACGTATCTATCGCATGAACGTACTCAAAGTCCACCCCACCCATGCCGCGGATCAGATCCATTACGGTTCCTGGGTATATATGCTGCACAACCGTTTCTCTGACACACGAACTGCCATTCTTGGGTTTCTATCGAGTAAACATCGAGTAATCCAAGGTCCCAGCTACGAACTCTTACCAGTTGAAGCTACCACGTTTGACCAGAGCAGTCACAATCCTTGGTCCGATACTAGCTTTCGGGGCGGCAGTAGGCACGTCCCTTCTTCCAGGATGGATAAGAGGGCGGGATTCTGGAAGCGCATCGTGAGTTAGGACAGCTCTTCACTACTTCACTGTCACATTAACAGAACCCTAGGAATGTGAAGCTGAACCGGGTCTCACCAACAAGCAATTGTTCCTTACCAATCATGACCTGAAACCGGTTGAGCCTGCACGACGAGTATGGAAGCACCGCAATTTCGTCACTTTCTGGATTGCGGACTCCTTCAACATAAACACATGGATGATAGCGGCAAGCTCACTTGAGCAGGGATTGAGTTGGTGGCAGGCATGGATTTGTGTCTGGATTGGCTATTCCATCGCAGGTTTCTTTGTCGTCCTCACTGGTCGCATTGGCGCAACTTATCACATTGGCTTTCCTGTGGTAAACAGAGCGTCCTTCGGCATTTGGGGATCTCTGTGGCCAGTGCTTAATCGATCCGTGATGGCCATGGTGAGCCGTTTTGCAATTGTTTACGTCCACAGCTAATCTCGAGCAGGTCTGGTACGGAGTACAGTCATGGATAGGTGGACAATGTGTTTTTCTTATGATTGCTGCTATCTGGCCATCTTTCGGTCACAGTGAATACATGAATCGACCTCTGGGGTTGGGCGCCAACGTCAACTACATGATCTCGTTCGTTCTCTTCTGGGCAGGTCAGTCTCTACTCCTTCCACTTCGCCTGCTGCTGGACTTCCTTGTTGGTTGTGCTGACTTCTTCATTCACAGGTTCGCTACCATTCTTGTGGTTTGCACCGCAGGTAAGTATCCCGAGGCACAGAGCGAAGTTTCCTGGCTAATATATGATAGCAAATGAGGCATTTGTTCACTGTCAAAGCATTCGTGGCTCCTGCCGGAGGCATCGCCCTATTCGCTTGGTCCATCGCTCGTGCCGGAGGCGTCGGTCCAATCGTCCACCAAGGCGCCACTGCATCCGGATCTAAACTTGCTTGGGGTATTGTTGCTGGTATTATGTCAGCTATTAGCAACTTTGCTACACTCATTGTCAACGATCCGGACTTTGCACGTTTCGCCAAAACCCCTGGAGCCGCGATATGGCCACAAGGTCTGACTATTCCTCTGGGCTTCGGTCTCACCTCCTTTATTGGGATCATTGCTGGTTCATCTTCAGCTGTGATATACCCAGATATTGGCGCGGTTTGGAATCCTCTCGATCTGCTTCGCAACTTCGCCATCGGACGAGTCGGCACAGTTGATGAGCGTGGATCTGCAGGAGCTAGAGCCGGTGTTTTCATCATTGCGGCAACCTTTGTCGTTGCACAGCTTGGAGTGAATATTGCAGCCAACTCAATCTCGGCAGGTACTGACTTGACGGCTCTACTTCCACGCTACCTCAACATCCGACGTGGTAGTTACATCTGCGCAATTGTCGGCATTGCAATCTGCCCATGGCAATTCTTAACTTCGTCCTCCAACTTTACGACATATCTCTCGGCATATAGCGTCTTCCTCAGCTCGATCGCCGGACCGATGATCGCAGATTACTACTTCGTTCGCAAAGGTTATCTGCAGATCCGAGACCTGTACAACGCTGAAAGTTCTGGTCCATACTTTGGAATTCTTGGTATTCAGTGGCGAGGTTGGGTAGCCTACATTTGTGGCATCATCATCAACGTTGTAGGATTTGCTGGTGCCGTCGGTACGCCTGTGCCTATTGGCGCCGATTACATCTACAGACTGAACTTCTTCTCTGGCTTCATTGTCTCTGCTGGAGTATACTGGCTGCTGGCTAAATTTTTCCCAATGCCAGCTCTCAGCCCCACTGGAAGTTGGTTTGAGGTTGGCGATGAGGTTAGAAACCCGAGCTTGGTATATGGTAGTGATGCTGATGCGCACGAAGCTCGCGAGCGTATGGGTTACGCCACTGAAGAAAGTATGGAGTCTGGGGAGAAAAGAGGTTGGTTTAGGGCTGGCAAGTTTTGAAGTCGTGGAGGATATTTATGACTGTATTGGCGTCAACACACTGCGTTATTTGACTCAGATGAAATTGTGAGTATAGAAGCAGAAGGACTCCTTGTCTTATGATATGTATACCTTCGCATACCGGGATGGTGATTCTTAATCTTCTCGCCCCAACTTCAACCGCGAACGGCCATGACCCTCAAACTCTCTATGCTATCTCCGACCCAGAAATTAAACAGATTTACCATACTCTCACGGAGCAGGATTGGATTCAAGATCTTGAATTCCCATGCTGGTATCGAACAATCGCCAGTTTATAGCTGGTTTGTAACCCACAGTGCTCGAAAGAATTGTTCTTGCGCGAAGATGCTCCTCCGGCTTTACGGTATTTGTACGAGATAGTGGCCGTCTAAGCCCCCATCGGGGTTTTCAAGGCGGCAAGTGTATTGACCTTCCATCGTGCTATCTCCTCGCACTTATATCCTATATCCGGTACTAGCTGGCTTGTGCTCCCTCTCGATTCAATATATATTCTCGTGTTTGCCAAAGTGTATATAAACGCTGTTTGGCCAGAATTCGTGTCATCATTCTTGTCGTTGTCGATGATAATAAAAATCGCTTTCAGTAATACAGTCAGGAACAACTCGCTCACTTCGAAGTAACAGCAAAAGTACTCATTCGAATCTTCACCATGGGTTTCTTATACTCGCAGTTGTTCGTAACTCCCAAATACCCTACCCGCTCATTCACTGGCGAAACTTGCATCGTCACCGGCTCTAACGTCGGTCTTGGAAAAGAGTGCGCTCGTCACCTTGCTCGTCTAGGTGCCGCCAAGATCATTCTCGCCGTCCGCAACACCTCAGCCGGCGAGCAAGCTCGGCAAGATATTGTCAAGACCACCAAAGTCGACCCATCGGTTGTCGAAGTCTGGGAGCTAGATCTCGGGGACTACTCCTCGGTCAAAGCATTCGCCAAGCGTTGTGAAAGCCTCGACCGCATCGATGCAGTCATCGAGAATGCCGGTATAGCCGCGATAGATTTCAAGCTCGTTGAGGGGCATGAGTCAACCGTTACTGTCAATGTTGTCAGCACCTTTCTCCTTGCGCTCTTACTTTTGCCAAAACTGAAAGAAGTTTCCAGAAAGTTCAATATCACTCCGCGCCTCACCATTGTCTCGAGCGAGGTCCATGGCTTCAGCGGCATAGCCGAGCAAATCAAGGACGCAGATTCCATCTTCCCAATGATCGACGACCCGAAGAAATCCGACATGTCGAAACGCTATCCTCTCTCCAAACTCCTCGAGGTCCTCGTTGTGCGCGAGATTGCTCCTAAGATCAATAGCGGCCAGGTAACCCTGAACATGTTAAACCCAGGTCTGTGTCATTCCAGCTTGACACGGGACGTATCGGGTTTCCAATTATTGACTTATACCCTCATGAAAGCAATACTGGCACGTACGACGGAGGTGGGCAGCCGGACGTTGGTCGCTGCTGCGTCTGTTGGCGAGGAGAGTCATGGGAGATACATGCACGATGGTATGGTGAATGAAGGCGAAGTGTCAGCTTTTGCGAAAAGTGACGAAGGAAGGAAGGTTGGTCAGAAGGTTTGGGCTGAGCTTGCGGGTATTCTGGAAAAGATAGAACCTGGTGTTACACAGAATATATGACTTTGCAAGATAGCTACTCAGGTGCGTTGAATGTTTAAGCCAATATATTACATCGATTGAAATTTGCGTGCATTGATGTTTGCTGTGAATGAGTCAACGCAACACTCGTTGCTTTGATTGCAAGATATGTAGGATCGCTCAGCCTGTGCCTCATATGCGAAGTATTGTAACCTCTGTCGTTCCTAATTCCTGATTTTCGATCATGATAATGTACAAGCTGTAGTCTGAGTATTGCCCCTGCCTACATATGGCCTCGCGTGACCGGGACGTGCCTGCGTATGCTGTAGATAAAAGTTAGATTTATCTCCCATAAAGGCCTAGTCAATCTCCTCGACAAGCCCTTCGTCTCGAACTCCTTCTATGACTCTTGACGGCCTCCAGCCTAACTTTCTAGCACCAGTGTAGATGTTCGAGGACTCGATCATGTCCACAGATGATATACCAAAAACACCTTGGGTGATAGCTCTGCTGGCAGCAGCTTTCTGTACCTGCATATCTTTATTCCGAAGCTGTTGTTGGTGAGCGAATTTCGTTTGTGCATCCATCGGCATTAACCTATGCTGAAAGACCGAAGGCCATTCTACCGCCTGGTAGTTGAGCTCTGCGATCTCGTGAATGAGGTAACCAGGATGTACGAGCACGACTTTCTGCTTGGCAGCATCGACAGAAGCGTATTGTTCGAGAAGTCTTGCAAAGCCATTATCGACTGCTGCAGCAAGGAAGATAGTGTGACAATGAGGGTTTGCGATGAACAGGTGGAAGGTTTCTGTATACGTCAATTAACCCGTACCAGGAAGCATACTCAGTTTAACGGTGGACTGTCGCAGTACTGATAGCTAAGAGTATTTTCGGGACTAAACATACCTTGAATCTTGGAATCTGCTCTCTCTTTACCCCGACCACAATCTGTGTAATCAAACAGGGGCATACTCTCAGTGAAGTCGACAGCGAAGTCAGAAAGTCTATGCCTTGCATGCTGTGTACGTGCCTCCTGATGTCTTAGTCCGTCTGCAGGTTGTCAGTACAAAAAACATATCTTGGTGGAGGAAATTTATAGGTCACTAACGTGCATTATGGAACACTCTTGTAACGATTTTGGATTGTAAAGGTGCTCGATCAGTACTGGCAAGCAGGTATTGCTGCACCTCGAGTCTAATCGCTTGCGCTGCATGAGCGCCCGCTGGTCGCAAATTTTGAGTGAAGTGATTGCCGGCCCAAATGTATGCATCTCCATCGACAAGTACAAGGACGAAAGGAGATGCCAATGCTGAAAAGGTAGATTCGCTGGCTTTGGTAACGGGTGGTGCTGGTGACATAGGACTCTTGAGGAGTTCATTTTCGAGTTGCAGGTCGATAATGAATTTCCGGGTTTCTTCAAGTCTCGTTTGTGTGGCTTGTAAAGCTCCCGCTGTAGCTGATAACTGCTTACATGTCGCCGTGTATGCTTGGTTGGTATTAGCCTCTCGCATTGAGGCTGCGGTAATCTGCTGTTGAATTGTGTTGAATTGTTGTTGCATCCCCATAGCTTTGGATCTTTCAGCTTTCAGCCATTTGTTTCCCTGAGAGCATTGTTGCTCTAGTCTTTGAACCAGGGAACCTCGTTTCGCATGCTGTTCGTCTTGTTGAATGATTCTAGATCCTTGTGCTGAAATCTTGGCCTCCGCTCTTTCGACGTCTTTACGGAGCTTTGTATTAGTACTCCGCAGAATCTCAAGCTCTTGTCTATCCTTTTTGATTCGCTCAACAAGGTCATTACAGGACTGACTATCTCTAGCTGTCTGTTCCCGAAAGAACTTTACTATCCGAAGCACCACAATCACAAATGGTTGGTGAACGAAGGCTAACAAGACAACAGAGGACGCAATCAGAACAGATAGCAGTGAATAGCCACTGATCATGGCGGGAACTTCCATGGCTTGTGGTAGGACCAAATCCAGCCTTACTGTCTCGAATAAGGCAATGGTCGGACTCGACATTGCTTTAGCCCACGGTTTGTGAAGATCTTCCCAAGACGTTGATGCACTAGCGTACAAAGCCACGCCAAAGAAACATAAATTGGTGAAGAAAGTGACAACGAGAAGTGATTTGTGTAGCCTGATGGCATATCGGTATACCGGACTTTCAGGCAGTGACCAGGAATGAGTATTGGCAGGAGCAGGCTTTGTCTGCGTGGGTATCGTGCTAGTTGAAGCTGGAGATCCAGCAAGACTCAGATTGTTTGACATCGTTCTTGAAGAGTGAAGGTTGGATGCAGTGAAGTTTGTCCCATCCCGATACTAGCACGTTGGGATGCCAGGACGGAAAGCTCGATGTGACCAATACCCCAGTTTGTCTAGTGATTGTACTACCATATTGCTGAAATGCCAACGGCGCAACAGAGTAATACCAAGGTGCGATTGTCGTGTCACTATATATGAGGCGCCGCGAGCGATTAGTTATGAAGAAGGTGGAGGTAGTGAAGACTAATGACCACTAGAAATATCTTGAGCTCATTATTTGTGGCGGTCGAGGTCGGGTATCGAATAGTGATTCTCCGATAATTGCTCATTGGTTCCCTCGCGTCAGTTTCTCGCTCTGTTGTGCAGCAGCGACCAGGAGCGTTGTCACAGCCACTTCCGTTATCTGCGAATCCTTTTTGAGAGTGGTGGTCAAGCGTAACCGTGTTTCACGAAACTACTTCGGAAGGAGCTGATGAACTGCCCGAAAGGCGTACACTCTTAGACAACCACACGATGTTGAGTGTCTAGACTAGCAGTACTCATCTCAGAAATAAATAACCTCGACTTGATATATGAAGACAACCACTATGTCCCAGCTCAGTTCTGGGAACAAGCTCAGTCAATGCAACACCAAAATACGACAAGGCAGATAACGAGTCGTGAAGGGTCATCGAGAAAGAAAACCAAAGCGCTTGAAACGAAACGTCCTTCGACTAGGTACAAGGAGACGATTGCACGAGTCTTGCTTTTTTAAATCTCTGGTAATTGGTATCTCTTTACTGCTTTAGCCACTAACCTGGTTGCCAAGGCATCATCTGATTCACCAGAACACGAAATTCGTGAATGTCCACCCATATGCATCTATCTGCAAGTGTAACCACCATCGATGAGTAGATCAGCACCAGTAGTGTAAGTGCTGGCATCGCTCAAGAAATAGACGTAGGCACCCTTCAACTCCTTAGCGTCACCGTTTCGGCCCATTGGAATCATGCTCATCCACAGATCCTGAATATCTTTCTCCACAAAGTCCGAGAGACCAGTATCGATATAGCCTGGAGAAATTGAGTTGACACGGGCAAAGTCTCGCCATTCATTGGCAAGAGATTTGGCCATGTGGATGCAGCCAGCCTTTGCAACGTTGTATGAGGTCTGCTCTTGTGGGAAGTTGGCAATGTGGCCTGACATGGAGGATGTGATGACAAAGGAACCAGTACCTCGCTCCTTGAAGTGAGCACCAACAGCCTTTGCACAGTATGCAGTTCCGAGCAAGTCGACAGTAATGACCTCATTCAGACGCTCGACAGTACCGTCAATGATACCAGCATCAGCTGTAGCACCGGCATTGGCCACAAAGCCGTCAATCTTGCCAAAGTCCTGAACAACATCCTTGACGAGCTGCTCGACAGAGCTAAAGTCTGATACCTGGCACTTGTATGCTTTGGCCTTGACGCCATAGTCTTTCTGGATTCTTGCGACGTTCTCCTCCGCGCCCTTCGATCTTGAGTTGTATGTGATGGCAACGTCCGCACCCATTTCAGCACAACCTAGCGCAGCTTCGATACCCATGCCTCGTGGGCCGGAGGCACCAGTAACGACGACGACCTTGCCCTTGAGGGACAGGAGGTCGAGAAGGTGGTTTGCTTTTGGGATGGAGATAGGCATTTTAACGGTTGCTATGAGCAAGTGAAGGGTTCGTGAGTCAGTAGTACTCGAGTAAGGCTTCTATCAGTGGATTGAAGTTTGAAAATATTTCCAGCAGCAGTAATGAGGGGTGTTGGGAACGGAGGAAATATATGGCGCGCTCGCCAGATCTTGCTCCGTTCCTGTAACAGCTGAAGAAAGAGCTATGCTGTCATTCACCATATCATTGCGGGGCATCGTTGATTTCCTGCATGCACAGTGCTGACAATCAAAAGTATGGTTTTCCTATCCAGGTGTTGCGTTGCTGACTACACGTTCCGAATCCATCCTCTGGGCTCGGACTGCTTTGCTCGCCATTTTCTACCCTAGCGCAGAGAGCCTGCAGCTAACAGCTCGAACTTCAAGTTGAACTGGGCAGCCGGACGATAACGAACGACTGCGGGCTGTTTCCTTTCAGAGTTGGCCGTTTACCCATATCATCTCGGACGTATGCCGCCGAACGTGTGCCCCTCTAGGAAAGCCACGGTCGTCCCTCGCACAGGTCCACCAACCCGAATAGGTTTAGTTAGCAGTCTGTTCTACTGGATACGCGTGACGACCTACCAACAAGTTGTCAGCCACGATGAGAAGAGCTCGAATTATGTTGTACTTCCAGAAAACATCACTAGTCGTGCTGTACCAAATGGTGGCTCATCTGTTGTTTTACTGGAACCAGGACCATCCATTGGTATGAGAAGCTGACATGAGTGTCGCGTTGCTGACGTGCAATGTGACTCGAAATGCATACGATGCCTCTTTTTAGAGCACGAAGACAAGCGAGCATCACTACATGCAAAGCGGACTGAGAAACAGGAGGGCCAAGTTTTACAAATGCTCGAGAGATGCTGTAGCATTATCGAGAACTTCTATCGCACATGTCGGAATAGGAAGAAGGACAGCCTTCAGGAGTCGCCTCACCGATTGATCTCTGTACGGCACTATCATACAAAGTTTCAGCCTCTATTCACAAGACGTTCGACAGAACAACACCCTTGTCGTGTGCGAGAGAGTGATAACCTTCCCCTAACCACCAATCTAAGCTATGAACATACGGAACCAATTGACTATTCACTGTCACATCGATGCTGGAGTCATTAGTTTCTCACATTACTTGGCAAAGACACATCATTTAGCTAAAACGGAAAATGCTACGAGTCACGATCTTGTCGTATCGGGTCGTTCATTTTGACGCAGCCACTGCTATCTAGTGACGACGTGCGGCGCCCTTTACGTACTCGAGGCATCAGCTCAACTTCAATCCAGGAGACGATGCGATATGATATCCACATGTTCGGATAGCTGTGCTGGGGCAGGGGCAACGTGCACGCTATGTTACAGCTGAGTGATGGTTCTCGCGTATCGGACGGTGACGCTGCTTGGGCAGCAGAAAGTGAAGGAAGAACAGAGTGATCCAGGCTGAGGAGTCTCCAACATTTGCAACAACGAACATTGCATCACGTGGCTCGTTTACCAAAGCGACACACTCGCCTGTATTCTCGGCGTCAATATTTCACTATTATCTGGGTCATGACTACTGTTGTACAACCCCGCAAAATCCGTGGTGACACAGCATATATATATGCTGCCTCGTGAGTGGTGAGACATTCTGGTTCCTGCCAATCGTCAACCTCGCCTGAGTAAAGCCTCACTCCCTTCGGGCTTGAATCCTGGTGGAACAATTAGTGAAACGGATGTGATCGCTATTTGTGTACGTTTGCAAGAAGCTCCCCAACACATTTGGTGGCTTGCATTGTTGGTCGCTCAAATGTCAACACTCTTATCCAACCAACTTTGTTTCAATGAAGCCTTTCACTCAACCACGAGAACATTTGAATTCTACCAAACTCTCCGAGTCGAGATCTACTTCTGACCCTGAACCTATCTTCTCTGCACCTACTTCTCAACCTCAAAGAGCCCAAGTCGACAACCCATCATGTGTACCAAAATCTTCAAGCAACAGTACTGCGATAGCTGTCGCAAACAGCCAACAAGTAAGTTTTCTATTATCAATTGGAAGATAGCGACAAGGTACTGACGCAGAAATGTAGCTCACAAGATCGAGGAAATAATCTCATGCAGTGACCTCAATTGCGGTTTCCGACTGTCTGGCCACTACACATATGCTGATACTAGCAAAATCGACCTTGTCAACCATCCTGGTTGTGTCTGTCGCATCCCAGGCCGTCATGCTTCTGGACGGTTGTCCTCCACACCAACAGTACTCACCTAGAAAAGACATTGGCTCGAGCAGCATCTTTATAGGGCGAATATCAGAAGTCCAGCGACGGTGAGAGAATGCTCAATCACCTACTATATGGTACACAAGATCGCAAGCAGAGCTTTGGCTGTATATATGCAGTGGAGCTATACTGCGCCCAGGATCAGCGAACAATACTTAAGCAAGATTGCACAAGCAACAACGGTGGATTTCGAGAGATTGCTACGTAGGGCTCGCCTCTGCTGTCCTCGATCTCCTTGGTGAATAGGTGAATGCACTGCCTATCAAGTCATCGCTGTCTCTCCCTTCCATTCTGTATACCATCTAACCACAATTGATCTAGCTCCAAATATCATTGGAATGACGTAGATCTGGTCAACTCGACTGCTCGTGGACGAACAGCTCAACCACGTTACTTCAGCAAGACCGTAGAATATTTCAGTTCAGCTGTTCTGTACACGTCCTATCAGGAGCATGTTTACGCTCTCGAATGGATGAAACGTCAGTCAACCTTGAGATTCTAATATGCAATGCTGCAAACTGACTCCGGCGCACCCCACCTTCTCATAAACAATGTTGCATCGTTGACAGTTTCTGTTTTCCACCAGTTTTCCGCCAGCGTTATATTGTTGAGCAGTCGCAGTCGTACCTCGCGGCTAGAGATATATAGCTCCTCTACTCTCCTTCTTCTCTACGTGGTCAACTACCTGTTATCTTTCTCCTAGTCTCTGTGCTTGCTTATATCCACGACTGTCACAATATACAGATACGATGCCGAACGAAATCTTGAACGAGATCTCGCATCGTCGATACAATCCACTGCGCGATACATGGGTTCTCGTCTCACCTCACCGCACCAAACGTCCCTGGCAGGGCCAGCAGGAGTCGCCAGGCGTTATTGACCTCCCTCAATACGACGAGAAGTGCTACCTCTGCCCGAAGAACAAGCGTGCCAGTGGTGATTCGAATCCAGATTATACAGACTGTTATGCATTTGTGAACGACTTTAGTGCTGTGAAAGAGGTGCAGGATGATCAAGATTACAAGCCAGACGGTGCGGGTCCTGCGGGTATTGAGGCTGAACTGTTACAAGCAAAGCCAGAACGGGGCAAATGCTATGTATTGACCTTCTCGAGGAGGCACGACCTTACACTAGCGGATATGAGTGCTGAGGAGATCAGGAAGGTAGTCAAGATGTGGACAGATATCTATACCTCGCACCTGAGCCCGAAATCACCGCTGGCAGGTCTGAGGAGAACCATTTTCACGCCTCCACAAAGTCCAAGCAACGATGGCAAGGCACAGCCCGAGCAGTATCGACATATGCAGATCTTCGAGAACAAGGGCGCAGCCATGGGCTGTTCGAATCCTCATCCCCACGGTCAGATCTGGACCCAAACCAACGTGCCCGAAGAGCCAGGAAGCGAACTCCTGAACCTGATAAAGTACAAGAAAGAGAAGGGACGGCATATGCTCGTTGATTACGCAGCTCTTGAGATCATGAAGGAGGAACGGGTGGTGTACCAGAACAATAGCTTCTTGGTCTTGTGTCCATGGTGGGCGACTTGGCCGTTCGAAGTCATGCTTCTGCCCAAGCGCCATATTCGGGCTCTAGTCGATCTCGATGACACAGAGCAGGCCGAGCTCGCGAGTTGTATCGCAGAGATAACAAGAAGATACGACAATCTATTTGAGACGAGTTTCCCTTACAGTATGGGTATACACCAGGCGCCTCTCGAAGGTCCGGAAGACGAGATCGAGAGCTCGAGCTTACACGTTCACTTCTATCCTCCACTCCTGCGGAGCGCAACTGTGAGGAAGTTCCTTGTGGGCTACGAGATGTTGGCTGAACCACAGAGGGACATTACGCCTGAGCAGGCTGCCAGTCGATTGAGAGATTGTGGCGGAGAATTGTATAGGAAGAAGTTGAAGAGCACAGAAGCTAAGCAGGTCGAGGTGTCACCGTCCGGTTTCAAAGCTACGTCTCAGCCAGCATCTTGATCCGTTCACACAGCTAGAATCTCATTTGACATAATTACCGAACTGGGTCAGGTGCCACACCAGACCTATGGTTGCAAAGGAAACAGGGGCCAGCCAGGGTCCTTGTGGTTTGGCAGTCCTGTATACAAATGCTTCGGTCCCAAAGTGGACAAGACCAATGACGTTTGTCCATATCGACATCGAGTACCAAGACCGCTCATCCAGGTGATATGCAGCAATAACTCTTGCGATTCCGACCGCCAAGTTCCAAGTGCCGAATGTGCGGGCTGACAAAGGGGTGACCGGAGATTCCACACCAGCGGTAGCTGTTGTGACAACAGATGGCCTGCGCCCCTCTGGAATTGTCGCAGTATCCAACACTACAGTCTGAATTATACGAGTACTCTTTGATATGCCAGCACTTTGTGAGGATGAAGGTAATGGTGGACTATAGATTCGTTGCAGGTAGGAAGTATCGTTGTAGCATTGTAGCGCATTTGTGATAGCCGTCACACCTACCTAGGTTATGGTCAGCAAGCGCTATTGAATGAGCGTTAAGAAAATTTCTTACGAAGAGAACGAAGAGTGGCAGGTAGCCATCCGCTGTACTTGGGACGTAATCCATTCTCTGTGTCACCAGGATTATCGAAAGTGATCCTTGGATGATTGTGACCGGCAACAGTTTGGCATGTGATTGCCGTAGAGTGCGAAGCAATGAATGCGAGTGTTGTTCAGTCTATTAAAATACCAAGAACCATTCTGTACGCAAGTAGAAGCATATCTGAGCCAAGCGCTTCACAGCTCGCTACGTCGTACGGCGTACTACCACGTTGCGAGTACTAGTGGCAGGCGATCAACAATGATTGACTTCCAGTGTGTTCGAGCTTCACGCAAACGAGGTGTGGACCATCCGTAAAAGGAATACGGCCTTCCGAACCAGGCTCTCGAAGTTTACGTGAAGGAATAGGCATCTCGCGACTTGCTTTTCATGAAATTGCATGTTTGCTTGGCGATGGATGCTTTAGCTAGACTCACAGTATAATATATCATCTTTACCCTTGGAACTTTATCAATTATCTAGCCAGCAGCGCAACTCCCTTACCAAATCATTCTTGTACTACTGCTACGAGCACTAGCTTGTCGAAAAGGTCGGGTTTGTACTAGTGACTAGCGGCTGCCGCAACGTCTGGAGAATCGCGTTTCGCAATTGCCAGAAAACGAACCATCCAGATCAGAGCAAGGTTCATTCGTGGTCCAGGCTGTTCAACGGCAGAATTGTGGTCATATTCCGTTCGTCGACGATATGGCTTACGACTTAGGCTCTCTAGGTCAACAGACGACTCTCTCAATAGCACTGTTAGGGATAGGAGTATTTTCTTTAGCGTCTGTGATCTACACGTTAACACGGACCCTCCTCAGCACTTTCGTACTGCCAGGTAAATCTGTGAGTGCCTTTGTCCCAAACTCCCCCATCCCACACGTGCTGACTACATTGCCAACAGCTTTCTACATTCGGACCTCAAGGATCTTGGGCCATCGTTACAGGTGCTTCCGATGGCCTAGGTAAAGAGTTCGCTTCTCAACTTGCTGCAAGAGGATTCAACCTGATACTTGCCTCCCGCACTCAAAGTAAGCTTGACGATGTCGCAAAGACGATCAAGAGCAAGCATGCCTCTACCCAGGTCGAAACACTGGCGATCGACTTCTCCAAGCCAACAGCAGACGACTACAGGAAATTTGAGGCTCTACTGGTTGGGAGAACAGTCGCAATATTGATCAACAATGTGGGACAAAGTCATAGTATTCCTGTGCCCTTTGCAGAAACTGAGAGTCAAGAGATTGAGAATATCATCAACATCAACTGCCAGGCGACATTGCGAGTCACTCAGCTTGTCCTACCACAGATGCTGCCAAACAAAAAAGGCCTGATCCTGACAATGGGCAGCTTCGGTGGTCTGACACCGACACCACTTCTAGCTACCTACTCCGGTAGTAAAGCATTTCTGCAACAGTGGTCGAATGCGCTTGCATCTGAGCTGGAGGACAAGGGCATTACAGTGCACTTTGTTCAGGCCTATTTGATCACTTCTGCAATGAGCAAGATCAAACGTGCAAGTCTGATTGTGCCTAGTGAGAGAGCATTCGTCAAGTCCGCACTTTCCAAAATTGGGAGAAGAGGTGGAAGCGTTGGATACAGCTATAGCGGAAGCCCTTACTGGAGCCATGCCGTTGCCGCATTCGGTATCACGTATCTGCTTGGTCCGATGAATGGCTTCCTGCTTGGTATCAACAAGAGCATGCACGTCGATATTAGGAAGAGAGCGTTACGAAAAGCTGAGAGAGATCGACAACAGGGGAAGAAGGTGAGTTAGGAGGAATAGAAGCCATGGTCTTCCAGAAACGACGTTCGAGCTGTGCTTCTCAGCTTTATTCATGTTGACGAGTGAATTATAGAATAATACAATGCATTGTAAGCAATCTCTGTTCATAGTGCCGGTCTTTCCAGGCCCAAGTGCCACTATAACAATGCATTGTTGTTCAGACGTCAAGCATGTGAATGCCGGGACGAGTATGACGTGGTCGCCTGGAAACTCAGGCACAAACTTTTCAACTTCTAAGATTTGTGAGGGAACGTGAATATCGACACACTTTACCTGGGAGGACTATTACTTCGATCACTCAACTAGAGGTAGATCAGCCAACTATATCGATACTTCGTGATGCATGAAATCTTGACCCTTCAATTCGGTCAACGAGCCAATTTCGTTGCCACACATTTCTGGAATATACAGGTAGGTACGTATCCATCGTCTTCGTGACCAAGGTCCACATCCACTTCTACTCATGCATACGAGACTGTTTGAGAGGACGCAATACGCCGACTTAGCATCACTGCAGCTTCTGACCTCATCAGGAATCATACTTTACATATGCTCCTAACACACAGCCAAGCATCATCGATCACGATGTGCACTTCCGTCCTGGAATCGGCAGTGATGGTCGTACAGAGACTTATACCCCGAGAACCATAATCTACGACCTAAAAGGAGGCTTCGGCACGTTGAGGCAACGAAATGTGCTCTACGATGACATACCGGCAAATCAACAACAAACATCAACCTCTGCGTGGAGTGAGAACGGATTTACTACAATCAAGCAGCAGCCAATCCAGCAGAATCGATACCAACAAGATCTAGATGCCGGGCTACCTACCAGACAGCTGAAGAGCAGCGACGTGCGATATTGGAGCGACTTCAACAGAGTCTTCTTTCATCCGAGGAGTATCGTACAGTTAAGCGAGTATACACTCAACGACTCAATACGACCATTCGAGAACTGGGCCGCGGGAGAAGACCTGTGGCGAGACATAGACAGAGGAAGTGGAGGATTGCTCGATCGAGATGTGAGGCTCTTTGTGGAAGAATGTGATAGTCTCCAGGGGTTTCAGCTTTATTCCGGAGTGGACGATGCGTGGGGTGGGTGGTGTTCGAGATATGTCGATGCGCTTCGAGACGAGTTTGGGAAGAAAAGCGTCTGGGTCTGGGCACTAGAAGACAATGAAGAGCAGCAACGAGAGAAAAGAATAGCGAGCAAGGCCAATGCGGCGAGATCGATGAGTGGGATGAGGGATCTGGTCAACGGATACATTGGTTTATCTTCACGGCCAGAAAATTTGCCTGGCTATACCAGGCTGGGCAAGAGCGAGTGGGAATCAACAGGACTTATAGCAGCTGCGGTGGAAAGTGTCACATTAGCTATGAGGCTACGTTCAGATGCGCCCAGGACAAGCTCGATGGCACACTTTGAGCAGGTACTTGGTGCAAACGAGGAAAGGAATATGTGGCAGTTGGGTGTGAGGGTCGATTCAGATGACAGGAAACAGCAGACCACCAATGGACAGACGGCCGCATCGCAGGAGAAGGCAGAAGATGAGGCGGATGCTGAAGACACCACAACTTTTGACATTAACTTTATGCCCAACATCTCGTCTTTAATGCCGAATACTTTAGCTCAAGGCAGTCGGCGAACAGGACGCAAACATATTTTCGCTCAGATCAACACTTCCAGAACATCGCGCGACCAGCACAACGATCCACATCCCTCCGCACTCAGCCAGGAGGAGCTGTTGCGCAGGCGATACAACGAGGAGGCCATTGTCGAGTCCTTCCATGTGCCCTTGGGGTTCCCGCGGCTGGATGCATATCCAGCTGGTTTGTTCGACTTCCCGGAGGACCAGACAACAGGTGATAGGCGGAAAATTTCCTTGACTGCTGGCTTTACGACTAGCTCAAAGGCGAACGAGAGAATATTGAATTTGAGAGATCTGGTAACGAGACACAGTAGAGCTGTCGCTGTGGACGATAGGGAAGAGCTGTATAACGGACTTACGGAGGTTGCACAGCGATATGCTCATGGATGGGATAGTGGTAGTGAAAGTGAGGATGACTGAGGGTGTATAAATTCCAATCATTTCATCTGGCTCCGCAGATGCACAATCAGAATTCCGCTCCAGTATGGCAGCTTGCAAGCCCTAATAAAATTGTCAGGGTTGGTAGCCAGTTATTGGATTACCAAAGTACTCGCAGGTCGTGTATACTCGTACAAGTACTGCGGTACCAGGAGAAGTGCTGATCACTCTCAGGGGTAGCCAGACCAGCCAATGGGAAAGATCTTCGCGTGCTCTTCGGCTCCGGGAGCCAACTGAGCTCCAACTGCTGTTTCAGGGCTGTTTGGGTTCACGCAACGGTTATCATAGCCCGATTGTGGACCCTGGGCTTGCAGAAGCCGATCCTTTTGGAGCACGCGTTACGAAATCAAAGACTTCGAAAGCTTTTTCGTGTGTCAACACTTCCGTTCAGCTGCTGAAAATTCTTGAACGTTAGGTGGAGGTTCATGATGGAATCGTGGACTTTTTGTTCTTTCGCCATCCTCTTGCTTCGTTTCTTTTTTTGGTACCAATTGTAAAATACCCTCAACCTGTTCGGCTGGTCTGTATATCTTCTACAGGCACAATTCTGGGAAAAGCGTGGGCAGACCAAGCGTTGTGAATACATTGTCAAACGAGCGAACACAGATCCACGTCATTCGTTTTCACGAGAGGGGGTTGTTGAGGTCCGTGCCGCTGTCACTATCGTCCTACTTAGCAATTGTATTTGTTCATCGGTGAGGATCGACGCGCAATTGACACCACCCTCGTTTTCTTATTTCTGCGTTACGATTCATTTCTTGGCTGGTTCCGCGACCTGATCGATCTTCGTCCTATTATGCCCACGAGTAAAAGGTTCTCTCGAGAGGGATTCAAACGGTTGGCACGTTCCAATTCTGACGAGAACAATATGGCTCCCTCACATCCCTCAAGAGGGCAAGGCAACCCCAACGATGTTACGATCGATATTCCTCTTACAAAAGTACAAACGTCACGGAGTACAGGTGCTCGCAAGAACCAGACCCTTGCTTCCAATATAGAAGATAATGACAAGACTGAAGTCCTGGACGAGAAGCAGAATGTACACTTCAATAGAGGCGCAGGAAGGAGGAAGAAATTTGAAGAGCAAGGAAAGAAGGCTGTCAAGAACGAGGATGGCACCCTTACTATGATGGGCAAGATTTACGACAAGATTTACCACTTCTCTGTTGTCACTCGATATCTTCTTTACGTCGCTCCAGTCGCATTGTGTATTGCAGTGCCTATTATCGTTGGAGCCACCGCCACACCGAACGCTCGCATCGGCGGCACAAGAATCACCTGGTTCTTCACCTGGATCGAGATTGTGTGGTGCTCTATCTGGGCGTCCAAGCTAGTGGTACATTTCCTGCCATACCTCTTCCAGTTCATCGTTGGTGTCATCAGTTCTGGTACTCGAAAATATGCCCTGATTTTGGCCGCTTTAGAGATTCCTTTGTCGCTGGTCGGCTGGGCTGTCGTCAACCTGGTAACCTTCAGACCTCTTATGACTAGGACTCCTGGCCGCGCTGAAGCAAATTACAATTGGATTGGCGTTATGGAGAAGATCCTTGCTGCCTGCGTCTTTGCTACGCTCATTCTACTAGTCGAGAAAGTGTTGATTCAGCTCATCTCGATCAGCTACCACCGCAAGCAATTCGATGCGAAGATTCAAGATTCTAAGAGAAACATCTTCCTCCTTACGCAACTCTACGATGCCTCCAAAGCTATGTTCCCAACATACTGCCCCGACTTCGCTGAGGAGGACTACATCATTAGTGATGTGCTTGGTATTACCAGCATCGGCACTCCAGGCAAGCGCAAGTCAGGTACAATCACTCCCATGCGCTTGATCCAGAATGTACAGAGGGTTGGCGAGCAAGTCACCTCGGCTTTTGGACACATGGCTGCTGATCTCACTGGCAAGCAGATCTTCAATCCAACGGCTTCCCACTCAACCGTTATTTTGGCTCTAGAAAAGAGGAGGTCCTCGGAAGCACTTGCTCGCAGATTGTGGTTGTCCTTCGTCCTCGAGGGTAAGGAAGCTCTTTACCTCGAAGATGTTATTGACGTTCTGGGCCACGATCGTGAGGAAGAAGCCGAAGAGATCTTTACCGCGCTCGACATTGACGGCAACGGTGATATCAGCCTCGACGAAATGGTTCTCCGAGTCAGCGAATTTGGTCGTGAACGTGCAGCATTGGCTAATAGCATGCGAGATGTTGACCAAGCCATTTATGTCCTCGACAATCTGCTTATGACCGTTGTCTTTGTCATGGTTGTGTTCGTCTTTGTCGCTTGGTTGAATCAGAGTTTTACTACAACTCTAGCAACAGCTGGTACTGCCCTGCTGTCTCTCTCGTTCGTCTTCTCGGCTACTGCTCAAGAACTACTTGGCTCTTGCATTTTTCTATTCGTCAAGCATCCTTATGACGTCGGAGACCGAGTCGATATCAGCAATGAGCAGCTCGTTGTTGAAAGAATCAGCTTGCTTTACACCATGTTTCGCCGAGTCAAGGATCACAAACGTACACAAGTACCAAATATTGTTCTCAACTCATTGTGGGTCGACAATGTCAGCCGTTCCAAAGCAATGCGCGAACAAGTCACCCTGGCAATCAGCTTTGATACTACCTTCGAGGATATCGAGCTGCTTCGCGAGGAGATGCAGAAATTCGTTCGCGAAAATGGTCGAGACTATCAACCAGAAATTGATATCGAAGTCCTTGATCTTCCAGATATGGCCAAGCTGTCACTCAAAATCGAATGTCGCCACAAGAGTAATTGGTCGATCGAGTCTGTCCGTGCCGCCAGACGCAGCAAGTTCATGTGTGCCCTTGTTCAAGCTCTAAGAAGGGTTCCTATCTATGCTCCTGGCGGTGGTGCTGCTGTGCTTGGGGACAAGGCTAACCCGTCCTACTCGGTGGCTATCAGTGATCCTGAAGCTCGTGAGAACGCTGAGCAATATAGTAAGGACAAAGAAGCAAAGAGAATGACTCCGACAGAGAAGGCCGAAGAAGCGACTGCAACCTCGAGCTCTGTCGACTTCTTCGGTGATTCGTCAAATGAAACTCGAGAGCGGGTCAATGCTGATGCCCTGAAATCGACGAAGGTGGTCGTTGATCCATCAGGTCAAGGTCGCGAGGATTATGCAGCATCAGCCCTAACGCGCCAGCGAACATCCATTGACCGACAACGCTCGTCCCTTGACAGACAGCGCTCATCCCATGACCGCCAACGTACATCTCTTGATCGACAGCGGACGAACGACCTTGAAGAAGTCAAGAACATCATGCGAAGAGAATCGACCCGAGGCCGCCGCAAGATTACTCAACACGTATCTTATTCTCCAATCGCAGAGGTACCGACACCCAGCTACGAACCACCTAGTGGTCTCTCTGGCTCTACAGCGCAAAACCAGTCATCAGCACCACAGGTAAACTATTTTCCAGAATTTCCCACAACCAGCTCCTCGACATCTTATCCAGCACAATTAAATACAGAAAGTGCTGGAAGGGTTAGAGCAGACAGTAATGCATTGACGCCACCCACATACGAAGGTCCTGTTCCAGGTAATGCTTTCTCCCAAAAACAGTCATCTACAAGACAACCAGTCTCAGGCGTCGGACAGATGAAGGGTGCTTTGAGACAACCACAATCAGAACCTGGTCAAGCAGGGCCATCCAGTCAGAGATAGAATGCTCTAGACTCGAGATACCGAGGCAGAAACAGAGCCCGAGATCGAAGCTCGAGCTTGCGAAGGACGAGCATCGGTGGATGTGATGTAGATGACGGGTATTATTGGGACGCATGAGCCTTGGATAGGTTGGCTAATTGAGACTTATTGCGAGGCGTTTGACAGAATAGATTGCAGATCTGTATGATATGCACATAGTCATACTGCATGAAACATTGTACGCTTTAGATACACGTACAAACAAATATCGTCCACCTAGGCGTGGAAGTGAATAAGAGGCTTGATGGTGTCGAGCATGAATATTTTACAAGAAGATGCTGCAATCTCGCAAATGCTATGACCTTGATTCCAATTTCGCCACTCAACCTCTCGACTGCTATATACCATACACGTTACTATACAAGTAGTACATTCAAGGCATTACGGATCGTGCTCACAGCCAGTGTTCGTGTTACGGTATAAACTATCGACGGCGTTTGAATACAGGCATCGCATAGTGTTATGACGGATAACGTTGAAATTACCGGGAACTCGAATTGTAAAAGTTTCGATTGATTACAAAAACGTATACATACGTGTATCGATACATAGCTTTTTCTGCCAAGCTGTAACGAAGCTCGTCATCCTTACAGGAACCTCAGATTCTCTTTTTCTCCTTTCTCACGTATCAAAGCTCAGCCATGAGCAAGACATTGACAAGACCGCTCTTCAGATTACAATAATGTGATTGCAAACTCGAGGAAAAACTTCATCTCAACACGTCTCACAATTGTGTCTTTGCGAAAGATCTGAGCTATGCACTGGTCAGCGACTCATAAGCAGAGTCATGATCTCATTGTTTCTAACGCCAAATATTGAACCACTTCTTGCTATGTTTGACGTTACTTACCCTGATCCTGACGGTTCTTATGTACACAGTATAGCCCTTTCTGTTCGCATCAAGTTTCTGCTTACCATCCAATGACTATGACTAGCATACTCCGCCACCCCCTACTTGGCCTCATCCGAGGCAACAAGCTCACATCTACAGATCTCGTCCAATACTGTGGCTTGCCATACGGCACAATCCCACAACGGTTTAGCCGTTCGACGACGTTACAAGAGCTTCCGACGACCTCTTCTTCAGAGACATTCGACGCAACCAAAACAGGACCAGAATGTATTCAGCCTGAAGGAGCGGTTAAGCTGGACTGCGAAAGCAACCAATTCCCTAATCAGGATTTCGAAGAGCCGCCTCAATCTGAGAACTGCCTGTATCTAAACGTGGTTGCTCCGGAGAGTCAATCGACAACGCCACTGCCAGTTCTGGTCTTTCTTCATGGAGGTGCCTTCCTGATCGGCTCGTCCTCGCGACCATATTACACGCCCACGAATTTCGTCAAACACGCCTTCAGCACGAATCGTCCACACATCTTTGTCTCAATAAATTTCCGCCTCGGCGCTTTGGGCTTCCTTCACTCTTCAGAAGTATCTTCTCTCATTCCACCAAACAACGGCCTCCACGATCAGTTACGAGCCTTCGAGTGGATTCACCGTAACATATCTGGGTTTAATGGCGATCCAGAGCGAATCACAGCGATTGGTCAGTCTGCAGGTGGTGAATCTGTATCTCTTCACACAATCAGCGGCAATGAAACGCCCCTCTTCAAGCAAGTCATCGCCTTCTCCGGTTCTCCAGTCACAATGCCCAGCAAAACACCTGAAGGACACCAAGAAAACTTTCTCGAGTTAGCAGACAAGCTCGGTGTCAAGGACATTAAGACCAAAACATCCGAACAAATTGCTCAAGAATTCATCGACGCACCTATCTCGAAGATTCGAGAGCTCAGCTTCGTCGGCGCACCATGCAGCTCCAGCGAAATGCTACCCTACGACAAACCAACTATGGCACTCACCTACTCCAAGCCAGAAAGCAATGTAAAATGGCTCAAACGCGCAATATACAGCTCCTGCACCTACGACGGAAGCATCTCCTACAACATGATGTCCAAATCCGGCAAAAAAGACAACGCAAAGTCATTCATCGACAACGCCAACGAAAATATGTCAAAAGCTGGTGCGCAAGAACTCTCTTCAATATACGGCATCGAAGAAAACGACAGCGATCCCGCCGCCCTCAAAAAAGGCTGCCAATTTGAGTCCGACATTGGCTTTTTCGCCGCGAGTCTGGCTGAAGTCCAAGGCTCACCGGCAGAAAAGCGATTTCTACAACTCTTCGACTTGAAGAACCCCTTTAAAGCTGGTGGAGCATTACCGGAGAAGGAAGCTGCGTCTCACACCTGGGACATTGTGGCGTTACTAGGCAAGTACGACGATTTACTCGATGAGAAAACACTGAAAATCGTCAAAGAATGGAGAGGGAGGATTCTGAATTTCGTCTGTGAGGAGGATGATCCGTGGATTGAATGGGATGAGGAGACGGGTAATGCATTGAGGATCGGGGATGAGGACTTGAAGATGCAGCAGAAGAGTGAGTACATGGATGAGGATGGTCAGAGGAGAAAGAGGCTTCTTGAACTGGCGGAACGGGAAAAGGGAGAGCAGGGCTGGGATCATTTGTGGGAAGGTGTTTGTCGGAAGTGGTTGGATTGATGGATTGATGGATTACCGTGATTATCCATTCAGAGAACTATAGAACTAATCTTCTGAACACGGTGTTGTGTCATATCCGTTTCAGCCATGAAAAGATGTCCTTGAGCTTTCATGCAGGGAAGACCTGACTTCGTCCATGAAGTGTTATATATCATTCATTGCCTGTGTGCTTGGTGACTATCACCCAGCCACTTTTCCCTCGTACATATTCGCTTGCTGTATCGATATGCACGGGTGTGGCTGAAACTCATTCGCAGTTCAACAAACCGTAGGATATCTCCACTCATATACAAAACCAACCGAGACCTCAATCAGCAGGCTTCTTACTATCAGCCCAACTAGGCATCACACCCCTGCACACACTTTCATACCCCTTAAACACCTCACCTCCCCTCTCCACACCAGGCGTCGTCCAAAACATCGTCCAATTCTGCCCAGGTAACTTCCACGTCCCCCGACTGCGTTCGAAATACCACTTATTCACGGGGTTGTCCTTTCGAGACCTCCAGCATACACCATTGGGGAAGCAGGAACGCACCATGCCGTTGAAGACGATATCTGCTACGCCACCGGCGCCTTGTGAACGTTTTAGGACGGCGAATTTGTCGAGGTAGGGGACAGGTTGGGTGTTTGATGTGCCGGATGGTGTTTCCCAGGTAAGGATTGCGCCGCCTTCGTATTCGCCTGCTATGACGACACCTGCGATGCGGTTGTTGACGCGATTAAGATAGTGTCCGACGTCGAGCTTGCGGTTGAAGCTGTCCTCGATCAGATGCACTAAACGTGGGAGGTCGATTCGCGGGTCGGTCAGTTTGAGCCGTGGTGCTGTAGGAGTCCAGGGTGTTTCGAATGGGTTGGGAAAGATGGTAAGTGGCATTCCACGTTTGATAAAGCTCGAATGTGACACTGACGGTTCGGCTGCGGCTAAGCTGTTCTTCGCAAGACGGCCCAGAGGCAGAGAAGAGGAATACGCGGGCTTATCGGTCAGAAGATTGTGTATTAGTGCATTTTTTGATCGTCGTGTGCCCACGTTAGATGCGGAGCGGCTCTGAGATGCTTTATTGGAATTTGCAGCCTCCTCATAGGTTGTCATGAGGCCAGAAGAAGAATGAGGGAGGAGGTCGAGGGCCTGCTTGAGGAGGTCGAGATTTGAAGAATGTAATATAGCTGATGCAGTATCGCCTTTTGCCTGCAGACTAG
This sequence comes from Lithohypha guttulata, assembly GCF_036872675.1. Lineage (NCBI taxonomy): Eukaryota > Fungi > Ascomycota > Eurotiomycetes > Chaetothyriales > Trichomeriaceae > Lithohypha > Lithohypha guttulata. The sequence continues at coordinate 3,197,824 of NW_027042750.1, forward strand.
ATCGTACAACTTCGTACTCTTGGTCGAGGTTAAGGAAGACGTGTCTGCCGTCTGCAGCTTTCGTATTCGGAATGCCTCCTGCTGAGTCAATCGTGATTATCCTGTCAAGTGAGACCTGTTTCTGGACGTCTCTAGTGGTAGAGGTGTCTGCTAGATTGTCTTCGTCCACTGGAGGTTTGACGTTCAAACCAGCAAGCTCTTTGATCAAAGCTAATACGGCGCTGTTGGCCGTAACCAAGCACATACTCTGCTCGTCTTCATTATACGCCACATTTCCTATCACTGGTATCTTGCTCTTTCTTAGTGGCCTGAACAGTAAGTTGCTATTTGTAATCCTTAGCTGCCCAGTGTTGCGAGTGCTGAAGAGGTTGTCCACTGGTCTTGCGATATCGCCGGACTTGTTGATTACATTCACTAATCTGTCAATTCCCTCACTGAGCTGTTTACGGTCTTGCGTCGATGGCTCAATGACCACACATGGACTAATACTAAGCCTGTTCAGCTGATTCAGAGTCTCTGCAATACCGTCAAGCATCTCTTGTGCCAGATTCGTCAAATCTTTAATCTTGACCAAAGCAACGTGCAACGTTTCTGTTTCTTGAAATTCCATTTCTACTGTAGGACTCTGAGAGAAGACGGGACTCATCTCAGCAGCTCGGCTGCCTCGAAAGAGATTGCCTACATTGACGTAACTTCCCGGCTTCGAGGGCCTGGACTTCGAGGGTATAGATTTGGTCTTAGCTGGGCTCTTCAGACGGTTCAAGTATGCTTTAGCATCTCGTTTTGTGGCAGCACTGCTGAGGACATCTGCGAAGAATTCCTGTCAAGATTAGCTTTCGTGAAAGGCACGAGACAAACACCACATACTCGATCCGCTTGTTTTTGTTGTGCCTGTAGACCTAGAGGACCTGTTGCTCCAGAATGACTGCCTCGCTGGACATATTCCTGAACTTGTCTAGCTGGTGCAGCTGCGGCACTTGAGGTGTGCCGCCGATACTGCGAGGTGCTCGTCCTCTTGCAGCATTGCAAACTGGTGAGCTCGACTGAGGAGGTTCTGCGATGTAGACAGTTGCACATTGAGTGCCCTCTATGGCACAACTTCAGACTCATTGTTAGGTTTCGTCCCGCACGAACAGCGAAGACGAGTAACAAGGATACAAATGCATAGTATGGAGAGTGTCAATTGACTCAATCCTTGCACCACACAATATCCATTTCAGAGGTTGATCACAGCAGAGAACATTGCAGAAAGGGTTTGCACGTTAGCGAGTCATGGTCGTGCAGGTACGGTTCGAGGTCATAGGATTACACGAGGGATCTGACCAAAAGTTGGAGAGGAAGCACATTTATTCAGCAAGTGCCAAGCCACTAGAAGTGGCAGTTGCATCCTCTTCACAAAGTCGAAGGGAGACTTCAAGCCTTGCTCTGAGGATAGGATTAACAAATGATGCATACACGTGCTTTAGATGATCTCTACAAACATCTAGGTACCAGATCAAGAGTACAAGAGCCAATGTCTAAAACCCTTCCATCAACGCCTTCCTCACAGTCCACATCCTTGCTCTTTTACCGAAAATGTACATAGGTATCGTAAGTAACATGCAGCCAAGCTGTATTCCACCTATGGCCACAAAAACAGTCTTTGAGCCATCAGCTTCCAACCACTGGGGAAAGAACAAACTCCAGACCAGACCATGAAAGATGTTCTTGCTGAAGTTGAGTGTGACCAGTGCCTCTCCAGCATACTGTCGGTATGAATCAACACAAAAGGTAATGGCTGTCGTCGAGCCCAAGGAGCAGCCAAACGAAATGATCCCAAAGAAAACGGTTGGCACGATCCATGCGTCACGCTCTTCTGCAGACCAGCCAAAGCCCATCAGTCCGATAGCCGTACTGATTGCGATGGGTATAGCCATGATTAAACGATACTCTGGCTCGTAAATACCGTCATTGCGACGAGCCATGAACCTGACAAGGACATCTGACACTTTCCCTGCTACTGCCGTACCAAGAACACCCCCAATGAAAGGCGACAGATAGACCAATCCAATTTGAAGCGAGTTGAAATTGTATGAGTCACGAGTAGAGAAGATGTGGGAGATTGACTCGGATAGCACAATCAGCCAACCCACAGACAACGAATAGACCATAGCAGACCACAAGACGGCCGGATAGGCAAAAAGAATACCTGGCCGGATTGCTGCCCTCCACCATGACACCTTAGTGAGTCGACCGTTCCATGGCTTCAGCGACTTTGCCCATGGCTTGGCGGGCTGTACTCGAAGTCCAGTGGTGTAGCTTTGACTGGTCGCCTGCCTGAAGAGTGTTTGTTCAGGACTTGTGGGAGCTGAAGCTGAAGCTGTAGCTGAAGAGGTTGGTGCACGGAGCACTGGCGAATCTTGCTTCTCAACGTCTTCGAATATTGGATCCGGAAACCTCGTCGGCTCTTTCTTGGCAGGAAAACTGAGGTAGTTGTCATTTTTCTCGAGCTCTAAGTAATAGGGTGAGTTCAGGCTATGCAGTTGAGGCATGTTCGAATCGTCCTGTGCAGGTTCAGGAGTCAGATTACCAAGATGGAGCTTAGGCTTTCCCCTGGCAGTGCCGTCCAGGCTCGTGCCAACACGGGGAGCTGACTTGCCATGAAAGAGAGAATGTGCAGTATCTGCTGATATGGTGCTCGGCTTTCGTGGGTCAGCCTCGCTCAAATCTACTGACGGATCTGTCCATGCTACTTCTGGCTGGCGAGTGGCAATTGGGCTCTGCCTGTTGGCCTTTGAAAGCGATCCACGAGGCCCTGAGATAGAGCTGCGGGCTAAACCTTTGGGTCGTGGAGTTCTGTCCCAGAAAGTCTCTGGGACAAACAAGAACAAAAGCATAGCTCCGAGAGCGACCAAGATAGTGATGACCCAGAAGACCCACCTCCAACTCAACGCTTGTATAATTACAGCACTGATCAGCGGAACCAAGTTCTTTCCACCTAGAAGGAGCAACGTGTATATGCCGATTCTGAATGCTCTCTCATGGAGAAAGAAGACCTCGGCGATTGTGGCAGATGGCAAGCACTCGACAGGACTTACAGCGATGCCTTGGAAGATGCGTGCAACGACAAGATTAGCATAATCAGGCGAAAGGGCACACCATATACTTGACACGATGAAGGTGACAGCAGATAGAAGATAGACGGGGCGTTTGCCGAAGATAATGGCAGTGGGAGAAAAGATGACGGATCCCAGACCCAAGCCCATCATGTACAAGCCAGTGGTTCGAGCCACCTCGGCGTACGAGACGTCCAAGTCGGCAGCGACCTGGTTGAAGCCAGCTGCTAGTATAGGTGTCATGCCTCCACCGAGCATGCAGTAGAAGCCAAGAGACCACAGAGCAGCGTCCCGTCTCCATTGTTGCCAGTTGAGCGGATCGTTCGCTGAATCATCTGGTTGCGGATTTAGGATGATCTGACCATCAGCAGTTCTCTTCTTGCTTTCCAACGAGCGACGCCGGTCTGCCTCTCCAGAAATGGACCCTCTAGAGCGTGATCTACCTCTAGCCGTTTCGTGCTGCAGACCCAGAGGTATGTTTCTGATTGAGAATTTGGAAAGTAACAACACTGTGCCAGGAACCTCGTCTGTCTGTTGATCAGCCAGGATACCCAAAGTCCACCTCTTGGGCCTGTCAGCCAGTCTGTGTTTCTCATCTTGACTGCTCCGCGAGGCTGTCGAATTACCACGGACAGGGTCTTCCTTGTATGACTCGTCGTGAGCAGACGCACTTGACGTATCCTGGCCAATGCGTACCTGCTTCGGAGTGGCCATGGTGCTCAGATTTCGAGAACGCCGTAGTTGCAGGCTGTCGATAGGCTTGATGGGCCGAGGACAGTCTCACAGGAAGACTTCGATCGAAGGGTTCGTACAAATCAACGATTGTTCGTCTGAGCCATAGTTTCAGGAACGATGCACTATCTATACTGATGTGCTTGATATTGGTAAACACTATCGATAGAGTTAGGAGCTAGAAGGTTGTTATCTTGATGTTGAAGAAAACATGTCTGCGAGAATCAGGTCAGCAAACAGGTCGACTGGAGCACTTGCGAACTCTGGCGAAGGCAGGTGCGGTTCAGATAAATTGTCGCGTTCTGTCTGAGATACAGGAAGGTCCGATGATGCGGGAAGAGCGTTGTCCCACAGCCATTTCGACCGTGCAATATCTGCTGGATTTCCTGTTGTGAAGGAAGTCCCGCTGATCATTGCTGATAATGCATCACACGGATGCATTCATAGTGCATGGCTTCAACTCGTGTTCATGCGCGACCAAAAGACCAAGGGTTTGAGTTCAACGTCATGCAAGCTGCCGAGCCTGCAGGAGAGACTTTTTCCGCCAGAGTTGTTCTTGGCAGTCCCAACCTCGAGTCGGTGGATAGCACCACAGATAGAGGCTTCATTCAAAGTAGGTAAACATCTTGATTCAAATGCTATGCTAAATGTAGACAACCATAAACCCATAATGCCGCTTGCAATGTCTTCAAAATATAGCTGTGCAGTAATCCAACGATTGACGTCTATGTTGCCAACTTTAGCGCCTTGTTCTGACATCGTTCATCAAAATATCAGGTCTTGAAGTACCCCCCCAAAATACGCCCTTAAATGCTTCCCATCCTCTTTGCACCGAATAAACCTAATCCAAGACACGTGTCATTCTCTTTCCCTCCACCACTCTCAAGCATTTCCCATGGTCTTGGCCGGAATTCGCTTACAAACCCTTTTGTTTCGTGCATAATCGAAAGTCCATGTCCAGCAGGGTTGTTGACATTATTGTACGTGGTCATACTGCCCACTAGCCACATTGTTCGTTCGTCTCGAAGTCGATCTTTGAGTATTCGTGTGCAAATATGTCGTGCTTCATCTGATAGATCATCTGCCAGTCGCGCCGCTACATCGAGTGAGAACTCAATGATCGCCCGCACTTTGACGGTTACTGCCTCCTCAAGGCCCGACTGTAGTAGTTGAGTCAATGAGGGTTGCGTCGCGATACTTGCCAGCAAGGCGATGAGCTTGATCTGCTCGTGTTGGTGCGCTTTTGGAGTCGTTAGACCGTTTTTGTGGCTGAAGAAGCTTGCCCTTAGACCGACAACTATCAGGAACATATTTAAATATTCCAATACATGCACAATGTTGTCCCGATAGCGGTTGTCCCCGTGAGGACCTGGTAGAGCAATTTGCAGGGCCTGATACGCCGGAGACAGAAGAGACGAGGCGTTCGCTGAGGTAGAATTGCTTGCAGCTGCCGTTGCCTCGTTCCGAGACCCAAGCATCTTGGCCACAACAGTTAGCTTCTCAATCATCGTACCGTTTTCGTCCATCGAGCCTTGTCCTGTCCGAGCTGGGCCAAGCGAGACAATCTTTTGCACAGCGCTGAAGCTTCTTTGTTTTTCCTCAGAGGTAGCATGTAGAGGCTGCGAACTTGTTTTGCCATGAAATAGCCTGGGCAGTGTATCAAAAAATTGCTGCTCAACCATATTTCTGACTCGGTCGCTGACTCCTGCCGGCATAACATCAAGCATTGCTTGCACAATTTCAGGAGCCATAGTGTCCTCGTTGACGCTGAGGTGCAGACCACGAAACATCTGCAAAGACTTGTGTGCTAATTCTGCTTCGTCAGTCGATGACGGTGTCTTTCCACTGAGAGTTGAAACACGGAACTGGACAAAGGGCAGCGACAGAAAACCAATGCGCGATAGCATCTGATCAAGGTCGAGAGCACCCTGGTGAGGATGTCCTAGTAGCTCATCAACCACTGTGATCAAATTCTTGCTTGCCGAACTTGTCAAGCCATTCAAATTGGGATCTTGACTAAGCCCGCGAAAGAGTATTGATATCAGATCGCTGAAAATCCCCGGCACCGAAAGTGGTACCCCAAGCAGAAGCTCAAGAGCATGCAGAGGGCTTGAGGCAAAGAAACGCTGAGCGGCAACCTTAACCACATATGAGCGTTCGGTGTCGGTATTGAGTCGGCCTGAGCAGGAAGCAACTATCAGATCTCGGATACCATCTTGGGACATAGATACCTGGGGGCTTTGTAAGACTACTTCAAGAAGCGTCTCGATCGTGGCACAACGGTTGTACAGAAGCTCAATCACCACATTGAACTGCACCTCAGACCAGGTTGCAGAGAACAGTTGAATGAGCCACTTCCTGATCAGCATATCAGCCTGAGCCGTTCTGAACAGTCTCAGTCGAGCTAGAAGCTGGTACAATTGAGGCTGTCCTTGCCTCTGCGTGTCGCCCCCGTCCTTGGTGATTCGGCTTACGAGAAGTGTGAGGAGCGACGTCATGGCTTGCTCGTTCATGTTGGGTTCACCTTGGAGAATTGCTTCGAAATCATCGACGAAAGTTGCCCCAGCCTGTTGCAAGGATTCCGCCACTCCGTCACTGAACGGAGAGCACGCAGCGAGGGCTCTTCCTCTGTCGCCACGGATCAGGTCCTGGTGAAGTGCTCGTAAAGGGGTGATGGGACAGGGAAAGTCGCGACACAGGTCCACCAGAGCAGTAGCGAGATGTAAGATACACGGCCTTACTGTTCGTAGGACAATATACGCTCGTCCCAAGCTCTTCTGAAGTGGTTCAAGGGCCCCAATGGCTGACAGGGAGGCAGCATGATAGTGGACGGTGTCGGCCATCGCAGCCAGTATGCATTCCTGCTTTGTGTTTGAAAGCAGATGCAAAACATCAGCCAACAGTGCGATGTCGTCCATCGCCTCGAGAGTATCACGCACGACCAGGAATTGGCGCAGGGTCAATTGCCTACTTCCTGGTAGAGGCGGTCTTCCAGCCACTTCTACAGCTGCAAGCTTCGATAATGAAGCTGTTTCAGCCCGCAGAAATGCTGACAGATTGAAGCGATCGGCCCAGTCTAGACGTTGAAGAGTCTCAAGAGGCACTTCAGTCTTCTTGTAAGCACCTTCATCCGACGTGTCCTCATGTAACACCTGTTTCAATGCATACTTTATGAGCTCGATCTCTCCGTTATCCTGGAATGATGAATCTTGTTGCCTCTTTAGTAAATGGCTACGAAGGTGCAGCATGTGATCATCTGAATCTGCTAAGCACAAATCTCGTAGAAGGAAGGAGCAATCTTGTGATGATTCTGTTGTCGATCGAGACGCACTTGAACCCTTGATGCTCAAGGATTGAAGGAATCGACTATTCGAGAACGTTTTGCTTCGTGACAATTCGGCAAACAAGTGCCTATAGCTATCCGGATCGAGCAAGGACAGGTCTCGCTCACAGGTGAAGAAGGCAAGCATCACTGTGTCAATATGACTGCCCATGCGATGCCACCGTCTCAACAGTCTCGCAATCAGGAAGACTCTAGCTTTTTCACCTCGGAACCTTGATGTCGCCCATTGTAGGCAGAATCCGGTCAACTCGGCACGATTTGTGGTGATGTTGTCTAGGGACTGAGACAAGAAATCTAGGTCGAACGGTGCGACAGCGCTGTCGAGAACCTCAAAGACTGCTTTGTCGACTCTTGGAGAGGCTTCCTCTTTTGAATCAGTGCCCAGAAGTCGGCGATTCCTGCTTGCAATATGATCATAGATCCGCTGCTCTTTCTCATCTGCGGGATTGAGACATGCCTGCAACGGGGCGGCGTAGCCTCGCCACTGATCTGGCATCAGAAAACAGGCTGGTTGTAGGATTAAGAGTCCACGAACAGTGTTCTGCAACCTCTCCCACAACACATTGTGGGTTGCACCTAGATCTGAGAGCTCCGTCAGACGCGACAGTAATGCCCCGGCTGTAGATCTGGCCCTTTTTCTGAAACGAACCAGGTCTTGTCTGTAAAGCTGGACAAGTGGCAGCCAAGCCGCAAGCAGTTCCAATTTGCATGTTGCAAAACTTTTGACGATCCAGTCGAGAAAATGGTCTTTCTCTAGTAGATTTTCCTGATAGAGTCTTGTGCACAACTGAAGGCTATATCTCAGGTTCGCGGACCACTTCTCTTTACCACAATGATTGACAGCAGCCTCTAGAAATTGCTCAACGCTGCTAGTCCATTCCTTCAGCCATTTACTTTCTGCACTAGCGGCCACGTTGGCGGTTATGCCCTTCCTCTTTAATATCCGAATCTCATTGGCTCCTACACATTTTGCGAACCACAATGCCCGGTTTGCTGGCACCGCATTGATTAGACACTGCTCAAGCAATGGAAGGCCCTTAATTCCTTGGGGAATGGTCCTGCTCAACCGTCGAAGTGGTACACCTCCATCAGCCAAATCAGCAATCCACGACCTCCTCTTAGCTTCAGTTAATGTCACACGAGGTGGGGGTCGGAAGGTGGTACTTGAGTCCAGAGCTCCGTGCTTAGATTTCTGGTCCAGTACAAGCGAGAACAGTGCCGACAGGCTTTGCAGTCCCTGACGATGCTTGAAGGCGTTGTAGAGAGCGGGCTTGGCTGTATTGGACTCCCTTTCCGGAGGCTGTGGTGCTCTGTCCCAATAGCCTGCTTTTACGTTGTTCTCATTGGTAGCGTCTTCAGGATGATTGCCAGCCCAAACATAGTAGTCGGCAGGCTTCTTCGGCTCCAAGGTGGGAGCATTAGAAGGACACTGGAGTGAGTCTGGAGTATTGGACACCTTTGCATCCACCCTGTACCTGCAAGAAGTTCTGACTCTAGCTGGCGGAAGATTTGAAGCAGATGATGCAGACCACGGCATTCGTGGAAGGGGAATTGTCTTCTCGGAATAAGCCCCAACTGAAGCCTGGGCCCCATCGTGCGCTGCAAGCGCAGTAACCCAGCTAGCACCAACATACTTCCTCTGATCTATTTGTTGGGGTTCGTCACTGCCATCTAGGTTTGTGATCGCAGACTTCGGACTCGTATCGGTACTGTCTACCTTCCGTCTCTTCACTGGTCTGATATCGAGCTCGGATGTCATGTGCACGTCTTGAGGTCCATCCTGGGTGGGAAAGAATGGACCTGATACTCGAGGAGAGGAGGAGGTCGTAGGCAATGCGTTGTAACTGCGCTGCCTTCCCCAGCCAGTGACGATGTTAGTTGAAGGCGGCGGCCGGGGTTGCGCCGGAAGGTTCGAGGTCATGACAGGGACATGTCGCCGTACTTGGATGTCCTCGAGAAAGGACCGGTACTCGTGCAGTTGGTGCTCTGCCCCACCGCTGCTAGATAGATTGTGGCCAGACTGGTGAGCCAAGTCCAAGCTGGCTGATTTTCAGGATCAATTAGTGTGAGGTCGATATCGGCTATTCCCTCGGCTTCTGCTGATTGTTCGCGCTCGAGTGTCAAGTACGTAAAGCACGAGTTTTGGGACTTTGTGTCAATGTATAGGAGGTTACCAAGTCGAGCATGATGTTTTGCTGTGGTGCAACAATCAAGATTGACAGTAAGTGAGTTGAGTTGAGTTCAGCACAGGCCGCAGCTGAGGTCGCACCTACCACTTGTCTCCGATACGGACACCGGAATTTGTAGGCGAGAATGAGATGATTAGGCTTTGAGGTCTACCACTCGCCGGCTGAATGAACCCTCTTTATCGGTGGGTCATCACCAAGCACGCCTTATCCAGCTTAGCTACGCACGAAATCGCCGGGGCCGCTCCTTCCGCATAGAATTGGGTACACTAACTATGGAATCCGATAAAGCGCGATCGTTATTGAGGCTGACCTGGCCTGGACATCAGAAAATCCCTCTTTAGGAAAGCCAATGCAGATAAAATCCTTTCTTGTGATAGGCGAAGGTGAAAGCACGTTGGTCTGGTCGGCATTCGATGGTTGGTTCTCGTGTCAGGTCTCAACACCACCCGACGCTCCTATGAGGCAATGTTATTCACCTGTGAGAAACACTGTTTGTTGATCACATTAAACATCGAACGATTGTGCAAGAAGCTATCAGTAGGCTGGTGCCTTGATGAACGTCTTTGTACACTGGAGTCAAATCTCTAATTCAAATCTAGGTCTTCGTAGCAATACCGAGTCCTGCCAGTTATCACCAAACCAGATCTCGGAGTGCGACAGGATCAGTAGCCGCCTCGCTTGACACACCACTCATCTCCCAAAGTCTCCTTACCTCGGCACATTCACCTGTCTGAATTCGCTTGCTCTACCTGGTTATCGAGAAGAGGTTCCGTGTCTGCTTCGCTCAACCAGGACTCCAATGCCAATGAGTTGAGTCTACTTACAATGCTCTGCACTATGTTACTTCCTCGACGCGAAGCAGGACTAATGTTGGCTGAACTTTTCCTACGACTGTGACTGCTGGAACCTAACAAGCTGCCTGGATGTGGTCGAAGAGCGTTCTGTGCTGGTGCTTTGCCTTTGAATTGTGAGCCGTTGGGCTGCAGCATCTCGCTCAAAGGCTGCGTTGCTGCAATGCTAGCTCTGCGACTCGCAAGTGGAGGGAAGAAGTCCATCGTGAACATAGACGCTTTCCGATCACTGTTAGCTGGAAGCGTCTGCTGTGCAGAATTGTCCACGGTAATGCTGCACAGAGTACTGCTTCTTCCTCTTTGACTGCCACGGGAGCGGGGTAGGTCTCGGAGTCCTGTTTTGTGTTGCAAACGTGCGAAAAGGTGCTCCACTTTGCTATGGCTCAACACTTGTTCTTGAAACATATCAGACGAGCTTCGAGAGGCTCTTTCAGGAGCTGATAGCACTTCTTCTGGTGCGCGTCGTGTACTTGGGCTGCTGCGAACAAGTTGGGCCTCCAATTTCGCCACTGCAAGTGAAGGCCGTCGATGGTCGACAGTCGACGATCTGGATTGATCGCCTGTAGTCGTGCTGTCGTTCTCGTCCCATATTATTTCATAGGTTGTGCTAACAGAGATGTACTTGGTGGAGCACCTCCGCAGTGGCTGGCTCTGTTGCTCGGTCCCCGGCATAGACAAACTTGCGTCAACAGCAAGCTCGGTGCGAACCGTAGCAGCAGGGTAGGTCATGGTTGGGTGAGCAGCATCGTTGTCGACAGATGTTGGTTTCGAAATTTTTCTCGGACTTGGAAGTAAGTGATTTGTTCTTTCGTCCTCTGCGCTAGTAAGCGAGAACGTCGAGACAAGATACGATAGCAGGCCATTCTTTTCGTGGGAGAAAGTGGCTTCAGGAAAGAAGGTTAGTTCTGTTGTTTTGGGCGATCTCCTGGTTGTTGCTCGACGCAACGTGATCATCGCAGGACTCTCAGAACTGTCGCTGACCGTGGTTTGCTTGACTGTAGACCGTAGTGGTGTCAGGCCTCTGGTAGCCTCTGACTTGGAGGGCAGGGTCCATCGCCTTATGTAGTTGGCACCCTGAGGATCGATGGAGGTCGGCGATACCGAGATCGATGCCCTGTAGCGTGCATAGCTCATTGATTTGTTCCTAAGGAGTTCCGATTGACTTAGATCCGAGTCTTGGACATTCTCCTCCTTCGCAAGCTGTTCATCAACGATATCCCATTTGTTGTGCCTATGATGTTTCTTCTTCATGTTGAGACTGGCACGGTCCGCGCTCGAGGGTCGCCATGGCACATCATGTGCTTGGAGAGGTGTCAACGGTGGCGTCAATAATGAAGGGTGAAAACTGTTTCCATCTGTTGGGACTTCACTGTAGGTTGGGAATGGTGAAGACATTCTTAGTTCGGAGGTTTGTTTAAGAATAGTGTATGCTGCGTGAATAAGGATATTATCGAGCGAAAATCCTAGATGTGTGGTTGATTGATAGTTTAGAAAGTCAACCACATCTAAATTGCACATCTGACAAAGTTAGTACCTCGTGGCGGATCGCACCTTCCAGCCCTGACCAATTTCATACCCCATGAGTTGTCGCTCAACACTACTGTGCAGGCACATTGCATCACTCGAGTCCGACTTCCTTCTTGGGCCACGCCAAAATATCGTCCCATGATCTATCAAGCAAGGACATAGCATCTTCGATAAGTCGGTAAGACCACCCTTTAGCCCACCAAAGATGCTCAAGGCAGCGGAAGCATGCAGCCCAGTGTATGAACAAAGCAATGGCGGTTGGATCAAGACATCGGATAAGATCAATATAGGGAGTTTCCGAAGTGACTGGCCAGGCGAATATTTGTTGATCGTATTCTAGGACAGTACGAGAGCGTGACACATACATCAAGCTCTCCAAGCGCTCCATATATATGTCTTTCCTTTCTTTCAAGTCCTGTTCCGAAGCACTTTGATCGCGAGCATTGGGATGCTCAATCCTATAACGCAGTTTCTGAAAGGACGTCTGTATGTCTGGAGGGTTCGGAGGCAGATCTGAGTCTCGTGGAGGCTTCAGGAGCGGCTCAATTTCTCCACCACGAAGCCATTGCCTGGTTTGCTTGATCACAGCGTTTATGCCTTGCACTAAGGTCAGAATCTCAAGAAAATCCGGGGTTTTTTCTTCCTCGTGTCCGGTCCTCATCACGCGTGGCAGGAAGTTTGGCGAAGCTGTGAGGTTTACACCATTGAGAGCTTCGGGGAGTTTCTTTGAGCCAAACAGCCATATTGTCAGCAATGCAGAAAGTATGAACAGGGCGATGGCGTTCTCTTCGTTTGGACGACTCAACTCCGGTATGTAGCCTGCAAGCGCAAGATTTTGATACTGAAATGCTACTTTGATGTATGCTGCGTGAGTGTCGGTATCTTCGGCATGATTTGTTGCCTTGTGCAGAGCGGCCGTAGCCATCAGAGCATGAAGCAAAAATTTGTGCTTCAGGCCTTGGTGAAAGACGATATCACGCCAAACAAAGTGAGCCTCGAGTTTCGACGTCAACGTCATATAAGTCTGTGTTGAATAGTAGTGTATCAGCTCTAGATCTAGGTGGCTGAAAGTCTGCTGGTGGGATGAAAGGGCACCAGGAAGAGTGTCTGAAGTCTGATCGCTCGAAGATCCTGGCGTCGACGCATTGTTGTTGGGCAGCGGTCCTGGAAATACTGTCGACGGCGTCAGGTCGGCATTGCTTTGATCTCTGACAGCACTGGCTGTTGGCGACGGATACGAGACAGGAGCATGACCCATGAAAGAGCATGGCATCTGACGTCTGGTACAGCGCTGGCATTGTGGTAAACTCTCATCGCACTGGTTTCGCTTAGCGGCAATACTATACGAACATTATATACCTACTTTTACCCGACGTTGTTTGCATTGAAGACAGCCGTGATGAGACTTGGTGTGCGACCTGCGCGAAGGCATGGCTATGTGAGCGAGCTCGCTGAATGGTAGTGGAGATCCGCGGCATCACGACCTCAAAAGAGCACAGTTCGCAGACGACGTTGTAAGCATCATTCTCAGCGCCTTACTTAGCGAACGATCAACCAACAGTAAAGACGAGGACGGAGTCAGAATTAGACATTAACCTCATTAGCTTGAGAGAGAACGACTCAAAGATAAAAAGGATCTCATTCTCGTACTCATCCGCCTACTCTTGTCCACTTTTGTACAGATCGAGAAAGGTGAACCGAGAGCCGCTGGAGTCCTAGCTTCGGTGGGGGGTGCTTCCGCCATGTGGCTAGAACAATTAAAGTTCAATTCTACGATATGTTTTCATCGCTGTCTATGTGGAAATCGTCTACTCCAGAAATCCTGGGTCTGTGCTTGCAATCTCACGGAAAGCACGCAGTAAGAAATTCTCCAAAGCAACCCTACTTTTCCTGGCTTTGCACTGACTGCTCCAGGCTGTCCGGGATCTTCTTCGTTGCAAATCTCCTCATTGGCTGAAAGAAAATCCCTGGATGGGCAGCAGTTAAAGCAAGGGCGGCAATGGCGATCATCCTTCTGATGTCAGTCATAAAAAGCTCAAACACATTCGAAAGGTCACAACTCACATGCCGTCCAAAAGTAAAAACTCATTTTCCTTCTGCATGAGTGGATTGCCCCAACCACCAGCCATCTCAGGCAACTTGAAAAAGTCAGCTACGAACGTTACTGATAACCAAGCAGACTCACTCTGTAAATGCATCTGATCAGGACCGTCAGGTAGGCAATGACTATAGCACAGCAAAACGTTTTGAGACTCGTCATCTTCTTTGCGTCCCCTAGATCCATCTGATATGCAGTCTTTTCGGGGGTGAGAGTATCGCTAGCATGGCCTGGTTTCGAGCGCCAGAAACGTATCGCAAAGTCCAGAATTAGGAGGCCACAGATACTCATAGTGAAAACCTGAAAGGCTATTCCTGCAACGATAAGTCCGTTACCAGCGTCCAACAGTAGTGCGCTTCCCTGCCTGCCCGCGCTTGCAGCGATACCGCCACCTGCAGCCTGCAGCATGTTAGAGAGTGGGAAACAATATGGACATGCACCAACCTGTAGCAGAATCGACCCAAGATCGCACCCCACGAAGATCCAGGGATAGAGTCGTGCTCGAAGTTTTGAGTATCTTGATCCACAATAGAGCACCAAGTGCTTGGCCGTGAGATATATTGCGCCAGCGATAAAGGAAGGTGCTAGGACAAGACAGCATATTTGCATCTACACCGGTCAACATCTTGCAGACTCGGGTAAAATAGACACTATCGTCTCACCTGGAATGCTCCTGAGTTCCAAGGATTCGAGTTCATCAAGATGCGACCAACATAGCCCAAGAGTTCAGCAAGAAGACCAACGCACAAGAAAGCAGTATATGACCATGTCTTCGTCCGTACACCAAGAAAGAGGGCTACACAGAAACATACACCGAACCAGGCAGCGAAAAAAGTGTTAGGTCCGAGTTGAGGGTAGTAAGCGTAGGTCGTCGCCTCGACCGGACATCGAGCAGTGACTTCGGTGCATGTTCTGTAAGAAGGCCGGAAGGTTTCTTGCGAGGACATTGTCGTTTGTCAGCGTGTCACCACTGAGATGAGTGTCGAGAACCTCCGTCCTGCGCCAATGAGTATGTACGTAAATGCTTTAGTTATCAGGTTCCGAGATACTGGCTTAGTCTTTTAGGGAAACATTTTGGGAAGGATGGTTGAATTTTGAAGAGGAAAAAACATATGGCAGAGAATACTTGGGAAAGCCATTGTAGTGGCCCCACGACAATCCTTATGTCGCTTCGGTATTGCCAGATGAACGATAATGATGGATACTTAAGTACCTTTGGTGACCACATTCCAGACTTGCCACGCCTCAAATGGGTATAGATCACGAATTTGCGAGCAAAGTATCCACCAAGTCTCCAATCATGCTGAGGAACCTCGTTTTCAATATCTTGGGCTGCTTGGCACCAAGTACGAGCACCTCGCTTGCGACGCGTCAAATAAGCCTCAACACTTTGAGCTCTTGGATTTTGTCGGGCAAGACGTCAATAATATTGGCCCAGGTTTAGCGTTGTGAAAGTTGAATAGCCTTTAAATATTGCAAAATGTAAGCTTAGCAAGCACAAATAAGTACCAGTCATCAAAGGTCGAAAACGAGAATTCGAACTGGAAAGCTTGGAGTACGACAATACCTATTTGGCCAGCTCGTAAGTCTGATTTACCTGTGCAATTTCCGAGGTAAAATATCGTCACTATGCGCAGTCGTCCTATAACTTACCGTTCAATGCTTGAAATTGGAGGAGATAGGCATCATCAGCCGGTTGTCAGGTGTCGTTATCGCTTGACATAATCGTAGAGAGAAAGCCTGGCCGGCTTGAAGTTTGAGCCCGATGTTTCGTTCCCGACCTTTGCACTGCCATCCACTTTCATTGCTGAGAGCAGGAGTATATATCAGAACCTTAGCACGGGCTGAAGGAAGAGGTCAGGTGAAGTATATGCTAAGACAAAGACAGCATACTTGATGAGCATATGAGCATAAACTGCTTTCCCATTGCGACACTGTAGATGTACAGTATTGACCCGATCGTTCACACAACTTTGAAGCAAGCTCAGCCTGATGCGGGCTTGGCGAAGCTCGGAGGCCAAGGCTGTCGCGTCCCCCGTTAATGCTTTCGTGGCAGGATCAGAAAGTGGAATTTAAGTATGCCTATGGCGACGAACACAAACGACTATAGTTAAGGAACGACTTTTGCAAGGGTCGAACCAGGGCTCAGAATCTTTCATATGTATCTCCATCGCTGTTAGGAACACTCCCGCTGCCTGAGCATGAGCGTCAACATATGAACATTCCCTCCCTTCTACTCTAGCCTGTGACCCCAAGGTTCAACCTCCAGTATGAGGCTCGATGTGAAGGTACACCATTGATGTCGCACCTCTAGTCTGCTACAATACTGACTGTGCAAATAGCGCCAGCTTTTTGCGCGCTCCGAACGTGTGAAAGGCATTGACTTTCACCCTACCGAGCCATGGATCCTCACGACATTGTACAGTGGCCATGCCTACATTTGGTCCTATGAGACACAGGCGATTGTCAAGACCTTCGAGCTGACAGATGTTCCCGTTCGAGCTGGTAGGTTCATCGCCAGAAAGAATTGGATCGTCTGTGGTTCGGACGACTTTCAGCTTCGTGTGTACAATTACAACACTTCTGAGAAGATCACCTCCTTCGAAGCCCATCCCGACTACATTCGTTCGATAGTCGTGCACCCTACGCAACCTTTCGTCCTCACAGCCTCAGATGACATGACGATAAAGTTATGGGATTGGGACAAGGCATGGAAGTGCGTTCAAGTATTCGAGGGTCATTCACATTATGTGATGGGCTTGGCCATTAATCCTAAAGACACAAACACATTTGCGTCCGCATGTCTGGATCGGACGGTCAAGATATGGAACTTGGGTTCGGGCCATGCCAATTTTACCCTCGAAGCACACGAAGCCAAGGGTGTCAACCACGTCGATTACTACCCGCAGGCTGACAAGCCATACATCCTAACTACCTCGGACGATAAGACTGTCAAGGTTTGGGACTACACAACAAAAGCACTGATAGCCACATTGGAGGGACACACTAGCAACGTCTCCTTTGCTTGTTACCATCCCGAACTACCCGTCATAATATCCGGCTCTGAGGACGGCACTGTGAAGATATGGCATGCAAACACTTACAGGCTAGAACAATCGCTGAGCTACGGCCTGGAAAGAGCATGGTGCGTCAGCTACCAGAGAGGTCGACAAGGCATAGCTATGGGTTTCGACGATGGCGCCGTGGTGGTAAAGATGGGTCGAGAAGAACCTGCAGTTTCCATGCATGAAGGCAAGATGGTATGGGCGCGTCACAACGAAGTCATTTCTGCAGTCATCAAAGGCGACGTTTCCGTGAAAGATGGACAGCCGCTGAATCTGCCCACAAAGGATCTCGGATCGTGCGAGATCTACCCCCAGACTCTTTCGCATTCACCAAATGGTAGGTTCGTTGCTGTTTGTGGTGATGGCGAGTTCATTGTCTACACCGCCATCGCATGGAGAAATCAAGCCTTCGGCTCCGCCCTGGATTTTGCTTGGGGCTCAAAAGACAACAATACCGACTATGCCATCCGTGAGTCCGCTACATCAGTGAAGATCTTCCGGAAGATGAAAGAGGCTCCAGGCGGACTCGACGTGGGCTTTCAAGCTGAAGGTCTGAGTGGTGGCGTCTTGCTTGGTGTAAAAGGCCAAGGCGGTATCGGCATGTTTGATTGGGCTACCGGAAACCTCGTACGACGTATCGAAGTTGAGCCACGTGAAGTTTATTGGTCGGAATCAGGAGAGTTGGTGGCTCTTGCTTGCAACGACACAACATACGTGCTTCGATATAGTCGAGAAGCATACCTAGAAGGCCTCAATGCAGGCCTGGCCGATGAAGATGGCGTCGAATCTGCCTTTGAGGTCGTCACAGATATCAACGAGAGTATCACGACTGGAGAATGGGTTGGAGATTGCTTTATTTATACAAACTCAACCAACAGACTCAATTATCTAGTTGGTGAGCAGACATACACTATATCACATTTCGACCAGCCGATGTACTTGCTAGGATACCTGCAAAGAGATGGTAGATTATACGTGTGCGACAAAGATGTGCAAGTCATCTCCTTTGCATTGTCTCTCACGGTTGTCGAGTACCAAACGCTGGTCCTTCGAGGTGAGGTCGATGCTGCGCAGGGCTTGCTCAGTGAGATCCCTGATGGCGAAATGAACAAGATTGCCCGCTTTTTGGAAGGTCAAGGATACAAAGAGATGGCTCTAGAGGTAGCGACGGATCCAGAACATCGATTTGAGCTTGCTCTGAGTTTGAACAATCTGGCAGTCGCACTCGAGCTTGCTAAGACTTCTGATCAGGAGCACAAGTGGAAGACTGTTGGTGACGCAGCAATGGTGGCCTGGGACGTGCGGTTAGCTCAAGAATGTTTCACACAGGCGAAGGACCTTGGCAGTTTGCTATTGCTATACTCAAGTTCGGGTGATAAGACAGGTTTAAAAAGTCTAGCCAACCAGGCAGAGGAAAGTGGCAGCAACAATATCGCATTCTCAAGTTTGTGGTTGAGTGGTGATGTCGACGCTGCCATTGAGCTGCTCACGCGAACAGGACGAACGAGTGAAGCTGTACTATTCAGTCAAACATACAAACCAAGCCGGACCGCTTCTCTAGTGAAGCAATGGAAAGAGAGTCTCGAAAAACAAGGCAAGACGAAGGTTTCAAAACTGATAGGTGTGCCAGGAGAGGACGAAGAGCTCTTTCCAGACTGGGACGAATATCTGAGGCTGGAGAAGGACGGCGCTCAGGAGTCCTCAGTAGATCTGAATGGCTCGGCAGACGAGGTAGCATCAGGGGAGATCAATGGCGAGACGGCGGAAGCTGACGTTGAAGCTGCCGAAGAGGTTGAGGCATGATATAACGACTGACGAACAGTGCGCGACGCACACTTGCTTTGCGGCTCAGCCGAGAGTATCTGCATTGACCCTGTGCAATACCAGATTAACAATGCCTGGCATGCCTGGATGAAGAACCATTTCAAGGATATGGTCTCCGTTTCCATCCGGCGCAAATGACGTAGTTGGTGTATAGATTGTCTCAGAGGCTATTTACTTTTGGTTTCTATAGAACCATCGAGGACTACACCTTCAACCCGTGTTTGCTTTGAACCAGTCAGCTGTCGTACGACCCGAGTGCTACGCTGAAGCTTCGAGATCCTAATCGACTCAACCCTTATTACGGTACTCTATCAAGTACGATAGCGCTTATTCCATAGTTGAGGTTGCGTAGCCTTCAGTCACCTTCCATTTGTGTTCGACAAAGGATCCCTACATCACCATTCTGAATAGCTCGATTGCTAGAACATACCATCTGCGTCATGTCTGAAGCTTCGGAAACTTATGACCTGATATACTGGCCAGGACTGCCAGGTCGTGGTGAATTTATCAGACTTGTTCTGGAACAGGCTGGTGCAAACTACACTGACACTGCACACGTCGAAGATGGTATGAGGATTGTCCTCTCCTACAGCAGCACCGACAACCATGGTAGTCCTGTCAACCCACCACCTTTTGCACCACCAATGCTAAAACACGGAAAACACACCATTAGTCAAACACCGAACATCCTGCTTTATCTCGGGCCCAGACTGGGACTCGCACCTAGTACGGAAGATGACCCGATCGGGATATACCACGTCAATGCACTTACTCTGACAGCTCTCGATGGCTTGAGTAACGAGCCGCATGACACGCATCACCCGATCGCTGTGGGGGATTACTACGAAGATCAGAAAGGGGAAGCATTGAAGAGGGCCAAAAATTATCGAGAGCAAAGACTGCCCAAATTTCTGGAATATTTCCAACGAGTACTGTCTAGCGAAACGTCCAGGGGCGGAGAGTATCTGTACGGTGGTCAACTCACATATGCGGATCTTGTGCTATTTCAGACCATTGACGGAGTGAGTTTCGCGTTTCCCAAGCGGATGAGCAGTCTGAAGGAGAGTGGGAAATACGACAAGGTGTTCGCGTTGCACGAGCGTGTCAAGGCTTTGGATAAGATTGCGGCCTATCTTAAAAGCGGAAAAAGGCAAAAATACTTGATGGGCATCTATCGGTTAGTAAAGCTTTACAACATTACTGTTACCAATGTTAATTGTTTTATAGACATTATCCTGAGTTGGACGACGAATAAAATAGCTCTTGCGTGTCACTGCTTGGCAAAAAGACACGATAGAGTATATCCTTCCATTGCCGATAACTACGACCTATTGCTTCTCATACTTTTTCCTGTAGACTCAATATTTCGTCGCATTTCTGCAAGCGGTACTCGTTGTAGTACAGGCTGCAAGTTCTACTCCATAAACTACATGTCAACCAGCCGACTTGGCACAGGATTAAAATAGCTCACCGTCATGCCGATCACTCAAATTTATCTGACCCTGTTGTGTGACTATGCTGGCCATGATGAACGTTCAATACAGAAGACATTGTTACATATTCGTGAGTCGAATTGGACGTATGAGCAGCAAATTCACATGCAGTAAAACACATCGATGGTGGTTTAGTACTGAAGGTAAAGAGCAGTGAAAAAAATATGATTCAGCGTCTCGAAGATCGATTATCGTAAAGATCGAAACCAGAAAATAGTGCCAAGAGCCACTCTTCCCAAGCAGGTGGACAGTACCTATCGACAAAAAAACTCCCTATTAGCAGAGATGGGAAAACTATACGCCATCTCAGACGTGCACATCTCCCACAAATTCAACCACGAAGCCATCCACCTCCTCAAACCCCACCCAGACGACGCCCTCATCCTAGCCGGCGACGTTGGCGAAAAACTCGAGCACCTCCACGAATGCTTCTCATTAACGACCAGACTCTTCAAGCAAGTCTTTTGGGTGCCCGGGAACCACGAGCTGTACACTCTACCACACCCCAATGATGTCGCACATGAAGACAACGCGATGAGCCCGCACACGCCGGCCACAACGCATATACCGGAGCCAGACAACTTGAGAGGCGAGGCGAAGTACTTTGAGTGTGTCAAGGTTGCTAATGAGTATGGAGTTATTACGCCCGAAGACGAGTATGTGACCTGGCATTCGGATGAGTCAGCGAACGCGGTGAAGGCATTGATATGTCCTATGTTTCTGCTTTATGACTACTCGTTTCGTCCTCCTGATGTGAGTCGAGAGCAGGCGCTGGACTGGGCAATGGAGCATAATATACGAGCTACGGATGAGGCACTGCTGCATAGTGACCCTTATAAGAGTCGCGATGCGTGGTGTGATGCGTTGGTCACCGAGACGGAAAATAGATTGAAGATTGCGCTGGATAAGAAGGATGCAGACACGAAAGTTGTTCTTATCAATCACTGGCCGTTACGCGAAGACACGATTTGCATACCGAGCATTCCACGCTTTAGTCTATGGTGTGGTACGAAGAGGACTGAGGATTGGCATGTTCGGCACAAAGCGGATGTTGTCGTGACTGGTCATCTGCACGTGAGACGGACAGATTGGATTGATGGAGTTAGGTTTGAGGAGGTTTCTCTCGGCTATCCTAAGCAGTGGGAGGATGCGAGAGGGAAAGGGAAAGGCGTCAATGAGATGTTGAGGGAGATCCTACCTGATCCGCGTGAGCAAATAGATAGGAATGGAGATCAGGCTTCAGAGGGACGCAAGACTCAATGGAGACGGTATGGGTGATTGGTTGCAAGGACTCAGCAGTTCTTTCAATAAAATATCACAGTCTCTAATTGCAGCTGCCTCAGGTCGTACTTCAAACGAGATCACTATCATGTGGTCCCTCCCTATAGGAGCTAAATTTTGTCCCGCAATGTTCTTGATACTCGTTGTCTTATTGCAATATTTGGTCGCCCGATTTTTGTCTTAGGTGGGAACTATCCTGTTTACTGAGCCGGACAGCCATTGAAGGCACGTTTTGTCTTTTTCGTCTCAGTGTTCTCTGACACTAGCTGACCTGTCTACGACCGTGCTCGAATCGCGACATGAACACACGTTTCGACTAGGTGGTCGAGAAGGTTCAATAGAGTTCGAACTTGAGGACGTTGATATGCGCAGGTCAAGGTTGGGATGTGCGGGAATGATCAGTATCAACAAGACTTTGCCTCTCCTATCTCAGTAGCCTTTTCTTTGCGACCTCTAAGTCCCAAAGACAGCTCAGACCACAGTCTCGGTATCGACTGCACTGGTAAGACACTGTCGTGCTTCGAAGGCTTCAGGAATCTGTGAACAGCGTCAAATAGCAGTAGGAGTCCAGCGTTCGATGCGTAGTGACAATCCGACCTTGTTACTCTTTACACGTCCATGGCATGCACTACCCCCTACTTTATGAGTTCACCCCAATGCTTTCGACTCCTGCACTCAAGCAGGATTCCCACCAGGAGCAGTGCTCGCATCAGCATTGGTTTTGCTGTTGCTATGTGTCGTCCCCGTGATTTGATCGTTGTCGATCTGCACAGGATCTGTGAGGTCAGGAACTTCGTCGGTGTTCGTGGTGGAGTGTGCTTGTCCGGCTGGCTCGTGGTCCCCTAGAAGGGTCTGGATGGCCTTCTGGTCACCTTCCTTGGCTTTAGAGGATGGGTCGGTGTCAGGCATGCTCCGGGTCGTGGAAATGGATTCGAGTATTGGGACGATTGAGCTGAAGGATTGTGTGTGTGAGGGACGATGAATGCTAAGCAGCTACGTGTAGATCGTGGTAAGGGACGTGGTTGTCGCGCTGTGCTGCGGTGATACAACGCCGGCTTGGATTTGCGCCGTGCCCGAACTTGAATCGTCATTGTCTACGGCAATCGGTAAGCATACCAACGATCCTTGCTTGAATATACGCACGATATGACAAATGAAATTGTTGACCTATTGTACTTAGAAATGTTTACGGTTTCTATTGCCCACTTATAAGAAGATTGTTCGGAACGTGGTTCAGATATAGCCCCGAAAGGCAGAAGATGCTGTTTCATTCCTATTCAAATAGTACTGCTGACTGATACCTGCCCTCAAAACCTGGAAGGTCTACTTAACAGGACATGTTTTGATGAGGTGAAGGAATCATGTTGACCGCCAACAATCAACTCACGTCCGTACGCCTGTCTTTCTAACTCCTTGAAGAATATCCTTCTGTCTCTCTCTGTTTGCCAAGCACTTGGGTCCATGAAACGCCTTTCCCATAGTCGTTGATCTTCTATGCATTTGAACCATAATAGCTAGCGCTTGCAGTCGTGTGATGTCCAAGCAGGTAGCAGATCGTCATGTTAGTACCACGTCTCGATGCTGACAGCCAAGGGACAATGTCCTTCAAACCATACTGAAGATGACTCTGCCGTCAACAAAGGTTAAATAGATCGATAGCCAGATAGGTTGCTGAGGTCCTTGAAACTGCTTTTACAGCCAGTGCAGGTACCAGGCTTTGTCGACAACTGCTTAGGAGATCCGCGCTCTTCCTTCCTGTACACCTTGTAATAAACAACATTTCTCTCAATGCGTGAACTAGCTCTCTCAACTGCTCATGCTCGAATTTCGTCTGAAGAGTCTTGCTACTAGAGCCCTTGTCGATCTCGAACGATCTGAATTAGTCGACGCGGTGCTATCCGAGCTATTATTGCGTTGCACAATTTCAGGTCTTGAATGACTGCTATACAAAGCTGGTCTTGCATCTGGTGAGTATGAGCGCCGATGAATCCTTTGAGCTTCGTCTTCGTTTCTAGGATGGCACGGACAGCCCCTAGCGTACGTGATCTCTCGAAGTGTTATCGTTGTGAAGCGGCTGGGCCGCGTCCATATATGAGGAGACGTTGTTGTATGCTCTTCTGTGTAGGCAGGCAGGATACTAGGTACAGCCACGTCAGGAAGGCTGGAGATGCTAGAAGAACTTGACATGTCGTGTGAGATGAAGTCTTTTCTGTAGCAAACGTGACCTGTATTCGACTTCACGAGGATCGATAGTGACGCTAAAGTGTTGTGCAGACGAGGGAGCTGCGATGAATAGATGAGAGGATCTTGTAGGAATAGAAGGAGCGAAGAGACCAGTTAGAAGTAAGGCGCCCGGGCCATGAATAAGCTGATCAAGAGTCCATGATTGGGATGAACTACTAATAATGTCATTTTGAAGGTCTCCATTTTTGAACCATCAGCACGCATCTGGTATAAGAGTACGACGTGCACCGGAAGGTGTCGGATGTTAAACCACGGAGCACGTTTTCTCACTGTGCAATTGAACTGTGGTTTTAATACGTCAAAGAGCACGGCCTCCACAAACCATAAATTGTCCGAGCATGTTCACAGGATATTAGTCATGATTGACGGTATATCCGTGTCTGTGCTACTTGACAGTTTGCTTTGACATTTCGCACAATCCTGCTGCTACACACTCGTTGCTCGATTTTGAACAATTCCAGCGAACAGTGGGCCTGCATTTGCCATCCTGCGTAATAGTGAGGTTGGAAAAGGCTGCGCGGGAATGAGGATCAGCAGAATAGAAATGGGGTTTGGAGCCATGATGATGACTGTTCGTGCCCTGCGTCGGCTGCAAGACAAGTGGACAGAAGCCATGCACGGCAGAGCCAATGGCACATACACAACTTTAAATTGTGCAAGTGAAGCATTCCAAGGTTTCTGTCGACGCGACGCGACTGGTCATGCTGGAGTCGTTTCAGCACAAACCTTGGCCGCTACAAGAAGCAGACTTCGGAGAGCGGCAGGCACAGAAGCGCATATGAATCACGTGGAACACTAGTACTTGTTGGCTTAGCGGTAGAGCTTAGCTCTCGATGTTGACGACTTGACATTCAGCTACAACGACATGGACTCTGCTCCAGCATACGAAAATCACGTCGTCTGAGGTACAGATCGTTCATTGAGGTATCAAGCCGCCTCACTTGGTTTTTTGGTAGCTTGTGTTTCGCGGGAAAGAGACACTCGACCCTGAATGTTCGCATTGCAAGAAGTTTCCAAACATGGCCTGAAACGTATCTGTGTGGCTCACAATTGTGCACGTTATACTGTAACATGCCTGTACCTCATCTCCGACCACTCGGGGCGACCATGCCCCGAGTCATTCAACCGACAAGGCAATTTCTTTCAAGTCAGAGGAATTCTGCCTGTTTTAGGCGTACCTGGAGACAACATCAGTTCACAGCTCAGACCACGCGTCGACATGCCTCAACCGATCCTGCTACCGTACCAGCGGGTTCTCATGTCTTCAATTTCTTTTACGGTACGACTTTGCTTCTGGGTCTCGGCCTGATCTTTGTGTATGTTACAGACACTCGAGCAAGCGTACATCGTTGGGTAGTGATTCCAGCTTTGCGTACCATCTACAAAGACCCTGAAGAAGCGCACGAAATTGGTAACAGATCATTGAAGCAACTATATACGTTTGGTCTACATCCCAGGGAAAGAGGCGATCCTGACCAGCAAGGTGATCTGGCGATCGAGGTGTTCGGACAAGTTCTGAGAAACCCAATAGGGACATCAGCTGGGATCGATAAGCATGCTGAAATTCCAGACCCGCTTTTTGCTATAGGTCCTGCTATCATTGAACTTGGAGGAACAACACCACAACCACAGTCCGGTAACCAAAAGCCTCGGGTGTTCCGATTAGAATCCCAAAACGCTCTCATAAATCGATATGGACTCAACTCTGAGGGCGCTGATCATGTGGTCAACCAGTTGCGACACCGAGTAAGACGATTTGCTGAGAAATGCGGGTTTGGTCATGATGCTCAAGGCGAAATCTTAGTGCTCGATGGTCATGCGGGTGTGCCGCCTGGCAGTCTTACGCCTGGAAAGCTGCTCGCTATCAACATAGCCAAGAACAAGGCCACACCAGAAAATGATATTCAAGCTGTAACAAAAGACTACACATACTGTGCTGAGCGACTAGCACCATATGCAGATATCCTCGTCGTCAATGTCTCGAGCCCCAATACTCCTGGTCTGTGTGGTCTACAAAACCAGGAATCACTAACTCAGATCTTGACGTCCGTCGTCAAAGCTGCACGCTCTGTTCAAAGGACTAACAAGCCTGCAGTAATGGTCAAGGTCAGCCCAGACGAGGATTCTGACGATCAAGTGAACGGTATCTGTCAAGCAATCTGGGAGTCCGACGTCGACGGGGTCATAGTCGGAAATACTACAAACCAACGTCCCGAGCCAATGCCTCATCTCAAACCACTCACTCCAATAGAAGAACAACGTCTACTCGAAACCGGCGGCTTTTCTGGCCCACACCTATTTGAGAAGACATTGTCAATGGTCAAGAAATACAAAAGTTCACTTGGCGACAGCCCACCACCCAACATCGGCAACACCCCTGCCCCTGCCAGTACACCTTCCCGATCAGGCGGTGCAGTCAGTTCACTGAAGGAGCAAATGCAAAAGGATCTGGCAGAAGCACCCGCAAAGGCCGGACCACACGGAGACGCAGTGACGGACTCAATCCAAACAGAATCCATTCCTCTACAAAACCTCTCGGAAAAGGCCGAATCCGAGAAGTTGCCGTTGATCAACCTTCCCACAGCTAGATTCTACGACAAGTCACGACCTGAACAAGACAAACTACGGTCCAGTCCTGATGGTCCCGAGTCTGAGCAGTCGAAGAAAGACAACGAGCGGGCTGAGGAGAAGAGAGAGCAGATAAGGAAAGAGCAGGAGGAGGCGAAGAAAGCACGACAAGAGACAAAACAAAGCGTAGGAGCGCAAGATAAGCGTGCACCTGATACTGGTCGTCGAGATCAGCCAAAGGTCATCTTTGCGACTGGTGGTATCACGAACGGTAAACAGGCACTCGAGATCTTGAACGCTGGCGCGAGTGTAGCGATGGTCTATACTGCTCTCGTGTATGGAGGTGTAGGAACCATTTCGAGGATCAAGGACGAGATGAGGTATGAGTTGAAGAGTAAGAAGGAAGAAAGGCGAGGAGCCACTCCTAGGGAGATCAAATCTGCCTAACGTGTTGTTCCCTGTATTGAAATATCGCGTGCATATTAAAACACAAGCTCATCAGTCTTCCACAATAGCTACCTTGCTTCTGACTGGAATGTTGTGCTTGACCTTGCCAGGCTCAGGGAAACCACTAACCTTAACACCCTTCCTGAACATCAAGCAGTGAGTTGAGCCGCCAAAATGGAACATGCCAAGTTGTTCGCCTTTCTTGATCTTCTGGCCTTCTTTCACTGTGACATCGTTACTGCTTACCTCGCTCATGCCAATAAGGACAACACACATCAGTCCGATCTTTGGGTTGTCCGCCTCAATGAATACTAGTGCGCGTGCCGCCGCAGCAGTCAGGTACCCTTGAGACTCCGTCTCACCTTCCTCATTCGCGTGTTCTGGGTGACGACCGAAGTCCTCGAACAATGGTTCAGAATAGTATGTTCCTTCGACATGTGTTATCTTCTTCACCGTGCCGTCTACAGGAGTGTGCCAGCGATGGTAGCTCAATGCGCTGAGAAAGGCCTGATATATCGTGCCGCCGACGAATTGTTCGTAGTTCGGGTCGTTCTGTAGGATGTCTTTGACGGAATACGGCATGCCTTTGAGCCAGAACTTGTCTCGAGCTTTGACGTCGCGAGCTACTCGATAAGCTGTACTTTCACAGGCATTCGCGATGACGTTCTGGTTCTCAGGCTCTGCAACAGGTCTCTTATCCCAATGGAACTCGCGCGTGAAAAAGTCGTCCCAGGATTTGTAGCCATGGTAAGGCTTGGAGGGGTCACATTGAAACATCTGCTCGAAAGGAAGTGCTTTGTCGGACTCTTCACCTAGATTGGCGACAGTTGCAAGATCCTTGCGTCCCGAATCAGTAAACCAGCCGAACTTGTCTGATAAAGAAGGCTCCCTCGAGTCCTCGGATTTGAGGTATTCGCCCCAGACGTTCAAGATCTTCTTCAAAAGACCGTTGACTTGCGGATCGAGGAAGAATGAGAAGCCAAAAGTCGTGCCCATTGGCCAGTCGAAGAGAGCATAGATTGGCAGACCGACCAAGCCAACGTTCTCAGACTGCTTGCTCCAGCCAGGCGAAGTGGTAATCAGATGGTTGAGAATGGCTAGCATATGCTTGCAACCACGAATGCTCATCTTGCCCGAAGGATCCTTGTTATAGGGGTGTTTGTCTGGGATCTCGTCGAACATGCCTTGAGCAAGCATGTGGATTCGGGAATTGTTTTCGATCAGCTCTTCCAGCTCACGAACAGCTGGGTGAAAATCCTTAGGGTTCTCGTCAACGTGGTTGACTGTGTCTTGGAGCCATTTCTGGTGAGCTCGGTGGTCTTCGGGTAGCCAAAGACCTGGTCGCTGTACGCGGTGACCATCTGGCACGTGTGAGGAATTTATTGGCATCTTTGCTAGAGTGTTAGTGGAAGCACGAGTGAGCAGATGAGTAAACAAATTATCCTCGAACAGGCTTCAAGTAAGTCCATTTAATTGAGTATGTGCCGCGTCATCTACACGTGTTGCTTATAGCAATCCAGACCAGGCACAAAAAGTAAAGCATTGGAAGGAGCAGGGTTTTCAGCGTCACAACAACGTCACAAGCGGCGTCTGATTCCGACATGATAAACGAGCCTGCATAGGAGCCAAGACAACGACTTGCATGTGTATGTAGCCTGACAATTTTGAAGACTGACAACCATCAACATAAGAGCCCCAAACAAAGTCTCACATGGAAAGCCAAGCAAAGTTGAAAAGAAAGGAGGACTGTGCCAGTTGTGGCCTTGGTGGCCTACGGAGCGGGATTCCACCCTTATCGCACGTGATGTTGAGATAACGAATGTTCGGCTCTAAGAAACCAAAAAAATTAAGGTGTGGGCCTGAGGAATCACTTGGGTCTTCGCCGTTCAAAGTCTTTGCTCAAGGGTTTTGTATAGCTATTGTCGTAGTGATTTCCAGAGCACTAAGTCACGATGAAGACGACGTGGAAAGAGGTGAGATAGACTGGAAATTCTGCTACAGAGCACGAACTAACGTGCAGTCAGATTGCGCCTGTGCCAACGTCGCAAGAATTTATCGATATTGTGCTTAGTCGTACACAGAGGCGACTACCTACCCAGATCAGAGCCGGCTTCAAAATCTCGAGAATAAGAGCTTTTTACACAAGAAAAGTCAAATACACGGCAGAGACATTCGCAGAGAAATTCCAGGCTATCCTAGATGGCTTCCCTCGATTGCAGGACATCCACCCGTTTCACAAAGATCTTATGAACACACTTTACGATGCCGACCACTTCAGAATAGCCCTAGGAACATTGTCGACTGCAAAGAGATTGATAGAGACTGTGTCAAGAGACTATGTACGACTGCTCAAGTATGCGCAGTCACTATTTCAATGCAAGAACTTGAAGAAAGCCGCTCTAGGTCGTATGGCCACAATATGTAGGAGACTACGAGATCCCTTGGTTTACCTCGAACAAGTACGACAGCATCTGGGTAGATTACCGAGCATCGACCCCAACACGAGAACGCTGTTGATCTGCGGCTATCCCAATGTTGGCAAGTCAAGCTTTTTGAAACAGATTACAAGAGCCGATGTCGATGTGCAGCCATATGCTTTCACCACAAAATCCCTCTTTGTGGGCCACTTTGACTATAAATATCTAAGGTTTCAAGCAGTTGATACTCCTGGTATTTTGGACCACCCACTAGAAGAGATGAACACAATCGAAATGCAGTCGATTACTGCTATTGCACATCTTCGGTCGGCTGTATTATACTTCATGGATCTATCAGAACAGTGTGGGTACTCCGTCGAGGCCCAGATTGGTCTGTTCTCCTCGATACGACCGCTGTTTGCAAACAAATTGGTCTTCCTCGTGGTAAACAAGACCGATGTGACCAAGCCGGAAGACTTGTCAGAAGATCTGCAGAAACAACTGTCAGATCTAGTCACCCAAAATTCCAATACAGAACTGCTCCAATTGTCTTGCATAACGAATGAGGGTGTTCAGAATGTCAAAAACATAGTCTGTGATCGTTTGATCGAAGAACGCGTCGCATCCAAACTCAAGGCTGGCCAGGCCTCACAACCTGCACTTGGAGATGCTCCAACCGGACGACTTGGTGATCTTCTTGCTCGAATTCATGTGGCGAGACCGCTTGCGGGATCGCACAGCGAAACGTATATCCCAGAAGCAGTTTTGAATGGCACCCACAAGAGAATTGATAAGAATGACCCAGAACGAAGAAAGCTCGAACGCGACATCGAAGAAGAAGAAGGCGGTGCGGGTGTCTACAACGTCGATCTCAAGAAATGGTACGATCTTGGAGATTCAGACTGGAACCATGACAAGGTACCCGAATTTTTCAATGGCAGAAACGTGGCAGACTTTGTGGATCCCGATATTGAAGAGAAACTAGCAGCTCTCGAGGCCGAGGAAGAGCGTCTGGAAGGAGAAGGATACTACGACGAGTCCGAAAGTATGGAAGATGAGGAAGACGCCGATATCAGAATGCGAGCAGACATGATTCGAGACAAACGAGCACTAATGATGAGCGAAGCTCGTACCAAGAGGTCGCTGAAGAACAAGGCACAAATCCCACGTTCGAAGAAAGCCAGAACGACATCACAGATGGCGGCTCACTTCAACAAGATCGGTCTTGATGGCTCAGCACCAGTTGATAGAGCACGGGCACAGATCCGAAACGCGCCTGCTGAGTCGAGGTCGAATGCTGGATCAGCTATGGACATCGACACCCCATCTGCCCGAGCACGATCTGTCTCCCGAGCACCTAAGACGAATAGATTGACTGATGGTATTACGAAGACAACAGCTACTGGTATTGCGGATCCTATCACTGAGGAGAAGGTGGAGAGAATGGCCAAGCTCAGTCAGAGGAAGATGAACAGAATGGCTAGGCAAGGTGAGGCTGATAGGCACGAAACAGCCAGCTTGCCAAAGCATTTGCTTGCCGGCAAGAGAGGTATGGGCAAGACAAGAAGCAGATAAATGGAGCATTTCGAGGCGTGGAAATTGTCTACAAGATTGTCGAGTACTCAGTGGTGTTTCATGGCGCGCGAAGCATGGGGCTTCTTGTCTGGGTCAAGCATGAAGAGATTTCTATTCCGTTAGAGTTTGTGGTGAAAAGGCGTATAGATGCGTTACGATACCGATGATAACAGGCAGAGCCTTCTGGCTACTCCTCGTATTTATAGCAATCTTGATGGCAAAACTGCAAAAGTAAAACCCTGTACCTCTTCAGCAGTTTAGACAAGGGGCTGGGTGCCGTTATACCAGGTTTGTGCAATGACTTTTCTCTTGGCGTGGTGCAGTCGAAGCTTTATAGTACGATTACGTGTAGAGCTCGAGGCAGTTTACGAAAAGCGAAACGAGAAAAGTATCTATCGAATTTAAAGAGACAAACATAATAAATTAAAGACCAAGTAGAGATGATGAATACGTCTTTCTGTACTATAAAGCCTGTAGATATTTGAGAACCACCTACCTGTTAGATCAATCTTGCCAACCTCGATAGGACTTACCATCGATCATTACTCTGCTGGCGTGACCGATAAGGCTCTGGAGCCTGCTCTCGATGGTCGCGCGACCTCGAAACGTCACTATCCCGTCGTGACCTACCTGGGTCCCGACGATCGTCTGGATATCGCCCATGCTGGGTATCAGACCGACGACTGCTGCTGGTGCGCAGTAGACTCGGCGATGGGTCTCGCCGGCTGTGAGCTCGCGGTCGACTGTCATCTCGCCTCTCCGACTGCAGTCGTGAGAACATATCAAGTCGAGACTCCGAACGAGACCTACTGCTGCTTGGCCGCCTCGACGATGGCCGAGCAGCCTCTAATAATCGCCCATCCCTATCTGTACGATGTGAGCGATCTCGACTTTCAGACCGTCGAGAATGGCCATGGTGACGGTCGTCCCGATCAAGAGCTGGATAGTCTCGGTCACGACGGGACCGATAACTGGAAGCACTAGAGGCATTGTCAATGTATCCAGAGTCTCGGTCACGACGAGACGACTGATGGTGAGATGTGCTGCTCGATCGGGGCCGTGATACACCGCCGCCCGAGCTATAGTCCCCACAACGGCTGCACCGGGAACGATACTCGTACTGACCGAAGCTCGGAAAATCGGGCATTGAGGGCATGCGGATATCGACTGATATCGAAGGAAATCCCATTGGCATATCGAACAAGCTTGGCATGTCGAATAAGCTCGACATTGCGCCGGGGCAATGGCAGCAATGGCCGTGTCGAGACATATCAATATATGGATAAGTGTATTGGTGACTTTGCGGTAGTGGTGTTATCTGGTTCTTATTTGCGTGAATCTCGCGTGTAGTCAGATGATTGTATGCCGTAATCTGTAAGTTGTAGTAAATTGTAAGTTGTGCGTTGCAAGTTCTAAGTTATAGTAAGTTGTATGTTAGTGTTCTGGAACATGTCGATGGTAGTCGAGGGCAGAGCTCTATCTTATAGTGTATTAACCACAAAAGAAAGCAGCGAACAACGACTGCATTGTGATCAGGGCCAGAAAGAAGTCGTTGTGCTAACAGAAGATAATGCTTTTGCACGTCAGACGTGTTGTCCTCAGCGCCAATCATTGTTCAACAGGACCCTGTATGAACAGTGCCTCTTCCCGTGTATCCAGGTCTTCTGCTCTGCAATAGCTCGGTGCATAACTCGTTCCTTCGGTGTAGCCATCATTGCGCAGCATATAATGTACTTGGAGGGCCTGATCCTCACGAAGTCCTCTATGTAGCCATATCTCGGAATCAGACATAGACTCGCACTATCTCAAAAGCAAACAGAGGCTCTTCTCGCAGGCTCATTCTGTTGCAAGATCTTGCATGCGTTTCAGCAATCCAATACCTGCAGATTATTTACCTCGGATGACTGAATCCTCATCTCTTGCGTCTAATACTTGCTTGAGCAGACCCATTCGATTAGAAACCCAAAGGGACATTGTGTACTGATGTGAAAGGTGAAAGAGGTCGCGGAAGTGAAGCACGATTCTGAACTGCTTATTCTCTCATGGTGATCGTCGAGGACTTGCGATCGGTCAGCATGCTCGCCTTTTTGGTAGATGCCTATACAAGATCCTGCTAGTACGTGAATACTTAGAAGTGTTTTCGGACAACACTGCTGACATGCTGATACACAATGTACCTCTATGAGACGCGTAAGGAACGCGTTCAGTAGCCACACGTGGAATAATTAGAGCTCCACCTTAGCAGCAGCTAAGCACGACCCCGCCTGGAACGGCTCAACGCCAGGCTTCTTCGTATTGCTTCTTCTGACTTGCACGTTTAGCCTTATTCGCGTCTGCACATACTGGCTTCTGTCAGCTTCCACTTGCATTCCCTCGTGCTTGACCCATGCGTTAGTTTGCGTTAACTTTACATGGGTTTAGCGAGGTTAGTCAAGAATAGAGACACCAACTGGAATGCACCTTCCAATATAAGCTATATGCCTCCTGTCAGCCCACCATAAAAATAGGATTTTCTATCAGCCTTGTTTCATCAATGCGCGAATGAACGCCATCTCGCTTGTTCAGGATGGTGGCGTCTGCATGCTGGTGGTGTCGACAAGCACGTGTGAACAGCATGCAGTCCAGACCTTCTCATGAGCAAAGTCAGCCTGATGAGAACCATACGAAGGATATATCTCAATGGAGGTTCTCTTTCTTCTTCAGTCTCTACGACCATAGCTCGAGGTAAGCCACAAAGATGCCCTTCGATTTCGTCAAATATGATGCCAAATGCGCAGCCATGTCTGCTGAAGAACTGCAACGCGAGTGGGAACACTACACACGTCTTATCTCAGGTTCAGCTACATCTACAGCAGTCAGTGGTCTCGCTATGCCATTCACCCTAGGAGTTTCTTCCATTGGTGTTGGCCTTGCGTCAATGAGCATCCATAATGCACGGAAGAAGAGAGAGATCATCGACAGGCATCTCGGCCAAAGAGGTGCCTTGCACAATACAAGGAAGCGAGACGTCTTCGCGCCTATCTGTGTCTCTGGCACTGTAGGCATCGTGACCCTTGGTGTTGGAGCCTTCGCTGCTGATGTCATCACCACGCAAGCAACCGAGCACGCCTTTACCACTATTGCTGAGAACGAGCTGGCAGTAAAGGTGACCACTCACCTTGCCCTTGATGCGGCTGTCATGGCTGGTGAAGAGGAGCATATGAAGAACAAGAAGACACAAGAAGCTGCCAAGACAGCGCGGAAGGTACCATCACAGGTCAAAGAAACAGCCACCCAGTATGCTCCTTCCGCCGTCGAGTTGCAACCACCGGAGAAACCGCCCCGACCGTCTTCTTACACCCCTTCTTCTTACGTCGATGGTTCGATGGATGATGACCTTCAATCTCAGTTCAAAGGCCTCAATGTATCAGCACCAGAAGCAGAAATACCACGTGGGGTGACTCCTGCTCCACCATATGCTCCAAACCCAGTGTTTTTTGCAAACGATATGGGAAAGCCAACAGATACTACCACGATCTATCTGCCGCCACTTCCACCACGCGCAAACAAGATGTGTCAGCCCAGTGAACATGGCGATACTCGACCAGCACCAGCAGAACCACATGCAAGCTATTTCCCTCCAGCACCTCCGATTGGGAACTACCCTTCAGCGACGTTTGTGACAGCCAATGCAGTGTATCCTGCTGGTCAGTTTGTAACACTGCCACCTACACCATGCTCATTCAGTTCAAGCCCAACGCCGACTGACCACGGAAGGGCTTCAAGTTCGTCGAGCAGCTATTTCCCTCACGCTGTACCTACTGCTACAGGTCTTTTGACACCTCTTTCTCCACCTTCCATGAACAATAGGCACTCAGTTGGCCCGGATGCTTGCTATTTTCAGGCCTCACATTCAGAACAGCAGTACAGCCCAATACCTGCTGTATATGTGAACAACCTTGCAGACTCGGGAAACTCGCAGTACTACTTTCTACCACCAGGTCCACCACCTTCGATAGCGCCACCAACCATAGCATATACATCTCCACATCAATCATACTTCGCTGCAAGCTACAACCCTCCTCGGCCAGCTGTACAAATATCTGCGTCTCCTCCAATGTACTTTGGTCCACCTCCTACTAGTCATTGACATTGGACGTGCAAACTAGCTTAGAAGCACAACTGGGCACTGAGCTCAATTTGTTACAAAGATACCAAACACGTATCATACGCACGAGCGGAAGGAACCAATACACGTTCAATGACAGTCATCGAGACTGGCGGTAAAGTTAAACCAAGATCCCATGACTGCCTGCTTTGGGAACAAAAGGCAGCCTCTTTTTGACTAAGGTTTAGCGTTCACTGGGTGTATTCGCATGAAATAATCACGTTAAGTGAGGTGTCGAGGACAAGCTCTGTGGCGTGCCGATATTGATTTTGATGATGTTTCATGTACATATTCTAATTTCTGGCTATAGAAAGTCTTCAGCGTCTTCTGGCTTTTATTGAACCAGTTACCTCGAGCTAGTATACACTTCCCGTCATAGCCACGTTCTTGAGCTCGACAATATTCCCAAGCACAGATAAGACAGACCACTTCTCCTTGTACACACGTAAATGTCCTCGTAGAAAAGGGGTTTAAGTGTGATTAGCATAAAGGCCGATTATCGACTTAGTGTCTTGCTATAACGTTCGCAACCTGGCCCTACTGCCAAGCCCAACACCATGGCTGAATGATCAGCACCACGGAGCGCTAAGCTATTTCGACCCAACTCGAATCTGACGATCGTCTGGCCCTCGCCGACCAAACTCGATCGTAACGTTTTCAGCCTGTTTTCAGGTTACGAGCAGCTTTTGCAGAATGTTACCAATCGCGTTCCCTTTACAGAAATAGCTCACAATGCAACGACTTACTTTGATCGCATAGCTACGAGGCAACCATGCACGACCACGGAAATAGAACGCGTCAGCATCACGCTGCTCGTGTTATTCACAGCGAACCATCTGTCTCGTCCGTGATTATGTCGAAGTGCATGTGCAAGGAATAATTGTGCTCACGTTGGCGCGTCAAGTATGCACGTGAAATGACAGCGGAACAATCTCAGACACCATGAATCATAGCTATACTCAGCTTACAACATTGACAGCATCTGCATGTGTCTCGGGGTGTCAAACTTCGAAGTTCGACACGTCTTGACACGCCTCGGACACCGCTCGTTCCTGCAGCTTCACAAATACGGGCTCTACCTCGTCATGATCAAATCGCACCTGAATAGCTGGCGAGGCATATCTGCAGGCACAATGTCAAGGGTGAACGATGCTTATGCCAAGAGCGATAATTACATCTGAGTACTACCTTGAGAGGTTCAGCATTGGGGTAGGAACGTCTTTACCATATCTGAGCAAAGAAAGGCTGCCAGGTTACTACCCCTACACGTTCCATGCGCATTATGGTAACATGCACCTATGCTTGGATATCACGTTGAGTCTCATACTAGTTGGTGAATTGCCCGCAGTTCAGCCAAAAAAGGCATTTTCGAGAACGGCTTGAAAACTCGTCCGAGCTCTACATACTTTACAAACAAGCACTTCAAGTGCATTAAGGTATTCCTGATATGACTTTCTATCAGAAAGCAGTCTACCTCCTTCGTGCCATGCGCATCTATACATGACATGTGTTGATACTAGGGACTGCCAGGCACTGCGCAGAAGGTAAGGCGGTCAATGATCGAGCAAGGCACACGGCAGTCGCCTGACAAGGAGGCTAGCTTGCCATAGAAAGAGAATTTACAAGGTAGTGATGGCTCTTGGCATGATCTTGAAACCCTTGGGGCACAGCACAAGATGCGGCAGGTACGGTGACGGCCGCTGTGTGCTACCTCGACTTACACCAAGGATTCCGATTTACCGCTCTCGTTACAGATGATATCTGGAGTGCCTTCCTGCTTTAATACACAAGAACTGGTGAGCACTTGCGGCGACCCCAAACTCAGGTACGTATCTACGAACGACTTGTATCACTCTACGCTATTTACATGCTCTTGTTGATGTTGCACCTATCGGGGCGAAGTGACTATGGCCCTATATCTACAGAGTATAAGTTGGCTGATGGTATGCGGACGACCCGAAGACATGCTAAATATATGTCGTCGACCAAAATTTGTTGAGGTCAGGAAACCTTTTCCAGTTTGATTCATTTGACGACCTCGGCTCTCTTGGTCAGCCGACTTTGTACGAAGAGATATATTCGGAGAGGGATAGCATCAATATAGCTTCAAGGATGAGAGCGAGGAAGCTGTGGACAATTGAAGAAGATCAAGTCTTGAGGCAAGCTGCGAACACACAAGGTAAATACTGGCCGACAAGTTGATCTACGAGCTTAGAGCTGAGTCGAATGCGTAGTCACTACTGGTGGCGCCGTGAAGGACTGGAACCGCATAGCCAGGCAGCTAGAGGACAGAACGAACAAGGACTGTCGGAAAAGATGGAGCAAGATATCCAAGGTGGTCAATCGTGGTGCATGGTATGAGCTCAAGCCGGGAAGAAGTGGTTCTCGAAAGCTAACATGAGATCAAGGAGTGCCGAAGAAAACTCCCGTCTACTTCAAGCAACGAAGCTTTTTGGGCTTCGGTAAGTTTTGGCAACCACATCGGCTTTCTGATGGTCAGTGCTGAGATGTGATCATAGCTGGACCAAAATCGCTGAATATGTCGCAACTCGTCATGCTGATCGTAAGTGCTTCTTGTTGAGCTCCTCGTGCCTCATACATGATTGCTGGCAATATCCCGCAAGTATGGTTCATAGCTAATCAATATCTATGCATAGAATGCGCCAAAAGATGGGTTCATGGCCTCAGCGATGAGCAAAAAGCCGACTTCACAGAAGGCGCAAGTTTCGAAGATTATTCCCTCAGTACCACGCCGGGTACAGGCAACAATTCTGAAGATTCCGAGGACCCTGCAGATTTGACGGAAGACGATACGATAGCTTTCAGACTAAATGAGAACTCTTTCTACGACCAGGAAGTCGACAGTGCCCTTTGGATAGCAACGTCAGATTATTGCAATGCTGCAGCATCCCAGGTTGCGATCCAGGAAGACAGCCCTCCTAGAATCACGGACATGACGATGACAGATGATTCATCAATATTTTATCCACAAGCTATGAACGCTCGTTTCCCTTCACATGCGGCATACATGCAAGGCCATCGGCCCTGCGACCATCACCACTTTCATGCTCCTGACCAACTACCTTCTCCAACAGAAGCATTTTCGCCAGACAACCAGTCAATACTCGTGGATATGACATCTTTGTACGATTCGTCTGATGTTGGAGCGTTGCCTCCCTCGGACATATGTTATCACAATATCCAACCAGAATTCCAAGGCTCATATTTCCCATCACCATCAATACCACCTAACCAGGGTAAAACAGTTTTAGAAATGGAGAATCTGCCACTGAGCGCGCTGTCCAGGATCATGGATATTGCTTTTCAGAACAGGTCCAATGTCAAATTGCGCTGGGCATCGGACGAGCGATGAACCACGTCAGAAGTGTCGTTGTGTCGTAACAAGGACAAAGATGCAGAATAGCGTGCAGAACAGACAGTAATATCCAAAGATTCAAGCTAGCGCAAGTGGAGAACAATATCCAAATCCCACGTTCACAGCTTCATCGCGGCCCGAGACATTGAGCGACCAATTGATGCAGCCTCCATCGTGTGATGCACCATAGCCTTCAATACTATACGGCAGTATTTCTCGAGGGCTCTATTTCACCTTCTCGGCGGGTGCCATCACTTCCGGAAGGACAAAGAGTCGAAGTTGTAGGCGTCCCCTGCCCATCCCATTCTCCTCCAAGCTCATGGACCTTTACGCGATTTTCCACTTCATATCTCGGACCACTCTTCGCCTCCATCTCTGGCCGTGAACCTACTCCTTGGGCTTCAATAGCCGCAGGAGACTGGTGCAACTTATTTTTGGCATACCGTTTCTTGAAGATATACCATGCGAGCAGCCCGCCCAACGAGACAGCGACGGGTATACAAATTCCAAAGCCGATTTTTGTGGCAGTTGAGAGACCAGGATTGTCGTTGGTTGTTGTGGATGAACTCGGTACGGATGATGCAGTTGAGTTTGCGATAGATGATGAGGTCGAACTTGGCATGGATGATGTGGTTGAGTCCGCAGAAGGAGCAGGCACGTCTCTCGAGGGGCAATCGACGCTGAACTGGTTTATGCTGGTATCATTACCAACGCAGCTGTCAAGGAAGATGTCGAAACTGCGACCAAGGCCGCAGTACTGGTTATCTCTTGCGTATACTGTTACTATACACAAAACAAACATCAGTATACACCTCGATTTCTCCCATCTAAAGTGTGCTTGACAAGTGTGAGCGTGCCAGGCAGTCGGGATGGGTAAAGCAGGCTCTCGACATGCATCAACTCCTCAGAAACAAGTCTACTGAAATTAAACTTACCAGTACAGCCAGGATCCAGAGTCACCATCTTAAAAGACCAAAACGAATTCGTTAACTGTGTGCAAAGACCATCCTCTCCTCCCCACACATAAATCGGGTTCGGATCTGAGCATGACGAGCCCGAATAAAGTGCTATCGAGCCGTTGCTCGCCTCAGATGGTCTTGAGAACAACAAGGACACGAGAACGAAACAGAGAAGGCAGTATGTACGATACATTATTGCTGCTGGTGTAACTTTGTCCAGTCGTGCTGGAGACCTGAAGGGAAACAAAGCAAGAAGAAGAAGAGGCAGAACTGCTGCCTACAACTATTACACAAAATCAACTTGAAAGGCTGAAAGAATTTCCTCGTTCTACCATGCTTGACCAGCATACTACACACGCATCAAGCTAAAGCACTCTTCAACCCTAGTAGCACAAGGCTGTCAAATTCAACATATCATTGGCTTCTTCCCATGTGATAAATGCCACATCCTAGCTTGATTACCCATCTTCACATGTCAGAAGTGAAGTGAAAGAAAAAAGCGGCTGAGACCTCTATGCACACGGAGTATTGGCTACCATGTAAAATGGCTGCGAGAAGTATGGCGACCTCGTAAGTCGTAAATGTCGTGAAACATTGGCTGAGGTCGAGGACGAATTGTACTCGCTTATTTCGCGAGATGATATCGTGTGGCGGAGGGCTGGAGCCTTGGCTTGATACTGGGGGGCTTGGCTTGGCGTAAATTTTCCAAGGATCAGCAGAGTCTTCACATACTTTTGCTTTGCTTGGGTATGGTAGAGAAAGGTCTTGGTGCGTTCTGTCTGATACGAATCATTGAAATCGTAATCTGAAGAACAGCTCTTGCTTGTATTCATGAATAATACTGCCTCGACTGTGAAATCCATAAATCCCGCGGGATGTTGTAACAAGAACACCAAACGCCATCGCTATGCACAAGCTCTTTTCCTTTGTCAAAGCCCATCTGCACGTCGATCGCCTCAAACGAATTGTCAATAAATAATACAAAGGCGTCCTCTTCAGTCCGCTTTACCATCCGGTGCACTTCCACCGAGCAATCCAAGACCTTTTTCATTGCCATTCAGATGGAAGTAGCCTTTACCTTTTTCTCCTGTCAGACCCCATGCATTCGGCACGTTAATTCTTCGTCCCTTGAAGACTCCTGTAACTCTAGCTACGTAGAGAACGATCGAGAGGAAAGCGAGCATTCCAGCACTACTTTCATATGGATGATAGATCCAGCTGTTTTTGATCTGGAAGAATATGTTTTCGATGAAGCCGATGGAAGACTTTGATTGCAGCTTGGGTGGATCGGAGGTGATTTTAGAGAGAGTTTCGAGGATCGAGACGCGTGAAGGAGTGATGTAGTTGCCGGTTTCGGTAACATCCCAGTAACGGCGGCTCTGTGAAGATAGTCAGTACTGCTTCTTATTATGACTGAACGTCGAAAGTGGTCTTACCTCTTCATCGTTAATGATGACCCGCTCGCCATGCGTGAAGTCAACACCAAAAGTGCTTCTAAGCCAACGCTCCCAGAAGATACCATCTATCCAGGCAAAACGAACCTGCTTTCGGAAAGTGTCTTCAGTGATTGAGATGGCGACAGACTTAGCCTGTCTCAGTGCCCGCTGGTCGTTTCGATCCTGAGCCTCTTCAATACGTAGCTGTTTGCTATCACGCATCTCTTGCCGTTCGAGCTGAAACAACTGTGTCATCTTGTCCATCCATTCTATTGCAGCGTTCTGTAACTCTCGTCGACTCTCCTTGAATTCGTCCGGGTTCTCCCTGTTCAATACACCTAGCACTGTGAATTTGTGGTCCATGATTTCGTGGGCATTCGTAGCCGTAAGCTCAGGCACGAGGGGCAACCAAACGCTTTGCATCCAGCTCAGAACTCTTCTGAAATCGCGCATGTCCTTGGGTGCGAGCGCAGTATAATAGCTTGGTCTACCACTTCTGCTAACCAACAACTTTGGCCATGTGTGAATCTTGAAACGAGCTGCCAAGATCTCGCTATCAGTCTTTACGATTCGTGCGTGACCAATCAGACTCAACGTCAGCCTGTCGAGAGCAGCAAAATCCTCCGAGGTGGTGGCATGGTCGAAGAAATACACAAAAATGACTTCTTCGGTCTCTTCGAGTTCTCGGAAAGCAGCTGCGTCCACATATTTGACGTCGCTGTCAAGAGCGGTCTGTGTGAAAGAGAGCAGATCGCCGAGACCACGAAGGCCCTCGTACTCGACCCGTTCGCCACCTCGGAAATAGTATAGTGTTGGATATGCTGAGACCCTGGCGTCCTTGCAGAGACGTGGTTCTGCGTCACAGTTGACCTCACCGATGTTTAGTCTACCTTGCATTTCCCTAGCTAACTGCGACCACGTTGGTGCCAGATGCTGACAATGCCCACACCAAGGAGCGTAGAACTTGATGAACCAAGGCTCCTGGGAAGTAGTAACCAGTTTCTGGAACGATTCCGCTGTCAGAGGAACTGAGCCTCCCTGTATATTTGGCGTTGAGCCGGCCTTGGGACGCTCTTTGCGACCAGCTTTGGCAGTTTCTGAAGCAAGTTCCGAGGTAGTGGTCTGTACAGCCTTCTCATTCTGCTTCTCTCCAGCTTCTTTGCCTTTGTCGAGGTTCTTGCTCTTGTCTTCAGCATACAAGGGAGTTGCGCCACGATCGACACTCTTCGCGCCAGCCTTGGGAACTTTGACACCCTTTACAGGCCGCGAACCTGGTCTTATCGATTCTAGCTTCTCTTCAACGTAGCCACTGAACTCTTCCATAGCTCGACCGCCCTTGTACTTCTCGACCATTTTGCCGTCTTTGAAAAGAAGAAAGGTAGGCCACGCTTGTACACCATTCTTTTGACACACATCACCGTATGCTATACAGTTGACTTCTGCAAAGTGGAAGTTGTAGTAGCCATGAAAGCTGTTTGGCCCTTCGAAGTCCATTGTGGCCTGTTGAGTCTTCCCAGCCAGAGGTGATTCAGTGTAGTAAAACTCGTATAAGGTCTGCCAATGTGGCTTAATGGCATTACAGTGGCCACAATAGGGAGAGTAGTGTTTCACCCACCTGCACAGTTAGTATTATGTTTGTGCACAAGACGATTAAGCCTTACCAGTAGCCGTCTTTTATCGTTTCCGCAAATTCCTCGCCCTTGATGTCTTTCATTGGAGGCACCTTGATATCATTAAATATGGTATAGTCAACAGCCTCTTTCGTGTTCGCAGGAGTATCGCCCTTGACGGCTTCTTCAGCCAATAATTCTGCTTTCGCCGGCTCGAAGTCGTTTGCGCTGACCAGCGCCAGGCTGGTCATGGCCCATGCCAGTAAGAAGGGCCTCATCGTAGAAATGAGAGAGTACTTAGGACGACAGCTGATTTGCAGACGTGATCAAGCGAAGAGGAAGATGTGTCTCACTTGAATTGCATACATCAGAACCGACTTTTCGCGACCACGTATGAGGGTATCGGTGAGCAGAAGGATCTTTATGTCGCAGAATGCGGGCTTCTGTATTACCGCAGGACCGTGCAGACAGAAACGTGGCGTAAGGGATTGACGATTATAGACTCCCTGCTCCATACTGTAGTCAGGGACTTGCCGTTCAACGAGCCATTTTGAGGCCTCAGGCATCAACTGTCATGCAGTGCGTCAGGATACTGGCAGCAACTTCCTTAATAAGCTAAGAACATCTGTACCTGCAACTTCTACACATACGCCAAAGTCGCACCAGCATTCTAAGCATACAGTAGACTGCATCGGACCTACGTCTTTCCGTCTGGAAGTTCTTACCACCATGCGACCGACCACACGCCTGTATGCGACCGTCAAGTCGGCGGCGCGGTACCTTGAAGGAAATACACCTACAGGACTGACAGGCCTACCAACACACCCTTCACCTCGACCAGCCCTACTTTACACATATAGCAAGACGCTTCAAAAACTGCAGGAGCTTCCCGCAAGCTCGGTATATCGTCAGTCGAGTGAAGCTCTGACGAGACATCGCATGAAGATTGTGGAGGATACAAAACCTCCAGGTCACGCTGAGTGGCTCGAGCGAGTGCAGAAGATTATCAGCTCGGAGCCAGGATACTCTAGATTCAG
Source organism: Lithohypha guttulata (assembly GCF_036872675.1). Lineage (NCBI taxonomy): Eukaryota > Fungi > Ascomycota > Eurotiomycetes > Chaetothyriales > Trichomeriaceae > Lithohypha > Lithohypha guttulata. The sequence continues at coordinate 3,241,138 of NW_027042750.1, forward strand.
AGGTGAAGACGGAAGTTTAATACACGAAGAAGTATACAAAGAGCCTAAAGAAACCTGGGATGGAGCCTACACAAAGCAGGATGCTAGGAAAGAGGGCAGCAACAATAAGACCGAAGCTGAGGCCAAGCTTGCATACATACGCGCCGACCTAGAGAGAGTCGATAAGGAGAAGAAGGAGGGCAAGCTACCAGCCGTCAAAGATCTTGAGGTTGAGCCTGCCTTGACTGCCGACCAGTATGTATCCCAAGCTATCCACGCAGAGTGTCTCTAACATGTGGTGCAGAGTCAGTGAAATCGAGCATAAAATTGGTGCTGGCTTGATCGAGGAGGTCGTTCAGGTTGCCGAAGGTGAGCTTATATTGGTTGAGGAAATGCTAGCTTCAAGAGCGTAAGTCAATGCCTGTGCTTATGGATGAGACAGCGAGCTAACTTTTCTGTAGCTGGGAGGATTTGGAAGAGAAGGCACCAGCTGGCCAGTGGGAGTACTTCGACAGGGGTGACAGAGTATAGCCAGCCTCATTCGTGAATGATGCTTATAATTCGATTGCTCCCAAGCTAGAGTCTACGTTTTCGTCGTTCTTTCTGCGTAACCCAGAAGAGGCTTAACATTGTCTACCACCGTTTGGTTTGCGCGGCTTTTCTAGCAGTTGGTTCCTGCTCTGTCTAGCTCGGAAAGAACAATTCCTGACGGCACAACGATGACCTTTTTTGTTTTTGACGACATCAAAACAGCTGCGTCTCCATGGTCACCATGATGCGACGATCTCCCGGGCAGACAATTTAGGTGTAGATTCCAGATTGCTTGCGCACGGCTGGTGGCGGGCTAAGTTGTGATCCTAAAACGTCAACTGTCGTGTTTAGTATGGCGTGCAACAAGATAGCATTGGTCGGGAAAGATGAACATAAACTGCGAGATGTGTTCGTTGTAGCCTCCCAAGAAATTTACACTCGCGCCTCTATAAGAACATACGCATCATGTGTGTAACAATTTTCCATAATCCCTGACCAGCTCGTCCCATTCCTCCGCAAGCCTAGAAGGGATTGTCCTCAGGAGGGATTTCTCTTACGTAGTATTCTCCAATAATTGGGAACTTGCTCAATATATCGTTCCTGACTTTTGGAATCTCGCCAAAGAAGAACAATGCAAAGATGACTGTAGCCATACCGAATCCTGCTGAGATCGTGCCGTATGTGTATGCCTTGCCTGGCGAAAGCCCCATCAGATTGGGAATGTGTTTAGTTCTAGAAAAAATGTCAAGTCAGCCACAGTCTCTTCCGCAGTTCCTTTGAAGTGTAGTGCAGCTATCATTCGAAGTGTAGGGCCGTCCTAAAGTTTTGAGGTAGATATGACATACTTTGGGCCATAAGGCGAGACATAGGCTTCATATTTTGGCTGTTCGTCCAGAGTTAGTGGTGCGACGGGCAACAAACCAGCAAGTAACACACCTGGGGACCATACACCGTGAGTGGTGTTCTTCCCATGCCCGAGTTACCGGTTCGCGCCTATTACATCCAGTCAATTGTAATTCATCTAAGTCGTCGAGCTGCCGCATACCGTCAGGCGCCTTGCTGTAGGTCTGAACATCGTGTCTGTAGGGATGTGTGCTTGGTAGAGCTGATGCTGGAAGTTCTCCTCTGCTTCAATAGAGCTGATCTCATTCGAGGTTGAATCGTTCCAGAATCGGAAGGTGCAGCGTGCCCCTAGCTTGCAGCAGGAAGGTCTAGTTGTTGCCGTACTACGGCTCTTCAACGGTATGCAAATGCCATCAGGTCCCGAGCTTCCTTCCGCCCTCAGCACAACCAATAATCAAGCTCACGCAGCGACGCGACGAATCGGAGCAGACTCGACAGGACGCCTGACTTACGACTCCCCTGTAACTCGATATCTGCAATCGAGTTTAGTCAAATTCAAGTCTGTCTAGAAGCCATGGCGGACACAACTCGGGCTTCTTCTGGTCCGCAAAGGGAACACGACGTCTTCATGCGCATGCACGATCACGCATGCTCTTCAAACGAATCAGGCTGATGGCATGTGTCAGTCCTGCTGGAAAGGACACAGCGTATTGAGTTGAGTCTCTGACCTCGCAGCATGAGACCCAAGTTGGGTTGCAAGACGTGTCGGTACGCTATCTCACTGTACTCCTGTTTCCGGAGAAAATGTTCGGCTTACTCACTGGTTTTAATAGACTTCGTAAGATACGTTGCGATAAGGATTGGCCGATCTGCCAAAGGTGCATATCTACCGGCCGCACATGTGACGGTTATGGCATCTGGGGTGGCGGTGGAAACACCTATGCTGAACGGTATCGGTCTGCTCGGACTGAAGTCGTTGCTCATGAACCATCTTTCAGGTTATTGGGTATATTGCCGAGTAGCTCATTCGATGCAGACGAGCAGCAGCACTTCGAGTTGTTTTGGCTTCGAACCGCCAGAAAGTTACCTGGAGCCTTCTACTCGGACGACGTAAATGCTGTCCTGTTTCAAACGAGCATCAGCGTACCAGCTGTGAGGCACGCGCTTCTGGCGTTGACCTCGGTCCACAAATATGCAGATGTGTACGTGCGTTATGCATGCTCGAGCGTGTCTACCCAAGAGGAGACTTTCTCCTTGGTTCAGTATAACAAGGCTATCAGACACTTGCAGCAAGGCAGTCTCATAGACAGAGACCCTTCTGTCGGGATATTTCTCGTCTCTGCGTTGTTGTTCATCTTCATAGAATATTTCAGAGGCCGCTATCGAGCTGCTGAACTTCACCTGGAACACGCGCTCAAATTAGTGAGTGATAACGAGGTGTACCTAGAGGAACGAGCCCTGAGCACTTTCAAGCGATTATATGTGCAATATCTCTTGTTTCAACGGCCACGATTTTCCTGGTCGTTTGTGGACAAAACAACAGACATTTCAGAGCTTTCGATTTTTAGCTCTACTCACCAAGCAAGAAGCTACCTGGAGAACCTGCTACTCAGAATCTACGGATCTGGCAGAACAACCCCAATTTCTTCTACAGGTTCATCTTCCCGAACTAGCTGCTCCTTGAAACCATCAACCGCTATAAAGAATGATCTCAGGTCATGGAGCCGAATCTACGACCAAACCATGGCAGATTCACGGACTACGAAGAATCCATACGAACACCTCGCTTATAGGCTACTACAGATTTACCACACAATGGCTGAGATAATGGCATACACAATGGATGAAGAGAACGAGAGCAGATTTGACTGCCACACTCCACATTTCGTCTCTATGCTTCACCAAATATTGGCAGCTAAAATTATCAGCTCGAACGGTGCGCTTCACCTTGGTGCACAAGATGAAGTCTCCCATTCCATTGCAGATATTGGTCTTATTGGTCCCCTCTACTATGTCGCCTTGAAATGCCGTGTGTACCGTCTTCGGTTGCACGCGATCAGGCTGCTCGAGGAATCACCTCACAAAGAAGGTATCTGGGACTCAACGCTGGCCGCGAAAATAGCCACGAAGGTGATGCATCTCGAGCATCTTACACTTTGTACAGAAGATTCCGAAAACGACAGTTTTGACCTGACAGATGTGCCCAATGAAAGCGATATGGAACAGGCATCCGTGCCGGACGCTTGCAGACTACAACAAGTCGAAGTCGTTATCTCTGATGATCCGGCATGCGTCGAATTGCACTGTAGATGGCAAGCCAGCAGTGGAGGTTTTGAGGTCAACATACGATAAACGTGGATCTACGTACAATTTTCATCGGCCAGAGAGGATTACATTGACCCTTTGATCAAACATCAAAGCTCAAATCCATATATTACTCGGAGATGAAACGTTGAACAACAAGAGCACGACAACTCGGATCATGCTAGCAGTTCCATCGGTGCAGTCGAACAGAGAAATAGACCACTTAGAGCGGAGAAAATCAACACGAACCAATCAAACAGAGGCAATACCGAGTCGACCAATTAGCGCTAGGCATATGCTTATAGCACGGTATCCTATCTTGAGACACAACCTCTGCATGCAACCCTGACAGAAAGCCTTACTGAAGGTTTAGAACATTATAGTGGATCGAGTATGCTGGTGGACTGTTTCAGTAGTGAAGATCTGCGTTCAGCTAAGACTCATACTATTGAATCTGGCTGAAAGGTAGGGTATAAAGTCGTGGCCGATTCACACGTCCTTCCCAACGTCTACCATCGATTGCAAAGTTGAGAGCCCTTAAAGACGCAACGCATCGTTTCCATACCATGCCTTCAATCACGCCTCCAGACTTTGACCAAACCACCGAAGCACGCACTGTAGCCGCTGCTTTCCCGGAACACATCCAAAACCGTGTCATCCTCATCACAGGCGTGAACAGAAAAGGCATCGGCTACGCCACCGCCGAAGCATTCACCTCTCAGCAGCCCGCAACGTTAATCCTCGCTGGCCGCTCACCCCCCAAGGTCCAAGAATGCATGGATGCCCTCAAGCAGAACTACCCCAGAGTCAATTACCGCTCACTTATCGTCGATCTCAGCTCCCAACACTCCGTCCGTTCAGCAGCCACTGAAGTCCTGAACTGGAACGACACCCCAACCATCGATCTGCTCGTCAACAACGCAGCAGCGATGTGGATCCCACAACGCACTCTAACCCCCGAAGGCATCGAACTAACCCTAGCCACCAACCACGTCGGGCACTTCCTCCTCACCAACCTCATCATGCCTAAACTCCTCGCCGCAGCCAAGACATCACCGCCAGGCGCAGTCCGCATCGTCAACGTCAGCAGTAGCGCAACCTGGGTGTCTCCGCCACGCTGGAGCGACCTCTCATGGTCAAACCCAGCGCTGGACATCCCTGAGAACGAACGACAGGTCTTTCAGCACATAAAAGCAGCTGGAATCAAGCAGGACGGAGAGGTAGTCAATGAAGCTATGTCTTATATCCCCATCGCAGCATATGCTCACTCAAAGACTGCGAATATCCTGTTCACCGTGGGGCTTAACCAGAGACTTCACGCGCAACATGGTATATTGAGCGTCGCGTTGAATCCGGGAGAAGTACAGACAGAACTAGCTCGGAACTTTGGCGAGCAAGAGTGGTTCTTGGAGGCGAGACAGCGGTTTTTGGTTAAGACGCCTGAAGTGGGTGCGGCTACTAGTGTGGTGGCTGCTTTGGATCCAGGACTGAACGAGGCTTCGAAGGACATTGCTACTGCTTTGTTTCTGTCAGATTGTCGGCCGGGTAAGGCGCCGGCATATGCGGTCGACGCTGAAAATGCGGAGAGGCTGTGGAAGATTACGGAGGATTGGGTTGGGGAGGAGTTTACTTTCTCATGAGCGCGATCACAGGCTTAGAATTGGGCGTCTTGTCTTAGTGTACGAACGTCTGCATAGTCGTGAAGTCCTTGTCCAGGTTAGGTGTTTCGTCCGTGGAACACAGGTCGCCAATAGCGGGCGATAGTGGTTTTCCAATATGTCCATGAAATTTCCGAACAAGAGAAGTAGAAGTTATAGCATGTCCTCGCGCCAACGTGATCTGACCCTTCCCCAACCTTCCTTCTGGTTGACACTCTCCATACCCAAATTGCGCTCGATCCACTCCTGACTTCCCATCTCACTCAGTCGACTCAAGGCTCTTGCAAAAGCGAATCGTTCTTCGTCGCCACTGAAGAGACTACTCTGTTTCATCATACCCATACTCAAGCCGAGGTCGTCCATCATCATGCGCATGACATCGTCGACATCGTTTCCTTCTTCCTTTCTCTTTGTCGCTTCTTTTGCAACTTGCTTCTCGTTGGAGTCAGTAGTGCTAGGCGCGCTATTATTCTTCTCGGTGACTTTGTCGAGAGACTCATCAATCTCATCTTTGGACATGAAGAGTTGCGAAAGAGGAACTGCAGTGGTAAGCACGAGCTTTGCCTGAGACTCGTATACAGCGTCGATAAAGGTGATGAACCTGCGAGCCCAGTCACGTTGGCGATGTGACATTCCGGGAATGTCGGTGATGACGAATGCGTTGAAGTGCCGCATCATTTCAATGTAATCAGCCGCACCAGTAGCTCGGCCAATAAGCTCGTTGAAGGTAAAGCGCGCGCACGAGCCACTCACCAAAGGAATCTGAACGTCGCGGCCCCATACTGAGATAGTGGTAGGATGAGGAGGGTCATTCTTGGGATCGCCGAGAAAGGAAAACCACTTGTCGGCGTGGGTTGAAGCGGCTCGGTCGAGTGGGTGGTGGTAGACTCCTGATGGCGGGCGTGGGAGCTTACGATAGTCGGTCGATGAGTCAAGGTTGATTACTCGAAGTTGACGTTTGAGGAGGTTTATGCAGGGAATAAAGCTCTCACGTTGAATGCCGTTCTTGTAGAGATCGTCTGGATGGCGATTGGAAGTGGTGACCACGACCACACCGTGGGACATGAGAGCTTGCATCAGACGACGCAGAATCATAGCATCAGCCACGTCTGTACACTGAAACTCGTCGAAGCAGAGCAGAGAGGCAGTCTTGGCTATCTCAGCAGCGACAAATGGTACTGCATCGAGGTCGTTACCGTGCTGCAGCCGTACCTTGTGCAGGCGTTTGTGCACATCTTGCATGAAATTGTGGAAGTGTATCCTCGTCTTGTGCTTGATGTTTGGCGGGGTGGTGTCATAGAACAGATCCATAAGCATAGTCTTGCCGCTGCCCACATCACCAAACATGTACAAGCCCTTGGGCAAATTCTCAGACAATTCAAGAGAAGGACCTTCCTTCTTAGCTCGGCCGAACAGACTAGCGAAGAAGGAATTGGAGGGGGGTTGTAGTTCCTCTATCGTGGGTGGTTTGACCTCGGGAGGATTGTATTCAGCAAGGGTTTCGTACAGATCTTGCAGGTTCTCGATAATAGCTGATAGTGGTCAGTGCCAGGACTATGCATTGCTTTGCTGGTATCTACTTCTTTGGTGTTCATCCTCCCTCAATCTGCCATTATGTACGCGCTCATTATATTCCTTCAGAGGACCGTAGTCCTCTCGGTCAACGATAGTTGCGAACCCTCGGCAGCGCTGCAGACATGGCTGAGCAGCCTGCTGGCCATGAGCATGTTGCTTCTGTCGACGTTGCGCGAGCGTTACAGTTGAACTCAGCCTCTGTTGTGGTCGTCTTGAGGGTTTGTTGCAGCTTGGGTCAGGTTGTCGGTGCTTAGTGAGGGGAGCTTGGTCAGCAACGAGGACTCGCCTGAGATATGCTTGGAATGCGTTGTGGATGGGTGGTGGTGGTCGCTTCATTGCTATGTGTGTCTAGATTCGTTTTGTGCATAGCACTGGATACTGATCATAGTATGTGTATGCTCGAACGAAACAGCAAGCATTGGTACTCCCATTGTTACTGCTTGCTCGTGGCGGAGCTTCTCCGATCCCAGTCGCACGTTGCTGCATGGCCAAGCGAGGCACCTAAATTATTTGCCGATTTTCAGAATAGTGCCTCAGGCTAACAACGTGGGAAGCCCATGCAATCGCTCTATGAGGACTGTGGTCTTCGTGCTTGTCTCTTGTGGCAGGGTACAGTACTATGAAGACTTGCGAGGACTTCGATGAAGAGGCTTAGATAGCGGGATGAACAGCAGCGTGGTCAATGACACTGTCATTCTATCACACGAGAAAATGTGGAAACTCGGTAAAGGACATAAAGATACACTTTCGGAAAGAGGGTGGTCCACATTGTTGTCGAGCGTAGTTTAATTAGAAAGGACGACCTTCAGCTGCCGGCCTTGTCCTTCGCGACAGCTCCGCGGGTCTGCGACATTGTACACTGAACCGCAAAACTCCCATTCGCCTATGCGGACGAAGGCGGTGAGATAGATACAGAGAAAAGGGTTGGAACATCGAGCTGTTAATAGCTACAATCACGCCTAAGATTGACATTGGCCACGCTCAATCAGCACCATATCAACATGTCTAGCCGAAACAATTCTTTTCTTGAGGTCGAAGGCTGTCATGTCTTCATCACAGGTGCTGCTGGTGGTATAGGTACTGCCACTATGAAAGAATTTTTAGGTAGGGCAGTTTAAGATGAGGTCCGCTAATGTAAGCTGAGACGTGAAATTAGTAAATGGCTGCAAAGTCACTGCTTTCGATAGGAAGAATGTAAGTGAATCGGTGTTGGAGGGTGATACAGGTAATAACAACAAGAACCTGTACTTTGTCAGGGGCGACCTCAAAGACGAAGCATCTATCGAGGCAGCCTTTCAGAAGGCAAGAGCAAAGTTTGGCCCTGTGCAGATCCTCATCGCGAACGCAGGCATCACTGACGAGAGTGTACACACTCCAATATGGGACTTGACTGCGGATCGTTGGGACGAAGTCAACAACAATAATGTTAGGGGCACATTTCTTACAATCAAGCATTTTTTAAAGCAAGTCAAGAATGCACAAGATGTTTCTGGTCAGGAACTGCACAATGTTTCCATTGTCGTTACAGGCTCCGAAACCGGAGTTTTTGGGCAGGAGTTGCATGCTGAATATGCGACAGGAAAGGCTGGCCTGCAGTACGGTTTGGTCAAGACGGTCAAGAATGAAATCATCCGACTGAATGCAAAAGGACGGATCAATGCCGTCGCTCCAGGCTGGGTAGATACGCCACTTATTGGGGACAGACTGCACGAGCCCAAAGAAATGTGGGCTGAGGCACAGGCGACCGTAGCGTTGAAGAAGATCGCCCGTCCAGAAGATGTCGCCTGTTGCATGGCGTTTCTAGCTTCCCATAGAACGGCTGGGCACATATCTGGACAATGTATATCCGTCGATGGTGGCCAGGAGGGTCGTCTATTGTGGCGGGAAGAACAAATTCTTGGAAGTGATCACCAGCTTTCGACAACCACATCGATTCCGAGGCAGCTAAAAGCACCAACAAGGAAGCGACGTCTCAGGATATGTCTATCAGTCGACTTCGACGCGCTTAGTGGCTATTTGGGAACCGGGCACGACCCCCATAATGGTATGTCTGATTACTCGGCTGGTGTATTCAGTGCCAACGTTGGAGTGGACAGACTGCTCAAGGTACTCGCCAAGCACGGCATATCTGACAAGCTCACTTGGTTCCTGCCTGGCCACAGCATCGAAACATTTCCAGAGCAAACTGCTGCTATTGTCGCTAGTGGTGCCGAAATTGGTCTTCACGGCTACAGTCATGAAGGAGCATACGCGATGACTGTGGATCAAGAGAAGGACGTACTGGAGAAGTGTATAGCGCTGGCGGCAAAACTGAAGAAGGGTAAGAAGCCTGTCGGCTATCGTGCTCCACTGTATCAGATCCGTGAAACCACAGTCAAACTGCTTCAAGAGCATGACTTTCTATACGACAGCAGCATGACCGCGCACGATGCTCTGCCCTATTTTCTTCCCAGACCATTTCCTGATGAGCAGCCGCACGTTCCTGACTATACTCAGCCAGCAAAGACTTGGATGAAGCCTACCAAAATACCACAACAGCCAAAATTCGGCACGCAAGAAGCGAAGACTGCCATGGTCGAAATACCAGGTAGCTGGTATACTGAAGATCTGACACCATTAGGATTCTACCCTTACCTTGCCTCTACACAGGGTTATGTCAGTGTCGATGTGGTTGAGAAAATATGGTTGGACAGACTTGAATGGTTATGGGAGAACGAGAGTTGGCTTGATGAAGACCCTGGTAGGGACTATGGAAGTATCTATCCCCTCATCTGGCATCCAGAAGGCACTGGTCGTGCCCATATTATCGGCATGATTGACAAGTTTATTGGCAAACTGGTGTCGAGAGCCGCAGCAGCTGGACCTGGCGAGATCACATTCGAGACAATGGAATCGGTAGCAACCAGCTGGAAAAGCAGATAGCTGCTAAGCTTGATAGAACGTCTTAAGTCACAGAATGATTTTGTATAGTGTGCTGTACTGAGAAGAGGCTCATGTGCTTGTCCTCTTTGAGACGGTAGTTGTAAATCGGCTACTTGGGCAGATGATGTCAGCCAGCATTCTTGTCCCAAGTACGCATGTCCCGGATGATCCATTGATAAACACGCTGCCTAGGAAGTTTCCAAGCACTGGAGCGAATACCAGCTTCAAAAACCTGTGAGACGCGTCACCTTGTAGGCAAGACTCGTCGCAGTATCACTTGGAAAGAAATGAGAGTTCTTACGCCTCCTCGTGCACCCAACGTTTCACAGGAGAAGAGGCATGCTTTTCGTTTGCTTCCTCGATTGAGCTGACTATAGACGATCAGCTTGACATTAATACAGGGATACTCACATTCAATGAGCCAAAAAATACGGCCTTCGCCGTTGTCGACCAAGTCTTTCACTCGCTATGAGCCTGCAAGCTCACCAGTCTCGTCAACCAGAAGCCGTGCCAGTACCATAGCATCCCCAACCTTCACAAGGAAATCGTTGGATGAAGAAAGGCAAGATGTGTTTAACAAGAAACAGGCTGACGATGACGATGACTCGCTGTCCAAGCCGGAGAAGGTCGAGGACTTGTCCGACCAACTCGATGAGCTCCCTATCGAGCTAGTTAGCTTGATAGATAGGTAGGCAGACCGGACTGCAAGGATCGAATTATGCTAACGTAATTCAGATTCATCGAGTCTTTGGGTACTAAGGCTTTCTCTGAGCCACCAAGAATTGAACAGATCGCGGACCTGTTCCAAGAATTTTATATACGGGCATCCGCAAGCATTTCTATCCACATAGCCTCACTACGATCGAAGCTGAATCGGGCAGCCTCTCCCACCCCTGCAAAGTTATCCGCACGCTCGAGAACCCTGTCTTACAAGAAGAGCACCGACTCCCTAGCACCTCCCGGTCGTGATGGCTCTCAGCAAATGCTTACAGCCACAGAGGTGGCCGAGAAGCGTAAGCAACGCAGAATGCTCGATTACAAAAAGCTGTTGCTAGAGGAGGCCGTCGAGAAAAGAGCCTGTGCAACAATATACGATAAGCTTTGGAGGCACAAGAGCACTCTCGATGAGGTAGAGGACGAGAAATTGAGGTCCAAGACCGCCGCACTAGCTCTGGTAGGCATTGGTCTGAAGGATCTCGGTATTGAGCTTGACGAGAAGACCGGGAAAACAGTCGAGGACATTCAAGAAGCGTTAACCCCAGCAAGAGAAGGTCTAATGAAGATGAACGACGAACACTACCCACTGGGCAAACTGGAGCATCTCACAAGTGCACACAAAGTCATAGTAGATACTCTCTACGCTGTTCACGGTTCCTCATCCTCAGCCGACGAAATCCTCCCAACTCTGATCTATACCCTCATAACTGCGCCTGTGGAAGGTATCAACATCATTAGCAATCTGAAGTTCATACAACGTTTCCGAGCAAGTTTGAAAATAGACGGAGAAGCTGCTTACTGCATGACCAACTTGGAGGCTGCGATCGGCTTTCTGGAGGACGTGGATCTGTCGTCTTTGCGCGCTGATGAAGCCCCTGAAGGCCCAAAGAAGATCCCCTCTGGTCAGGAGACTCCTGCAATCGAAAAACCCGAACCTTTCCCAAGCTCGCCTGAGTCGGTCGCACCTGCGATAGTTGCTACATCAATGGAGTCAGTCTCAGCATCTGACAGATCTACACCACAGGATAAGTCGACAAAGCCTCTAATTCGACCTCCACCTTCACCAAGACATCAGAGAACTATATCCGATCTGCTAAAGCCAGTACAGAACGCCAATGAAGCTGTACGGGCTACTGCACGAGAAGGACTAGATAACATATCCACCACACTGGACAATAGCATGAAGTTTCTCTTTGGCAGACTGAGGGAACAGGCCGCTGATCCAGCTCGAGCTGAAGACTTGACAGTGCCTAAGACTTTGGACGAGGCCAGACAGCTGGTCAGCAAACCACCTACTCCAGTCCTCGGTGACGATGGTACAGCAGTCAGCGAAACTAGCTCTATAGCCGACGTTACTGAGAGTCCGGACGGCTCAGAGAAAGAGAAGCTCAAAATACCGAGTGAGGACAAATTGCTTGGATTGTTTGGTGGCAAACGTGCCGCATCAAATCCGATCAGGGATCGCAGCATCGACCGGGAGAGCTTGCGGAGCAATTCTAGCACGAAGAAGGTGGCATTTGCTGCGGAAGACGCAAGTGCAGATGCCACTCCACCAAAAACGACCGCAACACCGTCACCTGCCACGAATCCGCTCGATGCAATGAAGAATCTGAACCCACTGGGCCACGTGGGTAATGCCTTCAATGCCTTTGGCAGTACTTTCAAAGGTTTTGGTCGACCAGCACCAGCACCTTCGCCACCTCAGGCTGTCGTAGCAGGCAGAAAGGACGTGAAGCCCGCGATGTCGTCGGTCGACGGTTCTGCCACGACGCCAGATGCAGAGTCAAAACTCGCCATATTCATGGATAAACCCAAGAAACTTGCTGCGAAGATCAAGTCTGTGCCACCGCCTATTCAAAAATTTGTGGAGATCGAGGATGCTGAAGATCTGCAGCTTAAAGACATTCCCAAATTATTGGCTGATTATCAACGATTGGCTTTGTTGTTGAACGAGCTAGCCTCGCAGAATCCTGAGGCCTAGCAATACCAAGACATAACAGATCATGCAGATTTACTCATATCTTGTAGAGATCAATCATCTACCAAGTATTTACACCTCGAAGTGCACATGCCGTAACACACCATATAATACAGAAAGTCGTACAGTACATAGCGCAAAGTTCAGGGTGTAATCACCAAATGGTCAACATCGTCAGCCAAAATCGAAGTCACAAGGTCGGATGAGGCCGATGGCCGTGCTAGCCTTCGGTTACATCCCGGCCAAAGATGTACACCTTGGCGCATGTCGATTCGACGACTCTTCACCCCATGATTACTCACCAGTGTGACATGGACGACATACCGAAGATACAAGTAGCTCGTACGTGGTCATAACCGCAGCTTTGTCAATCAACGTGTCTTCGGAAACCGTGAGAGCTCGCCGATTGCGCATTCTCGTGCAGTCACCAGCTTGAACCTTGTGGTACCTAGCTATCCTAAGATTCCATTTCACATCAAAAGGTCAGAGACTGTCAACTGATTGTTCGGCCGACCTATGGCTGTAGTGATATGCACCACAAGAGTAGCTGTAAGCCAACCAATTGTATCAATACTACGGCTTCCAACTTCTACACCATTAGTCCCATTCCGGCATTATCAGACCTCACAACCACGTCCATGCACCAAAAACATCCTTCCTCTGAAACACTTGAGAAGCGTTACGACCCACACTCAACGACTGGCACAACGTTCAATTTTGTCTGTATATTCTCATCACCGTTCTCCTGGTAAGATGGCATTCTCTACAAGTACCATACCAGTAACCTGTCGACTATCGAAACCTCTTCCTTCAGGTACCATTGACTCTCATATGCACATAATCCCTCCTAACTTTGAGAAATTCCCTGTTCTGCCTACAGCACAATACAAGCCAACTCCTCATACCTTAGCAGATGCCGAGCGCTTCTACCGCCAGGACTCTGGTCTAGGTATAGCCACGCCTCGCCTTGTTCTGACACAAGTAAGCGTCTACGGGCACGATAACTCTGCCCTGCTCGATAGTGTGGCAAAACTTGGATCGAATGCTCGGGGAGTGATCGAATGTGACCCAAACAGCATCACAGTGGACGATTTAGAATCCTGGTGGAGTCAGGGTGTCCGAGGTGTAAGGATAAATCTTGTCAGTGTAGGACGTTCGATGACCGAGGACGAACTTCGAGAGACTCTTCAAGCATATGTCGACAAGCTTGCGCGGCATGAGTTGAGAGCTGACAAGAAATGGGTGGTCGAAATGTTCCTACCCTTAAAAATGATACCACTCTTAGCCAACGTTCTGCCTGATATTCGCAATGGCAGGCAAGTACGTTGGTGCCTTGACCATTTCGGTGGCCTGAAGATGGCATCTGATGCAGCCAATTTCGGTCCCAGTGATGATCCGCACACAATACCTGGGTTCACCGAGCTGGTCAGGGTGATAAGCGATAAAGCCATGCCAGAGGTCTATCTGAAAATCTCGGCTCCATATCGAATCGACCCAGAGTACCCGTCATCCAAAGCTCTCAAAAAGCTTGATCGAATTGGGATGGAGTTAGTCGCTAAAGCAGAGGACAGGCTGATGTGGGCAAGTGATTGGCCTCATACCAGGTTCGAGAACATTGACAGTAAACCTTTCGTCGAAAGTTGTTATTCATGGTGTGGAGAAGGACAAGAGGGTGAAGAGAGACGATTGAAGCTGTTCAGACTGAACTCAGAGTTGTTGTGGGATATGGCCTCAAGCTAGGCTATTTGTGCTCATTTCCTGCATTGCTACCAAACTATGAGCCATCAGAGCAGAGTACTGTGTGGTCTTCGCGAGTCACACGCTACGCTCGAAGAAGGCAATATGCTAGATGGAGACTGGCGAGCACAATTTGGGCGAACGAGAAGTCCTCACTTCCGTTGGTTCTTCACCGATACACCGAAGCTAGAGCATAATGCTTCTTTTGGAATAGCCTGGATGAGTTGCCAAGCCCTGAGCTGTTTTGCACGAGACCCAATGCCGAAGCTACGAGGAAAGGTATAAGATGACCAGCCAGGCCTGCATGCTATCAGGATTGAAAAACATGGACAGAAAGACGACCGTCGAATGAAGAGGGAGTCCAATCACACCTTCATTTATTTAGCAGACTCCAGAGCTCATTGCAACCCATCCCTTCGGAGAACATTGTACTGCCCTATACACCACCATGGCATCCAAATCTATTTCGATCGGTGTTCTTCTTCATCCAGTTCAAGCACTCGATATCGTCGGGCCGCTCGACATTCTCTCCACTGTCAGTCACGAAGCACTTTCGGGCTATGGACCTCCAGGTTTAGCGGACAGGCTGAACCCTCCTCGTATTCAGTTTCACTACATAGGTCCGACAAAGGAACCTGCTCTTTTGACAGCCAACATCCGTATGGTGCCCAACTGCACTATCGCCGACTGTCCCAAGCTTGATGTGTTGCTCATTGGCGGGCCCATGCCAGATTATGCCAAAAACCTGCCACAAGATATCAACGAGTTTCTTTTGGCTAAAAGCAAAGAGGTATCGATTATCTTGACGACCTGCACAGGTGCTTTAGTCCTTGCAGCAACTGGTGTCTTAGATGGACTCGAAGCAACTGTGAACCATATGGCGATTGACATGAAGCTCGCAAGTGAAATAGCACCTAGAACTAAATGGGACCGAACTCGTTACTGGGTAGTCGCCGAAAAGGACGGTACCAAGATCTGGACGGCTGCAGGTGCTGGAGCGGGCATGGACATGACTGCACAATGGGTCAGGGAGAGCTTTGAACACGGTCCGGAACTTATAGATTTCGCAACTCAAGGTTTGGAATGGCAACCTAGAGATGTGAAGGGCAAGCCAATGAAGTATGTCAATGGTCGAGGAGAGACTATTGAAGCGTAAAGAACAATGGCATCCTTGCCTCCGGTCTATCAATCCAATTACCTAGTATAAACTCGCCTCCTAGTATCTGGTAGCAAGCATGCTACGAATCTGTGTTTCGCCGAGGAATGTTTCGGTACATAAACAACATTAAGCATTTTCTAACATAAGTAACCTTTCCCACTACTGAGATGTGGACGCACTGATCGACAGATTTGGAGTAATATTTTTCCACAAGCAATAGGATCATGCAAGGCCGAGCCCGTACGGTTACAGCCTGCCAATTAGCAACAGCCCTGAGCCCATGATCACCTCACGATTGGTTGTTTTGAACATGTTGAGATAGGAGTTTGATGTGCTGGGCTAATAGTGCATTCTGACGTAAGTCGTGGATGATAACCATTCTGCAAATTTTATCTTTCTTATGTATCATCTATTCATGTCTCATATCGTCTCTCAAAAGTAGTCCGTAGAGGAGTTTCCAGCGTTAACAGCCATATGCTGAGCTTATCTGTACACCATGTCGCTCCTTATCCACCGAAATCCGCCATTCTTGCGCCGTAGGGCAAACTCAGCGGCTGCGATCACCGTCGAAAATGTCAAAGCCGCAGCAAATCGCCTGGAAACTGTGCTGTTTGAGGATCTCCCAGAATGGCTTCAGGACAACGAACACATCAGATCGGGATACCGGCGACCAATGAACTCAACTTTGGCATGCGTTAGATCTTGTGCAATGTTACATAACGAGACGCTGAATATTTACACTCATCTCATTCCTGCCGCGGCTCTGGCCATCTTCCAAGTCTACATACAGATCAAGATCACACAATACTTCCCGGAGGCCTCTACTCTGGACCGGATCGTCATTGGAGCGAACGTAATCGCTGCCATAGTCACCTTCGGCCTTTCTGCTTCCTACCATACTCTGAATAGCCACTCGCCTCAGATTTCGTCCTTGTGGCTTCGAATAGACTATGTTGGAATATTGACCTTGATTCTGGGTTCTTTCTTTTCTGGAATTTATGTGGGGTTTTATTGCTTGCCTACACCACGAACCATTCACTGGTGTATGATAACTACCCTGAGCTTCGGCACGGCCTTGCTTGTGCTTCACCCTAAACTGCAGGAACACAAATATCGCGCCCTGAAAGCTTATGCATTCGTCGCGACGGCATTGACCGGCTTTGCTCCCATCGGCCATGGTCTCTACCTCTACGGCTGGCATGAGATGTGGATTAGATCGGGCATGCCGTATTACCTGCTAGAAGGTGTCATATATGGTGCTGGAGCGACGGTGTTCATTACGAGGTTTCCTGAATCAATCTGGCCTGGGTATTTTGACATTTGGTGGTCTTCTCATCAAATTTGGCATTTACTAGTGGTACTTGCAGCTGCCACACACATGTATGGTGTGTGGCAGGCATTCGCATGGAACTACGAACACCTAGGGACTTGTCCAGCGAACTTCTCATGAAGCTCGCAGCACACAAACACACCGTAGAATTCTGAAGTTGTTGTCCACATCATGGTAATTAAGCCGTACCTTCTCAATTTGGCGTTGACGCGCTAGAACGTAGCTGCCAAGAAGACGCGTTTTCTCGCGCGAAGATCTGAACGAGGCTTTACATTTCTCTTCCTTCATTTGTATCCCATGATAGTCAGAATCATCATGGTAACACCATGGCTCTGGCAAATGGAGCGTCGAACGCTCGAGACTTCCAACCTCCCCCGTCTTCAATGCTCGCAACCCATGTCGTAAACAGTCGCGGTCCTCCAAGGCTAAATGCACACGACTTTGCTGAGCTTCTCCAAGAGTCACTGAGCACGAATGAGAAAGGCGAATCTAACATAGGCACTGATGCTGAGGTCAATCGCAAGCTGCTCAATGTCGTGCTCTCGATCGGTGTCCAGCCACTAATTGAACCTCAGACAGATGATCCATTTCGAAGACGCATCGATCAAGGTAGGAACGCAAACCAGCTGAAAGACTGCCTAGATGTGCTCAATTTGACTCTTCAACGTACACCCGAGATTGTCTTCCAACATGCTGGTTCAAACACGCACGAGACTGAAAATGCACGACCTATTCACATCGTACTCCTCGCCGCGGCAGTCAAGCTAGTACTGCAATCGCAGAAGGTGGACCTGTCGAAGAAGTGTGCCGATATACTACAGGCATGCTTAAACGCTGATAAGAATTGCGCTTGCGGCTCTTGTGGCACCATCGTTGATTGCTATAGAGAGATTATAGCTGGTTAGTTGTCTTCACTTGCATTCCGATGTCATCTGACCTACAATAGTACTTGCAAAGAGGGCCTCGCTAGCCGTTCTGACACCAAAGTCTTCCTCGGAGACCTCCCTACCGAAAGATGATACTCTTGCGCATGCCTCGCTCCCGTGTAGATTGTTCTTTACTCGGCTGAATGTTCTGCGTCAACAGGACTTTGTTTCCGCTGGCATCTTCATTGTCCAGGCTTTGCTTCACCAGCAGCTTCCCCGAATAGTCACACTGCAGCTAAAGAAGCATCTCAGGCAGTTTGAAGTGGCTATACAGAGTCCACGCCCAAGTGAGAACAGTGATCACGATATTGAGGTTGATTTTTGCTGTACCTTATTGTGTCGAACTCATACGCTGACATTGGTAGGGCTTGAAGTCAAGATTGGCGGGCCTTGCGTTGTCCTCTCACCTCGGTCTGACAGACGACAAAGTTGAAGCCGAACACGATTTTCTAGATAGCCCTCGCTTGCGTAAGCGCCCTCGCCTTAGTACAGATCAACAGGATAACGCCGAATCCGACACAGATCTAGTCGCCTCGATTGCATTCGTCGTCACAAGACAGCTTACCGGCCATAGCGTTGCTGATTTCGACAGTGTCGCGGCAAATTGCTCCTCAAACTTCAGACGGCTGTCTGAACTCAAGCAAGCTGAAGCTGTGCAGTTATTGGGCACCAGTGCCTGTCAATTGGCACGGGACTCGAGGTCGACGACTTGTCATTTCTGCGACACCAGGCTTCCACAGCCACATCATGGTGCACACTCAACCGAGGTTGAGAAGATAATTGATACGCTAGAAGCATTACAACCACATCTCGAGCGTGGGAACACCACGCGTCTGGCAGCTTTGGAAGCTTATCGAAGAGTGCTTAATCATCTTGCAAGCTCTCCGCGTCTCGACCTTACACGATCAGTTGCAGGCAGGTTCGGCTTAAACATGCTTCGCAGTTCAAGTCGTGACGCAAGGATCAAAGCAGTAAACTTACTGCAGGTCTTCCTTCGCGAGCTTCCGAACGACGCGGAGGCCATAACGCGAAGCAATCGTGTTGCCATGCTAGAGTATCTACAAACTCTGTGGCAAAGCGGTCGTCTGGTTGCTCAAGAAGGTGTTGTACTGGCTTTGTTCAGACTTGCGACCTTTGTAGGCGATGAAGAGCTTAACATCGTATTACTCCGCCTTATTGAGTATCTGGGCCATCCAAACGCCTACATCGCAGGCTTAATTGCTGCAGAGTTTGTACAGCTAGCCCAAGCACTCCAAACCAGCATGCAGGGACTGCTTCGGCCTTTCTGGAGAACAATCAGTGTGGTTATTGTCAAACACATCACGTCACGACCTGCTGTTGCACAGCAAGTGTGCGAGTTACTAGGTATGAACATTACAGGCCTGTTACCAATCATGGAGGAGGACGCTGTTCCATATCTAGTTGTAACCGGACAGGTTGATGCCCTTCAGAAGATAGCTTCTTCCAACAATTCACCTATGAATGCCTTTGAGCTGTGCGTCCAGCCAAACATCTTGCCAAAAGTCCTCGCGGCGCTTCTCGCGCAAGGCTACGCCGAGCCACAAGACAAAATACTGGAAATGCTTGAGAAAGTCTCCGAGGACTTCGGTGAGCAGAAGCTCGCCACCTGGCTTGGTATCAACCACAGTAAGATCGCATGCGAGCTGCTCAAATTGGCAGGCGATGAAGGGCATGGTAAGAGTATCAAGGCCCTTCCAGGATTGCAATTGCTTGCTCAGCTGGCATACCGGAAATCCCCAGGTGCAAACGCCGGCCGCCGCAGCGACTGGATACCATCCTTTCTGGAAACCAATGCTTGGGAGATCGTCACCATCTTCACCTCTGTCTTTGCCGATTCTGTTACCCGAGAAAAGAACGTAGAACGACGAAGGTGCTTGATGGCTTTGTGTGAGGTTGCAACACTCGCAAAAGGACGTGTTAGCTTTGTGATACCTTCCATCTGTGCTTGTCTACGCTCAGCCATGAACGATGACGCCTTGCGTGACGCGGCATATTTGGCTTGGAGTCACATGGCTCTTGGGCTCGAGAAGGAGGAAATAGGTGATCTACTCGATCAAACCTTTTCAATCACAATCAAACATTGGCCGGACCTTAAAAGTAATACCAGACGTGTGGGACAATCCGTGATCATACACCTTATCACAAAACAGCGAGCATATGTCCAGGAATGGATCGACCTCCTGCCCTCCCTGAAATCTATACCAGCTCTCGCTACAGCCGAGAAAGAGCTCCAAGGAATGAGACAACCAAAGGACGAGATGAGCCAGCTACAGAGTTTCATCCCACGACTCAAGCACGAGACTATGGTTGTTGCCGAGTGCGCTATGGCCGAGCTTGTAGAAGTGCTTCGAGCTAAAAGTGATTTTGTTCAGAGATCGTTGATGCGCGAGCAGCCTGACCCTGTCTTTGCGGAGTTGATACGTGCCATACTGGATTGTCAAGTGAGATTCGAACATGATAGAGAGGTCGTTCTGTACGCTTCGCAGTGCCTCGGAGCCATGGGTCGAGTTGACACGAGTCGCGTCGAGCTAGCACGTGAGAAACTGACACTGACTGTTGTGACGAACTTTGCAATAGCTGCAGAAACTACGGATTTCCTCATGTTCTTCATGGAACGGGTAGTTGTCAAAGAGTACCTTTCAGCTTCCAGTCTGCGATCTAAAAATTTCCTAGGCTGGGCTCTGCAGGAACTGTTACTTCTTTGCGAGATAACACCGGAAATAGCAGCCAGGACTCGTGTCCAAGGGGCTAGTGGCAGAGACCGCCAATGGCTGAACCTTGCTGAAGAGACACGCCTAATCCTAACACCATTTCTCACTTCTAAATTCTTAGCTCCTGGAAAGCGTGTCACAGAGCCACCCGAATATCCGATCTTCAAGCCGAATTTGCCTTTCGAAACCTGGTTGACTGCTCTGACCCTGGATCTGCTCACGAAAGGTCCTGCTCAAAATGTGAACTTCGTCTTCGACGTCTGCTGGAAGATAGTGCATTTCAGCCGTGGGGTAGCTATCGCTTCTTTCTTGTTGCCCTATGCAGCTCTGAACTTACTACTCAACGGCACAGCAAAGGAGATCAAGGATTTTCAAGGAGAGATTTTGTGCATCCTTGGGCAGCCCTATCATGATATGGACAGCACGAACCAGGAGACTGTGCGTCAATGTAGTCAAAGTGTATTCGATATACTGGACTACATGTCGACATGGTTGCAGAGCAAGAGGAAATGGTTTGCAGGAGCTCAGAGCCGAGCTGAGCGTGGGCTGCGAGATATTCTGCTAGATACAGCAGTGCCTCACATTGAAGCAGTAGATTCATTGCTAAGGTCTATTCCGCCAGACATGATTACACAACGATCTATCGAGTGCAGGTCATATGCACGAGCATTACTTCACTGGGAAGAACACATTCATGCCACGAAGGATCCATCTGACGACGACTATCGCAGACTACAAGACATCTACGCACAGATCGACGAGCCTGATGGTATCGACGGTATATCATCGTGCATGCGTGTCCTCAATGTCGAGTCGCAAATCCTGGAGCACAGAAAAGCTGGACGTTGGCAGGCTGCACAGAATTGGTATGAGATGCAGATGACAGAGTCTCCTAACGACGGTGATGTCCGGGTCAACCTGCTCCATGCTTTGAAAGAGTCCGGTCAGTACGATGTGTTATTGCATCATTTCAATGGTATTAGAGAGAAGGACGCCTCAATCGAGTCAAGACTGCTACCTTTCGCCGCTGAAGCTGCTTGGGCAACGGCTCAGTTCGACACACTAAGACATTTAGTTGACCTTGGCAAGAACGACGATTTCAATCTTCACCTTGGGTCCAAGCTAGCTGCGTTAAGCTCATCAAGTGACCGAACAGTAGATGGCGCGTTGTGGTTCAATTCTACGAAGGGTCTTTCCTTGAACACAACGTCAACAATTGCTGCTAGCAGCGACATGATACTTAGGGCTCATGTCGTGGAGGATCTCCGTCTCATGACATGCGCTACCCCCGAGACAAAGACAAAAGTTATCGAAGCCCTGGATAGACGTCTGGATATACTTGGAACCGATCTGAATGCGAAACACTACGTTTTGAACGTCCATAGAGCCATCATGCATTTGAGGAAAGATGTTTTCGACAACAACGACATGGCATCTTCATGGCTCACTACTGCTAAGCTCGCTCGAAAGGCTCGTTTGCCTAATCAGGCATTTGATGCCGCTATGCGAGCGTCGTCGCTAGGCAGCCAGTCCGTGATCATTGAGCAGTCGAAATTGATGTGGCTAGAGGGCCGCCCTCGTAAAGCAATCAAAACTCTGGAGAAGGCGATTGAATCAGGGGCTTTCAATGCGAGTACTTACCTGGCTAACAGAGACCCAACACTCTCTCGTTCTGAAACGCAAGAGCAAAACGACATGACAGCTAAAGCGCATGTTCTCCTAGGAAAGTGGCTTGATCAAGCTGGTCAGACCCAATCAGACGTCATTATCAAGACCTTCAGAAAGTCAACGGAACAGAACAGAACGTGGGAGCGCGGCTGGTACCATCTAGGGCGACATTACAACAAGATCCTGGAATCAGAGCGACAAAAACCGCCTGGTAAGGAGAGCCAGCAGTTTCTAACAGGTGAGGCAGCAAGGGTTGTCATTGACAACTTTCTACGTGCGTTAGCTTGTGGCAACAAATACCTCTTCCAGACTCTACCAAAAATGCTTACGTTGTGGCTGGAACTGGTTTCACGACCTGAGCTCGAGCACGATGCCAGAAGGGGAAACGTCAAATTTCACGAACACCTCGCTGCGCAACGCAAGCGAATCATCACCGAGGTGAACGCATACGTGAAAAAGTACGTTGAACGATTTCAACCCGTGGCGTTGTATACCATTTTGCCTCAGCTTGTTGCTCGAATAACGTATCAGAATCAGGCGATTCACGAAATTTTGCAGAACATGATTGCAAAGGTTGTCTACAGTTTTCCACAACAAGCCTTGTGGACATTGATGGCAGTGACAAAGTCAATCGATAAAACAAGAGCTCAAAGAGGACTTCAAGTCATCAACAAGGTGGTTGACATACAGAAAAAGGTTACGAAGAACGCATCAAGTACCGAACTACGTGCGATGATCTCAAATGCCCAACGCTTTACAGACGAGCTCCTCAGAGTGGCTGATTACCAGATTGAGGGCAAAGTCAGCAAGATCAGCCTTGCTAGAGATCTTGGTTTTAACCATAAAGTCGCACCATCGAAGTTAGTGGTACCAGCAGAATCGTGTCTCATTCCTAACATCCCCACGACCATGGATCCTGCAAATATGAAAGCATTCCGTGCCTTCCCGAACGAGCCAGTGACAATCTCGTCATTTGTGGACGACGCGCTGGTCCTATCATCACTCCAGAAACCACGAAAGATGATTGTTAGAGGATCTGATGGACATTCATATGCTATTCTTGCGAAACCGAAAGATGACCTACGCAAGGATCAACGATTGATGGAATTTGACACCATGATTAATCGGTTCCTAAAGCGCGACATTGACGCGGCAAAACGAAGACTGTACATCAGAACTTATGCAGTAATCCCTCTCAACGAGGAATGTGGTGTCATTGAGTGGGTTAACAGCCTCAAAACAATGAGAGATGTGCTCTTGAAGCTCTATCGCGAACGCAACGTCGCCATTGATTATGGGAAGTTGAGAACCACCCTCGACGATATTTGCGCCACCTCAACAGACAAAGCAAAGGATTTCACCGATCGAGTCTTGCCCTTTTTCATGCCCGTCCTTCGCTACTGGTTTGTCGAAACATTCCCCGACCCAAGTACATGGCTCAACGCACGAATACGCTACACACGTTCCGCAGCCGTCATGTCCATAGTTGGACATATACTCGGTCTCGGCGACCGTCACGGTGAAAACATCCTTTTCGAAGAAGACAACGGCGGCGTCATGCACGTCGACTTCAATTGCCTCTTCGATAAAGGCCTCACATTCGACAAACCCGAATGCGTTCCCTTCCGCCTCACCCACAACATGATCGACGCATTCGGCACCTTTGGCGTCGAAGGTCCCTTCCGCCGCTCCTGCGAAGTCACGATGCAACTCCTGCGGAACAACGAAGATGGCCTAATGACCATCCTCGAGACATTCCTACACGATCCTACCACCGATTTTCAGACTGCGGGCAAGAGACGAAAGGGCCGAGATCCTGACGGCTTGGTCCCGGATACTGCTGAGAAAATGCTCGAGGGCGTAAAGGGGAAGCTTCGGGGAATGCTGGTGGGAGAGTCTGTGCCGCTGAGTGTGGGTGGATATGTAGAGGCGACGATCAAGCAGGCGGCTGATCGGGAAAATCTGGCGAGGATGTATATTGGGTGGTGTGCTTTTTTGTAAGGAAATGAACGTCGTCGGTTGCTAGTGGACAATGTATCGTTATGGATCCGGAATTTAGTTCGTGATAGCGACATTAAAGTTTAAACGGGATTCGCTTGCTTGCCTGCTTACTTACAACTAAAACGCCTTTTGGATAACGAGAAACGATATATACCTCCCCACATCATTAAACTGCGTATCTACTCCCTCTCCAAACCCGCACCCCTCCCAGGCGAATTCCTCCCAGCAGGACTCCAGCTCTTCCTCGACTTAACCCTCTCCAACAACTTTCTCGGAGTCCCCATCATCCAGCCCTTCTTCTCCTTCTCCGCAGTCTCACTGCCAGGCGTGCTAAGGACACTAATACTGACGTTTCTCGGGCTTTGAGGGGTTTGCTGTTGTTCCGATTGTACAGCAGGTGGTGCACTGAGAACGCTGATACTGATGTTTCTCAGCGTTCTCTCAGTTTTCTGCTGTAGGTTCAGAGGTACAGGGGCGCTGAAACTGTGACTTCGGCGCTGGTGGTCGGTATTTTCCACACCGCCGCTGCTGAGGATGACGGCTTCCATGCTCTTTTTGCGCTTGTTCGCGGCGATGACTTCTATGGGGTGGTGGCGGAGTCTTTCGCGGCTAAGGATGGCGTCGGTGCATGATCGGCCAAGAAGGGTTGAGATGTTTGGACTAGTGGCGTGTTCTCGTAGGCGCTCGATGCTGATTTGGCGTTGGTTCTCCTAAAATCGCTTTTCGCTCTTCTAGAACGCGTCTTCGATGGGACAGTCGACACTTTCGTGGCCGTCTTTCTCGCAGAGGGCGCACCATCTGTTAGGATCAATGATACCGCTGGTTTTACCGGCTATCATGCCTGCTTGGTCGCCGGTGCCTTCGATTAGGGCATATTTTGTGGGGGTGGCGGTAGTGGATGAGGTGGTCTGTGCGGATCCAGCTGGGGTGGCGGAGGAGCGGTTGCTGCCAGTGCCGTTGCCGTTGGCATAGGAGGTGGGCGGAGCTGGTAAGGGGGCATTCGGTGGTGGGTGTGGAGGGTCATGTGTACTGCTTCTTCTTAATGGAGCAGGTTTTTCGGAGAGGTAGTTGTTATTCGAGCGTCTCAAGCCTTCCCTGACTGCGTCTTTGCCAGTGCGAAACTCGGGTTGAGGGCTTGGCTCTCGATGTGTGGATGAGCCCATCATGTTTGCACAATTGAGGATGTCGTGCCCAGGTTCTTCGCATATCTCGCACCACAATGCCGCGGTTGAGGTCTCAGAGACTGATGGTGCTTCCTGCGGCTTTTTGTATGCTCCTGCACTTCTCCTTCGTCGCTCTTCATTTGCTTCTTCCGAGCCTTCTGTATCGATGCCAAAGGCGTCCTTTAATGGAGAATTTCGACCACCAAGGTTATCAGCATCGTGATCTCGAGAAAGGTCTGGTATTGTCGAGTCCTTTCGTTGGTGGCCGGGAGTTTGTTGACCAACGATAGTTCGTTGACTACCACTACTATTGTGCTTTTCGTTCTGGCTATCTGATCTACGATGACCAAGACTGAGGCCTAAGGCTGCTGCAGCACCTCCTGGGAAATAGCCTTTGCTGCCGCTGAGGTTGACTGAATTGCGCAGTTGGCGAACTTCTTCCTGTAAAGCGACTTCATGGTGTGATTTCTGTTGCAGCAGAGACTCCAGATCATTTATCTGACGCTGAAGAACATCACCTGAATTCGAATCATCAGAAATGGAATTGTTGCCAGCTGGTTTCTGTTTTGCATGACTGACACCATTAGCTTTTGGTGTGGCAGGTCCATATGAGTCGCGGTGTGGTGGCGCCGTGCCCTGCAAACTTTGGATGATAGTCTTGAGTCCTCGAATCTCATCCTCTTTCTGCTGAAGAGTGGTTTGGATCTCTTCAAGCTCTTCAATGGTAGGACCGCCATTATCTCCGCCTTCCAGCGCAGCATGAGTGGCCGCACGCTCCTTTTCTCGTCTCAGCTCGCTCTTGCTACGTTCCACCTCACCCCTCAAGAACTCGACTTCAGATCTTGCTTCGGCCTCGGCTCTTCTCGACTCCTCCAATCCCTCTTCAAGCTCCTGCACAAGCTCCTCGAGCTGTTTGAACTGCTGCGCGACACTCTCGACATCCTCATTGCGTTCTTGTAGATGCTGAACTTGCTGTAATAAATCTTCGACCCTCTGCTCGTAGACTCTTTCCGTCTCTGTGCTGGCCATCTCGAGGGTGTCAATGGTGCTCCTGAAATCTGCTCGATTGTTGTCAAACTCAGCCGAGAGCTGTTTTACTTTCTCGTTGTTCTCGCGCAGCTGGGCACGCAAGGTGTGGACGTCGCTAGGCAGATCCGACTCGTCTTGTGGAATGTTCTGTTGATCGTCGATCAGACTCTGCAACTCGGACAGACTGCGCTCCATATCGGCGATGCTCTTAGCCTGGTCTGCAAGCTGCTTATCTCTTTGCGACAATTCGTCTCTCAACCTTTGTGTTTCTTGTGTTAATCTTTCGGTACTGGCAGCCACTTCACGATCGATGTTTCTAGCAGAAGGGGTGGGAGTGGTTTCGGGTTCGTTTTGTTCCAGGATGGTATCGTCTTCGTCGAACCGGTCGTCAGGACCAAGTGGTGTAGTAGAAGACTGTACGGAAGGGGCAGCTCGTAATCTACTAGGCGTTTGGCTGGTACTCTGTCTCAAACTCTGGCTGAACTTGTTAGGCCCACCATTAGTATGACTGGGTGCTCGTAGACCGGTCTTTGGTGCAGTGGTAGCTGGGACGCCCATCGTACTACGTGCCAGTCCTATGCTAGGTCTTGTCTTAGGTGTGGTCAATCGTCCGGCAGCAGGAGTCTGGGATTGAGATGGCTGTTGAGCTTTTCTTAATGGACTGGTTGGTCGCTGCTGTCTCGCAGGACTTGTTGGCCTAGCTAGACTGTCCCTCCTCAGTGACGGCTTCAATGCGGTCGGGCTCATGGTGCGCTGTTGCAGGCTCGGACCTACACTCTGACTGAAACTGGGCTTGATGATGCTCGGGCGCGGCGTGGATCGAGTAGTAGTAGAAACGGCAGAAGTGGTGGGACTACCAGACACACTTGTCGCTCTGGTACCGGGTTTATTGTTGTTGCTCGTAGTGCTGCTGCCCGACAGTCTAGCCTCAGCTTTGTCGACAGGAAGAAAGATGCCACCACGAGGATTTGCGGTGCGAAAGTAGTGTTTCCCATCGACATCACCGTTGTTCTTCCCTCTTGAAGCAAACTCTTGTGCCAGTTCGACGCCTGCGAATGTCCCCTTCTTGCCATCTACCGGTCCGACGAACTTGACTGTGCCGTACATGTCGCCTGGCACATTGACCGTGTCGCCAACCCGTAATGGCGCCATTGCGATTGTCTCGTACTGTGAATCGTACAATACAGGCTTAGGTGCTGCGAGTCGTCATTAACAATCGCGCGGTATATTATGCAGCTACCGAAGACTGTTGAGCGCAAAGCGCTGGGGGATACGGTCGCGGAGATATAACTGTCATGTAAGGCTCATGCAACTAATTGGTGGATAGGTGTAGTTGTACCAGAAATACAGGTGCGATATTGCTGTGGGAACGGGATCGGGAAACAGTGTAATAAACTCCTCCCTGACGATCTGTCCAACGGGACTGGAGCACCACGCGGAAGTTGCTTCGTAAGATACGACAGGATTGCACCTGCCTAGCTTAGTTAGAATAAGGTATGGGTTGTGACTACGAAGACTTAACAAAGTGTTGGAAATGAAGAGCTACAATGTTTAACAACACTGGTCATATGTTTCTCGAGCAATTGTGTATGCTGTAAACAATCAACGGCACCATCCATGCATGAAACCCTCGCTACCGATCCTCAGTGGTTCGTTCTTCGCATCGCGTTAGACCTACTCAGGCCTAGACGATCAATAACCTTAAGATGATCTCATGCCCACTACGGCCCAAAGATTCGAGTGCAAGATAATAAACAAATTCGTTCTGTCTGCATTTATCGCATACTTTCGCTATCGATAATGGTACCATAACGATACCTATGCTATACTGTGATCTACCATCTCACGACGAAAGCTGCAATCGATATGTCACAACCTCAAAAGGCCGCAGCTCAATCTCTACCTCTCCCGAGGCGAGCTTCAATTCTTGCAGATCATCCTCAAGCACGTTGGTTTTGAACACCTTGTCGACAGACAACGTCGTCCTGATGGTGCCTCGGCTCTTCCCACCCATCGACTCGTAGATGCGCAAGATGACACTTCTGCCCTTGCGCTTGTCGAACTCGCCTCGAGAGACATCCTCATCATCTTCACCTCGCTTCACACAGTCCAGTACTAACGAGGAAGAGCCAGTCACGACAATAGACGTAAAGATATCCTCGTCTGGTTCTTGCTCGTTGTTGATCGTGACCAGACTCAAAGGATTGTTGAAGTTGTGGGCAGCATGCACTGTCTCTGCTGATAAAGCCCCAGCGTGTGGCATGATTGCCCATTTGATCGTATGATGCCCCATGTCAGCGTGTGCATCGGGAGCCTTTGGTGCTCGCAGTAGAGATAGCCTCATTAGGTTGCCACATGTCGCAAAGCCATACTTGCTGTCGTTGAGCACTGATACTCCATAGTTGGCCTCGGATAGATCAGCAAACTTGTGACAGCAGACCTCAAACTTGGCCATGTCCCAGCTGGTATTGTAGTGCGTCGGTCGCCTGACAAGTCCATACTGTGTTTCATATGTGGCCTCGGTATTGAACACATCAACCGGAAATTCGACCTTCAAGAACTTCATCGTCTCATGCCATTCTACATCCGCCTCGACCGAGACATAGCTGGGGCTGTCCGTCTCGCCTGTCGCTGCGTCAAGGCTGATCGTCGTCTTCACCCAGCTCTGATCGCTGATCTTGGTCTTGGTCGCCACGCTCACTCGGTATGGTCCTGTGTCCACGATCTCGGTTCGTCCAGAGGGGAGCTCTTTCCTCGAGTTCAGGTGGAATACTTCGACATCCCACGCCTGCCAATACAGCGGCTTGTCATCGAACAAAACAAGTTGGTTGCCCTTGCCACCATGTGCAATGACCTCTCGCTTGACCTTCTTGTCAAATAGAGATGTGATGACCCCGTTCTCGACTTCGACAGCAAACCTGCTGTTGGCAAGAATGAACACACCGTCCTTCTTTTCCGTCACCGTAGCCTTTTCTGAGGCCAGCAGTTCAATCTTGTCAGTTGAGTTGATTCCTGTCTCTGCATGGACGACTGTATATCCATCCCCAGGCGTCTTGACAATTTCTGTGCGGTCCCAAGGTAAAGTGTTGATAGCCACAGTCTCACAATCTCGCGATGCTGTCCTGGACTTTGACATTCCTAATGCAGCCAAGGCATTGTCTTTCAACTTCGTGCCAACCACATCGTTATGTGCATAAAGCTCATCCGAGTCGTCGTAACACATTTCGATCGAACTTCCTGGTAAGCAATCGTGGAATTGACAGAGCAAGATGTTCTCCCATAGCTCGTCAATCTCCTTCTTCGGATATTGGTACTTTTTACTGGACAAGCTTGCCAATGTAGCCAGATATTCAATGTCGTGCATCATAATCTCCTGCTTTCGGTTGTTCCGTTTGTTGTTGGCTTGTGTTGTGTACGTACCTCGATGGAGCTCAAAGTAAAGCTCACCATACCAAGTAACCAAATCGGTACCTGACGCGACTTTGTCCTCTAATCTTTTGAAGAAGTCATCCACAGTGTTGCCCATATGTACTCGTGGTAGCACACCACCTGCAGTCGTGTCAGCCATACCTCTTAGTCGTCTCAATTTTTCCAGCATATCTCTGGTTGGACCGCCTCCACCGTCACCCTTGCCGAAAACAAGCAACGAAGTATTGTCTTGGTCCAGTGATTTGTGCTGGGACACACTTCTTACAACGTCTCCAAAGTCAGCATCAGCCGTATAGGTCTCACTGGGCGCCATATGACAGATGACCTGGCTGCCGTCCAAAGCAACCCAATTGAAAGTGGTATGTGGGAAGTTGTTGATATTGTTCCAGCTCAATTTTTGGGTGAAGAAGCGCGACATGCCTGCCAAGCGACATATCTGTGGCAGCTGACTCGAGTATCCAAATGTATCCGGAAGCCAGAAGGTCTGACATCGCTCGCCGAAATGCGACTCGAAAAACCTCTGGCCATACAAGAATTGACGGACAAGTGACTCGCCCGACGGCATATTTGTATCGTGTTCGACCCAACTGCCTCCGATGGGCTGAAATTGACCACGCTTGACCTTTTCCTTGACGCGGTCGAATGCAAAGGGATAGTACTCCTTCAGCCACTTGTACTGCTGAGCTTGACTGCAAGCAAAACGGTGCTCAGGGTAGCGATCCATGAGATCACACTGACTCGACCAAGAGCGCACGACTTTTCTTTTTGTCTCTGCCCACGGCCACAGCCAGCACGTGTCGATGTGACAGTGTCCGATAGCATACACAATCGATTCTTCCTTCGAGTCGTAGACAGTAGGCGAACTGACGTGCTTTCCAATGTACTCTTGTGCGATTTTTCGACCTTTTAGTATTGACTCTTGTGAGCCGTCTCCAGCAATGAAGGCGTCCATAATAGCATTGCATACTTGCAGAGCTTTGTGTCTCTGCCAGCCATCCTCAGGAAACTCCCTGGCTGCGTCTCCGATCTCCCAGAAGTCAACGTAGAGACCTCGAACGGCAAGATTGACGTCCATAATATCAGCCTGACTCAGCGTGTAGTATGTATTCGGGTCAGGTGGCTGTATAGTGTCACCGCCTGGTGCATTTCCAAACATCTTGTTACAGGCCATCTCAACATAGAAGGTATGCTCTTTCCCATTCTGCCAGTCTTGAGGCAATATCCACTCGACACGTTCACCGCCACCAGTCAACCCTTGAAGAGGCTTTCCGTCTTCCGACCAGACAAGACCTTCATTGCCGGCATCCCAGTGAAACTCCAGATGCTCTGCATTCAGCATATTCTTGGGTACGGTGAGCTGGACCTTGAACCAGTGAGTGCTCCATGACGGACCAAATGTGTCGCCGAGCCTTGCAGGCTTGAACTTTTGAGAAGTAGCTTCTTTGAAGGTCGGACGGGTGAGGTCAGGAGGAGAGTAGACGGACAGCTGAGAAATAAGTTAGCTGTGCCCTTGGATGAGCTGGAAGAAGATTTCGACCTTGATATATTTTGAGTCGTTGGTCTGATTGTGATAGAGCTTGGCCAGCAAGCCCTGGTGGTAGTATTGACCTCGATCTGTGAATTGGCGTAGTCTGCCGGTGTAGATGCTCTCGATCTGCTTGCCCACTGGTCGTTCGACCAGCTTGGGGTAAGATGAGCTCAAGGGAGTGCTTCTGCCACCCATGGCTGCAATCCTGTCGATCTTGTCTTGCTTGTGAAGAAAGAGCAAGGAGTAGCTCGAGAACAGACTCAAATATACATGCCGGTACTTGGTACTATCCTGCAGTAGCAATACACGGCGCGGTGGTGATCACTTGATTGCTCCAACTGCATTTGCGGGGTTCCATGATCAAATCGAACGTATCAGGTGCCACTAACATGGGTCAGCTTGGCTCTAGTTCCGGGTGCTCTTACCACGGGCACGTGTTCCAGTGCATCTTCGAGCTTCGTCGAACTGTTTCTTCACCTCACTTTTGTCACTTCATTCCATAGTTATGGGAATTACATTGAGGCATCAAATCCAGTAAGTGACTGCCTTGCCACAATCACTCTACCTTTCACATGATGAACCATTTTAGCCTAAACGATAACTGCTTAACCTCGACTTGAGGTCATGTAGTGAACTTTTATTCGAGCTCTGACACACAAACGACCTTGTTACCATCGCAACACAGAACTTTTGTGCACTTGCTAACAGACCACAACTTCAGGAATTACAGCAAGACAGAATCGGGAAGTTCGAATGCCTAACTTGACATCGTTCTCCAAGTACCAAGTAACATATATTCGCCAAAAAGAAGTACGGTTTGTGGGTCCAACAGCCCGAATTAATCGTTCAGGGATCATATCTATCGAAGTTCTATATCTTTACCAGCCCCTTTCCTCCTTCTTTTCCCATTTTGCCACCACCCACTACGACGATGCTCTCCTTCACCTTCTGCTTTCTTTTCTCTTCACTGCTCATCATCAACCGACTGGCGAACCCACTGCGTTTCTTGGCTCCGCCACTTGCTTCGAACAAGTCATTATTGTAGCTAGACATGCCTCCACCTGACCTCCGCGCATTACTGCTCGCGAAGCTGGCAGATGACCCAGGTCTTGAGCTCGGTCTCATATCCATACTCTGCTGTGAATCTTGCGTGGAATCTGAAGTGTTATGCGCGTGACCAGGTCCTGCTTTGGACGAAGGTCGTGCATAGAAGTTCGTTTGGAATCTATCCGCGGCTGCTACCGAAGGCTGAGCCGGAGTCGGAGCTGGTGCCGTTCCAAGGTTCGTGACACCGTGCAGAAACATATTCAGGGACAATCGATGCTGCGAAGTCTTCGAGGTATGTGCTGCCTCCGCCTTTGCCGCCACCTTCTGTGCCTTGGCTGCAGCTTTAGCGGATTCTTTTTCTGCCTTCTCAGCTGCTTTTCGTGCTGCTTGTTGCTCTTTCTCACGCTTTTTCTTGGCACTTTCCGACCAAATCTCCGACCCGTATTTCTGGTACTCCGTCAAGGGGATCGCAGGAGACGGCTGCCGTCTCTGCAAGGGAGGCGAAGATGTGGCGAGGTGTTGATTCCTCATGTCAGGCGGTTGTGGACTACCGCTGACGAATGGACCGGGTCCGGATTGTACGGAGCCATTCTGAGCTTGTTCCAACGGCTCGTTTTGCGCAACATCAGTCTCAGATGCCTGGATCGGATCAACAGGCAGAGTGGTATACTGCGAAGGTCCAGATGCTCGCGATTTCCAGTAGGATGTCTTGTAGCTTTCCGGGTCATCCTCAAAACTACTTCTCGTTTTGCTGCCAGTCGCGTTAGTGGTATGTCGAGTCTTGATCTCTGGTCTAGCCCTTGTCTTGTCCTTCTCCTTGTCCTTCTTCTTGCCGAACTTTCCTCGGAAAGCCTGCTTCAAGTGTCCGCCGAACGTGTCGTGGATGGGAGACGATTCAGAAGAGTCTGAAAATGCAGAATTAGGTCGATAGATCTCTTCAATGTCAACTGGTGGCCTACTTGACGCGTTAGAACCGCCCGATAGTCTTCTTGGTGGTGGAGGAGTAAGGTACGTTCGCATAGGTCCTTCTATCGGATCGTGTGCGACCAGATCCAGACTTGCATGCTGAGACTTCAGTCCACCATCTACTGCTGATTCTGATATATGTAGCTCGGCTTGATGGACAGGTGCTGAGCCTTCCGGCACCTTACTCAAAGGTCTACCCTTGGTCAGATCTAGTGCCGGTGGTATCATGCTATGTTCTGTGTTTGCCGATGCTGTTGCCGAGGAAATACCGAAGTCAAAGTAGTCGCTCACAACACTAACCGGATGTACATTAGGGGACTGCTTCGGCTTTGGAGGGCCAAGACTCTCGAATGTTATAGCTCGATGGTAGTCGACGTTCCCCTCGGGCGATACAGCTGACATCTGAGAATCACGAAACCGACCTTCCACCTCTTCGGGCGAGACAGGAGAAAGTGGCTGATCGTACCAGGAGTCCGCATCTCGAACGTCTGGCACTTCGAGCGCTATCTTGCGTTCCACTAGACTCTGTGAGTACTCTTGGAAGCTCGGTACTATTGGTTGTAGAGGTGGTGACATGTCTGGGGTAATTTGAATCGAGCTGTGGGATGCATTCGACTCGTGGCCAATACTTGGCTGTAAGTTCGGCGAAGCCTCTGGTGTCAAATGTAACGAAGGCACCGAAGCGCTGGCATGTGGATGCAATAACATTGGCATCGAGGCGATGGACATGGGTGAAGGTACAGGCGGTACGGTCGGTCCGTCTCCGCTAAATTGATGTTCCAGGAGGGGTGCGATAGTGTCTCTATAGGCTTTGGGTTGATGCACTCGTGGTATGTCTGGTCGCTCTTCGTCTGAGTCGTCCGAGTATGGTGACATCTCCTCATACTCGGACCGCAAACTCTGCTTGGATGTACTGCCTTCACCCGTGTACAGCCTCAATATATTCGTCACTGTTGTCTCTGCACTTCCTGCACTCGACGGTCTTCTACGACTTCGGTATCTCCGAGGAGCTGGTGAGGGCGACTTTTGAAGTTGAGAAGGCGTCGATGAGATCGACAGAGGCGATATACATAGGTCATTATCCTGCGCACCATTGGATTGTGGTGATATCGATATCCTTCTTGTTGTCGGGAGCTCAAGGCCTCTTTCTTGTAGCGCGAGTAGCGCAGCTGAAGGTTC
This sequence comes from Lithohypha guttulata, assembly GCF_036872675.1. Lineage (NCBI taxonomy): Eukaryota > Fungi > Ascomycota > Eurotiomycetes > Chaetothyriales > Trichomeriaceae > Lithohypha > Lithohypha guttulata. The sequence continues at coordinate 3,275,539 of NW_027042750.1, forward strand.
AGGCGCCTTTTTACGGTGGATTTGTAGAGCTGGTGGAACGAGAGGTGCAGACATGTTGAAGGTCAGCTTGCTGCGAATTGCTCAAGCACGGAAACGCCCAGCCAACATTGAGGTCGGGTTGGCGACGATGTCGATTTCGCAGCAAAAGCCATACCTTCTGCACAAAGCCTCGATAGACCTTAGCCATGTTTGATGGGTGCGTAAGACTTGTTGCGTCGTTGAACAAAGGTGTCCCAGTGTGTCTGCGCTATCTTTAGGAACAAAGGATGGTGCCATCTTAGAATGGCCAGTGCGACACTAGCCGAATATAGTTGCCGTTGTGTGTTATCAGAGTACTGTTATCATCGGCATATTGAACAATATATCCCGATGAACGCAAGCAGGAGTTTGGATGGTGGTACGCAAAGCCACTTCTCACAAGTTTGCTGCTTTCCTCAAAATGTCACCTGTCAATTCTTCCCCTCGTTTCCTTATCTCTCCCAGACGACCAAGTCTTTGCAAGCGCTTGATCATGTCTTCGTCGCCGAAATGACTGTTGTGTTCGAATTCCGGTTCCTGAGCGTAGGCCTGGCGAGCAGCATCGGTCAAAATTCGAGCGGTCATACCAAAGACTCTATATCGTTCTAGGCCCTCGAGGTGGTCGGCTGCAGCCTTTTGTGTATCCGTCCTTTTGGGTTTGGTCACATTTTGGTTTGTGACAGGAACGAAGAAGTTGTGCATGCGCCATCTATGTTGGTGCCAGTCAGTCCATGACCCCCTGTACCAGTCTGATGGCTTTCCAGGAAGATTAGGCTCATTGGGTAAATCCTGCTTGTAGAGCAGGTTCTTTAGAGGCAGTGAAAACACAGCAGCGACCTCACGAGCATCGAGTCGAGGCAACAGTTGTTCCCCAGCATTTGCACTCTGGCCTGTGTTTTCGTCGTAGGAGTGGAGAAAAGCGATACATGGCCGGACAACAAGTTCAGTCTTGGCAAGGTTGGTGGGCATTTCCGTTAAGTGCTCGATTCGAAAGGGCTTAGGAATCTTGTCGTCGCGTTGGGGAAGTCCAATCTCCTCGGAGGCCTCACGTCTAGCACACTCCCAAGCACTCTCTCCTTGTTCGGCTTTACCACCAGGTAGTGCTGCTTGGCCTGAGTAGGAGCTCAGCGATGAAGCTCGCATGGTGACGACAACGCGGAGGTCACCTTTCTGGTCGGCAAACAGTAAAATCAAGACAGCTGCCTTTCTCGACAAAGGCATGTCCTGCCATATCGTAGGAGGTGGTTTGTAGGCTCGTAGCCGGTCCAAGGCGTCCTAGCATTTGTGTCAGACCCTGTGGCCATAGCCAAGAATAGCCACTCTCTTACCTTCGACTCAGCTGTCAACGTCGCCATTCTGTACAAAGGGCCTTGCAGATATGTTGCTAGACTTCTCAGGCTCCTCGATGCGCCATTGCGATGTATTGCGCGAGTGATCAGCATACGTTAAGTCCTGCCTCGATTCTGGTCGTTTGCTGTTCGTTTCAAAGAAATCACAGAACCGAGGTGCTCGGGATGACTGACGAACAGCGATTGAATTATGGAGTCTTGATGCCTGGAGCTAACCTGCTCTGTAAGCTCATTGAGCTCCTGCAGGTGCTTTCCATTAGGCACTAATTTCGTGGGCTTTGAGGGCTGTGCTACTGTCCAAGGAGCGACAACTTTGTAGATCGTGCACCTTGGCGCTCATCACCATGTTCGTCGCGAACATTAGCTCCAATAATTGAAAGCTGTGGTGATGTCAATGCTGGAGCTGGTCAGAGTGTAAATAGCTTCACGAGGGTGGAAAGACGTCGTGAGCTTTATCCAGTGCTGTGCTACGCTTCGTCTATACCAACGTCCTTGCGAAAAGTACAACAGAGAAGGAACGAAGATGAAAACCTTGATCGCGCTTGCTCTATTTGCAGCGTATACAACAGCTGTACCGCCTGCTTCTTTCGGGTTTCCTCAAAGCGAGGGTAACACACCCCTGTCAGTCGTTTACCAAGCCAACGGATCTGCTCTTCCTGTACAGCCTGGTAACCTCTTTGGCATCAATGGTGAGTTCTCCATCTGTCTGATACTCATGCTCCGCCTGCTCGACTTGCAGTTCTGGTCCAGTCTTTTAAGTCTAGCTAACACTCATGCAGTCCCTGCCGAGGCGCCTTCTATCGCCGTCAATGAATCTTACCAGTCTCTCGGTTCTGCTTATACAGGTCAATATGTGTTCTTCATGCTAGATCCCGATGCCTCGTACCCAGAGAATCCACAGAATCGATGGGTCATTCATTGGTGGCAGCAAGGCCTCACCAAGTCTACTTCGCAGGTCAATGACTCGGGTATCGGCGGTACATTGCTTCAAAATAACACACAGCCTCGAGTGGCATATCGCAGGCCTCGCCCTCCTACTAACAGTTCAGCCCACAGATATATCCAATATCTCTTTGAACAGCCTCCCAATTTTTCGATTCCAGCAATCTACTCTGGCTACAACAACACCAACGCTTCCAGGTTTCCTTTCGAGCAATTTGTAGCTGATGCAGGCTTGAATCAGCCTGTTGCTGCCAACTATTTCTATTGCTCCAACCAGACGGCTGTTCCAGCCACTTTTGTTGCGGCTCCCGGGGGTCAATATCCAGGTGGTAATGGTGCTATGATCACTCAGGGCACGAATTTACCCTCCGCAACAAGCACAATGGTAGGCCCCACATCTGCTACCTCACCAGCAGTCTATACTGGATCTGCAGCCTCAGTTGAGCCTGGAAGCTATGTGGCACACTTCCTTCTGGCATTCGGTGCTTCGTGGGCATTCATAATGTAGCTCCGCTGGCAAGAGGTCCGCTTTAATTGCTCCGTCTCAAAGAGTCGTTAAGGTTTGTTGAGCTTGTGTGCAGACGTGTTTGGAAAATCAGGCTTGCCAATCTTGCACGAGAATATTGGTAGCTAGCGCACAAACGAGCAACGACTCGGTACCAAAATGCCAAGTTATTCAGCATAGGCTGCCTCCATCGGCAGCCACATTGGCGAGGACTGTGTGTTCGGGGTCAATTTACCAGACCACGAAATGTACGCGTTAACTGCCTTAGTAGCCTAATACCAAGCTTGCATCAAGTTGCCGTCCTCCAATCATGTTTACGCCGATGGCTACGTCTTGCCGCGTGTATCTCGTGGTCAGCCTCCAAATTCCATGGACAGAAAGAGGACCGGTACCCATCCGTGAGGTGTCAGTCCTGGCGGGATCCACATCCCGAAGAAGTCACAAGGCAGCATCAAGAGAGAGGAGCAATATCGACCGGTCGGCCACCCGGGCCTATTGCAGCTTCTGGCTTCGAACACTTGAGTCTTCACAGTAAGAGTGCCGGCACACTGATACGCATCTTGCTGCAGTAAGTACTGTCTCATCCCAACAAGGTCGACATTTTTACAAGCAGAGAGAAGATATCGTGCACAAGGGTCTCCGCCAACAATGTATGCACATTGTGCTCCGTGATAACACCCCAAGCGCGTTCGACAATTGAAGATCTCTGGTGTGATTCTCTACCCCCATTGGATATTGTGTTGGAGATTATGCATGCCTGTTACATCTTCGCAAGCCAAGAATGGATCCATGAGCCATCATTCCGCGCCAACCATAGAACACTGAGCCTGGACTAGTCGATTGGAAAGTTGAGAAGGTGTGAGAAAACGAGCAGATTTGGTCTAAATGCTACATCGCGACTTCTCCCAAATGCACCACGACATGCTCCGCGAGCTCATCATCAACACAGCGGGTAATCAAAGTGGAGCTTTCGAGAAAGAACACATTAGTGGGACTCAACCAACACCTCGACAGCCTTCAATATACATAAAATTCGAGCAATGACGGGGATCTGGAACATCCTGCACATCCGGTGGTGTCGTTGCCATATACTGACTGCAAACTGTGACCACAACTCTGCACAAGTGTGATAGGAGCTTTGGCGCGTCAGAACACCTCCCGGATTACCAAAAGTTCCGTTGTAAACTCAGCAGTCTATGCCTTTTCGAGCCAAAGTGTCCGACTTGGTCTTCATTAGCCACCTCGGAATCTGTTTAAGTGGCAACTTAGCGTTGAATCCTTGTCGCCTTCCCACGGGCCGTTGAGTTCTGCCTAGTCGCACAATGACTTTGTTTTCAGGACAACGTTGACGAGTAGGCTATTTGTGCATGGCGCCACGTTCTGGTGACAATCTTGGAGGACACTTAGCATCTTCTTGCTCGTGACGCATTAGCCACGCTCGAGCTACAATGCTTACCGAAGTGCCAGCCTGGTAGATCCCGACGCATGACTTTGTGGATTTTGGCATCCAACCTCTCTAGGTGCAGAAAACTTCAGCAGAAGAGTACCAAAGTGGACATCATATGTGCTAATGAACCCTCACTTCAGTCTTGTATCAGAAACCACGGTGGATCTGCAAAAGCCATGTACATCATTGAGCTCCATATCAGCCGCAGCTCGACTACTGTCATATCACTTGATAGTGCAGCACTCATCAAGTCCCTTCCGCACAAAGATGCATACCGCGTTTCAGACGCCGACAACACTGTACACAACGACGAGCTGTTTGGCAGTGCATTCGACGTGGAGTCTGTTCAATGTTCTGATTGGACTCTCTCATTACCCTGGCTTTGTTTTCGTGAGGTGTCGACCAGATCGCCTTACTGGTCGTGCTGAATTGTCTACTATCAGCAAAGATGAACAGAGTGGAGGGTCATATATATGCGCTCCCCTTCGAGGACGGCGGTATGATCATCAATAGCATTCAGACATTCGCAATATCTCGTCCATTGACCAACTAGCTTCGAAGTACTCGGTATCGGCACTCACCAAAGACACAGCCTTACGTCTACAAGATGATTCGGACTATACCCAATGACTTGAATATATGGACATCGTACTCCCCTATTCGTCTTGGTTTCGTTAGTGATACCTTGACTGTCGGTTCTTTACCTGAGGATGAGTCTGACATTCCAATGTTCTCTCAGCATGCTGTTTCTTTACTCGACCACGACTGGAGCCGTCTCTCTGAGTGTGCAGCCAGAACCAACAACGAATCGTATCTACTAAATGAAACGCATGCACTATCTACAGATGTTAGCGGTCGATTTTTATCGGAAGGTACACTCCACGATTGTATAAACGTCTTGATGTGCCTTCTAATAGGGTTACTAGGAACAGCTTCCACGAGGGCGCATCCTGCATCCACGCAACGGCGAATGGTTAGTGATGCAAGCGACGACCTCAATGAACAAATGCAAAACACGAATGAAAACGTTGGAGACCTGATGTTGGAGTACCACGATCGCCCTAGATTAGAGTTGTGCTCGTCACAAATCGATTGGTGGTTTGATACTCAGCTGGTGGGCGCTGGCAGTCAATTCACTCAAACATTGCAGTCTCGGAGCAGTAGGACAACCACACTAAGTACAACAGACTCCGAGGCAGACTTTTGGATTGGAGCACAGTGTTCCGCTCCTAGCAGTCTGCACTCCACGAATCTGAGCAGTGTATCAGCTTGCTCCAGTGGGAGCTACGTGAATGTCTCTCGAGGCGGACGTATCAAGGGCTCGAGCCGCGCCTCCCGTGCCAGTTTCGTTTACGACTGCACCTTCTGCGAGGTCAAAGGATTTGCTGACTACTTCACATGGCACAGACATGAGAGAGAGCAACACGTGCCTGATAAGTTGTGGGAGTGCAGGTTGGCGGCGCCGGATAGTCATGGCCGAGTACGGTGCCTAATCTGTTCTATTGATCTTCAGACCTACAACTGCGCTCACATGCACTTGAATTGTTTCCCCCTGCAACCGCAGGTGAAGGTCTTCCCTCGCAAAGACAACCTCCAGCGCCACATGATCAAGCAGCACCACCTCAATAAAGAAGAAGCTAGAAGATTGGTGGTCTCGGCGTACACTGTTGTGCCAACTATAGAGTTGGAGCAACTTCTGATATGCACCATCTGTGGTCATATCAGTCAGAAATGGGAAGACCGAGCTCGACACATTGCATCTACGCATTTTCGAGTCGAGGAGAACTCCATGCGAGATTGAGTATGCCTATACAATATGAGCAAGAAGGAATACTGGTCCTCAACGTCTTCGGACACACCTGATTCAACTCAGGGTATCGTTTGGTCTAAGAAGGAGAATTTCTACAATCAACATCTACGCTGGTACGTGATGAAGTTTCGTGGACAAGAAAAGATCTCGGGTAAAATTCGCAAAGAAGTTAGGTTTCGCGATCGGATTGGCCTCGCATTAAATATCAGTTCGTTTGCTCAAAAATCACAGCCTTCGTCCATACTTGATGTCGAACTTCGTTCTTCCTCGAATATCGTTGCTACGCGGCCGGTTTACCTCTCAAGTCTTCTATCGCAAACAAGCATGACAGCAAGGTCAAACTCTAGATACACTGTGCACTGTCCTTCTTTGAGCTCAACCTAATCAATACAGAGACATAAGTCTAGTCACCAACACCTGAAGCACAATGTGAAACAAAATACCCATATTGAACACTATGCGCTTTGGACGCTTAAAAAAAACTAAAAATTCGTAATGCATACATACTCGTACATCAACCCTCAGCAGAACCATCTATGAAGCCAGAACCCAGTCTCATGACCACACCTGCACATGCTGGTACATCTTCATTTCTCCTTCCAGACTCCGCGCCTTGAGTTCTATACGAGAAGCTTGGTCCGGCGTGTCTGTGCCTGCAGCTATAGCTCCTCTCTGCCTCGATGACCTGAGGATCTTCGACTCCAGATCAAAGCAATCAGTATAGATCCCAGCATCGCACAGAGGCCACAGGATCTTCTCAGCCATGTCACAAAATAGCCCTTCCACAACACCCACAAAATCCGGTCCAGCTGATGTGCGACTCTCGCAGACCTCGCGAGCACTATGAGACGTGACGTTGCTCACGACCAGATGATCGTGAAGTGGCTGTAGAGGACTCCGTCGGGCTCGTCGTCGTTTACTAGGTCCTAACTCGACGATAGGTCCTCCCAGGAGCGCGGAAGGACCATCCGCGACGCCGAGTTTCGTGCCGGTTGGATCGTTCGGCGCTGTTGTCTGGCTTTGCATCATTTTCGGGTTGAGAATTTTGTCGAGGTCTTTGTCAGAACCGTCGTCGTTGTATTGTAGCTGGTCTTTGTAGTAGACTGGTAGAGTCATGTGAACAGATCGAGTGGTCCACATCGAGAAGCGTGGCAGGCTCTTGCATAGGGTGTCGATGTTATCGTTGTACTCTTGGGCCAGGCCTTCGCCTGCACCGGTAAAACTTGGCAGGTGCATGGTCATGCCTGTGTGAGGGTGGTTATTGCTGCCATCTTGGTCGATCCATACACATGCAGGTCGTGCTTGTGGACCGGAGCCTTCGATTACTAAGTTGCTGGGGTACCAGGGCGCGCCGCACTTCATGCCTACATCTCCTAACCATCCTGCCTGGTATCCTGTTGGACTTGTGACGGCGACCGCGGCTATACACAGTCCATCTTTTCCAAATGCCGCGACTGACAGATATTCTGCCGAAGCCTTCTTGCCTTTGACTGTCAGGTCGTAGAATGACCCGTCCTCAATGACATAATTGTAAATGCCCATGGCCTTCCCGATGAAAGCGCCAGCAGAGTCCCACAATGCTACGCCAGGAATGTTGCCACTCGTACTCGTGCCAACAGTGCCAGACAGCCCAGCATAGACGCGAACCTTCGTGCTGCTGCGGTGCACAGGTGGTGCGAAAGATGTGCTGGGAATGTTGATGTTTGCGAAGAGAGAGGAGACCAGCCCGATAATGGAAAGAGTGTTGGCCATTGTGGTTGAAGGGCAAATGAATTATCTCAAACAAGATGTTCTCGCACGACTAGAAGTCGGAAATACTCTGTCCAGCAGAGTCGCAAAGAACGTCGTCGTGGTACTGAAGTTCATTGAGCGACAAGATCGGTAAGCGATCAGGCGATAAGCGAGCGCGGCATCGTAGGAATTAGTAGCTGCTCCAGCAGCTGTTGATAACCACGTCAACAGATAAGTGTGAGTGAAAGACGTGATCCCTGGGGCATTGTTCAAGAGAACAACGGTTCAAGTATCTGTGGTCCTCATGTGAGTGGCCGTATCTGTGATCCACAGACGCTGCGAGACAGCGCCTAATTTCTTGGCACGAGCTTGACTGCTTCAATTTCAGGTCAGCGGCAAAGAGCCCAAACACAGACGGTATTCCTACCAAGCTCAAAATGTGATAGTGAACGTTGTTAGTAGTTTTAAGGGCGGACGCTTACCTTGTGCAGTACTTAGTCTCGTGCTTCGCTAGTTCGTATTCGTCACATGCTTGGGGATGGACTTGAATGCCAGCAGGAGCTCTGACACACTTACAGCGATGACGGCTTTGAAGCCAGAATAAGACTTGAGGTGAAGTGCTCTGCACGGTAAGCTCATGATGCAGTCAGCGAACACATAAAATATCTCGTTATTGGCTGAGGGTTACCGTCATCGTCATCGAGCAGTGACACTGTTCCTTGACCCTATTATCCTACCAGAGCAGGATTTCTCGACAGCGAAGGGTTGTCGAGGCGTGAAAGAAGGATTGTAAGTCAAGGGTTTGAAGGTGAAATGGATAATGTAGCAAATGTTGTCGCATTACAAGAAGGGTCAACTTTCTGATGTTGATGGCGTCTCGTCACAGCAAGAGCAGTCATAATGCGTTTCTAGGCTGTCACAACACTTACCGAGTTCGTCGTACAGAGCGAACGATGATCGTTGTTTGACGATTGTTTGACATTCAGAAGGAAATGTCGTTGCTCGCAAACCAAGCTTGTCCCTGCCAAGTTCATGCCTGAGGCATGAAGTCAGTGCTCAATCAACAGTAGGAAAGAGCCTGGGGTCTAAGTTATCATTGCACGAGTCAAAACTACATGTTGCTCTTCGTGCAGTAAATAGTGGGTTGCATACCTGGGCTTGATCACGGTCACGAACCTCTGACGGGGCTTTTGTGGTATCTGAACATTGACTGATATCGATTGTCATGAAATACACGGATGTCTCAAAACGGCTCAACATTTGAGATCGCAGTAATTGAAATATCGCAGGTATACCGCTACACGGAATGCATATCTCTCTCAAGAGACCGGGGTCTTCTCTCTCTTTGGCGTCCACCAGATCGACCGGTTTGTCCATTTTGACCTGCTTGGCCTGCTTGAGCCCCCTGTTCTCCCTGACCTGCATTGTCGTTACCACCAGCAGCAGCGTTGTTGTTGTTGTTGCCACCATTACCGGCGTTATTACCACCAGCGGCGTTCTCGCCACTGCCAGCAGCTGCGTTGTTATTGTTGTTGTTGTTTCCAGCGTTGTTGTTGTTGGCACCAGCACCAGCATTATTGCCGGCGTTGCCTCCGTTTCCGCCAACAGTGAACTTCTGGCAATCGTCCTGTGCGCCTCTCTGAGCTACAGGCATAAGCACTGGTTGATGGTTGGAAGAACTCGTCATGGTACAAACACGGTAATTACCTGCTGGCAGACCACCAGTAACTGTCGCCGACAGCTCACCTTGACCATTGCCATTGTCGTTGACACCTTTGAAGAAAGCAAATACTCCTGGATTGGGCGGGTTGTTCGGTGCAAGGCTGTTTCCGAGGTCCTGCACTGTGATGTGAGTATGCCCAATGACCTTTCCACCTTGGAGCTGTTGAGGAGCGGCATAATATGTGTTGTCAGGGTTTGTGAAAGTGCCAGCTACAAGGTTGGTGGTCTGGACTGTGATCTCGAAGTCGGTATTTGCTTGGATATTGTCACCGGGACCAGGATTAGTGATGATCGAGGATATCATGTTGTTCTGTGATGGGATGTCGCCCATAACTGCAAATGGTCAGCACAAGTGGAACACATCAACTACACTGAAGTCAACCTACCAATGCCATTACACGAGCCAGCTGTGTTTTGGAGGCCGTTTGTAGTGGTTTTGCCTGAGCAGAAGTTTATGAAGTTCGCAGTGTCCGTTTCTGAAGGCGATTGTCCTTCTTCTACGTCGGCTCCACCGTCCGAGGCAGATGCATCTTGAATATTGGCAGCAAGGAGAGTAGTGCCTCCGTTGCCTCCACCGTTGTTGTTGTTGTTATTGTTGTTGCCTTCATTTGCACCATTTCCTGCATTGGCGTCATTGCCGGCGTTTGCATTGTTTCCAGCATTTGCGTTGTTGTTACCTCCTCGCTGAGGAGCTGCAAAGGCGGTACCGAGCACTGCAAGTAGCATGAAAAGGTTTCTTAGATTGTTCAAATACATGGCGAGAAAAGAAAGCTGCAAGACGAGTGAAATGAGAGTGGTCGATGCACGTCCAGCGTGTATCTTTGCAACAGCAAGAAGGAGACAACTGACTTGCAGTGAGAGGCTTGGTAAGGAACGACGGTATTGTGGTGTGTACGTGGATGGGTCTACATTTCATGGAAGGGCAAGGCACCACGTCTATATTGGACTTACTTGGCAATACTGCAGATCAAACACGATCCATCACCCATCTTACCTGATGCTCGAAGTGTCGCTGATTGTAACTCAGTACGAGCCAGCTCGATAGCTGAAGCTGCCTCAGTCGCGCCATGTGAGCTTGATGCTTATCGTAAACACTGAGTAGAACGTCACATAAGTTGAAGTTTCGTATTGCTATAACACCCGCCTGGGGTTGGTCGCGATAGTGAGGTCGATATGAGGCCAGGAGTGTTTGGAGAGTCACCTCGAAGAACACCATCTTGAAACATGTCTTCGTCTCGTCGTGATCAAAACATCCTACCATAAGCGACTCAACATGGCAGATGCGGCCAGTTCAGACCGGAGTGAGCTTGGCAACGGAGATTTACCGGCGCTAAGAGTACGTCATACGCGAAACAATCATTGCATCAAGTGGTCGACTCGAGGTCTCAACTTCTCGCGAGCTTCCTCCTACAACCGCACCATAATCCAACGGACTTGGTCATCACCTTCCGAGTATGGGTTCGTAGACCTCGAGACTCACATCGATACTCGAATTCAACAGTGGACACGGGACATGTTTGCGCACGAGCTGGTCGATTGTCACCATAGTTGCTATCCCGCGCTCGATATGCTTTCAGAGCCCCAACGACGTCTAGGGGTGTGCCGCCAGCTGTCCTGACGCAAAGAAATTCGCTCGTCCAGAAAGTGTGATGTTTACGATCTTTTTCGAGCCATCAGCCTGGATTTCTAGATCGACCTCTACCGCGATCGTGCATAGGCGACCCATCTCCACGCCTTGCTGCACTGCATAAACATGCCGTTCATGAGAACTCTCTTTTTTGTCCTCAAGTCTGATTTCTTCAGTCTTCTTCGTCAAGTCGTCGTCTTCAGATGATGCCTCTTTGGCTTTTGGCTCCAGGTCCTTCATCTCATTCGTTGCGAGATAGCCAGCAAGAGCACAGCATGCACTGCCTGTTCCTGGGTCCTCGATATTTTGTGCGATCATTCTCGCCTGTATGGTATGTATGGTCGGTTCTTTGTCCTGGACCAAAGAGTCGAGCCTCTTGTAGTACAGTGCTCCGGTGAAGCTGGGCGCCCACTCCGCATCGAGTTCACACTCTGGTGCCTCGCTAGTTTTCAAAGCGCCGAGGATATCAGGTGCATCACTAAGGTCTATCAGCGCAAAAGTCATGCCCTTGACTCCAGATACGACAGGGAATGTTTTCTCCTTGAGCTTGTCGTAGGTTGGCACGATCTGTATTTGAGGCTGTCGGACTAGCACTTGCTCCATCGAGACACGACTCTTGTGCAGGTGCATGTTATGCGGCACCGCACATGCTGCCAGACGTTAGCATGGGCTGACTTGTAGATATCTGTGACTGACCTGCAACGTTTCTGTATGGATTGTAGAAGACAGGTACCGGTCCAGCCTTAGGAACTCGTCAGCATGCTGTATTGAAAATTTTGGGTACACAAGCCTTTGTCATGAAGACAGCAGTTTGCCTCTCGTACTCTCCTTTGCTGCCACCCGAAGGCGGTACAAATCGCTCACATTCATGGAATATCTTTTAGATTAGCTATAAGCAGTCAACCCGCTCGGGTCCCACATACATAGTGAGCAGCACCTATGACCTTTTCCAGATTAGCCTTATGCAATAGCTGAAGTTATACTACTCACGGGATGACCAGCGAAAGGGATTTCATCGCCTGTTTCCGTGAATATGTCAAGTTTGCGAGGAAGGCCAGGTCCAACTGAGTCATGAATGAATACGGTTTCCGAATAGCCAAACTCTTTTGCAATTAAAGACTTTCGTTGCTGAGGTATGGCATTGCCTCGTACTGACACAATAGCCAGAGGATTGCCTTTGAACCTCTCAGGCGAGAATACCTATAGGTCGTCATTCATGTTAGGTTTCTGCCTGAGTCCAATCACGGCTGTGAATTGATGATAAAACAGCAATACAAGACAAGCAGAGCACGCACAGTGACGATTGTGAATGTGTGCGGACCTGAAGCCATCGAAGCTAGTTTACGGTCTTTGGACTCGCAATTTGGTCGATAGTAGATTCTATACTATCTGGCAGCATCGACCAAGAAGTTCGAAGAGACATAGTAGGCGAGTCTTGGTCACAAGGCTGAGCTCATACAGCGGCAAGGCTGTTCCACGAACGACAATGTTTTACATCCTACCACCCACGAATTGTTAGGATTGTACTTTGTATGACACTGATAGATCAACCTGTATACAACTTCCACGCCTTCTCCAAATAGGCCATCCAGCAATACACGTCATTGATCATCGTTCCCCTGAGAAATATTGAGTCGCTGCCGGAACGGTTTTAGCCACTAAGTCGGAGGCAAAACAGGTAGCATACATCTCAGGGTTGGTGTTCGTGAGCGTCTTGAACAGGATAGCTCGAAGGACGAGAGCGGATATCGATAGAGAACCGGACAAAGCACAAGAGACGCCGATAAGTGAACAGACGCCGTAACTCCTTCACGCTGTACAGATACACTCCGAACAAGCCCAGCTATTCGCTGCTCTTCGACTTTCTCTTTTTCTTCTTCGACTCTTCCCCATGTCCGTTAACCTGTTCATCGAGTTTCCGCTTTACTTTCTCTTTTGTAGCAGCGTCGTCAGTGGCGGCTTCTGACTTCCGCTTCTTTTCTTTCTCCTTTTTCTCCTTCTTGTCTTTCTTCTCTTTGCGCTCCTTCTTCTCCTTGCTGACAGGGGCAACATCAGCCATTTCGGCATCTACAGTAGGGTCCTCGTCCGGATCGTCAATGTCCATCTGACTTAGGACTTGGTCCATGGCGGATTTCTATTGCTGTTAGCACAAGTCAAACGACCAGCCCGGAGGCACTTACCATAGCGACTTCATTCTTAGTTGGTTGCGTACCACTGGAATAGAAGTCTAATCTTTCTTCAACCTGCTTCTTCAACGCGAGACCAAAGGCAGTGGATGGTGTTTCTGAGAAGTTGTCAATCCTCGAGGCTATCGAACACTTGTTGGCTAGAAATCTTGATATTCGACCCTTGTTCTTCTGACCAGCTCGACCTATGTAGGACGAATGGTAGAGTAGTCCGTATTTTGGTGTGTTACCCTTCGTTTTCAAAGCTCTGAACAGGGCTTTCTCAGCTCCCAAGATCTGTACTGTTGATGCAGGATATTTCGACAAGTTGGTCAAGCTGCCTGCATGCGAAATGAGACGAGCGCCAACAATCTCGCCAATCAATGCCGCTAGATTAGGAGCAACAACGCCCATCTTCGAGACCAAGTACGTATGCAGTGTTTTCCTGTAGTTAGCCAAGCTCGCTACCCTCTGAGCAAATAGCGTAACATTTTCCATATCCGATACTGAGATTTCCTGGCCCATACTTGTCTTTGCAGCGTCAATAATCGATCTGGCAATCTCCTCGTCGTCTTCTACCTGAGCAGCAAGATCGTGCAGACTGTCCTCAGATAACGTCTTCTTGTCCTTTACATATAGTGCGACCTTGGCGTATTTCTGGTTCTCTGAGACAATCTTCACCAACTCTGGAAAATGCCACGAGTACCATTCGCGCACTCTCATGGAAAACGTGTTGATAGCTTTGTCCAATTGGTCGAGAATAGCGATTGCTTGTATGATATGGTTGTCGTTCTTCTGTACTGAAAACTTTACCTTGGCTCTTGAGTATGCGTGGCCCAGGCCAAGTTGCGCCGTGCCTGTATCTCCTTCGCGCAATTGCTTCAGCAGTTTCTCTGAGTGTAATCGAAGACCTCGTAACATGTCTTGTACAACCTCGCTGGTATCGCCTGTCTCACATTCGAGGCCTGGCATAGCGCTCTTGATCGACCCAGCCAGTATTTTGTCTGCTACGCCCAGCGAGATTTTACTCTTCTTGCCAGCCTTCGGTAGGTTCAATTCGAGGAATGAGCGTAAAAATTGCGAAGCAATACCTTCCGAGACATCGTGCAGCTCTTCTAATGCTTGCTTGCCATTCCTGACCAGATTAGCGCTGTGAATCCAATCTTGCAGAACAACGATCATACTCAAAAGGCAGAAAACTCTGCAGTTGAACCATCTTCCCAAATTTCGACAAGTCTTGCACGCCGTCTTGTACCTCTTTCAACCTATTGCCTACCGACTCAGGCTGGTGCACTACCTTGAATAACGAGTAGCCCATAGGGCCCTCGTGCAGAAGGAAATCAGTCATTGTCGCATATGGCTACTTCTGTCACAGATTCGATCGCCAGGTGTCTCGGGTTCGTCGAGGAAGTTCTGTATGCAACTCCAGAGGAAATTAATGATATTATTCCACAAACAACCTGGAGCACGTTGTATAGCTCAAAAAAAGAGCGCCGCAAATTCAGCATTCGGAAATTTTTGCTTGGTTTGCTTTTTTCGCTGGAATAGCTTGGCTTCGGTTGACCTTCCATGCCTGCCCCAGGAGCAACTTCCCTCAGTCATAGCTACCCCTACCAGACTCCATGGAAATGAAGAGATGCAACACATTTAGACACGAACTCTCCATATAAAGCTATCTGGAGGAACAATATCGAAGAAATTGACTCCCCACGACTACCTACATCTGAAATTCTGTGACCTCCCAGATTGTGTCATTGTATTCCAGCTTTTGTCCAACTTGCTTGACTGACATGCACAACCAGCTACAAGGTAGTGAACCGTTGCTTCGAATGTCCTTCGACCATTCTCGAAGGAAATCTTCATCAACTGTATGCTGCGGCTTACCACGAACCCACCTTTCCACTTCAATAGACTCACTACCATCTTCTTTGCGAATTGACATGATTCCCTGCACGTTACCTCCCAACCTGATCATGATGCCCTTGACCGATGCCGATTCAGTGACCTTTGCCACAACACAAGTTGTAGAGTCATCGACATCGTCCGATCTAGGGACTGCACTGGCGCTACACCAGTATTCCTTATAGAGCTCGTCTTTACCAGTAGCCGGATTTAGCATGACGCCCATTTCAAGACAATCTCCATTTGTCAATATAAACATGTCACCTTCATCGGATATCCCTGGTCCTCGAGAGTCAATGTCATGGAGGAATTTGCAATGTGCAGTATATGGCATTGCGACTGCATGCATCCCATCGGTAGCATCATGAAATGTGGTCTCAGCCCGACCAGAGAAAGCCCAGAAACTTGGGTGCTTCGATGTATCTGCAATCGAACGTGTATCTTTCGGAAAGCGAATATCAACAAACTCGCCAGATGGTGCTGTCAAAACCAAAGTATCTGTGTCTTCGTAGGGCGGTTTAAATCCCTTCTCAGATATGTCTGGTCAGTATCGCATTCACCCTACCTGTCAAAGTATCGAGGCGCCAGTAACTCGTGATGCTCAAGGTGTAATAGCGACTCACCCAAGCGATACCACGTCGCACGGAAGCGGAGGGTTTTGACAGAAAATCCTGTTTCCAAGCTGGAAGCTTTGAAGACGAATCACCAGACTCCTTGCCTATCACACCAAGGCTCTCGCCTGACATGCCATACATCTGCATCGTGACACCGTCGCATTCGTGGGCAGCAAGCTCAGCTATTCACTGCTTACAAGAAAAAGAGTGATGGCCAGTCAGTGGTATCAGTTTCTTGCTTCACGTGACAAACATGCTGTCTAGCTTGGCATTCGCGGGGATTTTGAACTTGTCCGCCTTCACTATCCGCTTTCTCTCTCAGCACTCATGTGACAGAGCATATTTTTGCTTAGTTACCAAGCGCGCGACGAGCACAGTTGTGTTCATACCTATATTTCAAGGCTCGGCAGCAGTGAAAAGAAGTTTGGCCGCAACACGCCGAATATAATTCCGTCGGTGCACGTTAAAGCCAACTATGGGGAACCCTCGCTTGCGATGGCCCCGGTAATTTGTGGAGGTGGGGTTGATCGTGCTCATCAGGAGCTATCTCTGGCGCCACAATCATCATGAATCAGCCGATTCCACTGCTAGTACCTCGCCGAGGCTCTTACTACATGGCTCTAGCTGCCTCTGCACGACTGCACCTTCCTGTGAGGGAGCAGCCTTCCACACGATGCTCGCCATGCGTTTAGCCACGGGACCACCTCTATTCGCATGCGCAATTGTACTACTGCTCCCCAAGCTTTCTTGCCTTTTGCAACATCTGCATCCCTCCACCATGTGCTGGCTCTGAAGCAGGGTCGCAAGATGCTGCCATCTCGTTGATGGCTTCCATGCGATCCTCCTCACCGAGTTTCAATCGCCTACATGGACGATCGGTCATCTAAAGGTACATTGAGGCGCAATGATGGCAGTCTGGACAAGGTCCACCCATCTGAACTACTCGAATTTGCGACGGTAGCAGACTCTGGGAGGATTGAGACAGCACCAACATTCGGGAGCGCCACCAATCATGCCACTAAAGAAAGGTTGGATAGAGGCGACGTTCGGAGAGAGAGCGTCACACGCTCGAACGATGATCTCTTCCGCGGTATGTCGGTCGCTATACCAGACTTGCGACGACTCTCCGCAGATGCACGAGCGCATACCGAAGCCGAGCACAAGATGACCTTTGTCCAAGGTTGCAGACTGTACCCAAAAGCTATAGCATGGTCAGTGTTATTGTCGGCAACGATTATAATGGAAGGTTTCGATCTCACCTTGATCTCCTCTTTCCAGGCCTTCCCGATTTTCAGGCGAACGTATGGTGAACCAGCTGACCCCAACGGTCGCAATCACCAAATCTCGCCTGCATGGCAGACTGGACTACAAAATGGTGCTATAGCTGGTGAGATAATCGGACTCTTTTTGAACGGATGGATAACCGATCGCCTGGGATACCAGCGCACAATGCTTGTCACGCTCGTGTGGATGTGTTTGTTCGTCTTTTTGGCATTCTTTGCCTTCAATATCGAGCTACTGATGGCCAGCCAAGTCCTTTGCGGGATACCTTGGGGTATTTTCCAGACTCTGTCCATGACCTATGCAGCTGAGATTATGCCTATAGCCCTGAGGGCATACCTTCTGGCGAATGTGAATATGTGTTGGTTGATTGGTCAGATCACGGCTGTGGGTATACTTAGAGGCTTCATCACTCTCCCTACACAATGGTCTTACCGCATACCTTTCTCTCTGGTAAGTGAAGCTTTGCGCACACATTTCCTCAGGAGATGGCCTTTGAATATTCCAACATCTTGGTTCGAGCTAACACCTAGTAGCAATGGGCATTTGCTGTGCCAATCTTGATCGGAGTACTCTTCGCTCCCGATAGTCCTTGGTGGCTAGTTCGACATGGTCGATATGACGCCGCCAAGAAAGCCATGTTACGCCTAACTTCTCGGAATGCCGGACAGCAATTCAATGTTGACGAGGCAATATCCATGTTGCGACACACGAATGAGGTGGAAAAATATCTCAACACCGAGTCAATGACATACCTTGATTGTTTCAAAGGTGTAAATCTAAGAAGAACAGAAATTGCTTGCATGGTATGGGCAGCACAGGCATTATGTGGTCTATCCCTCACAGGATGGGCGGCATACTATTACGAACAAGCCGGCTTCGCTGTGGACAACGCTTTCAATCTCTCCATCGGAATGTACGGACTGGGCATCATAGGTGGCATGTTGGCATGGGCATTGTTGCCCCGTGTCGGTCGTCGAAGACTCTATCTTGTCGGACTGATCGTCATGCAGCTAATCTTGATAGCGTCAGGCACGATAGGCGCTACACTTGTCGGTAAGAGGGGGTCGTGGGCGGTTGGCACCTTGCTGATTGTTCTCACCGGCATCTACGACGTCACAGTCGGCCCAGTATGCTACGTTCTTGTCGCAGAAATACCTTCAACCCGACTTCGAGTGAAGACTGTTGTCCTCGCACGTGTTGCCTACAACCTATTGAGCCTCGTGACCAACATCTTGACGGCAAGAATGCTCAATCCAACAGCTTGGAATTGGGCAGGGAAAGCGAACTTTGTCTACGCTGGCACAAACTTAATATGTTTGATATGGTGCTATTTCAGGCTACCTGAGACTATGGGGTTGAGCTATCTTGAGCTGGATATTCTGTTCGAGAAGAAGGCTAAGACGAAGAAGTTCAGGGAGTTCCAGGTGAATCTGGCAAACACAGGTTACTTCAGCTTGACGAGGCCAGAAAGAAGTGGTAGCGTGTGGAGAGGTTATTGAGCTTCATCAAACCAAATACATTGACTCGTCTTCTAGGTACTTGCCTTGTTCTGCTTCTGAAGTTTTCGTGTATCTCGTAGCGAGCTTCGTTCTCTTGGCCGCCGAATCCCTTGAAATGCAATCTTCGGAACTGTCGTTTGGTATTAGGTACTGGATGGACATACCTTGCGTTCAGAATTTCGTTACGTTGAGGCATGCACGAGTCTTCCTTGAAGGGTCATGACTGGGCGGTGTGTCTCAAGGTGGTATTGAAAATCCTTCTACGAGGCTCGTTGATCTTGCGTAACATGCAAGCCACAAGCACGTGAAGTGTCAGACATTTAATTTTGCATCGTCAATACATGTATCAGATCCTTGCTGTCCTAGGAAGACAGTCATGGTACGCCTACACTGTCTCACACCCTCCATGACCAGCGAAATCCATAACCATGCGTCTCATCAATACCTCCACCCTCGCCCTCGAAGACTTTACCGGCCATCTCAAGATCCCAGCCTACGCAACCCTCTCACACAGATGGCAGACCCGCGACCAAGAAGTCTCCTACCACGACTTCTTGTCCGGCGCGAAACGCAACACAAGTGGCTGGGCTAAGATTGTCGAGTGTTGTCGTGTCGCATTACTCCACGACCTTAGATACTGCTGGATTGACACCTGCTGCATTAATAAGGAAAGTAGTGCTGAAGAAAGCAGATCGATCAACAGTATGTTTACGTGGTACGAGCGGTCCAGGAAGGCTTTTGTTTACCTAGACGATGCGCATTGTGAAGACATCTCCACTATTCACAGTCTTAGGGGCGAGGAGGATTTCGCAGCGAGTCAATGGTTTACGCGTGGATGGACGCTTCAGGAGCTCATCGCACCAAGTAACATGACATTCTTCAATAGTAGATGGGAAGCGATTGGCACCAAGTACTCATTAGCTGAACTCATTTCCAGAATCACCAATATTCCCACCGATGTACTGCGAGGTGAACGCAGTCACCTAAGCTGTTCAGTAGCTCAAAGAATGTTTTGGATTGGGGACAGAGTGACTACAGTGATCGAAGACCAGGCATATTCGCTGCTTGGCTTGTTCAATGTAAACATGCCACTGATTTATGGCGAAGGCGAGAAGGCTTTCATGAGACTACAGGAGGAGATTATTCAGCGCTCGACCGACCAGACTATCTTCGCTTGGTCAGACCACAGCATGGAGAAAGGTGTTCTTGCTCCATCGCCAAAGTGCTTCCAGACACAGTATAGCAGTGGTCTCAGAGAAGTACCTGATTACTTCCCAGATGACCCTGCCTCCGATAGCTTTAACTTGGGAAATGCTGGCTTGTTGGTCGAATTTGTGCTCATTCCCTGGTCAATGAACACGTACCTGGCGCCCTTGCGCTGTTATGCATCCTCCACCTCTGGCTCGGATCAGCGTGTCTGTCTCATCCTCCGTCGCACGAAAGTCGCCAACCGTTTTGTCCGGATCAAGGTCAGCGACGAGGATCTTGTCCTACACAGGTATCTTCGTGTCCCTACTGATCCCAACCCTTCTTATTGGGACCGATCGCGCCTCTACAGACAGATCGTCATTGCTAGAGAGCCACTGATGAAGGTTGAAGATTGCTTCTATGGCTTCCATTTTGATTTCTTGTGTCCAAGCATGTTCGAGGCAGGATCGAGGCCGGACGCCACGGACGTGATTTGTGAATGTTCCTGGAATCGCAATATGCCCCGTCTTCAAATCAGTCACGGCACTTACCGCATTGCCGGTATTTTTCGCTTGAGCAAGAAACGATTCGGTACATCGTTTCTAGTCATGGGCTTTGATGCCGACTTCAACCCGTTCTGTTTCATTGCATCGCCACCATTCGGGCTGATGAAGACTTATCTCCCTTTGCTCAACGTGAAACGTGATATTATAGATCCCAAAGACGTCTCGGCCATGAGTGTCTGGGAGCGCTCCAGCTGGTTAGATGCCATGTATCTGCACAAGTACATCGATGAACTAATCAGGATGTCAAAAGAATCGGCGTTCGACTGGCAGGGACGTGCTGTGTCCCAGGGCCTCCTGCTTGGTGACCGCAACACATCGGAGGAAGTCTTTCAGGTCCCAAGATTTCAGTTGATGGTCATATTTAAGCTCGTAGAATCGCACCCAGAGAATAACTGGAAAATCACATTCAAGGACTTGCCACAGCCAGGAATGATGTTCTTACATGTCAGCTAACCACTTGTCGAAGTGCTACCATCTGATGGAATGCAAGTCGCCACTTTTCAGTCTCATGGTCATATTCCCTGATACAGCTGTGACCGTGCCTTGTACAAGATGGTTGATTTGTTCTTCCTTGACGCCTTCCCCCAGAGAAAGACAGCTCACCAGGCCCACATCAACTTGCTAGCCAATACTCGTTCACCTAACCTCTCATACAAGAAGGGGGTGACCCAGCTGTCGTTTGTTTTACTCATTCTTCCGAAAACAGCACCGCCTTTCCATGTCACAACTTCGGGGTCTAACTCTCTTGGTGGACGACTCACAACCACTTCTCTACTGTAGCCAGTCTCAGCGAGTATTCCCTGTAATGTGATCTCCATATGAGCACCCATGCCGGCAGTCTTTGAAGCACCGCCAACAAGGAGAAGAGAATTGTATAGGTCTTTCGTCTTGGCGGGACTACCACGAGCAGCGTGGTTGATAGAGCTTGTTATGGCATACGCAAGAGGGTATATCGGAAGGATATCGTCGCGTCGTTCGAGGTAGAAAGGATCTTGCTGTTGTGGTGTCGGATAGTGGTGTTCTGTAGTGTCCATCATTGTATCATCGCCCCCAGGCCTGAGCAGCGAGTCATCGCCAGGCATCGGAGTTCCGTTCTCGGTATGGCGTGGAGTACCGTTGTCAATCGGAGGAGTAGCTCTACGAATTGGTGAACTTGCACCAGATGGCGTTGGAGTGCCGTTCTCCAGCTCTTGAATACGTGCTATCGAAGGACGTCGAGAGTCAGTCTCGTCTCTGACAAGACCGTTTATACCGTTGGGCCTGGGTTTCAGAGCTTCGGGAACTGGTTCGGGTGGAACCAACGCTTTGAGAATCTCGCCTTGTGCGGTCGAAGTCGGGTCGTTAGCTTTTCCATCGTAGGTGTCATAGGATTTGCTAATGAGTCGCCGCCGTCCATCAAGCTTGCCTTTGTGGTCGAATAATTCGGGTCTGAAAAGAGTTAGACTCGGCAAAGCAACCTCATCGTAAATCTTGAAGCTATATTTACGAGTGTCCTGGCGCGGAGCTCGTAGGTGAAAGTCATATAGCTGCACTGAGATATCTGGCTCTACTATTGTACTGTATTTCTTCTTCAGCTCATTAGCTAACAGCCAGTCGTACCTTCGCTTGAGGTTGACGTCGGCATATGGGAAATGGTTGTAAATGATCATCTTGACAAACTGATCCGTAACATCATGTCCACCAAATTTGAGGTTGACACGTGAGTTTTCGATCACCATGCCATCCTCGACACAACAAACAGATGTCTTCTGAGCACCGATATCTACCACACAAGTTGTGGTGTACCCGGCGCCGAAGGAGGCAGCCAAGCTTTCCTGGATGAAGCAAACACGTGCGAGGCCGAGATCTTGAATCGCTAGGTCAAGTAGATGGGTAACATACGTCCTCTCGTAGTAGTCTGGAATTACGATGACACAGTTGTATTGAGCCCAATCCTTGCGCGTCCTGATCTCAAGTTTGAGCTCTGTGCGCACGGAATCCTCAATGATCAGACCAATGTCATTGTAGAGATTCCGTGTTGAGTCGTAGTCCTTCTCGTTGACCCATCCATGCCGTATAGGCCAGTGAAGTTTGTATCTAGGTTTTGATTCGTCTGGTATGCGCAAAGCTGCATTTCCTGCCACATAGGTTGGTTCTTTGCTTACGTCGGTCCAATCGATATGCATAGTATCGTTGTGCTCGTTGATGGTCTCATATGTCGCCCTTCTGTTGTAGCTGACCACCATGTCTCGTGACTGTGGAAGGACCTTGAGCTTGTTCATGCGCATTCGCACTTTGAGTTCGTTTGAAGCCGCCACAAACTTAGCTGCAAAGGCTTCGCCAAACCTCTTCTCGGGTACCGGCTCAACAAGGCCACTGTCAAGTTTCCGTCGTTTCGGCGCAGGTTCACCATCGTCCTCCTCCATTTCACTCATTTGTGCTCTCCGAGCGATAACCATGGGCACAGTCTTCGGCAAAAGGTCGCTCGCGAGTCCAATCCGTAAGTTCTCGCTTCCAGGATGTATTACAATAGTTCTGTTTCCGGCGGAGATTTCATCCTCCTCTTCTTCATCGTCCTCGTCCATATCCACGTCCCCATCTTCGTTCACCTTGCCGCCGTGAGCAAGAGCCCGATCTCGATCTTTCGCATTCTTAATCATCCGTAATCGTGCTTCATCTTGTTGCGTTCTGACCGCAAGGAACTGCTCATCTCGCTTGAGGAAATCGACGTAGTAATTCTTTTGGTTAATAGGCTGTATGACTGGCCACGAACTTTGTTCCATATTGTTGTCAGTACGCTCGAGGCCTAAGTTTCTGGTCAGTCTGGCACGGGGATATTTGCTACGAGAAAATATACCTTCCTCCCTTAGGAGAGCCTGCTCAAATTAGTATAAACTCGTTTTATGTCTCATATTAATGTGATCACTCACCTTCCCACTCTTCTTACCCACCATCTTGGCTGAACAGCGAGTCCGTCTCCTCTACGATCCAATACTCGAGATCAGACAATTCGACGCAATTAGCGACGAGGCAATAATTCACAGCAATTGTCGTGCATACGTGGTAGATGACGCGCTACGCGTCAGTAAGGTGAAATCCTGACTCATTATCCAACGTTCATACTCTGGTAAATGACTCGTTCTGTGGTTGGCCTTTTGATATATGGCAGACTTGCCTCTTCGGGAAGCTCTTCCATCGCACCTGCATCTTCCTACGTCACTTGTCGATCCTCATTCAACAGCTACTCGATTTTCTTATACGTTGATTACCCCTCCCCGAATGACCTTGGTGGGCCGATGAAACTTCGTGGGAAACTCTCGGGCTGCCTCGTGCAATGTCCCTGCAGTAGCAGTTCCATATGCCTTGGAACTCGTAATCATTCTGCGTGTCCAATGATGAACGCTGAGGGGCACTCAACGCTTCAGAGACAGAAGCGTTCAGAACGTATGTGTTGACGAGTGGTAGGTAGGCTATATCATCTTCGTGTCCTGTGTAACACTGCAGTTTCGAAAGTTCAAGTCCAGTGCCTAGCGCATGATCTTTACCCTCAAATTCACATTGTAGCATCTAGGTTTGACCATGGCTGCGTCCACTGCCTCCAGTTCTGTCCTGCAAGATCCTAATCGAAAAGATTCACTCGATCCCAGGAACGACATAGTAGTTCAAGAAGACCACTACATCGGCATCGATGTAGGAACAGGAAGCGCAAGAGCCTGTATCATAAATTCAAAGGGCGACATTGTGGGATTGGCATCGAAGAATATTGGATTGTGGCAGCCCCAAACAGGTTACTATGTATGACCTTCTCGACAAGGAAAAGAGCTGCTGCTTACTACTTCAATAGGAACAATCTACAAGTGATATATGGCGTTGCATCTGTGACAGCGTCAAGCAAGCCGTTACTCAGAACAACGTCAATGTCAACTCGATAAAGGGTATTGGCTTTGATGCTACCTGCTCCCTCGCTGTCTTCACCCACGACACAGACGAACCAGTCTCAGTGAGTGGGCCGAATTTCGACAAGTCCGGCAACGACCACAATGTGGTACTTTGGCTAGATCATCGACCTGACGAAGAGACCAAGAAGATAAACGCCACGAAACATAACCTCCTGAGATATGTCGGTGGGACCATGAGTATAGAGATGGAAATACCAAAAGTTTTGTGGCTGAAGAACAATATGCCCCGAGAGCTGTTCGACCGCTGCAAATTTTACGACCTGACCGATGCTCTGGAGCACTTGGCCACTGGCAACGAGAAGAGGAGCTACTGCAGTGTGGTCTGCAAACAAGGTTTTGTGCCTGTAGGCGTAGATGGCAGTGTGAAAGGTTGGCAGGAAGACTTCTTAAAGGAAGTTGGTCTTGAAGACCTCTGTGAGGACAACTTTAAGCGCCTGGGAGGTGTCGATGGAGTAGTAAGCCTGAATCCTGTGCAAAGCCGGACGATCTTCTAACTGTTGCAGAACGGAGAGTATCTCTCCGCTGGTGAACTCGCTGGCGTCCTATGCGAACGAGCAGCAACAGAGCTTGGTCTGCCTCCTGGCATCGCAATCGGTTCTGGAGTCATCGATGCCTATGCTGGCTGGATCGGCACTGTGGGAGCCAAGGTAAAGTTGTCAGATGACCAGCTCGACACCGACATTCCTAAAAACGACCAAGCACAAGCCTTCCACAGATTAGCGGCGGTAGCAGGCACCTCGACCTGCCATCTCGTCATGTCCAAAGAGCCAGTCTTCGTCAACGGTGTCTGGGGTCCATACCGAGACAGCATCATACCCGATTACTGGATGGCCGAGGGTGGCCAGTCTGCCACTGGTGAACTTCTCAAACATGTGCTAGAAACACACCCTGCATATTCCCAAGCACTTTCGTCCGCCGAGTCACTCAACACGAACGTCTACGATTATCTGAACCAACATCTTCTCGACCTAAAAGAAGCTCGCAACGCTCCGTCGTTAGCACATCTCGGCAAGCACTTCTTCTTCTACGGCGATCTATTCGGCAACAGGTCTCCAATCGCCGATCCAAGCATGTCAGGCAGCGTGGTCGGTCTATCCTCAGATAAATCCATCGACGGCCTCGCCCTCTACTACTATGGCACAATGGAGTTCATAGCTCTGCAAACACTCCAGATCGTCTCAACCATGAACAAAGCTGGCCACCAAATCACATCCATCTTCATGTCCGGCTCGCAATGCCAGAACGAGGTCCTCATGTCCCTCATCAGCACAGCATGTGATATGCCAGTCCTGATACCGAGATACGTACACGCGGCTGTCTGTCACGGCGCTGCTATGCTAGGTGCCAAGGCCGCTTCGGCTGATGCAAATGGCAAGACTGAAGATTTGTGGAGTATCATGGATCGCATGAGTAAACCTGGTAAGACTGTGAAGCCTACGCCGACGAAGGGTGTCAAGGAGTTGTTGGATGTTAAGTATACTGTCTTTTTGGAGCAGTGTGAGCGACAGAGGGAGTTCAGGAAAATGGTGGACGATGTTGTCAGTAAGACGACTTAAAAGCATGAATGAATTTTGAGTCTCTTCTTGCAAGGACAGTACTACTGAACACATAGACTGATTTCGGACGCCTCATCAACCAAAGATTATATCTGGTACAGGTAAGGTAGAGAACAGGAGCAAGCTTAATAAAAATCACAAGGTGGAATTCTACTCGTGTGTGATGCTCTTATCATGGAATGCTTCGTATTGTGCGCCTGCTCAAACTATTCGAGATAACAATCTACTCATCAGCCACCTGCAATCCCTCTCTCAATCCCTCAACCTTCAGCTCTTCCCCAGTCGCTCTCCTATAGATGTCCTTGACGTCATCCGTAGTCGTCTCAAAATGCGACGTAGCATCATAAGACTTGCTAATATAAATGCCATCCTTGCTACCATCCTCAACAGGCTCATACAACGGAATCGGTGGACCCATGAACTTCTCCTCAATTCTGCCCAATCTATCCAGACCTGGCTGCAACTCAAGGTGATGGTTGGCGCTGCTCTCTGCTATCGTCGACACGATCGCGATGTAGTACCCTTTGGGACAGACGTTGTGTGCAGATGAAACCATGGCGATGTAAATGTCGCGCTTGCGGCCAACTTGGCTTTGAGGGATGATGAGTTGGAGGGAGTCGGAGTCGGCGGTGCGCTCGATAGGGTGGTTGAGGATACATATGCATTTGAGGAGGTAACCTGTGACCCTTGTCTTGCCTGGGAAGTAAGATGGGTCACCCAGGATCATCTTGGTCTTGGTCTCAAATTTCATGGCTTGGTCCTCGTTGCCACGCTCGAGCATGGTGGCCTTGATGCCGGAGACTTTGTTGCCGTCGTAGAGGATGTCGTCGACGGATGTGTTGAGCATGTAGGTGCCGCCGTAGATGGCAGAGAGTCGGGCGAAGCCTTGGGGGAGCTCGCCGAGACCATAGAGTGGGTAGATGTATGGGGATTTGCCGTATCGGGCCATGGAGTTGGCGTATAGACGGATGCGCTCTATTGTTTCCATTGCTTGTCCTTTGTTGTTGATGTACTCGTCGGATTGGTAGAGGGCCATGCTGTGACCGATGAAGTCGCGGGTGGTGGCTTCGAGGCCGAATTTGTCGTAGACGTCCTTCATGCTGCAAGCTGGTATGTTGAGACCTGGCATGGCATGTTAGTATCCTGTTGTCTGCTCTTCATGTTCTACGTCCACGTACCTTGATGCGTGCTAGGATTGTTTGCATCGAAATTGCCTACCCACTGCAGGAAATTCTTTGCCCGTCTCTTTTCAAACAACCCCATCAAAGGACTCGACAGTGCTTCCGACGCAGAGGAAGGAACTTTCGCAACTGTTGCTCTGGAGCCTGTGCCTTGCTGTACAAAGGAGCCTGCAATCTGTCTGAATTCGAGGTAGCGGGTGACATCGGTCGAAACAAGGATGTTGGTCAACTCGCCGTTGGCCATAAGCAGTTTGGGTACTAGGTCGACGTTCCAGTCGTTGACTCTGCCGTACTTCTTCCATGGCTCGCTGCCCTGGCCTTGGTTGCCATATTTCTTGAAAAGCTGCGATGTTGTTAGGACTCGGATGGCACAACGTTCTTTCGAGACGCATACGTACAGCTTCGATGTTTAGAGATGCTGATTCACTGCACATATGGTCAGCCACTAGTTGTCTCAATGGTCGAGCAAGACCTACCCTCCATAGTGGTCGTTGCGGTCAATGTGTAAGACTTTCTTGCCCTTGACACTCAGCACACTAGCATTCAGTCAGTACACAAGGGCTTTAGGAGATTGAAGACCGTACACACCCAGACAAGACACACTCGGTCAAGCCTGTTATAAGATCAGGTCAACGTTGCTCGTGTTTACAGCGACCATTGCGGGGTTGAATTACCTGTTCCAAGCACTACAACGTCGTATTCTGGTGCGATTTCATCCATACTGAGTAGTATTGCCAGGTAGAGACGAAGGTTTCTGGAAATGCTCAAACGTTGGCTGAAAGCTTGACGACAGTATATCTCGTACAAAGTGGCCAGTCGGTGAGGATTAAGTCATATGTGCCTGGTGGAGCATGCGGGCGAAATGCAGGCCTTCACCAGAAAGGGAAGGATTCGCAGTCTCCAAACATGCTTTATATACAACAGAAGATTAGATAAGGATTGAAAGAGTTTCGTTGTCTTTACTAGAGACTAAGGCCTCCACGATTGCTCACAATTAAAGACGACCTGTAAGTTAGACGTTGATGCCATGCCCAAGAGCTCATGAGGCTTCCGATCAACTCCAATCCAGCACCAATCGCTTCTTAGATTCAAGACCACCACATTAAACCTGACCTGACGCCTTGTTATAACGTACACCATTTATGGGAAGCCTGTTTGAGAAGCAAATGACACATGTTTGCCCTTGGCCTTTTCCTTCCTTCTCTCTTCAGCCAGACGTTTCCTAGCCTGCTCAACCTCCAGCTCACGCTTCGCACGACGTTCCTCCTAGGTACTGCCGCTCGTAGTTGCTGCGCCAACGTTGGCAACACCAGCACCACCTCCACTCCCATTCATCAACTTCGCAGCTTGTACAGCACTGACTTTGTGCGCCCATCCGGCAGCTGGTTGATTCTTCCGCACGGTTCGTACTTCGTCGGTGGAAAAGCCTGGTATCCGCATATTGTATTGTCTTTCAAGCACAACCATGCAGTCGCGCGGTTCGAGAGAAGTTGCACCTCGTAGCTTCGCGAGTCGACAACCAGAGGTGATGACGTCTTCGACAAAATCGTCAAGCAGGTTCAGACAAATCTGTGTTCATGTTAGCGGAGCTTCTAATGGTGAGGGTATGCAACTTACCTCCTCGGCTTCAGGTGTGAGCTGATCGTCAGAATTGGGGCCCACTACTTCTCGTACCAAATCGTGCAACTTTTTCTTAGATAATAAATGACCGTCTTCACTCTGTTCCAGGACATAACCCGGAAATGTTGTGAGTGCTGGCTGAGCAATCTGACCAGGGAGACCAACGTTTGCACCACCATTCAAAGTGGGTCGAGAAGGTGGCATTTGAACAGGTGTAGGATCCGCAACTTGTAGATTCTTGGGGATGGGTGGAGGATGTGCTTTCATACCATTCACAGCGCTACTAAGTGGGTGGGCGTTGGCTGTCACGTTAGGATGTGCGTGCGAAGCCTGCACGCCAGTTTGTACAGAAGGATGAATCGCGCTTGGTGGTCCTGGTTGCGTGGCAGTAGAAGGTCGACTTGCGTTGGGTTGGGCAATCATCATTGGGTTTTGCTGAACTTGTTCAATAGGTGTTGATTGCGAACCAGACGTCACTGTGCCTGCGGGTTGTGACGCGCCTGGAGCAGTCACTGAGTTCGTAGCGTTAGCGCGAGCAGCAGCTTGCGCTGTGGCGATACTGTACGCCTGAGGTCCCGCTTGCACTTGCTGACCCGCACCTTGACCTTCACTTTGGTTTTCACCACCTGTCACTACTGGCTGTGCACCAGGCTGGGTGAATTTCTGTTGCGGCCTATTGTTTTTGAATTGCTCCTGCTGTTCCTTGAACTTCTCCATGAAACTTTGAGCTTCTCGTATTGCTTTGTCGCATTGTGCAAGCTTATGGGATAATCCATTATGTTCGTCTTGTGTGAGCGGATTTCCAGTCGCAGCTCGACTCTGCGCAGCTCGCTGCAATTCGGTCTTCTTGTTCTTGGCCATTTGGGCTCTTTGAATGGCTTGGCCGTATCTAGCTTTGGCTTCTTGCAGCCACTGAGTGGCTTGAGCAGAGCCTTCGGTCATCGCTGGAGGATAACAAAAGGTTTGCTGGTTAACTCTTTGCTGAACCTCGGGGAGGAGTTGTGCGAACGAAAGTGCGCTGTTTGCTTGTTGTGCCTGAGTCGCACCAGTCGCCTGCTGGCCTTGACCTTGACTTTGGTTCTGACCTTGGGTTTGACCTTGACTCGCCTGTTTAGCTTGTGCCTGTGCCTGCTGTCGTTCCTTGAACTGTTTCATGCCCTGCATCAGCTGAGCAGACAGCCTCGTCAATTCCTGCAGCGCTTGTTGATATCTCGGATCGTTCGAATTACTGCCAGAATTTGTTATGAATTCCCAGAGTCTCGATACTTTGCCCTCGGTTTCCTGCTTCTGTGCAGTTGTGAGGTGAGGCAGCCTGGCCACTTGTTCTGGTCTTATCAGATTCTGAAGGCTCTGTCCACCTGGCCGAGGGGCCTGCGCCTGGGCAGGTGCGCCTCCGTTCATAACTGCGGCGCTCAAAATGTTTCCTGCCTTCCCATGCAAGGCGTCCAAAGATCGCTTCGGTTGTGTGCAGCTGTGTGGTACAGAAGGGTCGATACGTCAGAACGCTGTCAGGCAGATGATTGTTGTGGCACCAATGAATTCTATCAGCTAGATAACGACAGGTACGTTCCGATCTATGTTATGTGACAGATCCGATGGTCGCGTGGTGATTAGCAAGAATAGATCGGGTATAAAGTAGATTTCTAGGTGAACAATTTCAATGGTTTCCGACTCTGAGTCAATTCAAGCAGTAATAATACAAACAGATCGAAAGACGTGAGCAGACTGTGGTACAGTTCAAGTTGAAGTTAGCAGGCAGGCACGACCTTTGGTTCAGACTCCCCATTCCGTGGTCTCTACTCTTTATTCCGTCAACTCCTTATCAGGCAAGTCGACCGAACTCGTTCATCTCGAAAGTGATGTACAATCGTGAGATCTGTCTCAGTCTCAGCATGCACACGCATTACTGTGAAAATCCCAACCTTTATCACTTCGAAGCCCTAATAGCTCATCAAGGCTTGATCACGGCGAGGTGTGCGTTGTGGACAGAACAACCAAAAGGATGTATAGCAAGTTCTCGAGAACACTCTCCAGCTTCGACCTAGAGTTCTATCCTCATAGCCCAAATCGTGCTCGCATACCCAGAATCTCGTATTCCATTTGGAGTAGAACAAAATCATCGAGATGACCATCACGAAGGTTCAACGACCAAGACGAATCACCAGGACTTATCGGAGAAATCCACCTTGCGTTGTCGCGTGCTCTGTGTGGCTTGCGAATGTCAAAAGGATCCGTCGCAGGCCAGACCTTCTTACCGTCATTTGAGTCAACTTCTTGGCTGTCTGTCTCATTCATTTGGTATTAAGGTATTCTCTCATCCTGTTGTACATGTTCTGTGTCTGCTCTGTGCTGATAGCTACCAGGACCTAAAAATGCAGCTGGCCAAAAGGAAGGTTGACTGGCAGCATCTGGAAACATGAAGGACGGCTGTGCGAGTGGAGAAGGTTGTGTCGCGGCCATCATATCGTCGTCCGTTGTCGCTTGAAGCGTTGTTGGCTGTACGTTCTGTCCTGGTCTTCGATCAGTTGTCCTCAACTCCGCACTCGCATTGGCTTGAGCAGGAAGGCCATCATCCTGCGAAGTCCATCTCTGCTCATACGACTCTATGAATCTGTTCCTCCCTTCTGTATCCAGACTTGGACTGGTACGTGGAGCCCCTTGAGCTGAAAGTGAGATCGAGCTATGTGCCGCTAGAGCCTTCAACCGCAGAATGTGAGCTGACAACTCTGCCCACTCAGGTCCAACCTGACCTCGAAGATTAACGGCATCTATGAGTGCCTTCACGTGGCTATCTGTGCCGTATTGTGATCTCAAAATTGATAGAGTGCTAGCATCGACCTTTTCTGTACCTCTGTACCGCTAGTGCCCCCAGGAGGCAGTAGTGGCTCAATTGCTAGCGCTGGCACCTCTATTGAGCCTGATGGTATGTCTCTTGTTCTCTCTATGATGGCGTCGATCGAACCGTTCTGCAAGCTACAGTGCTGATGGTAGCCCTTGGTGGTCTTTGCTCCAGCACTTTGTTCAGGATGAGCTTCGTGCAATGGAAGTGGATTTCGTCTTCGACTTCAGGTGTACCCACTGCGCTCGTATCGGCCCGTGTCTCTGATACAAATTCGCTATCCTCATCGGACCCTGCGTCAAAAGGCTCATCATGATGTACACCGCTCTTGTAATAGACTCTTCTTTCCCACTGATACTGCACACTTTCCCACCCACCGGGACTGTTCTTGATCTGAGGATGCTTGTCTTTGATGTGTTTCAGCAGACTTGATGCGCGAGGCGATGCACGCCCTGGAGTTCGCACTTTAAAGTGAACACCAGGACATAAACGACATCCCCAACGCAGCACTTTCTGGCATACTTGTCCTCGAGTTGGCGATACGACCTCTACTTTGCTGGGATTGAGGTCGCTTGGTCACACCGTTGAGATTTTTGGACTCCAACATGCGGTGACGGTGAAGAGACAGATTTGGATCCATGATCTAAGAAATGTCAATATTCAAGGTTGGAAAGTCGCAGAAAATGCGATAAATTAGAAGAATACGTCAAATATGCTGTGAGAGGTAAACAAAGGCGGGTGTTTGATGGAATCATAGTGAGGGTCAGGAGTGACATAGTGAAAAGATGTAATAGTCTATTTTCCAGTTGTCTTCTTCACTAATTACTGTCAGTTTCCCATGTTTTTAAGCAGCTGATAGCAACTTCCACGAGTACTGAAGAGACGCCATAGGCAGAAGCATAGAAGGCTTCGGAAATGCTTCAGGGTATGTGGATCATCTAGACATGCTAAATAGTCCAGATTGAAAACAACAAGGTTGCCCTGCTTCTTCTGCTCAAAATACTGCATGTTCGGAATCATCGATGTGAAAGTAGTGTAGAAACACGTTGCGATTTTGAAAGCCAGCCGAGCTTCGAGAACGACGTGGACTGTCAGGTCTCCATCGCTCAGACGCGGTCACCTTGGACATCGATGCGTGACCACACATGACATTAGTCGATCCAGCTCGATGTGCAGTTCTGCAACTTATGAGATGTAGTGATTGCGTTGTGAGACCACGCGACACTGACAGCGATCTTGAGATGCATCGGAAATAAAATTGACCCGAGAGGTTAAAAATGGGGTTTTATGGAAACCCTAGAAAGCCTGCCCCTCGGTATCATCCTCAACACCACGCCGCCATAGTCGTTCAGGCTATCGTCCGATGTCTTTACCATATACTAGTAAGTCACACAGGACATACTGATAACAACACATCGCAGATTCACAAGGAGCTTATTCGATTACTCCGGCGCCCTGCGTGTGCTTCACACCAATACCTCGCATGATGTATCGTAGTATTCATACACCCGCTGGGTCCAGGGCATCAAGTTTCAAGTAATTCAACATTCGGAGGTCATTGAGGTAGCGTTGCAAAAGAGAACGATCCTCTGCAGGACCTCATGAGATCCCATGTTCAGTGAGAGTCTTTACTGAAATGTGGCCGTCATACATGGTCGTTGTCTTCAGCCAGGATTGTATAGCAAGCCCGTTCGTGTTTGTTACCATTGACCTGTCTGACACTTTTGTCTAATCGTGACAGGTTTACAAGTCAATCATGTGTCTACATACCACTATCACTACCCAGATGATATCTTGTTGGTTTGATTGTCTTTGCCACAATAGTGGTTCACAAACATCTGCGGAACGATGGCAATATGGGTCTATCATTGAGAACCTACACCGATTTCTCTTCAACACAAAAGGTTGAGAATTCGCTTTGTTGTATCCTCCTGAAAAACACCAGCACTGACTGCCAACTGTTCACATTGCAGAATAGAATGTTACTCGATACTAATGCTCAGCATGACACAAACCTCTTATCAACAGAATATTCACATGCCGACCTGGAGCTCTTGGCCAAGACTGCCTCTGATGTATTAGCACAATTGCAAAGTTTCAGAGAGAGTGTACTAGAGACAAGAGAAGATCGAAAACCCGGAGAACAGTTCGAACAGGGATCGAGTGCATTACTTCAGCGGGTCTCCGAGACTTTCGAGGCAAAGGACTGGACGACCCTCGATCGCAACCAGCTGAAGCACGAATGCAAAATACGCGGGATCAACATAAACGGCTTCAGGCGCAACGAGCAGTATGTCCGCAAACTTCAGGAGTATATAGATGCACAGAACAAAAGAGTGGTACCTGCTCAACCCACGAACGATGTGCAAGCTTCCACCTCAAGCCTACCATCGACTGTACAGCCAAAAACACTGCCAGCCATAGGAAGGACCTTGACAGAAGCAGCTGACTATCTCACTCTCGTTCGGAGTCGATTTGAAGGTCAGGCCGATTCCAGCGAATACATCCGTCTTCTCGAGATTATGAGAAACTTCAAACACCGCACGATTGACACTCCGGGTGTTATTGCTGGAATCTCGGAGCTCTTCTAGGGTCATGGTGACCTTCTCGCGGGAATTAAACCGTTCTTGCCTGCCGATTATCAACACATGCTCGTGGTTCCAGAATGAGCTACACGTCTACACGTAGCAAGACGGAAGCGCTTGGCCGAAACTCTTGAGAGCTCGTTGACAGGCTGTTCGTGCCTTCCGTGTCCAGTCACGAGGACGCGAAGATCCTCTTCTCGTTGCACTTGCCAACCTCAGTTCTTGAAGCGTCCGTGTTTGATCGTCTCCATTTGCGGTCCTGCCGGGGTTTCATCGTCCTCTGTGTTCTCTTCCTCTTCGTCATCTCATAACTCCGCGGACCGTCAAAAACATCGGTCACCAAAAACATCAATATTAGCCATTACTTGGTGTTGTTATATATTGCTATATAGCTGAATAATAGCTGCATTTATATGAGGATCTAAAACGTATACTTCTTCCTCTTTCTCTTCCACCTCTTCCACCTCGTTATCGTCGTCGTCGTCGCTGCTGTCGTCGCGTACGGGCACTAGAGGACTATATGACCCTAGCTGAACGTCGACAAGATCAATAAATCGCTTATTGACATTGACTGCTTGTCGACGAGTGTTTTTACCAGCTGCCTCAGCCAGCTTGCTGGCGAGTGTGTTCCTCTCTTATTCCGCAGTCGCTAGCTTAAATATAGTATGTTCCAATCTCTTACCTATTTTATTAACCATAGTACGTACTGCGCGAGGGACGGTCGTCGTCGCAGCGATAGTCAATAAGGCTTAAACAGCTTGGGCATGGTTGCGTGGTGTAAGCTATATATTCCACTCGGACGACGGGTCAGCAATTGGTGGTTTAGGCGTAGAAGGTCGCTGGGTCAGTTGTGACAATATCCAGCGAGTTTCGACCACTTTAGACGGTTTATATGGCCACAGCCCTGTCGCCCTAAAACCTAATTTAATATTAGACGATATAATAGCGTCCTTACGCGCCTATACGAAGCGTTTTATAAATATAGCTTTCACGTAGGGCGACCAGTTATTATATACCGTTTCCCTAGCGACTAATATACGAAACTTACGCTTAAGCGACGAGAATATAGTTATATTAAGCGGCTACGTAAAATAGCTTATATAGGCAATAAGGTAGACGATATATATACGATTAGTAATCGTATATCGCATAAACTCGTCCGTTATATATAATTTATAACCGTTATAGACTAGCAGTCGCTATTAACCGTTAAGGAGGTTAATAGCCGTCTAAGGGACGAATATACACTTTAGCTATTAAAGCGTTACCTTATTCGTCGTAAAGGTATAGTTAATAACAGTATAGTACTAGTTAGGCGTCTCTTCAGCGATAAACCACTACTGTTGTATATACTTGCCCTTAAAGATTAACAATAGTTAGATTAACCGACCGTCTATACAGACATACTTAATAGACGTTGCCTATTTATATTCATAAGGACGTTTAATAATAGATATATTAGTATCGTAGCGACTAACTATATTCTAGTTACTACACCTATTTAAAGCAGTACCAACTTCGTCTATATTCTAAATATACGACTCTTAAATATTCTTACTATTGTATATAGTAAACAGCTCGTTAAACCACCGTAGTATACTGTCACGACCAATATACAACCACGGCACAAAGTGTACTAATTAAGAAAGGGCGTTCAGACTAGCCTAGCTAGGGGAAGGTTTAGCGAAGTTACGAGCGACGGACGACCCGGTTTAGGTATAATGTTAGAATATTAGTAATATTAGGTTAAGACCTGATATTATAATATTATAAATATACTAGAAGAAATATAGGATATATATATATCGTAGGTTAGGCGTAACTAATATTTTATAGTTATTCTATAATTAATCTCTCTTACTAATTCTACTAGTACCTTTTAAGTACCTTTCTATCGTGTTTACACTTCTTATTATTAACTAGCTAATATACCACTCCACTACCTATGATTAGACCTACTTACCCTAGGCCTAGGAACTTACGTAATATATACCCTCTTTTATAATATACTATACTCTTCTATAATTAATAGACTTACCTACTTTAGTTTTAACAGCTAGCGTCCGTATAATATATCGTCGTACCTATCTCTTTCTAATATAGCTATTACGTCCGTTAAGGCTTATAATAAAGGACGCAGTTTCTCGTAAATACTAATAGCTAATAGCCTAGCCCGTTACTTCTATCTCGATTATTATCTAGGTAAGCCGTTCCTCTTATATATCGGTAAGTTTCCGCTATAACTGTCGCGACTTCGTAATTATTATACGACCTTTAATTCTGCTACCTAGCGTACTATAGTGGACGCTAAATGCAGTCGCAGTCGCTCGAATCGACTTATACATACCTTTATTATATACTGCGATAGCAGCTGTTAAATTCTGCTTATTTACTTTACCCATATTGCGTGGTGTTGTTGAATGCGACAAGAATAACAAAAAAAAGTTGGCGCAGAAAAAAGTGATGTTTTTGGTGACCGATGTTTTTGACGGTCTGCGGAGTTACTTGTAGTCCATTTCCATCCACTATCTTCTCGTCCCGCGATTTGGCTGCATGACCAGTCCAAAACCCCATGTGGTCTTCTCTCAAAGTCTCGAGACTTCTACTATTCGTGTAGGGTCTATGTATTTTGGCTCTTACTGGTGAAAACGTCCTATTTGTGGTTGCATTCTTTATGATAAACCACAACTAACGACTAAGCTCAATATTCTGGCAGGTCGTGCATTTTTAACAAACACCAAGCACTTTTGTATAGTCAACGAGGTAGACTGACCTCGTCGTTCCTCCGACCAGTATACAACATAGACTTCCATTGCTGCAGTTGCTCAGTATCTACTCAGCCACATTGAGGCTATGTCTTCATAGTAAGATTGACGCGATCTTCACAGCGCTAAACTATGGTGGACAAATAGCTGACTGTTGATCATCCTGTTCGGCCCCCCATCCTGTGGATCAATCACTCACAAGCTCAATACCACAGGTCTGGAACTACGCGCGCAGCCTTTGGGGGCCAACCTGCCAGCATCACGATGAGAAGTTTCAGTTTCGGCTGTGACGCTTGTGCCTACAGGTTAACTACTTGCAGACATACTGCTAGTCATGCTGCATCTGACTTCTTGACAATCCACGTTCCTTCTGACGATGACTGAACTCCTCTTCATCTCTGATGCACTGCTGTATTGACTGATGGTCGAAGTCCGGTTATTGTCTGCGTGCGCTGTTCTTGCTAACGTGCCGACATGGATCCGATATCCATCACTGCGGCATGTGTCGGTTTATTGAGCGGCTTGACTGCAATATCGACCAAGATTCGAAACCTCACAGTTGATGCGAAGAACAGGAACAAAGAGGTTCTGGCCCTCCATAGCGAACTCGACTCATTTCAGCGAAGTCTGGGCTTGTTCTACGGCAGTGGTCAAGCAGACCGATATCCAGAGCACCTTTGCGCCGACCTAGAAAAGATTATCCGAGGAAGCAGGTATGTCGTCGAAGAGATCGACGGCCTGTTAGAGAAGGTCGCTGGTACTGGTCTTACCCAGCAGCTACAATGGTCAATATCCATACGAGATGAGGTATCAAGATTGCACCGCAACCTCGAAGGGCACAAATCAGCAATCACGATCGCCATCGCAGCTACGTCGATGTCGATGACGAGGGGGATCAAGAGTGATACGTCAAGTATTAGAAGCAAGGCAGCTCGAATACCTCAAATCCAACAACAACTAGCAGCATTTCTGGAAGCGCTTCAGATTGAACCTCTTGACGATGACGGGGTGTCCGAGGCTACACAGCTTGGCGTAGTCATGCAGCGGTTTCTGGAAGAGACATATTCGGGGAGTGTCAACGGCAGTGTTGTGAGAAGGAACACATTTAGGAGTCAGACCAATGCACCCTCGGTCTTCAACAACCTTTATGAAGAGCAACAGCCACTGGTGGATGTCACCTTTATCGAGAAATCTTTCCATAAACATACTGATATCCTTCGGGCAAAGAGCCCTGACGCACTCCCTGAGATACCCTCCAGTGCAACTCTTACCGCACCCTTGTCACACGACGAGTATCTTACATCTCTCACCAAGTCCTTTAGCGACAGCACACTTGTTAGCAGTACCTTATCCCAGCCTATTCAAAACCAGCACGACTCATGGAAAGAACTGAGCTTTCCTCTACGGCACCCACATACACAAGACTCCGGAACCGAGACAAAGGTCGCGCGCCGTAAACGCCTCCGCTCCTGGATCCAAGCCTCCAAAAACCCACCCATCAAAACCAATCCGCCTAAACCAGCTCCGCCCGAAACAACCACTCACATCTCAGAAGCACTACTACGTGAAATAGCCTCCCTCCTAGCCACAGACCCCCGCGGTTTCAAAAAAGACCCAACATACGACGAATACCAGCGCGAAGCCCAAGACCTCTACGAAAACACTCTCCTCAAGGCGTCTCTAGCCGCCAGCGACCAAGTCCAAGTAACAACAACCCTCTTTGAAGAAGCTGTGTCGCTTCACAACTCCGGTCGCATCGCCCTCGCCACATCAAAAGCAAAAAGCCTGGCTGAGAACGGCCATACTGCTTCACAAATCATGTACGCGCTCGCTCTGCGCTATGGCAGGGGGTGCCGATGCGACCCGAAGCAGGCCCTTGCGTATTTGTACAGTGCTGCTCGAGTAGCTATCACTCTTGCATTGAACAAGTCAAAGTCAGAGACAGGGCCGCACTATTTCGCAGACAACGCAGCGGGCCTCGACGAGTTGGGCCTGGCGCTATTCGAGATTGCTGAAACTTTTCGATATACGTGGGCTGAGCCGGTGAGTGCGGGGGATGCTCGGATCTTTTATCAGGCGGCGGCGAAACTAGGGGATGTCAGGGCTATGCGGGAGCTGGCCTGGTGTTTTATTGAAGGCATAGGAGGAGAGATTTCGAAATATGCGGCTGCGCAGGTGTTACGAGTGGCATCGGCTCAGGGACATGAACGACCGATTGACGGCTGGATATGGAAGGAGAAGTACAACAATGATTGATAGGGTTGCCGAGTTCGGAATATTATGGTTCGATTACTTAGGATAAGCGACAGCTCATCATCTCTATTCACTCCCATCGTGACTGGCGCGGACTTTGGGAAGCCTGGAAACTTGATGAGGCGAGTTGAGGCAGGGCGGCATCCCAGCATAACTGTAGAAAAGGGCAATATGGTATGCTAACATACCCGCAACTGTGGTGAGATGTGCATACATAGTGTGGTTTCCAACTATAACTTTCTTACACAAGCGTTGTAGAGTTGGTCCAACTGCAAATGAGCCCTACGGTCATGTTTCTGCCTGAACGCAGAAACGCGGAGACGATCAATCGAACCACGCCCCGAACATCAAAAGTGTTCGGTCAATCTGGTGAAGGGTCTCGTGAATTTGGTGTGATTCGCATACCTTTGGCAGAACCCTTTCGAATTCTAAGCCATGGCGAATGTAGATTGTAGCGGATCAGATCACCACGCAGCTTGTCGCTTTCTCCTTCTTGAATCCCGAGAGAACGTTCTTGTTGGCCTGTCTTGCAATGAAGGACATCGAAGCAAAGACTGCGACCACGGAGAATTTGAATTGAGCCGTACATTGAGAAACAGCTAGTCGACGGAGTACTAGGACTGGGTGACGATTCCATAAGATTCTCTGTACTGAGATGCGAACCAGGTTTCCATCAGTGTGTCCAAGTTCACAATGGGGACACATGCATGTTGTCTCCATCGAGCTGTTAGTGCAGATGGTGAAGGTAGCGAAATTCCCATCCGGTTCGAGTTCAGAGCCAAAGCGATTCAAAGTGACGAGCTTGGCAGACCTTTCGGAGGAGTTTGTTGAGCGGATTCGTATCAGTAGATTAACATGCGCGAGGGAGATAGAAGTCGACATCGAGTTATCTGCAATATAGTGAAGGCGCAAGAATCTCCTCACCAGATTATTGCGACACGAGAAGGGGATGCTATTGAAGTTTGTGAAAGTTCATCATCACATCCATTTGTCTATAAGTACAATAAAATTCTTTTTGAAACAGCGAATTCTTGAATGAGATGTTCACTTGCTGCTGTATTTCGCTTTGCCAACAGAAAATGGAACATATCGGTACTTGATCATATGCTGTATTTGCCGTCGCACTACACGATTGTCAGCAAAATTTCCGAACCTTCGCAGAGGATGCTTACTCGTCAGTGCGAAAAGTACAAGCCAATACATAACAAGCACAGGCCAGAAAACTGGTAAATCGAAGACGGAGAACCAGCTGCAGATGAAGCTGATCAGAACAGCTCTCGTAGCAGCATGCCAGAATTTGAATTCTGGTAATCTTCGAACAAAAGGCCTGAACTCTTGATCCTGCTTGGTCGGCAGACTGCTCTCTCCGTCTTCTAGTCCTTCGTCCTGTGTGAGGCTAGGGTCGAATTTCGGTTGTAAAAATGCAAGGAAGAGGTTTAGGAGGTAAATTCCTAGGCAGTAGGCGACAATATACCAGCCCTGTGCGAACACTATTCGTAAAAAGAAACAGATGAGTAAGACGACAGTCCCAACCCAACGATAGGTCACGTATGGTGTGGATTTGTCGAGGTAGGCTTGGTATGTCTGTGAATCTCATTAGTCGTCGACAGATACATCGCTTCAAATAACGTACTCGCAGGAACCTGTTCGACTGCGTGCTGATCGCATCGAAAGGGGTCGTATCTGGCTCTGGGCCATCCATAGCGAGCGGTAAATTAGTCGAAATGTAAGGTTTGCGCATTCAAGGAGAGGTAGAGTTTTGGGAATGTATCGACTTGACGCAGTATGGCTTGAGGATATTCGGCGAACGTTGTGGGTGAATTAGTCAATCAGGTGCAGCGTTGAATGTTGTGAAATGTTATCGCCTTTATTGGTGAAGCCACAGTTTTCTCGAGGGCAGGCAATCGCAATCTGGCGAGTCCGAAAGGAGTAACCGCAGCCGTTGGAGCCTCAGGTTTCCAGGCACAATTATTGGGGGCAAGTGCGGCGAGTGCTGTCCAGCATGCGCCGAGGTCGAGCAAGCTGTGCTGGAGAAGTGACTGCTTTGATTGTGCATATGCGAAGTAAATACTGAAAGTCTGTACTTCTTGCATGTTGGACTCATAGCAACAACATGAATATATTCAGGGCAATATCACGGCCAACGAGTCATGTCTGCCGTGGCTTTACGCAACCTACGCTGCCTCGAGTCGTGCGCAGTCTATCAACACAGAAATCGTATGAGAACATATTGATCGAGGACAGCCAGAAGCCAGGTGTCGCTTTGAGTAGGGTCTAGTCGTATATCGATGGCTGGTGCTGATCCAAGTAGTCAGATTGAACAGACCAAAGGCTCTCAATGCGCTCTCGAGTGCTCTCTTCGTGGAACTCAATGAAGCCCTTAAAGAATGCGAGGAAGACTCTGAAATCGGCGCAATCGTCTTGACCGGCAGCGACAAAGCATTCGCAGCAGGTGCAGATATCAAAGAGATGGCATCCCTGACATTTGCTGAGGCCTACTCCAAGAACTTCATTGCCTCGTGGTCCTTCATGTCCTCGTTAAGAACACCAGTCATAGCTGCCGTGTCTGGCCACGCTCTAGGCGGCGGTTGTGAGCTGGCAATGATGTGCGATATTATCTATGCCACTAAGACAGCGAACTTTGGGCAGCCTGAGATCAAGTTGGGCACGATACCCGGCGCAGGTGGTTCACAGAGATTGACCAAGGCCATTGGCAAGAGCAAGGCCATGGAGCTGATACTTACTGGCAATAACTACTCGGGTGAGCAGGCCGAGAAGGATGGTCTTGTTGCCAAAGCCGTGG
This sequence comes from Lithohypha guttulata, assembly GCF_036872675.1. Classification (NCBI taxonomy): domain Eukaryota; kingdom Fungi; phylum Ascomycota; class Eurotiomycetes; order Chaetothyriales; family Trichomeriaceae; genus Lithohypha; species Lithohypha guttulata. The sequence continues at coordinate 3,317,448 of NW_027042750.1, forward strand.
AGGGCGGAAACAAGGAAGTCGTTGACCAGGCTCTAGCCACTGCTGCCAAGATCGCGAGCTATTCACGTGTTGCCGTTGTGGCGGCCAAGGAAGTCGTTAACAAGTCACAGGATCTAGGTATTCGAGAAGGCGTTGAGTACGAGAGAAGAATATTCCATGCACTTTTTGGCAGCCAGGATCAAAAAATAGGCATGAAGGCCTTCGCTGAAAAGAAAAAGGCCGAGTGGTCACATTTATAGATAAAGATAAGTAGGATACTTTACCCTTACTGCCTCAGCCTATTGATTTGGTTGATCCAGTATTGACGGTACGTGCCATGCTCCGCACGAATAGTCAACGCTCCTGTTCCTGCTCTACGTGAACTTTTATCCGTGAATGTCTCGACATTGAGACCTCATCACTAACGCCTTGCTATACACTGACGACAACACGTATAGTGGATCCTACCACCACTCTTGACTTTCATGTCTCCAAACCAAAGCTGTTCGCATCACCATGAATGCCGAAAAACTGGAACCAATCTTCCACATTCAAGGTTGTAGGCACAATTGGTGCGCCAGTGCTGCTGTTGCTCCATCTATCCTGGTCAATGTCTCCGCCTGTCATGTCCATACTAGCACCCATCATTCCGTTCAACCCTGGCGGCCAGGAGCCATTGATGTGCTGATGATTGGGCCCCATCTGTTGCACAAGCGAAGGTGACTGGTGCCCAGCTGCATTTGTGATCGAGGGATCCAAGGACGAGTTTTGCAAGCGAGGATCTACAACGGCATGATTCAAGGTGGGTGACGAGAAGTTGATCGTGGCAGGATCGATGGAGCCGTCTGGGAAGAGCTGGTCTGGTTGAAAATTTTCCCAGAGTTGTTGAGAGATTGGTGGGCTATTGCGTGTGACGAGGAAAAGATCTGGTGGAGTTGCAGGGCCGAACCCATTGAACGGACTGTTTGCTCTTGTGCCTATCCTTGAGTGCATCCTAGATCCTCCGCGCGACTTGGTGATTGGCAAAAAGTGGTCGTTCTGCAATGGTGGTGAACCGAGCAAGTTGATATTCTGGTTGGTCTGGTGTTGATTCAGCTCCCTTGAAGGCGTAAGTGCAGGTGTTTGCGGTCTCGATCGCTCGTAAGACACTTGGGGTGCTGGAGGCCCGACCGAAAAGGCAAGGTCGATGTCGTCAAATTTACGCTTGTTTGATGGAGGTGGAGGTAAAGGTGTGACGGATTGCGAGTGACTGACGTTGTTACTGGTGCTGGTCTGGTTGTTTGAATCGCGGTTCTTCTGCGCTCGCGGTGCCTTACGTCCTGTTGCCTTTTGCAACCGTTCCGACATCACTTTATTCCCCAAGATAGACTCGAACAAAGTGTGCACCATCTTTGCCACAAGCCATACCTTACTGACCTCTTTCAAAGCATTCATGCAAACGTTGATCCTTTCCTGGCTAGCACTAACGACAGAGGCGACAGACGATCGCATTTGATAGACATGCATGATGAGGGCGGAGAACAAGCTATACACGATGAAAGCAGGTGTATACTTGATCTGATTATGCTGTAGAAGGTTTTCGATGATTGAGGTGATCATGCCGGCAGCTTGGAAAGCGATCGTCCTTGATGGATAAGCCATGTCGATATAGTCGTGATTCTGGTTGGAAGTAGCGGGCGGCATGTGAGCTCGATGAAGGAGGCAAAGAGTCGTACTTCATGTGTTAGTATCATCCCAACCAAAAGCGAACGCACTTACTAGTAGTTCGAGTGAAGCAGGGCCGACCAGAAGTGGTGTCGTGACCTCTCCCAATAGACTTCTCGTGGACAATTCTGCAGCCAATCTGCAAGAGCCATGTCACTATGCGTAAGGTCTATCGCATTTGTTCTTCTTGATTTCGAAGCGACTGAATATTGCTGTGATAATACTAGGCCCATGATTTCGCACAGCTTCACATATTGCAAGAAGAATTGCACGTGGATGGTATCTGGTGCATACTCGTTGTTCATATCGCCTTCGTCCTCAATGAAGTCCTCTTCGGAAACCATCTCTACATCGGTATCGTCTGTATTGATGGAGACTGGTCTGCCCAGTGCCACAGCGACAGAGCGGTCACGGGTGAACAGAGTCCACCAAACGCGCTTCCAAAGCCTTTTGTCAGTGCGACTGAGCTGAGAAGCCTCGACACTACGGTGCATGCCGGAGCCTTGAGCAACGACGATAGCCACTCTCGTCCAGTAGAAGACGTTCTTAGTGACATCTTCTGGACCTTCCCAGTACCAACCCATTAGAATCAGAGCTTGTACAATAGTGATCCTGTCATCTTCATAGTTGGCATCGTACAGAGCTTTGGCACGTTTGTAAAAGGTCATCGCGGCAGGTGTGGTCGAACCGCTAGCGTCCATGAGTTGAGGGTTTGTACAGACTCGTGACCCGGCGAGCAGGATGGCTTGTATCAACAAGAGTGAAGGTGGGTTCTTGGGATCCTTGTAGCGTTTCATGAAGCGAGTTCGACTAATAATGGGCACCACAGGGGCAACCCATTTGAAATAGGACTCAATAAGTTCATCACAGAGATTGCGAGGAGGAAGCAGGAAAGCACCTCGTTGCTGCAAGATGTCGATCTCGATTTGATCTGGTTCCGTAAGTCGAGCTCTGGCACCTCTTATGTTCTCTGGTAAGGGGTAATGGACGACATCAGTAGTGCCGTGCCGGTCATGGACGAGCAAAGATAGATTCGAGGATTCTCCAAGATATGCAACTCTGCCGGCTTCCTTGATTGGGGCTCGAGCAAACTTCGGCTTCATAAACTGTGCCATCACCCCTTGACTAGAATTCTGGTGGGTGGCAGTAGCCTCGACTTGCTGAGAAGAGGGTAAGCCATCTGGACCAGGGGGTGGAATGGTTGGCTTCGAATTTTGTCGAACTAGTCGAGGATCTGAAGGTGTTGGTGGTTGTTGGGGTTCACTCGTCTCACTGTATTCGTAAATGTTATGCTTGGCACACAGAAGGTGGTTAACAGACCTTGCGGCATCATCTTTGATCTTTGAAGCATTTGTTCGTTTCCGCTTAGGAACCGGAATCCGGCATTCTATCGAGAAAGCAACACAGTTTGTGCATGGCACACTTGGATGTTGTTAGCCATCGTACTTGATCGATCTTGATACACCTACCCGAGTGAAGCAGCGTCACATCGGACCTGAAGATATTGGTGTCAGTTGAGGACTATGAGTCCGGTGATATGAATGTATACCTTGCGAGAATGGCACGTTTCTGTAAGAGTAAATTGTCAGCGACGAGGCTCATACAGGCTTTGGACAACGCGATCACTATCAATAACCACCTCTGTAGCGGCACTAGGTATTTGCTGATGGATTTCGAGGTATTGCCAGATTTCATCCAACACAACCGAGGATCTCGGCATTTTGGTGAAAGTAATAATTGTGGATGTGAACAGTATATATTGCGAATGTTTTCGTAATCGACGGAACTTGTCTTCCTTATAGCACGAATATCTGAGTAATCTTGGTCGTTTACTCGCGACAAATGCAATCCGGACAGGCACGAGGGCAGAGGTAGATTTCAGGATCTGGCTTACCACACGCTCTAGATGCACGTTGCCTGAGCGCAATCAGTATATACACCTTTCACATCCGCGAATTGGCTTCCTACCTTCGAAAACTGGGGTTTCCAGGTTGATTCAGTGCCGCCGCTGCACTTGATGGCGACTGCGCACTGTCCGCATCTTGAGACGGAGACTGCTGAGGTTGAAGAGGAGTAGCACTCGACTGCGCGTCCATGAATTCCAGCTCTAGGCGGCGAGGGGTCGTAGCATGTACAATGAGGACGGCGACATTTACAGTTTGTCCTTAATGTGCTTGAATTGGACCAGCGAAGAGCTCGACGAGAAGCATGAACGAGGAATCATAGACTTGCGCGTGCCTGCGCAGTTTCCCCAGGAGTAGAACATCGTGGGCCGCTGTTAGTGCCTGGCTCGGGTACAAATTCCATCAAGGTTGGAGAACCCTGCAGCTGCGAAAGTCTCACTTCCTGTCGTTTTTCGAGGCCATGTGACAGAGCCACGATTTGGTATTGTGACCTGCTGTTTATGTCTGGTTACCTTGCAAGCATGTGAATCAGTATTGTGGAAGTTGACCCAGTAGAACAACAGCCATGTCAACGATCGAGTTAGTTGTATGATTATTATGTGTTCGTCTACATATTTATATGTTCCTGTTTGGCATTTACCCCGGAGTTTTCCAATCATGCCTCGGCTCAAACGCCTTGAATTCTCGTCAAATCGTTACAGGTACTCGAACAGGAAGCACAAGCAAAGTCGTGAAGGTCTTGCATCTCACATGCTGTGGCCAGACCTAGTCCAACCTCTCATTCTCGGGAGCAGGGGACGACGATGCTGTGCTCCATTCTTCTTTCTCTTCTGCGGCTGTAACAGTCGCAGGAGTTTTCTTGGGGTTTGCGAAGAAATCGTCAGTCTTCAAGCCGCGCACCTCTTTAGCACGAACTTCGTTCATACGCCTGCCATTACTTCTCTGTTCGCGTATCATCTCTCGTACGGGTACCATCGCCGCGTCCCTGCATGACTCTTTGATATCGCTGCCGGACATACCATCCATGACCCTGGCAACGTATGGCAGATCCAAGTTCGCATGATCCACCTTGGTATCCTTCAGCATCAATTTGAGTATTTTTAACCTTTGCGAGGCATTGGGGAGGTGTATCGGAAATTTTTTAGGCATTCGTCTTAATATCGCGTCGTCAATGTCATTGATTCTGTTGGTTGCTCCTAGCACTAGTATTCGCTGTGCCTGTCCAGACCCGTCTGCTGACTTGAGACCATCCCACCATGTCATGAATTCTGCTTTTACCATACCGCTTGCTTCGTGCTCGCCGCTATGTCTTGTACCCAGGACTGCGTCTATCTCGTCGATGAAGATGATTGCTGGTTGGAGCTTCCGTGCTAACGAGAAGACTGCATTGACCAGTTTGTTAGAATCGCCGAACCATTTTTCCGTTAAGGTGGAGATGTGCAGGTTGATGAAACATGCGCCGGATTCGTGCGCCAGTGCTTTGCAAATCATCGTCTTCCCGCATCCTGGTGGACCGTACAGTAATACCCCGGACGGCGCCGCAAGTAATGAGGAGGAATGCGTGTAGAGTTCGGGCATGGTGAGAGGGTAGATGACCGATTCTTTCAGCTCTTCTATTATGTTTGATAATCCTCCAATGTCGTCGAACCCCACTGGTATGTCTTCTGGGAAGACCAAATCTTGAAGGATGACCTGCTCGTACTGGTTCAACTTCAGCTCCTCCCTTTGGGGTCGAGCATACGGATCAGGTTCGGCGGCTTCGTACGATGGCGGGCCGTCCAGTCGCTTCAAAATTGCTGCTGACTCTAGACGTGCGCGCTCCTGGTCAGGGTCTGAATTGATCTGTTTGAGAAGATAGCGAATGAGGACATATCCAGCCAGTGTCTGGCAGGGTCAGCACACGTAGCACAGTTGTATCAGCGTCGGACATACTGCGCCTGATGCCAGGAGCACTTCTCGCACCGCCCGAGTTACAGACCCTCTATCTGGTGCCATGACCGCCATTACCACCTTCGCGCCCAAGTACTAATGTGAAAGGAAGGATGTGAGAAAGCCAAAGGCATGTGTTTGATATGCGACTGACGTGCTGCTCGATTTTCGTTGCCGACTTTTAAGTGTTCAGCACTCTCTGAAACATGCAACTTTGGTCACGAAACGTGTCAGATGTTGGTCTATGTGTTTGGAGCAACTGCCAGCTTTAACGCGTATCCAAGTGGTCGAAACGGCCAGTTGTATTTGCTTAGATCAAGCCTGCCAATGACTCGGCAATCTCAGGCAGACGCTAGCTGAATCTGGTTGTTGACAAAACTCCCAATATGGGAACTGCTTCTCTGCAGTGTCTACACTCTACTGTTCTTACAGACTACAACAAGTACAAATCGAGAGCTTGATACGTCGATTCCAAGATGCCTGGTATTTCCGCATTGCTCGATTACGAGACGGAGGAACCTACATCCAATTTCGTTGACGAAAATTCGCTCATTTCGTCAGTATCGGAAGATACTCTGGCATCGCTTCCACAAACCAAGCCTGCCGTCGCGAAATCGCGAAAGCGCAAATGCGTTACGATTCCCAAGAAACCTCGCGCAAAGGCCGCACCAAAAGCCGAGAAGAAGACTACCACAAAGTCAGCTGGCGCGAAGCGAAAGGCCGCCGAAATCGACGCGGTCGAAGATGAGGACAGTGAGCTCGTCGAACCTGCAGTTCCGCAGCCAAAAAAGAAGCCAACCAGGAAGAAGACAGTCGCGGTGAACAGGGATGATGACAGTGAAGTTGCTGAGAACCATGCGCCCCAGGCAAGTAAAGCTCTCAAGGAGAAGGATGCCAATATAAAACCTGTAAAGGCTAGAGGAAACAAGAAAACCAGCGTTCAAAACACCGACGAGACTGAAGAGGAGGTTGTGCAGGTCCGGTCTGATTTTGCACAAACGAAATTGACCAAACCACTACCAAAGCCGGTATCTGGACTGAAGTCGAAGCCAGCGACGAAGCGGCCAGTCAGCTCAGCACCAGAAGTAACCGAAGTTGTTTCAGACGAAGATGCTGAGGAAAACGCCGAGCCTGTTGAGCAACAGCCACCTAAGAAGAAGACGCGGACCGAGATTCGACCTCGACAGGAACATAGTTATTGTCGACGAGCTGGCAGTGTCTCAGACACAGAACGAGGTGATCCAATGCTGCGAAGAAAGCTTGGTGACATGACCAGGAAGTACGAAAGCATTGATCTGAAATATCGAAGCTTAAAAGACGTGGCCGTCACGGAAGCCAATGCTAACGTCGAGAAGCTGCGCAAGCAGTGCGAAGCTATTACCGAAGCATCAGACAGACTGATCGCCTCGCTCAAGAAGCAACTAGCACAACAAACACTCCTAGTTCAGGAATCCAGAAAGCAGAAGCAAGAATCCCGGACACAAGAGGCTGAGACCAGCAAGCTCAGGACGGAGAACAATAGTCTTTCGGCTGAGCTGTCAGCAGCAAAGATAGAGCTCAAGTCGCTCCAAGCTAAACTCGCAACTGCACGAGCCACTCCAGTGCCAGCTGAGACCAAGCAACAACCTACCAACGCGAAGACAGCCGTGGCAACAAGGATACCGATCTCATCTCAGGCTCAGCACGCCAAAGAGGCACAACTACAGCTCAAGATTGACTTGTATGGCGATTTGACAGGATTGATTGTGCAAAGCGTCAAGCAATCTGAAGAAGGCGATACATATGATTGTCTCCAGACAGGCAGAAACGGTAGTAAGTACTTTTCGAATCCTCCTTACAAACAGACCGCTAACACGTAGTAGCCTTACACTTCAAGCTGTTCGTCGATCGAGAGAACGCAAAGACTGCCGGTTTTGAACAAACAGAATTTCTCTACTCACCACAACTCGACACGAACCGCGATCGAGAGCTCTTGGAGATAATGCCTGACTACCTCACCGAAGACATTACGTTTGTGCGAGATGTTGCAGAAAAGTTTTATGCTCGAGTTGTTAGGACTTTGACGGAGAAGCCTGAGCCTATGGAAGAAGAGGCAGTTTGAGTATACATGAGAAGCGCAGCTCAGACGGTCTGGCGAGAACGATGAGATGACTTGACAATAACGATGTGGCGCAATTTGATACAAGGGAGTTCTTGGTATACGTGTCGAGCACAGGTATCGACTGAGAGTGAGATTTCGAATTCTCTGATCTTCATGCAGGCATTCATGGGGGTCGACGCGTCTCGGACGTGTTCGAGTCATCAGTCCGAGGTGCGGGGTAGACTATGCATCTAGATAGCCCTATCGCCGTCTCGACTACATCCCTACCTGCTACAGAGCAGTCCTATCCTTCAACTCTTGTTATCGTCGAGCTTTCAGATACTTTGTTTCTGTGATTTCGTGATCTTTGCTAACCATCGTGCCAGTATATCAACTGACCATTGATTACACATCACAGTCGAAGCAGTTTCTCCGCACCATTCCCTACCAAGACCATTGATAAGCACGACTGCCTCACACCGACTCGTCCAAACATCACTTCCAACAGCACATTCCGTCGTTCCTTTGTCCGATCGTATTTGGACATGTCGTAGCTCTTCACAAATCCGATTGCTGCTTGCGCGTCCCCAACGAACATACACTTTCGATTGCAGGCATCATGGCAGTAATGCGTACTACTCAGTCTGCAGCCACTTTGCATCGCAATCTGGTTGCTGGTCGTCTACATCGAAATCGAGGTACAATCCATGTGCGTAATCTGTGGTGGTGGGGAAGAAGAGACAGGTCTTCTCAGTCCTATGTCGATGATATGGAAGAGCGTCTTCGCAGGCATCATGCTCTCATGATGCACAGGTATACCAAGGCAGTGAGGCGGAGGGCGCTCTGGGAGAGAGATGGTAGCCCCAGATACTACGGCTGGGGTCACCTCCGTTGTAGAATGCGAGGCATGTCCTCTACTGAGCCACTACGGGCCAAGGTTGAGGAACCGAAGTCGAAAGATACAACCCCACCAGATGCGTGGCAGGAATACCATAAGAACTTTGAGTCTTTCAAGAAAGCTGTTGATCAAGCTATCGAACGCGACCCATATGGCACTCTCTTTGGTCGGAGATGGAGGGGCCCCGATACTGGTAATAATTCTGCATGGACAGCTTGGTCACGAATCTTTGACCCAAGTCAAATCAAGGAGGAACCTAAAGTAGAGTCTCAAACACAATCACCTAACAGAGCGCCCGAGTCTGCAACTGTTAGGTCAGCGCCAATAAAGGAGCATTCAACAGCCACGGGAACACAACCATCAGTAGAACATTCGTCGTCCTCCAGCAAGACGACCACCACTATCAGGTCGTCCCGGTCAATTGTCTTTCAGAACAGTTCCTCTGCAACTACCGAGTACATTTACGATCCCATCTCTGGTCGGAAAGTGCCACCGTCAATCTCTGCGACTATACCAATGCAATCGACCACTTCTACATTCGAGACCCAAACCTCCACACCCCACAAATCTACCACAAGCAGGAATGAGCCAATCGAGCCCAAGCAGACTATAGCCATATCGACTCCAAAGACCTCCGCATCAACCATACAAGTTACCTCACTCCCGAAGAGCAACCATACATCAGAGCAAAAGCCACTTCAGTCCGAGAAGAGGAAGGTAGAACCAAAGGGATTTCTGGAGACCATGTTTGGGGAGCATGGTGTCGATATCCCAGTCAAGACATATAAACCACACAAGGTTTATGGTTATACTGGAGACCCGAAGTCATCCAGCAAAGCTGAAGATTCTTCTGGACGTGGAATCAAGGGCTCACCAGAAAATTCAAGGAAACACGAGTACGAACAGTTGAGGCTGAGAACTCTCGGAAATAACATCGATGCCACAAACTTCAGCTGTGAGCCATGGAATGCCAAAAATGAGGACAATTTGCCAGTCTACGGCGCTGCCAAGTCCCTACAGGTCGAAGAGCCCGTGACAAAGAAGGCTCGTACTGCGCCTGCGCCTGACGAGGACGCGCCTCTGTTCTCAGGAACCACGTACGAGACGAAGAAAGATGAAATTGCTGCCAGAACAGGCGATTGGCTTGCAAAAGAAGGTTTCAGGACACGACAGGGAATGACAATTCCATCACTTAGGACAGAGCAGTCACCTAATACAGGCACAGCATTACCTGCCGAGCGTATGCAGCCAGCACTTGATAGAGCTCAGCGCACAACATCCACAGAAATTCCAGTCAAGAAGTTTGGCACTAGGCTACAGCCTGCTGTGGACAGAGTCACTACCAGATCTAGACTTGCCTCAACATCAGAGAACAACGTTATGCTGGCTCAATCTCCCAAGGAAGCTGAAGTTCAAAAGCTAGAGAAGCATGAAGATATTGACCTTCTTCGTGCAAGTGATATCAGAGCGGCCTCAAAGGTGGCTCGCATGACCAAGCAAGATATGGAGGAGAAAAAGCGACAGGATCGCAAGGACTTTGAGAAAGACTACGAAGCTCGAGGACGGACTGACCACTCTATTGACGTAAGCGACAAGTCTCCGAGTCAGTCTGTTTATGCCTCCAATATGAACAACGTTTGGAACCATATCAAGCAGCATCCTACCGGGATCGTTGCAAAGACAATGCAGAATTTGGGACTGACAGCATCTGATAAGAAAATTGCCCAACCTGCTGTCATACCTGCGGCCAGCCAGAAAGAAACGAGTCTGGTACCAAATGTCTCGACAGCAACGATCCAGGCGACAAGCACATCTGATAAGCAATTGCAACGACTGGGAGCTGAAATCAAGAGCATATATGAACAGCACAATGGCAAGATTGACGACAGAGCTCTTTCTCTTGCTGAAGCACGTCCTGCAAAGCGTGCCAGTTTCGCGGAACCGACTGTAAAAGCGGGCGTTGTGCGAGACCTGGACATGGAAAGACATACTCAGACTTTCGAGCCTAAGTTGGCAGATATTGTGGACAAAGCTAAAGCTGTCAAGCGAGCGTTACAGGTTGTCGAGGTTGAGACTGATCTGGTCCGGAAAAGTCGAACAGATGCGGCAGCCGAGCAGCCACCAGCACGAGCAGAGTCAGCGATGCCCCCCACTCACGAACAAGCACGTCCAGCAGCAGCTCTAGCAGAAGATGCTGAGGTGGATGAAACGTTCGAAGCACCTATGATTGTGCTCCGCCGAGAAGGCAGCAAAGTACAACTCGAACCATATCACGACACTTTTGTCACTGAGAAGCTAAAGATCCACAACTTTACTAAATTCCTAGCCTCTTTGCCTAATCCTGGCTCATTACTAGAGCATTTCCCGAAGCTCGACAAGATGGGCTACGAATTAACTCATGGCGATGAAAGTGACCTGTTCTTCAAGAAACGAGGACTAATCGAAATAGCAAAACCTGATCGTGCAAGCATGAGGAAAAATCTCGGACGCAAGATTGCTGCTGAAGAAGCTGCAGCACAACCGAACTCTCCACCAACAGTGTCAAGAAGTGCAGCGAACGTGCTTGATGAAATCCCATCATCAATCCCTTCGCCAGGCCCTGCACCATCAACCGCACCTACAGCTGGTGTATCACAACAACCAGCAACACCCTCGCAGCCATCCGTTCAGCCCACATCTGCGTCTATACCACAACCCGAGGCCCAAGCAGAGTCTACATCACAGCAACCACGCAAAAAGTCTCGCTCACCACGTGTATCACGCCAGGAACAGGTCTTCTCTGGCCAGCAACGCCTCAAACCACAAACCACCAGCCTACCTGACCCCGAACACTTCCAGAAGCAAAACCCGATCACATCCTCAGCAAACTCATACCAATACCAGCAGGACAGTGAACCTCGTCTTTCCTGGTTCGCCAGATTCAGGCGCTTCGTCAAGCGAACTATCTTGACTGGACTGGCGTTTGGCGCGGGTGCCTACGGCATAGGTGTCATTGCTGAGGCGTTGCACGTGAAGGCACAGATCGCACAGGGTGACACGGGTGGACCGATGAAGCGGTTAGTGATGGATAGTGAGGCGAGGAAGCAGGGCGAGCGACAACGAGCAGGTATTTTTAGCACAGAGAGCTCAAGGTAGTGAGAATTTTCGGTCTTTCATGCGGTTAGTTTGACATATAGCACTGCGGGATTTTGCGCGAGGTTGTGGGCGTTGGTATACGTAACATCTCCTCTTTCGTAACTTTGCCATTTGATTGACATATTAGCATATGAACCTAAGTGTGTTTGCTGGCTCTTTCTTTATCCATAGTCATTCTCAATGTAAATGCCCACAATGTTTGTTGTACGACAGAGTCCATCCACGATAGGATTTCCTCGTAATAGGTAGGTATTTATTTGTATCCCAGACCAGTATCCTGCTCCTGCTTCTCTTGAGGTCGTTGTAGCCGACTACTATGAGTACGTGATGCGACAGAAACTCTTCGGCACGACTTAAGGGAGGTTCGAATTCCACGAAGAACAAATCACTCGAAGCAACTTGAGCATAATGAAGTCATTTGACGGTGGTATTTTCGTGTCAATATGCAGAAAGCAAGTTTCGATGGCTGAGAAGTTGCGGGGAAGCCCTAAGAGACTTAGCAAGGAAGGGAGTCTGGTATCGACAAAGCGACGACACAGGCGCTTCAACACCGTGGTCTAAGCGTGGAGGATGTGTTGAAGCTCTATTTTTCACGTATTTTGGCGGTTGCGTACGATGGTGTGCCTTGAACAATAGCACAAGAAGTGATGTGGTAGAACTCGGAAGTGATGGTAGTCGTGGCAGGAGTGATTACTCCTGGTTGGTCATAATGGGCGTGCCTCGTTGTCGTCGAAGGTATATCGCAGGTGGAAGCGATAGGAACACGTGAAAGTGCAAACAAAAAGATCACACAATTATTATTGCCAGGCTTCAGCGCAAGGGGAGAAAGGATTTGTGATTTGGAAAAATAGGTGACGCAGTTGGATCAAGTGCTCGGCCAATTATTTTGGGCTCAATCATGCTAAGCTTTTCGAAGCCTAATAAGCCTGACCAAGACGCTCAATCAGATGGAGCAAGGAGCCCGTATCATGCTTGATTAGTGGAGCAGGATTTCCACATCAGAAAGGAGATGAGGGATGTCCTTCCCAATAAACCCAACGCGTGGCCAGCCCAAACCAAAGATTTAATGAGGTCTAACAGAGCCTGTCTCACAGTGTCAGCAAACGTGCAAATGTGGCGAGCGCAATGAGATCAACTTCTGTGCAGCAATCAAAAGCTCACAATGCGCGCCTGCACGAGTTGACCATACTCCGCATGGAGGCCCAGCTCTCCAACGAGAACGTCGGTGATACGTCAGTAGCGAGTAGTGTTCCGTTCTAACAGAAAGTCTGAGCATGGATTACGCGGTGTGGTTGATTGTGTCTAGAATGAGTGGGTTGTTCTTTCCTACTCTCTACAATTTCGATATTTCACTTACCTTTCAAACCCTTCCTGTGAGGCGCTAACGTACACTTCAGCCTCTTTCCGATCTCCTCTGCTTACGCTCTGTATCTGGCACAAACGTTCATCTCTTCCCTATGTGATGCTTTGCGACACCAATATGCTCGTTCTGCTGTTCGCCGCGCTCACCGCGGCGATCCAACTCAATGTTCAATCCGATTCAGATGTCAAATCAGTGGCGTCTACAATAGCTTACGATATGATGACCGTTTACACTGGCAATCAATCTGGACAAGTACCTGGATTATTACCTGGAGGCCTCAACTGTAATCCAAACAATATCGGCACTTACTGCTGGTGGGAAGCTGGTGCTATGTTTGGCGCATTGATTAACTACTGGCAATACACAGGCGATTCTTCCTACAATGATGTCGTATCACAAGCATTACAATGGCAAAAAGGCGCCGATTCCAACTTCAATCCCGCGAACCAATCTAGGAGTATGGGCGTGGATGATCAAGGATTTTGGGCTTTCTCTGCCATGGATGCTGTTGAAGCAAACTTCCCCGAGGCAGGTGGCAATGCACCATCTTGGCTGTCGCTGGCTCAAGCTGTGTATAATTTCCAGCTTGACCTGTGGGATCCCGACACATGTGGAGGTGGCTTCAGATGGCAGGTTTTTGCGGTCAATGCCGGATACAACCTGAAGAATGCTGTCTCCAATGGTGGCAACTTTCAACTAGCTGCACGATTGGCTTATGTGACCGGCAACTCCAGCTACGCAGACTGGGCTAACAAGGTCTACGACTGGATGGCTCAGAGCAAACTGATGCAGGTTGATGATGCTACTGGTATTTTGTACATCTGGGACAACACTGACACCAACAATAACTGCATCGATCAGACAAATTACGTCTGGACCTACAACTATGGTATCATGCTCGCAGGCGCTGCGTACATGTACGCCTACACAAACGGAGAGCAAGTCTGGCTTGATCGAGTCAACCTCATCCTCAAGAGTACCTTCTCCCTATTCTTCCCAGCCAAATATGGCGGAAACGTTCTCTACGAGCTCCAATGTGAAGAGGCGCTGAACTGCAACGAAGACCAGAAGAGTTTCAAAGCCTACCTTTCGAGATGGTTGGCCGTAACCGCCCTCCTCGTTCCCAGCACAGCCGCCGAGATAAACCCCAAACTACTCGCAAGCGCACAAGGCGCAGCAGGACAATGCGACGGCGGCAGCACAGGTCGAGCTTGTGGATTGCAATGGTGGTCAACTACATGGGACGGCACGACCGGGGTGGGCCAACAGGTAAGCTCAACTTTTCTCAATTTCAACCCCCAGCAAATACTGACTTTAGCACTAAGATGGCAGCACTCTCCGCAATAGGCGCAACACTTAACAGACAGGATCTAGTACCATTAACGACGAATACTGGCGCAACATCAAAGAGTGACCCGAATGCAGGCTCAACCGCGGCCAAAGACCCAACCACCGAGCATAGCCCGATTACTACAGGCGATAAGGCCGGAGTAGCCATCTTCACCATTGCTATTGTGATATTGGTCATTGGTGGCGCTATCTGGATCGTGTTATAGTAGGAACGATCCATTAGTAAACTTCATGTAGCGCGTCATGCACGACCAAACAAGCATGTTGTGGTTCAGGAGTTCCGGGTTGTATACGTAGATTTACCATCATGGACGGCGTTGTAAATATGAGAATCCAAACCAATCTACTGCAGATACGACGTCAGTGACGATACCTGATTTCGAGTTGGGGTCCGATCATACATCATAAAACGAGAGAAAAATGCTCTGATGTGAGTTTCGTGTACAGGGCAATATGAGTTAATAGTACTGACGCTATGTGTGCTCAAACACAAGTTGAAGGGCAGGTTCTTTGCTCCTAAACGATGAGCTTACCACGCCGTCACCTGTCAATATACCACGCCAAATCCGCCTCGTCATCAAACTCAAAATCCATAAACCCATTCCCCATAAAAGCAAACCTATTCCTCTCACGGTACTCGATCTCAAAGTCCTCCGTTCTCAGCTCGCTGATCAATTGCTTATACAGCATCGCACTCCCGCCAAAAGCCGCTGTCACACGACCATCCACTCGATTCTTCTTATACCACGACGAGCAGTTGTCAGTCCATACAAGACTTTGATGAACTGCTTCACCATACGCGACGAACTCGTCGATCGCGTCTTGTTTCGGAGTCACGGACTTGAGGCCCTCGGTGGCCATTTTACGAAGCCATTTGACCATGTAGTCGGCGGTCCAGTTGAAGGCTTCAATGAGGGAGCCGTGGGCGATGACGGCGTTGGGGCCGCCAAAGGAGAAGTAATTGGGCATGTGCGGGGCGCAGATGGACATGTAGGATTCTGCTTCGTCTTTCCAGAGGTCGCCGAGCTCGAAGGGTTCGGAGGTGGAGGGGTCGATGGTGCCGAAGAGCTTGAATTGGGGTTGGAAGGAGACTTCGAAACCTGTTGCACAGGCGATCACGTCGACTGGGTATTCTTGGCCATCTTCTGTGATGACGGAGTTGGAGGTGATCTTGCTGATTGGGCTTTGTGTCAGATGTACGTTGGGAAGGAGAAAAGATTCGAGGTAGCCTTCACCTGGAGTGATGCGTCGACAACCTAGTGACCATTCGGGTATGAGTTTTCTGCACAGGTCGGGATCGTGGTTTAGTTTCTGGGCCATCTGTTCGCGAGCTGAGCGTGATGCTTCAACAGATTGTGGAGAGTCCTTTACAAACATCTTGAAGGCTTTGTTGATTCGGTGCACTAACATGCGTCGATGAGCCCTGTGCTCGGCAGGATTTTCGCGAAAACGTTTTTTATCCTCCTCGTTATATTCGGGATTGCCTGAAATATTCGGTCTGTTAAGTAATTTGGAGGGTGGCATTCGATAGTATATATAGGTCGGTTTCCTTTGGAAGCTGATGACTTGAGTACCTTGGAGCCTGGCCATCTGCGGCACAATTTGGATGCCAGAAGAACCATTTCCGATCACCGCAATGCGTTTATGTGCATAGTCAAAGTTATGGTCCCAATTCGCAGAGTGGCATTTATGACCTTCGAAAGTGTCCAGACCTGGTATTGCAGGCCATTTCCAGCTGTTGAGGATGCCTTGACCGGAAACAAGGACATCGGCATACTCGATTTCGCGCTTGCCATTATAGAGGATAGTTAGCTTGTACTGTCCCGAATCAGGCTGCCAACGTGCCTCTTGCAGTCGAGTACCGAAACGGATATCCCGATCGAGGTTCCACTTCTTTGTTGTCTTGACGAGATAGTCGTGGATTTCCTTTCCAGACGCATAGAAGTGACTCCAGTCCGGATTAGGATCGAACGGGAAGGCGTATATATGAGCAGGCACATCACATTGTATACCTGGATAAGTGTTTACAAGCCATGTGCCACCAAGCTCAGTGCGACTTTCCAGGATGTTGTGTTCGATCAAATTTTGCATTTCAGGATACTGATGCTGCAATTTGTGGGCGAACAGAAGGCCGGAAAAGCCAGCCCCAACAGTGACGACCTTGAGTTTGCGTGCTGGTGTATAAGCTGGAACATCGCTGAATAGATCTGAACATACACGGGTGTCGAGGTCTGGACGATGCTTCGGGAGGGTGTCGGAAGGCTTGGCTCGTTCTGTGCCAAGGCCGTCCTGAGTTTCGGCAGACCTTTTGGCTTCGTACTGGGACATCGTGTCTATTTCTTGTCTATCCGCCGTAGCGCTATTACCAGGCTGAAGCATATCTGGACAGTTTCACTACTCGGGGATCAGTCTCCACGAATGTTCAAGGAAGCACTTCAGATGACTAGGGAGGAGAATATTCGACTATGCAAAAAGAGGTACTCATGTGAAAGGGATAGGTCCTCGGCTCATACTCATCAATCAGAATTGCCACTGTTTGCACAAGGAACCCGAAAATCTGTGTATTCCTGAGGAATAGGGCCAGATATCTGGCAGGACAATTTGATGCGGAGAGCTGGGGCTCAAATTTGGGGATTATCGGGGAAGATAGTTGTGAAAAATAAATCAGGCACACCGCACTCCAGACTCTCAAAGATTGTGCTTGTTTGCCGTGCAGTCAGCTCTCATGTCGCGTTGTCGATAACGATCTGGTCGCGGAGAAGGAGGGCCATCATCTTGGGGCTTGCAGTCTTGAAGGCGCATCTGACATCGTAAAAGTCTCCTGTAGAGGTGGTCACGTCAGCAGCAAGACTGGAGCGATCGTACGGGACGAAGCACAATGGCAACCCATGGCGTTAGCAAGAGAAAAGGTCACATTTCCTTGATAAAAGGCACCAGGGTGACAAGTGCCTGTGAATTTCCATAGAGTCTCAAGTTGTGTAGACTGGTGTTATGGAAGGTCTGTCGCTCTTGCACCGGAAAGGTAAAGACTGGCACTTGGATTCAAAGAGTAAGAGGAGAGAGCTTCTTTCAGATAAGAGATGAGGGTAGGTGTGAGCGTGCCAGATAGATGGGTAACTTCACGATGAGCATGTCAAGCACCCTCGCCTTCAGACGGGCTGATCTCAAGGAGAGCCATATCTCGCCGACACGAGGGTTGATGACGTGGGAGAGAGTAGGTGAACACATGTGTGTGACCAAGTCTGTAAATACGAGGTGTGGTATGAAGGTAGGATGGAACTGACGAGCTCATCGAGGATCAAGTCCGCCATACAAAATCGGCATAGCTCTGTCGCGTCTAACACGCCAAACTCGAGTGCATGGCACTGGCACGTTCATTTCTGCCTCCACATCCACGCTTCACCCACGAAATAACATAAGTATCTACGGTTCGATTTTTGATTGCCTGATCTACAACCTAGCAGTTTGCAATACCAGGAACCAACGACAAGGTTGAGTGATGCAGAACTTCGCAAATTCTTCATGCTCAGAACAAGCTGATCGTCATGCAATATATATGTGACCAAAAGTCATCACCACCACGTGCGGCTCTTGCGTCCCAAAACGCTGGCATTTTCGGACGCTACACCACAACCCTGCGAACCGTGAAACTTTTCAGCATTTAAGGAGTCACCACAATTCAACAGATTCTTTGCTGGGACATATACATGCGTTGACTACCCTCATAATGATTCTGACTGTGAACTATTGCCTCACAGAAGGGCTTGTTTACCCCAAGCCGTATTGTGTACAACTCTCTTCCTTGTATCTTTGAATTATCCAGTTTGTCGTCTTCAACCAGTTTTCATCATTGTGCATCTCACTCCCAGGATATTCCAGACTCTTTCAGAGCAGGGGTGTGAAAGCATATCCTGCAGTGGCGGGTACAGCACCCGACGCGTACTTTGGGACCAAGCAAAGCTAACGATGACGATGCGCCGAGCTTGATCTTAGCACCAGCCACTGACCACATGGCCCCTACTTTAATGCCTTTTGAGACAGGAATTGTTTGAGTGTTCCCGAGTCCAGCTTTCTTTTCAAGTCATCTTCACTTTATCACTTCTACATTCATTCGATTTTCATATTTGCCCTCTCAAGATGCCCAGCTCATACCCACCAGTCTCAGTCGGAAGGGCGAATCACCACCACCACAGTAGATCGCGATCGAACTCGGGACACCGAGGTCATCGTGGTGATGTACGGCACCATCCATTCGCAGGGCAAGGGCAAGAGCCTGAAACCAGATCAAGCAAAATTCGGACACATTTGTGCGCCATGTTCAGCGAATTCATCGGCACTGTTTTGTTCTTGTGGTTCGCTTTCGCTGGTACACAAGCCGCTGCTCAGATCAGCCCTGAAATGACCCCCCAAAGACTGGTTTTCATATGTCTTAGCTTTGGAATGAGTTTGCTGGTCAGTGTATGGGCACACTATAGGATATCAGGAGGGCTCTTCAATCCTGCCGTATGTACAATGCTACCCTGGTCCAGCTCGATTTGCTAATTTGATAGGTTACTCTCGCCCTTGTGATTACCAAGAACATGCCGTGGTTACGAGGGATCCTACTCCTTCCTGCTCAGATCCTTGCCGGAATCGTTGCTGCAGCTCTCGTTCAATGCATGTTTCCAGGTCCAATCGCAACAGTTACTACACTATCACTTGGAACTTCAGTCGCCCAGGGCATCTTCATCGAGGCATTCGGAACCGCACTACTCGTGTTTACCATCCTCATGCTTGCAGCCGAAAAGCACGAAGCCACTCCCATTGCACCGGTTGGTATTGGTCTAGCACTTTTCGTGGCCGAACTAGCCTGTGTCCTCTATACTGGTGGTGCGGTCAATCCAGCGAGAGCATTGGGACCAAGCGTCGTTGCGCCTGACTTTCCAGGCTACCATTACATCTACTGGTGAGTAGGGTAGGTTGATCCAATGTGTAGTACTAATTCACTTTACAGGGTTGGACCTTTAATTGGATCCTTGATGGCTTCAGGATATTATGGATGGTGCCGATCTGTCAATTACTGGGAAGTTAACCCAGGTCAAGATGCAAAGCGCCAGTAAGGATGCATCGGATTTTGTCATGGTCAGCAGGGGAGATCACGGATAGGGATGCTTGCAGGCTGGGTAAAGCAGGCACAGGAAATGGGAGGGATTTGTGTTAACCAGCGCTACGTATACATAAGGATGGGAAGGTTCAAAAGTTTGGACTCGTGACGAAACGCGCATCAGCATGGAATTGGGATTTGGAATTCATTGGGAGCGTTCACGCACACACGTTGGATGATTAGGAACAGCTAGCATATAACATTAGACACCATACTCGCGGCCTCTTGGGTATCGCGGCCCCCTCAACGTACGAACTTATCGTTGTATAAGTATGATTTTCAGTACTAGCACAATGATAGGCTTCGACAGCGTTGTATCTGCCCTGATGTTCACCCGTCTTGTCTCAACTGACATTCGACCAGTTGTTGGTGATCGATACGATCGTTGTTCGTCCACCAATTTATCCTTTAAGCTTAATCCCGGAGGTTGGCGCGGCAATGCTACACGAGGTGTTCAGCCACGGGTCGAAGCTGCGGCAACAGAACTCAACGAGACACTACTACAGCACTACGTTGTTAATGAGTTATTTGAGTTTGATGCGTGTACAGTACCCCCCGAGCACGCGGTGGTCGGCAAAAGCTACCCATTGCATTCTCGTACCCTTTTTGAAAACGCCAGCGATCCCAGCAACGGATACTCGACCACGTTGTAACATACACCGTTCGATAGCGCAGCTTCAGCGCTATACAGCTGTATAAGTTTTGTTAGTAGTAGATGACTGGATGTGGGTAAATGAGGTAACGTTGCGACGTTGGTATAAATCAATGGGGTCGCTTTTGCCGAACCACTGCGTGCCCGACATAAGTCTTGGACCAAGATACTTCACCTCACCAAATTCGTGGTTTTTGAATAGCTGATTTCTCAACAATTAGAGAGATAAGGTATATATCTCTTCGTCCTAGTGCATACAGCGATCGATACATGAGATATTGTATATATAGACTATCACCCTGTACCTATCATCTAATAAGTAAGAATAATTTGAAAAGATCGACTCTATACAGTTGTGCCTTAAGCATTTAGCCAAGTACAATATGTAAAGTTACTCCCTTCAAATTCTGCTTGCTCGACGATCAATTCAAAGTATCTATCGCTTTCGCCTACTGAAATACAGAACAGTAACTAAGCTATCTAATCATACGATGATTAATAGTTATTAGCCCCGAGGGTTGGGTACTCATTAGCAGTACAGACAGTACGAATTTGGTGAGGTGAAGCAGCTTGGTCCAAGACTTATGTTGGGGTACTGTAGCAACGAGCTGTAGAACAAACCTTCCACCTTCAGTCGAACGGAGTGCTGTTAAAAACTAGAAAAGCACTGCGAGAGTCGCGAACCCGAATTGCTTTGATGCGAAACTACAGGTGGGTCGTGCTTTATCATGCTGGTTGCCCAGTTTTCTATTCTTTTAGGATAAAGGTATCTTGGTTTCTATATTCGATGTGAACGAGTATCTAAGCAGATTCAATGTCGAAGGCTCAAGAGGAATAGATCATCTATTTCCTCGTTTTCCACCCCTCTTCCCACGTTCAACGTGCATCCTCAGAACTTTTTGATGGTCGACCAAACTCCTCTTGCCCTTACTTTTAGCCTTTCCCAGTGTCATCAAGAAGTTCTTCTTTCTCGCCTTTTCTTTGTTTGTCGTGCTCTTGCCTTGCTCCTGTTTTCTATCCTTCTTGCGCTGCGCCTTGGACTTGTGCTCTGAGTGCTCCTCCTTGGACTCAGCTAACTTTGCAATTTTCTCTAGACGGGAGAGCTTGCCAGCGGAAAGATGAGCAAGACCGGATATGTCGTCGGCTGTTAGAGCGTCGTCGATGTGTCGTTGGGAATGTGTAAGTTGAGCTTTGTTCGCATGGTGTTTGTGGTGGCCAGATATTTGAGAGGACACAGCAGCTGTTGTACGAAGTTCTTGTAGCTTGGCCAGATCGGCAGGGGTCAATATTCGGGTAGTGGCGAGTTTCGATTGTGCCGTGGAAAGGTTTGTCGCAGTCGATGGTGCTTCCGAGGCGGCCTTGGTATCGTGCTCTTCATTTTGTCCTAGATCAAATTTGACCTTCTTGTTTGCTGGAGTTGGTTTCTCATCGTCGCTGTCTGAGATATTGATCTCATCGTCGGACTCAACGTTGATCCAGCCACCTGAATCGTCGCTGTCTTCTTCTTCAATGTTCCATGCATCCCAGCCTGCTCCATCATCCTCGTCCTCAGTATCGATATCGGACGCATCAGGATCTAGACCCTTCTCTATTCGTCTCCTCTGCCTCTCCTCTTCTTTCCATTTTTCCAGCAGGTCAAGACCTTCAATTTCACCAATTGACTCCTCGCCATAGCGCTGCTGCTTGAGCTCGCCAGAACGGAGACCAAGAGCTGCATCCTTGCCACGATCTCTACTCTTTAACATTTCAGGATTCACTTGTCTGTACAACCCAAGGAGTCCCTTAGCAGCCATCATGACACCCTTGTCCTTGCTCTTTCGATACATGATCAAGTCATGCAGTAAGGTCTGACTCATGCACAACGGTTGCCGCACGCAAATTTCTCGGATTGCATTCAGACCGCTGGCAGCCACCTCCCCAGCGGCAGCTTCACTTACGAACTCGTTGGCTATAGTCTGAATGACAGTTTCCAGGTCTCCTGGCGGCACATGACTATGCGTGCCTTGAGCTAGGCAGGCTAGAAAGGTTGTGACAGAAGGCTGCTTGGGTTTCAAAAACTTCAGGAAATAACTGTAGAAAGGCACGATGATCAGTTTGTGCAGACCGATCAATCTGCTGACCAGCTGTAGGACCTGGAGTTTCTGTTCCAGATTCAGCTTGCTCTTTGCACCCTGTAAGTGCTTGCTAAATAACTCTTCAGCGAAGCCCTGAGGATTGTGTAGTAGGTGTAGCGCAGAGAAGTTCAGTGGATGTGCTTGGCTCTTCTTCTTCTCCTTCCTCTTTACAGTTGCTGCAG
Organism: Lithohypha guttulata; assembly: GCF_036872675.1. Lineage (NCBI taxonomy): Eukaryota > Fungi > Ascomycota > Eurotiomycetes > Chaetothyriales > Trichomeriaceae > Lithohypha > Lithohypha guttulata. The sequence continues at coordinate 3,339,881 of NW_027042750.1, forward strand.
CCTTCTTCAGCCGCGAATCCCCACTCTTGCTCTTTTTGTTGATGCCAATCTGATGTCGTAATTTAGCCATGTCGACCTCCTCGTCCTCATCGCTTTCTCCCTCGTGCTCTTCTCGTTCCTTATCACCGCCAAGAAAGAAACGGACGCCACCCACAATGACCTTCTCGTTGTCAGCAAGAGCACATTCTTTCATGATCTCGACTGCTTTTGCATCGGTCCAGATTTGCCTCTTCCACATCTCTCTTGTGACCTTTACCGCCCATAGTGCTTTGGGAGAGGATCGGTCTGCAAGAACGAGGTTGTGGAGCAGTGTTTGAACAGTACGGTTCAGCTTGTGGTTTGTGGTCTTCGAGTTCGAGTTACGCAGGTCGCTAAGGATCTTTTGCAGAAGGAGGGCACGTAAGGTCTTGCTCGTAGTTGTGGTCAGGATAGGGAATAGAGATTGTAGCAGCGTATTGGAATCGATCAACTCTTTCTTGCGCACAATGACTAGACTCCCCACGATCTTCTCTCGCAGCTCTGGTTCCAGTACTTCATGGTGCGAGGACAAAATACTGATTAATTGGGACGCAAATTCCTTGGTTTGAGACTTGTAACAATCCGATACCTGGGCAACAAATTCGAGAAGTTCTCTGAAGGAAGAAGCGCCATTGTCGGCTGTGACACTGGGATTGGCCAGGAAGATGTCTCGTTGTGTCAGATATTGCCCGTATTGTGCTTCAAATTCTGCTTCGTAGGACTTTGGGTCTCGGCGGATTTTGTATTGCAGGTTCGTAAGGTCAGCATCAACCTTCTCTAGCGCTGCGAGTTTGCGTTTAGGCATTGCGATGAGCGCTGCTGATAGCCTTGTCGTCGCCACCAAAAGCAGTGAAGTTCGGTGTTTGAGTGCTGCAGACACCAAAATTGTTCAGGCTGCTTATCGATAAGAAACTACTGCCGACCAGGTTTTCGGGTCCAGAACTTTGGACCTTTGCAATCTTTCAAGCATGTAACAAACCTCTGACACTATAGTCTTAATTTTCGTTGTACTCGCATCAGACCGCGGCTTTTCATTGTGAAAGTAATAATTGTATATGTATGGGTAAGTGGTACGATGACCTGATCTGAAATCATGATAGCCTGCTTCTACCGTACCTCCTAGAAAACCAACATTCACTGCAAGTCTATTTACGGGCCTGGTGCGTACACAGAGTCTAATGTCATGCAATCTCTCCTATTGACTAGAGTGTGATCTTCGTGGACAATTCCAAGTTACGTTTATATGCTGAAAACGTATCTTATCGAGGTTGCTAAATTCCGAACCCATCAACGACGCTTCCATCCCTCACAAACTCCTCGATCCAACCAATAGTCATCCTGTCACAGATCAGTGCATGCTTAAACCGACCGGTACACACTGCAGGATTATTGCTTACATGCTCCTCTTAGTATCGGCGAATTGCTCGTGGTCACTGACCAGATGCTCTTTATACCAAGGATCCTGCTTCATACTCTTATAGTCTTCGAGGCTTTCGAACACTACTTGGCTGAAGCAGTCAAAATCGGCAATGTTGCACATCTGGTGGTCGAAAAGCTGGTACATCAGGGCGCGGGTTGATGTTTGATTATGGACCTTCTCAGCTCAGCAATTGGACATTGACACAGGGTCGACATTACGTGCTTGTCTCCAAGATTTGACCCCATGCTTGACCATCAAGTGCTTTGTCATGGGCGCAGATACATTTACCATGTGATTGCGGTAGGCTTCTTCGCTCATGCCAGGTCTGCGGTAGCCACAGATTGTTAGACAGAGATAATTGCGGATTCCTTCGGTTGCTGGAGGTGATGGGGGAATCTCTGGGTCTGTGAGATGAGACATGGCTAGATCCAGGCTATTGAATACGTCAATGAGAATGGAGAGGGTGACTTGGTAGAGTCTGGATGAAGTGCAAAGTGAGGAATACTCATGAAGATGCCCGTTGGAAAGTGAATGGGATCGTTCGAGATAGTTCTGACTCTTCCGGGGACACTCCCTCCAACGACGACAGGGTGCTGAAGCTTTCCTAATGTGATTGCGGGCCAACGTATTCCATCCGAAAGTTTGTATGAAGGATAATCTCAAGCATCGGAGCATTATCGCGGTCCGGCATCGAGGAGGAAAATGGCAGATGGACGTCAGATTGCCCAATATAAGTTCCGTTCCCTGCTTTTCTAGAGGGTAGTCACGAACCGACAGCACAGCCAACTATACCCAACTCCGGCAGTTCTTCGCCATGGGACGACCAGCTCAGGCCCAGAAACCGAGAATAGGCGTCCAGACAGCAGCCTTCACGGCCGGCACTTTCCTCGCAGGCAAGCCTCAACTCAACTCTACTTTTGACAAGCTAACACCTTCGTAGGAGCCATGCTGAGCCTATCCGCAATCTCAATTCCTGTCTTGCTCGACACAAACACCGACCCTGCGCACTCAATTCGCCAATGGGCTCGACTCTACTACTACGGCCACATTGAGCTGCCGTTCCTGTGCATCACGACAACGTTGCTCTACGCCTATGCAGCACTCAGCAAACAGCCAGTCGAGGCCGGGCAGTGGCTTGTCTATGCCATGGCAGGCTTGACTACGATTACTATGGTGCCTTTCACGTGGGTCTTCATGGCGAGGACCAATAATCAGCTGTTCCGCTTGAATGACTTGCCATCTGGAAGTTCAGGTGATATTGATCCGGGCGTGGTCGGAGGGTTGTTAGTGAGATGGGCGTTTCTGCATGTCGCAAGGTCGGTGTTCCCTTTGATTGGCGCAGGTTTGGGGTTGGTGGGCGTTGCAAAGGAGCTCGGTATTCTGTAGATCATATACAAATGGATATTTGACCTTAAGATTGCGTCATTCTGAGTCGCAGAAGTACGGGTTATGAGCAGTTCCTAAATCCCATGGAGACTTCGATGAAGAAATTGCCCGGAAACCCAGACATTACGGTTCCGCTTTCCTCGGAAGGTTTCCAAGTCACCAATCACGACCTGTACAGTAATTAGATTGCCCGCACGTTATGGTATAGCAATAAAAAGTTATTACTACCACAGGTTCGTTGTTTTGATCGTGTATACAGAGTATGTCTTCAGGGTATCTATGTCTAGCATATTTGTAAGCTAAGTGGCGTACATCTTGATTTCTTGAATATCAAGGATTGTAATTATGGAATCCTCCCTATCACAAAACACTCCTATTCTGCATCGCCGCTTCCACTGAATACCACTTCTTTTGTCCGCCCCTCATCTCGAATCCAACTTGGCTGTCACCACTCAACTTCCGCAGTACCTCATCAGTGAATGGCTCCAGGGCAAGTGTACGTGTAGACTCCTCCAATGAGTTGCCATAGATCAGAGTGACAATTTCGCCAATGGGAGCACTCTTTTCGCCACGGCTGCTCACCTTGTGAAGGGCTTGCATGACTTGTTTTTCGCGGCGGGTCTTCTGACTCAGATCTCCTGCAACCTTGGCTGGCAAGTTCTTGAGAGTTACACCATGAGCTGGGTATCCGATGCGACAGTTCTGCGCCTTCATTTTTCCCAGGCTCTCCATGAAGGTACCTAAATCTTCGACCGCGCTAGTGCCGTGGCCTAGGATATTATCACCGGTGAACATGGCTTGCTCTTCCTCGAGAACAAAACACATATGGTCTTCGGAGTGTCCAGGGGTGTGAACTGCTCGTACAGTTGCGCCCTCGACTTTGAAGACCTGATCGTCAGCGATATCTTGCTGACCTTTGTCAGGGTCGTTCTTGTAGATGGAGTTCCGAAGGTGTGGATACAGGCGCAGAAGATCAGGAACGCCACCAGTGTGATCGCCGTGCCAGTGAGTGAGCAATACATGCGATAGGCTGATGCCCATCGATTCGAGCGCAGATGAGATGAGGCTTGCCCATTCTGGCTCTCCTCCAGAAGTGTCGATGAGGAGTCGGCGCTTGCCACTTCCAACGATGAAGGTATTTGTTCCTTGAAAAGTGAACTATGAACAAAGCAAAGTCAGCCAAGGAAATTTAGCGATCTCGAGGCCATCGCACTCACCTTCCCAGGATTCTGACCTAGTACGCGCAGAACGAGGGGAGTGAGTTGCTCAACATTTTGCAACGTTGGTAAATGCGCTTTTTGTCCTTCAAGGTATTCAGTAAAAGCGCAAATATTCAGCGATTTATTGATTTGTCGGTAACCGCCTTTTTCGTCTGCCATGCTGAAGAGAGACAAACCAAAAGACTCGAATTGGTAGTGCTCTTTGCAACATATAGTAGTGGTGCTCGTGTCGATAATAAAGGACCTACTTCTTGCTGGTACGGCATTCTGTCTTTTTCGACACTCTCGGACTCCGATTCTGACCGACTTGGACTTCTGTAATGTAGCAGAAACGCTTTGAGTTTTGTTCCGATCGTATGCTCTGTTACAGATGGGTCCGGTTAGTGATTTGACACGTGCGCTATGAGTCGTGATATCCTTGTCAACAATGCCGACAATTGCTTCGGCACAGGGCTGAGAATATCGGACCCTATTCGAGGAGTACACCAGAGAAGAGTTCGAACTGTGTGCTGACAAGTGCTATACCATAAGTATGCGATTCATGAATCCTGATATCTCGGACTGCGACTTTCTTCTGCTTCCGGACTGATGGTTATACATATGAGGAATCTGTATCTCTAACCTTCTCGCACACTTCTTGTGTTTCAGAACCACATACTTTGTAGCATCTGAGAGAGTGCTCAATCAATGTCTGCAAAGTCTCCATCTGTTTTATTTTGAACACCATGTACAGTCCTACTTCGAGCTCGGAGTCTGAAGAGGACTTGCGCAAGATGGAGCTTGTCTACTTCAGCAACGAGTTCCCCAAGGAGGACTTGGTGGACATTTTTCGTCGCCTGCACAACCACAGCAAGGACAGAAACCATTCGCTGTTGGCACAGTTCCTGGACGAAGCTACGTTAGCAGTCAAAGATGAAGTGAAGCGGTTACCGATGGAAACGAAGAGACAATTTCCCCCCTTCTCAACCATCTTTAGCTGGGCCGAGAATGTCGAGCTTCGCCAAGGATTGATGTGTGGGGCAGTAGATGGAGTTCTCCTCGTTGTTAGTCAACTAGCAGCTTATATTGGGTGAGTTTTTATCTCAGTCACGATATGCCAGATCTCGAGACCTGACTCAAATACTAGGTACCATGAAGGATACCTCGAGCAGAACAGCAGTTATGCCAAAAAGTCTCTGGCTGCCCTGGGCGTTGGCCTACTGTCAGCAGCGGCTGTTGCGCAATCATCCACCTTGAGTGAGCTGCCGCAGGCAGGCGCAGATGCTGCTCGTCTCGCCTTTCGCATGGGCGTTCACGTCCAGAGCGTCTCCGAGAATCTCGAAGCCCGCGATCTATCAGAACCTGCAGACACATGGGCATATGTTGTTCCCAATATTGACCCAGCCGCTGCCCAAGAAGAACTCGATGTCGTACACTCCAGTGAAGACATGCCCGAATCCGGCAAGGTATTCGTGAGCGCTGTCAGCCGGACTTCAGTGACTATCAGTGGTCCACCATCGAAGCTAAAGTCTCTTTTCAACAAATCTGAGTTCTTCCGCGACACGCGATCGATTGCCCTGCCAGTTTACGGCGGCTTGTGCCACGCACCGCATATCTACAGTCAGGAGGATGTGCAGAGTATCATCAACGTCTCCGCCTTGACCAATGCCAGCAGTAGACCAGCAATGCCAGTGTACTCAACCAGTACAGGTCTTCCGTACCAAGTCAAGACTGCAGGAGGGCTCCTCGAATGCGTTGTGTCTGAACTCCTGACGAAGGCAATCTACTGGGACAACGCCATTCAAGGAATCGTGGATCAGGCAAGCTGCGGTCTTGCTACGGAGGCGGTGCTGCACTGCTTCGGTAACTCTATTCCACTCAACGATCTTAATATCGCGTTGAAGGCGAGTATACCGCAGCTTCACACTTCTGTCAACAATCTCATGCAGTGGCCATTTGAAGCTGCGCCGAAGGATAATACTCCTCGCAGCACAGCACAAGCCAAGCTAGCCATCGTTGGTATGTCTTGCAGGCTTCCAGGTGGTGCGACGAGCACTGAAGCATTTTGGAATATCCTGGAACAAGGTTTGGATGTCTCGCGGAGAATCCCATCTGACCGATTCGATGTTGAAACCCATTTCGACCCTACTGGCAAACAGCTGAACAAGACCATGACCCAGTATGGCTGTTTTATTGATGAGCCAGGCCTGTTTGATGCGCCGTTCTTCAATATGTCTCCACGCGAGGCACAGGTCGTCGACCCGCAGATGCGTCTGGCGCTTGTTACTGCATACGAGGCCTTGGAGCGTTCAGGTTATGTATCTAACCGAACCGCTGCCACCATGCTTCAACGCATTGGTACTTGGTATGGCCAAGCTGCTGATGATTACCGTGAGGTCAATCAAGGCCAGGAAGTCAGCACTTACTACATCCCAGGAGGTTGTAGGGCATTCGGCCCTGGCCGCATCAATTACTTCTTCAAGTTTGCAGGTCCTAGCTATTCAATTGATACTGCTTGCTCCTCTGGGCTTGCAGCAATCGAGGTTGCCTGCCAGGCACTCTGGAACGGAGAAGTGGACACCGCGGTCACAGGTGGTATGAATATTCTGACCAACCCGGATGGTTTCGCGGGTTTGTGCAACGGACATTTCCTCACCAAAGGCCATAATGCTTGCAAGACGTGGGATGCTACTGCTGATGGATACTGCCGTGCCGACGGTATTGGATCTCTCGTGATCAAGAGGCTGGAGGACGCAGAAGCAGACAACGACAACATCCTCGGCGTAATCCTTGGTACCTCAACTAATCATTCCGCCGAAGCTGTTTCTATTACTCATCCACATGCTGGTCACCAAGCCTATCTTTCTCGCCAGGTCCTTCGTCACGCTGGCGTTGATCCACTGGACGTCTCATACGTCGAGCTTCATGGAACCGGCACCCAGGCTGGCGACCACGAAGAAATGCAGGGCATTATGGACGTATATGCGCCACTTACCAAGCGTCGCAACAAGAACCAGCCACTACACATTGGAGCTGTCAAGGCCAATGTCGGGCATGGTGAGTCTGTGGCCGGCACAACCGCACTGATCAAGGTACTTCTCATGCTTCAACATAATGCCATTCCACCTCATATCGGCATCAAAACTGAGATTAATCCGAAATTCCCTAAGGACTTTGATAAGCGCAACCTCCACATTGCCTTCGAGCAGACGGATTGGCCTCAATTACCGGGAAAGAAGCGACTTGCAGCCGTTAACAATTTTGGTGCTGCTGGTGGAAACACGACTATGCTTCTAGAAGAAGCGCCGTTCCGTGTCATCACAGAAGCTGATCCTCGTCAGACCCATATCATCGCTGTCTCTGCCAAGACCAAATCGTCACTGGCCGGAAATATTGAGCGCCTGATCGCATACTTGGACAGTAATTCGAACGTCAACCTTGCAGACCTTGCATACACAACTACTGCACGCCGCTACCAACACACACATCGTGTAACAGTTGCTGCCAATGATATGGCTCAGCTAAAGAAGCAGTTGGCTTCACGCTTGGAAAAGATCGACTCGGTTCAGCCTGTTGCAAAGTCTGGTCCTCCGCCCGTCTGCTTCGCCTTTACTGGCCAAGGCGCTTCTCACAAGTCGATGAATCTGGAGCTATACCGAGATGTCCCTACTTTTCGTCAGCAGATTCAGCACCTCAATGCCCTGGCTATGCGTCAAGGCTTCCCTTCTTTCATCCATGCCCTTGATGGATCTCACCACAAGGATCATGCACACCCGCCTGTCGTGACTCAACTTGCTCTGGTCTGCACTGAGATTGCTCTGGCCAAGTATTGGGCGTCTATGGGAGTCAAGCCGGACGTCATCATAGGCCACAGCCTAGGCGAGTACGCTGCCATGCACATTGCTGGTGTGACTACTGCTAGTGACACGATATTCATGGTTGGACGTCGAGCGCAGATGCTGCAGGACAAGTGCCAGATTGGTAGCCACACCATGATGGCAGTAAGGGCCTCTCTTTCGCAAATTGCAGAGAGCTCAGGTGGCAGACCTTACACGATCGCCTGTTCTAATGGGCCGTCAGATACCGTCCTCAGCGGTACCAAAGCGCAGATGGAGGAGGTTGCCAAGCCATTGCAGTCTGCGGGCTATCGATGCATCAACTTGGACGTTGCTTTCGCCTTCCACTCGGAGCAGACTGATCCAATTTTGAGTGACTTCAGAGCTGTTGCAAAGACTGGTGTTGTGTTCAAGGAGCCCAAGCTGCCAGTCATTTCGCCACTGCTTGGCAAGGTTGTGTTCGACGGCAAAACACTGAATGCCAACTATGTTGCTCGAGCCACGAGAGAGTCTGTGGACTTCCTATCTGCTTTGCAAAACGCTCAGAAGATATCTACAATCAGCGATGAGACTATCTGGGTGGAGATCGGACCGCATCCTGTATGCACTGGCTTCGTGAAATCCACCATTTCGTCCACTAAAATCGCCGTGCCATCTATACGCCGTGACGACGACAACTGGAAGACCATGGCTGAGAGTATGGCCACTCTGCACCTTGCTGGTGTTGCTGTTGACTGGAATGAGTTTCATCGTCCGTTTGAGAGCAGACTTCGTCTTCTTGATCTGCCGACGTATGCTTGGAACGAGAAAAACTACTGGCTGCAATACGAGGGCGATTGGGCACTCACTAAGGGCAATAAGTTCTATACTGCTGAGAAAGATGCTTCGAGTGCGAAAGTTGCTGCACCAAGAGCCATTCACAGCAGCATCAAGACTTCTACTGTGCAGCACATTGTCGAAGAGAGCTTCCAGGATGGAGCTGGTCTAGTGGCTATGGAATCCGACTTGATGGAGCCAGACTTTCTTGCTGCAGCGCATGGTCACCGAATGAATGGTTGTGGTGTTGTAACATCAGTGAGTGCCACGCTTCTACAAACCCTATATCCGACCCACTAACGTTGAATACAGTCTATCCATGCAGACATCGCATACACCCTTGGCGAATACCTCTTCAAGAAGCTAAACCCAAGTGCCAAGTCTGTGCACATGAACGTAGCAGATCTTGTGGTTACTAAGGGTTTGGTCGCCAATCAAGACACGTCTCAGTCACAATGCATTCGTGTTACTGCCAAGATCGAAGATATTGCCTATCGAAGTGCCTCCTTGTGCTGGCAAAATGCGGAAGCCAGTGGTGAAGCTGGCGAAGCATTCGCGACAGCAACGCTTTACTTCGGCGACTCCACGGAATGGATCCGGTCCTGGATTCCAATGACACACTTCGTCCAGAGTCGCATTCAAGCTTTGGAACAGCTGGTCGTTGAGGGCAAAGCCAATCGTTATTCAAGGAAGATGGCCTATCTCATGTTTGCAAACAACCTCGTCAACTATGCCGACAAGTACCGTGGCATGCAGGCCGTCACAATTCATGAGCTTGAAGCTTTCGCGGACGTGCAGCTTTCAACAGAGAAGGGAGGAATCTGGACAGTACCACCTTATTTCATCGACAGTGTCGCCCACCTCGCAGGCTTTGTGATGAATTGTTCCGATGCTATTGACACACAGAAAGACTTCTGTGTTACTCCTGGCTGGCAGTCCATGCGCTTTGCAAAGCCACTCGTCCCGGGAGCCAAGTATCGATCCTACGTCAAGATGATACCCACCGAAGATGATCCAACGATCTATCTCGGCGACGTTTACATTCTACAAGACGATGCTATCATGGGAGTTGTTGGTAGTATCCAGTTCCGCCGCTATCCTCGCGTCCTGCTCAACCGATTCTTCTCGGCTCCAGACAAGCCTAAAAGATCAGAACAGAAGGCAAAAGCGGCTACTCCTCCAGTGCCAAAAGCACTCGAACTCCCTAAGCCAACCGCATCAGCTCCGGCACCATCAACACCTGAAGATAACAATAAATCAGCACAACCTGAGCCCCAGTCTGCGAAAGAGCCGGCGGCCAAGGCCACTGTAACGAAGGAAGTCGAGACCGCAACCCCAGCGACCGATTCGAACAGCATAGCCGCGAGAGCAGTGCAGTTGATCGCGAACGAAGCTGCTCTTGATACTGCCGACCTTGGTGATGAAGCGAGCATGGCGGACCTGGGCATCGACAGCCTCATGTCCCTGGTCATCTCAGAGAAATTCGGATCAGAGCTAAATGTCAAGGTTTCTGGGAGCTTGTTCATTGACTTTCCCACTATCGGAGGGTTGAAGAATTGGTTGACGGAGAGCTATGGCTAAGGCCTTGGACTCGATGAATGGAACTCATATATGTCAGCATAGGTACTGGAGGGCACCAGCGGCGTTAGGTTTAGATCGAGACATCTCATCAACGAATTCACGATTTCAACGCTCACTCTCTTTTTCACAGCGACAGCTTGCCTTCTTTGTGATGCTGTATGCAACTTGAACGACTGCTGGCATTCTGACAAGCAACGTGCAAAAGGCATCTCTAGTATATCTGTTTGCTCCGGCATCACGTCGACCCGCCTTCGGGTTGCGCAGAGCACTGGCAGTGTGATATCGAATGTGGACATCGTTCTCTTTTACCCATGAGCAGCCTACAGTACTAGGTAGCTTCGGGGGGGATGATCCTGGCATGTCTAAGCCTGTGCATGGCAAATCTAAGCATGGACCACAGGTGGAAGGGCCTAGTATCGTGCCTATGGCCAAAAAGGGAATGTGTGGCGACGCTCATGAACAAGGTCGCTGAGCCAGATATGAGCTTCTGATGACAGTAATCTTACCATGAACCGTTGATATTGTATTTATCGAATCTGGACTTTCCTCCATATTTACTGTTGTTCTCCAAGTCTGCGTACTTGGATTCCTCTGCTACAGGCTTACAGAGATCATGTGAGTGAAGCACTCCTCGTGCCTGCTTATCAAGCTTCGAGATCTTGTCAGTACGTAAGAAATGACATAACGCGACCGTATGAAATGATCAATATGTACTGTCGTGGGCGAAATTTGCCCGAGTTGAATCGTGACTATAACATCGAAGAAACGCTTTCACTTATGAGGGCTTGCATTGCATCATAAAATGTGTGGTAGATTTATAGATTATGTGTTTACCTTCTATGATAAGTCCGATACCAATAAAACACACAGAAAACATGCTTCAAGCGGCGCCGCCATCGACCGGAATGATCTTGCCATTAACCCACTCACCCTCCTTGCTCGCCAGAAATACTACAGCATGAGCAACATCGAGTGGGTAGCCGCAGCGGGTTAGAGGTGAGGCATGTGCGGCACACTGGCGTGATGGTCAGCAACATGGCATTTAGCCAACAAAGGAAGTAGTCTTGACGTACCTCCTTAAGCTGCTCAATGCTCAACTTCTCACCTCCAGGGATGTAATGATGTGCCACATCAACAAACATATCCGTGACTGTGCCACCAGGTGCCACAGCGTTCACGGTGATTCGCTTGCTGCCACAGTCCTTGGCCATGACAGGGACAAAGCTCTCGATTGCACCCTTCGAGCCAGAGTAAATGGCATGTTTTGGCACGACGAAATTTCTGGCGGTATTGGAGCTGGTGAGGATGATACGACCGCCATGTTCGACGTATTTGGAAGCTTCGCGGGCAACGAAGAACTGGCCTCGAGTGTTGATGCGGAACACACGGTCGAATTCTTCCTATTGGGAAGAGTTTAGAATACGAATTTCGGGATGTAGATATAGATGGAGCTTCTTACCTCGGACACTTCACTGAGATGGCCAAACGAGACGACTCCAGCGTTGGAGCTAACAATGTCGAGATGACCGAAGTAGTCCAGTGCCTCCTTGAACAACCGGGTGGTTTCTGACACATCGCTCACGTCTGCTTTGATGGCGATAGCTTCGGAGCCGAGAGTTTTGATCTCCTGTACGACCTTCTGAGCTGGACCAGCTGCACGAGAGTAGTTAACGACAACGTTGGCACCACAACGGGCCAATTCAATGGCGATGGCGGCACCAATGCCTCGGCCACTTCCTGTCACGAGCGCAACTTTTCCATCTAGGCGGAAGGGTAAGTGTGGTGCCGACATTGTTGGGCCTATTGAACCCATAACTTCTGCTGTTTTTGTGAAGATGGAGAGCTTGAGGATCTTGAGAAGTCACTACTTAAGTCAGATACTGAATGCAAGTAGGAAATGATGCTGCGATTTCGAATATCATTGTGCTTGGTCTGTGGCAGATGGCCATTGATAAAGATCGGGTTCATTGATGCCGTCCACCATAGAACCCTAGACGGACACAGTGCCCTCCTCAGGAGTGCGCTTTGTGGTCGTTGAGTTAAGTGCAACGTCCCGGATTCCGACCTTCGTGATCCGAAGAGGTGAGCTTGTTGAGTCCAGCATGTTGGTTGTTATTAGTTCTCCGTGTTGGGTAAATCGTGCCAACGGGCCACCGTAGATCACCCATCACGGAGAATCTGTGGGCTCTAGGCATCTCTTTAGGGTTACTCCGGGCACAGTCTCTTGCAAGAGTGACGCTGATACGCATAAGTGGTGCCTGGAAGCCCCCTAAGATCGGTGAAGCTACAGCAAGGAGGACGTTGGCGCCTATTTTCAAACTTTGCAGAGAGGATGAGACAGAGAAAGTGAGAGCAACGACTTTCTTCCTATTGGAAAACATAGAGAGAAACATAGGTCGTAATCAGTGAGTCTGCTCATTGAGAGCTACAGACCAGGCAATTTTAGCCAGTTTTTAAGCCCAGGATACGTAATTCCTGAGGCTACTGCAAGCTCGCTTCAAACTGGCTTCACGGTGCCGAATCAGATTTCTTCTCACCTCCGAACATGCTATCATAATCATATTCATGCCACCTAATGTTCGGTTCTAGTCCTCCAAACTTCCACACCCCATCGACTTTCTTGTACTCCATGGTTGCCGTTCCGTGCGCATGACCTTTCAGAGTCACTGTCTTCAAAGATTCATCCGTGTACCGTTGATGCGCAACTCGCAGCTGATGATGTCCGACGATCTTCTCGTCGGACTCCTGCACGAATCTACTCCCACCAATGAAGTGTTGAGTTTTGAGGGTCGCGTCGCCGAGAAAGTGTGGGTTGGATGCCAGAGCGACGAGTTGGTCTTTTGGCATTTCTTCCCATAGGCGATTGAGCACTGTTCGATAGTCGACCTGATTGGATTACAGCGTCAGTCAATGCTCTAAGCAGTCGAGGGAATCATTGTGGTTGCACTCGCCCTCAGCGTGGGTGCCAGGCACTGGCGGAGTCGTTCCCAGTCTTTCGAGTCGTAGCTGTCTGCCCATTCATACAAGACAGCTTGGCAGCCCAATACATCTGTCTTCTGTCAGCTTGAGATGCTCACGCTCTCACCTATGGCTTCTCTGTCTTGCCTTGTGCTCTAGGTAAGTCAGCCATTGTGATTCCTGCTACACACAGACTCTAGAATCAGAGGCATGGGAGACATTGGTCACTTTATATTGACAGGTTAAGGACAGGAAATGTTCGCTTTTTCTGAGGTCACCATCTTGACGCAAGAGCTGAAACGGCACACGACACAAAAGCAGTGCTCGGAGTCCGATCATACACTTTCCAGAAGAAGTGTCCTCGAAAGGAGGAAAGCTGCTGAAGATCGGTTTCTATTGACTCCATTGTCCAAGAACATCACGTACCCCCTGCGTCATCTGTATGGTCCCTTAAAGGTGATTCCAGTAGCTGCTGTTTACAGTCTGCTTTGTGTCATGTTGGAGGGATGCCATCGTACGCCCTTGATGTCAGATCCTGTTTGCTGGTCGGAGTAGTCGATACTGTGTCTTCGCCCTTGTTGTCCTGCTTTCAAGTAGCAACATCGACGTCGCTTGCACGGCATCTGCGAATGTCAATCTTCTATGTACACTGTAGCTGCTATCTGAAGCTTTCGCTTCCTCGAATCTGCATGCAGCACTGAGGGGATCAAGCAAGTATGTGGCTGGTGGGACGAGGGTATGCTTATTCATATTTTAGTACATTTGAGATTGAGATAGAACTCGAAGAAAAGACACAAAAGTGAGGTAGATAGTTTGTTACCCTGTAAAGTCATGATTTCTATTCGGCTACAACGGCAGTATCCTCTTTGACTAGATCCTGATCTAGACAGGGCAAAGACCCATGCTTCCAGGTCTAAAATATTATCAAACCATCTGCGACGGCGATATCTATTGCCGCGCGGTGTCCAATCGCGTATGCCATCGACTGTATAGGACAGGTCGTGATAGTCGGTGCAGAACTAGATCCAACCACACGAATTCCTTGCAAGCCTTTCACTCTCCAATTGGGGTCCAGGACACTCCCAATAGCCGTAGTTCCAACAGGATGATGCCAACTGGCTGAGCCTCCCTGAATTGCCGCCCAAAATTCCTCATCGTCCTCAATATCATCACCAGGATAGAGCTCTCGGACAAAGAATTGACTCAACTCATCTGACCTCATCATGCTTCGCAACTGCTTGTATCCGTACATGATTGCAGCACGATCGGCAGGCGTTCCCCAGTAATTTGCGTATATCTGAGGTGGATCGAGATAGTCAGACGAGTTGATGGACACACTCCCTCTGCCTTCAGGCTGCACAACCGCAGCAAAGGCAGCGACCACACTAACATTGTTCGTCTGTAGGAATGGCGTCGCTGCATACTCATACACTAGTTGTGGACGATCCGTGGGAAGACTGACATGATATCCTCCAAGGCCGTCGAACACTGAATCGGGAATCCGCAGACCACCGGCCACGTCACCATTCTGCATGCCCAAGAGCCCGTCACCGTTGGCTTGGTATTGCAGCTCTGCAAGCTCGTAGTGCGTACGATTTTGCTGCCACTGCCAGCTGGTATCGACCTCGGCCTTGGCCTCGTACTGCAAGACGGCCATGTGATGGTCGATCATGTTCTGACCAACTTGTGGTGCATCCAGCACGACCGGAATGCCTAGTGGTTCCAACATCTCTGCCGGTCCCACGCCAGAAAGCATGAGTAGTTGTGGGTTGTTGATAGCGCCAGCGGCTAGAACAATCTCGTCCGCCGAAACGGTATGTTCCTCTTGTGTGATGGTATCCGTGTAAGTCACATCACGCGCAGTTGTGTGTTGGAACCCAACTTTTGACACCCAAGCATTGCTACGAAGCTCAAAATTTGGTCTTGCAACGGCCAGGTAGCCAAAAGAATTGGTAGCGTAGGATCGTGTTCTGTTGCTGACTCGAATAGACTCCAATCCTTGACTGACACCAATACCATCGCCAGAAACATAGTCAACGATTGGCAGACCCAGCTCGGATACTAGTTTGTTCGCAAAGGGCTCGTCGAATGTAAGAAATTGACGTTGACGGCTGATCTCCAACGGCCCATCACCGAAGGACGTCGTGTTGACTGGTTGATCATATGTGATTGATGGTTCGTCGGCCC
This sequence comes from Lithohypha guttulata, assembly GCF_036872675.1. NCBI lineage: Eukaryota > Fungi > Ascomycota > Eurotiomycetes > Chaetothyriales > Trichomeriaceae > Lithohypha > Lithohypha guttulata. Next base: position 3,355,282 of record NW_027042750.1, read on the forward strand.
AGTGTGTGGTGGCTTTGAAGGATTCGAATATCGAGTTCCAAGCTAGGCCTTGATTTCCACTGATCTCGGCCCATTCATCGAAGACCGATGAAGACCCTCGACAATACAACATGGCATTGGTTGCACTGCCTCCCCCCAGAGCCTTCCCTTGATAAAGGTCGGGTGTACGCCCACCCAGGTTCTTGTCTGGCTCGACATGGTAGGGCCACATGTAGGGTTGTGTGAAAAAGAATTGAGAAGGCGCTGTTGAGAACACAATTAGTATTACTGCCTTGGCACTAATCCAAAGGAGACATACTCGTAATGTTGGGATTTGTGTCCTCATTGGTACCAGCGTCAAGCAATAGTACATGGGCTGAGGGATCACGAGTGAGATATTCGGCAACGACAAAGCCTGAAGGACCTCCGCCAACAACAACATAGGAAGTGCGCTTTGGTGCTGGCGCGGCAGATACAACTGCTGCCAGGACAAGCAAGTCTCTGAGTAGTATTTGCAGACGAACCATGGCTGTCAGTCTAGCTTCTCGATGATAGTCCAACGATGAGATGGTATGGCGAAGTGTGGTCTGTCAGAAAAAGCAGTCCTCTTTCTACACAGGCATCCGCCATCTTTAACACAACAAACACACCGCATGCCTGGCAAGCGCCACAACATTCCTTGTCCAGTCTAGAGACATCTGAACGCTGCAGAACTCCATGGTTCGCTCGAAGGCCTTACCCCGAATGTGTCGCAACGTGCCGAACAACATGTAGGTGTCGCGAATGCCGAAGAAAGGTCACGTTCATCCACGTGCAACAAGCTGGCGTAGCAACACATGGGTGTGGATATGTCCATGCAGACCTCGACTTTGGACCAGTGATTGCGAATTGTCAACTGTTCAAGTCCGAAGTGTCATGTCTGTGTCTCGGAGTCTTCGTGTGAGGATGGAATGGATATGTTTGCAGTTGTAAGATAGAGACTGACAACTTTCAGCCCGACAACGAACCACGTGATTCTATTTTGGCACTTGGCCGCAGGCTCATCTTCTCAATCTACTAGTAATTACTGCTCCTTCTCGCAGATGCAATACTCAGCCATGCATGCGAAGCCAGCTCTGACCAACTTAATTTTCATGCAACTCCAGTATTTCAAGCGCCTGAAAATGTTCGGTCTATTTCTCGTATACTCATCGAAGAGCAAAGCTCCGACCTGGACTGAAAATCCTCCGAACTGGTTTCTGGTGAGGTCGTTGAACTCAAGAGCAAAGCACCAATGAGGAATCTTCACACGTATCTATGCATTACTTCAGTATGGTCTTGAGCATAGTCTACTCACCGTCTTCCATTTTTCGCCTCGATGTTTCCAATGGCATGGCTCATAGTGATAGCAACGTACTTAATCTATTGTATAGGGGTGGGAGTCTATCGGTTGTACCTCAGCCCGCTTTCCAAATTTCCCGGCCCAAGGCTTGCTGCTGTGTCGTGGGGATATGAGTTCTACTACGATTTTGTGAAGGTAAGTCGGCTGTACAAAAATAGACCCTGTAGGGTCTGACATGAAATCTTTGGCAGCGTGGGCAGTTCTACAAACATACTGAACGTCTGCACGATATCTATGGTTTGTGACATATCGTGTCAGCCATATTCTGTATACTGATAGCTGCAGGTCCGGTTGTACGCATCAATCCCGTCGAGATCCATGTGCGAGACCATGAGTGGTATTCCGAGCTGTATACATCGGTCAACCATCCTCGAGACAAACCCAGCTGGTTCCTTGGGCCCACTGGGGGACAGTCGGTTTTCAGTACAGAGCCGCATGCCCTCCATCGCAGAAGGAGAGCTGCGCTGAACCCTTTCTTTTCTCAAAAAGCCGTGGCCTTCTTGGAGCCTATCATCCAGAGTAATGTTGAGAAGCTCTGTCAACGAATCGAGCGCAACGCTAGCACAGGTAGGCTTCTCGAGATGCGACTGCTCTATTTCGCGTTCGCGATGGATACGTTCAGTCATTATGCATTCGGAGCAGCGTTTGGCTCGCTGGACCGAGAAGATCTAGGCGAGGAGCACGAGGCGACCTTGAGAGCAGCGACAGAATCCAACATCGTTGCGAGGCACCTGCCTTTCCTAGTCCATATCATCAACATGCTCCCTGAGAGAGTTGCGGCTTCTTTTAGTACTCCGATTGCTGGACTGTTGAAGATGCGAAGGGTAAGGCTTGCGGTTTCGTCGCTATCAGTCCAAGATTAGTCCAACTGACTCTGCCGCATAGGAGATTCTAGCAAAAATGGAGGCTGCCTTTGCGAAAGGAGAAGGTGAAAAATCCACGACACATCGAACAATATTCGAGGATATCCGAGACAGCAACCTTCCAATTCAAGAGAAGACAACGCAACGACTTCTAGATGAAGCAGTAGTCATGGTAGGAGCTGCGGGAGAGCCACCGGCATTCACCTTAGCAACCTTGACTTTTCACCTTCTCAACACTCCAACCGTGCTTGAAAGACTGGTGTCAGAGCTCGACGCCCTCATGCCGGATCCCAATGCATCGATATCGTTGCAAGCTCTCGAACAGCTACCATATCTCGTGAGTTACAGATCCACATGCCAGTAATGTCGCTGGAGCTGACAGGTATCTGCAGCGAGCTACCGTTTTAGAAGCACACCGTATCACGTCCTTCTTCACAGCTCGAATGATACGCACTGCCCCCAATGAAGTACTGCGCTACAAGGACTGGGAAATATTACCGGGTACGCAAATCAGCATGACACAGCACTGGACACACTTCAACCCTAATATTTTCCCTGATCCATATTCGTTCCGTCCAGATCGTTTCCTTGCCGAGGACTCTGCAGAGGTCGAAAAGTACCTCCTGCCCTTCTCCAAAGGCAGCCGATCGTGCATTGGTTTGAAGTAAGTGGCTATTACCTATCACTAGATCACACAAAGCCCAAAAACACTAGCTAACACGATTTTGTGCTGCACAGCTTGGCTCGCGCCGAACTCTACCTTGCGGTTGCATACATCTTTCGCCGATTTGACTTACGGTTGTTCGACACAACGTTTGAGGATGTGGAGATTACGTGGGATAGATTCACGGGTGGTACGAGGCCGGACTCGAAGGGTGTAAGAGTTCAAGCTGTTCGTCTGCGATCGTAAGGTTGAGATGTGTCAAATACATGAATAGTAATTGAAAAGACGAGTACTTGTTGTAGTCTGGAGTATAATATCATGGCATCCTTGTTCCTAGATGGTCCAAGACATTACAGCGTACCAATTTATTTAACATGTATATCCTCTGCCCGTGCAAGTATTGATGGAATAAAGTCCCGACACCTGGGGGCGGAAAAACATTGGCCACTTTTGAGGTTGGGTGCGGCTAACATGAATTAGGGCTAATTAGGCACTAACTACGCGTGGTTAGAGCCGACTGAATGCTGATAAGCATGCCTAAACGTTCCGAGGCGGAACTGGTAATTAAAAGCAGCCACTTTTTTTCGCCCCGGCCATCAGCTGCTGGTTCGGAACTCGTAATGCTAGAACATCTGTCCTATGGATATTATTCTGGACAATTCGAGAGCTCTTGGAGGAGACATGGCATTAGCAACTCGGAACCAATACATCTCTCATGAATCTCTGGTGGGAAGTCGTAGATTTGTCACGTTGCAATCTACATGGAAGAACAAGTCATATCAAGTGCGTGGATGATGCCCATCAAAAGTTTTCTTTGTAACGTGCCAAACTCGTATTGTATTGTACTGTATTGTGCAGTGTAATATAGTTTGCTTCGCGATTCCCATTGCGCCGTGGCGCCTCACAGCATGTACCGGTAGTCTGGACTCTGACTTCCCATGTCTTCCTTCTCCTGCTCTGTTAGATTGTTGGGTAACATTCGATCTCGTTTCTTGTTCGACATCCAGCAAGAGAAGGCATAAGCCAAAGAGGTGACCGCACTGAGACAGATGAACGCGAAGCACAGCACGTAACCAGTGGTATAGTGAGGCGCATCCCTCTCGAGGAAGGCGAAGATCGAGATGATGCCGGCAGTATTGGCACTAGCAATCTGCCATGCTGAACCAATCGCACGTTGTCGATGGCCACCAAGATTCATGTTGAACCAGCAGATCACCAGCGGCATTGCAGAGTAGGTGCCCATCGCCAGGAGGAAGAGTGCGCCGTATTGAAGGGATGTGTTGTCTCTGACTGAGACCAAGATACCCAGCCCGGCGACCGCAACAGAAATGGTCAGTAAGACAAACAACAGTCGGTGTCTGAAATAGTCCGAAAGGGTCGCCGTGACCATGCAGAAGACGAACGCCGCAGCCCATGGAGGCACTGTATAGAGTTGGGTCTGGATGGAGGAATATCCCCACTCACGTATGATGCTGGGAGCAAAATACGCATATGGGTAAGCAGGGACGATCAAGCCAAAGTACATCAGTCCGCCAAGGACCATTTTGACGTCCCGCAAGAGCCTGCCAGTATCTTTGATGGTTATCTTGTGGTCCAACTGCGACTTCCCTTGCTCGACTTGAAGACGTGCTGTAACGTATTGTTTTTCTTCCGTCGTAAGCCACTTGGAATCCTCGGGAAAGTCTGGCAGAAGGTAAAAAAGAACAATGCCAACCAAAGCTGTGAATGCACCCTCGACAATGAAGATCTGAGGTTATGGTATAAGTAACAGGCCAAATACGAAGTTGGGGGAGAAGCTGCTTACCCATCTCCAGCCTGCATAACCTTGCACACCATCGAGCTTGCCGATAGCAGCAGCCAGGAGGCCTCCAAACCCTCCTGCGAGGATTGTTGAGCCAAAGAAGAAAGAGTACCTTTTCTGAGCTTCAGGTCTTCGGTACCAGCAGCCGATCAGATAGAAACAACCAGGATACATTCCTGATTCGAAGACGCCTAGGAAGAACCGCACTGCGAGAAGTCCAGAATAGTTTTGTACAAAGCCCTGGATGAGGCTGATCAGACCAAAACCGACGGTATTGATAGAAAGCCAGACATGAGGTTTGAATTTCTTCAAGAGGAGATTTGATGGTATCTCGCATAGAATGTATGGTATGAAGAATATTACCAGGGCAACATTGAAGCGATTGTCATGGCCCAAGTCCAAATCTCGCTCAAGTCCGAACACCCTTGCATTGCCAATGTTGACGCGATCGAGAAACGCCAGTAAGTACATAATGCATAGCCATGGTAATACGTGAAGATCGATGCGATTTAAAAGACGCTGGTCTGTGGTGTGTGGTGGGCACACCGGTTGAGCGTCCTCAATCGGCGGTTGGACCTCATCCTGAAAGCCCGACTCTAGCTCAGTACTTTTGGTACCTGTATTTCTGTGTGTTAGCAGGTCAAAGAATGCTTTGCGTGGCTGAATCAATTCTTTGTGAGGTGGCATGTCGTTGCTAGGAGGTTATTATCTGTGGAGGACAAACAACTCAATGACGTCAGAACAGTGAAGGTCAAACTCGATTCCTAACCTTCGACTAGTTGTGCTACACATGGGAAATATCAGTCTCGATATCAACGGCTCACAGCTCAACGTCCGGCTCTTTATTCTCAAGAGTATATTGTCCACGAAGACGTGACAGCTCCAGGTCTGAGTTTCAACGCCGCAAGCATGATGGTCGATTCACTCTTCTCGGAATCCGAGAAGCATTATGGTGGGCACAAGGAAGGAAAGAAGGAGCGAAAGCCCGTCGAGGTTCCAAAAATCGGCTCCTGAAATTGCATTGCGATGAAGTCTACCGAGATTCAGAGCCTCTCGACATCTTTTGCGGCGGGCAACGCCTCTTCTGCATCCACCTCATTAATCAATGATCTAAGGATAAACTTGATAACTTCATTCTTCGAGCCGCACAACACATATCGACAATGGCGAACGACAACAACAATATTTCAGAGACTTCCAAAACGCTATCGGTTCAGTCAACAAGAAACCCTACAAGCGATAAAGATGTCGAGCTCGACGATTGTAGCGACACCGTCAACGAAACTACAGAGCATGATTCCAGTACAGTGGACTGGGATGGTCCGCAGGACCCGAACAATCCGCTCAATTGGACTCTTACTGTCAAATGGGTTCACATTATCATCGTATCGATAATGACTCTCTTCTCGCCTCTGGCGTCTACCATGTTCGCACCAGGTGCGCCACAAGTCTCCGAGGAGTTCCACAACACGAATTCAACGGTGTCGGCACTTTTTGTCTGTGTATACCTTCTTGGATGGACTGTTGGGCCCCTCGTAATTGCACCTTGCAGCGAGTTGTATGGACGGACGGTAGTGTATCACGTTAGCAACATCTTTTTCATCATTTTCAGTGTGGCTTGTGCTCTTTCAGCTAGCACAGGAATGTTGATTGCTTTCCGCTTCCTGGCTGGCTGCGCTGGTATTGCGCCTGTCACAAATGGCGCGGGAACTATTGCCGATCTTATGCCTATGAACCAGCGAGGAGCTGCCATGGCCCTATGGACTTTAGGTCCTGTGATTGGACCTATCATTGGACCTGTTGCTGGTGGCTTTCTAGCAGAGTCTTTGGGTTGGCGTTGGATTCTATGGGTGTTCACAATCGCATATGGACTTTGTGTCTTGCTTGGGTTTGTCTTCCTCCGAGAGACATATGCCCCAGTACTCCTGCAGAGGAGAGTCCTAAGGCTACGAAGGACGACGGGCAATGCAGACCTTCGTTCGAAACTCGACAATCAGCTCTCTGCACGAGTACAATTCCTCCGGGCCATTGTGCGTCCCTTAAAGCTCATGTGCACTTCTGTCATCTGCGGATTGCTGTCACTCTACAACGCCATCCTCTATGGCATCATGTTCCTCCTTTTCACGACCTTCCCACAGGTCTTCCAAGAGGGTTTCGGCTTCTCAGAGAGTTCAGCTGGACTGGCCTATATCGGCGTCGGCGTCGGACTATTAATTGGTTTGGCCATCAACGGGTTAGCATCCGATCGCATCTTGAAACGACTTGCTAAGAGGAAAAATCATGGCGAAAGTAAGCCTGAGTCCCGCCTACTCATTATGGGATTCCTTGGTCCATTGGCTCCTGTCGGACTAGTTATCTATGGCTGGACCGCTGAACATATGGTGAGTTCGTGGCACATTCTCGTCTTGTGACTAAATCAATGCTGTTGCTAATACTATATCTTATTCACAGCTTCATTGGATCGTACCACTTTTCGGAACAGCCCTCGTCGGCATCGGGCTCATATCGAGCTTCTTGGGCATTATGACATACATCGTGGTTAGTGAATTGACAACCTTCGAAGGGTACAACCTCTAATTGAGCAATAGGACATCTACACTCAATATGCTGTCTCAGCCGTAGCAGTCAATGCAATTCTTCGATCAATCTTTGGAGGGACGATACCTCTCTTCGGGCTGCAGATGTATCGAGCTCTTGGTTTGGGATGGGGGAATACCTTGTTGGCTTTTGCAGCACTATTGCTCTACCCTACGTCCTGGATCTTTTACACATATGGTGCAAGATTACGGTCGAGCAAGCGTTTTCAGGTAGCGCTGTAGAGGAGATGGATTTTACGAGGATATCACTACATAGAATGAAAGGAATTCGAGTGCTTTCAAATCTTACTCAAATGAGACGATTTCGACTTCAGTCCACTTATCTGTGCCAGGACTCGTTAGGTTCTCGTTAAACTCGAGTAGCAGATAATATCCTATGTTGGAGGCTGAAACAGATCCTGGAGGATGGGGTGTACTACCGACGACATTGACCTCAAGAAAGCGAGTGCCAGTGACTTTCGCGGAGGTCTGGGATGACCCAGCTTTCGTCCTGCTAGAGATGTGGGCTGTCCTGCCAGAGTAGTGTGCGTTCGTAGCTGCCGTCTTCCCTGGGATTTCCAAGACGCGGTTGATATTAGACAGGATTCAACAAGGAATTATTCATGTAATCTATCCACATTTCACTCTATCCACAACTCACTCCTCGTCCTCCTCAAATTTTGCTAATGCCTGGATGAATCTTCTCAAGCTTCTGCATCAATTCATCCCAAACACGGTCCTGTGCTTGCCTTCCTTCAGCGCTCATGACAAAGGGACTTGGCAGTGTAATCTGACAATCCGTGACATAATGACCGTGTGACTCTGGGCCCAACGAAGCCGCATGCACTAAAGTCCTGCTACCCTGTTCCGTGCTGCGAGCTAGAATGGTCTTGATGACAGTCATGGCGAACCCAGCGTGACGCGAAAGTTCACTGTTTTATTGGTCAGTTCTCTTCTAGACTCTTTTTGGTGATGCAAGACATAGACTTACGAATGACACAACCCTGGGTTGACGCAGTTAAGCGTGACAGGGAACGCGTGAGCAGGGTGTCTTTCGGCAAAGGCTCTGACACCGAACACCTCGAGGAGCTTGGAGACTGGATATCGATCGTCCATGTCTGCAGTGGCCTCGTCGTTCAAAGATTTGAAGATCTGGCCTTCAGCAGCTGACTTTTGCGGGAATGTGGTGTGACCGTGAACTTCAGATGAGGTAATGGTCAACGTTGGCTTGACCCCAAATTTGCGGGCTGTTTCTTCTAGTTTGGGCATCATCAAGAGCGAAAGAAGGAAGGTGCTGATAACGTTGACAGTGATCATCTCTTCTTCACCTTCCACGCGAGTGAATTTGACAGGAGCAACACCAGCATTGGCGATGAAGATGTCAATGCGTGGCAGATCGCTCTCGGCGCGTTTTGCGAATCGTTGAACGCTGTCATAGCTGCTCATGTCGAGTTTCCATACCTGGATGAAGTCTTTTTCATTGTCGCGGCGTGTGGTCCGGAGAATGTCCTCCGCTGCGGCCTGGCCTTTCTCCACGTTACGAACAGCGAGGATGATTCTTTGAGCGCCCAGGCGTGCAAAGTGCCGAGCTGCCTCCTTGCCTAGTCCGACATTGCTGCCAGTAACAACAACAGTTTTGCCGACGTAGGAACCCTTTGGATAGGGAAGAGAAGTGACGAGCTGACTGTACAGGAAACCCATGACTGTGACTGTGTATGGTATCTTCGATATGTGCTAGAGGTTGAATTTTTGAATTGATGGGTTGAGTTTTAAGAAGACGAGCATCAGTGGCAGGACCAATTTTGTCCTTTTGTTCCGACCTGACATGCAACAACAATTGATCGACATAGTGCTAACCCTCCGATGCCCACTGACAACGGATTTAGGTGAAGCAGCTTGATTGGCAGGTTCCAACGTGTCACCTTTGTATTATGGAGTAAGAAGATAGCATTACATTCACCACGTGACAGAAGATCCGGCTTTAGAGAAACTCCGAAACTCGTCAGGCGAGTAAAGGAGACACTATCTTTTGCCAAGCACGAGGCAGGAAGTAAATCTTCCGATCTCCGACGAAGTGTAGGAAGGATTGAAATGTTGCAGGTCGGACCGCAGGCATGTGCACAGGAAGGAACACAACGACTTACAACATGGAGAGCAAAGAAGATCCGAGTGTAACGAAATATGAGTCCGGAGTCAACACATATAATGCAGTGCTTATGGACAATCAGCAGCGACGATGCAGTGTTCACCATACCTCCCTTGAGTCCATTGTCTTTTCCACACGATGGCTGCCCCAAACACATACGCCGTTCTGGGATCCACAGGCAATTGCGGCAGCGCACTGATCCAGAACTTGTTGGAGAGGCCCAATGTGAAGGTGAACGCGTATTGTCGCAACCGCAATAAGCTCTTCCGCCTTCTGCCCGAGGTGGTTGACAACAAGCGAGTCAAGGTGTTTGAGGGCAACATCAACGATGCTCAACTCATGGCAAACTGCGTCCGAGGATGCAAAGTCGTCTACATGACCGTTACGTCCAATGACAACATCCCCGGTTGCAGTCTCAGCGAAGACACTGCTCGGGCAGTCATTGCTGGTCTCGAGAAGATCAAGGCGGAAGGGAAAGCGGGAGTCGTCATGCCTAAGGTCGTCCTGCTTTCTTCGGCGACCATTGACGACCATCTGGCTCGAAAGATGCCATGGTGGTTTCGCCCTATTATGCTTACGGCTGCTTCTTATGTCTACGATGATCTCCGCCGGACTGAAAACTTTCTCCGCTCTCATGCCGACTGGGTGACAACCATCTTCATCAAACCGGGCGGCTTGTCCATCGACATCAAGCGTGGCCACAGACTTAGTTTCGACGAGGAAGACACATTCATCTCCTACTACGACTTGGCAGGGGCAATGATGGAGGCTGGCGATGATCCCGAAGGTCGGTACGACATGAGAAATGTGGGGGTCAAGAATTCGGGCAAGGAAGGGGCCAAGTTCCCTGCAGGCACACCCCAGTGTATCCTTATGGGTCTTGTTCGCCACTATTTTCCATTCATGCATCCATATCTGCCAGTCGGTGGACCAGCATGAATTCACACAGTATGTATGCAGCCGAAGGTGTACGTGGTTGATGTTCCTCTGTTGGTAGGCTAATAGACTGGGAACTGTTTGTCTATCGTCTCCTCACATCGTCGTGGTTAGGGAACAAAGAAATGATATTCAGAAGCTGAAAGAAACCCTCCATAGACCAGATTCGACTTGTGCCAGATGCTTGATTTGATGCTGCATCCAAGAGTTCTTGGCCGTGAATCTCGTCTTACCTGTCTTTTATCGACTTCAAGTATAGCCACATCTTGAATCTTGCGTTTTTGCACTCCTCATGACCTGCCGCTGGTGCCTGAAGGTTGTGAGCCAACTAAAGCAACTGCGTACTAGTCTTCTGCATTAAACCTCTAACAATGAAGCAATCGTGAGCTCAATTCCGTAGTGTATTCGAGGCCGTTAAGGTCATTGAGATCGTCTGATTGAGGGGTTACTTAGGATGTAGTTAGCACGGCACAACTCAGGAAACGATGTTGTAATTTGTCCTCACCACGATGAGGCCACGTCCTATTCAGCAAAAGTGCTGGGGGCACGCCCGCAGTTTTGCTGCTGTGGTATGCCCGACACTCTTGCTACCTGGATAGGGAACATCTCCCAGGGCGCTGTTTAACGGAAGCTGGATCGAGATGCAAGTTAGTGCCTCCGGTTTAGTCTTTCTGAACGTCAGGTAATCGTTGGTATGACGGAAGTGCGCTCAATTGTCTCATCTGAGCCAGTATCGAGGGAGACTTGAAAAGGTGGATGTAACGATGAATCTCGTAGCTTCGCACCACTGAGCTCACGAGGATAGCCTAGTGCCAAAGAGAATTGAGATTGCTACATTGCGCGGAAAGGTAGCTAAAGCAGACTGACGAAGGAGAAGACAATGAGAACAGCGGGCAGCGATGAGTGAGAAGATGAGGTCACTAACATCAGGAAATGGCCTAGGTAGACATTTGGAAACATGTAGATGACTTTGCAACTGACATTTTCTAAATCCTTGACCGTAACATAATCAATTGCAGCGATACCTGAAGGTACATAGAAATCGATGTGAGGTACAAGGACGACGACAAGATGCAGGAAGGACTCAATGTATATGCCTGAGGCGTCAACATCTTTTGCCAGGAGGATTTCCTCCGAAGGGTTGAATGCCTCAGGCAGATCTGCTGAGTCCCCTGCGCGCCTTCAAGTTGCCATCCTCTTCGTAACTGGTGATATGGTCTCAGACGGAAGACTCGTCTCATTCTGGTGTGAACTATGCACCCACGATTCAATGATTTACGGTTGCCTAATACAGCTGGTCAGGGATCAAAGGGGCGCGGAGTTCACAAAGCGCCGATCTCCTCGAGCTCTGCAATTCTTCGGGATTCGGAGCATTGTTTGAAGCAACCATGGAGATCGGTCTTGTTGTCTTCCTCAACGTTTCGACGTACGCTGTGAGAAGCCGCGAGGCTGATGATCTTACCTAACAAGTGACGACTTATTGTGAAGAGTGAATAAGGTCTCAAACTGATGACGTCCATTATACTATGCGATTAGACCACAGGATACATGGTTTGTGCAACGTGGTCAAACACAAATGCCCTACAACAAATCTGGTCGTTTCCATGCCTGATCAAACCCGGTACCAAAGACCCACTTTTGATCCTTGGGTAAATCCTTGGTCGTGTCAAGAGACATGCAAGCCACCTTAAGCCACATGTCGCCATTGACAGGGAAAGCGTCAGCCCATTCGCCCTTTTCGTATGCTTGACTAATCTCTTCACCATGCTTGACAGCACGGATAAACTTGGCGATGTGTCCATCATCATGCTCTTTCCGCACGGCTGCAAAGAGGTTATCCCAACCCATGTCCTTAGTGAGAGGACCCTCGTACTCAGTCATGGCATTACGATCGAGCGCAGCACAACCACTGAATGCATACCAAGCAAGGTCTGCCCGGCCCTTCCACTCCACCAGTCGCATCTTGTCCTCCAGGCTGATCCATGACTGACGAAGCACGACGGGGAGGAAAATAGAGCTCGTTACGGCATGCATGTAGAAGAAATCGATCTTGTTCTTCTTGCCTGGTCTCTGGGCGGCAGCAGCCATGTATGCACAAGTGCTCATCATCTCAGCTGTACGCCGCTCCAGGTTATCAGAAGTCACGGTAAATTGCTTCGCGATGGCTGTCATATCAGGGGTGGCTCCAGCAACGATGCCGTCTCTCATCTTGAACGGGAATTGCTCCCATTTTGGAGCATAGCGAATTGTCTCATTCTTTCGCACTTCGTGCAAAAGTTCGATCAGAGGCCTCTGGACTGCTGGCTTTCCTGACTTGGCCGCAGCAGCCTCGCATTCAAACAGCAGCCGGCCGATGTGGCTGTCGTCATCGACTGCCGCTTGTGCTAAGCCTTCGGCGATGATAGCAGGCTGCTCAAACTCCATTCCCAGCCCCAAGTGAATGATTGGATGATACGCGCCATCGTACATGCGGGAGAAGATGACTTCAGCAAGCCATGTTTTACTAAACACGTACTGATGCACAACTTCTCTCCAGGACGTCTCATCGATTCTTCGCCGAAAGAACGTCAAGAAGTTACCATATTGGGCTGGGTTGCCCATATTTGAGCGGAACACTTCATCGTTGTATAGTCGGTCGACAAGAGCATGATCAACGGGAGGAATGACGCGCTGAATGGGTAGGAGATCGTCGTGGGCACGTTGTATCTCTTCAGGCGTGGCACCAAGAGCGAGGCAAGTGAGTATACTGTGCGCCATGTGATTGTGACCCGCTTTGTCCTGGAAGAGCACATGCCATTCGTTGTGGTTCTTCTGCAGGAGTTCGTTCGCTTTGGAAATTGCTCCAGGCGCTGGCTCAGCTGTTGCTCGACATATCCCGAGATGATAAGGCGAAAGCTTGACAAGAGAGGATGAACACGATGTTCGCACAGATGTGGGAGCAGCAATGGTCTCCGTGGTAGTTACAGCCATGGTTGTGTAGAAAGAGCAGGTTAGGCTGCTTGATGCTAATGATCATGACATTCCACAGGAAAGAATGCATATTGATCATTGAAACCATACAAGGTCTTGTATATAGCTTGTCTCTGCATTGCTCTCGGAAAATTGCATGATATCTATTCGGAGTATTCTTCACAACATCACATTCCGATCTGTTTGTTTTGATACGCTAATCACTGTGTGTATGGAAGTAGACACTTCTCAACCAAAGATCAACTCGGAATGTATGCTTCTGACAACGCAGTGATAAGAAACTGCGTTCGGACGAAGGACTATGACACAATGTAAGCATGAGCTTCGTCGAGGATGTACTCGACTATACACGGAGTTCGAGACCATGGTATCGAACTGCGAGTCTTGTCTATCGCGCATGTTCGCTAGACCAAGCTGATTCGAGTTCACATTGCAAACATCTCGTGTCTCTTGATCAAACTTACTGCAATGCCCGCTAAGCAAAACTGTGGTCAAGGTATCAATGTCATATACAGTGAATTGTTCGAGTAGGGGCTTGGTGGCGGAAAACGTGACTCTCGTCACACCTCCCCAATTCAACTACAGCCATGGCTTCAGGCTTCACAATTAGAGCAAGACCACTTATCTTCCAAACAGGCAGGTGTAACAGGGTTCGCTTTTCCTCCTCTACTGCCTCGAGCGAACCTAGAAATGTCTTGGATCACAAATGTGACTACGACGCCTCCCATTAACATAACCCGTGTGCCTTACAAAACGTCTGCTACTTCTGCAAAGTTCCCACAGTGCGCAGTGAGACTGTTCGCAAACGCTTGTTGATATCTGATTGCAATAGCTTCATCGTCTGGGCAGAGATGAACGATATGCCGCTACCACCTTCAGCATCATCCAATTCCATCGCACCAGCAGAGACTTGTTGATCTGTCAATTCAGGGCTAGTGAGTCCTGATGGATTGTTCAACTTGCTAGTCAATTTATTGACAATATAATGCACGTTGTGAAGCTCACTGAGCACGAGTTGCGCCGCCATTCGATCGTTGTCACCACCATCGAGATGGTAGCCATCTATCGTAGTGGGTAATTTGAGGACCTGCTCTTGAGAAGAATGAGACTTGGGAGAACCAGTACCGTTAGACATCTCATCATCGGACTTGGACTGGTCTGAAACGATAGCTGCATACCACATCAAGATCTGCATCATGGTCAAGTGAAAGATGACCATCAGTACCTCATCGGTAACGCAGCTGCAATCTAAAAGCTTCTTAGTGGACTCCAGTATGTTTCTATTTCGAACAATGACAGTATCTGTAGTTGGCACACAGATGGACGTTTGTCGAATGGAGGACTTAGAGACCGACCGTAATTCCGCAAGAAATCCCATAGCCTTGCTTAAGCAGTCACACTTTTGAGTGCAACCGGCCGAGTCGTTCTGGATGGCAGTAGCGATTGGCATCGTGCATTGGCTGTTGAAGAGGTCTTGCATGGGCAGAGGGTCGATACTGTTGGAGAGGTCGTCGACAAAAGTGGAAGAGCCATCCAGTAATGGAAAAGGGTCGATGGTAAAGGTTTCAAAAGGCTCAAATGTATTGAAAGCGCCATCCCAGTCTGGAGCAAGGTCGCCACTCGAGCACATGTGAGGAGTGTTGGAAAGATCTGCGGCTTTCGATGTAGAGGGGAGGTCATTGGTCGTTGATCTTATTGCCGTTGGTGCTGGTGTCTCTTTTCCCGCCACATTCGAGAGTTGGGTTGGAGGGCTACCAAGCGTGCTGCTGTTGCTCTGTGGCCGACTGGTGGAGGTCGTAGAGTCTGACGACTTTTTGGACTGACAAGGCCGGCCAGCTCGCCTGCTGGCAACATAGTCGCATGTCAACCCACGTTCCTTACATCGTGTACATACAGGCTTGTCGCGACTGCACTTTATTTTGGACGCAGCGCACGAAGTGCATGTAGGTTTCAAGCTCGGTGGCTTCTGTGATGACTTGGAGGTGATATTGACAGGAGACATGACGATGACGAATGTTTGCTAGTATTATGGTAAAAGCCGCTGAGCAGACCTCTAGGTCATCGTCGATGAGGTCCTACCAGCTCTAAGGCTGCTGGAGGGGATTAAGCTGGCAGCAGAGAGATTTGCTTGGTTCTTGATAGAGATCCAGAGTATCCCTAATGGCTACGTCAATGGCATGCAGGTTCATATATAGTCGTGGGCATTGATCTGCAAGTCATTGGACAAGGATAATCTTCCTAACTCAGAACACGACAGCCAATGCACAATGCCTGCATGTTAGCTTGCCTACGCCCACTGAGTGCGCACAACCCTGCCTCGTGAAAAGACGATCAAGCATTCTATCAATTCCAACATGAAACTATGAGAACCCGACATCGATAAGAGCAGACGTTGTGGTGTCATTATGCATGATGGAATTGTGAATAGTACAGCTTGTAAATCTCTTCCATACCTTGTAGTATGTTATAAAGTAAAATGGAAAGTGATGAGAATTATCAGGAACGGGCGATCTGCAAAACAAGGGTTTATCCGGGTAGTCCCCGAAGAGCACCGAAAAGGTTGCCTTGTTAATCAAGTCAGCCTTGCTCCTCACACATTTCCAATCCTCTATCGGATATCATCGTATCTCTTGCCTCAGTCATACACATCTTGCTCCCGTCATCTGGAATCAATTCAATATCAGAAGTGTGTCAATCTGGCGTTGTTCTGCTGTCCATACCATACGAGCTTGCAAATTAGACCATGCCAACGTATCACTCTCTCTGTCTAAAGTTTCGGATGACGAAGTATCTACCAGGAAAAGATGTCGTCTCTTGATTCAGATGCGGTCCTATAATTGTCCCTTAGAAGATCATCCTATTTCTTTCTATAGGAGTCAATACCATCCTCAGAACAATAGGATCACGCAGAGATATACCCTGTGCCTACGCCTGTCCAGAAACAATCTCACATGTAAGCTCGTTACACGAAAAAATCAAGCTCTGCTTGGAAGATTGTGCTTTGTGCCGAATTTCTTCACACAAGGATCCTCTCATTCGGCGACTGCTCACACAGTATCCACTGCGACAGGTTATTCAACATCCTAGTGGCGGTTAAAGCCGGAATGATCGACCGCCCTACGATGCTTGAACCTCTTCTGCCTAGGCGAATCTCGCCTACCAGTGACGATCTTAGTTGTAATCAGCAGTCGTACCTGCCCAACAACATGATATTACTCGGAGTCCGACGCTGCTTCCTTTCTGGTCTCTTATCTTTCCATACACCCGCGCCACGTCGGATTTCACAATAGCACTTCGTTTCCATCGGACAAGCATTCACAGACCAGAGCTTCATTTGACATTCCCCCAACGCAAACACCGAGGAGCACATCAGGTAGGACCGGATTGGTTTACTTTTATCATGTCGGCCCTAAAATGTTCGTCCTCGATGGTTCTTTGACATAGCTTCTTCTTGCTCACCTTTTATACGGTGGCTAAGTACGACAGTCACTTTGACTTCGTCCTTCCCATGTGGTATGACTGCTGGCATGTTTCTCTCCATGCAACTTAAGGTTCAGCTAACGAATGTTGTCTACCATTCGCATACAGCGTAACGGATAAGGCAAGTCGAGACGAGCTCTAGGTCGAACTCTATACGTCTTTTGGCCATGAATACTGTCGAGCTTTGCCTAACTCATCGCCTTTGACTGACCACAGCTTGAGTATGGACTTTACGTGAAGCAAACCGGTGGACAATAACATGTGGCCTTGATAACTTCGGGCCTCCCAAGTATGTCTAGTCAAGACCTTGAGCGACCATTCTATTCTCCTATATCCGGTATCTTGTAACCTAAGTGCACTGTGTACCTTCGCCCACTTACTCAGAGTCTACCGTTAAAGCTGAGCTAGGCTCTTCCCAGACGATGGACGATCCCATGAACTTGCTCATACTCGATGGATCTAGCAGTATAACACAAGACTCTCCTCCTTCTGTCGATCCTGTCGGGTTTCTACACGAGCTAGCCGAACGGGTATGCTTCCTTCCCGCTTACCAATTCATCGAGTCTTAGTACTGACGTCTCGTTCTTGCCTTGCAAAGACTCAACTATTGGCTTGCCTACGATGGCTCGGAGAATTTCATGTCCTCGCCTGTGTTCCTCTGAAGACTTCCGTCCCACTCAAAGACGTAGCACACCTGGTTAACATTCCTGAGTCACAGCTTATACCCGTGATACGTTTCACGGCCACTGCAGGTTTCCTTTGCGAGCCTCAGCCTGGCCATGTAGCACATACCATCCTCTCAGCACATTTTGTGACCAGCCCGACACTGCTCGATACGCTGATGTTCCTGACGCAAGTGGCCGTGCCGAGCTCGATGCAAATGTCTGCGGCCACCAAGCGAACTGGTGGAACCTTTGGTTCTACCGACAGCTCCTGTTACAATATTGCTTTCAATACGGCGACCACCTTCGCTACCACATGTTCGGGCTGTGGGAAAACGCAGCGGCAGGCCGCCGCATTCGAGCAGCTTACTGGAGACGGATCTGACAATGGTGACATCATGGACATTCTGCCTTGCCTCGACTGGCTTCACCTTAACGACGTTACTATTGTCGAGGTACGTCTTCTTACTACTCCAGCATGATCATGGAGCTAACGTAGGATATTAAGGTTAATGCACGATCGACGGCTACAGCCGACAGTCTATCGAGTTTGCTCCCGAGCTTGTCGTTCATCGTCCAGTACCACGAGCCCGAAGACACCGGACTTTCACGAATCCGACCTCAGCGATCTCTTTCGGCAGCCCCGCTTCCCCATCAGCCGTTGAGCTCCACAGGCTCGCATCCTCGAGTTAGCATTCAGTACAGGACGCCTGGCACGCCACAAATTGTGGAGGGCGCGGCAGTGTATATCATCCACTTACCCCAAGCATCTTTGTCCCGGCCTGTACAGTCAGTGATCAATGAATCGGTTGTAGAACTGAAAGCCCATTTTGCTGCTCTCCGAGCACATCCGAACTCAGTCGTCATCCTAGTGGCAAGGGTCCTTCCAGAGCCAGGGACTGTCAATTCTGACGTGGAGAGAGCCGCAAGACTACGCAACCTGTCCATGCACCAGATTGCAAAAGTCCAGGATCCGGGTGTACATGACATAACCGAGGTGTTGAACAAAGCAAGTGATGGCTCTTTCAGGTTGTTCTTGGTTAACAAGTACATCAGCCGCAAAAGCTCGGTCATGGCTTTCGAAGCGCGGTGTTGGGCATTGTGAAATTCTCCGGGGGAAAGACTTCGGAATACATAGGCGTTGAACAATCATCCGAAGGTCAACTTACGTCAAGGACTAAATACGGAAGAATTAAGACACGTAATCTGATCTCCCATACTCCCAAGCGCCTCTTGAATGTGACTCACAACTCGACATTTTGCACCCACAGCTCTTTCCAAAATGTCTGGCTCTAACCAAACGCAGCGAAATACCCTCGAGACGTTCATCCAAGGATGGAGAGGGTGGACTCCCGAAGGCATGATGGCAACATTCTCAGACGACTGCACCCAGTCCGCTCTCCCCTTCACCATGCACCAGCCACAACGAAACATGCAAGACATCAAGGCAGCACTACCCAAGCTCATCCGAGTCGTCGACAACTACGAGGTAAGCAAGCACGCAAGCAACCAAACCCCCTCTTCATCAACCACAATACACTTACTTACCATTATTCACCTCTCTCTCTCTCTTACACGCACACACAGCTCAAAATCCACAACATCGTACACGACACCACGAACGGCAAAGCCGCCATCTACGCGATTTCGAAAGGAGACACCCCGTTCGGAGATTGGAATATGGAATATGCGGTGTTCGTCGAGTTCAATGAGGACGGAGACAAGATTGTTAAGCTGGAGGAGATGCTGGATTCGGGGTTTATGAGGGAGTTTGCTCCGAAGTTTGGGTCGTTTTTGATGGAGAATCCGGATTGGTAAAAGAAGGAGGAGGAGGAGGAGGAGGAGAGAGGTTTGGGTATATGCAGACAGCAATCTAATTCTCATTTCCACGTATATTTTTAAGATCTTACCGCGATCGTTTATGTGTAGAGCAGCCTCACCAGTAAGTGATGCTTTCGAGGCTTATAATATGAGATCAAGAAGTTGACTTGACTTACGTGGCTACGAATGGTGACATGGCATGCGTGAGACTAGTATAGGAGTACACTATCTCCAGACCGTATGTTGTCTTGCAAGCTTGTGTCTATAGTCAGATACACTACTCGGATTCCGAAGTTTTTCTGCCCTATCAAATCCATTGATGGTTCAATCAGCCGCTTGATGTCAGCCGGTTCCACCCTACTTCTGAGGTCGATTAAAGTATAGCTCGGGAGTCCACCCGGGATCGAATTGTGTTTGATCCAGACTTGATGCGGGAGAGTCCCCAATTGAGCCTGAGTCGGTTCCTGCCTCGCACGATCCCGAGTCGACTTGCTGGGCACGGGGGCTGGCATGATCGATTCTCGCCTCATTGCTTTCCTCGCCCTGACTACATATAAGTCAGAGTATATATGAGAGCTTAGTCAAGCTTGCTTTTCGCAGGAATTTCGTAGCCAGTGATAACGAGTATAAAGTCGGACTGGGAATTTCTGCGACTGTATGGGATACACCCACTCTCAACCTTGAATTCTCGCCAAGTCATGTTATCAATCTGACTGAGACACTTGATTCCCGATCGTCTGTCGGGTGATTTAAGGAATGAGTTGTGATGTGACTACCTGGATACTCCGAAATGATATGTCATGTGTTTCCAGAGGGATGTCATCGTTTCATCTTCGATCGTTCAATCTCCGCCAGACTTAAAGACCAGGTTGATTGATCACGGACGATGTCTTGTCAGAGAGTTCGATCGAAGACAGAAGACAGTGCTTGATTGTTGCTCTCAGGACAACTACCACCACACTTATTGCACAATATCATCTTCCTCTACCTGTCAGTATGGTTTCTCAAAGTCTCACGCAGAAGGCGAACTTCCTGACCTGGCTGACATCGTCGACTTCGGTGCTTTTTCTGTGGCTAGCAACGACAATCGACCCTAAATGCCTTGGGAAGATCCCACGAAGACATCTCAAAGCCGACTCGGGTCAGGAAAAGCTGGCTGAGATCGATGGTGGCCCAATCGAAGCCGCCAAATCAGTATTTGAACACATCGAAGAAGGTCTCATCAAAAATCCGGACCAAAAGGCAGTAATCTGTTTACACCAGGATAAGAACCACCTCTCACAACTGATTGCGACAGGAGATCCATCTGTATCACCTGCTGAGGAGCCACGCGACCAATCTGACGAGTGTCTAACGTTGACATATCGGCAGCTCCATCATACGGCTCAGACGTTGGCGGCAGGTATACTTGCCAACAATGTCAAGCCAAATTCGAGCATGTTAATGATCATCCCAAATGGTGGTGAGTATGCTTTGTTAGTCTGGATTTGCGCAATATTGCGGATCACATATGTATGCGTTGATGAGTCGATGGGAGATTCTTCCTCTTACCGAAAGCTTCGAGAGATCATGAAGACAGTGAAGCCATCTCTGATTGTGGTTTCAAGTGAAAATCGTGCCCTTGCAGTGGACTTTGCTATTGCAGATTTGAACTTGGCCACTCCAGTCAAAATTTGTTTGGCTGATATATGTCAAGTGGGCTGGAAGTCACTCCTGCAGATCATGAAGGATTCTCCTTGGTGTGCTGTGGATCCGGGAGTCCTGCTTGATAATGCAAGGAACGACGATCCAACCCGGATCAATTCAATAATATTCACGTCTGGTACTAGTGGAACACCAAAGGGATGCCCGCTCCGAGTAAGCAGTATGTCGCACATTCTCAGCTCTCAGTCCTGGCTCATCAACAAGGATAATTGTGCCCGCGCACTACAAGCAGCTCACAACTCGCGAGGGATTGCGCCAGCGCAGACTTTGCAGACTTGGAAAGCTGGTGGAGCAGTAATGATGACCAGTAAGAGTTGTGATGTTGGAGAGATTGTGGAAGCCCTTCAGCTACACAAACCAAGTTTTATTGCTCTTTCGCCAGCAATGGTTTCAGCCATCCGGCAGAGGATGCAGGTAAATCCGTTCGAGACGGGCTCTGTCCGATCTGTTCAGGTTGGGGGTGAAGCAACGACGAGAACTTGTTTATCAGAATGCACTGCTCTATTCAATAACGCCAAAGTTTTCGCAAACCACGGAATGACCGAAGGCGGGGGATCTTTCTTGTGGCCTTTCTTTGACACGCCTCTGGAGGCGTTACCTCGTTTTGGGGAGCTCTGTCCGATTGGAAAGGTGGCAGCAGGATCGACTGTGCGGATATGGAGAGGATGCAATGTTGCGAGAAGGTGTGAGTTGGGCGATCTGCATATTAAAGGATCAAGTCTGCTGAGACAGTACATGTCTGGGGAGTCTGGAGCTTCGTTCCTGGATGACGAGCAGGGTCGTTGGTTTGTGACCGGAGACACGGCCATGATCGATAATGATGGAGTGGTATTCATCCTGGGCCGAACGAAAGACATGATTTCGAAAGGAGGATCTATTGTCGTTCCTGCTGCTATCGAGAGTTTTCTACAGAGGCGGCTAAAGCTACAGGTTGGTGTTCGAAATTGTTTCCTCACGTATTCACTGACCGGCTTAAACTAGGTTGTGGTTGTCTCGATACCATGTAAGAATGGTGGTTACGAGTCTTGTGTGATAGTTGAAGATCAAGCCGATGGTGAGATTTCTTCGTGGTTGGTGGAGGAGTTCGGGGCGTCGTACGCTGTCCGACATGTCTTCGCTATCACCGAACTTGGGCTCGATGGAATGCCAAGGAGCGGCACTGGCAAGATGGACAAGCTTGCATTGCAGGATGCAGTGATGAGGAGGTTGGAGGAGTCAGTATCTTGACCATCTCGTCGTACTCAGTGTATCGGTCGGCGACGAAACAAGTCCTGTGTTCCAATTCGAACTTTCTGCTTAACATACCTGAGACCTGCCGTAAAACTCTGCCTCCTTTCATGAGGGCACTGTGAAGAAACAGAAAGGACTCTTAACTCACAAGCGAAGGCGACCAGACCGAACACCCCGGGGTCTTTCCTGAGAACATCCCCGCAAACTGGGATAATTAGCTCCCCTTTGACGGAATAGCCCTATTTATTTGCCATACAGCCTCCTTCCATTGCAATCGTGAACATTATGAGTCGCGACTACGTAGGTAGAGCGGCGTCCGATTCAACGAGGACTTTTTGGCACCTTCCTGACACGATGATGGGTAGTCGCCCCAAAAGCACTGCTAACAGTTCTAGCACTACTACGTAGTACTTGAAAAATGCAATGCCCCAAGAAACCTCTGTTGCCATGTCAGGCAGGTATGACGAGGGTCACGTTGCAGCCCACACCGCCTTGCTTTGGAAGAGTTTCTACGTCCACCACACCACAGGCATAAAGCGCTAAAGGTTGACACTGAACAATGGCAAACGAGACCGAGACGGATCCGAGCGAGCGAGCTTTTTGCTACAACCCAGAAGTGTTTTTGGTTGGCAAGAAATATTTTAAAGAAACTATCAGCTTGATACGCACACTGACGTCCACCCCTACAACTCCAACTAAAGCCTAAAATACTCCACAAGCGCCTGGTCCAACCTCTTTAAGCTCACCGGCTTGACAAAATACTCATCCGCGCCCGCCTCCAGTGAATTCCTCCGATCCGCCACCGAGTCCTGCCCAGTAATCATAAATATCACAGACCGTTTCAGTCCATTATCCTGCTCAAGCTGCCTGATCTGTCTACACGCCTCGATCCCGTCGCACTCGGGCATTTGCAGATCCATGAGGATGAGGTTGTATGGTTTGTAAGGCGAGTCGAGGTCGATCATGGCGGCTTTGTAGGAGGAGACAGCTTCGTTGCCGTTGCTGGCTTTGCCGAAGGGGAGAATACGTTTTTTGCAGTACATTTCGAGGACTTTGAGGTTGACGTGGTTGTCGTCGACGAGGAGAACACGAAAGATGGCTTTGCTTCTGGTGTGAGTGGTGGTGGTGGTGGTGAAGGTGAGGGTATCGGAAAGGATTTGAGACGTGTTTGAGATGACTTTGCTGAGGGTGTCGCTCGGTGTGATCGTGATCGTGCTGTAGGATGGATTGTTTGATTTATTGGATATATGAATACCGAATGCGTGGTCGGCTTCGAGCATGATTTCGTCAAGTCGAGATTTGTAAAAGGGTCCGTGAATGTACCACGCTAAATGTGGTTTCATGTCGTCTGCCATAGAGGTTTGGTAGGCACTACTGAGTGGACCTTCAGTAACCGTAATGACCATAAGTGGCGTTTCAATCTGGCTGAGGCCAGTGTAGCATGGCTGAAATGGTTCGGCTTGGTTCGTGATGATGACTGATCCACGAGGACCATCTGCTTTTTCGAATCCACGAGAAATCAAATGTGTTTCAAGGTGGGAGAGCAAGTGCTCGTTGCGTGCTGATTGTCGAATTTTGTAAAATCTTAAAGGTAAGTCGCCAAAAGTGGGTGACTTGTGGCAGAACACGGAGTGGCTGTTAACTGCTCTGGAGTATGGTAGCTTGAGTTGAAAGTGGCTGCCTTTTCCTAACTCAGACCATATGAGAGATAAGGAGCCGCCAAGCGAGGTGGCCATTTGAACTGCTAAACTCAAACCAAGACCAGCGCCTGTACTGTGGGTGTTACCCTTCTCGAAAGGCAGGAATACACGTTCCTGGTCGCATCCTGCTATACCCATACCAGTGTCGATTACGTCAAGCTGCGAGCACGAACCCAGCAAAGTCGTACGTACCAGTATCCTGCCACGGGAGGTTGCGCTGATAGAGTTGGTTAACAACGACTTCAAGAGCTCCTTCAGCACATTCGCATCCACGTTTATTATGGTGTTTTCGTCTGGCAGATGGTATTCGAACAGGATTGACAAACCCTGTAGCTGATTGCTAGCATAGCTTGGTAGTACATCATCAAGCACTGTGTCCTCCAAATCCCGAATGTCGTACTCGGTCGGCCTGATAATCATTGTATCATCCGCAAAGGCATTGAACTTCAATATCGAGTTAATGGACGTCATAAGCTCTCTGCCAGATCGTTTGATCGAGGAAAGACATGCCGGAAAGGAGAACTCGTCACTGAAGAGTGCTTGTAGACCTTTGACCTCACGAATCCTCAATTCCTCGTCCATTAATTCGGCACTGCTGAGAATACCATGCAACGGAGTTCTCAGCTCGTGAGTGATACTACGTAGGAACAGATCCTTGGCGCAAAGAGCTTCTCTAAGTAGACGGTCTTGCAACGTGGAATTGATGAACTGCGCGCATTGATCGACAAACCAGGCATCTAAAGAGTCGAAGATACACCGAAGCTTTCCTGAAGCTACGATCAATGCTCTCTCTCCTTGTCTTAGGTATGCAAAGACTGCCCTAATAGGACGTCGTGCATCACTGAAAGCGTCTGTGTCTTGCATGCCGTGTTTGATGAACTCGGTGTC
The DNA here is from genome assembly GCF_036872675.1 of Lithohypha guttulata. Classification (NCBI taxonomy): domain Eukaryota; kingdom Fungi; phylum Ascomycota; class Eurotiomycetes; order Chaetothyriales; family Trichomeriaceae; genus Lithohypha; species Lithohypha guttulata. Next base: position 3,380,083 of record NW_027042750.1, read on the forward strand.
CTCCCACAAGCCATCAGTGAATTTGGAGCATTCGATCCGAACAGAAGTTCCACTGATCTTCACAGCATTGGAAACGACTGGCTCAAGCGAGACATTCACTCCTCCATACAGTGTTGTCAAAAGTCGTATGACTGCTGCCTGTGGATCGTCGCTGTCTGCTGCCCGCAAATGACTCAGATGGTTCAGCATGTTCTGACGCTCGTTGAGGCGACGCATTCTTGTTCTCGATACAAGCTCTGCTGCAATGGTGTCGGCAGCCCGTAGCAAACCGCGTTTCTGGTCCTCGGTCAGACGCTCCTCGACCGTGTTGGAAGCGATGCAAAGACTGCCAAGAGCAATCTCTATACCATCCGCCAGCATAATTCGCAACTGAGTACCAGCATAGCTTCGAAGTCCACCAATGGCTACGTGTGGGGAATTCTGAAAACGCCAGTCTTTTGACATATCGGTAATCATGAAGACAGTCCCAGGGGACATGTTTACGGTATGAGAGCATGTACTCTCGCGACGCGGAAGATTTAGTATGGGCAGATTCGCCGTGACTAGTCGGGTATAGTGATCATTGTCCAGGATGCCGACGATGGCAAATTCCCATCGGATTGAGTCCTTGAGCATGCCGAGCAAATTGCTGATCCTCCATAGAAAGTCCTTGTCCTCGGTCAAACCCTGGGTGTGATACCACAGCGTGGTAAGGCGGACATACTCATTCCCGGTCAATACAGGATATAGATAGGGGTCACGAAAATCGGTTGGGGGTGAAGGTGGTGAGAAAGTCTCGGCGTCCAAACCAGTGGATAAGCCATATGTATCTGGGCCTATGGTGTTGCGAGGTGCGAGTGGTTCTTTGTGCTTTTGTTCGTCAAAGATGGGATTGATATCCGTTGGGCGGCTTGGCAGGGACAGAGAATTGATAGGTGCACAGCCGAAGGCATCCGCGATATGAGGCACGGACAAGTACATGTGCGCACGACCGGTTGAATATCTTCCCATGATCATGGCCTGTCAAGCACCTTCCAAGGCGCCCACGACGCGTAGCCTGCTGTAGTGACAGCAAAGGGGGTGTGTGTGTGTGTGTCAGATGGATTGTGGCTACGCCAGCATCAGAAGAAAACATCCCCTTCCATTTGGGTCTCACCAAACCAGATAACTCAGCTGTGCAGACGTGACGGAGAAGAAGTCACGACTTTGCAGTCAAAGAGGCAAGGACGAGGTATGGTATGCACGGAAGCAGGTGACTATGGTATCATTGAAGTCGCTAATTCACACCTGATCTGGCTGCGAAAAAGTGAGGTCGACCAGATGGCAAAAAAGTAGTGTTGACGGTGGAGATTAGGCGGCAATCTAGAACGATCGAGTGCTATTTGGTGAATGGCATGCACTGGGACCCAGAGGCCGCAGATGATATGCTTCTGCTTCTTAAAGGCGGTTATTGCACCACCGCTTGTTACTGCTTCCAAGTACAGTATAGGGTGTCTTGATCTATCTAAATTGACAGGGTGACATAGAATTGGGTGTGGAGATCGATCGCCAGTCCTTGTCCCAATTCCCATTTGTTTCACTGGATAACTGAGCGTTTGTCATCACTGGCGCGGAGTACTTGAATTCGAACAACAACGTCTGCTATACAGAAATTCTTAAAGCAGCCTCGGTCATGTAATAATATGGAGGATGTGCCCGTGATTTCCTTAGCCAGACCAGCTTGACTCGTTGGTCTGTGTAGCGGCTCGGTTTCGCCAAAGGGCATCGTGGTATCAATGCAAACGCGGACACGGACATGGGATGGAAATACATTACCGACCTCAAGCTATCCTGTTGGACCTCGTCCGGCTTCTGGCTACGTTTGGGAGTCGCTAAATGGCCGACTTTGTTCCCATGCTTTAAGGTGGATAATATTTTGAAGCCCAATTGGATTTTCTCGGCTTTATGGTTCCTAGGGGGCAGAGATCGTGTCCTCATTTCTCAGTCATCTACATATTGCTTGTTGAAACAACCGACCCAGGTGCTAAGTTTCCGACAGTATCAGGACGCCACGCTCAGACACTACACAAATCAAACCCGCATATACGCTCAAAGTACCAACATCCTCTCTAGCAATGGCTCATCTCCCTGTCATCACCATATTACTGCATGATACTGACCACACTTGTTCCTTCAGAGAACCGAATTCTGAAAACTCGGTTTGCGTTCTGAAACATGCCATCCTTGAGACTCACAACTATGAATTGACTGCCCTTGAATCTTGTCTTGATCAATCGACCAATATTCTGTGTATGGCTCAAGTCCAGTGCAGCATCTACTTCGTCCAAGATGTACATTGGCGCTGGTTTGAACTGCAACAATGCCATAATGAGCGACAGTGCAATCAGGGAACGTTGACCACCCGAGAGCTCATTGAGGGAGGATTTCCAAACCTTGCCCAGACAGACTTTGACTTCGAGACCTTCCTGAATGTGGCTGACATCATCGTCGAGCGGCACAAGTTTGGCAGTATTGTTCCCAGGCAGGAGGTCGGAGAAGATGTTGCCAAAATCTTCGGTGACCTTCCGCCACGTCTTCAGCAATGCCTCCTTTTTGTACTCGTCCAGGGAGACGATTGTCTCTTCGATCTTGCGTTTGTCCTTGATGACTGTACGTAGCATGTTTTTGAGAGCAGTCTCTTTCTTCTCGACACTATCAATCATGGGCATTACCTTTGGATTAATCTTTTTCTTCATGCCTGCGAATTGTTCAGAGAGGTTCTTGAGGGTGCTGCGAGCTTCGTTGAGGTTACGAGATGTAAAGTCGTATGGGGTTCCGGCTCGTCCAAATTGATCACGATTGTCGGCAATCCAGTCGTGATCTTTCTCAAGCAGCGACACGGTTTGTTGTGCGGCTTGAGCATCTTTGGCCAGCTTCTCGACAGCATGAGCAAGTTTTTGTGCTTCGAGAGACTCTTCGGTTATTTGCTTGCTTTTTTTCGATTTGGTCTGTTCAAGTTCTTTGACTTCGTCGTCAAAAGAAGAGAGTTTGGCCTGTTCGTCTGCCAACTCGGCCGCAGCAATGTCATGTTGTCCCTGCACTTCAGCTTGCTCCTGCTGAGAACTTTCCAGCTCCGCGTTTGCTGCTTGGATATTAGAGTCGATCTCACCGAGTTGCTCTTCTGCGCCAGAAATGTCCAACGTAGCTTGTTCAGATTCAAGCCGTGCGTCCTGCAACTCCTTTTGCAAAGTCTTCACAGATGCTGAGGTCTCGGTCAGGGTCTTCTTGAGACGTGACAAGGAGGTCTCCAGTTCCTGTAATTTCCCATCCTTGTTGTTGCTAAAATCTGCCATATCCTTTTCGATCCTCTTCACATCCTTTTCAGCGACTGCCTGCGCGGCTTTGGCTGTATTTAGCACTTCTTTGAGCTCAATGATCTGTCGCCTCATGTCTTCAATGGCAAGGATAATCGACGAGGCTGCGTTGCCATTAATCTGGTCTTCTGTAAGCTTGATCTCGTGCAACTTGAGATCAAGCTCCTGCTTTCGAGTCTTGATCGACTTCATCCTCTCTGCCTCAGCTTCCATAGCAGCTTGCAACTCCGATAATTCCTGCTCCTGCAACTTTAGATTCTGTGTTATCTCGTTCAATTGTTGTAAGACAACCAACATGCCACTGGAGTTTGGTGAGCTGCCACCAGAGAGTGTACCTGAAGGATCGTAGACATCACCTTCCAAGGTAACACTCTTCAGCCGTACAGCAGCATCGAAGGTAACTTTCTTAGCAGTTTCAGCATTATGACAGATCAGAGTTGTGCCGAAAACATAGTCCATAGCCGCTGAGACCTCATGATCATAGCCAATAAGCGATAGCGCTAGATCAACCTTGCCAGGTGCTACTTTCTGTGCTGCGCCGATTTTTTCTGCTGATGCTCGAGAGGACGAAATCTTGTTTAGGGGAATGATGGTGACCCTTTTCTTCAGCTTGCCATTTTGCAACAATTGTGTGCCGGTTTGGGCAGTGTCGACAACCACGTTATATAACCTGCCACCAGCACATATCTCTAGAGCTGTACCAGCTACACTCTTGTCCTTGTTCAAAGTAAACAGCTGTGCCACCAAACCTTTTACCTTTGAGCGGTCGAAATTTGGCGAGGGATCTTGATAATTGAAGTCGACGTTCGATACCTTCTTCCTCAGTGAATCAGCTTGCTCTCGAAGTCGTCGGACACTCGTTCGTAGAGCAGCTTCCCTCTCACGCATGGCCTCTTCTTTACCAGGCTCGAAGCCTAGCCGAGTTAATTCTTGTTCGAGTTGTCGAGCCCCTTTCTTCAATGATTCAAGACCATTGAGAAGGCCAGAATTTTCTTTCTTCGCTTTCTCAGCACGTGGCTCTTCTTCCTTGATTCGCTTCTCGAGATGAGCAATTTTCATTTTTGATTGTTCGATTTCAGTAGAAGTATTATTGGCTCTACTTCTCGCCTCAGATAGTTGTCCTTGATAACCACTCTCTTGGCCTTCCTTAGATGCGACACCAGTCTGTAGCGTCGACAACAGCTCCTCCTTCTTCTCGACTTCGGCATTTTGAGCATCTAGGTCTGCTTTGGCGACAGTAAACTTCTCTTGCAATCTGTCGTATTGATCTTGTCGATCCGCGGCAGTTTTCTGCAAACCCTTTACAGTTTTCAGCACGTCCTTCTTTCTTTGCTCCTCTTCGAGCACACTACTTTTTCTAAGATCTAGAAGTGTAGACAGCCTCACGAGCTCATGGCTGTACTGCTTGACCTTCTCCTCTAGAGCCTGGAAACGACCACCCTTGCGTATTTCCTTGTCCCTTGTTCCTCTAACACGTTGAAGGTCGTTGTCTATGTGGTCAATCTCCCTCTTCAACTTCTTCTCGTTATTGTGTAGATGGTCGACTCTAGCTCGCTTCGTTTCGTGCTCAGTGTTGGTGGACTTCATTCTTTCGCCAGCTCGAACGTAATCGGCAGCAACAACGATCCTGGTCAACCTTTCGACATCGCCCTGGGTTTTCTGGTAATCTAACCATGCCCTCTTCTCTCCTCTCAACTTTTCTAGTTTTGGCTCGATCTCCTCGCGGAGTAAGGATTCAATTTCTTGTACTTTGGTCTCTTTTTTAGTCATGGTCTTGTGCGCCTTCTCTTTCCGATCCTCGAACATTCGTGTCCCAGCAGCTTCCTCAATCATGGCCAAGATCTCGGCGGGCTTCATGTTCAAGACCTTAGTAACGCGGCCTTGCATGATGATAAAGTTGGGATTGTTGATGTTCAAACCAACACTTTGAAACAGGTTTTGCACTGTGGCTTGCTGCGCTCGATGTCCATTGATCAGGTACTTGCTTGTACCTCCCATAACTATCTGTCTCGTGACGCTTATTTGCTGGTATTCTTCGAAGCCGATTGGACTCTTGCTCTTGTCGCTGTTGTCGAAAACTATTGTGACACTTGCTTTGGTGACACCAGCCTGGCCGCGCTTGTAGATGAGATCTTGCAAGTTCTGAGCCCGTACTACACCCATGTTCTGGATGCCAAGCACAAAACATATCGCATCGAGAATGTTAGATTTTCCGGAGCCATTGAGGCCAGTGATGGCGTTGAATGAGTCGTCCCAACTGTTGATTACTGTGCGCACAGCGTACGACTTGTACCCGTCGAGAACAAGCTCGACGACCCTCATATTGGGCACAGACCAGTTGTGTAGTGCAGAGGATAGTTAGTTGAACAGATTTCAGTTGTTATACGCGATCATTTTGTATATGTATTAGTGTTGCTGTCGGTGTGCATTTAATCTGTGGCAGTTGCGACTGTTTGTTGTTCCTTCCCAATTTGGCTCTCGGTAAACGAGCAAAGTACGAGGGCTAACCCGCTAATCACGTTGGACGAACTCGCCGCACCTTCCTTTCTGCACAGATCTGTAAAGCCTCTGGATGTGCCGATGAGTCTTCCTGAATACGAGTACGTCGCATTCATCCAGCTTCACCACAACCTGTCGCTCCCTATCCCTATCTCCAACGAAAGAAGACTAGAAATGAACAGAACTCAAATACCCCTCTTTCTGGCGCCTGCCTTTGCAGAAGCAACAACCACTTCATCCTTCTCGATAAGAACTCGCGCCTTTAGCACTTCAACATGCCTCGAGGCTCGACATCGAAATCCTCGTTCCGGAAACCGTGACAGCAACAAATGGCGTGGAGTCTCTGCCATGCGTAGTACTGGATGGAGGCAGAGATTGGGCGTAGAGCAGCACTATCCTGAGTTGCCTCGGCCACGAACTGAAGCAGAACGTCGCAAGTCTGCAGATGATGCCCTGCCAATATCAGAAGATCACGGCTTGCTAGGGTTCTTCCACAAAGGACGGAACGATGAGACCGTCAGCACTGTCCTTGCACCAGACCTTGAAGAATCACACGGCCGCGCCTGGACCTACCATGAACTCGTTTTCAAGAGTTTCGAAGACTTGCATGCTATCTATTGGCAATGTGTACTCGAGATCAATCGAATAGGATCAAGACATCTGGAGATGTCGAGCTTGCGCCTCGGTTATGGTGAGCAGGAGAATCAAGAGCGTGCTCGAGCAGTAAGTGGGCTTCCTGTCATCTTGTAATTGCTTTCTGGGATGAGATTCTTTTCACTCGCCGATATGAGTTCAATGGTTCGCTCAAGGAGAAACATATGAGATTATATTACTTGTCTGAGAACGTCAGGAGCATTATCAAGCGTGTCCTCAAGATCACACTTGGGTACTGATGGCTAATTTTGCTAGGTGAAACGAACCATGTTTACTATTCGAAAAGTCCTACTCGCCCGGCAGCAAGCTTACGATGAAGCTCAACTTCTTGTTCAGCAAGAGGGCCTACTTGAATTAGATGAGAAGCTTGATAAGATGCGGTTCGATCAGCCAAAAGAGACGTCAGCAGAACATCAATCCCAGTCAGAAACGACGCACTGATTTCGCAGCCGGAGTGAAGAGGTCCGCCCTCCTTGCAACAGCAAGAGATGACTTGAGTCAAGGTTGGTACTGATCGACGGACAGTCCACACGTAAATATCGCGAGCAAGTCATGTACATGTTTTGGAGTTGTCTTAATTCTAATGCATGGATTCGAACCTTGGGCGACAGTATAACCCAGCTTCTGGCTACAATCCTCTCCAGTCTGCCGTTCATCCCTTTGTGGTCACTTCTCCGCAGCACAAGATTGTTCGAGCTTTCATTGTGCAGGATCATAAGCAACAACCTCAATTTCCACGTTCATGCCATCGGCCCCCAGCTGCCTCACACCAACCTGGGTCCAGATTGGCATGTGATCTGGCATCCACTTCCTGAAATTCTCAACCATTAATCCGGTGACCTGTAGCTACTATCAGCTTTTTTCCTCATGCTACCTTAGGATATAGGTTATCTTACCTCAGGTGTTAAATCAATGTGGTAACTGTTCACTCGGAAGACCTGACTCCATCCTTTCCCACCTGCATCTTTCAGAGCCAGGTCCACATTCGAGAAAGCTTGGACAATCTCTTCGTCGATGCTAGTCGGAAACTTTGGCAGGCCGTCTGCTGAGAGATTCTGCTGCCAACCGCCTTGTCCCGAGCATTGTATCTGGTCGCCTATTCGGACAGCTTGGGAATAATTTAGGTGTTTACGCGCCCACTCGCCTAGACCGGAATATGCATAATATTGAAGTGAGGACATCTTGTTATGTTACTCGAATAAACGTAGATGGTGGTATGGCTCGGCGTACAAATAGCTACAGTCATACGGTAGTAGACCCTGCTGAGCGCATCAAGCAAGTATTGACACTCTTTGGTATTGGTTGCATGGCCAAGCTTATATTTGACCTCTTGATGATATATCGACAAAGCCTTCCAAGGGCCTCGTGTCAGGTAGATTTGCTGACATCTTGCCGCACTCAGCACGCAAAAGGGTTGGCACAATCGGTTCCGCCGATCACCGTGTTGCGAGCGCAGTGGAACGAGCGGATTGAACCGTGAAGCAGGGCGGAGATGACCACGCCAAGAAAAGCTTAGTAATCATTTCTTCGATGTGCTGGTAATTCCGCCTACCTTGCCCACGCCACTCCTTCGAGGCCTAGCCTCAATCAACGCTCCCTTAGGCGATGGCATGAGTCGCAGATCTTAGGATCAGCTCATAGCAGGCAATCATCCAACGACCACGGCAGTATCACTAACTACATATTTGGGAGCCAGTAGGTACAAAAGCACCGGCTAAGGCGCCCTCCTGAGCCTTTCGAAGAAATCCGCCGGCTCCATTCTCTTCCTTATCGTTGTTTTGCAGCTTTGCACAGCGAGTGAATAAGATGATGATGACTCCCAAGAAGACGCTACAACTCACGATCATGGACCGGATCCACCGAAGTCTGGAACAAGCGGATCGTCCAACAACGCGATTGGCTGACCCCTGACCGTTGTCAGCTCCTAAAATCAAGCCTTTGAATCCGCTTCCCTGCACGATTTTGTTATCATCTTCTCTATTCATCGCAGCTCGTCCATATCACCGCCGGCCTCTTCGTGCACCACTTTCTGTCGATCATGGCGCCGAACGAACGATACGCTCGCGTTTCGGACGACGAAACCGAAAACATTGGCATGATCAGCTCAGCAACAACTACGCGAACTCCTGAATGGGCTGACAATGCCGAGAAGAATGAGAAGAATCCTTGGTGGAAATATTTTGCCGTTGCCGGTGTCTTCTTTGCCCTCCTGATACCTTCTGTCAGCTACACCTCTTCAGTCATGCTTGAGAATCGCGTTGCGCAGGCTGTGCAGGAAGCGCAAGCAACGCGAGTAAGCAATATTAGTCTGCCAGCTTCAACATCCGGCACTCCAGCACCAGTCAAGGTCGCAAACAACAGAATTTACGTACCTCTCGATGAAGAAGAGATCACTGGAAAGCCACTACTCCTTTCCAATGGTACCACAATCCTAGCAGGTAACCCTATGGCCGGGAAGACCTTCGAGATCCACGACTGCGGCCACAACGCGGATGAGGCACGAGCCAAAGGATGTGCCTACGATGTGATGATGCAAGAATGGACAAGTCCTGAATGCATCGACTGGACTCTAGCTGAGAAGTTCCTGGCTGCGGGAAATTGGACATGGTTCGCCAACCCATCGGCGTCAGAGGTGTACGACGACATCGAGATAGCAAAAGGAAATCATGATGTCGTTTATGTGGATCAATCATACCACAGGCACCATTGCATTTTCACATGGGAGAGACTGGTCCGCGCAATGCGGACGCAAAGACCACTTGTGGAGAAACTGGTTGACTACGATCATGTCATGCATTGCAGGATGAACACGCTGAAGACGTTTGAGGAGGGAGCCCAGCCGGTGAGAGGTGTCGTTGCGCCAACTGTTTTCACAAAGTGTGCCAGTCTGGATGTTTGGTTGACACACCTTCCTGGAAACAAGCACTCTTCGGTGGATAGGATGTTGCAAATGAGGGACTGGCATGGTAAGGCTATGGACATGGATCCTTGGGATGTCTGAAGCGATTTTTAAGCAAACATCAGCACTTTATCAGTTTATTTTAGTTAAGCAATTCAAGACTCTTCCAGCTTCCAGCTACGAATTCACTCTTGAGGAAACATGCCTAGTCACGATCGCTGTGTCGAGTTTTACTGCCTAGTTGAAACCACGCATGTCGTTGTTCTGCTATTGTAGTTGCGTCCAATACTACGTCGGCTCGCGATCAGCTACAACACTCATCTCTTCAGCGAGGATTTTGTGAGCTCAAGTCCTTGCCCAGTGCTGCTTCAGAGGAGTTGAGAAGATTCGCCAATTTTGGTTAGCAGCTCGCTACACAGCTTGCCCGGGCCAACTTGAATTTGAGCTGAATGATAAAAGTGGGGTAACCAGGCCGGGCTGGCCGAGCATGTAGAATATATACAAGTCGTCTTGAACAGCAACTCAATATCTTACACGAATCTCAAAATGTCGATGCCCACGATCCCAACACTTTACAAAACAGCCGCGCTTTTATATGGCGTTACAGCGCCTGGGCACATTGTAAGCATTTTCTCCGCATGTTAGATGACTTGCAGCTAACGTAAACACAACTACCAGCTGATGGGCTATCAAGTCGTATACAAAGCGCTTGAAAAAATCCCTAAAACCGCCTCCGAGGATAGAATAGCAGAACGAGGAGCTGCAAACTGCTGGAACTTTCTCACAACCTCGCTTGCCGCAAGCGGTATGTCGCTCTAAGCCAATACATGGTTTCGTGCTCGTCAGCTAATACGCTCAAATTCAGCTCTACTAAATTGGCAATTTGCTAGGACTGCTGGGCCTAGAACCTTGGAGGAGACCGTGGTTCTCAACATCATGAACATTCATACATTGTACAACGGTTGGCGATATCTTCAAGTTGGGGAATTTAAGGCGGGGTTAGCTATTAGTGTGCCGTCAGCGATCACGCTAGTTGCTTTCGTGTTAGGACGTCTTTGATTGAAAGTTGAAGTTGAACAGCAGGGTAGAATATTCACAATTTATTACAGTGGAAAGTTCCGTACAACGAACCATAAAGGCTCAGCTATACTCCGCACGCGGTTAGAATTCGGAGGCCACGTATTTCTTCGACAGCTGGAAGGCGTGCTCCGTGGCAAGCGCGTGAAGCGTAGCTTCCCACAAGTGTTCTCGAACAATTCTTACCCGTGCCTGCCAACCAAGACCATCGTCGGTTAATGTCAACCATCACGCTCATCTCAACGTCCTATGGTCGACGCTTTGTGTGTATACGTATGCCAATACAGCACAGAAAAGTAAGTGGTTACGATATTTGGTAGCGCTGACACGACAAAAGACCTCGAGCTTCTGCCCAATTCTCCTCTTGCACTGCAAGGCCAGTCCAGAAAACTTCGTTGGGAGACACGGTGTAGACTGGCACATATAGCCTTGGTCCTCGTCTCATCATGCCTCTTCGAGCTCGAGCCATCTTTAAGATGGACTGTCCTCTGAACCAATAAATATAGCATAACCTCACTAGTATCTACGTACTCACCATCGTCGGCAGGACAGTCTTAGTGGTACTACACTCCCGAAAATGCTAGAAGCTGCTCCTGCCTCGAGACACGAACACTGCTCTGTCGATCCTAGCCGAAGAGGCAGTCGATATCAGCCACGACTGACAACCATGAAAAGACGAGAGAGTGAATGGATGACACGAGGCACCAAATCTGGCCTCGAGAGAGTGCTTCGTTCGAACGAACGCTTGTCTCCTCACCAAGAAATCATCACAGGCCGCACGATATACTCGTCGCATTCATTTGTCAACGCGGGTGTACTCCCTGACCTTATGTTGCTGTCACCCACGGTACTAGTCCCAAGTCTTATCCATCTCGTACCCGACAACAATTGAAACTGGCGAAAAAGGCTGAGTGTGCTCGAGGCAACACAAGAAGGAAATATATATTGCTGACCACAATGATAATGAGTGAACACCGAGAGGTTACTGTAACAGCAGAGCTGAAAACCCGGAGCGAGTTAAGAGAGCAAGTGAGAGACCACACACGCTGTATCTCTGTTTTGTGTGGTCACGCATTAATTCACGAAAGGCAGTCCGCCTATGGCGACAACACAATGAAGGCAGCAAGAGAGTCTTGCACATCTCTACTGGCTGCATCACCGACCGATGTACTCAGTACCTACGATCACAGTCATTCTGTTCTCGATTGCGAAGAATTAAATGGTAATACGGACCGTCTACCATGTTGGAGAGTGTGGAGCGATAACGGGTGCCACGCATATGCCCCCACTAAAGGCGGATTCAATAGCGGTCCGTGCCGAGCATATGGCTGCCCCACTAATTGCTAATGTGGTCGTCGTCATTCCGGGACAAAAATCGTCTGCTATTGCATCGCCTGTTGTCAAAGTGTATATACTGATGTGGCTCACAGGCACCTTCTTCCACTGTGCTTTCGGATACGGAACGTTATTTGAGCTGTTTCCGAGCAGCTCAGTACGTTATGATCGTACTTTGCAATGCGACTAGCCAGCAACCTGTGGCTGGTGGCATCCTAGAATCTAGTCACCTCGCGGCCTCGAAGAAGCCTCTTAGTTGCCAGTCACGATGAAGTCGAGTACGTACTCAATAACTGCGCGAGATTGTTACCCTTTATACAGCATCCATCAAATTTACCCTAACGGCAACACAACCAACACGTAGCTCGAGCTCGAAGATCGTATTGACCCTGGAAATCTCGGAGTTCAATCTCGAAACGTTTGCACAACACCATACGAATCTCATTCGGTTAACAGAACAATACAGTATATCTTTGCATGACCGTCGTTGCGCGTGTAATGTGTGCACCAGCTCGTGCCGTAAACTTGTCACTCATAAAGGTTTGCGACTGAAAGAGAGAACGTTCGGTTGTTGAACCCAAAAAGCAACTCCGGCACGTAGCAACGAGACTTTTCGCTGCCTATACGTAATTGTCACTTCTGGAGGCGTCTCAAGTTGTGCTCCAAGCACTCCGCATTTCGTTTTCCAAGTCGATCACGCGTTTCGAACTTTAATGTCCGTGCAGCAGACTTACGTTTGTACTATTACATTGCGCGATATACCTAGGCACGTACAAGTATGCACGGCGTCCTTCAAACATGCTGAATATCTATGTTATTCGAGTCTATCTATTTCCAGAAATGTTGGTCGATAGCGAACGAGTGCATCGAGTATATTTCTCGGTACGCAAGTCGTGTCAGCATACTGCCAGAACCATGTCAACATTGTGTTGAAGCAGTTTCGATGCTATATCACCATCTTGTTAATATCGTATTAAACATGTATCAGTACTGTGTCGAGTAAGATAAACAGATTCTGAAATGATATAGCTCGCTATTTTACACAGGCTGTAATGGCAGTATGTGTATATGGTACGTACCACAAAGGTCAAGCTTAGGACGAGATCCGCAGCCTCGACCCGTCTTGTTACGCAGCACTACGTAGAGAGCGACAGATCATCGACTTCTATATCTACAAAGGTACGGTACGGTTAGTTCAGGAGCTAATCGTGCACCAGATGTTTCATGGGTTGAAATGACCATCTGGTTCGTTGATACGTACGTATTGCGTATGTAGTGTATACATACGTAATATCACGCAGGTGTATTGTACATTACGTCTGTGTTCGCCGGTACCGCCGTACGCAAAATACACGAACCATCTCCCACAGCCTTCTTATCCAAGAACGACATTCTGGCCAGTTGTTGTTGAGGTATATGATGAAATTCCCGAAGCCGTGTAAGGGTTGGAGGATTGCACCAACAAAGTAGAGCCCGAAGACTGGATTATTTCGATGGACATGGCCATTATACACTCGGTTGACGCTGGCAGGCACCCATGTGACGAACAGCACAAGAGTGCAGAGTAAGGCGAACCTGGCATATTTCCAGTGTATTGATTCCCAACGTGAGTGTGTCCGAGTAATTTCAGTGAGAGAGGATGACGAGGAGGACGCCTGTGCTGCTTTGATTTCAGCTCGGATTGATAGGATGCATCTGCTGGTGATGACGATGAATAATAGAGAGCATATTAGCGATAACCTACAGAAAGAGTCAGTACGTACTGTTGCTGGTGTACCAAGCTTCGGAGGACGATTAACTCGTCGGATACGTGCTTACCAGACCAGGGTGAAGAACGTTATCATGCGCAAAGTCTCAAACTCATTCGAGATAAAGGACCAGACCCCCGCTTGACCATAGATAGACCTCCCATGTGGTCGCCAGGCCAGTATGACAATGCCTAGAAGAAGAGGCACGGAACAGCCAGATCCGATGCCGATATTCTCGAACAGCCGTACCGTATCCTCGCTTCGTCCTCCTCTTGTCCTTAGCCACAAGCTCGCAAGCATTACAAGCACTAGCAATGGGTCTGTCATTGCGAAGACATATACCAAAAATCCCTGTGTTTGGCAAAAGGTTGAGGTACCTCCTGCTTCTAGTGCATGGACGCCCCAACTAAGCGCAAGGCAAAGAAAGAAATTGCTGATGGCAATGCAAAAGGCCAGACGGTTGATTGGCGTTCATAGAGGTTGGTACGACAGGTAACTCGTCAGGGTGAACAAGGAGCCGAAGAGCGAGAGACCGGCTGAGACTCTTGTCGCTATGTCAATAGCATGAAGCTGTGCAGGGGTGGTCATTATTGCAGTTTGGATATTCGGCCTTCCTGAAAGACAGTTGGAGGAGCGGCTGTAGAGGTGATGGGAGTCCTCCCTACCAGGGTAGTAAGTATTGTGTTTACTGCTGCCATCGTGGTATACAGTCGCGAACAGACACAAAGTGATAGTATGTGGTCGTGGCTGAGGAGGGCGAAGGTGATAATCGGTGGTGATATGCTTGAAGTTCTAAAAACACAGTACTAGTTGCTAAGGGAAGTGAGAACTTGTCACCGCAGCACTATGGGATCTTGCTTACGTAGTGTAACCTTTCTGTACGACTTAGTTTATACATTGAGGGGTGAAGGGATTATTGTCCCAAAATAGCATCTTCGAAGACAAGCCGCATTTTGCAATGGACAATGAGTCGTGCAAATCTTCACGTATTGGACGTAGGACAGTGCTGGTCCCGTCAGGTACGTAGAAAATTGTGCAGACGGAACATACAATCTTCGTGCGAGATGAGGGCGTCCTCCCGAACCAAAAATCGTTCAAAAAGTATTGAGCAATGTCGTTGCGACAGTTTCGATGGTGGTGGAAGATCGTATTGTGGCAAATGGTTTCGCAGCGTCAATAGCTTGGCTGCTTGATAGCGTACAAGAGAAACGCTTGAAATATTGTAAGATAGGCAAGCAGGTGGTGAGAGCAACAGAGGTAGATGATCAGGTTGTCTTCGGAGGTGAGGATCGAGGAGTTTTGAGTCTGCTGTATATTGAGCAACCGCCGGAATGAATTTGTTGGATCCTAACCAGCGTGAGGCGACCGCAGTCGGTTGCTGGTGGTCATTGTCAAACACACTGATAGCCGATACATACATAGTAACTCGAAGGTGGACGAAAGAGTCAACATGGATGAATTTAAATTAATGCGTTATCGTTTCATGATCATTTCAAGTCACCACCAAAGCCCACAGGTCGTCGTTGTCCACCGTTCTCAGGCAAAACGGCCATGACTTTGTATGCTTTGCCCATTCCTGTTGGGCCACCCTCGACAAGTCTTCTCCACCCACTTGCGATATCCTTCTTTTTCTGTTCATCAACATTCTTCATCAAACGTGCTGCACGATCTTGAACACCTAACTGACTCAACCACAACCCTTGCTCGACCGGACCATGTACTTCGACACCTTCGCTAGCTTCGACAGCTGCATCCGCAAGTGCACCAAAATCGACATCGGCTGAAACATCGGCTTGTCCAGCAAAGGAGAAAGGAGAAACGATTTTGTGTTCTTTTATGCCGCGGAAAGAGTTGACAGGTACCGTGTCCGGTGGACCATAGTCAATGACCAATGCTGCACCGGCTGGCTTCCCACCAGACAAGTTCCCACCTATACGTTTTGAAAAGTCCTGCATGTATCTATAACTTTCAGGCGATACTTCAATTCGCGATTGAGGTTGCTGCTTCAGTTTTCGATAGCGTGGACGTTCAGGAATCACAATCGAATTCGGGTTACTTGCTTTGGCAATCGTGAGATGGAAGTCTGTTTCTGGTTGTTTCTGCTGAAGACCACCTGCCTTGGCTGGTGCGAAGAGGTCGAATTTAGCTTGGGTTGGGGCAACAAGGAGTTCTCTCCATTGAGGGACTTTGCTGGCTGGATTGGGCCGTACCATAGGTCGACCATGTTTGTCCAGTAGTTCGACCTTCTCTGACTCTGGCGCGGCCGCAACTGACTCGAAGGCATGGATTGGAAGAGCGTCGAAGAATTCGTGAGCAACGATGAAAGGCATTTTCTGGGTACTACCCTGATTCTCGGGTAGCAAAGCAATATCTTCAACCCATCTTATAGGGATATCGTTGCCATGTTTGCTCATAGCTTCCCAGTAAAGCGTCTGGCCTTTCTCTTGCACTTGGTTCATCCTTGCCTCTTCTCCGCAGAGTAACTTGCGTTGATGTTCTCGTAGACCTTCTCCTGCCTCAACAAGCCAAACAGCTTCGATCGCCTGCACAAAGCTCTTGAACTGTGCAGCAGTCCTCAATATATCACTCATGAGCGTTCCACGACCCGGCCCTACTTCCATAAATTGAACGCCAGTTGCTGGCCGACCCTGACCCATCCATTCTGTCAGGAACCAAACCCCAACCAGCTCACCAAAGACTTGCGATATCTCGGGAGATGTGATGAAGTCACCTCGCCGTCCGAACTGATCGGACGTTGGTCGGGTCGTGGTGTAGTAGCCTCCGTCTGGAGATGTGAGGCATTGTCGCATATACGAGGCTATCGAGATCGGACCAGTTACCTGAAAGTGGTCAGTCCGAGTGTAAGTACATTCAATAGTGTTGAGAGCCTGACCTCTATAGCTTTGGCAATGGTCTCAGCTAGTGGTGTAGACCATCGCCGCTGTGGTTTCAGAGCTGGAGCTACTGTTGACTCCCATCTTCGGAGCTGGAAGAACGGTGCAGCTATTGCACGCCTGTTCGATCGTAGGGCATGCTTACTGGCGACGACTATGCCATTTCGCATGACGAGCAGGAATCGACAGGAACGAGATGTGAACGAGGGTCATGCTTGATCTGACCTGTACAGCGATTTCCTCGATGCTGTCAGGATTGTGACGACAACACACCCCGACGCGCTCTCGCTAATCGGAGCATTGTGACCCGAGGGAAGGAGCAACTGGCACACAGCCCAGAGCTCTCTCTACACTCGTACAGTACACCACTCATGCGACCAGCTGATCTGACTTATGCTGTTTTGCGAGAAAAACGTTTCAATCCATGGCGACGTTTGCAACTAGAAGTAGAATTTCGGCGACGACTTCGCGAAATGGAAGTGGGCACCAATCAACCTCCTGCTATAAGCGAGGAACACGACCAGCTGCAACATTCACTCTTGATTGATATGGGCAGCAGCACATTTTTGATCAAAGATGTCTCCGAAAAGTGACGGTGTCCCGTATAGCTGACCTTTCTCTTGATCTACTCCTATAAATATTTACTCAGCCAAGATGTTGACGCCTGCTTCGCGATCATGGGACGGAGAACGATGTTCTCGAATGGAAAGACGACTGCAGTGCTCCAAGCCCAGTACGCTGTCCCTACAAAGCCTCGACTCTGACTGGTGAGTATGAGATCCAGATACTTAGCCAAGCAAATGAGCCCAAGAGGCAGCACGCATTGTAGCTCTTCCTTGCTCCTAGCTCTTCGAATGTTTGCAGATAAGTTTGTCTCCTACAAGAATTTGTGAATCGCTCCTCTATTCAAGCAAAGACATACATCACGTCTCAACCCAATTTGATAGGAACGCCTCAAGTACGTTGTATCCTGCTCAGCTCTTTGACTCACAGGACAAACATGGCAACCATACTGGTCTCTGATCTCCCCAGAGACGCCACGATTGCAGCCGACCGCATCAGATCACTTGTGTGGATAGGAGACGCTACTGGAAACTTCGCTTCTCTGGACCTCGCTGACGCTGCTTCTGGTGTTCACCAGCATCAGAACGTGGGGTTCGCAATTAGAGCTCTCGCTGTTGGTCAAAAGGTTCTTGTTGTCGTCGGTATTGACGGGCAAATTCTGCTTCTTAATCCAGACCTCCCTACAGACACTGGAAATGATCTGGGTCTCCTACTTGCAAAGCCTAGACAGGCTGTACTGAACTCAGCAGGCACGTTTGTGTACGTTGTGGCAGGAGCAACAGACACTGGCCCATCAGGTGGCACACTCATTGAGATTGAATTGACTTTAGACCAGGGCCACAGAAGACAAGAGTATGCTGTCCCGGGCATTTCCGGCGTCACTGAAATGGCAGGCTCGATCTGGGTAGCCTGTAACACTGCTGAGGACTACTCGAGAGGTCAGGTTTACAACCTCAATGCTGGGAATCTCGTGCTGCTCCTTGGCAATTTACCACTTATCAGCAGGATTGGTGCTTTGCTGTCGACTGATACTATTGTGGCTGTCCATCCCAATCTGAATGTACTATCTCTCATCGACACAGCTAGTTCAGGAACACGGACTGTCCAGATCGATGGCATTCTAGACAATACTCTCGAAGTTGCTGGTATCTCCGACACCACCTTCGTAGCGACGACCAATAGCTCCCTTATTCTTATTCCGACCACCTCGATCATCACGAGCTCGCCCTTCATCGAACCTGTAAAGCCGATATTCGTTGGATCCTGGACACGACTGTTCTTCAATCTGGGTGACACTGGGCTGGACACGGATCAAATCCATTTTGGGGTCAGTGAACCACGAGCAGCATTCGTGTCGTTTACAACGGAGTCAGACAAAGACGAGCCTGTACCCTTGCTGATTGTTGGAGGTCGCACAGGAGGCTACGAAATCTCAATGATGGAGACTGCCACAAATAGAGTTCTGGCCACACAAAAGTTCTCTATATCTGACGAGTGGCTCGACGACATCAACGGCCCTCCCGGTACTTATTTCACCGACACTTTACCTCGTGGAGAGAGCAGTTGGGGAGGTGGTCCCAATAGTCCTCAAAACCTCAACACTAATCCACATACTGGCACATGGAATCTCCTAGTCATTCTCGTGGATACATCAAGTGCTCGTTGGCCTGATGAAGAAATTGATTCGGCCAAGGAGAACATATTAAAGAACATTACTACTGGCGTGGATGTTGGCGCGAAGTCATACTCTGTGAAGAAATACTACGAAGAGAATTCAGCCAACCAGTTGACTATCAGCGTGCACAAGGATACTGCTTTCGGAGTCCTAAACCTGCCCAATGCATGGGAGGACTACTTTGCTCAAACGAAAGACAAAGACGATAACGTGACCGATGATCGTTGGTGGAACAAGAACGGTTCTGTTCGTCAAACCATAGTTACTGCTGCAAACCAGAACAATATTGTCACTACTGAAGACCTCCAGGCTGTCGATACTGTGGTGTTCTTCGTGTTTCCTGCCGATACTGACTTCGTGGCGGGAGCTCGATTTGCTTGGCCTGTCCAATGGGATTCCAGCGAGTATTCAGTTGGCGACTGGTTCTGGCAAAAGGCCAATTTTTCACAGATTTACATGACCTCAGATTGGGAATCGAGAGACGGCAGAAAGATATATGCAACGCTAAGCCACGAGGTTGGACACAGTCTTGGTCTCCCTGACCTCTACGAGAAGCCTGAATACGCGTCGGAAACAGTGAAAAGGATCGTGTACGATTGGGATATGATGGCGGGAAGTCGCGACCATCTTCCACATTTCTCACTTTCCAACAAGATGCGCATGGGATGGGTCAACGCATCTGCGTTGAAATTGTTCAACTTCCAGGTCTCAGGGGCAGTTTCGGAGACAGTCATTCTACGTGCTGCTGAGGTCGGTACTGTAGCCACGAATCAATCTAGAGGTATTGAGATACGACTTGCCGATGGGTGGAATCTATACATTGAATATCGAGCTGAGCAAATCGGGTTCATCAGTGACGACTTGATACACGATCAACGTGTCATGATCACTGATGTAGTCTGTACAAGCTTTCGCCCAGTGTCTTCGAGACCAGTCATTCTCTTCGTGCGCGATGATCCAGCCACCCCGGGGATCGACGAACATTTGCTTGCCAGGAATGATTCTCTGATACAAATCGAACCAGCTACTCAGATGAGACTCGCCGCGAAGGTGCTGAGTACTGATACGAATACCGCTCAGGTGCAAGTGACGTACTCGAGTGGTCAAAGGCCAGAGCCTGGCATTCGAGATTGGGAAGGTAGCAAATCAAATTGGCAAAGCCCAGACATTGAAGTTCGCAACGAAAGATCTCTCGCAAAGCCCGATCGATATTACAACGTTCCATGGTTGGGGCACCGAAATCAGATTGTAGCGAAGATACGTAACTCAGGCGACCTACAGGCAACTGGAGTTACCGTTGACTTCTTTGTCACAAGATTCACAACCGGAGACGGACCAGAAACACCAATGGGATCTGCAACGGGAGACATCTTGCCGAGCAGCACCACTGAGTTCATTGCTAGTGAGGAATGGTCGCCACCAGAGGATGGCCATTACTGTATGATCGTCCGCATTCGTCAGTATCAAGATCCGGCAGATCCTTTAATTTTGGATAGAAACCCTTACAACCAAGTGGCCAGATCAAACTACACCTCATTCATTTCCGCCTCTCAATCGCCTTCAAGTCGAGTAAACACCACTATCAATCTATCGAATCCCTTTCCACAACGGTCTATCGTGTTCGCTCGTGTCACGAAACAACATCGTTACCACCGCGTCTTCACTAGCCACCAATGGCGTCGCGTATCTGGCAAATCGCAGCTTCCGATAAAAGTCTGGGACGAATCTATCTTCGGCACACCTGAGTGGGACGCCCTCGAACAGAAGGACGAGGGTCTCTTGTACAAACTGCCCAACCAGGTCAGCGTCGAGGGACACGTTACACGAGTCATCCCAGAGATACCACACATAACTCGATCAATCACAGGTGGAGTAGGAATCCGCATCGACGCCGGACGCGCAACTCGCATCGACATCCGCGATATCAATCGTGCAGCCGTAGCAGGCAGTGTGTTCTACCTCGATAGTGGTAGACGTCTGGGGGGTGGAGGCATTGTCCTCTTCGAAATATATCCTAGCAGGGGAGGAGATTATATCGTTGGAGACGACACACTGAACAGTGATGGGTTCTTCGCATTCAAATTCGCTAGGGTTGACGCGGAACCAGCGAAAGCAGTAGTCGTGCATTATCTGGGGGATTTCGATGCTGCACCGAGCACTACCAGAGTACTCCAGACAAGATCTGCTCGATTGTGATATTATTTATTGTTGTATGTCTTTTTGAAATGAGATGCTAACTGCTGCCTCTATGCAATAGCGTACCCGCATATTTGTGAGAGATGCGACAGGTATATGGTTCTACTACTACCCGAATTCATGGCTGGTCCTTCCACACAGAAGCAAAATGCCACATATAGTAGAAATATGTGAAGGAAAACATCAGTTGATTAAACTATTTACAATGGTGCAAAACACGACGCTTATAAGCACAATGTGCGCCCGCGTCACTAGCGGCTAAACCTCGCCGCACATAGATGCCTGAGGCAGATCTCGGAAATTCAACACATATCGAACAGCCCTCTCCACTTCCTCCGATAATTTATGCCCGAACAACTCGCCCTTATATGCCTTTCACAGCTCAATCTCCCGACTCTGGTTGTGTACGTATCTTTGCGATTCGAGGATTACGCAAATCACTATGCTTTGTCAATTGCTTCCACTCTATATAGGTCCTCTGAGTTATGGAGATATTGTTTCGGAAAGATTCCTTGAGTACCTAATATGCTGCGTACCTATTACTTCACCATATGGTATGCGCCGAATCACCCGCCAGGACCCTGTTTTCGAATTTTCACGTCGGTACTTTGGGTATGGGAGACGTCGGATACATGTGCTCGACGGCTCTCTTCCTTTTCGACGTGAGTCACGATATCTTTGATGGCGGGATCGGACCAGTGCTGATGGCTTTACACCTATCGCGAGAGGTAGCGTCGTCCGCCCGATACGCGGAGAACCTAAAGCCTAAGCTGTTGCCCGAAGACAACAGCTCGAGACGGGATACCTAGCGAAGACAGAATAGGGGGGAGAACATTTGGCTAGGACAGTTGAGTGGCCATGTGCTCAGAGGAGCTTAGCTGTCTTGGGTAGAATGGTGTTTAATTGGTCTGAGCCTGGCTGCTAGACAGGTACATTGCTGGTCTGGACAATTGCAGGCCGTCGAATGTCCACCCACAGCCAAATAGCGACTATGGCCATGTCCCTAAACGGGCCTGCTTTCAAGTAACCACCCTTAGCAGGAAATAGTCTTGTATCATGTGCACCCAGAGAACCCAAACCACATGGTTTGAGTTTACTTCCATAACTTGCCCAATGAGACTTCCTTGTCGTCGTGCTTGTTCAGTACTTTGGCTGTTGCCAGGTCAAAGTCCTCTTGTGTTACATGCACTCTTCTTTCTCTCAGCGCAAACATACCAGCCTCCGTACAGACACCTTTCAGCTCTGCACCGGAGCAACCATTCATCTTCTCGGCAATCTTCTTCAGATCAATACCCCTGGTCAAGTTCATACTTCTGGAATGTATCCTCAAGATATCAGCTCTGGCGTCCACGGATGGTGGAGGAAACTCAATCTTTCGGTCTATTCGTCCAGGCCGTAACAGGGCAGGATCCAGGATGTCGAGTCGATTTGTTGCCATTATGACTTTAATATTTTTGTGAGATTCGAAGCCGTCCAGCTGATTCAGCAGTTCCAACATAGTTCTCTGCACCTCGGAATCACCACCACTGCTGCCTTCCACTCGCGAAGAGCCAATACTGTCGATTTCGTCCATAAAGATGATACTTGGTGCGTGTTCTCTAGCCATAACGAACAATTCTCTGACCATCCTACTACCTTCACCAATGTATTTCTGCACCAGTTCCGAGCCCGAGACTCTGATGAATTTACAGTCTGCATGATGTGCGACAGCTCTTGCTAATAACGTTTTCCCTGTACCTGGTGGACCGTAGAGAAGAACACCCTTAGGCTGTGCTATTCCCAACGACTCGAAAAGTTCTGGATGATTGAGGCCGAGTTCGATGACTTCCTTGATTTCCTTGATCTGCTGGTCCAACCCACCAATCATGTCGTAGGTACTGTCTGGTACCTTCTCTACCATCATGAGGGATACGAGTGGATCGACGGACGATGGCATCATCTTTTCGAGTTTGTAGGAATCGCTTAATAGGGAGACTCGCTTGCCGACTGTGAGTTTCGAGATATCGACATCGTCCGCAATGTCGACGACTGTAGAAAGTCGTTAGTACAAAATTCATTTCCGAGCACGAGCTGAGACCTACCATATTTGCCCTCAGGATGTACTTTGACTAAGACCTTCTTGGTGCCCATGACCTTGACGACTTCTCCCACGTATGATCCAGGTTGCTGTAGAAGACCTAGCTCCTCTCTGAGCAGTCGTACTCTCGAGTTGTAATCATTCCTCTGAGCCTCCAAACGTCTGAGAACTGCCTGGCCTTTAATGATCTCGAGCTTCAGACTCTCGATCTTGTTGTTGTAGAAACTGTCCAATGCCATAGTGACTGTGCTAGTTGGGTAGGCGGATGTGATCGTCGGGGCGGCACCAGTACGGGTATTTTCACGTCTAGAGAGGTGTCTGCAAGCGAGTAGAGCGGTTCGTTAGTCGACGAGTGGAATACGAAGCGACGATGATTATGCGGCGGCGCGACCTTGAAAGGCGGAAGGAGCAATCGTCACCTGCACAAGCGGCCTATAAGTCGGTCCGTAACTAGGTCTGCCCAGGCGGCAATTTGCGCAGCTTTAGTGAAGCTTGCAAAGTTGGCAGCGGTAGCATTACACGCAGACCATATCTCAGAAACAGCGTCCTGCACCCTTGTGTCGCTGTGCAGCTCTAATGGCCGCGGCTTCTCCCGAGGGGAGTAGCCTCTATGATCAGATTAGACGTGCAGACCCAGAAGATGTCAAGAAGCGGCAGCAAGCCATCAACGAACGAATTCATGCGACCTTCCAGCAGAGTCAGAAGCGGTTGGCAAGCCTGATAGACGAGAACTCGACCCTCCCTACGACAGTCTCTTCAGTCACTGTACTTGGCGCACCTAACACGCGGCACTCGTTCCTCAAGGGCATAGTCGATCCTCTGCTGACCGCGAACCGAGATCGACCTTACACCCAGTCAGAACTTGTACAAGAAGCTTCGAAAGCTGCCTCCAAGCTCAGCAAATTTGGTAAGATGCACGCTCGGTTCAAGCCAATATTATGCTGATGTATTTAGACATCTTCCACCCTCCCATATCTGTCTATATTGACAAAGCTGAGAAAAGTGATCCGAATACCACACCAACCGATGTCGCTATTTACTATTCAGTGAAGGAAAAGAGCAAAGTTTTTGCAAAGACCGGTACAGATGTGGGCAACGCCGAAGGATCTGCTTATGCGAATGTGCAATGGCGGAATCTGTTTGGTGGTGCTGAAGCTCTTGACCTAAACGCATCGCTTGGTACAAGGACAAGATCCTCATATCAAGGTAGCCTGGATACACCAGTTAACGGTAACCCAAATTTGAAGTTTCAGGTTGGGGGTGTTCAGAGCACAGTTCAGAAGGTCTTTGCCAGCCACGAAGAGATGCAACGAGGAGGGTGGGGCAAGCTCAGGTATCTAAGTCCATCAGGTTCTCTGCACGAGTTTGGCTACAATGGTTATTGGAGGCAACTCACAGGCTTAGCACAAAATGCTTCACCTACCGTGCGTAACGATGCTGGTGACACTTTCAAGAGCAGTCTGAGCCATACTTGGATCAATGATCGAAGAGACAACCCTATCTTACCGACATCCGGCTACTACACAAAAACAAACAACGAGATTGCGGGTCTTGGTCCGTTGGCAGGAGATGTAGCCTTTCTCAAATCAGAAATAGAAACACAACAAGCTCTATCAATTCCAATACCTGGTGTCAAGGGTCACAGTGGGGTGAGCTTGACCACAGGGTTTCGAGCAGGCATGCTTTACCCATTGACCTTGAACGGAGCCAGCAATCCTTCAATGTCTAGAATAAACGACCGATTTCAGCTTGGTGGCCCAACCGACGTTCGAGGATTCAGGTTATCAGGACTGGGACCTCGAGACGGACTTGATGCTGTTGGTGGAGATGTGTATGCCGCGGCCAGCGCCAACTTGCTCCTGCCGATACCCAAGGTGGGAATCGATAAGCCTCTGCGCTTACAAGCTTTCGTCAATGGTGGTAGACTACTAGCGCTGCGATCGAAAGAGAAAGAAGGAGCCATGTCCAGTGAAGAAGTGCAGCAGACTATGAAGGCCACTTTCAGTGAGCTGGGTAATGGACTGCCAAGCATGTCTGCTGGCGTTGGACTCGTATATGCTCATCCTGCTGCGAGGTTTGAGCTGAACTTTTCTCTGCCGTTAGTACTGAGGAAAGGAGAAGAAGGTCGCAAGGGATTGCAATTCGGTATCGGTATAAACTTCTTGTAGAACACAATACAGATATGTAAAGTTCAATATTCTTGCAGATGCACGTCAGGAGTGTACCAGGTACTGTATAGCAGAACTGAGTTGTCCGTCTGTGTGCGAATCTCTTGTATGAGTCTTGCCTGTCGCCGTGGTTCTGAGGCGACCACAGCCGGCCAGATGATATCTACTAACGATTGATTGTACCTGAATGTAATGCATGTGCAACTTCCAGTAAAATGGACACATTTGCCAGACCACAATATTGAAGGACAACTTGCACTTACTGCCATAGAACGACTCACGCTCAGCCCGTGGCCACGAATCCGACACGACATTACCTGCGTAGCACATCCCTTCACCGAACCACTACACCGCCGGTAGAGCGAGCACAATCTGCACGCTTCTGCCAGGTTTGGCACAATCGTCCGCATTCGCTGACCTACAATCTTCTTACTTCACCATGGCGTACTACAACCAAGGCTACCAGCCTCAGCCCAGCTCGACGCCTTCCAATGCAGCCAACCTCCAATTCTACTCTTCCTCATACGGCCAAGGTGTAAGCGGCCACACTACCCCTTCGCAAGCAGCTTATGGTAGTTATCCTGCTGCTCCTGCTTCAAACGCATACCCTGCATATGGATCAGGTGCTCCTGCAAGCTTTGGCGCGCCGCCTGTGTCAGGACGCATGGGAGAGCAGGGTGGATTGAGGACTGGTTGGATTGCTGCTTTTTCAACTGAAGGTTACGAGGGAGAACCTGGACTTATGGAAGAGTTAGGTGTGAATTTTGGACACATAAAAACGAAGGTGAGCACAAAAGCATAGAGATACAGTGGCAGATCCAGCGACCTGCAATAGCTGAGTGACTGCGAGCCACTATACAAGTTCAGAATGTAGGCAGTACTAACTCAAATTCTGTAGACACAAGCAGTTCTCAACCCCCTCTCTCGACCCTCCCCACATATCATGGACGATTCTGACCTCTGGGGTGCCCTCATCTATGTCTGCTCTTACGGAGCTTTCCTTGCTTTATCCGGAAAATTCGCCTGGGGCTACATCTATGGCATAGCTCTTTTCGGCAGCATAGCACTACACTGGATCTTCGCCCTCATGACTCCGCCAATAGACCCAAGTGAGCAACAGCAAGATCAATATCAGCAATCACAAGGTCTACGAGACCATGCCGACAGGTCTGGGTCTTTCTCCGCAACCCTGACATACAGCCGCAGCGCAAGTGTGCTCGGGTACTGTTTCCTGCCTCTGAGTCTCATCGCTCTGTTTGGTGTCCTGTTGCCAATGGATTCGTTTTGGGGCTACTGTTTGACTGCCGCTGCCGTTGGCTGGTGCACGTACAGCAGTAGTGGTATGTTTGTATCCGTTGGTAGAATGAGTGGGATGAGAGGCTTGGTAGCATATCCACTTGCCTTGTTCTACTGTGGGTTCGGTATTATGGGTATCTTCTCCAGTCGAGGCATAGGACCGCTTGAGGGTAAGCTAGGCTGAAGGAATGACAAATACATGATCACTTAACTACTATCACACTCCACTTCTTGCCGCATCAGCTCACTGGAGGTCTCGAAGAAGTATATGGCTACTTCCGTATGGCGTTTTGATTGACGACACACAAACAGCCTGTGGTCTTTGAGCCGATTGCGCCGCGTTTCGCCAACAGCAATCCCTTACATATAATGTCACGCATTCCTATTGCGTGGGCTGAGCAGTGCCTTACGTCCTCGTAATATGTCACCAATAAGTATGAAACACCAAACCCAATCGACTTTTGGAATATAAAGGCAGGTCTACTGGCCTCTTTAGCAACATTCTCAGCATCTACATGACTCTTGCGGTTGCACTCAACACCACAAATTCAGAATAGGATGGCCCAATTCAAGTTTGCAGGACAACCTGGTTCAGCCGCACATCCATCCTTCACGACATCCAAGCGGCAGGTACGCCGTCTCCTCGAGCTCGTAGACTCTGCGTCAAATTGGCCGAACCACCCCAATGAACAGTTCCGCGATCTTGCGAAGATTGAGCGGGCACTCTACGCCCTGGCAAATTCTGTTATCTTGATGGCGAGTGTTATGCCCATAGAAGAGAACTGCATGATTATCGACGAAATTGAGGGTGGTCTCCAATCTATCCACGACCATAGCATCGATGTCTCCCGCGCTATTAGAAGCCTGAAACGCACCCTGGTCGATCCTTACGAACGTGATTACGTTCGCATCATGCTCGACAACTTCGACCAACTTGAGGCGCGCTTCCAGACGATAAAAGACCACGTACGGAATGTGGAATTCGGACTTGAAGACATCCAAATGGGAAGCAAAGAATGGATCAAAGACTGTAATGATTTTATGTACCACGGCTGTGATATCCTCATGGAGACGACCAAAAAGTGTAAGGCGATCCTTGCGATTGATTGCTTCAGACTCGCGGCTCACGACCAAAGCTCCAACCCGCTTCGGAATTTTCGACCTTCGGGAGACGGAAATGCTGCTGACTTTGAGGGAGCTATATCCCGGAGCACGCCCGTCTATCCAGCGGCTCCTGTAGTGGCGCGTTCAGATCTCGAACCTCAACCCAGAGCACCAGTAAAGACCAGAAGTCGTGTCGATGCTGCTGAGCCGACCTCGGCAAGTTCTACATCTCATGCTGGTAGCCAGCCTCGTGGATACGTCCGAGGCGATTCGGAGCTGTCTCCCAAATCTAGCGCAAATTCCTCTGACTGGCCACCACGCAAGAAGCAAGTTGGCGAGCAGGAAGGTAAGAAAGAGTCTGGTATTTCGTCGGACACCGCAACCGCTGTCGAGCAAGCTATAAGGTACGGTCTTGCTCTCGAGCTTGACGCCAAGTCAGGACCCGAGATCGTGAGGATAGGCTCGGGAGGAGCACGACCAGTTTCGAAGGTGAGAGATGCAACAGTGGGAGAGTCTGTTAACGACGAGAATTCGCGTCATGACTCGGGAGGTGAATCTGTCAAGAAAGCACGGTCATCACTAATGGACGCCATATGACAAGAAACCGTGATCAGATTCTGTACTTTGAAGGTTCATTTACACTGTTTTCTCTACATGTGCTTTTGTGCAGGGGCGCCCACCAGAGGAGCGAATAGCTTCGCGGACTATACATACATACTATCGTACCCCACGCTCAGTAGCTAACTACTAGTCAAATTGTACCTAATGTTCAATTAAGATTAAGTCACTTTTTGAGAGACACTACTACTCCTCGTGAAGTCAATGTTCCGAAGTCAAGCAAGCGCAAACACGAAGAGGCTTCGGAAAATCCGAAAAGAAAGACGATAGCTTCAGACAACTGTGAACCATTGGCTGCGACTTATTGATACTACGTATCCAAATAACCAGACGTACAAGAACCCAGAAGCGAGTTGATTATTACGCAGCCAATCATTCTACCGAATAAGAGAATGGAGCACTGGACGAACAGTGAACAGAACCACACGGAGGAATGTCGCTGTCGCTGGAGAAACAGAATTCTTTCGGTCAACGATACGTAGTACTTTGCAGTTTCGTGGTGGTATCTATTACAGTGTGTACGTTGTCTGCATGCTTTCACCAAACAAGGTGAAGATCTAGACAGAAAGGTTGATATACGTACATGAACACACATAATTAGACTACATGACTCGAATCCTTCTTCGTGTGCTTACTTTCTTTGAATGAAGGAGAAATAGAAATATATATATATATATGTGTGTGTGTATATCTGTCCAGTGCCTTTTCGAGGAGGCCGCTGGTTAAGGGATCACGGGTGATGGGATACGTAACACACACATCTTTAACAGTCACCAACTTCGTGCATGAGTCCTTGAACAGAAGGTTTCACGGATACTTCGCTCTACAAGGGTATCGCGCTGAGATCAGCTTTTCTGACGCTGGGGAGTGCAGCCTTATCATGTTAATACTTGTCATGTCAATCTCTTTTGCCATGTGTCATGTCGTGCCACGATTTTCTCGAGTGTACTCTAGTAAGCTCATTCTGTCTCTCCTCTACCAAGGTGTCCTCCCCACAAGTCTATCCTTCTTCTCATACCTCGCCCACCTATTACCACCCGGCCAAATGGGCCTTGGCACTGACGAACCTGTACCCGCCGCGCTCGCCGAGCTCGCACTCGCAGTCCCTATAGCCTCTCCTCCACTTGCCGAACTCGTTGTGCTTGGTAGTGGCGGCGCACTAGCAGTATGCGTCGACCGTGCTGTGCCATTCGTGCTCAAGTCTGCAGTCACTTTCTTCGTGCCCGTGGCTGTATCGAAACCATTGATCGTTCGGTTGAAGAGCTGGAGGGATGCGAGGGGCTGGTAGTATGGGATTTCGTGACCGGCTTCGTAGATGCGGGTGAAGGAGAAGTTGCCGTATTCGCGGGTTTCGCCGTATTGGACACCGTTGGCGGTCATAGGGACATAGCCTGCTGCGTTGAATTCGGCTGTATGCGTGTAGTTGACCTGTTTGGAGACTGCTTCGCCACCAAACCAGTTACTGTGAGTATATTAGCAGATGTACGATGTAAAAGCAGCATTTTAACCTCCCAGATATAGTCCGCGTCGCCGTAGAGAAGTGACACTCTAACGCCTGAATTTAGGATGCGCTCCAAGTCGTCTAAGAAGTTTGGGTATACAAAGTCACCGGTCTGTTGAAAAGCATAGTAGATGTTTGTATTGGAGAAACTTGTGTAGTTTGTGTCAACACCGAGGGCTTCCTGTGTGCTAGCTAGGTTAAGGAAGTCAATCATGTAGTCTGGTGGTGTTGGATCGTCGTATGGATGGCGGATGTCGTATACACCCCGACCTCCGAAGGCGTAGTATGGCGACTCGACATTGTCCCGACACTGGTTAGCAGCTTCTGTGCAAACTGCTTGACCGACCAGCGTGCTCTGGTTAGCATAGTAGCAGTACTCGATTTGAGTCAAACAGCCGAAGACGGGAGAGTATAGGGCGATCTGAGTATAGTCGTAGATCGACTGGTTGTAGGCCTGAATACCGTAGGTGTTTTTTGTCGCAAATTCTGGGTAGTATGGAGCCTGAATATACTCGTCAATGATGCCGTTTATGATGGTGAGTGAGCCGAATTCTAATGGTACACCTTGTCGAGAACCGTTCGAGATAAAACTACTTTGTTGTTGGAAGTAGTTAAAATATGCCGGCCCGTAATGACCTATCGAGATTAGCTTCTACTCTGAGACTTGTGCAACTAGCGAGGCTTTGATCGAGGAAGACAAAAACAAGGGCTGTGGCGGACACCCATGTCCCAGTATACCTGTATCGTTCTTCTCTCTTCTCAGTCCGCGTGCAAGCTATTTGCTTACCTCCATAACTCTCAGTAGCGAGATTGAAAACTCTTGATGTTATATTCGAGTTGAGCTGTGGCAATTCTGCAAGAAACGCCTGAATGATATCCCAGGCTGCGACCGCGGCCAAGTCAGTGGTATCAATCTTTGTATTGTTGATGACCGGGTAACGTCCATCGACCGGTGCTTCGGAGGCATTCAAGAAGGCACCAAAGAATGGATCAAGCGAACCAGGCTCCTTAGCACCATATGAGAAACCCACGCCAACCTAGTGTCTCGTCAATATGCC
Source organism: Lithohypha guttulata (assembly GCF_036872675.1). Taxonomy (NCBI): domain Eukaryota; kingdom Fungi; phylum Ascomycota; class Eurotiomycetes; order Chaetothyriales; family Trichomeriaceae; genus Lithohypha; species Lithohypha guttulata. Next base: position 3,410,778 of record NW_027042750.1, read on the forward strand.
CACCTTGTTTATAATGAGTCTTTTATTAACGTACTGGTTGTGAAAGGAATAGCATATTTGATACCTCATTCCAGGAGTATGGGTTCAATTGCGTGGTCAGATTCTGTGTGACGTTACATGGACCGAGTTCTTGGAAGAGGCCGATAAGACTGTCACTGCCAGGGCCACCGTTGAGCCATAGAGTAATGGGATCGGTGGAGGGATCATTTCTGCTCTCGAAGAAGTAAAACTGTGACGTCTCAGCGAAAAAGCCTGTTCAATGACAAAGCGGACCCACGAAGCTGTGAACATCTGGTGCTAGATTGATAAAACCAGCATACGAAGCGACACCTGGCGTTGTCTCGCATATGCCTTCTTGACCTGGGTTCTTGTAGGTGATATTGAAATTGGGTCCTGTGATGGTTTGAATACCGACAGGCTCAGCAGGTAGCTGTCTTTTAGTGATCTGTGCTGATCTTTTCCAACCAGGCTTCTGCACCTTGGGACCAGGAAGGAATGCAGAGGTCACACCTAACCATGCTGTGGCTGCTACGAGCACTTCGCCACTAAGACGCATGGTAGACGCGCTTCAAAGTGACGAGGGGGAAACAGGCAGAGAGCAGGTAGAAACGATGCGGAGAACACGATGGAGAGTGAAGTAAAGATAGCCAAGCAACACAAGAAAGTGGAAGGAGTAGACAAGCTCGTTCCGCATGAGCTTGACCATGCTTTTGTACTTTACCTTGCAACATGCAAGCACACGACTGGCAAGCTAGTAACGACCAGCGATCTCCTGCGGAATTTGTGACCGCCAGTAACGACTTGTAGGAGACAACCATGTGGGATAGATCAACTGTCTGGATACACCAGCGTGCGAGCATCCACTGGAGCCGTCGCTTTTCGATCAGAACCTGAGTATCATGGTCCCTAGCCGCAAACGGAAGGGTTCAATTGGAAGAATGTGCGTGAAGCTCAAGATTGTTCCCCACGAGCAGAACCCCGGTGTCACCAGGGACGGCCCCGTTCAGGTTGTACATATACCTTGATCCATCTTGTGTATCTCAAGGCTCGAACCAATTGCGTCCTCTGATTGTCGACGTGTCCTTGACTCATGACGAGGTCAGTGTGGTAGTGAAGTGAAGGATGGAGGAAAAGCAAGTCGCGTGAAGTTAGACCGCAAAGGCTAGACCGGGAACGGCAGGTTAGATTTTGCGAAGCTTCGTGGAGGTCACCACAAAGCTTATCTCCTCCCTCACTATCAGGTGGGAGGGTGTCATTGAAAGTGGAACGGTTCGACCCCATGGTTGGAGCAACGTCGTGATTTCCTGGCAGGTATTGCGCAACCACAAGCAGTACTGAGCTACAGTAGTATAATTGTAAGTGACACCCTGAGCTCTCGCAACCTACACTACCACGCCGGGTTGAGTGAGTCCTCGTGTATGCATGTGTTAATGAGAACGACTTTTGCGGACACGTTTGGTCTATAGCGTACTGTATGAACAGTTATCAGCTCCGAGCAGAATATCCGGGTTTGTTGTTCTGGATAAGGTCGGGGTACTCATTGTGACAGGACCACCAACATTGTGCCTGATATCTGTTGACTTATTCAGGGGGGACACTTGTGTGGTTAATGCTTTCTTCGATTGAAAACATTCCAGCTGCATGCCTAAAGTTCCGCACCAGCAAACTTGATATACGAAGAAGTCAAATTCTGGTCTGAGCCACAGTAGTTCAGTCGACGTCGCCGAACACCCGTAGGGCAATAACGTAGAGCATGAATGCGCCTAAGGCGTAGTATAGACCTCTCTTCCCAAACCAATTTTGCCCAGCGTCCCTCACCGCTTCACCACCCTGCACAAGTGCACCAGACGAATGAATTCCACCCAACCTTCTTCGCAAGGCTGCAGTTTCTGGAGAGCACTGAACGGTTTGACCCGGAGGATCAGGCAAACACTTGCCAGTTCTCGGGTCTATCCTATTCTCAGTAATCCATTTCCAGTTCTCCGCATCTTCGTCTGGCCATTCTGAGCGGAATTTGACACCTCCATCACCAGCCTTGATGTTGCCCAGACCTCTCACGGTTTGTTGCACTCCAGGTGTTGGACTGGTCGCCGAGCCACCACCAGTTGAATTCCACCACCGTGATCTGGCAGCGTAGAACCTTCTTTCAGCAGGATTATTACTTATACTTCCGGCGGTCATCTCTTCACTGTTCATGAACGACAATAGGCCGTTCAGTATAGTCGCAACAGACCAGGCTGGATTGAAAGATTTTGGATGGAAATCGCTTATGCTCAAGCATAGTCTTTCGGAAGGACGAAAGCGACCACTGGGAGTATGCATTCGTATGGCGGGAGGAGCGAATGGGTAATCAGAAGGGAAAACGAGCGAGCCCCAGTACTGGCCACCTTCGTAAGGAGTGTTGGGCGCACCAGTCAGGATGTAGTGCCATTCGAGGATGTTCGATTCTGATGGGTGTGCAACAATGTATGGAGGAGGGTCTTTTTGTATGTTTTGATATTCTCTCGTCAGTCGTTTATGCGCTCCAGGAGTCGCCATGGTGAGATTCAGAACGAGCGTGAGTTTACAGACAGCCTATGCAGTGTGATCTGAGGATGTGGAAGTTAGTGTAGATCAAATGAGTGCGACCAAATTTCTATCAGTAAGATGTTTGTAGTATAAGGGTTACTAAATAGTGAATGTTAGTGAATCGCGGAAGTGATGACTTGTTCATTTCAGTGTTTGTGGTTGTGGTTCAGGCAGTAAATCGCCCAACCCAGATTCGCCGCAGACGACCAGGATTAACTGCTAGGAAGGTACCAAGCTTTTTAGAGGCCATAAATGGGCACAGTTAGGGATCCCGCACTTTCCCTCAGGCAGGATGGCTAGCTGCAGCATGACCTAAAGTTGGATTTGAGATTCTCGTGACGCGGTCGCTGACGCAAATCATACCGAAGAGATCGCACAGGGATCATGTAGTCTGCAAATGATAGAAATGATTGAAATCGGTCTCAAACGCCTGGTCAAAGGGAGCCTCAGGACATTCAAGGAGTAAGCTGATGTTGTCGTTGAGCTCACATCCTGGCCCAGCTACTTTCGTGGCTGCCAGCTTACCGAGACGCGCCTTCCATGGCAGATCCCGGTCTGGAGATCTCTGCGCATAATGGATGCACGTGCGTTTACAATCATCGCTCAATTAAGCACAGACTCGAATCGATACTTCATAGCAGCCCTTTGATCCTCGCTAATGATATTGAAGTCATCTGACGCGTGCTTGTGCAATTGTCAGGATTGTTGTGAAGTCGGATCCAGTCTCAAATCATAGATACAACAACAAGCACAACGATATTTGCCCATATTTCCACTACCACCCTGCCACAGTGAATGCCCGGCATGAACTCGAATTATGTTTCATGATTGAGACCTGAGCGACACTCCATCTACTCAAGATGGTACCAGATCCACGACCGAAACCTTCGGAAAGGCCTCCATCTTATCCTCCTTCGATACGTGAAGAGGCTCAAGAGGAGGGTACTTCCTCAGAAACCGTCAGACCTTCGACTTCCACAAGAGGGAATTCCACTTTGGACTCCAGCAGAGAATATGGTAGCTTCATATCTCCCGTTCGGTTATTTCGAGGAAACTCACAGACTATACAGGAACCCTCGATACACCTGATGCAGGCACCGTTATACGAAGGAAGAATCCAGTCTCTCGTGCGCCTAGTTCGCCTGCCATTCGGAGAGACCGCTTAGACCTCGAGAGCACACTCCCGCTGGCTGGCAACCCTCGTATGCCAGTCCCTCGGAGACCTTCTACTGCTCGCAGGCGATCCACTCACAAGAAGCCCCTGCCCTACCGAGGCGAGCATTTCTCCGTCGACGATGATGCTTCCGAAGTCGAGGAGGATCGAGGCCAATTGCAAAATCCTGAACGAGCTGGTAGTGACGGATTTCCACATTTGCCACGTACAAATACTATTCGCCGCCGCACTATACAGGTGCCTAACCTCCCTCGTGTCGACTCCGGTGAAGAGGATGAAGATGGTGGTCGAATAGAAAGAATACCTACTGCAGACCTTGCCCACGATGATACAGAAACTCCAGATGTCGATGCAGAAGGTGAGTCAACAGCAGCTGAAGAGGACGAATTGAGTGATGCCGAAAGCTTCACCCTTAAGGACAGGCAATTGGCAATCAATGAGACCCATCCCTTTGGCATCAGGATATGGAAGCCGGCCTTGTACAAGAAGAACAGATCCGTCGAGAAAACTGCTGAAGACGACATCCACTCTTCGCCTTCTCAGATCGTCAGCACATGGTTATGGGCCTTCAATATCTTGTGGACCCTCCTCTTCGGATGGTGGTTGGCCACGGCTGCAGCTCTCTCTGGCCTCGTTTGCTGCCTCTTCTTTTTCGAATCTAGTGCTCTCGCTTATGCAAGGACTTTCTTTGGTTTGGCTAATTACCTTTTCTGGCCGTTTGGTAAATTCGTTAAGCTCGAACAAGACGAACATTATGCCGACGAGGACGAAGGTGAGGGCAGAAGCATCAGTGAGTACGAGAGATGGCAGAGTGGTGACCTCGAATACGGTCGCCTCATGTTTGGTGCCCATACTCCTCACATTAGCTCCATCGTTGGCAGACATCGAGACAGCATCGATTCTGCTACTGAACAAGACAGCTTGCTGGGCCGCAGCGTCAGGCCCGATCGCATCGAAACTGATCTCACCGCCAGAAAGCGCAGACTCTTCGGTCGCGGCCAGTGGACCTTGGGCCGCATTATCTTTTTCACCTTCTTCTACTTCTTCGTCGCTCCTCTTATGCTCGTCGTTGCACTCACCTGCTGGCTGCTGGTTTTCTGGATCCCCATGAGCAGAGTTCTGACCATCCTGTTCCACCACGTACGGAAGCGACCACTAGCTCTTACCTTTCACCCTGACGTAGCCTACGCTCGGGACACCACTAAACCATCGTCAATCATTCTATGTACTTATCGGGCTGCTGGGCTGAAATACTGGAAGTACACAGTTGATGGCACAAACATCTTTCTCATAAACTTCCTGGCTGTCGTCGCTTTCGTCATTTTCGACTACTTTTTCGTTCGAGAAATCTTTGGTGTCGAAACATGGATCACGAGTCCTGGCCTGCTATTCATCCTAGGTCTCATCTCGATCATTCCTCTGGCCTACTTTATCGGTCAAGCTGTGGCATCCATCTCTGCACAATCTTCCATGGGTCTTGGTGCCGTCATCAATGCACTCTTTTCAACAATCGTTGAGGTCTTCTTGTACTGCGTTGCCCTGAGACAGGGCAAAGGTCGACTTGTCGAAGGCAGTATCGTCGGTAGCATCTTTGCAGGCATTCTTCTCATGCCTGGCCTGTCAATGTGTTTCGGTGCCATCCGGAGAAAGACACAACGTTTCAACGTCAAATCCGCTGGTGCAACCTCGACCATGTTATTGTTCGCAATGATTGCCGCTTTCGGCCCAACATTATTCTACAAAATCTATGGTGCTCATGAGCTCATATGCAAGACTTGTTCGCACGATCAGCTGGATGAACCTCGAGACTGTCGCCAGTGCTACTTTCGCCAGGTTACTGCATTAGATGACCCTTTCTTTATAGACGCAGTTCGGCCATATTGTTGGATTGCTGCGGTACTGCTCTTCCTGTCCTATGTCATCGGCCTACTTTTCACCCTCAGAACTCATGCTGCCGTCATTTGGGAGACTGAAGTCAATGAGAAAAAGCCGCTTCCAATTCCTGTGGCTCCCACGACCGACATTAGCCCAGCTGATACCCGTGGTCAAAGTATGTATGCGTCACAGGTGCTTCCCAGCGGTGATTTGCAGACACCCAAGACAGCGATCAGAGATTCACAGATGTATAAGCGGATTCTAGGCCAATCCCTTCGAGCTGCAGGCCTCGATCCTGGTCTACCCGACGGCAACGCTGACGGTAATTCAACACTTGCTCGAGATGAACATGGTGTAGCTACTCATGACCAGGCAACCAACGATACCCTACCTCATGTCGTACCTCCGAAGGTAGCCACGCCCAAGAGTGTCTTGAGTCCTAACATGCAACCTGTTGTGCCAGGTCTGTCCGAGCAAGAGAACCAGAACCTACTTCGCCAAGTCGCAGCCCTAGCTTCTACAGCCGCGACAGCTGCTGCCCGAGATGTGGTCAATAATCCACGACAAACCTCATATATGACCTCACATTCAGCCAAGGTCGACAAGCACAGACCTTCGACAGCACGCTTGGACACCATTTTCGACGCATCCCGAATGAACGATCATAGTGCAACACCACTAGCCGAAAATCATGAAGGTGGTCATGGTGGTGGACACGATGCACCAAATTGGTCTCGTGGAAAATCTGCTGCCATACTTCTTATCGCTACTGTGGCCTATGCAGCTGTGGCGGAGGTTTTGGTCGACACTGTGGACGTCATCCTATCATCTATCGATATTGATGAAAAATTCTTGGGAATCACGCTTTTTGCACTAGTTCCAAATACTACCGAATTCCTAAACGCCATATCGTTCGCTATGAACGGCAATATTGCATTGTCGATGGAGATTGGATCTGCATATGTGCTTCAAGTGGCTCTTCTTCAAATACCAGCGCTGGTCTTGTTCAGTGCGGTATGGCAGTCCCGTGTTACTGGTGACCTTACAGATTACACCTTCAACCTCATCTTTCCACAATGGGACATGGTCACCGTCATCCTCTGCGTCTTTCTGCTCAGCTATGTCAGCACGGAAGGAAAGAGCAACTATTTCAAGGGCAGCATTCTCGTCATGGCATACCTTGTCATCTTGATGGGGTTCTATTATAGTGGTCTTACTGGCGTCGATCTACTTGGTATCAACCCTGATAACACATTAGCACTAACAGTGCATTCTATGCAGAGTCTTCAAGCAAAGAGTGCTCGAGGCAGGTCTGAGCTCTAAGACTATCAGCATATTATTCTCAAGCATGGCGTAAGGAGTGGTTTTGGATACAAGCATGGCACAACGAATCGTGCAACTCAAAGCAGGTGTATTCAGTCTCAATTTAGCATTTTGAAACAGGTGAGGTATTCTACAGGTGGTCTTGCCTTCTTTGCATGGAAGGCAAGTCGATCTATATTTTAGAAGATATGAATTCGATCATCAATCCAAATGAGCCATCAGCGAAAGTGTTACAGATTTCAATCGATTCTACACCTACAACAACTAGTCATGTTCGGCATGATACCTGCCGTGGAGAAGTAGCCGAGGTTACAAACATGGTACACTTTCACACAAACTTTCTTGCTGCTTGAACACCACCCCTCACGATGATGCTCTGCTGCTGAATACCACAGCACGAACGTGATTGCTATGTGCACGCCTGTCCGGCCAAAGCATCGGACTTCAAATTCAAACTGTAATGACCTGCGACCACAGACTATTTTTCTTTTTGTGATACTGCCAAATCTGGTGGCTGAACTGAAATTTAGACCTCTAACTACTGTATAACATGAGATAGGAACGAACATCCAGATACTGACAATACTTCACCAGTGTATAGACTCTACAGCCACGCCTGATCGATTGTCTGCCTACTAAGCGCAATCAGCACGTCGATACAGTCTTGGAGTATTCTCATAGCATATCACCTCCCACGCAGCTATGAGCTTTCCCGACCACTACGGTGTCAATTTCACCAAGACAACCCACGAGAAGGCTGAAGGTACGTCTTAGCCATACTCCATAGTCTTCGAACCTCTCCATTCTCAGCAATATGAAAAGCTAATTCGCACTTCTCCCCCTTTCCAGGCCCAACACTCCCGGAGAACAACAAACCCCCAGCAGGCCAGCACTTCAATGTCGTCGTCACAGGAGCAGGAAAAGGCCTAGGCTATGCTATCAGTATCGCTTATGCCAAAGCAGGAGCAACCGGTAAGCTCCCAAGCAACACCCCTCCTACTTGCTGTTATCAGCAATCCATCCTCTCTTCCCCTCCCATCACTACTAACACACACTCACCCACCCTTAACTCAGGAATCTGCATATCCTCCCGCACCCAATCCGACCTCGATGCCCTCTCCACCGACCTAAAACGCATCAACCCAAACCTCACCATCCTCTCCCAACGCTGCGACACCTCCGATCCAAAATCCGTAGCTGCCCTCGCGACCGCCACGACAGAAACCTTCGGAACACATCTCGATGTTGTCGTTGCGAACGCGGGGATCATCAGCAAGTATATCGAGAATGAGGTGAATCCGAAGACCGGGAAGGTGCAGGCGAGGCGGCTGCCGGAAGGTGTGATCGAGGATGAGGATTATTTGAGGGTGACGAGTGTGAATTATTTGGGAGTTTATTATACGGCCAAGTATTTTGTGCCGGGGCTTGTGGGGAGGCAGGTGTGTATTTTGTTTCTTTTGTTGTTTTATGCCACGCTGCTCCTTTTTAGGACTTACATTCAATTCGACATGATGCTAACTACTCAATCACGTTCTTAGAACCAATCCTCTATTCGCGCTTTCATTGCCATAACTTCTTTGGCCGGGCACTTCCCCGTCTCAACTTTCACACCCATCGCCTACAACGTGTCCAAAATCGCCGTCAATCGCCTCATCGAGTGCATGGCGAACGACCATGCTGCTGACTCCCTCCTCGCTTTCTCTGTGCATCCCGGTGAGGTCATTACGCCACAGACCGAGGGACACAGTAATGAGTCCGGCGATGACTGGGAAAAGCTTTTACAGACAGATGTTGGGCTTGTAGGTGGATTTTGTACATGGTTGACCCACACGAGAAAGGAGTGGTTGAGCGGCAGGTATTTGAGTGTGCATTGGGATGTAAATGAATTGGAGGCGAAGAAGGAGGAGATTGTGGAGAAAGATGCATTAAAGTTTAGAATGGTTGTCTAAGGAAGACGCCTGATGTAGTATCGCAGACTCTTGCACGCGGCTTGCACTTTGTCGTCGTAAAGATATTCAACTTTACGCAGAACTATGGTCTTCTGTTCGACCAGTCTTGGCATCTTGTGACTCAAGGTCCTCGTGTCCAGTTTCCATATTCAGGCGTATTGATTCTGCCTGATCCATGAGCACTTTATTCGAAGAACCTGCTACTCCGCCTCGAAGAAGATTGAGAACCTTCGGCCCCCAAGTGCGACCGAGAACTTTGTCGCGAAGACTTCAGCCCTTTGAACTCATCTCTATGCATAATCGGCCGTACTGGAAATACCCATCGCTGTAGGTCGTGATCGTATACTGGCGTGACTATGCGCATCTCAGCCATGTTGGGTGGTCGGTCTCGAGATGGTAGACGGAGAACTTGCTTCAGGGCAGTGCCTGTGCCGTGAACGATTGCGTGAAGGAAAGATTGAGCTTCGTGGTCTCTCATGGTGGTGGTGGTGGTGGTTTGTTGGATTGAGATCGATGACTTGGTGTTTTGACTGTATTTTACTGCCAGACTCGTGTTGAAGATTGCTATCTCGGTTATCGTAGAAGGACTGTACTCGAGAGCCAAAGTATAGAACTATATGACAATGCCAGATAGCGAGACAATGCGGCACGGATGAAAATAGAGAAGCTCTTTATATCTCTTGTAATTTTTGTTATGTGCTCATTGTGGAAAACAACGAACAGGTCCTCGCCATAGAATGAGCTTGTTACCAGATCCTAAACTCAGGATAACATTGCTTCAGAACGAGATCCAACCATGGAGAAACAGTCTTGGCGTAGTAGTGTGAGCAGTATCACTAACTCGCTGCACTTCGTTTGCCACTAGGCGTCAGGACTCGAGTCAATGGACAATTTGTTCATGCCTTGCTCGAGCAAATTCTCGAGCCAGGGATCGGGTTCGTTTCGCTGAGGGCTTAAGTTGGGAGACATTGCCAGACGGGGTCTGCTCTTGAAGACGCTGTCGTAGTCAGCCTCGACGTCGAAATTGTCGTCCTTGGTAGCAGTAGATGCAAGCGACTCTTCTGACCACGCTCTTTCCAGTCTTGGTTTGTGGCTTGTAATCTTGATTGCGGTTCTACTTCTTGTGTGAGTCGGTCGCTTAGCGGATGTGCTGGGCCGACTTCGATAGCTGTCGTCAAGCGCGTCGTTGAGCATGGACATCGATTGACGTGTTCGCTCGGCCAACGAGAGTCTGTCCAGTGGCAACCTCGGCTGTGACGCGATCACGATAGAGGGCTGCTCGGTGGAGGGCTGCTCGGTGGAGGTACTAGGTCTGTGGTTCTTTAGTACGGGCTGGTTCGGTGTCTCAAAACGTGCCATTGAAGCTCGTGTTCTTTCCATTAGGGAAGGCTCTGGAGGAGTTTCTGGATGCGGTTTTAATATCTGCTGCGTGAAAGGTTCTGGTAATCCAGCATTAACGACAGGTTTTTCTAATGAGATTGACTGAAACGGTGTCAACCGATGCCTGCCAGGTTCTATTCCATGTCCGAGAGAATCGTCATTCCGGAAGGACAAGCTGCTTGTTGTAGTTTGTGTTCTTGGATTTGAGAGATTGTCGTTTTTCGATCCACCAAGGTAAATCATATTGACGTTGGATTTGTTGTTGTCAGCTTTGGTCAAGCTGCCAGATGACTGAGCTTTGTGGTGTAGACTTGCGGTTCTCAAGCTTAATTCCTTTTCTAAAGACTCAAGTAGTATGGCATGCTTGGGCACAAGCATCTCAGCAGCGGTAGAACTCACGTTATCTGAAACATGCTCCAGGTCCTTATGCCGAGTAAACAACGGAGGTCGAACACTTCGTTGATTCGTATTCGGTACTGACGCAGTATGCTTGTGGGTATCCCGGTGGTGCAAATCTTCAAAATAGGACTGCCATTTCGCCAAACGTACGTTTTGATTCTGGAGTCGTGATTGAAGGTCTTCGAGCAATGAAGACGCATTGTCGTCGACGTCACCTTTATAGGTCACAATGTGATTCAAAGTACGGCTGGGGACGCCATGTAGAATAGTGTCGACCCAAGCAGGATCGCCAATCCAGTTCTCACGGAGGACGCCTTTGATGTGAGTTGCATGGTTGGGAAGCTGAGGCACTTTCTTGGACTGGAGAGCTCTCGTCTCCTTCGATAGCACCTCGATCGAGTGTTCAATATTGTGCTGCTCCTGCTTCGTCGTCCAATCAAGTTCTTTCTTTTCATCGAGGTTTCGTTGTATACCAGCGCGACGGGCTAAAACCAGTGGTAACAAGTTTTCAGGCTGTGCGACTCCTTCAACATTGAGAACTTTCTTGAGCACAACGATAGAGAAAGCAGCAAGTAGTTCCTCAACCTTGTCTCCTTTGCACTCATCCAGCATAGTCTTCCGCAATATAACGTTGGGACCGAGCACGCCATCTTTTTTCAGCTCCGTGAGTTGTCGCAAAAGAGCAGCACGAAGATTCACAGATTGCAGGGAGGTTGCGGGAGGAAAGAAAGGTCGTAGTTTCTACATGACTTAGCAGCAGGATACTTTGACTCGTCTCGCACATACGTCTCTTGTGGCTCGTGCGTCGAACAGCTCGAACAGGCAATAGAGCGACCATTCCACACAGCGAATTCGATGCTGGAGGCTCGACTTCACGTCAAAGGTATGTAGAGTGACCTCCGGCCAATCCTCTCGTGCATTGAGGTTGAGCAGGTGCAGACTGTGCACGAAGACTGATACATGGCTTCTGCCATTCCAGCTGGTCATGATGTAGCAATGTCTAGATATTCTAGGTACGTTGTAGGAATGAGAAAGGTGCCAAGGTCCGAATCTCTGGCAGGTGCAGCCAATCGGAGTTGCTTAGTACCTGACGATCGATCTCAACGTGTAACAAGCCACCCATGTAATTCTACTGCAGGTAAGCAGTATCGTGCCGTGCACGCGTGGCAATCGCGTTCTGCTTGGTGATCGCTCCTACCTGTTTGTGACTTTATCTGTGCGTGTCTTTTTGAATTTGGAGTTCTGAAGCAAGCGAGCAAACATTGCTATCATACCGGTCTGGAATAAAGTGGTTCTTATCTTTTTATTCCTAGTTCCAGTACTAGGAAGACATCAGCACTCATCCTCCGTGTCAACTCGTCCATGTTCCGTTCTACTCAACTATTAAGAACACTTCCATCCAGATTTCGCAACGAATATAATCAGGCCAAAAATATGCAACATACCTCGCTGCTTCCAAAACCTGATCCTTGGACCGTCGAGGCTGTCGTAAAAGACCTGCCTTCGAACACTTCAGACCTTACCGCAAAGTCTAGCTCTTCCTCTCCCGTACAGTTCTTTCACTATGTCGAACGACTAAAGATCGAGAAACGTGAGGGATGGCGACGATTTGGCATTTCTCGTGGCGAATCGATCGCAGACCACATGTATCGAATGTCTATCATTACCATGCTCGCACCACCTGACTTAGCAAAGAAGCTCGATATTCCTCGCTGTACAAAGATGGCACTAATACACGACATGGCTGAAGGTCTGGTTGGTGACCTGACACCTGTTGACGGTGTACCGAAAATCGAAAAGAGCAGACGAGAAGCCGACACGATCGATTGGGTTGCAAAGAGTTTGTTAGGCAAGGTCCATGGTGGAATCGCTGGCCAAGATCTGAAGGCAGTCTGGCAAGAGTACGAAGACGCTGAGACGTTGGAGTCGATTTTTGTCCACGACGTAGACAAGGTCGAACTCTTATTGCAAATGGTTGAGTACGAGAGAGCCAACGACTGCCAAATCGACTTGAGTGAGTTCAGTTGGGTCGCAAAGAAGATCAAGTTGGACGAGATGAAGCAGTGGGCGGAGGACATCCTGCAAGAGCGAACCAATCTTTGGGCAAAGTATGAGCTTTCTCCTCGTGACCCGACCGCTGCCGATACGATACAAAAACAGCAAGACGACTATTACGATAGGGGTGAAAAAGTACAAGCGAACGGGCACGCTGGATAAAGTCAAAAGAGGGTAAACTATCATCGTGTCACTGTGAGCTCCCTCAATCTCTGTCCCAGTACTCCTCTTCTAGACTGCTGCCACTCTCCACCATGCTTGAGGAACAGGAGGGTGTCATGCGCACCAAGATAAGGTATTCTTGAATGTGAAATGTGAAATATCGCAAGGGCGCGTCAAGTCTTAAAAACCAATACGCTTCTTCGCGGCTTCGATTGGCGTAAGGATATGCTCCAGCACACAGGCGCTCATGAGTGCTTGCGTAAGGAGTGTCCACCAAAGCACTCACCTCTCTGGTCGAGACGTCCGCGCGTGTTGAGTTGCACTACTTCGTTTCTTGCCTCACACGGGATCTCATACTAAACACCCGCAAGCTTCCATCATACTACAGCTTCGTTATGCGAAGTAGACGCCCTCAATCCCTATATGAGAAGCCTCGGGTCATGAAGTACGCGTCCCTTTTCCTCTTCTCCTCGTCACCTTTCTGCGTATAGAGGGATCGTATCGTCTCGGTATCGTTGGATAGTCGCTGCTTCTTCTTTTCCACTTCCTCCTGGATCACCCGTTGTGTCAAACCAGCAGTCGCGGCATTCTTGATACCTGTCAATTTTGAGTCACTGCCTCCCTTCTTCACTGCTTTTACCGCCTGGCCATCCGATTTGTTCTCTTCAACATCATGTGCTTTCCTCTTTTTCGATTTCGAACCTTTGACCGGTTTCAGTGAGTGTGAAAGCCCTAGTTCGCGCAGGGTCTCTATCCTGGTCAGAATCGTGTGCTTTTCAGCTTCTGTGGTTGGTAAGATCGGAATGATGTCTCTCGGCGATTCGAACGTCTGACTGCATTGCGGGCACTCGTTGCTCTTCATCTCAACGATAGCTTCCTGGCTGAAAGCATGACCACAAGGTACAATGTAGACAGCTTTGGTTGAGTGTCCAAGCTCTTTACCAGTCACCGGGCACACCCACTTCCCATCAGCCTCTTCGAACTGCACTTCCACAACATCCTTGAGACTCTTGACTCGTCCTTGCACGAATTCCTCGGCTTCCTGTTTACTGAGAGTTGAAATCTCTTCCGGCAGTAGGAATTGTATTATCGCATCTTTGTTGTATAGATCCCCGCTATAGTCGGCTACAACAGGTATCTTGAGCTGAGATTTTGAAAGGGGACATTGTGTCCATCGATGCGCGAGGTGTTCTTTCTGTTTCTCTTTGACCTCGGTCAATGTTTTGGCTTTCGACGACTCTTTCACGAGCTCTCTGCGGGTGGGTATACTGCCTGAATTGTGAGAAGTGAACTAAAACAATGTTTCTCTTTCGACAAACTACTTACCACCATCATTACCCATGTTGTGGTGAAGCACTACCCGGACTGGTCTCTTGTCAGTGGTAATTATGTCGGCACTAGACTGAAGTTTCGGAAACGTGCATCGACTGCAGCTCCGATATTGTGTTCAACTTATGCATCGTACGTGTAAGAAGCTGGATGCGGTGGTGAAATAGTCAGGCACGTCGAACTAAATCGAACGATTGCCTCAGGCATCTAGGATGATATCAGTTTCTGCCTGAATATCGTGGCCGCCGCGGGGCGATACAGAATGGTCTTGTCATCAAATGCATTCGTGGTCTCGCAGACACACTCTCACCAACAGGATACTCTTCAGAGTGCTGCTGGCTCTCAACTCGGTTATCTCACCGAATCTCACTGATCATGAGCTGTCGTGTTGTACGAGCTGCGATTTGTGGGGATTCCAGTCAAGTCTACACACCCACTCACGATACGCGTCGTGATCTCGAGAACATCCTTACTCGTACCTGATATGGTAGATCATATCATTGGTCAAGGTCGGTCCTATAATCGGAGTTTACAGCATATGTTGAAATCTGTTCGAATCACCTTTGCACCAGGCCAGAAAGTTTTGGAAAATGCCATGACGACATAATGGAGATTCGAATGCCTTTCGGCAGATGGTGCTATATGAATACAAACGTTAGCCCATTCTAACGTGCTCAGTAAGGAGAACGTGATAAAGATTTTGCTTTCCGGACACGACTTTTCGATCTAACACACTTCAACGTATTACAAATACTGATATATTGCCAATACTTACAAAATATCACGATGAAGGTTCTCGTCACCGGAGGCAGTGGGTTTATCGCAGCACACGTTATAGATTCGCTGCTTCAAGGCGGCCATAACGTTGTGTTCACAGCTCGCACTGCCAGCAAGGCAGACCACATTTTGCAGAATCACCAAAACATACCCAAGGACCGATTGAGTTATGTCATAGTCGAAGATATTGCAAAAGAGAACGCCTTCGATGAGGCTGTCAAGTCGGATCCGCCATTCGATGCTGTCCTCCATACAGCCTCACCGTTCCACTTCAACGTGACTGACCCTAAGAAGGTAACCGAGCACTCGTCGCAAGCATACCCCCTACGAAAAATACTAATGCGGCCAGGATCTCCTCGACCCGGCAATCGTGGGAACAACAGGTATCCTCAAATCAATCAAGAGCTACGCACCCAGTGTCAAGCGTGTAGTAGTCACATCCTCTTTCGCGGCTATCGTGAATCCAAAACAGACTCCAGAAGTCTACGATGAATCCTGTTGGAACCCAGTAACGATGGAGGAAGCGCTCAAAACAGATCCTTCAACCGCCTACCGAGGCAGTAAGACCTTTGCTGAGAAAGCCGCCTGGGACTTTGTCGAAAAGGAGAAGCCAAACTTTGACTTATGTACCGCCAACCCACCTCTGGTAATCGGACCAGTTGTTCACCAATTCGATTCCCTGACTTCACTAAACACGTCCAATGAAAACGTGAGAGATATGATGTAAGTCCATACCTCGGAAGACACAGCGGCACTATCTTCAACATTCAGAGACATCAAACTAACCTCTAACAGCCAAGGAAAATTTAAAGACGGCCTCCCACCCACACGAGTCGCGCTCTGGGTCGACGTCAGAGATATAGCACTCGCACACGTCAGAGCCATGGAACGACCCGACGCCGGCGGCAAGCGATTCTTCGTCACAGCCGGCTTTTTCACGAACAGCGAAGTCGCAGACATAATCAAGAAGAACTTTCCGGATTTGGTAAGCAAGTTGCCGGATAATTACGATGCTCAGTCAAAGGAGTTTCCGTATAAGATCGACAATTCGAGGAGTAAGGAGGTACTCGGGTTACAGTACAGATCGTTAGAGGAAAGTATTACTGATTTAGTTAAGAGCCTGAAGGCTGCTGGAGCGTAGAGCATGTTTGGATTCCGAGCGGAACTAGACGGATGTACAGATAGAACTCGCCGTGTCATGTAGATTCCAAGCAGGTTTCAAAACACTATTTGTATAGAACTGACACAATGTATGCCACAGACAAGCAACGAAGTTACAGAACGAAGCAAGAAGTCCCTCTGGTTAAGCTTTTAGGTTGGTTCGTCTCGCGGCCCTCAGTATTAATCGCAAGTGAAGGTAATCTCCTCGCTTCACGTTATCTGATGGCGAGTCGTGAGATGTCGGCTGAAGGTTTCCTGCCTATTAGCAATTCAGCCATGACCAGGCCAGTTCCCAGGCTCAAACTTATGCCCCAGGGTCCATGACCCGTGGCGACAAACACACCACCATCCTCTTCCATTTCAATATCTTTTCCCAGCGCATTTGCAGGAACTTTCGAGATGATAGGATATCCAGATCTCGAGATTGGACGAAAACATAACCCCTCTCGCTTGGTTTCAAGATCATCAACTTGTAAATTATCTCCCTGACGCGACAAGCCCGTCATCGCGACCATAGCTTTTCTCATCTCTTCAGACTTGTTTTTGTCCCTGAGTGAAGCTGCGCCATTGGCAGTATCTGGCAGTTGAAGCCCAGCATCGTTGAGACCTCCAATCCAGATCTCCGGCTTTCCGTCAGCAGATAGTCGGGAAAATGCTTCCGGAGCAAATGCCCAATTTGGCGAAGGATTGCAATAGATAACATGTGAGATTCCTACTGGCGTAACTCCTGAGTGCTGGGAAAGGTCGAGTATTGGTTTTGTCAATCTCGGAGATCGCACCACAATACTATAGCCAGCTAGTGGAGTGACTGGAATTCGAAATTTGCTATCATGGAATATTGATTGGAAGACTTTCGGGGTCCATGCTCCAGCTGCCAGGACAATATTCTTCGCGTGTTTCTCGTACTGCGGAATGTCAGTACAAGAGTGTGCATACTTGCTATGGTC
Source organism: Lithohypha guttulata (assembly GCF_036872675.1). Lineage (NCBI taxonomy): Eukaryota > Fungi > Ascomycota > Eurotiomycetes > Chaetothyriales > Trichomeriaceae > Lithohypha > Lithohypha guttulata. The sequence goes on from NW_027042750.1 coordinate 3,427,877, forward strand.
GGCTTTGCGGGATAGTAAATTCAGGTTCTGGTACTTACAATTTCCATGTCCTTCCTGACCTTTATACCCGCAACTTTACCCTCTGCATTCTTGAAAATACTGCAGGCGATACAACCAGTATGAATCTGAACACCTCTTTCCTTGCACCTCTCAATCAACCATTGACAAAGTTGTCTCGGTTCTACCTGTGCACAATTTCCCTCGTCGTCAAGCACTTCCAGGGCGCCATTCCTTTGTCTTGTAAACCATGCCGGACTACCGTCGTCATTTACCATCTCGTGCCTGTCTGCCCCAGGACCTGTTGCGCCGTCAGCCGAGGAGGGCGCCACACCTGAACGACTTGTGCCTGATTGCAGCCAATGCTCGTCCTTCGCCTGCTTGCCCATGCCTCTAGAATCTATAGCAAGGCTGTACACCTTGCTTGGAGCGTAACCCCATTTCCTGGCGCCGTCGTGTTTAGCTGCAAGCTCTTTGTGGAGGTTGAAAGACAATTCGCCGAGTGACGCTGATGCAGGACTGAACCAGTCTTTCGCAAGAAATCCTCCAGCATACCCGGATGCTGAGAGAAGCAGTTCTGAAGCAGAGTCAACAACGTGTATCTGGTGCGATGCAGCGAGGTCCGGCTTCAGTTCAGAAAAATGATAGGCGATACTGAGGCCAATAATGCCACCTCCTAGAATCACAGTCGCCATCTCATTTGGTAGTGAAGGTTACCACTTGAAGTAATGGTGTATATGTGATTGATACGACTCAGGCGAGGGTGGCAAAAGGGACACTGTGTTGTACCGTGTCGATCCCCAACAAGTAAGGATCCTCTCGATGTCTTCGGTCTCGACCCGTTATCTTTGCCGTGGAGGATTCGTGGCTCTATACAACAGCACGGGACTACGTACTTTCGTAGTCAGTCGAACGGGAACCACGGATCAGATAAAGACGCTCTCCATTTCGGACATTCGAGACGTGTTTGATGAATCAAGTGGTGGCATAACCGCCTGTACCGGTGTATACTTGACCCTGGTTGATGGTTTACAAAGCCTGACACTGCCGTAGGTTGTCAAAATGCAAGCGTGGCCGCGTAGAAATTGGGCAGCTGATGTCTGAGTGTGAGGGTGAGCTCGCGGGGAAGATCCTCATTATCAATCACGCAGCCAGGGCTTGTCTCTGCACAGTTCGTGAACGACGTATATGTTGAACGACCATAGCACACCGAGCCAGGGTTGTTTCCTTCACGATACTCAAACGTATCGGCTTCACGATGTTGCCTTGTCTCGAGCGCGGGTCTTTCTGACGAAGGAAAGCATGTACATATGGGTAGTCAGGCACAACGGTCTCAGATGACGCAAGTCTATTCAAGTCAAAAGTTCTTGCGAATAATATTGCTCTCTGCACAATCACCGTTTGCTGCCCAGAAACCCAGCAACCCAATTCACACGACTCTAGCAATAACATGGCGACTAGCAAGGTAGTACTCGTAACAGGCGCGTCTCGAGGCATTGGTCAAGCAATCGCACGTTTTCTAATTGAAGCACCTCCCCAACACAAACTTGTGCTAACTGCACGAACTTCGCAACCTCTGGAAGAGCTCAAGTCACTCGCGCCCGATCGTGTAGACTACGTGGCAGGCGACATTTCCGATGCAGCAGTGATCGAGAAAGCAGTGAACACAGCCGTGAGGAAGTTTGGTGGACTGGACGGTTTGATTTTGAACCATGGCACGCTAGGACATGTGAAGAGTATATCTGAGCTGTCTATAGCTGATTGGCAAGAAGACTTTACGACCAACTTCTTCTCTGCTGCTTATGCTGCCAAGGTAGCAATTCCCGAATTAAGAAAGACGAAAGGCAGGATAGTAATAACGAGCTCGGGAGCAGCCCAAGGAGCATATCGTGGATGGGCTGTCTATGGCGCATCAAAAGCAGCGCAGAACCATCTGTGCCTTTCCCTCAGAGCTGAAGAGGCCGACATCACGACAATCGCGGTTCGACCAGGCATGGTAGATACTAATATGCAACGTTCAATTCGAGAGCAGCATGTTGAGAACATGGACGCAGAAGACATGAAAAAATTCCAAGGCGCATTCGACGAAGGTAAACTCGTTAAGCCGGAACAATGTGGACATGTAATTGCGAAGTTGGCGGTAGCGGCAACGCCTGACCTGAGTGGCATGTTCCTGTCGTGGAACGATGAGAGACTTACAGACTACCAGCTGAGGAAGTGAACGGTTGCAGGATTAGCGTCCCGAAGGAACTCACAGCATCAAACGGCGTACGTCTGGAGTGACCATCGCAAGTCTGTTCGAGAGCAATGAAATTAGCGAGGCTCACGAAGATGACTGAAAAGAGGTATTGCGACATAGAAGGTCAGGCGAAAGATGAATACATTAAATTTCAACATATGGTCATAAACCATTGAGTTTTAGCAATGGAATAGTGATTTAGTCATCACAAAAAGAAAAGACAAACGCATGGCTGGACTTACTCTTAGCAAGGCACGATAGAAAGACCGAGTTGGTCAAGCATTCACGAACTGGACGTGTCTAGTCAGTGACAACTGGACGTGTCTAGTCAGTGACAACTGAACACGACAACCTCATGAATTTCCTTGCGGTCTGAGAGGCTCAGGTGTTTACAGATTGGTATCGACAGAGGTGATTAGGAATTTGATAGTACTTTGTGGTTCTTGTTCATCATATGGTTGAACCTGGAAAGACCATGGCTTAACGTACCAATAGTTACTCGATCGCGAAGTAAGGCGTTGGGAACATCCTGATCGACACATATTAGCATTGGTTTACTAACTGTGGCTGACGATTGTAGTGAGATTCAAATTTTCAGAAAGTCCTTTGGCTGGACAGTGTGAGTTCGCATGGTTTTCTCAATTAGGGGCGACAAACAAAGTTCCATCATTCGCATATGACATGTGGTGAAGGAGTTTGACTTACAACTTGGGGCAAGACGTATATTCGATGAGTTGAGCATTGCTGATTGACGAAGGAAACACAAGACATGTTTGAGTAAACAGAGCTTTAAAAGAAAAGTCGAGTTGCGAAAAATCACGCTAGTAGCACTTGCAGGAGCCAAGTCTACATGCCTGAGGCAAGAACAGGGCGGTGTCATTCAACCACCTGCAAACAGGTCTGAGGGTATTTGAAGACCGTTGTCCAGGGCTGGCGCTCATGGTGCTGGCATCATGATGCGTCGCACCTTCTATAGAGTGCTCAAAGACTGAAGCAATAATACATACTCTTTTCTAAAATGTCGGACAAGGAATTGGGCGGTGGTGAGTCTACCATAATCGCATCCGAATCGAGATTCGCGCTGACAACGATACCAGGGAACGAAGAGCTTTCGTTACCAAAAGGTTGGCAACTACAGATTAAGCCCGTTCAGTTACTAAGTGAGATCAGCGACGGTTCAGAAGATCATTTCAGAGATCCTACCTCAACTGCCGCCAGAGGTGTCCCTCGGAAATGACATGACATTTACCAAAGGTGCTCGAGACATGCTTATACAATGCTCAATGGAGTTCCTGCGTATGTTAAGTTCTGAAGCCAACGATGTGAGCGAAAAAGGTATATTGCTGCTGCACCGCATAGTCGCGACCGCGCTGATTCTCCGCAGAGAGCAAGAAGACCATCGCTGTGGAGCACGTCGAGGCGGCCCTCAAAGATCTCGGATTCGGCGACTATATCGGAGGCATCCGTGGCGTGGTGGGAGAATGGAAAGAAGTTCAGACCAAACGTGTCAACCGAGGTGAACGTATGAAGAATTGGGGAGGACTCAATGTCTCGGAAGAAGAGCTAGAGAAGATGCAAGCAGCGCTGTTCGGCGAAGCGAAGGAGAAGATGGAAGGACACGATACTCAGAACACGAATTAATAATTGACGTACAACATATACCGCCCTCTGGCAGATTATGTTTCGCCAAAGACAAAGACACCCTTACCTGCTCGAAAGCCGCCAAGGGTACCTTGAACCGCCGATTTCAGCATATCAAGGTCTGTGTCTCGGTCCCATTTACATTCTTGGACCGGTATATCTTTAAACTTCCCCGAGCGGGTCAAACGTAACACATCATCGACAGTCTGCTTCTTCTGATCCGGGTGCTTGTCGCTCCACTTGCTCACCCAGAAGCCGGTAAAGTTGATGTTCTTAAAAATCAATAACGAAGCTGGAAGTTCGAGTGGCTTTTTGCTCATGGCACCATAGGTGATCATAGAAGCCTCAGGGCTCAAGAATTTTGCAAGAGCCGTGCCAGGCTTTCCACCTACACAATTCAAGCCAACCTTGATTTGTTCCCGACCACCTCTTGTCCACTCTTTGACTTTGTCTCTGATCTCTCTCCCGAGCAACTCTTCCTCGGTAATCACATGAGTGGCTCCAAGATCATACAGATCTTTCTTCAGCTTCTCCTCCTCGGTCTTGTCCTCTCGACCTCGAATTACGTTGATGCTTTTGAACCCCCACTCTCGCCCAAGCTGAATAGCAGCCCGACCAACACCACTATTGGCACCGTTCTGAATGAACCACTCATCTTCTCTGAAACTCCATTTGCCATAATCAAGCAGCATTCGATATGCCGTGCATGGATTGACGGAGACAGTGCCCACCTGTAAAGGAGTCAGGCCTTCCTTGTCATCGATCTTTAGGAGTTGGCTCTCATCGAGTGCCTTGTGGGTGCACCAAGTTCCTTGCCCCGTATGCTTCATGATCACCCAATCGCCTTTCTGAACCGATGTGACTGCAGAACCCGTACTTACGACTTCTGCGACACCTTCGTTTCCTGCAACGGCTGAAGGCTCTGGTGTGCCCAGCAGAGTGTTCATTTCTGGCTTCGAAGGGTAGACGCCCTGGATCTGATTGATATCGGCAGGATTGATGGGACTTGTGAGGAATCGAACAACGACTTGTCTACCAGAAGGTGCCGAGATGGAGTGGCCGTGTAATTGCAGGACGTCCTGGGGCTCTCCATTTTTCGAGTATACTAAAGCTTTGGATTGCGTATATCCATATGCAGTTATGCTCCTCCTAGACTCTATTGGCAGCAACGAACGTAAGGATCTATGCCGGCTGGTTACTGTGCTGATTCGTGGTCGAGGTGTCAGGCAGCTAGGTATCGTACGAAGCTGTGCTCGCGGCGCCATGAGCTCAAGATGCGCCATTACTCGGCTGTTCACTCATCGGAGACTCAAAGGTAACATCTAAGTAACTGTTGCCAGTCTATCACTCTGTCTCTCACTTCTCTAAAGTACCAACATAGTTGTTGTAGTTCTGACTTCTACTTCGCCGCACCTTCCTTCTAGGCTCGACATATAGTATCTCACCTTAACCAACTTGACTTCTGATCCGCTATAGCACTTGTGATGCTTCAGCATCTTCCAGTTGTCAGCTGTTGATGAATCCCGCTGCGACTGCGCGACGACTCAAATCACCAGGTGAAATTCGTAGATACTCTACGATTTACCATGATCGGCTGAGGAGTGCTCGAGGGACTCGAGCTGTCCTTAGTGGCCTTGAGAACCTCGTGCTTACCGGTAGTCCATATCGTGAGTAAAGGTCTTCATGAATTACAGCATCACTAACACAGCTCAGCAAGTGGTCGCAACATTGCCAATGACGAGGTAATTGTCCTCAAAGACAACTTCCTGACCACCGATCTCCCAACGACATGTGCTTCTCACATCCTCGAAGGGTTTCGCGGTTCTGCGACATCCATGGTTGGTCGACTTCTACAGGATGCTGGAATTCACATTGTGGCCAAGACCAACATGGATGAATTCGGCATGGGCTCGTATTCTACCAACTCGGCACGGGGGCCTGTCAAGCATGGATTCGATTCACTTGAACAATCTGTTGGAGGAAGTTCGGGTGGCAGCGCGTTAGTGGTCGCCGGAGGTCTCGCACGCTTTGCTATTGGCTCAGATACCGGAGGCTCGGTCAGGCTACCTGCCGCCTACACTGGCATACTTGGTTTCAAGCCGTCGTATGGACGAATCTCTAGGAACGGTCTTATTCCTTATGCAAATTCACTGGATACTGTGGGTATTATGTCTACCTCCGTCAAAGATGCCATATCCATCTATCGTATCTTGAACAAACATGATCCGGCCGATCCAACCTCGTTGGACCTAAATAGTCGAGCCCGAATCGAGCATGCAAAATTAAGTCGGTCTCGGGTCCCTGATCATGCGGCAAGCGATCAAGTGAGTGTCAGGGTTATCGGTCTGAGGGATAAAAAGGAGAGTGCTAGACTCTCACTCGAAGCGGGAATGAGATGGAAAGCGTATGGAAGACAATATTTTACCAAGCGGTCTTGGAGAATAGGTGTGCCAGACGAGTATAATATTCAGGAAATGCATCCCTGGATCCGCATTGCATGGCTGAAGACTCTGAGTGTACTGCAGGACATGGGCAATGATATTGTGCACATATCGCTCCCGACTACTCAATCAGCTCTTTCCGCGTACTACGTCCTCGCCCCAGCTGAGGCATCTTCTAACTTGGCAAAGTACGACGGTGTGCGATATGGTATTCCACGTGACGCTGAGTTAGCCGATAACCATGAAGGGGTGCTCTATGCGCATCATCGAGGTCAGCATTTTGGAGACGAAGTCAAACGCCGTATCCTCCTCGGAACCTTTTCATTATCAGCAGGAGCCATGGACAACTATTTCATACAAGCACAAAAGGTCCGTCGCCTTGTGCAGCAAGATTTCAACAACGTTTTCACCGTTCCTCATCCACTCCTCGAAGCATCTACAGGCAATCCTGAAGGCGTCGATTTCATCGTTGTGCCAACTGCACCAACACTTCCACCTTTGCTTTCGGAGCTCAAACATCAATCACCTCTAGATTCATACGTCAACGACATCTTCACGGTCCCAGCTTCACTTGCAGGCTTACCAGCGATTAGTGTGCCGGTTGTCGCCGACGATGACTTGCCGCCGACCTCTGACAAGAACATCGGTATGCAGATCATTGGACAATTCGGTGAAGATATGCCTCTGTTGAACTTTGTCAGAGATACCGTGGAAGCAATAGATCCACCCAGACCCCGCGAGACTGATTCCAGGATATGGACAGCACGTAGGTTCTGATATTGCAGCGCTTTGCCCGCCTGCAGAAATAGATGTACCTCGTTTTGCAAGTGTCTCTGTGCAGGCACGTCACGGTCAAAATAATTCGCCGGCCTAATGTGTGTAAGCCCATATATCTGACCAGCGAGTCAACTCGACACCCACGCGGCAGAAATGCTCAGTTACCGAGATCTTGTATCACGAGGCTTAGGACCTCATGGATTGAATAGTAGTCGGTAGCATTCAGATATATCCAGATCGAAATTGGTATTACTTGACCGACGACAGGGTAGTATCCTTCATGAACGCGAGTATATTAGCTCTACGCCAATATCTTTTCTGTTCATAGTTTACTAGGACGATGTTTGGAGAGCTACTACGTAGGCATGCGAGAGCTGTCTGTATGTCAAAAAGGCTTTGATGCCACATACTACATCACTAAGTAATAAGCTTCGAAGTATTGACCATCATCGATCGGCAAGGTTCGGAGGGGGTCGGGTTTTCGACATAGATGTATAAGCATCGCGAAGTGAATATTGAGGCACAATGGATGAGTCACAGGGATACACTTCATCTTCGGTCGTAAAGGCACAGGTATATGTATAAGTCAATCCAACTTACGACACGTTATATTAAGTCGTGTCGACCCGAGAAAGTTACACAAAATCACATCAACTTATGTAGAAGGAAAAAACCATGAACCAACAACAACCCAAAGCAATCCTCTTCGACCTCCTCACCGGCCTCCTAAACAGCTGGTTAATCTGGGACACCGTAATTCCCACCGCAGAACGCACTGTGACAGACGGCCAAACCTGGCGCAAACAATACCTCCACCTCGCCTTTTCCTGCGGCCCCTACAAACCCTACGAAGACCTCGTCCACCAAGCCGCCGTGAACGTGGGGCTATCTCAGACCTGCGCAGCAGCACTCCTAGACCGGTACGATGAGATTGGAGATAATCCCTGGCCAGAGGTTCCGGAGGTCTTGGCGAGGTTACAAGCGAAGGGGTATAAACTAGGTGTTGTCACGAATATCTCGCATGAATTGGGGTTGAGGACGGTGAGGAATGTTGAGGGGTTAGTGAGGGAGCGGACTGGGGTAAAGGAGTTTGCGTTTGATGCGGTGGTGACGGCGGAGGAGGCTGGGTATTATAAGCCGGAGCAGAAGCCGTATCGGGATGGGTTGAGGAAGTTGGGTGTTGGGGCTGAGGAGGCGTTATTTGTGGCGGGGAGTCCTTCGGATATTACGGGGGCGACGAGGGTGGGGATGAGAGTGGTTTGGAACAATCATATTGGGCTTGCGAGGAGGGATAATGCATTGCCGTTGAAGGAGGGAAAGTCGTTGGACGAGGCGTTAGAGGACTTTCTACATTGAGGGACAGCAGCTGTAGTAGGTCGTGACGAGAAGTGTGCCACGAGCAGTACCGAATGGGAACAACAGCTTCAGGTGAACCAGAAATTCAGAGGCGATCCAATACGGTGTGTGAGACAACACGTTTTTGCCATTTCTTAACGCCGTTCAAGAGCACCATATCTACCTTTACACATGGTATCTCAAGTTGACGAAGTACAATTTTTCCTTCCTAGCTTACAGTAGTCTTCACTTCAGCCTCGCCGAAATCTTAGAACGTTGATTGTTCAATCGGCCTGTCTCCGACAAGATTTTGGTTGCTTAGTTGTTCTCAGGTCGAAGACCTCTGACAGCCTTTCCGGCTCGCTGCGTAATGATTAGCATAAAGCGTACAAGGAGCGATATGAACTTACCCAGATTTCCAATTCCCTGATTTCCTGCATCTCCTTCTCATATCTCTCTCTGTAATCTGGTGCGCTGTTGTATTCCAGCGATCGTTTCGTCTCACTGCCGTCCTTTACACTATCGTAAAGGTCGTTGAACAATGGTTTCAGTGTATCCTTGAATTTTGCACTCCAATCAATGGCACCTCTTCTCGCGGTTGTGGAGCAAGCGGCATACATGTAGTCCATGCCATTCGCTGCGATCAAAGGATACAAACTCTGAGTAGCCTCTTCCACAGTCTCGTTGAAGGCTTCGCTTGGAGTGTGTCCTCGCTCTCTTAGCACTTCGTATTGTGCAAGGAACATGCCATGGATACCACCCATCAGGCAACCTCGCTCACCGTACAGATCAGAGTAGACCTCCTTCTCGAAAGTGGTCTTGTAGAGGTAGCCGGAGCCAACAGCGACACCCATGGCGATAGCCTTCTCTTCTGCCTTGCCAGTAACGTCCTGGTAAACAGCAAAGGAGGAATTGATGCCTCGACCTTCCTTGAAAAGAGATCGTACAGTACGGCCTGAACCTTTTGGAGCAACAAGGATGACATCGATATCGGTCGGCACGTCGACCTTGGTGAGATCTTTGAAGACGGGGGAGAAGCCGTGAGAGAAGTAAAGAGTCTGTTGCACATGGGTATCAGCTCACCAGGTAAACTTTCATGGGGAATCAGATCTTGTACGTACTTTGCCCTTAGTCAACTGTGGCTTGATAGCAGGCCAGGTCTCGCTTTGAGCGGCATCACTCAGCAAGTTCATGACGATGGTACCTTTGCTGATGGCCTCGTCGACCTCGAACAGATTTGTGCCTGGAATCCATCCATCTTGCTGTGCTTCCTTCCACGAGGCACCGTTCTTTCTGACACCAATGATTACGTTCATACCATTGTCTCTCAGATTCAGACCTTGGCCGTGCCCTTGAGAGCCATAACCGATCAAAGCTAGAGTGTCGTTCTTGAAGTATTCATGAAGCTTCTCACGAGGCCAGTCCGATCGCTCTGAATCCGTCAGTAAGAGCGCTTCACTAAGAACAAGTACACGGTGACTAACCGTAGACGTCCTCCTTGGTTCCGGCAAAGTCGATGGTCTTCACACCTCGAGTCTGTTGCTGGACAGGAGCGACAGCAGCTCTCTTTGTCTGCGCAACGACAGGTCTCGAAGCAGGTGCGGAGACGAAGCTGCGTTTTGGTACAGCTGGAGCTGGAATTTTCTGCTTAGTAGCTCGAAGAGCTGTTCGAGCGAAAGATTTAGAAGCCATTTTCTAGCAGTGAGATCAATTCAGAATGAGAAAGCACTCTATAGGTGAGTCAAATGGCTGTCGCAAGATCTGGGGAAAATTATTTTGGCTCCAAGAAGCAGGCATAGTGAGCAACCAAGCTGACTGGTGCTCTGGAGCTGCAGCAAGACCAGCCTCATTTCTTGGCAGCCTCCGAAGTCGGCCAACCAGATGATCCTCGCTACAAAGACGTACTGGGATGAGCACTACCAGGTCTCAAAGGCATTCAAGTTTGTGGTGAACCATTTTGACCACTACTAAGTCTCGAACAAATAGATTCGAGGATATCAATCTACCTGTATGATCCCTCTTCCAGCCTCTAGAATGTAAATCGCTGCGTGGTATCATAAAATATTGCTAGACATGGACTCTTCGTTCTTGTTATCCTTCCATCCAGCTTGAAACCCATCCTTGAATATGGCATGTCACGCCGAAATGATTAGGTTCTTCATGTTGTTGCCATGGAGCCTGTCCTGTTATCACAGGCCAAGGCTAATGACCAGTGGTTCGTCTCTCAAAACACCAAGCCATAAGGTCGACTGAAGTAATAGTTACTGATCCGTTGTGTAATTCGTCTTGCCTGTAGGTTCGGGGTTTATCTGGTGAGCACTCGATCGTAAGTGATGCCCTTCACACTCCCACCTGTCATGCTTGTTTTGACATTCCGTCTGAAGTTCTCCCGGTTCGTCCTCAAATCCTCAGCTGCCTCTTTGTTCAGCGGATCCGATGCGTTTGGTTCGAGGAAGAGAAACTGTAGGCTTGTTAGTATGCATAATTTCGTCTGTGAAGCGCGGTCTGAAGTGTGCTCACCTGCATGCCCACAATCACGGCGTTCAGATTTAGCACCGGCTTCCAGTCTTCTCTCAAAATGTTCAGACAGACGTTGCCTTCCAGATCAATGTTCGGATGGTAGATTTTCTGTGTGCATTTGACTTTCGGCGGATCGTGAGGGTAGTTGTTGGAGATAACGAACGTGAATTTGAAACTGCCTCCTTTGTACATGCCCTCGTCTGGCTCGATGGTAAGAGAGAAGTTGAGAATATCGTCCGGATTTTCGAAATCAGTGCGCATTGTGCTGCCAAGGGCCAATTCACTGAGATCTGGGATAGGTTGTCAGTGAATTGTCGACGTGCTCTATCGAGGTTGAGATCATACCTTTTTGAACACGTAGTTGGGCTGCGGTGACCTTCTTCTTCTTCTGCCCTTGACCCTCGGCCTGCGCATCTTTCTGCTGTTGCTGTTTCATACTCCATACTTTCAACATCTTGACGTCGCCTCGCCTGGATAGGCACTTGAGCTGAAGTCGTGGACAGTGGACGACGAATTATAAGCGATTTGACGGACCGGGCCCGCGGAAGGGGAGAGATTTGCCGTAGAGAAACGTGGTATGGTGGTAGTGGGATTGGAGGATTTGAATCAGTGCACGCGAGGACCAAAGGTCAATGTACTACTATACCTATCGCTGGCGTCATAGCAATGCCTGCGACTAAAACAATCTCAGCCTCGGAAGAGTTGCTTTGATCGTGCAGGAACCCTGGCCATAAAATATTCACAATCGTTGCGGTGCAAGCACTTTATCTTGAATGAACCTATATTGGTGGTCATATTACACCATGCTTGTAGAAAATATCGATCGTCTGTTGACAGACCTTTCTTCACATGAAACTTGTAGTCTAGAAAACTCCTAAGTTGTTTTTGACCTTCCACCACCAGACTACCTCTTCAAATGCAACCGGAGAACCCAAACAACTCTGACGCGCCTGCGATGGTACATGTATTGCAAGCGTGAGCTGCTTACCTCCTAGCGAAGCAGCACAGAAGACCCGTCTTGCCTAGAAACCATAAACATCCGAAAAATCGTACAAGTGACAACGCCGCCGTAATGTACAGTAGAGTTGAGAAGAATGTGATCGAACGCTCAGTTGCGGTAGACTAGTGTCAACGGTTAGCTTGTACTGTAATGAAGGGTTGATTTGACTTACTGTAAATCCAAAAGTCGACAAACTGCCAGAGGTGATACCAGCTGCCAGCAGTGCATTAGTAAATATCCACGTAGATACCAGCCGAGTTCTGAAGTTCCGATACGAGTCCTCCAGATTTTTTTCGTTCTTTTCTTTAGGTGGATTGTATGGTGACAGTGCTCGTCGCACAGTAGCTTCAAACTGCGCATCGATGTCGGCTTGTGGCTTATCAATTTCCTCTATGACTGCCGACTTCCCTTTCTCGTCTTTCTTCGTCTGAGCAGAAGGCAGTACATCCGCCTTGTCCGCACCCTTAGTACCCCACGAGACATCGTGCCAGTTAGAGAAGGCGTAGATCATGAGGATGTTGATAAAGGAAGGCATGAGCGCAAGGTACTGAAAGAATGACGTGAACATGTGCCACGGGTCCAAATAGAGGAAAGATGCCACGTAGTACAAGCCGAAGGTTGCCGCAAGCGCGATGATGATAATGCCAGACCCAGCTCCCGAGAAAAAGGATTCAAAGAACGCGTCTGCTCCCTCATTGAGCTGAATGCCTTGGCCGTATCTGAATCCTCGATAGACCAAGTAGAAAGCATCAACGATGACATATGCCTGAATGATGCCGAACACCACAAAGGACATCATGTAGGCGACACGCGAACCCTTCGGTCGATTTCCCAGGGCTAAGATAAATTGCAGGAGGAGGAAACCTAGATAGCCATACTGGAGCAGTGTATTGACGATAGGTGTGACCTTGTTGCCAAAAGGGAAAGCATTTCCTTGTTGAGCTGGGTTATCAGCTCCTGGAGGTTGACCGACTAAATCCATGATGACCTTTGTCGTCAGCCAGTAGGAAGCCAGGGCGAACCAAGACATGAGCACGGTGACCATATTGTAGATCATCTGGATGTGAAAGAAGAACATTCTGATGATGTTGTGACCTGACTTGTACATTCGTCCAAAATGCATCAAAGAATAGAGCGAGGCTGCAAAAGACCCATTAAGCCATCGACGGCGTTGGCCAATGAATTCAGCTGCACCTTCGGGCACATCAGTCTCACCCTTTGATGCTTTGACGTAGGTTAGATGCCATTTTGATCCGGCCTTGGCCACCAGTTCGAAACAGAGGATACGATCCTCGGCCAAAAACATATTCTTCTTGAAGATGTTCATGCCTTCGATACCTTTCTTGCCAAGTCGAGCGGAAAGAGTGTGATCGCCGTGAAAGTATTGCTCAAGAGGCCGGCCCATGATAGCTCGATATCTGTAGGCTGAGAAAGCGCCAGGAAGCACCGAAACGTAACCAAAGGAGGATTCGAGTGGTTTATCCAGAATGTTTGAGATCTTGTACTCGAAATTCTGCGCTGCGACCAAAGGATTGAGCAATTTCTTCCAGCCATGACCCAACATGGCGTGAATCTCACCACAAGAACCACCAAGATCTTTGTCGTTGTAAAATGATTCCCACAATGCGAGAAGCGATTTCGGGCCAGGTTTGGTACCAGCATCTAGGAGGATACAGACTTCTGGGTTTAGAATTCGTCCAAACCCATTGAACAACCATCTGTGAGAATTAATCTTCTTGCTGTTCTTCTGTTTCAAGCAGAATATCATCTGTACTGGAGGCAGATCGGTCGCATCGTTGTTTGTGGGTCGGATGAGTTGCTGGTTCGGTGTCACTGAGAGCTGTGTGGTATATTCGAAGATGTGTACCACAGTATCTTTGCCGTCGACATCTTTCTTCATCACGCCATCTTGGTAGATACCAACTGTAGCAAGCAGATCAAGAGTCTCTTTATCGCAGGGATCGATACCATCGAAGACCAAGCACACCACGATCTTCTGCCACGCAGGACCGCCTTTGTTCCAGAACTCAGTCTTCTTCAGGTTGACAATTTCTCGAATGTTTTGCATGACTCCGTGGAGAGTTCTGGCTGTGAGAACCTTGTCTTCGTTGTAATAGGTAATGGCAATCAGAAGCTCGGTGTGTCTGTTATACATTGCCGGCCTCAAGTTGTAACCGTTCTTCAAAGTGAACTCATCCGGATCGCAGGTTGCTGCGGTGTATCGCATGTGTGTGAATTCTTCGCTTCCACCCTCGAGGTCCGATCGGTACTTTGGCTGGATCGCGTTCTGAATGGCCGAGGGTACAGGGTAATCAATACTGAGAACGTTGCCCTGGACAAGCTTTACTTTTCGAGTGGCATAGCGCTTTATCTGTGTCTGATTTTGCCGCGCTCGCCATGCTTCCGTTGAGTCGCTTCGTACATAGGGGTTCGGGGTGGTGCCGCCCTGCGGAAAACCACCTTGATTTGGATCATGAGCGTTATTGTACGAGACATCTGGCCCTTTTGGTGGTTCGGAGCCCATGTAAGATTCGCTCAAATTATACACAGAGTCGTTGTTCCGGGTCAAGTTTCGACCCGAGTCGTCATAATGCCCGGGATATGCTTGACCGCCCATTAAAGAGCGCTCGGCTTCATCGTCATCTGGATGTCTAGTATAACCCTAAATATCGTTAGTAGTGCTCGTCTAGCTTCTTGAATGGTTGACTGCTTACACTTCCATTGTGGTCTTGCAACGGGTACCCACCGGCACCCTGGTAATTACCTGCCATATTCAGCAGTCAATGATCGCGAACCACTCTTCACAAGGATTGTATGCTTCAAAGTGAGCGGAAATGGTAGAGCGAGAGTAGGGTGGAAGGGTGCCCTTGAAGTTCTAAGGAATGCGGAGGTGACAAAGAGACTCGCTAGGGCAAGCCTCAAAGAAATCGCTCAGCGATGACTGCCGCTTCAACAAAGAACGACTTGGTTGATTATACAAGGCCGTGACGTCTTACGGCAGACGTGATACCAGGAAGGAAAAGGTGAAAATCCAAAAGCACGAGACAAGGTAAGGATAAGCAGGACGCAGGAGAGCAAGCAGCATGTATGTTTCAGATGGCTTCAGGGTCTTTCTGCTCGCGATCCACGTTTGGCATCCTGGCTGTGAGTCTGCGGTTACTGGCTCATGTTGGGGTAACAACGACCAATCAAATGCTTGTCGGATTGTTCAAAAATCCATTGAACACAGCCGCGCCATGTTCACTCGTCACTCGTCCTCTTGACGATCTGCGCTTCGTGCTGTTGTGTTCAGCTTGGTCTTGTTGCGCGCCTCAGCAGCGCCCGAACAGTGGCTGCAACCATTCCAGCCATAAATTCGGATTTTCCCCAATACCAAAAATACACCACTGCCTAAGATGCACATAGCGAGAGCTTGTTTCAGCCTGTTTGATACTACTGTACAAGGAGTGCATGGCAGAGAAGCACTCTAATGTCACTATTTGGACATGGGCAGCCATTCTACCTCTTATATTTGCGGCAATATTCATCTGGTCGAGTGTCATTGCTGTCACGGCTATGATCATAGACGTCTAGACGATTGAGATCAGAAAAGACTATTCTTACCAGTCCGACACGATCGCACCCAGTCGTCGATGTTCTTTGTCTAGCATGCACGATAAAAGTTGGTCGCTCACATGATTCTTGTGAATTAATCAAGTATACAGATTCAAACCTGTAAAGACAGAGGTCCAAGCTTATGAGAAACCACTACGCCTCCAACATCTGAGTCAATTCTACAACAGCAGTATTCAACGTCAATCTTTCTGAGACGTCCCCAAGATAGCACTTCCACCACGGCACTTTGACCACACTTTGTAGCACCTACTGCAACAGTGCAAGTGGAATGCAGAACACGTGAGCCATCCATTCAGCTATGTCTCCGGCCTAGAAGCTACAACTGTCGTGTCAGCACTAACACTAGTCATGGTTGACGACGTCCACATGGCTAATCACTGAATAAAATTGTGTTACCACAGTTCTGGCTTCGGTACTACATATCGTCTTGCTTGTGGCCACCACACGCCACATGGTCGGTGTCGACGATGTAACACAATACGGCACATTCTACACAGTTTGATGTCACACAGTCGCAGATTGGGTACAAAATACTTGAATTGGCGCATGTATAACGAGACTACAGTCAGCATCTTATCAACAGTCAGCACTACCGCCATAAAGTAGGGCAATTACTTTGGATCACGAAAGGTTAGTCTCATCGGTACGCATGCTGAATGTCGTCTCGAACGACACAAGGCTAGAAGACTCCCAACTATTGAGAGTGAAAAAGAATGTCCTCCATTAGCTTGCAGATACTATACTGTAGATGATGTCTTTCCTATGAACACGAAGTCATCCCAACAAGTTGGAATTCCCGTACACATGCTCTTTATGGATCGTGAGGCCTCAAGCCTTGCTTCGAGACTATTTTCACGTTGTAGCTGCGTCAATTAACGTACATACCGCCAATGTACCATATCAACCTGTTGTAGATTGTCAGTAATTTACCATTCGTATCCTGCGAGCAGGACTTTAACAGAATAAATGTGGATGGTTACAGTGCAGGGGTTTGGCCCGCGTTTTGTGCGCCCGAAGCATTCAGCAACATTCTGTGGTCGAACCCACCGAGCTAGTACTTGCCACTAAACCCAACCCGGAATCGATTGCTCCAGGCACACTCGGGGCTGTCGCCACGATGTGACACGAATCAGAAGGCCTTGTGTGCCCCTTCAATCTCGTCGACTCCGCTTTCAGTCGAACGTGTGTCGCAGCCGACTCCTCTACTGCTGTGCTGTAGGACTTCCACCATCGACTGCTTCACGACAATTGACTATTGCTCAAGTGCTAGACACAACAACTCGCCGCTCGTTAATCTTTACTCAACAATATCGCCGACCCTCATTTTGCTTCAGAACAAACAACGTTCAGCACGACATTCTCTCGAATTTGACATTAACTCTTCTGCAATACGTATAGTTACGACTTTGACAATCAACCTTGGGATGCTCACGTAGAGCCTGGCGATTATCTCAAGGCGAAACCTCTTACACCATACAAACTTTGGAGCCAATCCTCGGGGCGACTTTGTGCTTGGATAAGCCATTAGGATAGACAACAAATCGTTTGAGCGCACGATCACGAAGGGAAACAGCGAACCGTCGTGGCGATCGCCCGCAACATTTAGTTCTGAGCCATGACTCAATCAAGTGGTAGGCAGCATAGACCGTTAACCATTGCTCACGTTTCTGACGGACCAATTCAGCCAGAGAAGCCCTCAACATCCTCCTTCGACGCTGCGTAGAATGCCCGTCCACACAGCCGAGTTGTCCATCATGCGGGTCTGATGAGAGCTGCTCCTTGGTTCCACAGTCATGCACTTCCTGTGCATCGACGACTTGTATGAAACTCAATGAACTGCCTGGTCAGGTCACAGAATCCAAACCTTCGACTCCTGTGGGCCCGATCGTCGGAGGCGTGTTAGGTGCTGTTGCCGTGATTGCGGTAGGTGTGTTTTGTTTATGGGTTTTCTGCGTCAAGCCGCGAAGGCGCAAAGACACGTGGGATCCGCCAGAGAAAAGAGATCAATCGAACCTGGCCAGAGACGGTAGCCGGACACATTCTATTGCTTCCACGGTCCTTACCAGAGCATCAAACGTCATCCAGATTGCATATATACCAGGCGTCACAGGTCGCTCACCACCTGTTTCTCCTGGAGTACCACCGCCAATGCCGACTATCGCTGGAACGGCGAACAGCACCCCACAACCTGACACCCACTTCTTCATGGCCGATGATCTACGTAACTCAACTTGGTCGGACACTTCTGTCGATCCTCGGATCAGTCTTGCTCCAAGTCTAGCGAGGGCCAGCAGCGGTACTACTGTCTATTATGAGAACGCTGTTATGCCTCCGATCCCAGCTCAGCACGCTATGCGTGCACAAGCAAACATGGTAAACGTCAAACAGATTGGAATTCCAAACACGAGCACAACGGTGACACCAACCAGGCCTTCACCGCTCTCAGGTGGTGGGTCAAAAGCTATCAACATCAACAACAGCTCAATTGTGGCCCGCAATGTTACTGCGCGACCGATCGAAGTCAAGAAGACCGCTTCAGGAAACCGGGTTCCGACTCTTGGTAACCTAGTAAAGGCGAACTCACAAAGGTCAGCAACCGCTGTAAACACTGCAAGAACTGAACCCATCCTGGACGAAAAGGAGGTCGTTTTCAGTCCTGTCACTGATATCGATGATTCTCCCACCTCGCCGCTTGCACCTTTGAGAGCAAGGCAGTCAGATATGAGCTTGGGTGGAATGGATGCATCCGGGACCAGCGCTTTGTTACCACCTGATGGTCCCCTAGGACCGCAGAGACCTGATAGTGGCGGCCTCACAGCTATGATTGAAGACGCAATCAAGAGCGCCTCCGCCGACACCAGGAGATCACCTCGGCCTGGCGCCGCAAGGAACGATTCTGGGCCATTTTCCGATATTCATGAGCTCCCAAGTAGTGGCTCGCCATGAGAGAACTGCCGGCTTCTTCAGACGTAAAGATTTTATCTGCGAAGATTAGAGAAGCTTGTTCAGCAGCTGGGCCTAAGTTAGAATCGCACGGATCTTCTTCGCATATTGTTTTATATAGAGATATGTCGCCTTCGAATCTATCCTTGTCTGAACACAATGAAAGTCTCCACCATGCGCCATCGTTGCATACGCCAAAGACTGCACTCGCGACCGGCTGCAGAAAGACGTGTTGTGTTTCGGCTACCAGCTAGTTGCCCTCACGCGCATGTTCTCGTGCTGTCACTTGTCTATCCTGTTTTGAGATTGTCATGCTGATACGCTACACCTTGTAAGGACAGCTGTAATAACCAGGCGTTGGATAGTGGCCAAGATGACACCTCGTTCCCCGTGCTGGGCGCTGAAATGACCTCTAGCGTCACGAGGACGACCCTCGAACTTTCGTCCACCACTTAAAGAGCTTTACGTATTACTCGAAGGTCAGAAGTTATGCTTTCGTTTCCCTGTGTGCTAGTGCAGCGTTCCAGGTCAGGTGTTGCCGTGCCTGACAAGTCAGCGGTAACACATTGATCGCTCCTGACTACATCGATGCTTCTGATGCCTGCTCAATCTCTCTCAGCTGTCTTACTGTTGTGACCATTGTTTGCTTTTAGACATCACTATCTCATCCTAACATACCAATAATCACAATCCTACTGCAAGTCATCCTTAGCAAGATCAGCTGTACAGTCACAATACCCTAAAGCCAGGACGCTACCATCACCAGCGCACTCGCAACCATGGACTTCCTGCGAGGACAAAAGATGGAGGAAGATCCTCTAGAAGCACAAGGTCGTGAGAAGGCCAACTTCGCACGGGTGGAAACTATGCTGTTCGAAAAACTTACCAAAGCTGGTGTTTCCTCCATCTCTTCCACAGCGGCACTGAAACTTCCCGGCGCTGCTATAGAAGGTCTGTTCGGCTGGCTGGGAATCAAAAATCCTCTGATCAGGAATGCAAGAGCTGATCGAAATGAGGTCTGGATACTTGACAATACAGCCTTCAAGACGTCGAATTCAGCTGCCTGGGAAGCTGAATTCGTCACCGCCTTTTTCCAACACGGTAGAGGAGACCTGACCATGGCAGCAGCAGCTATAGTAGACGCAGTTGGGCTCGATGGGAACCCGGGTGCCGACAAGGACAAGAAGGCGATCATCGAGGAAAGGCTGAAGCCATTCATCGATGCTATCGCGCCTGCGAGGACACTGCCTGTTGTCATTCAGCCACAAGGCGGAGAAACAACACGTCAAATTTTGGGCCCCTCCAATACAAACGGCATCAGCAGTCAGATCCTAGAGGTCGCAGACAGTAGTCAACAGGACGGTGCTACCATAAGAGTAGAGTCCGATACTGGAGTCAGACATTTGCCTAAAGCCACAGGCGCAACAAGACTCGTTAGCCCTGAGGGTTGGGCCGTCATCAGCGACATCGACGACACAATAAAGATCACTCAGGTAAGGCTGATATGTGAAAAGTCTTGAGTGGCTACTAATAGAGAAACAGACGCCTGATCCTGTCGGCATTCTTCGCACGACGTTTACTGAACCAGCACAGTTCACGAGCCATATGCCAGCATTCTACAAGATCCTCGATGAGCAGTTGCAGAAACCAGCTTGGTTCTATCTTTCGGCTTCTCCGTACAACCTGTACCCTTTCCTCCATCAGTTCATCTCAGACTATTTCCCACCAGGAACAATCATCCTTCGTGATGCATCCTGGCAAACGCTTGGTGGTCTACTGAGCTCGCTTACCCAAGGTGTGAAAGAGTATAAGTCAAGTCGAATCGACAAAATACATGGCTGGCTACCTGATCGTAAAGTCATATGTGTGGGCGACTCGACCCAGATGGATCCCGAGACATATGCCGCCATGTACAGAAAGCATCCCGGGTGGATCAAGGCCATCTACATTCGCAAAGTGCTTGACGCGCCGTTCATGGAGGAGAAGAATCAACCAGAACGCTTCGAAAAAGCATTTGAAGGTATACCACAACAAGTGTGGAAGGTCTTTGTACTGCCGGATGAGCTGAAGGACCACGTCGCTACTATGGTTGGAGAACAGCATCAAGGCGTACTAAGTACTCTATCGAGTTTCTTCTGTGGCGAGCAAAGAGAGCATCAACAATTGGAGCAGGACAAGGTCAAGCATTAGTGGAACTTTGGATCGTGACGGAAAGAGCACGGCATACAGTGATTCGGTCCTCTGAGAAGGGCGTTGGCGGCGATGTTAGATTGGTTGACTGGTATCTTCATGGCGTACTAGGTTGCGAGAATCTAATCAGCGAACCTCCTGTTACTCTTCACCTAGGTATACCTGAACCTGACCTTTCATTCGAAACGAAGTGCTGTGGTATTTAGTAGTAGATTTAGCAAGTGGGGTGTGTTTGCATAGCATATTGCACGTCATTGGGCAGAACCACGCACGAAGTTTCGTGATCCGAGCCTGCAGAAGGACTGCGACACAAGTAGCCAATTCCTCCACTTCGATCCAATACTGTTCTCTCTTCGTACGCACATCCAATATGCCTTACGCCTTCGACAAGTGTCCTGAGCGGCCAGCGAACATCGACGCGATCCTCAACGGTTTAGACAGATACAACCCAGAGACGACAACGATATTTCAAGAATATGTCACACAACAATGCGAAGAGAAATTCTTCGACTGCTATGCTTGTTTAGCACTGCTTAAACTGTATGTCAAGACTCTCTGTCGATGACTTGCACATTTCGCACATGATGCAAGAATCTAAATTCTTACCACGTTTCCTATTACCTGACGATTCCGTGGAGATTGAATATTATTTCTATCTGAGTGCGCAACTGCCAATGGCACTAAAGGCACAACAGACAGTTTTTCATTGTGGACTGCAAGCTGACATTATGTTCTGCTAGATACCAATTTAACCCACACCTCCTACACCCCGAAACAGTGACCAACATTCTCGTCAAGTCGTTGACCATCTTCCCCTCTCCAGCTTTCAGTCTTGCGCTCGCCCTCCTCCCACCTTCCACCGTTCCCTTTGGCTCGAGCAACTCCGGCCTTCCTACTACAGAACTTACTGAATCGATTCAAAAACTCACACATCTCTCTTCGCTGCTGGAATCAGCACAATACGATGCCTTCTGGTCCACATTGGACTCCGATGATCTCTATGCCGATCTATATAGTGACGTCGCAGGTTTTGAGGATCTGGTGAGGATCAGAATTGCTGGAGAAGTAGGCAAATGCTTTAGAGAAGTGGACATGAAGGTCTTGAGTGCCTGGTTGGATCTGAGAGGAGATCAGTTGAGTAAATTCGTGAATACGGCTTGTGGGTGGCAGGTTACTGGTGAGGAGGTGAAGATTCCAAGTAATAGCGAGAACGAGGCGAGGAGTGAGGTCAAGGGGGAGAGGGTAGGAGTGGAGCAATTCGGACGAGTGTTTAGAAGGGGGTTTGAAAGTGCTTGAATGGATGTCTAGGAAATGAGATCATGAGGGACGACGAACACGACGAATTATCACGAAATTCGAATTCAACTTGATCGGCAGATCAGTGCAGGAGCTGATACGAGCTGTGAAGGTAATGCCTCAGAGCTATGGTTTTGTGGCGCTCAGACAGAACCTACGGCTACAAAAAAGTAGATCCGGAACTGAGTCCACTTCTTCGGTACAGCCTTTGCAAGTTGAAGAAAGAAGCAGCCACTTGTGATTACGCGAAGGAAGCAACGGTTTCGAAATAGCAGGTCGTTGCGCATCCTTTGCGTCGTGCACGTTCACAGACTTGTCCTGCACCTAAGAAATATGATCACTGGCTGGTCCTTGACATCACTTAGATCTGGCCGAGTGGAAGGTCGAGGAAGGCCGCTCTGACCGAGAAGCGAGTGAGTCCTCGCAGGTTATAGCAATTGGGCAATACCAGTCGCCAGATAGACGACGTTGTGATAGTACAATCGACGCTTCATTACCGTGGCAGAATACTTCCCAACTAACAACCACAAGCAGCTTTCGATCGAAGTCAACCATGTCCATAAGCGTTATTCATCATCCTGAGCAGGGTTTGATTTGTATACCTGTCAAGTCAGTAAGAAGGAAGGGCTACATAGCACATACTCAATATCTCTACCTCAGGTTCCGGCACCTGGGATGAGCACACAGTCTCACCCATCCAATCCGGCTCCTGTCAGAATGAAAGAGGTTTTATCCTCGAGTTGATCATGCACGTCTTGCTGACTGAGCTTGCCCTGCAGGACTCCTCGAACCAATCGCACGCCAGTAATTTTTATAGAAACATGTATGCTAGTGTTTCCAGAAATAGCTTGATTATGGGCCGATGTAATTGGGTTGTTTGTTTTGTCAATGCAGCGGTTCCTTCAAAGCTGGAAAGTTCCTTCCACAAATCTGGGCAAGATCAGAGACTTAACCTTTGCTGCACTCGAACACCTTTCGTTCGCACAACACTTTTCGACCCAAACTGATGATCGACACGAAATATCGGACAGATGTGTGTTGTTTGATGCGAGTCACTGCGAGTAACGTTTCAACCGAGTGCGAGTCGATGACCATACTTTCCACGACAACAGCTGTGGACACTCTTACAGTCTTGGAACTTTCTGTACAAACCCAATGACGTCCTTCTACTGGCAATCATACGGAAGAGGAGTTCGAACACATGCACAAACGTGGTGCAAAATCCCTTGTGTCCGAAGTCCACCACTTGCCTCATCGATCGGTAGTGTTTGGTCATCTTCAGAACAACGAACACACAGTGCAATGATATACAGTAAGTTCGGAGGCTCGTCTCTTCCGGAACAAGAGCGAACTACTGGATGGGAAAGAACAAACCCAAGAAAGTTTTCGTGCACCTGTACCTTTTCGCCAGATCATCCTTGCTTCTGATTCTGTTGAGGCTTTCATAGGTGTAGTCACCCGACATAGCATGCTTAGCTATCTACAAAATTGCAGGCAGTTCAGACGTCGAGCCGCGTAGCCCCTCGACAGACACAACGTGGACGCGAAGACACTACTTTAAGGGGACCCTCGATGGAGTATGGCGGAACACTGGCAACGTGAGCCTCAAGTGGAGCCTCCCAAGTCTCTTGTGAGAACGAGTCAGACGTAATTCTTCCGTGAACCTTCTGTGCATGAACCCAGCATACGTAATATTCCACTATTCTACAACAGTCATCACAAGCGAGGCTTACTGATATGTGCCCTGCACTCTCATCAAAGCTACTGAATGTATCAGCAATCATCGAACTGATTTGAGGTTAGGCGTCTTGCAGATCCTGCCCTCGTGCCAGCTATCTCGAGCGATCCGAGCGATTGACAGTACTGTGACATCGGCTCGCACCATGTTTGAACGCGAAGCGGATGTCACTCGCTTGAACGTTAGTAAACATGGAGCAGTCCCCATCGAGCAACGAACCATTTGACGTCGGTCAAAAGTTAAGCATCAAATTTAAGGCCTTCCTCCCTGCTTGAGCTAGGCTTGAAACGGATGCTGACCACGAATTCTCGCACCAACGGGATCACGGCAGCAGAAGGTTACGAATATTGCACAACTTATGAGAACATGCTCACCATGAGCTTCATGAAGGCACAAGGTGCCAAAGTATATGTACGTCTCAGTTTCACCACAGATGTAGAGCTCTTTCTATATCAAAAAACCGAATGAACGAACGAACGAACGGTAGCAACAACTTGAACTGACAATAGCTCAGCCTCTTTACACATAGCACATTATTCGTGTGGATACAATTCTATTACCAACATTATCAAATGCCTGCCTCTTCTCAAATGGCAACTTCTAGACAAATCAGCTCCTTAGCAAGAAGCAAGGCAGCACGAGAATGCAGTCGACCTGAACATGACCTTCGAATCCTTCTTGGTCACATACAAGTTCTCGATCACGTAGAACGTCACCCAGCAGATCTCTATCAGCAGCAGCGCTCAACACGACAACCGCCCCCAGTAACACACCACGAGCCAGTAGACGTGGTAAAACAACCAGAAACGCCTAAACTCATCAACAGTGCCCCTGTTACATCAGGGGCAATTGCTCTAAACGATGGCGTCTCATTGTCAGCAGTGTCGGCAGTACCGACATTAGTGACTGTCGAAGAGCTCATCGACGATGATTGGGATGCATGAAAAACAACATGAACTTGTCAAAAACTTCAAGACTACGCAGCACTATACTGCAAAGATTATGCAAGAAAATGCCAAGACCGGTATTACCTCACAATTGCCTTTCCGGAGCAGCCGCAAGAAGCGAAAGTTTTCACAGAAAACACAACTGCATGACATGAAACATGCAGGGTCTTCGTGCCTTTCAAAGTTGTGGAACTGCTCGTCATCTTTCGAAACGGAAGCACAATTGAGGGCCACAAATGCTGGCTCAAGAGGTCCACTCACCTTCACGTTTAAGCACGTGACAGTTCGCGAGGAGATCAAGTTTGTTCCTTGTAGAGTTCCACCAGAACAGGAACGGAAACGAAACCTATGGTCACATCGTATTGATAGGAAGGCCAAAGTGTCTATCAGGCGCTTAAATAATAGAAGTTTGTAGTAAGATTAGCGTGCGATTGCGGAGTTAATGAGGCGTGCAATATTGTCACGTTGAAATTACAGAAGTAGTGTTAAGATATCGAAAGATTGAGGGAGAA
Source organism: Lithohypha guttulata (assembly GCF_036872675.1). Classification (NCBI taxonomy): domain Eukaryota; kingdom Fungi; phylum Ascomycota; class Eurotiomycetes; order Chaetothyriales; family Trichomeriaceae; genus Lithohypha; species Lithohypha guttulata. The sequence continues at coordinate 3,453,068 of NW_027042750.1, forward strand.
GGGTCTTCGACCCCGTGTCGATAGAAGAAAAATGGAATCAAACACTTCAGTCAATTCAGTCATCTTTCGTGCTGCTTCTGATGATCTTTCTTCTCTTTGTCGATTGACCATATACTGGATCTTAGCACAACGTTGTCTTCCTTAGCCGTTGACCCTAACTCCTAAAAACAGGAGCTGCTCGAAAATGCCCAGCAGGCATTGCCGAGAATGGAATTATGACTGACTCCGAACCCACATATACGGTGTGAGAAGGAACGACAGAGTCGGCACATATTTGGTCTTCACATAAACCTAGTCTTCCAAGCATGACCATCCACGTTATTCAACGGGCACATGTCGCTTTTGACCTTGTAAAGCTCGAAGCCAAATCGTCATTACCCATTTCAAGGACCAGCTCGCGTCAGTGAAGGTGCACGCGTGTGCTAAAGTCTCCCGACAAGCTTCTCGTCGTCATCTCGAGATGAACGGGATGAATGACTGTGAGTGCAACCGGTCAACCTGTCAGTGAGTGTTGGTACTGCAGTTGCCCCGTAGAGAGAATTGAGCTCGTCAAACAGCGGGGGTGGCGGGGTATTAAGCGAGAATAATCACACGCGCATGTGACACGTTAATCGTCATCGGCTGGTTACTAATCGCGAGCCAGCTACAGGCTCCATACATAAGCTCAAACGAAAAGCTTGGTACTGCCGAAAGCACAACATCAGGGCCTGGAGCTGAGATTCTGTCAGCCACCATTTGCTAGTTAGCGAAGCTCGTCTTGGTGGTCAATGTCACATGCAGCGGTACACCTCGAGCTGAAGGGATCAAGCCAATCATTATCTGCCTGGACGACACGCCAGAGACACATTGCGGCGATGGACCTCGTAATCTTATTGCTCGAATGCACATGTGTACGAAGCTTATAACTAGAGCTGAAAACGAGGCTGATAAGCGATGCTTTTCTGCGGTGAACATCGTCCAGAGGCATCGACCGGTTCATTCGTGTGATCAAGTGAAATTTAGTAATACGAGATGGAAACTGGGAAGAGCTGAGGTCTTGCTTGCATACAAAGGGCAGCATGTTTCGCACGTTATTTCTCGAAGATTTCAGCCATTACTCTGCACGATCAAGTTCTCCAAGTTAAAAGTGTACAATTTATACTTACTTCAGCTTTCATCAGCATGTCACAATCAACGAAGCCTTGCTTAGTGGTACGTATGGTTACAGGTTCGCCGTAACGTCCTCAGCTTGTTCTTCCCTACTCACGTAGAGGCCCTCATCGAACCATTCTCAATACTGGAGCTGACGACCACAACAGCATTATGGCGACTGGGACGAGGTTACCGATAGCCATCCTGCCATGAAATACATGCGAACATATACCGAGATGTACGATAAAGTAAGTACGACCACACCACAGCCAGCCATTGCTATGCCTGCCACATAATCAACAGCTTCAGGCAATAATACAGCCCTTACTATCCTCGCTTTGCTTACCGCACCATATCAGCGCGACCTCGATAACCTCTACGAAAACTACATCGCCTCCGACTTCACCTACTCAAAGTCAACCGGACAGATCTTCCCTTCCGGCAAAGAATCATGGGACGCCGTCACCGGAGATTACCGACTCTTCACAGTATATCGCCACGAGCCATACATGCTCACCTGCTGGGAGACAGACGACGGCTCCGGCTGGGAAATGCTAGGCAATGCCTGGCTGTTCGCGAACCTACCTGGTGATGGGAGTGCTGCAAAGGTCTATCAAGATCTCACCGGGAAGGAATGGGAGATCAGAGTGAGTTTGCTTTTGTGTTTCACGCACGAGTTGGAAGGGCAATTTTACTGATTCTTGGCCCTAGATTCCAGCCGGCTTTTTCTTCAAGTACAGAAAGGAGGGGGGCGAGATTAAGGTGGCGTCGATTGCGATCACGAGCGATAGTGGACCCGTCGTCGTTGAGTTGCTGAAAAGGGGTGTTATGAAACCATCCGATCTAGGACTATAGGAGGTGCGAAGCATACTGAAAGTCAAATCCCAAAGTTGCGGAAAATGTCGTGGCAAGCACGCACCCAGAAACTGAATGGATAAATCACCTGAATTCTTTTGAAATTCTAATTCTAGTGGCTGTAAATCACTATCGACATTTGAACTCCTAAATTCAATCATCTAACATCTACAACGCCATCGCCATGCAAAGTGGTATCACAATACAATCCCTCCATTCCATGCAACTTGAATACTCGAACAACAAATCCAAACGCCTCCAACACTGTGTTAATAAATGCCAAGCTAAGTGAGTGGTGGTGCATAAGCTGAAAAGTCATGCACATCATAAAGGTCATAAAGTTCTTTTGAAGTAACGTAACGCTCATCCGTGTCGTAGTAAATGCCAGAAAAATGAATGTCCCTCCTCTTCCTGTCTAGGTCGTGAAAAAGGGGAAGCAGAGAATGTGAATAATGAAAAGGACTTCTGCTTTAAGCTTTGTGAAAGTGGTGTTGGAAGGAAGCGTGCTTGTGTGGGCTGTGAATGAGTCGAGTACCAAAGATGTACAGTGCCACAGATATATTCAATTAGCAGGAGCCTGTACGTTGATCAGAACATGTTGTTTCGACCCTCAGCTAATCGTGCAAGGACCTGTTCGGCGTCGTCCATCAAACCGCCCACGATTCGCTTAGCTCCAATCTTATAGATGCGGATAGCATCGAGGACGCCTCTGGTGCGGCCAAGAATACTTGGATCTAAAGCTTCTAGGTCTTTTATCGTGGGTACATCCGTCAGTGCTAGATATGTTCTTAGCTCAGCGATAGCACCGTCCGTGGGCGGCAAATGCACGGTAGCAGCTGTTGTTGCTCGACTTGACTGTGATTGTGGAGTGTTGGTGGCCGTGCGTGTCGGTCCTGTTGCAGGTGTGGAGATAGTGTATACTGAAGATTCTGCAGTCGAAGCAGAGTCACTATGAGCGTGGTAAGCCAGCAGGGGATCGTAGTAAGCATTCTCGTTCCAGGAAGATGGGATTGGGTCAGCATGTCCGTATGTAAACCAAGTCCGAGTATCGTCCAATGTGGTCGGAATTGAATGTGGAATTCGGATTGCTCGAGCTGCGGAAGAGGGTGCGAACAAAGTGTTAGAGAAAGGTTGTGTATGCGCTTGACGTTTTCGAGAAGGTGTATCTTCCTGTATTGCCTTCCGTTTCTCAGCAGCTGGCAGAGGATTCGTTGCTAGGGTTGGCGCAGCTCGGACTGTGCTTTGCACTTTCCCGCTGTGCCCGTAGCCGCGAATCCAGCAGACGAGTGTTGCCAGATAGACGGCCCAATCTTCATGCAGCATGTGCGTGGTTCGAAATGGTGCTTTCTCATCTTCGAGGTTAATGGTCATTCTCAGCACTTTCAGAGCATGCCAGTGCGCTCTGATACAGTCTGCAACTTGCTCCGAAGGCGTTGCAGTTTTTGTCATATTGACCCATCCACGGACCACGCTCTTGGCCTGGTCATAATCTGATTCAGATTCGATCTTTTTGCCAAGCAACCATGAATCTCCTGCCACTGCCAGGATCGCTCGTACTGGCATATACTTTGCCATTTGGAACACATGATAATTAAACCGTGTTCTGCCAAGTAGTCCAGATCCCTGTGTAGGACTGCACTCCTCGTCCAAGCATCTCTGAGGAGCAGTGGAATCGGCATAGATGATTTGATGCTGGAAGAAGGAGAAGTCGTCAAGAGTCGTGGTTCTGTAATTCTTACGAGCTGTGCTAATATTCATAGGGCTTGCGATTGAGGCGTTGGCAGCCCACTCCTCGAATGGGCAATTCCAAAGCGCTTCGCCGCAAGGCAATTCGAGACCTTCTTGAGCATTGAAATCCTGACCGACTGCGGGTACGTGAGTGATGATTGTGGGTCGTTCACCGAATAGCACCACTTGCTGCATGTCAAGGATGCTGCACGCATGAAAGATCCTTCTTCCAGCCTCGTTTTCCAACCAAAACGTGTGAGCCCGCTTCAGGTCGTTGTCGGTTCTTGTCGCCTTTAAAGTTTTGAAGACTGACAAGGAATTCTGACTAATTTTCTGTCGAGTTTCATGCAAGCTGGCAAATAGAGCTCTGAAACGTGCCGATGTTGCGGGTGAAGTATGTCTGGCGCAGTATCTGCTCAAGATTTCGAGAAGTAGAACGGTCTGCAGGTCTGCGATGCGAGATTTCGCCGTGATATTTTCTCGCTGTCGGAGAAGCTTTGTTGCGATCTCCTGTAGAGCCAAAGAGTACAGCCGAGCATCTGGACGCGAATCATAGAAGGAGCCTGTGGCTAGGACAGCACTAAGAAGCAGAGGTGGTGGTGTATTCATGACAAAGTTGGGCTTGTACACGATTGGAAATGAAGGATGAAAGTACTTCCAATATAGTTCTAGACAATCGAATCGTATATATCTGGGTAATTCGGGACTAGGTGAGTCGAAAATGAGTCCGGGTACCATGGATAGCTCTCGCTGTATCGTGGCGAACTCATGTCCATCCAGTTCGCGGAGGTGTTGTGGCACGGGATTGACTGTAGAAGACTGATCAGCCTCAGTAGGGGCACAGGCACAAAAGAAAAATGCTCACTTACTGAAAGATACGGAACTTGGCCATCGTCGTAAGCGCTGGATGTCAAGGCTACTGGTGGAGTGGAGACAGAAGGTATCCACGTGCCAGGTATCAATGCAGACATGTTGGGAGATGTTGAGTGGGGTTCAAAGGCAATGACTGAAGAAGCTGAGGAGATGCTTGGACGGTGGGCACGACCAAAATGGTCAGAAGCTGGAGAATGACTCCCTTCAGAGCCGTAGTAATATGGGTCAACTGCATGTGAAAAGGTAGGCATATACGTCCCAAAGCCAAGGGTAGGATCTGATGTGTTGTATTGTGATTGGGGAGGATGAATCAGGGAGCCTATCGATACTCCGCTAGATGTCGTTCTCGACACGTTCTCGGACGCTGTACTGACCAAAGGTGTTGAGGGAAGAACAGATGGTGGTGAAGTATAGATGTTGCTATGTTGTGGCCTCGACGCTGACAACAACGGCGAGGCCTCTGTTTCACTGAGCTAGGTTAGTACGAGATGGAGATGGTTCCAGTACTGGAAGTAACTTACTGTCTCTCTTGATGTCTTTGCAATAGATCCAGCCTGTGGAATGCCTTTCCGCAACTGGGCTGCTGGCATCTGAACACTGCGTCTGGGTTATGGTTCAGTTCATGCCGCCTCCTGTGTTCTGCCCGGGTGAAGACCTACTTTGTTAGTGGGATCATGACAACGACAATATCGTGCTTACCTTTCCGCATCCCGGAAACTCACAAGCATGAACACGCTTGCCCTTTTTGGCCTTGCTGACTCTACCTGTAGGAGTTGAGGCAGGAGCGACGTGCTCAAAAGTCGTGCTTGCGTTCCTCATGCTTGATGAACTGTGCCGTCGGCTTCGGCCCGACGGCAGATCTGCGACGTGAGGTTGAGGTGGCAAAGACGAAGAGTCAGTAGCAAGAGTTGGAGCCTGCAGGATCGTCTGGCTATATGTTGGTTGAGACAGGAAGGGAAGTTCTCCAGGTATAGGATAAACAGACTGTATTGGCTGTGGTGGAGGAGTCTCTGCAGGATCGGCAGGGACGGTCGGTGCTAGTGACGATAGGAATTGGCGAGATATTGAGCGCGCACCTTCGACATTGGATGAAGGCTGTCTGGGCATGGTGGTATGGGGTGTGTATATATTGATTGTAGGGAGGTATGTTCGAGGCTAGAGACATGGGTTCGCCTAGACTTCTTTGGTTACAGGACCACCGCCCCGTTGCTGAGGCACAGTCAATTTGGCGTGTTTGATAAGGTTGTTGCATCAACGACATAGATGCTGTACAAGACAAGGGAGGTAAATGACGAAGGTCTGGAAGTTCGTGATTATTGGCAGGGCTGAGGTCCATTCACACGTGGAGCCAGGAACCATAAAGGTACGAGCAGGGTGTTCTGATCGAATAGACCTAGGACTCACTAATTTAGAGCCTTGGTGACAATGAGTCGCCGATGCAGGAAAGAGTGTAAACCATACCCGGGAGGACACCCATCAGCGAATCACAGAACTGGGGCTGAGTCGATGAGGCTCAATGTGGTCGCTTGACGTGTGAGCAAGAGGCATGCATCGCAAATCACAGATGCTATACACGAAGCTAATACCAGCACCCAACCATCCATGATGCAGCAAAGATTGCTGGACGACTCAAAGGTTGTTCACATGGCGTACTAGGGGAGCGGTCGACGTGCCGAAGCTCGCACTAGGACAGTTTGACGAGTCGGAACACTGTGATTTTAGAAAAGGCGGAGTCACTGCTTGCTTGCCTAAGTATCACCAGAGCCAAAGAAGACAAGCTTGGACGACGGTACCTTGCGATCACGACAGAACCACGAATGAAGAAACTGCGGGAAGAGTAGTTGGCTGAATTGGACGAGAAGAATCTTGGAATAGTAACATCGTGCTGAACGAAGGATGAACAAGGTGCCCACCAGGCTATACCGAAGCTGGAACATGGGACATGGTGATTTGGCGCAAGTGAACGCTAAGAATTATTTTTGGAAACCGAGCTATCTTAGTACTACACTTGTCTTTTAGCTCTGCATTACCTTACGTTAGCTTACCTGCATGACCATATGAGGTACCCGGTCGCAAGTTTCTGTGCAGAGTCTGCCTCATCGATCTCTCTGCTGAGCTCACTTCGAGCTTGAGTTAATTTGAGTCGTGATTGAATACTGGCGAATGGTAATTCGTTTTTCAATGTGCTACTTTGGAAGTACGCCCAGCGTGTTTCAGATTGATGCGGTTGAAGCAGTTTATTCTTCCACATTCCAACATTGACGACCCCTGCCGACCACGTTTTATGCGGATGCTCGAGTCTGCCTTGCGCTGACAATGATGCCAAATTGGGTTTCGAGTGACGATTGTCGCAGGTTCGTCTCTAATCGTGCAACCCATGAGAGTGTATGCGTCATATTCATGCCCTTCAATACCTGATCGCATCAGGCACACTCAAGGCACGTATTGTATCTCATTATGTATCGAGTTATTTTGGGTGGTGAGCTCAACGCGGTCGATGTCTTGATGGAAATCTGATGTAGGACGTACCGAGTGTTCGTTTTTGGGTCGCCTTTGGAAGATATCATCAGAGATCAGTCCCTGCGATATCATTGACATGTACTGCAAATTTTGAGAACGCAGGAGTTTCGGTGGTAGCATGGTGGAAATTACAGGATTTATGCAGTTGGCATTCGTCTGTCCCTTACTCGAGCTGAGTTGAGCTGTCGCCGCACCGCATACATTGTCCAGTTCTGGTTGTCTGTTCACAGCTGATCAAGCCTCAGACAACTGCCATTGCATCGAGTTTAAGCTAGAAGGGGTTTGTCCAAGCGAGCAACCTGGAGTCGACCGGCTTTGATCATAGCCAGAAAGGGTGCGTCATCATAGTAACCGCTTATCCCGGTGAACAAAGCATTAAGAGCGGCAATCTGTATATTAACGAATTCTGGTCTTTCCATCTTTTGATTATTCAAGCATAGAATACAATACAATCTCACCGGCACACCACGAGCACCAGAACCGAGAGGATTCATAGAACTATGTCGATCACTTGAACAGTACAAACTTCCCTCTGATGAGCATATTGTAACGACTTCATCCTCACGCCAGCCATGCGCCACTATACTTGCCAAATCAAATACTCAGAATTGAGTGCTTCGTGTTGAGGCATGACACACGCAATGGTACAACTTTTCCAGGCAGCGCAACACGAAAGCAAAAAGGCGGAAAATAGTAGAGGGTGAATATATCTCGTTTATTCACATTCAATACTCAGTACAAACGTACTGTTGGAGACTATTGATGATATAACTACTAAAAGTACTACCAATAATTTGGTAATGGGTATCTCGTAACTTGATTCGAAGTTGATTGGTTCCTTAACCAAACCCTTGTGATGCCGCCTGCCGCCAAAAATCGAAAAAGGCAGTATGCACGCCCCCTCGAACCGTTTTTCTGGATCCCGTAAAGCGCCTTCGCTAATTGAAACTCGATAAGAATTGATTGCTCCGTGAAACCATGGTCCCGTATGATGTGCAGGTGTTGAATGCAAATCGCTAAAGTGCTAGTGAAGAAGGTCGAACTTGATAGTATAGTAAGCAGGTCTCCTTGCTTAGAACACACCAGCCAATTTCTTGAAACCCTTCTTCAAATTGCGAGTTGCGATGTCGGCACCTGACTCTGTAGATGAGGCTGAGCTTGAGGAGTCCTTGCTAACACGTCTTTGAAGAGCATAAGATGTTGGGGTGGATGGAGATGATCGGTGAAGGTTTCCAGCTCCACCTCGGCCGACATGGTAGACAGGAGCGATATGCTTGGACTGCTGCATCTGCTGGTTGAGTTCCTCGTCGAAGGAGAACATTCGCGGTGATTCGCGAATATGGTTGCCGGCACCACCTCGTCCTGAGATGAAGCTGCGACGTGAAACATTCAAAGAAGCATTGCTTGCTCTGGCTGCTGGTCCTGAAGCATCAGATCCTCGGGTCACAGCAGCTGGTGCCTTGATTGCATTGCCTGCTCCTCCTCGCCCTGTGGTGATGTATTGCTGTCTTGGAGTGACTGTTGGATGTGGTTCGACGATGCTGTACCTAGATGAGACAGACATGGTGATTCTGGGTGGTGAAGTTTCTGAGGTAAGATGATAGACCAAGAGACTGGATGAGTTACGTAGAAGGTAGTGTTTTGCTTGCTTGTTCGTTTGTTACGTGATTTACTCGTACTTTGAGCAGGAACTACTGTGTCACTTCAGGGCACAAAGGTACCTTATATTTACACATCATGAAAATCTTGACGATGAGCAATCAGGGGAGATTGCCTGATCGAGTGGCTGTTCTTTCGAGTCGTGACACAAGCAGTACGACGGTACAGTCGATTATGTTATGAGAATCCAGCAACTTCTTGGAGGCTACCCGTTAACTGCAACGCGCGACACTAAATCTCAAAACTTCAGATCATGCGGAAGCAAAGTAAGCAGGAAAGATTTTCAAGCTAGATCTTCTATGTCATAAGGTTTCTGGAACTGAATTTTCCATCACTAAAATTTACTTTAGTGCATGGCTTCGAGACACCTGACAGTGCCACCTGCCTGGCAGCGGGCGTTTTGATTGGTTGCATAGCCATAAAACTCTGCGTAATGCCAACTTGCCGCGTGTTGACTTTTTCAGCTCCTGGCTCCAATGACAGGTTGGCTCTGCAAGGAAAGGACCGAAGTGGAAACTATTACCCCCAGGAAATTGACCCCTCTGCTGTTTCCGCTCACTACCCGCCAGCAAGTGACGCCAGCACCGCAATACCAGAAACGGCTACCTTAACCATTTACCCCAGACGTCCTCAAGCTCGTTCTGTAGCAAAGTCGTGGTGGCGTCACGTCACGATCACGACTACTGGTGTGCTATGTGATGGCCTGTGCTTGTATCACGAGTAGCAGTGAGAAGCACAGGCTGATGCATACAAGATCCCCGAAAGACAATCTGAGCCAGTGCTTGACGATCCAGTGTCCTCTCGTACTCAGGATTGGCAGAAGAGCTTCCCTTTTGGTGGTAGCGCTACCCCGGATTTCCAACTCGCATGGTTATCCACAATGAAGATGTGGGTTTGATCCTGTGGTTCGAGGTGTCACGGCATCCTATCACAGCATTTGTTGTCAGGAGAAAGGCTTCAGATGAAAAAGTCTCTTTCTCGGGAAGCCGAACCTTGTTTCTGAGCCGGATACTTGAGGTCGAAGTTGTGAGATTACTTGTCCAATGCTTTCGTGATAATGTGCTCAGGTGAATTTCGTGTGGAGTATGTCCGGGTTTTCATGCCAGTCACTGACGCTAACCCACATCTGATTCAAACGGATTAGCAACCATAAATAGTTGGGCAGCCGAACTTACTCTTCGAAAAGTGCTTAACCCAGCCAGAATGCTTCCACCAATCCAAGTGCTGTACTTCCGTTCTGGAGGAGCAAATATCTTTATTTTCATGTCTTTGACCGCAAGTCTCTGAATCTCGTGAAGCAGGCGGTCACCAAAGCCCTTGGTCAGAGTGGTACCCCCACTGAGGACAATGCTGCCATACAGATTCTTGCGAAGGTCTAGGTCAGTTCTTGTGATGGCATCCACGACCATCTGATGTACACCTTGATATTCGAGACCAACCAATTCGGGCTCGAACAAGATTTCAGAAGCTCTGAAACGTTCAGGACCTAGCTTGATGCGATGTCCATCAGGTAGCACATATTCAATGTCCTTCTTCTCAACCTTCCACGTTCCTTGTTCGAGGTCTCTCTCTTCCTTGCGTGGATCTAGAGCAACATAGGCTGTCTTCTCTTTCATGATGCGAACAATTTCCTTTTCTGCACTTGTATGGAACACATGGCCAGCCTTCCTCAACTGCAGTTGCATGTTCTCTGTTACATCACGACCAGCTACATCGATTCTGCGAATGCTACTCGGGATTGCAAAACCCTCGTAGACAGGCACAGCATGACTAACACCATCACCACAATCCAGGACGACTCCTGTTGTTCGTCCGCTGGCGTACAAGCTCAACACAGCTTGGATGGACATAAATACAGCTGGAACGTTGAAGGTCTCGAACAGGATTTGGGCAGCGGTATCGCGGTTGGCTCGAGGATTCAGGGGCGGTTCGGTAAGGAGGACAGGATGCTCTTCAGGTAGGGTCCTCAATTCGTGTTCGTAAACGTAGGACCATATTCTTTCCATGTCATCCCAATCTGTAACAATTCCATGTTCTAAAGGATATCGTATCTTCAGTAAACCCCTCAGCTCTTGTGCTCGTGAACCAATAAAGGTGTCGCCTTCTAGTGCTCCAGCAAGGGCTCTCACATGTTTAGGTCGACCGACGTATGCGGGAAAATAGACTTGAGGCTGATCTGCACCTGCGAAGCCAGCTCGTATGTTACCACTGCCATTGTCTAATACAAGCGGCACATTATGAAGAGAGCCACCGTCAGCCATGCTTGGTGAATTAGCGGGTCGAACGTATTGTCATCGTCGACAAATACACGAGTGGATGATCACAACAAGGTGAACCCTCCTTCTCCACGTTGTGCTGTTGTTGTTACAAGGGTGTTGATTACTAGTAGGCGGTTGAAAATCTTTGGCACGCGTCTGCGGGTAGTCAGCCCCGGAACGTGTCGTGGTAAAATCGTGGCGTCGGCACTTGTCCAAAATCGTACATCGCGTTGTGTATGTGCCTGACTGCCTAATCAGCCTCTGAATGTGGATGTGTCTTTGACCTCGTCCATGTTCCCATACCTTGTAAGTGGCATTGCACTTCTGTTGAACAGCTTCAAACTTGAATACCGCCACAACTAGTATCGCCGAGATATCGCAACAGTGCCATTTCTGCCACTCGAAAATGCCCAAATTCTTCTGCGACTATTGCGATGTATACCTCACGCACGATTCCATGTCGGTGCGCAAGTCGCACAATACTGGCCGTAACCACTTGAGGAACGTTACCGATTACTATCAGCAGATTGGACATGAGAAGGCGCAGTCGGTCATCGATTCGATCACGAACTCGTACGCGGCAGAAGGGCTTCAACAACCAAATCCTATGCTACAGCACGCTGGTGCTCCTCCAGGTTTTCCTCCTATGGGATTTCCTGGTAAGTATTTTGCTCCTGCATGTACTTCCAAAACTAATCTCGATAGGAATGCCACCACCTCCGTTTGCTGGTCCTCCAGGTCAACCTGGTATGATGCCGCCAGGCGGACGAGGCATGCCTTTTCCTCCATTCGCGCCTAATGGTGCTCCACCAAATATGCCAAACGGTATGCCCTTTAATCCTCCTCAAGGCTTTCCACCCAATTTTCAACCACAATTTCCTTCTGGAGGCTTCAACATGAACCAGCAGCCTAGCCAGATGGGCCAGCACGGTCCACCTGGTGGTTCTGTTCCTCCGCCTGGTCAAGTCCAGAGTCCTCCCCCGGGATATGGCGCACCACCTGGTTCTGCACCACCACCGGGCATGAACAGACGTTAGCAGCGATCGAATATGCAAGGAGGCTACGACGAAACAAATCCTCACAAGAACGAGAACAGACATGCGGTCAAGCGAACGTTCGAGCGTGCTCCAAATGAAATGGGTGATGCAAAAAGAGCTCGCTTCAGTCGCTAAGTCCTTGTAGCATAAATTGCAGAAATTTGAAGTGTTCAGAAGCACAAGCAAATCGAAGCGATGGGGATCGTGGCTTGCTGCAAGCCGTCGAAGATCACAAGAAAATTTATAGGTTGCGGCCTCGGTCGAACCCATAGGCATAGCAGGCAAGGATATTTCAGTGGGCAGGTACGAAGGTACGGCCCACTTGCCAGTCCCACCAAAGTCCTACCAGCTGACTTGCCTCACCAGCAATCGTGCCTCCCGAACCAGCTCTATCATTCTGGCTGATAGTGTTGATCTCATCATTCTTCTAGGCCCTATAAATCATGAGCTGGTTAGAGGCCCTCGCATTCGTACTCGGATATTTGGTCACCCCTGTCCTTGCTGTTGGTGCAGCTGCGCTTGTTATCCATATCATCCTGATCATTCAGAATTACCGCTTTCAACGTGCTTTACGTGCAGATTCCTATGTCACGATTGTATGATTCGCTCGAGCTTGTTCACCATGAGAGAAAATACCAATTCAGACATCGGCCAACTTAACAGGTCGGCGACTGTCCTCTCGCGGTTCAGCGAACGCTTCAGTGACGAATCCGATCATCCTTCAATATGTGCGACGTTCGTCCCTCCCTCCAACATAGTCAGAGCGCTCAGAATCGAACGCGACCTACAGGGGAAGCGGACAAAAAAGTCTCTAGACAAATGCTGCAGCCTTGGAAGATCGATTTGTGAAGATCGACAGAGACGACGTTCGACAGCTTCAGCACTTGCCCGCGAGCGTCGTCGAGCCAGTGCAGAGACAACCTACGAGAAGCACCGACAAGCGAAGAGGGTCCGTCGAGGACAGGAGAAGAAGCACAAGCAGAGGAGCCGGTGGAGTGGCACAATCTGGGGGTATGATTCCATGGCAGGCTGTGTTCCAGAATCTGTGGAAAAGGGTCGTGAATTTGAAGGCTGCTACGTCTTTCGAGGTATTAAAGACAGTAGCGATGAGTATGGTGCTGATGAGCTGGATGCGCTTGGACGGCGAACTGGCAGGCAGTGGCTTCATGGTAGCAAGTGGGGCATTGAATTTGGTGGACCGAGCCGCCTATCTTTTGTTGAGCCTTTCGATGTGAACCAGATTCCATCCACGAAGCAGGAGATTGAAAATGCAACAGAGAAGGGCAAGGCAGTACCTCATGAGTGACAGGCCTACACCATGACATCGCCGTCCTGGTTTGGCTCTAATGTCTCGAATGCATGCTCACTATCTCCTATATTTCGACTACGCTTCGGTCACGGAAGCTGTGGCTGCTGGATCTTTCCCAAGGTTTGGCCACTTTCTGTTTGACGGGTTTACGACCACCACTGTCCCTAGATAGAGCCTAAACCCTATACAAACAGTCGTCGGTATGCTTGCGAATATCAGTGAATTTCGTATGCATCTTGTAGTAGGGCGTTTAAATTTACTCGACTCCACCTGTGGTTTGCGCCGTTGCAATGGTCCAAAATAACAGCAGACCTCGAGGAGTGACTACATGCGTTGATATCACGATACGATCGGTCACGGTCGTTTGTCGTGTCGGCACGCTCAACATCATGATGCCAGACATTTCTTGAGAAAAATGCTGTTGCTGAACTTCATGTCTACCAGCTCGCCAGCACCCTTCGACCCTAAACGCTCTTGATTAGAATGTCAACGACATTAGCATCGCGATTAAAGGACGAGCTTTCATCGCGCTACTCGCTCATTCCATCAGATCAATGGCTTAACGCTTTCCTGTCAACTATACACAATACATCACAACCACTACCCGCATTGACGTCAACCGCTCAATTCCGTCTTGTCCTAACAGACTTCACAACTAGCCTTTCACCTGTGCAAAGACAGGTCCTTACAGCAGGTATACAGAACCGAGAAGTCAAGGAACAAACGCTGGTTACAGATGTACCTGTCCAAGTGCTCGACATACAAGACACCAGCACTTCCAAGTGGTCGCAAATTGAAGCAATTGAGCGGGTTGAGCGTGGCGAAGAGATACGTGGCCGTGAGGTGATTCGAAATGTTCCGGGGATCGTTGATGAGGATTCAAGCACTGTAACTGCTGCGACTGAAGACCAGAGCTCGAGTAACACCAATACCGGCCCTTCTTCAGCATCGAGTCGATCTGGCAATACGGCTCGCAAGGGTTCCACTGGACCGCATAAGCTCCTGCTACAAGATGCCGCAGGTACAAAGGTCTGGGCATTCGAGTTGTCACGCATCGAGAGGATTACTATCGTTAATCAGGATCCGCCACTACCGGGATCAGCTGGAGTTTCATCTATGATTCCTAGGGTTGTGGAGGGCATGCAGATTGGATGCAAGCTCTTACTTAAGAAGGGCACGAAAGTAAGACGAGGCATGGTCATGTTAACTTTGATTCAGACTACTGTCATAGGTGGGAAAGTTGAAACCTGGGATCAGAAGTGGAGAGAAGGGAGGAAAGCTAGACTTCGACAGGACTTGGAGTCAGAATCTAATGGTTGAACTTGCTGGCAAAAATGATTGCCAGCATGAACAAGATCTGTCTTCGAGGCCTTGACGTATGTGGTTACACACCTCAAATACAAGACGGCTTCATCACATGTCTGAGAAATCGACACATCCCCAAATCTCCCGAGTATGAACACGAAGCGTGAAGATTCAAATGGCGCAGGTAATGCTGCTGTCTATGCTTCCATTCAATGTTCGCCAGCTATCTAGATTCAGAGATCATATCACTTCCATCAAATCGAAGCGCTGCCTTCACCACTTTCATCCCCAGTCAAAGGCATGCCAGTGCAACGTTTGAGTTGTGCTTCTTGCTCAGTTGCACAACCATCGATGCCTTCTTAACCAAGAAAGATCTTTGTGGCCAACCTGTAGTATACGAGATCTACGATTGTTCTCCTGCCACACTTTCCGTACCTGTAATGATAGTCTGCGCACGACGGCCTCGTCAATAGAGCCGTTTCCCGAAAATGCCTCCGTACCTCCTCAAGAAGACGAGATAGTACACAACGCCAAATACACCCCCGCCAATGTGAGCGGCGTGTCCTACACCAGTTTCCTTTCCACTTCGCATTGCATACGAATCAATAAGGAAATAACCTACTGTAGCCATCCACAGTGGCATTGGGACAAACAACATCGTTCGTACCGGTAGCGTTGGGGCGAACATTGTACATGTCGCCAGCACACCCGATACAATGCCACTCGATCCAAGCGCACTGGCGTACGGTGTTTTACGCACAACTCTCCTCTCATATAGCCATGTCGCCGACGCTACAATACTGCTACCAAAGACAAGAGCTGCAAAATGTGGCGTGGGCAGCCGAGATAGCATGGGCGCAAAAGACCACAGAGCGAGTAGGTTAAAGGCACAGTGAACGGGGTCCTTGTGGCTGAAAGAGCTGCCGATCCAGCTTAGGAGATTTTTCGGGTCATCGGCTTTCAGGAGAAAGTACTCTCGTAGCTGTTGCGCGACTGTGTTTGGTTTGGGGATTGAGAGTCCCAACTCCGAGAGTACGTTGTAGGTTGCGCCACGGTCTGCGTAGTTCCAAGCACCGAAGACGCCAATGGCTGTTCCGATGCAGCCTCGCGTTATGAAGCTGTTGATGCGAATGTTCTGCACAGACATACTGACTCAAAGGAAGAGAGTCGAGTTTGAAATGTAATGTATGACAGAGTCTCTATGTTGAAGCTTTTAGGCTGTCGAGCAAGAGACGTGACTGATTGAATGGGTGATTAAGCGATCGACCTGTCTCCCGTTCCTCAAGGTAAACGGTTCTCGAAAGAAAAAATCCTGTGACTGTTGATCGTCCTGCAAATTGGTTATAGCGAATTCTTTGTGTCGAGAGGATGATATGTTTTACCCATAAAGCAGCACTTGATGTCTCACGTCAGCAAGGCGGTTGCGCGTCAAGTGAAAACCTCGTCGTACCTGCTCTGTTTGGCGATAGTTACCATGCACGGCCATGTTAGCCTCTGCCAGCTATAGACAGTCCCGTAACTTCATTGGCTTGTGGATGGACCGATTGTAGCTCAGCTTGGAAGGTATGACGGCGTTCGCAACTTGAACTGACGAGCAACCAGCCTGGTCAGGGGTAAGTGCTCATTGCGAAGAGATGGGAAAAGAGTGCCCAATAGTGATCGACATTTTGGAACAAATTTATTCGCAGACGCACTTCATTGCAGATGGACGCTAGCTTACTCTTGTAACGAATAGATAAAGTTCTAGGCGAAAAATGGTGTAACACGACGGACGCCACAATGCCAGGAACAATGCAGGGACAGGGCAATTGTTGCTGATACTTGCAATCACGACTTAGGACTTGAGGATACGGCCTCACTCTGCACTTGTCCAGCTCGGCTCTGAGCACATGATTTGATGTTGATAAAGTCTTCAAGGCGAAGAAAGCAAACACAAATTTAGAGTAAACATGAAGCAAGAGTAAAGCTCGAACGCGAGGGGCATAGGAGTAGAAGAGACCTTCCAATGAGAAGGCACTAGACGCCGATGCTGGAGTCGGGAAAACCTGAGATTGGCTGAAAAATCGTTCGGATGCCGTGGGTTAGGGTTTCAGGATGACCCGCAGGCGGCGATGGCGGGCAGATCTCAGAATCTGTTCAAGATAGCCGCAAAGTGTATCATCCTGCATTGTTCTTCCATTCTTGTCCAGGTGACCTTTACACCGCAGTTTCTCAACGACGGGGTGCCCGGTCACACAAAGCAAAATTCCCAACGATCGACTCTCTTTGTTGTCTACTGGTCATGGTCGAGGCCTGTGTGATCCGAAGGAAGGCAGAGGACGAGTACTTCACAAGTTCCTCGAAAATCCCTGTTATCAGACCTGCGGAGTCAACGATCGAGAAATTGATAAGTTCACCGCTTCGCTGATCTCACAATCTTTTCACTTCTCTGTCTTTTGCAGCTGCTGGGCATGCCAATTGTTCCTGCCTGTCTTTCCTACGTAACCTACTAGTACCTGCCTTCATTAAGGCACTGCAGCATTGCACCACCTGCCAAATCTGCACGTCCAATCGATTTCAAATCTTTCACGTTTTTGTTTTTCGACACCTACAACCACTACTGTTACCGACCAACTTGGCACTGTCCTATAGATTCTCGTTATCTAGTTCACCTATTGATTCAGCCAGCAAGTATTCCACCGGCTCATCCCTGCATGAGCATGAGCGTGCTAGGAAGAGCCTCCACATCGTCTGTCCGACGAAGCCTCTCCATCGAACGAAAAGACCCATTTGCTCCAATTGAGACATACTACGATGAGACCTTCCTACAAAAGAAGTTGTTAGGGGACAAGCAGCGGGCAATATCGTCGTACACCAAGCAAGCACCGACCACATCCCTCGTTGCTGGCTCGAACTTCCTGCCTAGACGGCGAGGTAGTCATGACGAGTTCACTCAAGCTAATCAAGAACTGCTTGTCAATGTTGAGAGCACCATTAACGACCTTCTAGATCGGGAGGACAAAGACAGGAACTACCAGATCACGATTGAAGACAATGGTCCTAAACATATTTCCGTTGGCACTCTTGGCTCTGCAGGATACAGATCGACTGACCTTCGAGGAAACTATGTCATTAGTAACCTGCTACAAGAGTTGACGTTGGCACAAGATCTGGGCAAGAAAGTGGTCAAAATACACAGATCTAGACTCAACGAGAACCCAGTCACTCGTCTCGACAGACGTATACGCGATGAGTTCTGGAAGAACCTCGAACGCAGCCTAGATGCCAATACGATCGAGAAAGCTGGCAAGGATCCAAAAGACTGGACTGATAATCCCAGGCCACGTATCTACGTGCCTCATGGCTGTCCCGAACAGTATGAATATTATACACAGGTTGCCAAAGACAAGCCGGAGATGAGACTCGATGTTAGGTGGCTTCCAAAAGGTGGTGCCACTGCCGAGTTCGTGAAAGGTCTGAATGATGCTCCTGGCATTCTGGCGCTGGCCATGCGGAAAGAGATCGTCAATGGCAAAGAAACCTTGAAAGGAGAACCGTTCACTGTACCAGGAGGGCGTTTCAACGAGCTCTACGGCTGGGACAGTTACATGGTTGCCATCGGTCTGCTAGAACATGGCAGAGTCGCTATGGCCAAAAGCATGGCCATCAACTTCGCCTTCTGTATTCAGCACTACGGCAAGATACTCAACGCCAACAGATCCTACTACCTCAGTCGATCGCAGCCACCTTTCCTTACTGACTTTGCCTTGCAAATCTACGAACATATCAGTCATGAACCCGACGCTCTCGACTTCCTGAAATTCATCATACAAGCAGCCATCAAGGAGTACTACAACGTGTGGATGTCCGCACCTCGCTATGACCCTGTATCCGGTCTCTCCAGATACCGACCAGATGGTCTGGGTGTACCTCCAGAGACGGAAGCCACTCACTTTGTGCACGTCATTACACCTTACGCGGAAAAGCTGGGTATCACTTTCGAAGAGTATGTCAAAGGCTACAACAGCGGCGACATCAAGGAGCCGGAGCTCGACGACTACTTTCTGCATGATCGTGCTGTTCGGGAGTCTGGTCATGATACCTCTTATCGCCTCGAGGGTTGTGCTGCAAACCTGGCTACTGTCGACCTGAACTCGCTCCTGTACAAGTACGAATGCGATATCGCTAATTGCATCCGTACTCACTTCCGCGACCATTTGACCATGCATCCCGACTTCCAGACCGAAGCCAATCGAATCGATGGATACGAATCCTCTGCTGTCTGGCATCGTCGCGCCAGGATGAGAAAGGCACGAATGGACAAATACATGTGGAATGCCAAAGCAGGCATGTACTTTGACTACGATACGGTCAACAAAAAGATGACCGACTACGAAAGTGCTACTACCTTCTGGGCTATGTGGGCTGGTCTTGCTAGTCCAAAACAAGCTGCTGCTCTGGTGCTTAAAGGTCTTCCCAAGTTCGAGGAGTTTGGAGGACTCGTATCGGGAACCGAAAAGTCTCGAGGCGAAATCCATATCGCTAGGCCCAATCGACAATGGGATTATCCTTTCGGCTGGGCACCTCAGCAAATTCTTGCATGGGGTGGCCTCCTGAATTATGGTTACACAGAGGAGGCTCACCGTTTGTGCTACAAATGGTTGTATATGGTCATCAAAGCTTTCGTCGATTTCAACGGTGTTGTGGTCGAGAAGTACGATGTGACCAGGCAGAAAGACCCTCACACTGTCGAGGCCGAATATGGCAACCAAGGTGCTGATTTCAAAGGTGTTCCTCGAGAAGGATTTGGCTGGGTCAATGCAAGCTTTGTCTATGGTCTGTCGTTTCTTCCGACGCACATGAAGCGAGCGCTGGGTACGCTCACGCCATGGACCTTATTCGAGGAGAAGACAGCCATTAAGCTGGATCAACATGACGAGTTGACGATTCATGAAGAAGACGAAGAGTTTAAGAATTCTGATGTCGTTGTTTGAGCGTTCGCCTGAGCTTATGGAAGACTTGTTTTCGCGATGGAGGTTTGGCGATATCAAATGACTCGCTGGCAAAGACAATAGTATACCCTAATCACGATCGGGCAGTTTCCGATGAGGTGGTGGCGCTAGTGGTTTACCAGCTTCTTTTTTCATTTTTTTTTTCAACTCTGCATCGGAGACATGGACGTGGGAGCATAGCTAGTTATCGTTAGCAGTCACGA
The DNA here is from genome assembly GCF_036872675.1 of Lithohypha guttulata. Taxonomy (NCBI): domain Eukaryota; kingdom Fungi; phylum Ascomycota; class Eurotiomycetes; order Chaetothyriales; family Trichomeriaceae; genus Lithohypha; species Lithohypha guttulata. Next base: position 3,472,937 of record NW_027042750.1, read on the forward strand.
TATGCGTGCATCGGTTATCAACATAGTGGTTTTGCGAGGTCTTCTCCTCGAGCGGGCATCAATATCAACGAAGTTGTGCAGGCGAAGGTCTGATCTTGGCATTCGATATCCGCTTGCCAATAGCCATTTCTTACGTGCATTCAAGGCCCTCACCTTTTTTGAAATTACCTTGACTTTCCTTTTCAAATAGCATGCCACATCGGCTCGTGTACTCACTTCATCTGTCTTCCATCTCTCGCTTCCGAGCTGGTCGCCGACACACGCAGTCAAACTCTCTCGCTTGAGCTGCCGAAAATGTGTCGGATATATCCAAAGACCTGACATGAAACTCAGACCGAGGCTGTTCGGTCACAGTCCGAGAGTTGAAGGGCGGGAACAGTATGCGACATGTGGACGCTCAATATGCAGCTGCATATGTCTAGATGTGAAAGAGCTCAATTGTCTGACTTTTTACTGAATATCAATGTCCTATTGGTGAAATGAGCTCGCGGTAGTTGAGGACTACGATGCTCAAGCATGGTGTTTCGTGGAGAAGCGGAGACGCGGCTCTTGAGCGAGCGGACATGGCTGGTCTGGGCTGATCTTGTCCACTTTAGCACTTCCTTTCAGCCAACTGGTGATTACTCCGTCATTGCTCAGGAATCAAATCATCCAAATAGCTTCACATATGTCGCTAGATCATGATGTCCCATCTCTGCTTTTCTCTCCGCTTCACCATCCTTACGCAAGCTATATCGTTTACCATCCTTCCTGACTGATCTTCTCACTCACGAAGTGTTTGTCTTGCCTATCAATCACAGCAGAGTTATTCTTTCTGTCTTCCACATCACCCATCTTACCAGGACAAGCTGGAGTTAATACAGAAGGCCAAAGGTCTATTCAATATGGGTGCACTCGACGCAGAAGAGCAGGCCTACCAGCAAGAGGTCGCTGCTGTCAAGCAGTGGTGGCAGGATTCGAGATGGAGACACACCAAGAGGCCGTACACAGCCGAATCGATCGTGCAGAAGCGAGGAAACTTGAAGATACAGTACCCTAGTGCTGTTCAGGCAAAGAAGTTATGGCAGTTGGTTGAGGAGAGATTTGCAAACAAGCAAGCTACTCCCACGTACGGTTGTCTCGATCCTACTATGGTGACTCAGATGGCTCCCTTCTTGGAAACAGTCTATGTTTCTGGCTGGCAGACATCCTCGACCGCTTCCTCGTCTGACGAACCATCCCCCGATCTAGCAGACTATCCTATGGATAGTGTTCCCAAGAAGGTGAACCATCTGTTCATGGCTCAGCTCTTCCACGATCGAAAGCAACGAGAAGAAAGATTGACAACTCCAAAGGAGAGCAGAAGCAAGTGCCCCAGCGTTGATTACCTTAGACCCATCATTGCCGATGCGGATACGGGCCACGGTGGCTTGACTGCGGTCATGAAGCTCACCAAACTATTTGTCGAGCGAGGTGCTGCTGGCATTCATATTGAAGACCAGTCACCCGGCACCAAGAAGTGCGGCCACATGGCTGGCAAGGTGTTGGTACCAATTTCAGAGCACATTAATCGACTTGTGGCCATACGTGCTCAGGCGGACATCATGGGCACTGACCTGCTAGCTGTTGCGAGAACTGACGCCGAAGCTGCGACCTTGATTGCTTCCAACATCGATCACCGTGATCATGCCTTCATCCTAGGAAGCACGAACGCCAACCTGCAACCACTCAACGATCTGATGATCGCAGCCGAGCAGTCAGGCAAGGTCGGCGAGCAGCTCCAAGCCATCGAGGATACCTGGACTAGCCAGGCCGGTTTGAAGCTCTTCGACGATGCTGTCGTAGATGCTATCAATGCAGGCGTTCACGTCAACAAGCAAGATTTGATCAAGCAGTACAAAGCTGCTGCTGCGGGCAAGTCTAATCCAGAGTGCCGAGCTATCGCAAAGGGCATAACTGGAGTTGACGTCCACTGGGACTGGGACGCGCCACGTACACGAGAGGGTTATTACAGACTTCAGGGCGGATGTCGCTGCGCCATCAACCGAGCTATTGCATACGCTCCATACGCCGATATGATCTGGATGGAAAGCAAACTACCAGACTACAACCAAGCAGTTGAGTTTGCTGAAGGCGTGCACGCTGTCTGGCCTGAACAAAAGTAAGTCTTTTCTCTTCTCAGTGGCTCTCCTAAAAGAAGCTAACAATGCTTAGACTCGCATATAATCTCTCTCCATCTTTCAACTGGAAGACCGCCATGAATGCCTCAGATCAAGAAACCTACATTGAGCGTCTAGGCAAGCTCGGCTATACTTGGCAATTCATTACCCTCGCTGGTCTGCATTCAACTGCCCTGATCTCCAACAAATTCAGCAAAGAGTTCGCTAAGCGTGGTATGCGCGCTTATGGTGAGCTTATCCAGGAGCCCGAGATGGAGAACAAGGTCGACGTCGTTACGCATCAAAAGTGGTCTGGTGCGAACTTGGTAGATCACACGCTCCAGATGGTAAGTTCATGTCCAGTATCGATTCGAGACTGTATGCTAACAATGTTCTATAGCTTACCGGTGGTATCAGCAGCACATCTGCCATGGGTAAGGGTGTGACCGAGGACCAATTTCACTGAAGACACGATGCGATATTGGAGAGATATTGGACTATATACAGCACTTCAAATGTTGTCAGAGCCGCTGCCGTGCCAAAATTTATCCACGATTTGCATGAGACGATTTAAGTGGGAAATTCATTTGTTGGAACATCTGATGTACACCAATTTAGTAGTTATCTTTCAGCGATTTTGACAGCTTATTAAAAATCTAGTCGTTGTTATATCTGACCCCTAGCCAAGCACTTTACCACAACATCCACAGCGATAGTCATACAACTCCAGAGTACTATATTAAAACGTCGCCATGTGTGTCCGGTTTAGTTTCAAGAGTACTGTTGCTGTGTGATTGTGTTCGACAAGGCGGCTCTTTCGGGTGGATCTGTCGTTCTGTAGCAGTTCCGCTCCAATGCGGCACATCTTCGGAAGAACGACCCGAGTGGGATATTGCACCTTTCTCGCTTCCATTTTACACGTGCGTTGGTGTGCTTCACAAGTGGTGCATGCACTTTCTTCAAACTTCACCATGCTATCATTCCAGGAAACCCTGAGCTAGGACCAGCTCGAGCGTGAACTATGAGCGGTCCTGCTTACCAAGATCCATGCCCTTTGTGGGACTCTCATCCTCCATAGCCGCAAACATGGCAGCAGAACTTACTGCTCCTCTCCAAGCCTCTCTGGCTTCTTCCATATCAGTCATTAATGCCACAGCAACAGCTCTTACCACCGCCAATCCGGGACAAGGCCTCTTTGGCACGACTGGACATGTTCTAGCGACTATGAAAGTCGTGCCTACGTTTCTAGTATGGCTGGCAGCGTTCGCTACATTCACCCTTCCAGCATGGCTATATGCGGGTTTGTCCACAAGCCTGACTGTCACGATCAACGCTACTACCTTGTATGTCTCTCACTCAGCTGGTCCGTTGAGACGCTAACGGAATAGAATTGTCATCGCGCTTCTCTTCGTCTCTGGTATCAGTTGGTTTATTCGCTATAGATTCCTCAATGTATACACTCGTTTGCCGCAGGAGCCACCTAGGAAAGAGCCTCAGATCGATATCTTCCCCGATACCTCAGATGGGGACTCAAAGCCTGGCCTTGGCCAATACTTCGACGAGATATTGAGCGCAATCAAAGTCTTCGGCTACCTCGAGCGACCTGTATTCCATGAGCTTACGAGGACAATGCAAACCAAAAAGCTAATAGCTGGGGAGACGCTGCTTCTAGAAGAAGAGAAAGGATTCTGCCTGGTGGTCGACGGATTGGTACAAATTTTCGTAAAGAGCTTGAGGGAGGACACTAACGTATCTGGTGAATCACACGGGTTTCTGGACGATGAGAATGGTTACCATGATGGCAGTCAAGGGTATCAACTGCTCACTGAAGTTAAGAACGGTGCGTCAATGTCGTCCCTTTTCTCCATCCTTTCTCTGTTCACAGAGGACGTGAGGTTGAGGTTCGATGAGTCGTCTCGACCAGCATCTAGCAATGGCTTTGTGAACCCTCCAACACCTGGCTTTATGCAAAGCTCTACTGGACCGTCAACACCTATCCATGAGACCACATCCAGCAAACATGTTCTATCAGATGGTGTGAAAAGCTCGAAACTTGCCAAGGTTCCACCTCTTACTCTTGAGACGCCCTTTGAGGAGGACTATTTCAGACAGAAAGTGCGTTCCAAAAGAGAAGATCGGAAACCAAAGTCAGTTCATCCAGACATTGTAGCTCGCGCCGTGGTAGACACGACCATCGCTATCATTCCCGCCAGCGCTTTCCGAAGATTGACCCGCACATATCCTCAGGCTACTGCTCATATCATACAAGTTATCATCGCCAGACTACAACGAGTTACATTGTCGACCGCGCATCAATACCTAGGTCTTACATCAGAGGTCTTGCAGATCGAGAAGCTGATGAACAAATATACCAGCTATGACCTGCCAAACATGCTTCGAGGAGGCGCGCTCGATCGATTGAGGGATAAATTTGCTAAAGAGATAGAACGTCTCGGCAATGAAGATATCACGAAAGGTATTGCACTTCACAACCCCGTAACAAATCGGCGACGATCCTCCACTGGGCTGAGAAAAGAAGCTGCGCTTGCTGCACGGATCGCTGCCGCCCGTCAAAGTTCTGGTGACCCGGTTGAGAGTGCTGGAACAGATGTCAATGCAGGTGACCTTGCCACCAATGTCTCAACTGCTAGACTCATCGGTCGTGCTGGCAGCTTGAGTTCTCGCAATCCACCCTGGAACCTGATGTCGGAACTGAACAGTAGTCGAGCTGGTGGCCTTTCAAGTCCGCTAGGCATTCGAGAAAAGACGACAGCACGACCTCCCTCTCAAAATGGACCTATTTTACGTCAAGACTCCAGCAGTGAGGATACTCTACTGAGGGAGTCTGTGTTGGATTGTATGGTAAAAGCGCTTGGCTTGGACATGAATGCCAGAGACATCCATCGTAGGACAGGAGCTGGTGGTGTATCTGTGGAACAGTCACCTCGGCTGGTCTCATACGATGCGCGCAGGCAGACAGCCGTTTTCAGTAATGCTTTCGGTATGATCGATCCGTACGGAGGCTCTGTTGATGGCGATACTGAATCAGTGGTTTCATCTGTGGCCAGCTTGGTCGGTCAAGGTGCCAGAAATATGCACGATGAATTAATAGACGACGTAGAGATCGTCTTTTTCCCGAAGGGATCTGTTCTGGTAGAACAAGGTGAACGAAATCCGGGAGTCTACTACGTTATTGATGGATTCCTCGATGTCAGTATCCCAGTTGAAGATAAACCTAACAAACATGCTACGACTACCACTAATGGCCCGCCTCAAGAGAAGCGTGCACCAGCCCTGCGCAGGACGAAAACTGCTTCCAGCAGAGCCTCTTCCATTCCGGGATTGAGTCAGGAACCACTGAAGAAACAAGTGCAAAAGTCGTTGTTCCTGGTCAAGCCGGGAGGCATCGCAGGCTATATCGGCACATTATCTTTTCATCGGTCTCTGACAGATGTCACAGCTAAAACTGACGTATACGTTGGCTTTCTGCCACGGCAGTCCCTCGAAAGAGTAGCGGAAAGATATCCTATCCTTCTCCTTACCATAGCCAAGCGCCTGACCAATCTGCTGCCCCGACTGATCTTGCACATAGACTTTGCGCTCGAATGGGTCCAGATTGATGCTGGTCAAATCATCCATCGCCAAGGCGATGATAGTGATGCTATCTATATTGTGCTCAACGGTAGGCTTCGTGCTATTAGAGAAAACTCAGATGGTAGTCTGCAAGCGACTGCTGAGTATGGCCAAGGCGAAAGCATCGGAGAACTCGAAGTAATGACTGAAGGCACGCGACCTGCAACATTGCATGCAATACGTGATACAGAACTTTGCAGGTTTCCGCGGTCTCTCTTCAACAGTCTTGCTCAAGAGCATCCATCAATCACGATCCAGATTTCGAAACTGATCGCACAAAGAATGAGAGCCCTGATCGAAAACCCAGTTATTGACGATATGAAGGAGCGAAAAGGCAAGGCAGGAATCGCAGATGGCTCATCCAGCCTCAATCTACGAACTATTGCTATCTTGCCTGTCACAACTGGGGTGCCTGTCGTTGAGTTTAGTCACAGGCTGTTAAGTGCACTGACGCAGGTCGGTATACCAAATGGTGCCACATCTCTCAATCAAGCTGTGGTCCTCAATCACCTGGGCCGCCACGCTTTTAGTAGAATGGGCAAGCTGAAATTATCACAATATCTTACGGACCTGGAGGAGAAGTATGGTATGGTACTATATGTCGCAGATACGACTGTTTCTTCCCCATGGACCCAGACATGCATTAAGCAAGCAGACTGCATACTCCTTGTTGGTCTCGCTGAGAGCTCGCCCAGTATGGGTGAGTATGAACGTTTCTTGCTCAGCATGAAAACAACGGCTCGGAAAGACCTTGTACTGTTACACATGGAAAAGTTCTCGAAACCTGGATTGACTGCGAAGTGGTTGAGAAATAGGGGTTGGGTCAATGGCGGTCATCACCACGTCCATATGTCCTATCGAATTCAATCACACGCGATTCCGCCACAACCCCGACGTCTTGGCACAGCGATCAAGAAGAGGGTGGAAGTAATCCAAGCTGAGATCCAAAAATATACGTCACGTCGTGTCCGGCAGCAACCTCTATTCTCTGCAGAAACACCATTCAAGGGCGATTTCCATCGGCTTGCGCGACGACTATGTGGTCGTTCGGTAGGCTTGGTTCTTGGTGGTGGAGGTGCTCGAGGCCTTGCTCATATTGGTGTTATCCGGGCTATTGAGGAAGCCGGTATACCGGTCGATCTTATTGGTGGTACCTCAATTGGAGCCTTCATTGGCGGCCTTTATGCACGTGACGCAGAGGTTGTGAGCATGTATGGTCGTGCGAAACGATTCGCTGGCAGAATGGGTAGTATCTGGCGCTTTGCGTTAGACCTCACCTATCCTTCTGTCTCCTACACGACAGGTCACGAGTTCAACAGAGGCATCTACAAAACGTTTGGTAATTCTCAAATTGAGGACTTCTGGATCAACTTCTACTGCAACACAACGAACATCAGCAAGTCGCGAGCTGAGTTTCATACTAGTGGTTATGCGTGGCGGTACATCCGAGCAAGTATGACACTAGCCGGTCTCATACCACCAATCTGCGATCAAGGTAGCATGCTTCTTGACGGTGGTTACATCGATAATCTCACCGTCGCCCATATGAAATCTCTAGGTGCGGATTTAGTGCTCGCAGTTGACGTTGGTGCGATAGACGACGATACTCCACAAGAATTCGGCGATTCGCTCTCTGGTGTCTGGGCAGTTCTACAGCGCTGGAATCCATTCAGCACTGCGCCAAGTCCGCCTACATCCTCTGAGATACAAGGACGCCTTGCATATGTGAGTAGCGTCGATGCGCTGGAGCGAGCTAAGACAACACCAGGCGTGGTGTACATGCGGCCACCTGTTGTTGCTTATGCGACTCTCGACTTCGCCAAATTCGACGAAATCTGCAATATCGGGTATTCTTTCGCCAAGGAGTTCTTGAGCACCTTGAAAGCAAAAGGCGAGCTGCAGGGAATTTCCGAAGGGAACATTGGGGTTGAAGGTGCTGGTGAGGAAGCCCGATTGAGAAGGACCATGGCTCCCAGAAGAGCAAGTATATAGCCATCAAACAAAGAACTCAGTCAACGTGCCCGTGCCTCTGTACTCTCACTACCCGTACTGTCCTCGTCCTTGTCGCCACTGACACCCATGTCAGCAATACCCTTTCCTACTCCATCAACCTCATCCTGTATCCCTTCCCCCTTCCCATCCCAATTCTTCGTCACAAGCACATCCTCCCCATCCCCATCCCCAAGCCTCACCAAAACCATCACTTCTCCTTCCTCCCCCTTCTCCTCCCCATCAAACCCACTCATCCTCATCAACACATCCACAAACCTCAACTCCTCACCCACCTCCTCCGGATCCGCATCAGCACCGAAATCTCCAATCGTAAATGGGCGTTGTGCTAGCCGCCAGGTTCTGTAGGTTGTATCAGTAGGGTTTAATTCGATCTCCATGCTGTAGGCGCCGCCTTGGAGAGGTGGGAGGCGGGAGATGTCGGTAAGGTAGCAGTCATATTCGGGAGGGGAAGGAGTGGTGGAGATACGGGTTATTACTATGGTTAGGAGGAGGGGTTTGGGGTGAGGGTGGGATCGGCCTGAGAGGGAGTGGGTGAGGGGGAGGGTGTATTGTTTGTAGTCGCCTATTGGCATTGCAGTGTATCGAGGTGGAGGAGGTGGGTTATGGTGTGTGGCAGGGTTATGTTTGAGTTGCTGACTTTTTAGTGTGCGGTATTATCACTTCTCTATGATTTGGCGGTTGAAGTGTTGATTCCGGATATCAAAGCTGGCTAGTGACGGCCATACGGTATTGTGGTTGGAGCACAATTTTCCCGAGAGGATGTGGTACGATGTCACATATGTAGGTGTTCAATTCCTGGATTTCCAAAAAGGGTTTTGATTCTAGGATCATCAGACTATATTCAGAGTTGTCTATATGGTCGCTAAATTCCATGCGTTTCAACCACACGAAGCAAGAACGCTCTATTTGCCTGAATGTACCATCCTACCACCAACCCATACATTCTTGACATTTCTATCATCACCGTTCCAGACCCATTTATCTATCCTCTCGTCCCATTTTTCCCAGCCAAATATGTCGACCGGGCTGTTCTCCCCGCTCAAATCAATCTCCTGAACATCGAAAAGCATCCCAGGCTCAAATCCACCCAAGCGACCTTCCATACCCACGCACTTTGCGCCACCGACAGTCGCTAACCATAAGCCCTCGGTAACGCCAATATTCCATTTCTTGTCGCCTCCATTCACGTAGCCTAGCTGTCTGCTGACCAGGCAAGCTTGCCTGACTGAATCTAGTATGCTGACACTATATCCACCACTGACATCGGTACCCAAACTGACATCTATTCCATTATCTAGTAATTTCCGTACTGGACAGAAGCCACTGCCGAGCGCACTATTACTGGCTGGACAGTGAGAGATTTTGCTTCCTTGAGTACGGATCGTCTCTAACTCCCGATCGTCGAGATGGATCCCGTGGGCGAGGATTGTGCGGGAAGTCAGAAGACCGGTTTGATGGTATACATCCGTGTAGCTCTTGTATTGAGGGAAAAGATGCTTCACCAGCGCTAGTTCGCCTATGTTTTCGCTGATATGGGTCTGTACCCTCAGCTTTCGGTCCGTAGCAAGTTGACCGAGTAGAGAGAGTGTTTCGGTTTGACAGGAAGGTGCAAAGCGTGGGGTGACGATCGGAGCGAGCAGCTCACCCTTGGAGTCGAGTTTCTGGATATGTTCGATGCTTGCGATTGCGTTCGCAAGGCTTTGATCAGGTGTTTCGTCGCGGTAGTAGGTTGGGCAGGTATCTGGGTGGTCCATACACACGCGTCCTATGTAGGCTCGTTGTCCAAATTTGAATGCTAGGTCGGCCAGTAGGTTTGTGGCAGGTACTGAAATGGTTGCGAAGTATGAGGCTGTGGTGGTCCCGTAAGATAACGTTCGTCTGATGACTTTGGTATAGACTGCATCTGCCTTGGATAAAGGATTGGATGTGCTGTGGTTGACTGTTTCAGTACCTCTGTCACCCTCATATGCTCCGTTGGTGTCTGCTAGTGGTTCTTTTCCACCAAGACTGGCCTCTAGTGGGAATGTGTACGTGGTTAGCCAATCTAAAAGAGTTGATTTACCAAAGATACCAACGTTGGGATATTGCGAGGCGTGTATGTGTGTATCGATGAAGCCAGGGAAGAAAAACCCATTGTTCATCGTTTGGTGGAAGTCGACGTCCTGTTCTTCGACACCGAATGCTTCGAACGCTGCTGCTGGTGTAGTCAGTGTCCAGTCCGTCTTCTCGATTACCCCATGGCCATTTGAGCTCGACACCAGGACAGCTCCCTGCCTTATCAAGAGGGATTCAGGTCCTGGGGCCGAGATGAAGCGTCCAAAGAAGATGGCTTTGCGTCCGTCATCCGCGGCTGCCATTTATGCTCTAGCAACTGTTAAAATTCAATCAAGTTGCGGCAGGTGCACTCTAGAGGGTCGCAGTATGAGTAGCACCACACATCAACCTAGATCAAAAGCACGAAAAGGAGAACGACGTCGAAAGAGACAATCTCAGTAGCCATACTGTCTTATCTATATGGTTTGCTATGTCGCTATGAGGCAAGCAGAGCAAAAGCAGAAAGTCTAGACGATTGACTGGACTATAGCACAAGCACCAATAGCCGGATAGAATTACATCTCATATTAGCATTGGCATGAGGCATCGCTCAGGATCTGCATTGGTGCTTGATACAGGTACGATAGCTGTTTCGAACAACGTGCGTCGGAAACCGCCGACATTGCAGGAATAGACGAACGGGGCTCAGTTTTGAGCCTTGTGAATAAAATGCGCTGTCCTGCGGGCAGATTTTGGTTGGAGGGTGTAAGAGTGTTCTTCAATGAAAGGTCCGCTCGTAGAAACCAATCTTGCAAGCAAAGCTCGAAGTTATTCATTGACAAATCTATATAACGATGTATCTATGACGATGAACGCCAGCTGAGCACTGTTCTACAGCAGTCACGGCACATAGTCGACCGTAACTAGTCTGAATACATCTACAACGATCCCGAAGCTGAGGTAGGCTCGACCTATGTTGATCTTAATCTGCTGGGGCACAGCGCTGTCGTGTCATGTCGTTGCAAACCTCGCAAGGCCGGTGCACTGGAATTTCGTTGTTGGCTCGTTTTCGTCTGAAATATTGTTGGAGATGTGGAGAATATCGCAATATATGGTGTAGAGATCGTACCCATCACAGCTAGGCAGTCTCCTGGAGAACGAGTGTTTGCTAGAGGCACGTCTGACTCCTTCGAAGTGGCAGGAGAAAGACATCACTTGTACTCGTAGAAGCCCTTTCCACTCTTCTTTCCTAGCCACCCAGCATCCACGTATTGCCGTAGGAGAGGACTTGGCCTGTACTTGGAATCTCCCAAACCACTATGGAGTGTTTCCATAATCGCGAGGCAGGTATCGAGTCCGATAAAATCGGCTAGGGCAAGAGGGCCCATAGGGACGTTGGTCCCGTTTTTCATAATGTTATCAATATCCTCTTTCTGTCCCACACCAGTTTCTAGGCAGATGACAGCTTCGTTAATGTAGGGCATGAGGATTCTGTTCGCAAGAAATCCCGGAGAGTCAGCCGATACCGAGGGAACCTTGCCCATCTTTTCACAAAAAGCGACAGCTGTTTTCAGGGTGTCATCCGAGGTTTGCAGACCAGAGATGATCTCGACACCCTTCTGTACAGGAACAGGATTCATGAAATGGGTTGACACTACACGACTTGAGGCCTGAGTATCGGTCGGGTTCTTAGTGGTGGCAGCAGCAATCTTTGTTATACTAATGCTACTGGTGTTCGTGGCTAGAATAGCGTGTTTAGGACATATCTCTGCTAGCTGAGCAAAGATCTCCTGCTTCAGTTTAGGGATTTCTGGCACCGCCTCGATTACCATGTCCACATCACTCAGGTCGGACATATTTACAGTCGTGGTGATCCTTTTCTTGGTGGCATCTGCAATTTCCTGTGTGATTCTCTGCTTCGACACATCCTTGGCTAAAAGCTTGTCCGCAAATGCCATACCTTTGTCCAAAGACTGCTGCGAGTTGTCGACAACCGTGACCAGGACCTGAGCTTTCTGCGCTGCAACAAGAGCAATTCCAAGACCCATCTGACCCGCACCCACGACACCCAGCTTTTTGATCTCGGCCGGCATGGCTGAAGTAGCTGAGAAGTGCCTGGATAAAGAGCTCAGTCGTTGTGCTGCTGTCGATGATCCTGGAGACGGCATTGCTTTACGAAAAGCCAGTCGTGTAAAAGATGCCATTTCAGGCTATATGGGCTGGAACGGGAGAATACAAGCGGATGCAACAAGCATATTTGACCTGAACTGCACTCCAAAGCATGACAGTTGCATGCGCTCCAAGTCCTGCTCGGTTGGCCTCGGCTTTGAGTAGAACACGCTAGCGACGCTATGACGATCTTCGCGAGCTCAAGCTCCGCAAATCGAGCAAACTTATCGCGTAAAGTCGCGCTCAACGCGTCTCCTACCAGCCCGCGCATAGTGGAGATGTTCGTGCATCTTTGTGAATAGTATGCATAGCTATGCTTCTTGGTTTGAGGTGACGTTGAGTGCGACTCGTCAGTAGGGAAAATGGAGGACGAAAATCCTTTCAGCAAATCGAAGACGATCGATCCCGAAGTACGAGCATATGTATACAGTCTTGTTAACGCGCTTGGAGGTACTGGATCGGATGAGACAGGCAGATATGTGCTGGGAGACGATGCCATTGCTGTACTTCGAGACTTGAAGAGATGGCTGAAGCTCTATGACGAGAAGACCAACCGGCTAGATGTGGCCAGGTGTATGGCAGAAGCGAACTTGGTTCGAGGTGATTTACTACCCATCCTATCGCTATGGAAAGAGAACGGAAAGAATGAGAAATCCAGGTCAAGGCTCGCGCTTGCTGCTCTCGAACTTCTGGTTCCTCTCACCTGGCCAATCGAGCACGAGGAGATGACACTCAACCATCATCGTCATACTCCATACATCCTTCAAGCCCAAGTCAAATATAAAGCCGCAGTATTGCATTGGGACACAACGAGCGTGCTGAGACAGGCAATCAGAACAGCTCTGCCGGCTCTAGCTGTGAGGAGGGACGAACGCACACCACGAGACGAAGCTATCATCAAGCTAATGCTCTACTTCATCCGGAACATTGCAACTATTCGCCAGACCCCGAACCTACCCTCCCAAGGCCTCGACAACGAAGTCTCGCGATCAGCAACGATTGAGACCTTCCGAGCTCAAGACGTCTTTGCCCTCCTTCTGACAATGTGCTCGAACATGGGTGAAGACTACAATCTGATGGACGTGGTCATTCTCGAAATTATGTTCAACCTTATCAAGGGGGTCGACGTTGAAAAGCTGTGGATGAACCAGGTACAACGCAAGAAAGTCGCGATTGACGATCTCAGAGAAACTTTGACAGCTGAAAAGAGCATGCATACACAAGCAAAGAAGAAAGAATGGAGTAGGCATGGCCGTTTCGGAACCATGATCTGGGTTAAGGGTAACGACAAGCAGATGAAGGCTGTCTCCGGTCAGGACAATTTGAAGAGCGACAAGACTGCGATGTTCAACGTAGACAACAACAAAAAGTGGAACAAGCCTATGAGAAAGCGCAAGGACATGGAATACAGCATGCACGACTTTGATCAAAAAGAGTACTTGTCAACAACAGCATCTGAGCAACTACGAAACTTCGTGGAAGAATTCTTGGACTCTGGTTTCAACCCTCTATTTACACATCTACGCAAAGCCATTGAGCGAGAAGCCGAACGACTACTACCAATCAATTATCGACAGTTCTTTTATGTGGTCGCCTGGTTCTTGAAAGCAGAACGAGCAAGACGTGAGCACAAACAGAAAGACGCCAGCGCTTCCAAAGCACAGACCGAGTTCGACCCTGAAAGCTATGCTCTGGTTGCCTGCGTGTTGAATCAGGAGACATTCATCACTCTCAATCGCTATATGCAGATGTCTTGGGACGACAAAGCCTGGCAGGACCTCAACGCAAGCATGCGATGTTTCACCGAAATTTTGCTTATGGTTCAAGACATGGCTCAAAGTCCGCTGGAAGAAGATCAAGAAATAGCCGAGAACATTCAGAACCGGATTTTCTACGAAGAGACAACGCACGATCGTGTAAGGCTTCTCTTGAATGGTTATAAGGATCAAGGTCTCGGCTACCTCGATGCGTGTACAGAACTTGCTCATGTCTTCCTGAGGTTACTCGAGAGGTACTCCAAAGAAAACGTTGATTTACAGATCAAGTCAAAGCGTAAAGCACGCCATAAAAGGAGAGAAGCACAACGGCAGCAGAGATCGCCAGATGAGGCAACGGGTGAGAACGAGGATGAAGAGTCGGAGCATGAGGACATAATGGACGTTGTCCAGGTCACCAAAGAAAGAAAGTTCGACTTTAAACGGTTTGCTGCCAAATTCGTGACCCAGTCTTCGATCGACACGTACATCTCCCAACTCACATTCTACAAGGATCTAAGTATAGAGCAGCTGAAACGAATCCATCGTTTCCTTTACCGGGCCGCATTCAAGCAGGACCAGGCGATCTTGCTTTACCGTCTTGATATAATCAGCCTGTTGTACAAATTACTTCAAGGGCCTGAGGCTCTTCCCGAGACCCATGCCATGTTCAATGAGTGGCAGGAGCTTACGAAACAGCTCTTCAGGAAGATGCTCAAGAAAGTCGATCAGAGGCCGGACCTTCTCGTTGAAGTTCTTTTCAGCAAAGTCCCTGCCACAACATACTACCTGGAACATGGGTACGACAAGCAGACATCCACAAGCACCAGATCACCAGCTGAGCTTGAGGTCAGGAACGCTTCGGCTCGAGATCGAAAAGAGCAGATAGCCATCATTGTCACTGTATTACTAAGAGATCAAAAGAATGCTCTGGTTGATTGGGTCAATACTATCGTCTGCAGAGCTTTTGACGAACGGCACGCCTGGGAGGCCGAAGCTGAAGCTCGAGAAGCGGAAACCATAGCTGCAGCAACAGCTGATGGAGATCCCTTAGCTGATAAGAAGCTTACTACGACTACTGACATGCCACCAGCAGCACCATCATACATATCTGTGACTGCAGGTAGGGACGAAATTAAGATCGCAACGTTCAAGAATGCTCGTTTGAAGCTGTTGATGAAGCTCGTCGGTATGGTGGAAGAGATCAACGACAAATCCGACACACCAGATGCTACCTGGATCGTTCCTTCCACTGTATCAGCCTCGCACTTGCGAGATTCGAAAGAAGCTATCACACAATACTCAATTACACATTGGCAGCCAGAGAATGAGGACGATCAACCGGAAGACCTACTTCGTCGTATTCGCAAAGACAATCGTGTGACTCGGAGTTATGAAGATGTCAACGAGGATGGAGAAGCTCCAAGGGACAACTTTATTGATGATTCTGAAGGTGATGACGGCCCTCTACCAGAAGAAAGTGAATTTCTATTCCCTGACAATCCACGCCGGAGTAAATCAGCATTGGATCAGCTTCGCGAAAAACGAGCCGCAAAAAGCAAGAAGCGTAAGCAGAGGTCAGATGATGAAAATGACAATAGTGAGGATGACGCAGCACGTCAAGAACGTCGCAGGCGAAGACAAGAGGCCGTACTTGCTCGACGGCAGAAGTTCAAATCTGAAGCTTATATCCGAGATTCAGACGATGAGACCGATGAGGAAGCCGACAAGTTATTCTTTGCTAAAGAAGAAGAGCTTCGCAAAGCACAAGCTGCGAAGGTCAAGGGCCAGATGATCTCTAGTGGTGCAGCTGAAGAGGTAGATGAAGCGACTTTGACGAAGCGGCGCAAGATCATGGCGAGGTTGCAAGGTGAAGATGGTAGTGACGAGGAGGACGAAAACGTGGAGATGGATGAAGCACCTGAGCAAGGTAGTGCTCTGCCGTCTTCACTTCCATCCAGGAACACGGACGTTGAGTCAGACCAGGATGAGGATACTCCGCCATCGTCACCGCCACCTACAAAGTCATCTACTCAGGCACGGCGCAAAGCTTTGCAGGAATTGCGTCAGGGCAAACAGGTGAAAGTGCCGGCTCCGGGAGGCAAAATAGGTGCAGTGGACGAAGACGCTTCAGATTCTGATCTTGACATTGAGGACGAGGAGGACACTATCGTTCCCGCTTCACAACTTGCTACAGCTAGACGATCTCGCGGAGGTTTCGTTGTTGAGGATGATGAGGAGGAGGAGGATTGAAATGGCAATAGTAGAGCCTTTAGACTTCATTATTCTTGTTAATCAGAGAGGCAAATTAGTTCACTCGTCAATCTTCAATCTCGCTCTACTTAGTACATCTTCGATCAAACTATTAAAGTGAAGTCGTGTCACGCTACAATGTATGCAGTCTGCGTAGTCGAAAGGTTCAGAATTGAGGGGAAGGCATCACATGCTCAACTGCGGCAAGCGAATGCCATAGTGCAGCGTCACTAATCCGCGGCACTTCAGGTAAGCTTCACACTGACAGCTCACAGGCATATTTCAATTCTAAGTAGAACTTGCTGTCGACAGAGTCTGTAAGGTTCCCTAGGCGTGTGGAGTTCATCTCAGCCATCGTCAGAATGAAGATTCACATCGCCCAGATTTCTGCTAGAGACGACCAAAACGGCCTTCGAGCAAGAGTCAATGGTGACTCGAGTTCTATTGAGAATAATTTGGACAAGGACGAGGCATCCAAGAGATTGTCTCAGAACAATGTCAATCACTAATAGGGTGACAATGAGATGATTGAGCAAGCCAGAATCTACTTTGCATGACTTCACGTTCACTTCAAGGTGTGACCGCTGAACACTCAGCGATATAAGATCCCAGGCGCACTCAGATAACAGACTTTAATTTCTGAGATTTCCGTCTTAAAGCACAGTAGTGATAACTCTTCGTCAGCCAATATGGACCCCTCTCCTGTCGAAGCAGGTCAAACAGGCGTGGGCAAAATGAAGGACTCGAACACTGCTTTGAAAGCGGAGACAACCACTCTTCGGGAGCAGAAAGAGAGACAGAAGGCGAAAGACCAGTCAATTCGACCTTCAAGAACTCAAGCTCAAAAGAGCGAGCAGATCGAAGCAAGACCAAAAGCAAGGCTTAGAGCCAGGCATAAGTACAAGCCAGAATAAAAACCTCGACAAGACACACCACGTAAGAAGTTCAGATCAGCAGCTCATGATCACGACAAGATTCACCATTTCCCAATCCGCAAGAGGAGGAGTTTCAGCGGAAGGATCTCGAACGTGAAAAAGATGAGGCTGTAAGAGAGGAGTACGCGGATCATGTCCAGCTCGTTTGTAACTACAAGAAGGGAGGGGAGGGTGAAGAAGCTCGACACCACACGCTCGGTAGCAACAACAGCAATGCTTGCAACACCGTTGTACAATCGATTGAATCTGCCGAGACCAATGAGCTTCACCTTCAACGGGCATCGATCGTCGGAAGTTAGCGCCTCACTAGCTGTGTATCGGGGTAAAGATGATTGGAAGTGAAGAGATGAGATGAGCAGGAGCCAGTAGGTCTTGCAAAGAAACATGGAAGACGAAGGTATGGCGTACATGCAATGGCCCACTATGCAACACACGCCGAGGTCTTCACGACCTGAGGCTAGTGCTAAGGGACAACAGACGTACTTGAACGATTAATCCAGTTTGGAAAGTGTTATTAAGCGAATGAAGTTTTGGTTTACCTGCTTGACTAGTGCAGCCAGACATGACTGGCCAGCGCCGCATTACTTCGTATCACTTCGAACATGCTGGTTTTGTGACGACACAAACGCAATTACCTTACCCAGAGGCCATTTTGAGATCCTTACACAACGACTCCATAAGTTCTCCCATATTCTGCTTCAACGAACTAGAATGAATCCATACCAAATCCTCGGCGTCGCAAGCTCGAGCACAGAGAGTGAAGTCAAACAGGCGTACCGAAAATCAGCCCTACTGCATCACCCAGACAAAGCAGGGCCAGAATCGACAGCAAGATTCCAGACTCTTCGGACCGCATACGAGCAGATCATCGAGAAGGGCTTTGCGACCATTAAAACGAGCTCTGCAACTCAGACACCAGAGCGAAGCCATCAATCCGAGAACGAAAGATGGGGTTCGCATGCATATGAGCGATGGGTCGAAAGCAGGACAGCAAAGCCTGTACAAAGAAAGTGGGCAGGTTCTTTCAAGAGATCTCGATGTGGAAAATCGGAGGTAAATGCTAGTGATGCACCTTCAGATATGTATTCTTCTTCCAAGAAACCGCCGTCGAGAGGAACGGCAGCCAAGGCGACTCGAGTGAAAGAGAGCCTGGCGGATGATGAGTGGCAGACAGGCTGGGAGGGTTTCAAGCGCAAACCTTAGCACTTTAGGTCATACATGAAGACTCTTAGAAGGATGCTCATCTCTTGTATGTTGCGCTCCTCAAAGAACCTTGAGGTTGATTTCTTGTCAGCCGCGGCAGCTGCATCCCAATAGCTTTCTTTGTCTTTGGCGAGATGACTGTAAAACTATCGGCGATATTCCGGATCTGCGGCTGGACAAGACGCGATAGGTTGTGATATTGCTGCTGGTGAACATGTAGCATTATCGAATGGAGGTATGAGAAGAACTTGGTGATTCGTGCCATTTTTGCTTCTGCTCGTTATCGAAGGAAGTCGCGAGGTATTATCAACTTTTTGGTATGTAACGTGTCCCGGTTCAATTCGTGCTCGATTGAGATGGTAGAGAAGGAGGTTGGTCGTGTGACACGCGATAAGACGTGACTGCGTGGTAGGATATTGGTGAAATTTTCTCGAACGATGCTACTAAGCCGCGTTGTCATACCACTTGCTTGGTGTTCGTGTTGTAAAACTTTAGAAGAAAATTGCGTTGTCTGTAGAGAGGAATGCAAACATCACAGTTCTACTCTGCGATAACAGGCCCCAGAGGCGGCAATGATTCCGTTCACCGCTCTGCCGCCTTCCGACGATGAGCGCCAAAGATTTTCTTAGCATTTGCCGGCTCATAGACTCTGTACAGCTTCGGAAGGGGTCAATTCTCACAAGCCACGATCGATCCTTCCTTCCACCTCCTTTCGCGCCCCAGAACTTGCTGACTACCTTCGCTCCTTTTATTGGCCAAGTCGTGCTCTCTATCTGTCTGCAAACATGTCCGAAAAGCCTTCGATCCGCTGGGGCATTATCGCTGTCGGCTTGATCTCATCATGGTTCGTTGAGGACCTCTTGATTGAGCGACCTGACGCCCCTATCAAGCATATCATTCAGAGTATTGGCGGGAGAGACCTGAAGAGATGTGATGAATTCGCGCAGAAGTACTGCCCGAACGCCTCCCCGAAGCTCTACGACAGCTACGAAGCTGTATACTCTGACCCTGATGTAGACGTGGTTTACATCGGCACTCCACATGCGTTTCACAAGCAGAACATGCTGGATGCTATTGCTGCTGGTAAGAACATACTTTGTGAAAAGGCATTTACGATAAATGCCAAGGAAGCTAGGGAGGTATTCGATGCCGCCAAGGCCAAGGGAGTATATGTTATGGAAGCAATGTGGCTGCGTTTTCGACCCCTGATACATCGCCTAAGAAAGCTGTTGTTTGAGGAGAAAGTCATCGGTGACGTGTATCGTACTTTCGCCGATTTTGCTATTGAAATTGATATCGAGTCCTTGCCCCAATCCTCTAGATACAAAGACTTGTCTCTGGGCGCGGGCACCCTACTCGACACAGGCATTTACTCCTTGACGTGGGCGCTACTTACTTTGGATCCCGGCTCACCTGGCCATTCAGAGAAGCCCATCGCCTTGGGCATCCAAAGCCACGAAGACGGAATCGAAGTGACCACGAGCATTCTCCTCCAATACCCCTCTACCGGCAGACAGGGAATCGTAACCTCCAGCTCAAAATCTAATGGCCACCCCAATGTCTTCTGCACCATTTGGGGCACAAATGGCCTAATAGAAGTCGAAGGCCCAACAACGTCTCTGCCTCTCTCGTTCACTGTCTACCCCAAGATGGAGGGAGATCCAAATTCGGGATCGCTGCAAAGAGGAGAAGGTACGAAACATGATTTTGCGCAGATTGGCAGAGGTTTCATCTATGAGGCCGACAGCACAGCATTGGATGTGCTAGCTGGCAGGAAAGAAAATGCAATCATGCCCTGGTCCGAAACTCTACATGTACTAGATATAATGGATTCAATCAGGAAGCAAGGAGACACTTGCTATCCAGGTCACGATGAGTCATTATAGATGAAATACCCTTGCGCAGTGAGAGAGGCACATACACGACACATCACATAAACTTATACACAGAGAGCGGATCAGTGAGAAACACGACTGTCTTCTACGACACTGGAGCCTGCGAAAGAGTAGCAAGCAAGAAGCTTTGTTCGATATGCTAAAGCTAGATGAGACGATGGCGAAGCTCTCCTGAGTCTTCATCTATATGCTGGTACCTGGTCCCGATTGTCTACCAGACAAGGCTATACAATTCTGTAGTAACCTTGGCCAATGTCCCATGTATAATCAGATGCTGTTTTTAGCCCAAGCCACCCAATGACCCAGCAAGACGCTCGTGTACGTCAACTCCGGCACAGCCCAACCTACAACGCCTTTGACTCCTCATGATATTTCCCTATCGCAGCTCAGTCGAAATGCTGGTAATGTCCTCTTCTTCGTTGATGGCC
Source organism: Lithohypha guttulata (assembly GCF_036872675.1). Taxonomy (NCBI): domain Eukaryota; kingdom Fungi; phylum Ascomycota; class Eurotiomycetes; order Chaetothyriales; family Trichomeriaceae; genus Lithohypha; species Lithohypha guttulata. Next base: position 3,493,392 of record NW_027042750.1, read on the forward strand.
TCCTCGAGTTCGGGTTCGAGTCCAGCCTGTTGATGTTGCTGCCGCGGTTGGGCTTGCGGCTGGTGTCGTTGCCTTTGTAGGAGCTTGGCTTGGTTGCTGGACTGCAGAAGTAGATGGAGCTGGTGTATCGTCGCTGTCTGTGGCGCTGCTCGCTGGTGGAGCAGCACTGTTGGAGGGTGGAGCAGCACTACCGCCGCCAGGACAAAGAGTGAAGATGAGATCGGCATTGTCAGGGCAGACTTTTGTCCGGACGTCATCAGGCAGGTTGTATGCTGCATCGCAATAGTCCTGACCAGCAGGGCAATCCACAGTAACACAACTTGGGAAAGCGTCGGGAGTCGCAATCGACGGTGCGAGTGACATTCCCTGCATGGCGAATGGGTTGCCGTCGATGTTGGAGATATCATAGGCGACCATCTTGTTGCCCTTTGTCCATGTATACTCAAATTGTGTCACGGGAGCGCCATTGGCATTCGGGGACAGCTTGATCGAAATGCCGACGTTGTCGAGATTGTAAGACTCTGAATAACCACCGGCCGGCAGAGGTTGAAAGGCAGCATGAACGCTTTGCTTGATCGAAGCAAAGTAGACTGTGCTGCCGCAATTGTTCTTCACGATCGCAGTACCTGCGAGAGTTGTGGTAACGAACGTCAGCAGAAGTGCTGTAAGAGACAATGATTGTCGCATTGTTGTGTCAGTTAAATGCTGATCGATGTCTAAAATCTAACGAAGTATGAAATTTAACGAGTGTCAGTGGTGTGTACAATCAAGGTAAAAGAAGATGTGCAAGAAATTGGGCATATTCTATAGTACTAGTACAGCAGTGATTCACGACAAAGGACAGCCGGGGCGTCATGACCTTATTGTCACCTTTGCTGGGTCCGCGTCCAGTGAGCGAGATTCATCCCCTTTGTTTGCAACATGCCCTGACTCCAGACCCTCATCGGAATCGAGAGACTGGGGCTTTGTCTTTACCGTTCAACCACAAATCAGCAGTATACGTTAGGGGTCTACGTGGTAGGTTTGTTTCACGCTACTCGGCCGCAAGTCGTCATAGGTTGCCGAACTTTGACTCCACGATCGAAGCATAAGGCGGTTTTATTATACTCTTCTCCGCTCCTGTTTCAGCCCCCTATTTTTGCTCGATTCTTTGCGCTCCTCAGATCCGTAAATTTTCCGGTTCGTATGGCTCGATACCATGCGAAACACTGGATGGATGGTTTGAAAACTCTCTCTATATACTCAAGGTCAAGGGGATATGATTTGGTTTTGTAGACGCTTGCGATATATCTGCATCATCATTTGCTACACCAACGTGATATACTGTACTGCTGCGTTCTGTCTTTCCGTTAACCTTTTCGATCCGACAGAGTCCACTTCTCCACATATTGCTCCTTTACTCTGATATTTGAATATGGATTGCGCTCTCATTGGTGCGCATGGTTGTAGAAATGTTGAGCAGTCGCGATGTTTGTGAAGACGTTCGGATTCGTCGTCAGGATATGGTCTCTCAAGCATCCGAGCGCTTGCCAATCTCCTAGGTGTGGCATTGAGCTTATCGATATACTTTCGGATAGTGACGGCGACAACCTAGACTTCAGGAGATTGCCAGAAAATGACAGACTGATCGACAAACTCTTGATGTGCTTATGGGGATTCCTCCACCACCATGATGGGGAGAGATCGTACTCGAGTAGCAGTCGGGCTTGATGTGTTCTTCTCGAGTATACCACTTAGACCCCGACGTATCAAAGTATGGAAGGCACTTATTGCCTTGTGTTCACAGGCTGACTGCTCTTTCCATTCGTACAATACCTTCTTAACATGCCTAGCAGTTTCTCAGCTTCAACGAAGAGTTCACGATTATGACATATAGTGTGCTTCAATACTTCACGTCAGAGTCTTCCAGGAGCAGTTTTCAATTTGTCAAGTACGTAGAGCTTGTGAAGAGGCAGCGCACTCGCTGAGGTTATGCAAAGCACTGCTCGCATTCAAGTCTTGGCGCTCCTCCGAGAAAGACGAACAATCTTTTCTTCATCGCGGGAAAGAACAATCACAATCATATTGCCAACGTTCTTTTCCACAGTCTGCTCTTTTGATTTTATTTCTCGTCATTGAGTTCAGGTTGAGAAGATATCGCCTAAGTGCCGAATGACCTGCAAGCTGTTGGTCAACGCAATCCCGGGTTTTGATGATAATCCTACTATACCCAGAAATTTTTGCTAACACAAGTCGGGCTTGTATTGTTTTCTGAGCTATCTGGATGTGATTGCAGACATTTTATTACTAAAGACTAATTGCAGAAGGCTGCCAGGGAATGACTATTCCATAGACGCACAATGGACGAAATGGATTCTCTCCTCGACTCCCTGCTGGAGCAGCGGAAGGGTACGAGTGTTTCTTACATTGATGTTAGGTATGCGAATGTGCTAAGGCTCGAAAAAGTGCCCTCGAGAGGTGAAGGAGTGACAACGTTGAAGGCTTTACCTGTCACGGAGCCCATCTGCTCGTTGAAATACCCTACGATGATGGCAATGGATCCAGAATTTCTCCCAACAACCTGCTATCATTGCCTCGTCATCACGTCAAATCCTTTGCCACTTCCCGGATATGGATACACGTCGATGGATCTCAAGACGTGTAATGGTTGTCATATTGCTCGCTTCTGTGGCAGGGATTGCCAAGTGAAGTCCTGGCATGCTTACCACAAATACGAATGCAAAGTGTTTAAGAAGGTACAAAACAATTTGCCATCCTCTATGATGAGGGCAGTACTGCGGATGGTACTCCTCAAAGATCGAGGTCTAGTGTCAGACGAAGAGTGGGATCGTGTAATAGGTCTGGACTCACATGAACAGATACTCGCGGGAAGAGGTCGATCGAACCTTACAGACATGGCGGAAACCATTAAACATCTGGCCACATCAGGTATGAGCGTGACAATGATCCAAAGACTCATCTTCATTATGAAATCGAATGCCAATGAGCTTCCGACACCCATCTATGGAGGTATAGGCGTCATGCTTGATCCTCTAATAGGAAAGCTTAATCATTCCTGCGAACCCAATATATCAATTCATAGACCTCAACACACGATGGCTAGTGGCTGGATGGACTCGACGAATCTTTCAGAAGACGAACGGAAGACTTTCATCCAAATCATCCCACTGAGAGAAATCAAAGAGGGTGAGGAACTTCTCAACTGCTATATTGTTCCTACAGTGGCAGTTGAGGCACGCAGAGCAAAGTTGATGGAAGACTACTTCTTCCACTGTGAGTGTGGAAAGTGTCAGTGCGATGTCAAGGCTGCGGCACAGCTCATAGAATCACATCCAGACTTATCAGCACAATTTGGACAATGGGCACAAAAGACAATACGTTCTGTCCCTCAGCAGGTCAAGAAGCAGGGTGGGAACTCTCTGAGCAAAGCCATGGCAGCAATGGATCATTCCGAGCGATTTCTCGAGCATCCCACCCTGTACACAACGGGCGACTACCCGCAAATAGCTATGAGATTGACACTGCTGGGGTTGCAAAGCCAAGCATTTGACATAGCACTGATTAATATGCTCTGGGTGTATTTTCTCGTCAATCCGCAGCGCTTCGTTGGTGGACACACGCCGACTGAGATCTACACAATCTTCCTCTTGCTCGATATATTGGATGGAATTCTGCGGATCTCGATGCCACCAGGTGTTGAAACAGTCGATGCGGAAAAGTGGTCAAAAAATCTCACGACTCGAGGGTTGACGCTGGATGATCTTCTCCATTGGCGTGATAGGATCTGCTCAGATCTGGAAAGGAGGCTCGCAGGAAGTGCAGCAAAGGATCTGCTGAGTTTAGTTGAGAAGCGAAAAGAAAAGCGACGCGTTTCTCCAGCTCAAGGAAAAGATAAAGCGCAAGAGCAAAGCATGACAAATGCTGAAGCGGGAATGAGAAGTGCACTGAGACTGAAAGAGCCACTATGGAAGCTAGCATTGCACGAAACTGGGTGTTAGACGGCCACGCTTTGCGAGTACAAACGTATCACTCCGTTCCACCAACAACCTGTACAGTGTTTACGTTGCGGTTGCGTTAAGAGCTTGAAGGTACGTCCGCCTTGGAAGGAGCTCACGTGTCGTGGCAGCTACGGATCGGATCGAGCAGCACATTGTCCGCCGCTGAATCAATGGCCGGTATAGCTGTAGCTTCCGGCCAGTGATCGGCCACACATCCAGGGGAAGATCCAGGAATGCGGAAACTTGCGTTAGAGTCACGATTCGTGATGAAATTGAGAAATTTGCATCGGATGTGCTGAAGTGCAGTTTCGACAGGTTTATGTTCGAAATGCTTGCTCTGCTGTCTGTTGGTGCTCGACACGCGGCTCCAAGTAGTGCATAGAAACTTTTGATCGTCATAAGATGCGAGCCTTCGTCCGAGTATCGACCCTTAGACAACGATCGTCCGAACAATTTTCTTCCCCTCATCCAATATTCAAATATTCTCCTCGTGCTCGTTCTCGAGCCCTGTCGTATAAAACCTGTACCCAAACCCTACATAGGATACTGAGCCGACCTTCGCTGTCAGATAGAAGCTGTCAGCATATACGGGGACCCTCCCGTCGCTCAATCTCCGGCACAACCATGACAGGCACGAAGATCGATGGCACGGCCATAGCAAAAAGTATTCGAGAAAAATTGCATGCACAGATAGAAGAAACTCAGAAGAGCAATCCTAGATTCAAGCCATGTTTAAAAATCATTCAGGTTGGCGATCGACCAGATTCATCCACCTATGTTCGAATGAAGCTGAAGGCAGCTGAAGAGGCTTCGATTGACTGCGAACTCGTCCACCTACCTGATACCGTCACTGAACCAGAGATCCTGCAGCAGATCTATACGTACAACAACGACTCTTCCGTGCATGGCATCCTGGTTCAGCTACCCTTACCGAAGCACCTGTCCGAGCACACGATCACTTCCGCTGTCCTTGACGAGAAAGATGTAGATGGCTTCGGTGCCACAAATATTGGTGAACTAGCTAAAAGAGGAGGCAAGCCATTCTTCATTCCCTGTACACCAAAGGGTGTTATGGTCTTGCTGAAGGAGGCCAACATAGATCCTAAGGGCAAGACTGCTGTTGTGCTTGGAAGAAGTGACATTGTCGGCAGTCCTGTCAGCTATCTGCTTAAGAACGCTGACGCAACTGTCACTGTGTGCCATTCGAAGACAGCCAATCTGCCAGAAGTCATTAAGCAAGCTGATATTCTGGTAGCTGCAATAGGGAAGCCTCATTTCGTCAAGGGCGATTGGCTAAAGCCTGGTGCTGTGGTTATCGACGTCGGTACAAATTACATTCCGGACGACTCGAAAAAGTCTGGTCAGAGACTGGTTGGTGACGTCGACTACGAATCTGCTGTAGAGGTTGCGTCGTACGTAACGCCTGTGCCAGGTGGTGTTGGTCCTATGACTGTCGCTATGCTGCTACAGAACGTTGTCGAAGCTGCCACGACTTACTTCGAGAACCTCAAATCCAGAAAGGTCACCTCTCTCCCAATCAATATCAAGCAGCCTGTACCTTCTGACATCGCCATCTCACGGTCTCAGCACCCCAAACAGATCACACAAGTGGCCACCGAGGTCGGTATTGCACCGCATGAGCTCGAACCATATGGTGCATACAAAGCCAAAGTAGATCTGTCGTTGCTCAAGCGACTCGAGCACCGCAAAAATGGCAAGTACATTCTGATAGCTGGTATAACACCTACGCCACTGGGTGAAGGCAAATCCACTACAACTATGGGTCTATCGCAGGCAATGGGAGCTCATCTAGGCAAGATCACCTTCGCAAATGTGAGACAGCCCTCCATGGGTCCAACCTTCGGCATCAAAGGCGGTGCTGCAGGTGGCGGCTACAGTCAAGTCATTCCTATGGATGAGTTCAACCTTCATCTTACAGGTGACATACATGCCGTTACCGCTGCAAACAATCTGCTGGCAGCTGCTATCGAAACAAGAATGTTCCACGAAAACACCCAGAAGGATGGTCCATTATATCGGCGCTTGGTCCCCGCGAAGAAGGGCAAACGCGAATTCGCTCCAGTCATGTTCCGAAGATTGAAGAAGCTTGGCATCGACAAGACTGACCCTGATGTCCTGACTCCAGAGGAGGTAACTCGGTTTGCAAGACTTGATATTGACCCTGAAACTATCACCTGGCGAAGAGTATTGGATGTGAACGACCGCCACCTTCGAGGCATTACTGTTGGCCAGGCATCGACCGAAAAGGGCCACACTCGAGAAACTGGCTTCGACATCTCGGTTGCAAGTGAATGCATGGCAGTCCTTGCACTCAGCAACGACCTCAGAGACATGAGAGAAAGACTTGGAAAAATGGTTATAGGTACCTCCAAGGCCGGTGATCCAGTGACTTGTGACGATCTTGGCGTTGGTGGCGCGCTTACAGCTCTTATGAAAGATGCTATCAAACCTAATCTCATGCAGTCTCTCGAAGGTACACCAGTTTTTGTCCATGCAGGGCCCTTCGCCAATATCTCGATTGGAAACAGCTCTATTCTGGCGGATAAACTTGCCCTGAAATTGGCAGGCACTGAGCCAAACGAGGATCCCGCCGAGAAAGCGGGCTACGTTATCACAGAAGCTGGTTTCGACTTCACCATGGGCGGCGAGCGCTTCTTCAACATTAAATGCCGTGCGTCTGGTCTTGTGCCTGATGTTGTGGTAATTGTCGCCACAATCAGAGCACTCAAAGTTCACGGTGGCGGCCCCGAGATTTCACCTGGCGCAGCACTGGCCGAGGAATATCGCACTGAAAACGTTGACTTACTCAAGAAAGGCTGCGTCAACTTGGCCAAGCACATTTCGAATGCCAAGAGCTACGGTGTCCCAGTCGTGGTGGCCATCAACAAATTTGAAACTGACACCGACGCAGAAGTTAAGGTCATCCAGGAAGCTGCACTAGAAGCCGGTGCAGAGTCCGCCATCCTCGCAAACCACTGGGCAGAAGGCGGCAAAGGTGCAGTAGACCTTGCCAAAGGTGTCGTCGCCGCAGCAAACAGCAAGCCAAATGGTCAAGATTTCAACTTCCTCTACGACACCACAGAGTCATCATCTATCCAATCTCGCATCGAAGCCATCGCTCAAAAAATGTACGGTGCAGCCTCCGTCTCATTCTCCGACCTAGCACAGAAGAAAATTGATACATACACCAAGCAGGGCTTCGGCCACTTACCGATATGCATCGCCAAGACACAATACTCTTTATCGCACGATCCTGCACTCAAGGGTGCGCCGACTGGTTTTGATGTCCCTATTCGAGATGTACGACTTGCCGTGGGTGCAGGCTACCTGTATGCGCTCGCTGCGGACATTCAGACAATTCCCGGTCTACCGACTGCGCCAGGGTACTTGAATGTCGATGTGGACCCGGAGACTGGCGAGATTGACGGTCTCTTCTAGATGTGTTGAGCAGACAATGCATTTTCATAGAGCAGGCAATGTCATCATGGGAGTAGATAGATGAGAATCGTGTACGGAGTTGTGGTTGATTTGTACTTATTCAACATTATGATACCCCTTCAATAGTTCAACAGGGCAGGCAGGCAAGCAGGCGAGTTACGTTTAGACAAGACGTTGATAGAAAGTTTCTTGTGCCTGAAGTAGTCAAACTACCAGATGACAATAGAATGTTAGTTGTCAGTATTGAGCTTTCGGTGATTTATTGAGTTTGTCACAGTGGTTCAATTCTTGACATGCACTTGGCAATCACGCAACGTAGACATGTGCGGCTTAAGCATAGCACTTCTACAGGCGATACAAAGCTATAGGCGGTGTCAAGCTCGGCGCTTACGCATTTGTAGGCAAAAGACGAAAACGAGTATTGTGTAGGAATGGATCTTCATTCTATGTACAGACCCATCGACACCTGGACAGAGGTGCAGTGTACTGCTGTCGTATGGACAGAAAACTAGTATTAGCTAGTAGTGACGACAGAACTGCGAGCTTGTCGAAATGTTCCAGCCCTACCATTGCTAGTCACCTCGGTGAGGAGCGACAATACGCGGTTGTATGGTAGGGTTTGGAGAAGGCATGCATCATGGCTCTTCACCCACTGCATAGGAAGAGATGAAGTCGATCATGATGTCGCCCAGTATTGAAGGTTTTCCTCCTCTTCAGGAGGCAAATCTTACTCCTTGTCCACATCCACCTAAAGGCTGACGAAGATGTCCCCTCTATCTTCTTCTCCGCTCAGTCGTGGCGGCATGTCGAGCGCTGCGTTCTGACTGTGGTGCAGCTTTGGTACTGACGGCATGCCTCGACTGAGCTTGTGCTGGTGCGCCTCTAGCAGCATTCTTGGCTCGTTCAGTTTCCAGGCGTGCTCTTGCTCTTCGCCTCAACTCGGCTTCGCGCTCGTCTTCTTCTGATTCATCACTGCTTGAAGTATCGCCAGCTTCATCACCATCACTGCTGGCTCCGCAGCTGCTTGAATCACTGTCTGCGTAACCACATCTCTTCCCACCACAGTCTAGCATGACTCTTTGTCCAGCTCTTGTCAGACCGTATCGGTTGCAACGGCAACGATTGGCATGTTCGCTGTCGCTACCTGAGGTGGCAGAGCTCGCGGAGCCGGATGTGGTAGAGAAGACAGTGCCGGAGCTGTCGGAACATTCGGAAAGCTCAGACGGTGAAGAAGCATATCGAGCATGACGATCCGAAAGGGACGTACCAGCAAAACGTTCTTCAAGGTCATCGATAGGTGACGCATCGTAATCTGCTTCACGAAGCCCACGACTAGCGTAAGGCTTTTGAGGTTTTGGATGGAGAATTTTGCCAGGAGAAAGGGCACGACCTTGAGGCACTCTGGTCGAGGTGGGTGTCTTTGGGGCTTGAGTGTCGAGCTTAGAGAGCTCAGGTTTACTAGTCGACGAGGCTGGTGCTGGTTTTGGCTTGCTGCCACCTGCAGGCACGTTCAGAACGTTCAGCTTTCGCCCCGTAGTCTTTTCCACGACATGTTCCTTGGCAGGATCGTGGGAAACATGGTAGCCATCGACGATGTAATAGTACCAGTACCGACTTCCGAGCTTCAGCGCATGAGCTCCCTGGAATCGAAAAGTTCCTTTCCAGGAACCTGGTTTAGCTTCTGGGTCTTTAGCCACGGCCAAAGGTAGTTGCGACTTGTAGCCATCCCATGAGCCAAGAAGGTGGACCGTGCGAACATTAGGTGAGGTGCGGAGAGTGAAAGTAAGCTGAACAGCCGGAGACGACATTCTGTTGGTTGAATATTTACTAAGCTCAAATGAAAATCGTGCGTTGCGTCGTGGACCGTGATCGTTTTACTCGCCAAGAGTATTGTATTAGTAGTTGTATGAAAAATAAAATCAGATACTAAATTATCGACTTCGAGGACTACGTATTGTCGAGAGCGTGGTTGAATTAGATTATGGACGACCGGCCAGCAGTCGTTGTCGATTAGAATTGAAGGACAGTAAGGTGACCTGGGATTGGATTGTCGTAAAATGTGAAGGTAGGTGCCAGACCTAACGGGATGTCCAAGGTGGAAGGAAGCAAGTCCAAGATAGAGACCCGAAGAGCTGGATATGTTCTGAAGTGCCAAGACAGAAGGGAAGGAAGCGCTGGACAGGTTAGTCTTCCTGAGGCGGAGGTGAATGAGACTGCTTATGAGTACAGTGTTTCAAGTACTCATGACAGGCTCTGGGAGCAGTCGGCTTACCTGAGATGCGGCACTGCAGATTGCCTACCACAATTAGATATTCACACTGAACTGGCCAGGAGTCTTTGACGCAGTGAGGTTTGCCGAAGTCGACTAAAGGGAAAAGAAAGTAAAGAGGTAATGTTGGGCAGCAAGTGCGATACGCGATGAGGGACTATTGATAGAACTATTGACCAGCAACAGAACTGAATTGTCGAATGGGAACCCGGTTGGAGAGGCTGTATTGTGTCTGTAGAGGTCGAATTGCCGCCGTCACGTATCAAAGCTGAAGCAGTATGCAGAATGATATGCAGATGATTATTAGTGGTAGGCGTTAATTATGGGATGCTCCAGGCACAGACAGCAGAGACCGTTCCGGACGGGTGAATTAGAGGAATAGTATCAAGCGCGTATCGGAAATAAACAAGACTTGCTTGCTGGAGGAAGAAAAGAGAAGTGATTCTAGGGCGATGTTTGCGGCACCTATATCTGATTTGGAACTCAACCAAGCTCAATGAAGAAGGCGAAGAGCCTCCACTTCTGAGAAGGTTGAAGCAGGCCAGCAGGAAATGCACATGGCTGCTGTATCACAAAGGCGACCCTCTGCAATGCAGTGCTGGGCATGGAAGTGGCAGGCGGCTTTCAGAGAGCACGAGCGAATGAGGTGGCGTCAAGGCTCAAGCAGGCGCGAAGGGAACCAAAGAAAGAACAACTCGAGGAAGGAGGAGAAGAAGAGGTGTGAATGGTGATCAAGTTCAGCTCCAAAGATGGGCGGCTAGAAGAGATGGTATGATTGGCTACATAGGCATAGGAAATAAGTGACCGATCAACCTCGACTCTCGACGTACAAGGATGGCCATATTTCCTTTTGTGTGATGCATCCATCATGACTTGCAGCTCGCTAGCGGTTCTTCGTTGTAGCCAATCACAAAAGAATGTTGTCGCTGGTTGTGCGGTCGTCAACAATAGTCTCATAGTGTTCATCCACATATGGACATGCTATGGGGTTGTTGCAACACAATATAGTAAGACGACAGTCGCTGCATCAAGCACATCCCTGTCAGCAACCCGAATATCATGGTGTAAAATATGTACAAGTGTAGGCACTTTCGCTGTTTAGTTGCCACAAACAGCCACACCTCCGAGTGTTTGGCGAAATCTATTCCGATCACAGGTGAACCTACAGAGAAGGAACAACCATAACCACGGATAACCATGTAGACTGCCACCCGAGGAGTGACGCACGATTGACGTTCAGGAGAGTTCAAGAGACAAAGAAAAGTGATATTGATAAATATGCTTTGTACAAAATCCGAATGTAGTCGTCAAGGCAAGCCGCATCCATGATACCTTGAGAAATCTTTACCCAATGTGCTCACGGATTGTCAAGGTATCTGTCACTCTAGAACCACTCTTTCATGATCCATCTGTTGAAGAATTCTAGCGACGCTTCGGGTTGGTCCAGAGGAACCATGTGACCACCAGCATGTAGTCGCATGAAAGTGAAGTTGCCATGAGACTTGACCTCACCAATCTTTCTGCCACTCTTCTCGCCGTCAATCCGAAGGTCCTCCATCTTGGCGGCTTTGAATTCCTTGTGACCTGGCCAGTCGAGAGCCTCGCTCCAGGCCTTGTTGCCGAGCCAGTTGCAAATGAAGTCAGCATCGCCTGCGTAGATCAAGACTGGGATCTTCTCCAGGATACCTGGGACTAGTCTGTGGAACGGCTTCATCCAGTCGCCTTGGAAGAGAAAGTTGCGGTTGATATCGAAGTTGCAAGAGTCGTAGCCTTCAACCTCCACACCAAGTGCCTTCATGACCTTTCGGTCGTTCAAGAACTTGGTGATCCAGCCGAGTTCAGGGTAGCAGAGGTTGCTGCTGTCCTTGCATTTGCCACGGACATCATAGACATTCTGGCCAGTGCGTTGGTATGGTGCCAAGAGTGCGTTATTGCAGTAGATGGATGCTGGAACACACGACCAGACACTCTCACTATCATAACAGTTCTGGATCAAGGACTGGCATCGTGGAAGAGCATTGTCCATAGACTGGCACGATTGTTCATCTAGGACTGCTGGCCAACCGCCATCACCACAAGCCATTGGACGATAGTACTCGTACTGAGTGAGACCATCTGTCAAGCCGTTGCCGATAAGGACCGACTTGAGATTGATGTTTGTATTCTTGTGAGACTGGATTTCAGAGGCGAAGACTGGAATGTAGTGGCCAGCATACGACTCGCCAGCAATGTGGAAGTCCTGGGTTGCGTATTCCGGGAACTGCTTGAAGAACAAGGTAAGGAGAGCATAGACGTCCTTGCTGGCTGCGACAGTATTGGATACGCTCGAGCCTGAGTAGGAGAACCCGACATTGACGGGCTGATCCAAGAAGATAACGCTTGCGTTACGATTCCAAGAGTAAGGGTTATAGACAAGGTTGAGGTTCTTGTCAATTCTTGAAGGACCAAGCTCAAGGAAGAGGCCGGTCAACGATGAGCAGCCTGGACCACCGTTCAACCACAGGACAACGGGGTCGTTCTTTGGATCGTTCCGTGACTCGAAGAACCAGTAGAACAAGTGCTTGTCGTTCTCATTGTCATCGAGATAACCGGAGTACTGCTTGACGTCTGGATCGACCTTGAGCGCACTTGGGTCCACAGCTTTCACACGAAGATCGTATGTGTCGAGCTTGCCACTAATCTCACGCTCTTTCTCGCCATCTGCGTTCTCGATCCACAGGTCCTGAACATCAGCGCCATGGATGATGTGGTCCCAATCGTGTCGTCGTTGGTGCTTCTTTGGAAGCGAGAAGTAGCTGGCTGCAGCCATATCCTCTGGGTAGAGCCTGCAGCTATTAGTACTGAAGATGCTACGTAGTGCTGGACGTAACTCACATGGAAACCTCATCCCAAACTGCTGCAGCTTCAGCTGATAGACCTTTCAAGGCATCTTGCATGTTGTGCAACTGCCTTTCAAGAGCATCTTTCGCCTTCGCTGGGAAGCTCTTTGGCAACTGTAGAGGCTGTTGATCGATGACACTGGCAGTGGCAGCGCCCACCAGGGCTGCTGATAAGAGTCTCATACCTGCAGACCTGAATAGTGTCTGAGATTTGACAAGATATACGACAATGGAAGAGTATCAAGTAACTTACTAGTCTAATGGGTAGAAGGACCAGTTATCAGAGATACCAGAGGTGGAGGAGGGCGAGACACGAATGTCTCTGCCTGCGGCGCACCGGTTGCTCTCCACGACCGAGGTGGCACCTGTCGGAATCGTGGCTGGTGTGTCACTTGATCCATGTCGACAGTCTGCTATTGGTCATTCTCAGCCGAGATCTTGCTGCGGAACCACTGACGCAAGGTACCGCTCTGATCTGAATGTCTTGATTGCACAACTGTAAATCTAAAACTGCCGGATGGGAGTGCTCGTATATCGTTGTAAGCGGCAAGTAATCATAGCTTCTGCCGGAGCTTCGCTTCATATGCGTGATACGGAGCAACCTTACAAACCATGCGACAAGATGGTGTTCACGCGAGAATATCCCATGATACTCTCACAAGCAGCATTACGTACTTATATACGTTGTCGCTCCTTTGAAAGTCGTTGAGATCGATAAGCGCAAGGAGCTGGATTCTTTTAAGCACTCACAACGTACTATCTCGCGCAGTGTTCAGCCAGATAGAGAGTTATCGTTCCAGGTCACCACCTTACTTCGTACCCACTCATCCAATCCCTCGCGCATCGAGAAGCGGCCGAACCCGGACTTCTTCACGCCTCCATGAGGCCTATACAAAAGTCAGAACAAGAAGCAAAAAGCAGTATCAACCACATAAAGCATTAGCAGAAGGAAAGAGTGCACTTACAAGCCTGCTTCATCATGAACCGACATGGAGTTCAAATGGACCGCTGCTCTACGTTAGCCTAAGCAACCACGTCGGTCAAAGTGCAAACTTACCTCCTGTCTCGATACCCTTCGCAAGCCTAAGCCCTTTCCTCAGATCCTCCGTGAATACAGCACTGGCTAGGCCATAGTCAGTGTCGTTAGCCAGCTCCAGCGCCTTTTCCTCGAAATCCGGACCAGCAGGTATCGAGTAGAGTGAAACAGTAGGACCAAAGGACTCTGTGTGATATATCGACATGTCTTTGTTGACGTTCTCAACAATGACTGGACGCATACGTGTATTCGAGGCTTCTTCGGCATTGGCATCACCGTAGATAGCTCTTGCTCCCTTGGAGAGTGCATCGCTGAGCAGTTCCTTGTTCTTTTTTACACCGGGTGAGCTAACAAGTACAGGTGCAGGACCCTCTTTGCCAAACACTTGGTCCATTGTACCACATAGCTTCTTCTTGAACTCCTCGACAACCGACGATTCGACGATAATTCGCTCGGTGGCCATGCAGATTTGTCCGGCATGTAGGAAGGCTCCCAATGCGCACTGTAGGGCTGCGTTATCAAGGTTTGCATCCCCACAGACGATCGAAGGCGCTTTCCCGCCTAATTCCATGAGACAGGGTTTCAACATCTTGCCACATCGAGCAGCGATGATGGAGCCAACATTGGTGGAACCCGTAAAGTTGACCTTTTTGACCGCAGGATGATCGATGAGGGCGTTCGTGATCGGAGCAGCATCTTTAGGATCGTGATAGATAGTGTTCAAGACACCCGGAGGCAAGCCAGCTTGCTGCATGATCTGAGCAAAGTTCCAATATGTTGCTGGCGATGCCTCGGGTCCCTTGAGCACCACAGTGTTGCCCATGGCTATGGCTCCGAGGCTACTCAGGTGTTAGTTCAAGGTTGCGCATCGCGGAACTACCATATTCATCCTGAAAAGACACTGGCATGTTCATGAGGAGACTTACAACGATCGCATGCCTAGCACATGTGGTGCATTCCAAGGCGCTATGGCAAGCACGACGCCATATGGTTCTCGCCACAGCAAAGCCGACTTGCCTTCTCCGCTAGGAGTGAGCACAGAGCCTTGCACAGTAGGTATGAGACCAGCTATCGTCAAGCAGCCTTCATAAGCTGCATTGAACTCAAATTGAAACATAGAGTTTGCTGCTCCAGTCTCTGTGTTTGTGTACAGAAAGGCATCCTTCTCTTTCTCCTTCAATAGCTGCGCGGCTTTTAACAGGATGTCTCTTCTCTGTGCAGGCTTGCTCTTGCTCCATGTCTTGAACGCCTTCTCGGCCGAAGCCACCGCGTTCAGAGCGTCTTGCTCACTTGCGGCTGAACACTTCCAGCAGACTTTGTTGTCGTTCGGTGATACCACATCGAAAGTCCTGTCTGTTGTGATAGTCTTGCCATCAAGGAATAAAGGTACAGGATCGGATGAGGGATCGAACGCTGCATGAGCCGCTCCGTTCGTCGTCGCCATTTTTCAGTAGTGTCAGAGGACCAACTGTGCGCAGGGAAGTGGACTAGGAGACCGTGAGACGAAACACCGGTTCAAGAACACAGCTAGAAATTCTATGTAACCATCAATTGTATTAGCAACCAAACTTAGTTAAGTATTCTAGAGTCGATCGACTTCGGATGTGGGCAGCTTACTGTGGGGAAGTTACAGAGTTTCGTCGGGGCAGATCACGGCTGCTGGAGAGTGATTGTCGCCATTTTTTCAGCACCTCGCCTTCAGAGGAAAGTGGCTCGTTCCTGCATCGATTTCGCGCATAACGTCCAGCAACCCCTGAATATCGGCTAGTACTGGTCGCAGCACAAAACATAGTAGTTTGACCAGTCTGATGTTGAGAAATCGCAGAGCTCGATGTGAAGGACTACGAACTGCTCTGTCCAGATGAGCCTCAATAAATAATGTTTGGTGACTCGTCTGATTTCTGATGAGTCGTCCCTCCACTTTGCCGAAGAAGCTTCCACCTGAAGTCTTGTCAATGCCTGGACTTTTGCACGGTAGACACCATTGCATAAGTTCGTACTTCCGCATTACTCTTGATTCTTGTGTGAGCTGGAAATGCTTGTACAACCTGCTCACGTCGTGAAATCTGCAGAAGGATGGGTCGCTAAATGGCTCGACGCTTATCCGCAAGGAAAGGTTTCTGCGATCGAATCCTCCTTTTAGGATCGCTTGAGCTTGTGATGTGCAGTGGGATCCGCCTTATGCTATCAGCATTAATGAGTGGTGGTGCCTGTGCAGGCAACTCGATCAGGTTGACATTCCCCTCGTCTACATGACCAGGTGATGCATGCTAGACTCCGAGCTGACTTGTGGTCATAACGAAGCTGCTCAGGTCATGCTCGTGTTCGTACATGGCCGCTGGCTGATCTAATGGTCGACTGGCCTTTCAGAGGAGGATTCGGTCCGCTTACTAGGAGGTTCGTCCATGATGATGCCTCCTTCATCGTACATCGTGCTTGGTGAAGGTCTGCTGCACTATGCTTCAGCATCTTGTCTCGAAAATTAAAATCCTGTTTTAAGTAGGTATCTTGGGTCTCTCTCTGTCGCAGTACGGCTCACGACGTTGAAGGGCCGATGCTGTCACTCCAGTCATGCTTTGACGCACTATCTTCGCACATTTCTGAAACCAGCTCGAGGCAAAATGCCAAACTTTACCGTCTTTCGATGCTGCTTTGCCTTCCACCATTGAAGGTAAACCTTGAATTTGCAAATAGTAGAGCATC
Organism: Lithohypha guttulata; assembly: GCF_036872675.1. Taxonomy (NCBI): domain Eukaryota; kingdom Fungi; phylum Ascomycota; class Eurotiomycetes; order Chaetothyriales; family Trichomeriaceae; genus Lithohypha; species Lithohypha guttulata. The sequence goes on from NW_027042750.1 coordinate 3,509,736, forward strand.
GAGCTTCGTCGGCAAGTCGTCTCAATTCTCCAGCTTACTGCTGCAATTTTTGATGCCGCAGCAGTTCATCGCCGGTGTTTTGCTTTAAAAGACGCGTGTTTCGTATCAACTCGCTGCTGTCGTCGACGTGTTTACTGATGTTGATCGTCCGTGATTAGACTCGTAAGCTCGCTGATAGGACATCCCATCAACATACTTGGTAACAACGCCGACCCGATCACCAATCTCTCTATCCTAGCTTCCATCGGCTCCATGAGAGTCCATTTCATGGTCGGACACTCGAATCACCACTTTTGTGCTTTGCTCGAGGGACGCGTTTTGACTCGTGCGGGGTAGAATTATCGTGGCGGAGATTCAGGTTCCATAACTAGCTTGAATGCATGACAGGTACAAAGCTCCGCTCATGCTGCAATGAAGCGAACTGCTGTTGGTCACAGTTCGTCCTTAGTCACGCCACAACTCCATGGTAGCATCTTGTGATTCAGGAATTGGTCCGCGCCTCCTTTTGGCCAGACCAATAATGGACAGAAGTGATAAGTGTTCTCAAAGCTCCAGCGCTCAGAAGGACAAGATGTGGTAAATAGTGTCGAACTGAAATCTTGTGCAGATATCCGGCCTTGGTACCGTGTAAGATAGCCCTGACAAGCATCCACTGTTCCCCGCTTTCGTGCCCCTCGAGCACCATCATTGTTTACATGCTGTGCCAAAGCTGTGCAAGGCGAGCCAGAACGACGACGGAGGAACCTAGACCGTTGCCATTCTATACTTTGACTTGCCTAATTGACAAGACCACCTCACTGGCTTCAACCACGCCAGATCTTGCAAGTAACAGTAGCAAGCCCACCTCGTAGATTGGAGGCCGAGACGACTACTGTATCTTGCTAAGCAAACCATCCAAAGCAGTTCCCTCCTGTCCGTGAGCTGCACGCAGAATGTCCCCCTCTCATGCCACGGGTCGAGGCGGCTTCTTGACCATTCAACGTCCAGATCGAGCTAACCGTAGCGTGTGAATTGTACCATTTCCACAAGGATCTACGCCTGGTGGATTCCATTGGCCTCAGGTCCGCATCTTCGGGCTATCGAGGTCCTTGTGAGGTTCGACACCATGCAGACCACTCCTTCCCTTACTCCGTTTGCCCTCGTTACCACCAAACAAGGACTAGAGTCCCCATTGCCGGATGGATCGTAAGCTTTTTCTTCGCCATGGGTCTCGAACGAGGGCAGGGAAGTTGAGGGGCATTCCCTTTCATCCTGTCTGGAGACAAGGATAGACAAGGACGGACAGGGAAGAATCGATCCTGCAGAAGGATACAAATATGCAGCTGCGCTCCGAGAAGCGAGGGTGTTTCTTTCTCTCTCACAGTCACAGACAACAACAACATATTTCCTCATCTTCAAATCTATCACCATGCCTAACATTCCAACCGAGCAGTGGGCTCAAGTCATCGAGAAGGTCGGTGGACCAGTCGAGTACAAGAAGATCCCAGTCGCAAAGCCAGGCCCTGGTGAGGTCCTCGTCAACATCAAGTACTCTGGTGTCTGCCACACCGATCTCCACGCCGTCAACGGTGACTGGCCCATCCCGACCAAGCTACCACTTGTTGGTGGTCACGAAGGTGCCGGTATCGTCGTTGCCCGAGGTGACGATGTCACCGACGACGTCTGCAAGATTGGTGAGGCTGTCGGTGTCAAGTGGTTGAACGACTCCTGCTTGTCTTGCACTTTCTGCCAGCAGGCTGACGAGCCTCTGTGCTTGACTCCTAAGCTCTCTGGTTACACTGTCGATGGATCCTTTCAACAGTATGCCATCGCGTCGGCTAAGCAGTATGTGTTACTCCCCTCGAGCTCAGACTATTGGTAGCTAACCTTGCAATAGCGTTGCACACATTCCAGACGGAGTACCTCTAGATGAAGTATCCCCAGTCCTCTGTGCCGGTATCACTGTCTACAAGGGTCTGAAAGAGTCTGGAGTACGACCAGGTCAATCCGTTGCCATCGTCGGTGCGGGTGGTGGTCTTGGTTCCCTTGCCCAGCAATACGCCAAGGCTATGGGCTTGAAGGTCATTGCCATCGACTCCGGCGAGGAGAAGAAGAGCATGTCCGAGAAGATGGGCTGCGATGTAAGATTTTTGAGAAACTTACAAGTGTCACACTAACAAGAGCTCAGGCTTTCATCGACTTCGCCAAGTCCAGCGACATCACCAAGGACGTCCGAGCCGCCACTAATGATGGTCTCGGCCCACACGCCGTCATCTTGGTCGCCGTCAACGAGAAGCCATTCCAGCAAGCTGCCGAGTACGTCCGACCAAGAGGTACCGTCATTGTCATCGGTCTCCCAGCCAATGCATACATCCGTGCACCAGTCTTCGAGTCCGTGCTCAAGATGGTTAGGATCCAGGCCTCATACGTCGGTAACCGACAAGACTCTGCTGAAGCACTCGACTTCTTCGCACGAGGCCTCATCCACGCTCCGTTCAAGACAGTTGACCTTAAGGATCTTCCAGATGTTTACGAGAAGATGCACAAGGGACAGATCGCAGGACGATATGTGCTCAAGATGCCAGACCCAGAATAGATGGCTCGCCCATGTTGATACCCATTTCAAACAAGATAGCAGAATTGATCATGTTAAAAAACAATCGTCTCTCAATTCCTTGTAAGGCGACGGTGGAATTTAGTACTTCCTGTATTGGTTATGTGTAACAGCGCAGTAGTGGTAGGAAGAAAGGCGCCAAGATCAGTATATTAACCAAACTCGGAGTGGCTTGTGCAATTCAGGTAATTTGCCTCAGGCTGTGCCTACCATACCAGTAGATGCGGCAAATATTTGAGCGCGAAAGTGCTGTGGAAGGCTAGCAGCATATACACAGGCTAATTAGACTTGGAACATAGCAAAGGGATAAAAGGAAATCTAAGTTCCGAACAAGATACATATTCAAACTAGAATGCGAAGATGGTAAGCTTCGTAAGGACGTAGGAGGCGTCGAGATTTTGCCGATCTCGCCAGAACCCCATGTAGCTCTGTGGCTCTTTCGCCGCCTCAACCACCAACAAGCCTCGCACTTTACACGTACGCGTGGATGCCGAAGTCTCGAGAAGATCACTGGAAGTTGTTCCCATTCTAATATCTCCTGCAAGAGATCGTCGCACAATGATAGGTACTGGCTCAACAAATAGCCACAGTACACTCACGTGTCCATTAGCCGATCCTCGGTGCTTCCTCTGCTCATTCTTGTGTGTTCCTTCAAAAAGCGGATCTTCTGTCTACCCATCTCAATGTGTTGCATCGCAAGAGAATGTACAGTTTTCTCGTACCTCCTGCATTCCCTTGAGTCGATGCCTCCATTTACCGTCCAGGTATCAGATTTTTAAAGCACCTCAAGCTGTGCTTCGTCCATGGTAGCACATGACAGATTGTCTGAATAGACCTCACCATATTCGGCATGCCTTTTTGTAGCTCATCATAGCTCTCAATGCACCTTATATTGATAATCGCCTTGTTGGAGCTTCCACCTGCCTGCACTTCAGTTCTGACTCCCCGAGCCGTCTCATTTGACGGCTGAAAAGACGTGTAGGCAACACCAAACTTGCGCCGTAATGCTTCACTTGTGTGAAACATCAGAATTGAACAGAGACAGATCAGACAACATGAGGATTCCAGCTTCCATATTTTTGAAAATGCTGGCTACGTGGCCTCCTGAAATGCACGCCGTGCCTTCCTCGACAGTCACCCTGCGTATCCTGTATCCTACTCATGCCTGCTTGTAGCAGTACAAATCCGCACAACTACTCGAACCGGCAGGCTTTGGCTGAACAAATCTGGCTCCAGCGAAGTATTCCCGTGAAGCTCAGACATGGTAGCCAAGCAGACTGAGAATGATGGGCATAGTATCTGTGCTGTGTCAGGGCTTACCTGCACTATGGACTGACGGTAGTTTAGTCGCTATCCTCGGGACATGTTACCTATAGCTATCGCGACGAATTGCAAGCACTTTCGAAACAGACATGTCTTCTTAGAACTATAACCTGGCTTCGAGCAGCTAGTCGTCATTTATCAACGACTTCGCATGTCTGGCCAGCTTCGCTTGCCTCGCGATCTCACGTGATGAAGAACTACCAAGCGCATGTCGCGTTCGAGCTTTCAATAGTCCGCACCCCAGTCTTCGGTTCTGAAAACCGAGCAAGCACGCGAACGGCTTCCTCGTTCTCTCGCTGTAGCCAATGATGGAGATCGGAAAACGAGCTGACACGGAACAGACGCCGACTCCATGCACACAGCTGCACCGAGGTGCGCCGACAGAACTTTCGTGCTTGGAGTCGAAACGTGGGGCGCGCATGCTGTCGAGGTTTCAAGCAAAAGATACAATCATGGAGAATGTGTCATGGGACACTCTTACACAGTCAATCTAGCTAAATAGCAACACGAACTAGCCGTTGCGGGAAGAACATTCGTTACTTCTCAAGAAGCACGCAAGAGTGTCCTATCAATCCAGTTGTGTGAAGCGGAAGGCAAACATGGATACCAAAACAGGTGGTTTTCAAGAGCCTCGTTACCTTGAATTCAAAAAGTCGAACAAGACAGTCAATGGTCAACCTATACTGAACAAATATTCCACCGATCTAACCAACCACCATGACTTCCCAGGAGCAAAGGTAGGAGCTGATTCACATCGCGCAAGCACGCGCTAAGTATCTCAGGCTATGTTGTACGCTGCTGGAATCCCTGACAGTGATGCTATGCACAATCAACCTCACGTCGGAATTTGCTCCAACTTCTGGGAAGGCAATCCATGTAATATGCACTTACACGACTTAGGCAAAGAGGTCAAGAAGGCGGTGATAAATAAAGGCATGCTTGGATGGCAGTATAACACCATTGGTGTTTCTGATGGTATTTCCATGGGGTCAGATCGCATGCGATTTTCCTTGCAGTCTCGAGAGGTCATTGCGGACTCGGTCGAGACGGTCACATGTGCTCAAGCGCACGATGCGTGTATCACGATTCCTGGATGTGACAAGAATATGCCTGGTGTAATCATGGGGATATCAAGACATAACCGACCGAGCTTGATGATCTATGGTGGCTCAATAGACAAGGGGTATTCCAAGGTTCTGAGACGACCCATCAATATTGCGACCTGCTACGAAGCTTTCGGCGCCTACCAATACAACACCCTCAAACAGCCATCCGATGGTGGTGATCAATCAGCCACCAAAGACGAAATTATCGAGGACATTGAGAAACATGCTTGTCCTGGGCAAGGAGCTTGTGGTGGAATGTACACTGCGAACACTATGGCAGTAGCTATCGAGTCCATGGGTCTGTCCCTTCCAGGTTCGAGCTCGACATTGGCGAACTCACCCGCGAAGCTAAGAGAGTGCGTAAAAGCCGCAGATGCAATCAAGATATGTATGGAGCAAGATATTACACCTGACAAGCTAATCACCAAGCGTTCTTTCGAAAATGCTCTTGTAATCACTATGGCTCTTGGAGGTAGCACCAATGCTGTGCTTCATTTTCTTGCTATGGCAGTAACTGCACGGGTTACTTTGACTCTAGACGACTTTCAGAGAGTCTCAGACAAGATACCATTCATTGCAGATATGGCACCGTCTGGAAAGTATCTCATGGCGGATCTGTTCGACATTGGCGGCATCCCAGCTGTGCATAAGTATCTCATTGCTGCTGGACTTCTTGACGGTGGCATTCCGACAGTTACGGGCAAGACGCTTGCTGAGAATGTAGCAAGCTGTCCTTCCTTACCTCAAGACCAGCTGATTATTCGCGATCTGAAGTCGCCCATCAAGCGAACAGGACACATCCAGATTCTGCGTGGCAATATCGCACCAGCAGGCTCTGTTGCCAAGATAACAGGCAAGGAAGGTCTCAAGTTCACTGGTAAGGCCATGTGCTTCGACAAGGAGTACCTGTTGAACGAAGCGCTTAACAATGGTGCAATTCCGGATCATCCAAATCTTGTCATTGTAGTACGCTATGAGGGACCAAAAGGAGGGCCTGGTATGCCCGAGCAACTGAAGGCTTCGGCAGCTATCATGGGGTCTGGTTTGAAAAACGTGAGCATGATAACCGACGGACGATACTCGGGGGCCAGTCACGGCTTCATCGTTGGCCACATCACGCCAGAAGCGGCTGTCGGAGGTCCAATTGCTCTGCTCCAAAATGGAGATGAGATCACAATCGATGCAGAAACCAGGACTCTCAGTGTCAACCTCAGCGATGAAGAGTTGGATGCTAGACGAGCGAAATGGACACCTCCTCGGATGCCAGTAACACGTGGTGTAATGGGTAAGTATTCTTTCCAATTGTGCAGCCAAAAGCTAATTATTTCTACAGCCAAATATGCTGCGTTAGTCTCGGATGCTTCGCATGGTGCTGTGACAGATCTCTTTTAAGATGTCATATAGACTTGCAGCTTCACGGCCTATGCGTATATTCCGCACACCTCACCTCTAGCTGCAAACCTTCCTCTCCTTATAGATCGATCGTCTTCCAGGTGGCATAGCTCGTGTTGAATGACTTTGCTACGATGTGTCTGATGGTACTGAGCACGCAATGACGCGCGTGATGAAACGCACAGTTCCCGAAGAGTGTTGGCTTATTTGTGTTAACCAGCTCGTACGACCAAAGGTTAATAAAATTGACTGTAGAACGATATGAGAAAACAAATGACGTTGTTGGAGAAGACAACCCGACACAAAGATAGTTGTTGTTCTTATGTAACTCGTGCACCTTGACTCTGTCTTGTATTACAGACGTCCTTGGCCTCCGTCAAACGTGTTATTGTTGCAGGCCACAGTGAGCATTTTCGAAAGAGGAATCAGTTATATCGAACTCAAGCTCGTCATTGATTCTAGTGAATCGCTACATTAACCACGATCACGTATGATCCATATTGACCCGTGGTGACCACTACTCGTCAGCCAAGTGAAAGTCACAAATCATGTCAAAAAGTGTAGAGGCTACGCTCGAGGGAAAGTATCCAGCGAAGGCGCACTGTCGTCGGGTAGCGCAATATCTCCTTGATCAAAACTTGTCTCGTGATGGTGTTATCTATCTGGAAGCACAGAAGACTCGCATGGTCGAAGATGACGATCAAGCCATGCACTTTCGCCAGCGGCGCTACTTTTTCTACTTGTCGGGTTGCAAATTGCCAGACGCTTACCTGTTATACAGTATCCCGCTCGAAAAGCTCACCTTGTTTATTCCTCCTGTTGTCCAAGAAGAGGTCATCTGGTCAGGTCTGCCTGAATCAAAGGAGGAGGCATTGGCAAAGTACGATGTGGATGATGTGAAGTACACGAACGAAGTGAACGCGGCTTTGGCTGCGTATGGGCCGTCGAAAAGCACGACCGTTTATGCTATACCAGAGCAAATAGCTGAGCATATCACTTTTCTGCCCTTCGCTGCCACAAATGTCGATACCCTCCGTACCGCGATTGACGAGTGCCGAGTAGTCAAGGATAGCTATGAGGTGGCATTGATCAGGAAGGCCAACCAGATCTCGACTAAAGCACATATTGAAGTACAGCAAGTTGCCCGGCATGCTCAGAATGAGGAGGAACTCTATGGTGCTTTCATTGGAAGTTGCATAAGTAATGGCGCCCATGAACAGGCATACCATTCTATATGTGCAAGTGGAACCTCTTGCGCGACACTGCACTACGTGCGGAACGATCGACCATTGAGGAACAGGCTGAATGTGCTAATGGACGCGGGCGCAGAATATGATTGCTATTGTGCTGATATTACACGAACGTTTCCCCTCAGCGGCACGTTTACCCCCGAGTCTCAAACGATATATGACATAGTGAAAGACATGCAAGAGGCAGCCTTCAAGATGCTTCATGCGAACGTGCAGTGGGAGGACGTTCATGCCGAAACCCATAGAGTTGCTATCAGAGGACTTGTCAAGGCTGGTATCCTGGTTGGAGACGAGAAAGAGCTCTTCGATAGTCGTGTTTCAGTGGCTTTTTATCCTCACGGGCTTGGACACTATCTTGGGATGGACACTCACGACACAGGTGGGCACGCTAACTACGCCGACAAGGATAGCATGTTCCAGTACCTCCGTGTCAGAGGTCGCGTGCCTGCTGGTGCTGTTATCACCGTCGAGCCTGGCGTCTATTTCTGCAAATTCATAATTGAGCCAATACTCGACAAAGAGGTGGGCAAGCACATTAACAAGGAAGTGTTAGAAAAGTTTTGGGACGTTGGAGGTGTGAGAATTGAAGATGATGTGTTAATTACGGACGAAGGTTTCGAAAACTTAACCGACACGCCGAAGTTATAGGCTCCTGCCAGTTGTCCATGGCTCTGGACCGCCATGCTAGCAAGATAGCTTGAAGACACCTGATGCACTGCATAGAGAGGAAGCCGATATGTCGCGTCTCTCGACGAAGGTACCAGACTCTGTCGTTGTTTCTGAGCTCAGAAGCCACGCTATCGATGCTCCTGGATATTGCCTAATAGATACTTTGGCACAGTACCAGCACTACAGGTACTCCACACACGTAGTACTAGTGCGATCAAGCGCACTAGTCCACTCCAAGTAATGAAATGTCTGTGGAGGGGTCTGGAGTTCATTCGGCCACAGCCGACTGGATCTGTCAACATCGAGTTTGATGAGAGCTGGTCGCGTGGAGAGCCAAGCGCAAGGGCAAATGCACCCCAGATCCAGTCGATCGTATTCCCCACGAATCACAAATCTCCGGCTCTTTTCTTTGGAGCCAAGCAAGTTGAATCTTACAAGCAGATCCACAAATGGATCAAACACTCTTCTGGGTCGCGAATTCCACATTCCAATCCAAGCTCATGGTTGCTGTCGAACCTCCTTGCTGCAGACCGTCAGGCAGCCTTGTAGGAAATGTGCAAATTAGACCTTCAAAGTGCTCAATGCGTCTGTTTGTCGTACTCGTGATATAAACAGCAAGAATGTCCATTCACATCTCTTTTCGTCGTTATCCCATCCGCTACAGGTGAAAATATTGGTCACTTCGGCAGTCGATAATTAGACTTCTCACCACAAACTCTAGCCACCAGCTGCATTAAGCACGTGCACAACAAAATACGAATACTTGTGCGGCTGAAGAAGCAGCTGTCGACTTTCAGTACTTCTATCGATCTACCACAACTGCGGATTTCCACAGGCGCAAAACTGGCCATAGCACTCTTCATAACCAACACAGATACAGACTCGGTTCAGTCCAAACGACCAGGGCTCGATATGGAGTGTTTAAGGACCCTTTTCAGACGACCTGGCAAGTCGAGGCACAGTCGTAGAGAAGGCGTCGGTGCACAGAGGTTATATGAAAAAGACTCGGCCTCTGATACAATTGGCGCTATGCAAGTAGCAGGTATGCAAAGATCAAAGCAGGGAACATTTGTCACATCATATACGAACACACCAATCATCCCAGTCACACACGGACAGAATACACAATCCTCATCTATAAGTGACTCCTCCAAAACAGCCGTCGATACATCCTTCGTGTCGCGGCACGGTGAAAGTCAGTGGAAGGGAAAGCCAAACGGTAGACCTTACGATCGAAGAGAAGAGTTGTCGCCGGAAGATGAGGATATGTGGGCAAAGATGTCAATGTGAGAAAAGGTCTGAAAGAAACCTGACTTTGATCGTTCATATTGAATTTTGGCTTCGAGATTAAGAAATACCAATCTAAGCAGGACATGAACATGATACCATATGCAAAGCCAAAGCTAAGATACAGAGCCACGCATGAAGACTATTGGCAAGTCAGACTTAATCTCGATTGTAAAGAACAGTGTGCTACTCATACTACTGGTAGATGATTCGACTCTATCAAATTTCCAATCACAGTTGCGTTGGCAGGGTTAATTTTCACGATTCGATAAGCGAAACAATCCCAGTAGAGCATGACCAATATCCAATTTCGGAGGTTCCACCCTACTAACAACTCGCTGGGGACGCCGCGTGAAAACGAGTTTTCGGACTTTACTTCCACTTGCGCTCTGGCTCATCTCACAGTCACGCTGTGCTGCGACACTACCCAGTGTTCGTTGCTTCCAAATATCAGACACTGAACAATATTTTACTTGCACACCTCGAGTTTATACATTGGGTAGGTAATGGGGTTGATTTGTGCCCACTGCACTGTTAGTAACGCGAACTCCGATCGTGTTTCCCCGCACTCTCGATCACAGCTGACCTGCGGAAGAGCCATTTATGTTCGATGAACTCAAAGTTATATTGATATTGAGATGGATACCACCACCGATCGTACCTGACAAGACAACTGCTCAGGTACCACGATGGACCACACGTGAATGTGGAAATGTTATGCATGAGAAACAGAATTCATAACTCCTCTGAAGTCGTGACATCAGAGAATCGACATCATAATCAAGTCGCTAACCGAAGCACTTGGTGTTGACCTCATGATCAGTGAAGGAATAGAAATTGGAGTCCTGCAGCCCAATGACGAAGGCAACTCATGATGCAACAGGTCCATTCTGTCTTCACGTGCGATTACTTCATATTTTGACATTGCAGGACTGACGATGGAAATTCAAACGTGGCCTCACTTTGAATCTTAGAGTTATAACAATACCTTCAAGCCATCATGACACCCAACATTGTCAAAGGATCTAACTCCCTCCCTTCAGACCGGTACGACGACCCGAATCATCCAGCAAATCAAGCCTCTTTTCAAGCAAATAAGACAGAAAAGTCACAGGAGAGCGATATGTCTTCAGGAGGAATGGATGGAGACCATGCTGGCAAGACTATGGATCGTGGCGCGAACGCAGCCACAAACTTGACTGAAATGTCCGAGGGTATACATGAGGACGCAAAACAAACAGTACGAGAAATGCAGGAACCTGCTTACCGATCCTGATATTGACATGTATATACAGGCTGGTGCTGGTCAGAAGGAGACCGGACAGGGTACCTCCGTCTTCGACGCCAACAAGGGTTCGATAGGGTCTGCATTCGCAAAAGACGGAAGTATTGGTCAGATTGGTGAGAAGGTTGGAGGACCGTTCTCTTCAGAGGGCATGATTGGTAGGTTAGACCTCGTGTTGGACTGAAAGAGCCAGCTGACAATACTCCATAGGCAAGAACTTCACTCAGGGCGGTTCGATCGGAGGGACATTCCAGAAGCTTGCGGACAAGAACCAGGAGCATTGATATGCCTCACCCAATATTGAGTCATTATGTTGCACCATAACACCGGCAGCATGACTGTCGACTCAGTCAAAATATGAATCTATCACATCAGCCCTCGTCGCCCTTGACCATCTACCTATTGATTTCTCCCACCGATATGCTCTGGTCGTGTCCAGTCTAGCGGCTCGGAAAGATCTCCCTTGAAAGCGACGTTCTTGATCACGTGTGTATCTCGTTAGTGAGTTCATGCTGGTTTTCGAGCATGTCGCACAAGTTGAGCCTCGATTGTTTGCTCTGTTGAAACAACAGCGCACCAGCATGTCAACCAGGCATCTCACCGACATAGCCGGGGGCTACTGGTTTCAGGCTGGCTTTCTGGTTGCACTTGGCGTTGTCAATGCCTGCTTCTCCTCACGCAGCAAACTCCATCTTACAAAGAAAGGTCACTGTGTCTCCCACTCACATGTCTGCGAAGGCGTGTAAGCTGCACGAAGTACTGAAGATGTGTCCTTGGTTTCACGACTATGCTGCGTGCTGCCGCAATATCCAATTATTATTCAAGAATGTTACGATTAGCTTTGTTCTTGTTCTTAAGCATTTCAGTTAATCATGAGCACTAATCGGGCTATGCACAGCATATACAGATTATTACTACCAATCCACTGACTATAGATACTCTATGGCACGTTGTATGTCCAGAGAATCGCAATGTCCTTCCAGCTGAACTTTTACAAAGACCATCTCATCAACAAACTCTGCGGAGCGAAAGACAGAGCCTCTGCCGTTCTCAGACAACTCGACAATTGTGAAGTCAAGCTCAATATCATATCCTCAACGAACCAAACTGAGCACGATAGCAAGATGCCTCACAAGAACATGGTCCGCAGCCGTTCCAGATCCAAGTGCAGGACTTCCTGCTCTCATTCACACGAGAGGGAGAGATTTTACAAGGAGAAGCCACGCTACATCTTAAATTGGGACGACGATGAGTCTGACGACGACTCTGTCTGCTCCTGCGACGACAACTGCCATTCGACTCGAGGCCGATCACCCTTCCCAGTCTATATAGACGGCCGCAACACTAGTCAGCAAAACATCCAGATCCACGGCGGTGGTGCCAGAGATATCCACAAGCAGCACCGTGGACGATTCCGACGTCGTCCTCGCGGCATCCTCGTCAATTGTGATGATGGCTGTAAATGTGGCGGGTTCAGTGGTTACAGACGTCCTTGTCATCCAGACTATATCAAAGTTGCCCCAGCCTCGCGAGCGCCACAGGAATATCACATGATCTGCAACGAGGATGGCAAGGTCGACCTTTACGAGCGTGAGAAACTCAATAGGCACATCTTTGATCAATTCAAGGCCATCGAGAAAGCACAGAAGGAGGAGAAAGAGGCAGCGAAGAAAGTTCAGAACGATGCAGTCGATCTGTTCAACAAACTGCAGGGCCAACAGTGCCCTCCTCGATTCGGTTGTGGTGGAGGATGCGGATTGTGGTCGTGTGGATGCAATGGTCTTGGAGGAAGTTATGGAAGCTCTAGGTCAGCAGAAGCAATTCGGTCTGAGTTGGCGAAGCTGAAGGCTAACAAGCAACAGCTGTATTCCGAGGCTCTTCTAGAAGGCCAGCAGCGAGCACGGCAGAATGAAATTGAGGTAGCACTGGATGGTGTAGAGATGATGTGCAGTGGAGCATTGCAAGATACTGATTCAAGGGATGATCTGAAATCGAGGGATACTAGAAAGACAACGAAGGGTATATTGATGAAGTCTAAGGTACATTTCTTGGTCGAAGAGGCAGAAGGGATTTCAGGCAGGGTGGAGGAAGTCGACGATACTGATGGGGAGGAGAGGCGTGGTGAGCATTGTTGCAGTGGCTGTTCATGAATAGGCAGGAGAATTACATGACGAGGTACATGAAATGAACACAACTTAATATTGTGAGCACTTGTCGTGTTCACGCAATAAGCATTCCGAAGATAGACCTAAGTCCGCTAATCTGTTGAGTTTCGTTCAACTTGAACTTGAAGTTGGCAAGTGATACTTGCGCAGAACGTACTTGAATCGGGCGCTCGAGCATGGCTTCCAGTACTCCTATTGGAAGAGCAATGGGTGCGCCGTACACGGTAAATGAAAAGATCCTTCCGCTTCTTTTGCTTGCATAAGTCTTTAACCTCTCGGACATCATACGTCCGGCGCTTTATCTCTTTCTCGTCGGGTCAAGCACGAGGCAACTGCGACTCCATCTCCTGCTGCACCATCCAACATATCAACCCAAGCTTGAAGAAGCCATATATTGACACTTCATAGCGCTCTTACAGCATCTCTCGCCTCTTCGTTGCCTTCATGCCATCCTGCAAGCATCTTTTCTAACAATTTCAAAATGGCACAGTGGTGTAACATCGCCGATGCAGCATCTTGTACCCTTGAAGTTGCTGCCCAGCCTGTCGCCATCCAGCTCAGGGATGAATTGCCTGCCGATGTCTCTTCGAAGAGCGTGCCCATCCATGCCTCTACCTGTTTCACATGTTCTTGCTTCAGGAACTCTCGTATCGCTTTGGCTTCTTCGATGTACGTTTGCACGATTGTGACAATAACGCTGGGAAAGCGCTCGGCGATCATCATTATCCATCTCCAGCTCTCTCTGCGGAGCGCACAGCCTGGTGCTGTAAGAAATTAGCTGTCACGCACAAACAGGTTGGAGCTCTAAGCAGACTCCTTACGTTGTATCAAGGTCCATGCAAGGTTTTTTCGGTAAGTTGCCAGCTGCCTGCCAGCTTCATTGGTGTCGTCTAAGTGTTCGCTCTTTTGTAGTGTGAGGAGTACCTTCAAGGCGATCACCTCTGGTCTTGGTAAGTTTTGTCCAAGCAAGAGGTAGGATATCGTGCTTACCTTTGGCAGCTTCGAAGGTGGAGATCTCTTTCGGTATCGTGGCCACAGTGAATGGCTCAATCTGAGACATGATGGAGGATCGACGACTAGATTTTTTCGTGAAATAGAACGAGGAAATAGAAGATGAATTGCTTGCAGTTGAGAAGTAAACGGTTGTTTGATTGCCTCAATCGGTGTTCAATCGAAAGGGAAGTGCTTTAGGAAGTGACTTTCTGAAATCTTGAAGGTGTTTCCAGGCGCTTGTGATTCTTTCCGCCATGACCATGAAGAGTGTTAGAACCTTCACTCGCATTGTCTTATCTCAAAGACCTGTCTCACCGCAGAAAGCAATGGAAACGGACAGATCATTCAAGCAATCATGCAAGGCTTTCTCAAATAGGACAATGACTTCACGACATGGGTCGACCTCGATGTTTTTTTTAATACTAGAGTTTTGAAAACATCTGCTCCTTCATAGGTCGCGCATCCAGTTCATGCGTCCATGCACTCCTCGGCTGAGTATGCAGAAACCAATACGTGTGCGCCAGGTCCGCAGGCTGAAGAAGGTGCGCATCAATGTCCTCAAGTTTCTCCTTCGCATCCTCTCGCGCCCATTGCCTCCTTCTCACGCCACCAATTAACTTCCCATCAACGGGAGCATCAATAATGATGTGTGCTGCATGTATTCCTTGCGCTTGATATTCTCGTGTGATGACTTGACACAAAGACCTTAGACCAAACTTTCCTGGGCTGAAGCTCGATAGGCCAGGAGTCCCTCTCAGAGCCCCTGTAGCACCCGTGAAGAGAATGGTGCCCTTCCCAGCAGCTAGCATGTCAGGAAGAACGCACTTCGTAGACCAAAAAGCCCCGAAGAGGTTGATCTTGGTGAAATTCTCAAACTCTTCACTCGTTGTATCCAGGATTGATCTGCCGTTGACTCTTCGAGCACCTGCGTTGTAGACGAGCACGTTGACGGGTCCTAGCTCATTGCGAATCTTGCGGAAACTCGAGCTGACTGATTCTTCGACTCGAAGGTCTGTGATGTAGTACTGTGCTGTGTCTTTCCCATAATCCTTATCTATACCTTGTGCCATTGTTTGGAGCTTTTCCTCTGTCCTGGCTAGTAGAGCGACTGCAAAGCCTTCGGCTACGAAGCGTCGGGCGATGGCTTCACCCATGCCTGGGCCTGCAGAACGGGCATGTTAATCGAGACCCCGATTCGCTTGTGAAGGCAAGGACTAACCTGCACCCACCACGGCGATCACAGGCTTCTTAGTTCCATTCAGAGACATGTTAACAATATGAAATTTCAGTTACAGGGCGCGAATGAAGTGACAGTAGCAGACCTCTATGTTCTCACTACTCGCGGCGACACTGTTCACTCGATCATAGTGACTCTAAGATCATACCAAACTCATGAGGAAGAAGTACTCACGACCTCACACGCTGCTTTTACCACAATTGAGCTAATCGTACAGTACGAAAGCTTACATTTCCGTGCAATGTACTGTACCTCGGCAAGTATGATCGTCCGCTCATCACAAATGCTGCTTTGAGACCTGCCTGTCCTTGACAAAGCACACACGAAGATGTAGGATATTGCATTCGATAAAGTTGAAGATCACTATAGTCACGACTCTTTCAGTATACGTTACTGCTGAGGCAGTAAATGCATGCTTCTACAATCTAGCGATGACCGGATGTGGAGAATTGAGCATAGGTTCCGCGATCTCACGTGCACAGATTGACGCGAAGAATTTGAATCCACTATGATCGGACAGGGTACGGACGATAAGATGAGCAGAAAGAACGTGGTGAGCATCGGGAGTGACGATCGGAAGTTTATGGACCCCCTCGAAATACAAGGATGAAAATGTGCTCCAGTAAGCAGTCTTGTGATCTGGCGTGATATGCCAACAGCATAAAGATATACAGGATTAGGATATGTTCATACTTGATACTCGCAGCACTGTCACAAGCCATGCGGTGTGCTATGTTCGATGAGATGGCATTGAGTTGAGCCTCAATTCGCCGGAGATATGTAATCTCGATGTGCACTATGGTATAGATAGATATTCTAAATCTGGAAGGTGCGGAAGATTCTGTGAACAGTTCGAGCTCCTGTATTTGTGTATCTGCGAGTGGGGACGGCTTGCACCTGATAGATGCCACTCACGAAACAGATCCAGGATATAGTAATCTCTGACTCGTACTGGTATATTCCTGCTTCCCCTTTGCTGAGGATCCCGTCAGTCTGGGCTGAAAATAATGTTCCTAGCTTGGGCTGGATCGGACGCCTCAAGCCTCAGGACCGAACCTAAACCCGACTCCGTGGTGAGGGGCGGAGTAGTTGTTATCTCACAATGCCAATGTCGTGCGACCTTTCCTGACTGCAGGCATCACGAACGGACCATCAAAGCGAAGAAAATAGCACGTCTGATGCACGACAAGGTAAGAGACCAACATCTGTTCTTGCTGAGAGCGAATGTATCAACCTCAACGGCAGTCATAACGTGGTCAACACTTTCAGCCTAGTGTCGCCAAGCATTAAGAGTTAGCAGCAGACCATTTGATTAGTGGCGCGAGTCGAGATGCACCTTTGATACCCCTGAAGGGAGCGAGGTAGTGTGTGCAACGAGATAGATATCTTCGTGATGGACCTGAATGATGGATTCCGAAGTCCTTGCTGTCTCTGCAGGTTGATCTGGAAATAGCCCTGTTGTGCTCTTGTACATTCCACCACACTCTTTTGACCAACTCATAGCCTCTCTGTTCTGCTACTGAGTCCTCGGAGCTCTTCACTTTTGGAATACATCCCCAAGCGTTACTTCTCTCCATCCGGCAAAATGACGACGTACAACATTCATTTCATCAACAAATATTCACAG
This sequence comes from Lithohypha guttulata, assembly GCF_036872675.1. Taxonomy (NCBI): domain Eukaryota; kingdom Fungi; phylum Ascomycota; class Eurotiomycetes; order Chaetothyriales; family Trichomeriaceae; genus Lithohypha; species Lithohypha guttulata. The sequence goes on from NW_027042750.1 coordinate 3,526,663, forward strand.
GCGGGCAGCAACCAAGATTATGCCATCTTCAGTGACCTGCCGAAGCTGTCTCATAACCCTTCCAGCTCACCATTATACAGCAACGTCTTTCGTGCTACATCATTGACAAGAGGTGAAAGCTGGAATATCGGCATCTCCAATAGGCACTACGCCTGGTGCGGCACAGTCGATCGAAAGCTCTCTGCCTTCGCTAAAGTCGTAGTGGATTCTGGCAAGCTTGCAGTTCTCGGTACTCAAGCAGCACCTGGATGTGAGTTGATGTGGTACGGAGTTCATGTGCAAGGACTAAATCACCACAGCTCTGATCGAGGTAGTCAACAAGAACGGACGCCCCTCATTCACCTCCAAGTCGGCTCTCACAAGCAAGTCAGACTCTTTTGCTCTACAGACAGATCCCGATGTAAGCCTCAAGTCGGAGAGTGTGGTTGGTGTCGCCACCGTCGATGATGAGGGTAATCTACGACCACTTGCTACGGTAAGCCATCTCACTTCGTAGCATGGCTGTCTCACAAATGCTGATTTTCGCTAGATGAATGCGCCATTCAATGCAACCATTGATATTACACCAAGCGGCACGTTCTACATTGCTGCCAAGTCAGCCAGCGCCGGTACTGTGATTGATCCCACTACCGAGTCACACAATGCTGCAACCATCAACTTCGCGGCTTACCAAGGAAGTTATGGTGCTATCGTGACACACGAGGCTAACGGCGATTTTGCGGTCGAGTATGTCACACAACAAGCTTACAACAGTGCCATCTCCATGGCACAGGCCAGTGGTCTCGATACAGAGACAGTGCCCCGTGTGACAGAGGATGTTCGTGATAGTGAAATTGCAAAGCTGAGACAGCAGATGTAAGTCATAGGCATAATAGCGGGAAAATCCTTGCATACTAACAATACCCCAGCCAACAAATGCAGCTTCTCCTAGACACCCAATCCCGCCAAGAACAACATGATCCTGCGACTGAAACTGCCGCCGCTCAGCCCTCGATGCAGTTCCCAACGATAGAAGATACGCCTGCCAAGACAGTCACATCCATCGCCAATGCTCCTAAATCCGCCGTTGCCGCTACTCGTCCTACCACCGATGTCGTCGCAGATCCCTATCCTTGCAAGCAGCCTACCACCTGGTACAAGGTCACCATGCCATTCCGCAACAGCCCTGGTCAATCTCGTCGACGCGAGATCCGTGATCGCCTGATTAGCCTCATGCAAGCCATCGGCTACAACTACGAAGGTGCAACCATCGACAACGCCATGATCGCTCTATTCAGCCATAATGCTGGTACCTACGGCAACTGGCACTCTGTCCTCAAAGCCAACGAGGACTGGAACGAAGCATACAACAGCCTCTCAAGAAGCCTACGAGGATTCGTCGGTACCGCCGAAGAACTGACCGTCGAGCGTGTCCAGGAGTCAAAAGGCCTATGGAGAGCTCGTGGTGAAACAGAGAGCCGGGCGAAAGACACCACAGAACCAACCGACAGAATCGCCGGCACTGTCGCCAGCCTCGGAAACACTTCAAGCAACAGTGCACGACCGTCGGCCCCCAACAGCAGCACATCATCCAAGCCTCTCACAAACGTCGTCCACCACGACCGCACCCACAGCAAGACAACAGCTAAACCCGTCACGAACGGCGTCAACGGCATGCACCGCGACCACTCCCGCGCCAGCAGCAGATCCGCCTCCCCAGTCTGGACCAACGGCATCAGCACCACGACAAACGGTGTCCAAAGCCACAGTCACGGCCGAACATCCTCCAAGACTACCTCGAAGCCACCGACCAACGGTGTACATATCGCACCCAATGGAGCTATTGCAAACGGAATCAACGGCACAACACTCAACACCACGACGAAGAAGTACGACTACCCGCGAGCAGAGGAGACGGCGATCGAGGCCGCGAAGCGACGTGCTAGAGCTGTGCTGGAGGCGGAGGGGTTAATCGAGCTTGCGAGTGGGTGGAAGGTATCCGGTCGATAGGCTGCGATAGTTTGTGGTTTTGGATGCAGGTTCTGATCTGCTGCTGGATGTTGACCGGTCTGATCACGGCTGAATGTGGTATGTCCGATGAGTGATGGTTGTTTTCCTATTTTCATACATATGTTCCTATGTGCGTGTAATCAGGTCTGGGTCTAGTACTTCGTGTCTAGGAGGCGGTTTGGGTTATCTTAGATAAGGTAGAGTGTTTAGCTAGAACGAGACAATGGTAATTTTTTGATGAAAAGTGGGAACAAACAACTCCATGAAACTGATACGTGGTCAAGTACGCTTATTTATAATTAGCTTGGACCTGGAGGGTATTGTATCAAGGCAGGAAGATAGGTAAACCTTTTTTTTTTCTTCTCGATGATGGTTGTCATGCCCAATCTCGAAGTCCATATGTATAGGTGACGTTGCTCGTGTCTCTCGCGCAAATTCTTGTCTCTTCATCTCTTCATATTGACCATTTTGTCTCAGAGCATATCTCCATGAGATCACACAACAGCATTTGGTATCGTGGCTTTGTCCTTGCTTGAACGGTCCTAGCCAATAGCTAGGTATACCGGTGCAGTGATGGTTGTGTTGACACGTTGCAAGCACACAGCATTTTCGACGTCACAATCGTAATTTGGTGTCTCTGGGTGCGTAAGGTTGACGGCCGCATATTTCGTTAGATGGCAGTATTGAGGACATGGACCCAGTCTTCCTAGCATTAGTATCTTGAAGTCAAACTAATGGAGGTTTGACTTGCTCAGTATCGATCGTAGTGTGGGCCAGTTGCAGTTGAAAGTTGCCAACGCCTCGAAAGGTATTCTTGGGAAACCAGACTCGCAAAGTATTGTTCTCGCATTGGTGTTGAGCTGAGTCTGGTGTGCTAACGCCAGCCTTCCACTCGATTTGGCAGCGTTTGGGTGTCTCGTCAAGATGGTCCTCATCAATGACGATCACTTCAGAGTTAGCGTCGAGAAAGACCTGGAAGACAGTCAACATACCACTCGTAGTAGCGTTATAGCTTGAGGTTGGGTCCGCTTCGAAAGGGTTCGAGATAAACAGGTCTTTGATGAGCAGGTCACCTTTGAAGGCTTGTGATCTGGTAGCAGTCAAAGTGGTGGGCATCCCAGCTACTACCGTAGCAAGAACAACGGCCAGACATTGGATAAATATACCCATCGTGTTTACACTGCAGTCTCAATCAGCAAAGTAAGGTAGATTGGCACGGTACAAGCCTGGAAGAGAAGAACCAGGAAGCCAAAGGCAGCGATGAGTTTTGAATGCCGAACATGTTGCAGTTCTTCAAGAGGCAGGAGCGACCCAATGAAGGTAATGCAACAGAGCCTCAACACAGTTGTCGTCATTTCCGACCAGTGTGTGCACGTGCTACCGAACGACTGTGGCATGATGAGTGGTTGATGAGTGGTTGATGAAGTTTTGAGAAGAGTCTGTGCGTGTGAGCTATGGCCACGATAAAGGGAATTTGGCAGCGTATAAGATCAGAGGCCAACTTCTCCATATGAAGAAAGCACATTGATTGGGGCTCGTGCAAATGCCCCATATCACAACAATCATAAATGTCATAAATGGGTGTAGTGGGCTAACTTCTTCGACGACATCAAGGACGACAACCATACGCCTGTGAGAAGGGTTCCTCGCATAACCGGCGAGCATTTGTGTACCGTCTCTTCGAGATTAGGCCTGGGCTGGGTAGATCTGTGTAGAGCATGATGGACAAACAACGACGAGCTTGTCGATGATCGGAAGATATAAGATACTATTCGGTTAGCTGAGAACAACTATACCGTGAACTGACTTGCGAAAGGCGTTAGACTTGGCCTGTATGCCGCGCAAGTTGGACCGCACATTATATCAAAGTAGAAGGATCAATCCTTGGTCCTGCTAAACTTTCAACCTCATGTATTGTATGCGCATCCTGCAATATGTGCCCACAACGTCTGCAGTTGGTTGTGCCTACCACTCAGCACCTCGATTGCGACTCGTTCCGCCTGTGCAAAAGTATATCATCAGGTACGCGCTCTTCATCGTAATAAATCTGGAAGCATATGGCTGATCTTGCCAGTGCCAGGAGAGACGTCCGGCTGAGTCCAATCCACCTGGTAACCCATGCATTCATGCTTGATCGCTTAACCCTTCTTCTTGCTGACACCGACAGTTCTTCCTCTTCGGCCAGTGGTCTTCGAGTGTTGACCTCGAACTCTCAGACCCCAGTAGTGTCGCAGACCCCGATGAGCTCGGATCTTCTTCAGTCTTTCCAAATCCTCACGAAGCTTGCTCTCCATAGCGTTGGCCAAAACCTGAGAGTCCTTGCCATCAACGATATCTCGTTGTCTGTTGAGGAACCACGATGGAATCTTGTACTGTGTCGGGTTTTGAATGATCGTGACGATGCGCTCCAGTTCTTCGGATGTAATTTCACCAGCTCTGTACTTTATTAATTTCCAAACTCTTCATTCAACCTGTCCACTACATACCGCTTGTTTAGGTCAACATCGGCCTTCTTGCAAACCAAGTTGGAGTATCGTCGACCTACACCCTTGATCCGGGTCAGGGCGTACATGATCTTTTGCTTGCCATCGACGTTGGTATTGAGGAGACGCAGAATGAACTGGACTATTCGTTGTTAGTCGGTCGCACTACCTTCCAATATATTTGCTCACAGTTCGACTTCTCTCCACTGACGAGAGACATGATGGGTGGTGGTGCTCGTGGTGTATTCGTGTCGAGACTGACGGCGACGATTTTCAATAAGTTCTGTGTGCAGCCGAAAGAGAACCAAGGCAGGTTAGGCGGACAATGCCAAGCGTGCAACTCGTCCAGCCAGCGTTGGGTAAATAGTGGGGTAAACAGTCAGTCTTGGCACAAGCGTCAAAAGTTCAGTCTGAAAGATGAAAGCGTCGAATAGTAATAGAGTGATGGATGTGGTTCACAGCGCCTGAAGTGAAGCGTCTCTTGTGATCGGTATTGAGACGAGGCTAGAATTTTCGTCAACGTTTGGAAGTTCGAGCCTAGTGGTGCACGAAGAGAAGCTCATTCTAACAAAACTATAACCGCCGCCTGGGGTATCATATATGTCCTCGCTGGATACTGTACAACATAACGAAACCCGTTTCGTCGTCAAAAGTTCATGAACAGCTACACTCAAGCTCCGAGCCCTTCCGTTTTCGTCATTTGCAGACACGAGATGTCATCACATCGAACAAATATCTAACTGGGCAAATATCAAGAAGGTAGTACGTGAGGATGAGGCGGTTCGAGTCCTTCTTCAATCACAGGTGGCAGAGACCCCAGTTCCCTTTCACCGCTGCTCTCGTGCTTGATTCGAGTCTTTGTTGGTGTACCACTGCTATTGCGAGAAGGCTCGTTCGACAACGATGCCGGATTCGGTTTCGCATTCGTCTCAGTACTACTCTCCTTGCTACCAGCTTGGTTGTTTATTTGTTGTCCGAGATGTACTGGTGAGGCTGATTTGTCCGATTTTCGAGGTGATACACGACCGATCTAGACTTCTTGTTAGGACAACGGTTGATAAATCAATTGGTGATTGCTTACCTGCTTGGCCCATCTAAGGCCACAACTATTACACAGATCTCTTTGACCACTTGGACCCCTTCGCCATTCCGGCGTGACTCGTGTGTGACAGTTCGCGCAGTCTTTGTCAAGATTACCTAAGCCTTTCCTCCGCTTTCGTTTCTTCTTCCTGCTCATTAATGTTTGCAGGTCTTCGGCGAGCAGTCTGTTCTGTCTTTCCATCTGCCTCAACTCAAATTGCCAACTTGTACTTCGGGTTGTCTTGAGTTCGTCAAAAATATTCGTCTCACTCGCGAGCGCTTCGTCCTGAGAGCCAATAGGAACACCACCTGAGCCAGCCTCTGTCAAGATACCGGAGGAGCTCACGAACGCTTCATTCCCAGTAGGTGGATTGGTGCCGATTTGACGATGGTTAGGCACTTGAGATGGAACAGCTGGTGTGAGCGGTGTTACTGGGGTATCCGGGCCCATAGAAGCATCCGACCGAGGTATTGGACCTGCGCTTTTGTGATTTAGCAACATCGCACGCGTCATCTTGAGTAGACGAGTTTGGCCAAGAAGAAAGGTAGGTTTCAAACCCTTTTTAGCATCACCAGGGTAGATTGTGGTTTGTGCTTGCAATACTTGTCCTCTTCGATTCTGCAAGTCGTGTTTGAAGGTGGATTTTTCACCCATACGAGCAAGCTCAAGCACTCTGCCAAATTCTTTTCTCGAGTCTGGTCGCATTAAAGCTTGCATACTCGTGCCAAGAAGATCATCTGGGATACGATCAAGCATGGTTCTTGACGTGGATGATACGTATAGAAACATGCCAGTCGTTGATAATTTCGTCCAGAGCTCGGCATCCCCAGCATTATCACCGGGATCGATGTCGCTTCTTTCTAGGGCGTATACAGGTCGCTGCCGACCGACCAGTATGATGCATTTCCTGCCTTTGCCTTGTTCTGTGTGTAGGGAACCGTGTGCCTCGAACCAGGTATAGCCACTGTTTTTTCGGCGAATCCGGTAAACGACATTGACGGCTGAACCATTGGACGAGTCCTTCAGCTCTCTCGTAACAGGCACGATATCGGAGGGATGGCACACAGATGACAAAGCTGTGCCGACGAGTTCACTCGGTTCGTATTCGAGGACGGTCTTGCATGCCGGCGATAGGTAGAGGAACAGACCCTTCAAGGACAACACATGGACTACATCGTCGGTGTTTTCCAGCAGGACTTTATCCCAAATCCTTCGTGAGGTCTCGTTGTCACCACTACCGATCGTTGCTAGGACTTGAGATATTTCGTCCTTGGAGATTGTTTGGCCACCCATATTCTCGAGAGCGCTGCTCGTGTCTGGTGCCGGCAATCGATAAGCAGGAAGCGCACTTCTGTTGTAGTTGATCTCGTAGGTACCATCTGCACTCTGTTAGCGTCAAAAGCATGAATGTAACAATGCCACCCACCTGGATTTTTGGCAGACACAGAGTTTGGCTGTTCCACCAAATCTACCTGGAAACCAACGAAATACTTTAGTTCTTCCGTATCCCAAGCGATAGGAATCATAGTTAGTAGATTCATGAAAGGCTGACCACCTTTTTTGTAATTGATAAGCGACAGCTGTGCCTCTTCCCTTTTGACGACCTGATTCTTCAAATAGAGCACGGACTTATCATCGACGTATTTTCTTTTGATGCCTGACTGTACTTTGCCGTCAGGAGCCTGGAGGAAGCGGCAGTTGCGCCCAAGAATATCATGTCTAGAATATCCCGTCAAGCGCTCGAACATGTCAGAGCAATACACTATCGGCAAATCATGCTTCGCAATATCGCACACCACAAATGCGCACGAGAGATCAACAGGTCCTATGTTTATTTGTGGGTCTTTACGCGTTGCTACTCGCATTAGAATAGCAAGCATATCAAAGCCTGTAGTAGAGTACGCATTGGCCCACCTTGACTTGTAAGCCTGAGTCGGTGGATGTCTGCTGTCCATCTGTGCATCGTGACCAGGCTGGTTTATATAGGGCGAGCCCATTTCCATAGAAGAACGACGAGACTGTGTGTGCGATGGCTGGTGTTGAGCTGCAGTCGAGCCGGGTGGCACATGGGCTGATGACTGCGAATTGTTATGCACATTAGTCTGGACAAGGGGGTTTTGAGCAGACCGAGACAACGGACTGGGCATCATTGGTTGCCTACGCATCTGATTCTGAGGGTTTGCAAGATACCGTTGAGGAGATGAAGCGTTGGAATTGGCCGCTTGAGAGAGCCGTATCATTGTGCTGTTTGCCGGACTCCCGCCACCCCCTGGGTCGTGATTGTTAGGAAAGTTCATGGGATAACTGGTCGTTGCCGGAGAGGTCGTGTATATAGATTGGTGCGTGGGGTTTTGTGTCATGTTCATGGACATCAAATCGGCGGTTGTGTCATCATAATTGTTGCTCGTCTCCATGCTTTGAGGTAAAAAGGAATTCGGCATGTCCATCCTTGCCCCTGTGTTGGGTATCATCGAAGCTGGGTATGCACTCATTGAACCTCCATCATAGCTGGACATCTGCGAGAACCTTGTATCGAGTGACAGATCCTCCTTCGAGCGCACCTTGCGGGGGTCGAGCGGTCTTTGGGGCGTGTTGGTCGTGTTGCTCGCTACCCGACTCGACATGGCAGCGTGTTGGGGATTCGGATCGAACTGAAAATCTGCAAGATCGCCGTTGGTTGTTGAACTAAATTCAAGCATCGATGCACGGCGTTCGGGATCGTGTTGCGAATGAGCTTGCGGTGAATCTGCTTGAAAACGAGGCCCGAATGTCTGCCTTCTCCTCATCAACTCCTGGTTGTTATGACTGATCATTTGGTCGAGTGTCTGAACAGGGCCGTATTGCATCATGTTGGCATCCATGCGGGTAGCCGCCAACCCCTCCATACCATCGTCCTGCGTATAGCCGTTATCTGAGCCCATGCCAGAGAAGGGCATATTGTACATATTCTGCATAACGGGCGGTTATTGTGAGCTAGTCCCCGGACCGTGTTTCGTGGATGAGCAATGGCAGATCGGCGAGAATTCATCGCAGAGTAGGTATCGAAGCTGAAGACTGGTCGCATACATGAACAGTATGGAGAGGACACCGGGGAAAGCACATCAAGGCAGTCGGTATCATAATTGACGCGCTGCGCCTGACTTCCATACCGTCGTCTTCATGGTAGATGAATGTATGGTCAAAAAGAAGAGACGTTAGCATGGAACAATCATTGTCGACTGCTCTCCAAGCGTGCTTGCTGGGCAAGGACGAATAGCCTTTCCGATGTGGTCCTGGTGCTCATACTGACAGCCAATTGTTGTCAGACAAGCCTGGAGCAAAGCGGCGGGCCTCGACGCGCGAGATAGGACTGTCCCAATTCGTGAGCCACCCTAACAGCGATTCAAAAAGCCACATCTTTGGGTCAACTCGCCCTTGGTGTCGATTAGTGTGCATAAGCGGACGCCGCTTTCGTCATTGACCATCCAAGCATTGACCAGGAATATGGCATTCTCAGCAGTAAGACCATCATTTCAATAGCTTTTCGAATGCCGATGCTTGAACCCTGACTGGCAGGTTCAATTCATCAATATGAGAGATCAAGTTGCGAGTTTCAAACCACTGCAAGAGGACCCAACCAAAAAAATGTCAGCAAGGATAGACTTCGTTAACGTCCTTTTTTGATATACTCTAGCATGCACAATAGCTGCGACTATTTAAGAACTATCAGGCTACTGTTAGGGTGCCAGAGTTGGACCTCAAATATATGGATACAAGGATAGACACTCGTCGTCATGTATCTAGATCTGTGATCTTCCCGTCATGTGAATTCAGACGCATCAGTTTGAGATCGAGCCACGTCCTGTTGAGTTGAGACGATTATGCGTTAGGGTTAAACTTGCGGGCAAGAATTTATTTTACAGAAAGTACAAGTGACAACCCAGCTCGTATGATTTAAATAAGAAATAGACACTTTTCAAAGCACAATCTATGGCTCTGACAATGTCAATTCAGATGATATCACATTCTTCACAGGAGCTATCATCCAGAACGGCGAACTCCCCTGCAACAGCAGTGCTCTCGAAATGCTTAGCAGAAGATGCATCCTGTCACAAAGATGGTGAAGGATTAATACTGCGATATGATCTCCAGGACGCTGGAGAGCGATACAAAAGACCTACCGCTATACCGCGGCGACTGGTGGCTTAGTCGACAGGGCTGATTCAGCTTGCTCTCTGTGCTTCTTTTCCAGCTCCCGTTGCTGTCTCTCCGCCTTCGTGATTCGTGGCTTTCGGGTAGTACCACCTCCTCGCGAGGCAGGCCCTGCACCTTTGGTGGTGCCCTCACTACCAGCGCCAGATGCAGCGCCACCACGACCACCTCTGGAACCTACTCCGCCACCTCTGCCTCGACCCCTACCTCCCCTCTTGGAAGTACCTTCGACTTTGTCTGCTGGTGGCTTCTCCTCTGTCACGAGGGAACCCATATAGACGAAGAATCCATCGCGACTGGCAGCAGCTTGTGCTTCCCACAGAGCCTCGCTATCGTCTACGAAAGGATCCTCCATATCATAGTCGTCTTTGCGCTTGCGTCGCTGCTTCGGTGCTGGGCCATCAGTGCCGCTATTCTCATTAGTGCCATTCATTCCAGTCATGTGGATGTCTCCATCATTCTCGGAATCAATATCGACGCTGAGATCTTCTTCCCCACTTTCGGCGACTGAAACCTCGCCTCTTTTGTTGCCGGAGCCCGCTCGCTCAAGAGCAGCTCCTGCGGCTGCAACTCTGGCGAGTTTCTCCTTCTGAGCCGCCTGCCTTGGATATACTGCGGCAAAGCCGTATTTCTCTTCAGCTAGACGTGCGAAGTTGAAAATCTTGTTCTCGTCCTTCTTCAGATCGATCTGCAGGACAATATTAATGCCCTTCTCAACCTTATCTGATTTCTCGACCATCGAATCACCCCCAAAGAAGGAAGAGCTTAGAAGACCAGAACCTACAGGCATAGGTGGAGGTTGTTCCTTTGACCGCTTGGGTTTGTTCTCGGAATCAACTACAGGCTTCTCAGGTGGCGAGGCCCGACTTGGAACTATATCAGCGGAAAATGCACCAACATCGTTGTGCTTGTACGAGTTTGTGCCATTAGATGTAGGTTCTGCCTCAAAGGTCTGCCTGACTTGAGGCTTCGGCATGGACACTGCGGATGAAGGAACGTGTCCATCGCTTTCTGGATGGTTGATGATACTTGAAATAGCGGGTGACGCGCTAGGTCTAAAGGTCTGTCGCGGCGGCGTTGCAGAAAGCGAAGGATAAGTCACGGTTTGTATGGATTCTGAGGAGCGTTCTATGCCTCTGACAGGATCAAAAATATTACGTAATCGCGGAGCTGCAGGTTGTGGCTGCGGTGTTGTCTGATAGCGTGTTGAACTTGGTGATTGAGGTTGCGAGTGCATCGCGGAAGTTTGGTTCGAAAACCCATTTTGGGTAGTCTTGGCATCCTCATTCAAGAATGTAGGCCTTGTATCGGACGCGAAAGATAACGGTTGAACCAGACGCGATGTACTGAGGTGTGCAGATTGTGCCGTTTGTTGCGAAATAGTTGAGACTGGTGGAGTGTCTTCTGTCTTCTGTTTCTTACTGGCACGAGCACCGGTAGCAGGAGCTTTACGTGGTTTAGGAACGCTTTTCTCCTTCTCAGATGCTGGTGGAGCATTAGGGTCGACTTTCTTCTTGCGGGCTTTACTTGGCTTTGGAGGTGCACCATCTTGGCGAGTGGCTGGAGAGCGGGCAGCGACCCGATCACTTTTGGCAATCGCAACACTTGATGGCAACGATGTAGTAGAAGTGCTTTGAGCGACGACGATAGTATTTGGATGTGCCGATGTCGACTGCAAAAGATTTGAACCTTCGTCGCCACTGCTAGGAGCGCTCGAAAGGTCGTTGCTAGAACTTCGGTCTGCTACCTCCATCTTCCGAACCTAGACTGGGTAACTTTCGCTGGTGCTGCACCTCAAATAATGCTTTTGTGATCAATCCACCCAGGTTTATCAGTTTCTTCTCTGATCGAATAATCGTATATGATTTTGATAGAGTTTCCGTGCTCGACTTGTCGAAGTGATGGATGAGTCGTGGTTGAAGACGCCGCAACGACGATGACAGTGAGTCAGGACAATGGACGAGCGACGAAAGGGTCGAACAAGCAAAGGATACCAAAGACGATGCAGGCGTTCTTACTATTGACCACGCGGCCAGACTGCATTGGTTGTGACGGAAATAGATGAATGCGAACGAAACGCTTGAATCAGATACTACAGATCCTTGAGCAGTATAATGCAGTGCTACGAAGGAGGAAAAAGAGAAGAAAAAGATGGGAAGAAGGAAGAAAGACGGCAGTAGTAATTTACGGGACAGTAGCAACACAATAACTGAACCCACTATGAATGAACGGGACAAGCAGAAACGCAAGCAAGCGTCAGCAAGAGCCAACGGAGGATGCGAGAGAAAGCGAAGAACGAAGGGGACCAGCGCCGGAAGAGCAATAGAACACGAGCACTGATGGCACGCGTAAACCGACAATAAAGAAGCTGAAGCGCAGCAGGACAGGCAAGATTGGTGCGGCGACATCAGGCTAGAAAAGCACCTGAGCGTAAAGGTCACCATGTGAATCAGGAGCAAGCAGAGTGCCAGGAGGCCTCAGTAAAAGTCAAAGCATCAAAGATCGAGTTCGCAGCTTCGGGAAAGAAACAACCACCACATATCGAAAAAGGCATCAATTATGGCTGCGATTGAAGACTTGCAGCAGATTCGTAGATGCCTGGCTTCGGTATAATATCCACATGCCACGCTTGGTATGCCGGCTGCAGCTGGAACGCCGATCCTGGAGTCCCTAGCGTCTCTCAGCCTGGCTTTCCCTGTTTCAGAAATCTTCAATTACGTGAGGCTTGCGACTTCTTGCACTGCACCCAACAAGTGTAATGGCGGTTCATGGTCAACGATTCAACCTTGATTTGGATGCGGATAACTGGCAATTCGACCTGCGTGAGCATGAACAGGATTCGACCTCCGCCAGTGTTATCAAAGAGATCTACGAACGTGACACTAACAATGTTCCAGCTGCGCCAACTTTGAGGAGCACAAAAAGCGGCTTCCCAGAGCATCGTCCGAAGAAGGTTCAATCTGCTTTCAAAAAGCAGAATGCCAGAAAGGCGACTGATTCTACGATAGCACATCCTGGTCCTTCCGACCGTGCTATCCTAAATCATGTGGCGCAGAAGCAGGGTGTGGATCTGGCCACAGCAAGAACCAAAGCCGACATTGACGCTGAGAACAGGGACAGAATCAACCACATGTCATTGGAAGAGATAGAGGATGCCAGGTCCGAGTTGATGGCACAAATAAATCCAGAAGCACTAAAGAAGTTCTTGCAAAGAGCTAATGTGGACGACGAAAATCAGCAGCAGCAGAAAGACTGGGAAGATCACGAGGCTGGTAGACCGCAAGATTCCTCGAAGAAGAATGTCACATTCGCAGAGCCGAAGGAGGAGTTACTTGAAGAAGACCATCAACAAGTTGCAGTTGAAGAACACATCAATCCCGACAAAGTAGCAGAAACTGCGCAGCTGGAACATGGCCACATCCCAGATCCAATACCAAATCCTCCAAGTGTTCATTTTCCAGCTCCGCCTCGACGCAAAGAAGACTACAAACCACTCGATCCATCCTCAGACACCTTCCTCAAAGATTTACGAGAACACTACTTCCCAGACCTGCCTCACGATCCTAATGCGCTTTCGTGGCTGCAAGACCCCTCACCCGAAGAAGACAAAAATTCGTCATACAATCCAGAACGGACCGGCTTTGTACCGTCAGCAATTCGATTTGACTTCAGCGGCAAACTCATACCTCCCTCCCAGTCTTTAGACATACCAACCACGAAAGGCCTGCATCACCACGGAGAGGCTCCTAGCAGTGCAGGCTATACTGTCCCGGAATTAGCTTTACTTGCGCGGTCAACGCTGTCGAGTCAAAGAGCTGTGGCATATCAGGTAATGGGACGAATACTGTACAGACTAGGCAGAGGTGACTTCGGAGCCAGAGGCAGCGACCTGAACGAAGGGCTCTGGACTTGCATCGAGCGAGAAAGAATTGTCGAGGTTATGATGGTTGAGGCAAATCGTGACAAGGGCCATCTTTCGGCAAAGGCATATGCTACAGAAGCACTGTGGCTCTGGAGACGAGGTGGTGGTGGCGATAGAGGCGTGCTGAAAGAAGGAGAAAGAAGAGCACTGTAGAAATATTGAGTCAAAATACACGCTGACCACAAAAGCTTGAGTGCTTCAAGTTGGGTGATCAAGGAGGCAGACTCGATCTGGCCACCGCCCAGCGACATTGGCATAAAAGCCGCTGCTTGGGCACAAGAATAGTGCACGCTTCATAATAGGCAAGCTTAAAGTCACAAACTGATCCAGATATCCTAGAAGCAGTGTACCTATTCTCACATCATGAACATATCGTTCGTATACTAAGATAACAGTGCTCTAACCTCCTCAATAGTCCTGGGATAGACATCTCTAATACGCGGCATTTCTTCCTCCAGCCCACGCTCTTCGTCACTATCGTCTTCCTCCGATTCACCATCAATCCGTTCCCTGCCACCACCCATACGCCTCGCAAGCTGTTCTCGCTCAACGCCTTCGTCAACATCACTCAAATACCTCACTGTCTTCTCAAATCTCGAACGAAATATCTCCACTGCATCCCTGAGCACATCCGCCGAAAGAGCCTTATCAATCAGACGCGAAAGCGAGTCCTGCGCATCCATCAATGCAGACGCAAGGAAATTGTCGAGCTGTTGCGCCAGGACTTCGAGCAGTAATGCGCCTTGGTCACCGTTACTGCTATCTTCCGGCGTACGATGTGCAGGTTGTAGGAAGAATCTATACCGTTTCTTTGCAGATGTCGTTTTCAAGGATGGAGACCGCTCAATCAGTGAATCCAGGGCCGTGAGACCAGAAGAACGAGAAAAGGAGTCGGCGAGGACGTCGGTTAGATTGGATGAAAGTGAGTCAATTTCGTCCTGAGCTGACTCGAGTGGTTGGTTGGCTAGTTCGAGCTTCGTCTTCCCGGGACCAGATCCTGTTGCGATAGTCACGAGTGCTTGTTGGACTTGGTGCATATAGTTCAATTTGTAGATGAATGTGCTTGATTCGGTACTGTTAGGCTGCTCACTGCATTTCTCTGCTAGTGCTGCGCAGGCTTCCAATACAGGGGCGAGTAGCGTGCCGTACAATTTACTGAATTCAGGCATTGTTAGAGACGGGCCACGTGTGTATGCAATAGCGGTAAATGCGTTCAAAGAGTCTTTGAGGGCAGTTGGTGGGTGGAGATCCGTGGAAGGCTGCTCGTCAATGTCGCTGTGAAGTGTGTCAGTGGCCGCAGATGCAAATTGAGTATATGCTTGGGATTGCAAGGTTGTGAGGGCTGTAAGGAGGGTGTTCTCGGCGTCCGTTTCGTCGGTCTCTCTCGGTCGTGAGTTTGATTCAGCTCTGGTGGGGTACCAAATGAGTTTTTGAAACATGTCGTGGTAGAATGAAAGTACGTTGTAAGCTTTGTATATATCAACTGGATCAGTGAGATTACGAATCGCCGTGGAAATTCTCTGAGTCAAAGTATGTGCTACCAGAGCCATATTTCGGCTGATAAGGGCATTAAGGGCAGCGCGACCGTCAAAGGGACGCTGTTCAGCGTTTCCGTCGTCAAGTGACATGGCGAACGGATCGGCCGCTTTGCCCTGCTGAAGTGCTCGAGAGAGTTCTTCTGCATCAGACACAAACAGTCCTTCGAGAGCTTCCATTTCTGAGACTGTGGCAGAATGAGTCCACGCAAGCATGTCCCCTAAATACCGAAAGGGGTCATGCGTCGAAAACTCGATTGCACGAGCAGCGCCAATGGAGTCTGTCAATGCTCTTTGAAATGCTTCTGCAACAGTGGCCTGCCGTGCCTCTGCAAAAGAGTCCAAGCAGTTCTGAAAGAGTGCAGGACGTTCCGAAAGTGCTCGCAGCGAACGACGTACCGAACCACTGATGTGAGGATCCTCTAGGTCGAGACTCCTGAACTGTTTGGTCGTCCAATTGAACAATTTTTTGTACGCGGCATTTAGGTCTCGTGTTGTCTGCTCCATCAGCTCTAAACCCATGCGCTGGTTCTCATACCCAAGTAAGAGCTCGCAATCCTTGTTGATCCGGTTCATCCGAGCGAGCAGTTCGAAGAAGCGTCCATCAACTGGTTCAGCCGAGCTGGTGAGCACTGCAAGGTCTTCTTCCGAAACCAAAAAGTGCTCACGGAATGAGTCAAGGAGCTGCTGCTTTTGTTCTGTTTCCTTCTTCTGTGATAGCAGGGTTGACGCTTCGTCGAGCATAGGCGCCACTTCTTGTCTCGCAGCGACGACATGCTTGCGAATATTGTTGCAGGTCTGATTTAGGCTTGCGATCAATGTGCCGACTCGATCAAGTTGCTATGGTGGACGTCAGTCAGGTTTGTGCATGACTGTATGTTCTTCTTACTTCGGCGACCCTGGAGAAGTCGTTGACAATCTGCGCATTGGCTTCGATCATCTCCCGTTGTGCTTCATATCTTAAGTCAAGGTCATCATCGCCTCCCTTGTGCCCATAACGGGCATCGAATAGGCGGAGGGCATCTCGTATTTCCGTGTCCGCATAGGAGGAGGATAGAACGCGCGTGAGTTTGTTAGTCAATGCATTGCCACGTCTATCCAGGCTATTGTCGTCCACTGTAGCATCGAACCCGGTAGCAGGCAGGTCGTAATGTGTGGAGGTTGAGCCCATATCGGTGTTGGATTTATAGTCAAGGATGGAATAAAATCGCGTGTCATGCCGCATCTGCGCGGGGTCCGCCAACGTGCACGTCCCTGGATTCCTCCAGAATGCCCTCTTCTAATCTGCACAGTATGGTTACATGACTGTATACGAACACCTGAAAAGCAGCGACGATGGACCAGAGAGACATTGCATTCGAAAGGGGTCGCTCAGCTGAGTCGATGTATCCATTTACAGGCCACCTAACACTATCGCAAGGGAAGCTTCGACGTACAGCCATGCCTGCAGGATTGGCTATTGCTCATGTATCCTGATCGAGCTCATCACTAACACGACACGCAAGAATGCTTTGCAAACTGGGATAGCAAGATCATCTGGCTCCAGATTGCTAAAATTCAAGCAATGCCTCAACCGAGCCTCGTTTGATTAGAATCATCCAGCCCTAACCCTTCCAAATCACATCTGAGATTGAAGCCATCCGATCCCACCTAGCAGATTAGCTACATATCCCTGTGCTTCCGGAATGCCAGGAAAAATCCAGAAGTAGTGAGGCAAGCCTTTATAGTGGTCATGTTTGGTATTGACACCAGCCTCCTTGAGAGCTGCTTCAAGCACGTACGCATCATCCCTCAGAGGGTCGAACTCACAGGAAGTGAAATATACTGGTGGGAATTTCTTATGGTTCTCGGTAGCGAGTAATGTGAAGAGGGAAGAGTCGTCCTTGTCTCCTCCGAGGTGACTAAGAAAGATATCCATAGACTCCTTGTTGATTATTGGTGCATCCACAGCATTGTCTTTGTACGCAGTGTACATCGACTGATACTTTTCCGGACAATTCTCATAATGCGTAGTGCTGGGTACCATCGCTGCCACGCCCTTAATGCTGTCTTTGAGGGAGCTGTCTTTGAGTACAGCATTGGCGGTCTGCAGCGCAAGCTGTGTCAAAAATTAGCCCAAGCACCATCTTATGAAGCCCATGCCTTTCGACATTAATACGGGTCTCATCAGATCACTTACAGCACCACCCGCACTGCCACCAATCGTGTACATCTTATGAGCATCGCCCTGGAACGAGCTAGCGTTGTCGTGCGCCCACCGATAGACCTTCAGACACTCGTTCAGCTGTGTCGGCCATTTGTGCTCGGGTGTCAAGCTGTAATCAATATTCACAACTATCGACTTGGTATGCTCGCATACCACACGGCACAGAACATCGTCAGAGTTCAAGTCACCTGTCATGTATCCTCCTCCATGAGTCCACATGGCAATAGGGAGTGACCCGTCAACTCCTTTAGGAGTATAGATCCTGTACTTCACACCATCTACGGACCCGTCTTCGCTTTTCACATTCTCCGAAGGTTGAGGCATATGAGGAATAAGCATCTGAACAAGGTCGTCATATTGTTTCTTGATGTCTTCTGGACTGCCTCGCAGTACGATGCCTGAACACAGTTAGCTACCCAGTTGCTTGCCTGACCAGCTGCTTGGCATTGGGGCTACGAAGCGTGAAGGCTCAGGTATACTCACGGCCACCCGTCGCCTTCTCGAAATTTAGCCATGATTCTGTCAGCGACATCGCGTGTATCAAGAAACTGAAGACGTAGTGCCTGAAAAAGTATGATAACGAGACTCAAGGGAAGGGGGATGACTGAAATAATATGATCAATCCATGCTGTTCCTTGGCGTCAGCAGCAATGAGGGGCAGTTTCCATGCCACATGCTTCGTGTTCTTGATTTTATTATACACTCACTAACCCGGAATGTTCACTACTTAGCCTTTCAGTAAGGTCAGAGCCAGAATCCGACATCAGGGGCCGAGGTAGATCTCGTATTACCAGTGGCGCTGCAAGTGTCCAGACTCCAGATCACATCCCGAATGCTCCACGGCAAATGTGGGGTGCATTCGCTATAACTTGCAGGTGTCCACTTACCACATGGTTGCACATCTGATGCCATTACGTGGGTAGCGAAGATATCGCTAAGCAGATGTGATAAGCGTAGATCGTTCTATATCCATATGTGATAAGTACTCGAGTAAGGCAGGGACCAGAGACATATACACACGTGATCAGGAGAGAAGGGTTGACAACCACGAAGCCATTTTATAGTGAATTCAGATCGAGATACTCTGTAAGTATTTTTAGTTGTGTGCATGAGGTAAAATTCCGACATGTATAGCGTCAGCTTGAGATCGACTCGGACCAAGTGGAGCTTGCAGACCTGCTACTCAGCTTCTCCAAAGTTGTAATGTCCAGTCGCTGCAGCATGTTCCTGAGCACCTTTCTCTCCTACCAGCTTGGCGCCACAGTCTGTGCACCTCAGCTGAAACCCTGAAGTGTCCGTAAAATAATGCTGGTCTTGTAGCTTCTTGCATAACTCTACAGCTTTTGGCAGCACCTCGTCCTTGATAAAGTCCTCAAACTGTTTGAGGTCTCTCTCCGGTGGCTCATTCGGAAAGGACAGAGCAATAGTATCATAGTGGATGCCCGAGTAGACAACGATACACCTTTTGCTTGCGCCTTCATTGTATTTGTCGACTCTCAGGGTCTGAACGTCTATGCTGCAGATCTCGACGCCGAAATGCTGAGATAATATAAGCAACTCGACTTGACCACCCCAGCTGTCTTGCGATCGGATCCACTGACAATACTTATTGGGATCCTTGTTGTCTAATACGGCTCTATTGAAAGTGATCGGGTCTTGCTGTATGGTCTCGGCAATTATCGAACGGAGCTCTGTCACGGCATCAAGGTCAGACAGAACAGCCAGAGAGATTGCACGAAAGAGGCATGAATTATCATCAGGCATAATCCGAATCACAATCGTTCCACCAAGTTCGGGTGCAAACACTTCTGGAGGATCCATATCTTTTCGTTCCTTGCGGGCAAGAGTCAGCGGAGCGTCTGGTTTTCTCGAACCGGGTTGACTAGAGGATGATTGCGTTGCTGAAGTCGAACTTTGAACTTTGCGAGGTGTCTTGCCTATCGTTTGGCTGCGCGTATTGTTTGCTTGTGTCTCAGAAACTGAGCTTGACACCGGCGAAGTTGTGGCATCTTCAGCTCGAGTCACAAGCAGTTGTTCGCCATTTAGCTTAATGTCCAGCTCTGTAAGAAGCTTGGTTGCCGGGTAGTCATCCAAGCTAAGAGGCTTCGGTGGATAACCACATTTCACGTGGAATCTCGGCAGTGCAGTAACTTCCGCTATCTGCTTGCGTAGGGCATCAACTGTGGCATTGTCGTCGAATGATGCAGTAGACTGTCCCATCGGACCCCGAATTCTGACACGTAGAGGCATCCTGCCAACACCCACTTCTCGTCGTTCTGAATACGGATCTTAGCCCAATCTAATGAGATGTGAATGCGGATCAGTGGTTCTCAGCGTGATGAAGTACGTATTACTAGCAGATGACACGAACTCTTAGATTCGGGAATGGTCTGTAGATCCAGAGATACTTCTTCACCACCAAATTAAGAGGACAAAGTGATAAGAAGCTCGGGCGAAAAGACCCACGTAATGCTTTCTGAACTGGCGACTTTAGCAAAGTGAAATTTTGATTGCTGATAATGCGTTCAGATTTCTAGCACAATGAACAGACTGCAGTTGCACTTGCCACAAATATCGTAGCACTTGTGGTGGAGAATATCATGGAAGATGCAAGAGCAGTGATCGTCTGGGGCGGACACAACACAGGGAACCACTAACTCAAAGTGCGTAGCGCAGCCATACCCCTGCATTTAGGCTTACATAAGGCACACGTCAAGGAGTGGTTGTGGATTTGACGCGAAACGAATTACACGTGAATCAAGATGTGCCTACCATTTTCGACGCGCCGATGATAGACTTTTTCTTGTGCGAGGATGGCGAGTGATGATAGGCCGGCAAGAGTGTCTCCTGTGCCACCTCCGGTAGAGTCGATCGAAGTTGATGAGCAGCCTAAAGTGAAGGAAGATGCTGCCGTTGAGGAAGCAGTCGCTGAAGGGGAGAGAGGAGGGGAGGGGTCGGACAACGATGCGCCAGGTGAAGTGGATGATGAGATGGTCGATGTGACGGACTTGGTTTCGGATGGCAAAGTGTCTAACGATCTCTACAAAGAGTTCAAAGCCATCACTGAGGTCCTGCTCGAGTATAAAGTCAAGAGCAAGAATAATGAAGAACACCTACCCTCCAGCCTGTTCAAGCGGCTACCCAACAAGCGATTACTGCCCGATTATTATGAAGTGATCAAGGAGCCATCTGCAATCAGCACTCTTCGAGGCAAAATCCAGCGAAAGCAGTATTCTGGCGTTCCAGAATTCGTCCGCGATTTCGCGCTTATCGTCCACAATGCTCAACTCTACAACCGACCAAACTCGCAACCAGTGCGAGATGTGCTGAAGTTGGATGAGTTGTTCAAGGCTGAATTACAAAGACTGGTAGCACAAGGTTATGCGACCGAAGAAGACGCCAAATACCCTGACCTTGGCGAGATCCCCTACGCCAGTCCTGAACCCGATCCGATTACCGAGGAAGATGACATTGACGATGACGACGAGGATGACGATGAGGACGCAGATGAATCTGACGACGACAAGCGCAAGAGAAAAGGTCGTCGGGGAACACGGCCAACAGGCAAGAAAGGTGAGGAAGAGGAGGACGATGAAAAGGGAGGCGATGCAGAGCAAAAGCGAAGAGGTCGACCACCGAAAGTAGCTACACCCATGGAGCATAGGATTGATAGGATCTTGAAAAGCCTGAAGAAGCTCAAAGCACAGGACGGTGTTGCAATGATCTCACCTTTTGAGCGATTGCCAGACAAATCCGAATTGCCTGACTACTACCAAGTCATTAAAGAGCCCATGGCATACGATACACTGAAGAAGAAAGCCAAAAGAAAGAAGTACCAATCCATCGCCGAGTTCATGAAAGACGTCGAGCTTATGTTTAAGAACGCGTTGATGTACAATGAGGATGGCAGTGATATTCACAAGTGGGCACAAGAGCTGCTAGATGAGGCCAAGCGTCTCGAGACAGAAGAACTTGCTAAGCCAGACTCAGAATACCTCTTGGCGGCCGACGGTCGCATTCCCTTACAACAAATCACATACAAGAATGATACGTGGAAAGTAGGTGACTGGATACATATCCAGAACCCTAACGATATCACCAAGCCTATTGTTGCACAGATTTACAGGACTTGGAAGACTGCCAGCGAGGAAGAGTGGATCAACGCTTGCTGGTATTACCGACCTGACCAGACTGTACACCAATACGAAAAGCACTTTTATCCAAATGAGGTTGTCAAGACTGGCCAGTATCGTGATCACAAAATCGACGAGGTCCTCAATAAGTGCTTCGTCATGTTCTACACCAGGTACAGTCGCGGCAGACCACGAAACCTGCCACCAGATACTGAGGTATATGTCTGCGAAGCGAGATACAATGAGGACAAATTCAAATTCAATAAGATCAAAACCTGGGCTAGCTGCCTACCCGATGAGGTTCGAGACAAAGACTACGAGATGGATCTGTTTGATACGCCACGAAAGATCAAAAAGGTACCTAGCCCTTTGCTAAGTCGCCTCAAAGAAGATGCAAAGAGCACTGATGAGTTGCCACAACCGGAATGGAATCATGCCAATGCACCACCACTAGTAGGTGGCATCCACAAACGTCCAAGAGACGAGAATGTAAGTACAAAGTGTGGTTCACGTCACGATCTGTTGTTCAGTCCAAGATCAATATTGCTAACACTTTCTCAGCAATCGCCTCCTCCGGAGCCAACACCTCCAGCACAGCCTGCGCCTCCTCCCGTTCTTCGAACGCCTTCCATAAATCGCACAGACAGTGCGAAGATATCCAATCACCCGCATGCAAATTCTAGCACGAACATACAGATGCAGCACGTTCGACCTGCACCATCGATGACACCACAAGCCTCTTTCAACACCACCAATGCGAATCCATATTCCCGACAGCCAAGCTTTTCGGCAACACCACAAGCCTACATCACACAAAGCCAGAATGGGTCGCGAGAGCAGTCTCAGCCTCAGCAGCACCAGTATACACCTCAACCTGCTCAGCCGACTCCATTGCTGGCAGCGGCACAACCTGGTAACCACGGCATCACCACGCCCAATCCTGCTTTCAATCGTCCAGCCCCGAGCGTTGTTCAACCTGTTCAGTACCACGTCCAACAAGCCATTGGTGCTTCTCACCAGCGAACAGCCGATACCTATGTATTATCTGACGCGGCTAATGCATCTATTCCTTCCGAGATACGTTCTCAGTTCCCACGGGATGATCAGGGACGTGTTCTCTTCTTTACGACTCCTCCACTCGATACTCGACACGTTGTTACAGGTTCATCGAGCCACGAAACATCACGACCGCTCGAACACACGGCTGACTTCACACAAGCGATACTTGCTAAGAAGCGCAAGTTGCAAGCGTCAAACATGTCTGATGTATTCATGCAGGATGAGAACGTGGCAAAGAGAAGGCAACCTGAAGTTGGTGCAGAACAAGAGCAGTCACGCGAACGCTTGCTAGAACGAGGGATAAACGTTCTGACAGACCAGATGAAGCATGCTATCTACAAAGAACATGAAGGTCAATACGGCAACGAGTGGAGGGCAACCTTGTTGGCTGATACGAATCTCGCACAGGAACATTACAAGAAGGCATTACAGGAAGCGAAGGTAAAAGAGGAAAGGCGGAAAGCGTTCACCACTGCTCATCTGGAGAGATCTAATGTTCAATACGGCATAAACTCACAGGGCTACATTACAGGTTGGCAGAAGGACTTTTTCACGGGCACGTATCTAGATGATTGGGATGCACGCCTGCCGTGATCCAGACAGGCTTCGCGATTCAAGTTTAGCGATGGCGTTGGTGGGAGAAACCAGAATTACAGCTGCTGATGTCACCTTTAATGAGCACAATGAAGTATGGTCTTTCAGCAGGAGTATTGAAACCACTTTCTCATGTCAATATGAGGATGATATCAGGGGAAACTTGAACCGGCAATGCTACTGGCAGTATGATGCTCGAATTGAGTTCGCAATTGCTTCAATTCGGGAATTCAGGCTATTGCCTCATGTGAGTTCATCGCACCTGCGGCTAACATATACTACTGCTACAAGTAAGCACGCTCCTGGTGCTTTCCCAATGTCAACAACTTGAAGCTGTTTTTGTTGATTCCATTTCGCCTCGCCATTCTCAACTTCTCTTCTTCACGTCCAAACGCTTGAAATATCCACAACTCAACCACAGTCTTTGCCCATCATACATACCATTATCTTAACGCTTACACATCTTCCACACTTTGGAAAATCACTCTTCTTCCATCAAGATGGGCTATTTCAACTGGCTTCCAAAATGGCTCGGTGCCAAAGCTGTTCAGACCAAAGCAAAAGGTGAAGCGGAAGCTGCTGCCGTCAAGGCTGATGTCTCGCATGTAAAGAACTCAACATCTCAAAGTGTTGGTCATGCTGTTGGGTAGGTTCATTTCCCTAAGTACTTGCACCATCTGACACCTGCTCTTTAGATCGACCAAGGATGACACCAAAGCCATTGGCCAAGGTGCAGAGGCGAGAGTCGGAGATGCGGCCGGTACTGTTGGGCAAGGAGCACCATCGACGGTCGACTCTGTCACCGACACCGCTGGATCTGCTGCAAATGCCACTGCAGATACAGCTAGTAAGCAAAGACCAAAAGCTGCACATTCTGAGAGCACGTGAGTTGACCAAGCTCCGTCCTGCTGCCATCACTAACGGTTCCCAGCCAGAAGATCATGGCTGCCCTCCATCTCGACCACAAACATCCTCGGCCTCGTGTGGCCTAAGCAATCGAACAATCTCCTCATCCTAAGAACCTAAATGTCGTGTCTCGATCAGCTTTCTCTGTTTTGGTGCATGGCTATTGAAGGGAATGCTCTGCAAAGAGTACAATGCTCTCATGGTGACCACAGAGGTCTGCTGGTATGCAAGAGTTGGATGAGCTATTGATCGATTAGTATTCACGAGTCCTACAAGTTTGATCAAACTGGATTATTGAGCCACCATGCCATTTGTCTATTGCCAATCAGAGTGCAAATTGTTGTTGTCTCCTCCTCCATACCCTCAAGTTTGTTGGCCACTCTGATGACCTTGCTCGTGTTGGGGCAGGCTCATGAGGATTTTCCGAATGCAGCTAATCGTACTTGTAGAGCTTGAACATGAGAGGTACGCTCTAACACACGTTTATGAACATCAAGGACATGTTGAACTCTTGGGTGGACATTTCGCAAGGTGGAAAGTTGTCTCTCTATGCCCTTGATTCTTTCCTCGTACTCCATTACCTTGAGATTGATCTGCTTGGTGTCCCGATTCATTTGTGCCGTCTGTACACGGGTATGATCAAATTCCTCATCGTGCGTGTCCTCCATATCCCCGCTTTTAGAGTACTGAAAGTGCGTTGTTGCGCTGGCCGTCCTTGCCAGCACTTGCAGCTCTTCAACCTGTTGCCGGAGCACTAGCTGACGTTGTGCATGATTGAAGAGTCTTGCTGTAACAAGGCCCGCCAGATCTTCGCCATTTTCGCATTCAGACTCATTCAGATCAACCCCAAGCATAACGACACTAGAACTCAGTGCGTTCAATGCATCCTGTCCCTCACATGCTAGACCGTTCCGTAAACCAGCCATGAGAAGTCTAGCAGGCATACCCTCATTCTTCTGCTGCTCCGCTAGGTCCTGCTCACGTTGACGCCATTGCACCTCCTCAGCCTTCACATTATCGACGAGTGACTTCAAGTGATCCGCCGCCAGATTCACCTGCCTTAGAGCTTTCAGCGCCACCAGCACCTCACTTGTCTCACGTCCCATCGTAGAGCTTACACCACCTATCCCAGCACGACCACTTCCAAACCCCAACAATCCGACATCCGCACCACTCGAAGCGCTTGATACCTCATCCTGCCACTTGAGTAGATGCGCCGGCACTTCTCCAGGCGCTGTACCTAGAAGATCTTCCAGCCATGATGTGATTTGAGTGATTTCGTGTTGGACTTGTTGTTGGACTCGTGCTTTTGTTGGGGAGATGTGGATGATGGCTTCGTCGTGGGAGATGTAGTCGGGAACTTGGGCGCGGTCTGGTATTGGGGTGCTTGGGAAGGATGCTGCTGGTGTTGAGGCGGTGTGGCTTTGGGTGCGGTGTGGTTTGCGAGGTGGGATTGAATGAGACATTAGCTTGTGTGATTAGATAGCGAGAGCGAGGTGCGACAATGGATAATAGAGAGTCGATGTTGACTCGAAGAATTTCATGTGAAAAGTAGAGCTCTTGGCAAGTATATGTCACAGCCTCAAAGGTCATCTATGTAGCAGTGTACGATTTAGTCACAAGTGTAGTTGCGGTCACGAGTATTTCATATCGAAAAATCCGACGTGACAAGGATTAAACATTGGAATAAGATCGATTAATCACTATATGCTACGAGTCAAGTTTCTTGTCCTTCTTCTTCTTCTTCTTGTGGCTACGCTCCTTTCCTTCCACTGGTGTAACATTCACAATAGACGACACTTGCAAATTTCTCCTCGAGGTTGGCGACATTTCCTGGACTTCACTCCCAATATTCACGGCTTTTTCCTTCTTCCTATGAGATTTCTTCGAAGACTTTGGTGTCTGCTCGGTATTCCCGCCTTGCGCTTCCGAGATGCCAAGAACCACTCCTTCCATTGCTGAGCCCGCATCAGGCGCAGTGCTGTTACCGAGCGTGCCTGGTGTGGTGCTTTCCTGGACACCGAATGGGGTATATCGTGGTCGCAGGTTCTCAGGCTGTTGACGTGGCGGCTTTTTCTGACCCGTTTGTGTTGCGAAGAAAGTGGTTGCTGTCGTAGAGTCGTCGTTGTCATGCTGACCATTAACAAGAGCTGCGCCATTACTTGTAGGGACAAATTCTTGAATCTGGAAAGATTGAGCTATCGAGGAACCGGTGGGAGCGTACTCGTTGCGTGTACCTGCTGGCAACAACACGACAGCGTTGCCGATGTGACCTTGGCTAAGATTGTATCGCACACCTTTGTGCTCTAGTATCGGCGCACCTTTCAATGCTTCTGAGACGTTCAATGACTTTAGTTTCGAGATGTCCATCGAGCTATGTGCGCTTATGTGCCAGAGTTGCTTGCCTTCCAGATCATTGAACATGCCATTCGTCTCAGATGGAAAGTCAGTCACCTTGGCCTTGGTAGTCGACCAGCCTTGAAGAGGCACGTAGTTGGTTGATTCGATGCGCTTGACGTTAGAGTAGTCTACTCTCGTCCGTTTTGGTGAAGGTTTCTGTACAGGCTTGGGGTCGTCAGTAGCCTTGCGCTTCTTTCGTAAACTAGACGTCGAGCTTGAAGTCTTCGAGCTCGTTGAAGCCTTGGACGAGGCGTTGCTTTCTGTGTCTGAGCTGTCACTTTCCGATGACTGATCAGTAGGTTTTTGTCGTTGCGCTGGCAGTGCACTAATTTTCTGTTGAAGGGTCTGTGTAGATGTCGATGTGCTGGAGTCTTCATCACTCGAGTCTTCGACCCGTTCACTACTTAGAACTTTTGGAGGCATTTCTTGTTGGCGCTTTACAAGGCGATTTGAAACATGTAAACGATAGCTGATCGAACGTCGTTGATGCGCTACTGGGTTGAGTCACAACGGACTGTGCAGGTACGATCAAACTTATTCTAGAAGGTTGGAACCAGATTTCTACAGTCCTAGGAACTCGTGCACTTCTACTGTCAAAAAATCTTATTTCAGTTTCGACGCGTCGCGGCTAAACCTGCCTACCCCAGGGTGCGTGGATACAACGTGAGAAGACTTATGGAAGCCGCAATTTCTGTGTGTTAGCCTGATTCTTCCGGCAGATTCATGTTGGCTGCATGGCAAGCGCGTATCTCGACGATCGAAAGTTTTCGCTTGGTAACAGCATGTCGTTTGATAATGTCTTCAGGTGAGTAACTTCTATCGGATCTCATGCGACTGTGCACTAATTCTACCAGAGACACGCGTCAGTGCTTTTGCGAAGAGGCGACGGCTCAATGATGGTAGTGGTGCATTGTCGGCAGATTCGAGCGCTTCGATACCAGCAAAGCCAGCCAAGAAATTGAAGAAAGAGAAAATTGTGGACAATGAGCTGCAACCAGCACTATCAGTCTCGGACATCACCAACGACGAAAATTTAGTCTCAGGAACAACGGAGGAGAGCAGTAACAGTTTCGAGCCACTCGTTGAAGCTAGAGCTGTCAAATTTACGGGCAGTCGCGAGATCGAGCAGCTCGACGGTAATGCTTTCAAGTTTCGCCTTTCACGAGGTCAAGTAAGTCTTGTGCAGTTTCCGGGCGCTTTATGTTGTCTAACGGTTGGTAGAAATGTTCAATATCTGGCATTGCACGTTTGTGGGTGAGAGACGGTTGTGTCACCTGTTACGGTGCCCATATACACGCATCTGAGGCAGTGCATACACTTTTCGCTGCTGTTTCAGACAAGCTCGTCGACATAGAGCCTACCACAAAGATAGCTGAATTCCAACTCGAGGCCATATCACAATCAGACCTTGCATTTCCATCACCCCTGAACATCCCTGGTAAAGTCGGTCGCGAAGCTCGGGCAGGACCGACCTCCTTCCGTATTGTCGACGCAGACACAGCTGGGCCACCTAGAACGCAGCAGCACGAAGCTATGCGTGCATTACTTCTGGCTGCTCTAGGCGAAGGAGATACTCGAACACGCCGCGGGACAGCCGAGGGCCAATTTACATCCAGAGAGCCCCACCGGATCATTGTCTGTGGCAAGCGTTCATCTGACACCACGCTAGCATCGATTATATGCATCAATTCTTTACTGTCTGAGATCGCCCAGGCTGATCACAGCAAAGGTGTAACCTTTTTGGACCTGGATGCAGCGGCTCCAGCCTTCTCGTCTCCAGGCACAATCAGCTTGTGCACGTTTCATAACTTCGTGCTCGGACCTTCATACGCATTTCCTACACAAGTACACAAGGATGCAGTGAAAGACCTCATTGCTGCATACTTTGTAGGAGCTGTGCATCAAGAGATCAACTTCGACACTATTCTCAGAATGGTCAACGAGCTTCTGAATCAGAACAGGAGGAACAGGGATCAGCCACTCGTGGTGAGGTTGGGCGAGTGGTTGACCTCAGTGGGAAAATATAAGCTAACACAACTCAAAAAGGTCCTACAGTCAAACTTGGTACTTTGTACGGATCGCCCCAAGTCATCTAGATACCACGATGTTGTGTCTGCAGTCTCATCGCCCGAGCTTGACAACGTGGTCTATATGGACCAAGCGACGTACACCACGAGCTCCAGCCTGCTCGAGCACAGGAACTTATTACAGTCACATGTTCAGCTCTGTCAGTATGTGAATGGTACACCTCTATGGGATCCTCATGCCACAATGCTTGCAAGCTTCAAGCATATATCTTTGTCGACCAGTAATGGACCAAACAGTATATCGTTCGTGATTGTTCGAGGAGGCATGTTGCGACCACAAGACTTATTCGAAGCACTTTCCGGAGCGTTGGTCACACTGGTCGCAGTCACGAGAAGGGAGGGAAGAGGCTCGGCATCCTCAAACCTCATCATTTGCGACTTTTCAGATGATCTAGAACTCGTTCATATCGGTGTTGCGATCGTAGATCGAACCGATGAAATGAAACAGGAGATCTTGGTTGCCGGTTCTGTGACTGGGGCTCAGATCGAAGCAGCGTCTGACAAAGGTTTAGAGATAGGGCTGGTCCTTGAGAAGTCTGGAGTTGATGGTCGATATAGCCGTGAGTTGGCCTTAGGATAGCAGAACTCTTGTTGTTCCATGCTAGTGTGGATGAGAGCTCATGCTGACTTCATCTACTGTATGCCCGACAATCCAAGCTGGAAATTATTCCTGCCAAGTGCCAATCGAGGAAATTGGTTGACTACTGACCAACAGACAAGAGGTGCACAAGTGTTGCGTAGTCGGGGTGTAACTAGTTCTCGATGTGCCGGGGTGGTATCCTCTAGCAGACAGGCTGTACACATGGACTATTGATTTGTAGCGTCATGTTCTTCCCTCGGACAGCTTAGCTAGTCTTCATTGTGAACCTTTGGCGTGTTGACCCCGGATGAGTGCCTTGTATCTTCGCTGTCCATCTGTAGCGTCACAGGACCGTCGTTGACCAACGCGACCTGCATCATCGCCTGGAATACACCATCCTTGACTCGATCCGCATGATAAGTCGTTCGAATCGTCGTCACAAAGTGATCGTACAACTCCTTGGCAATCTCTGGCTTTGCGGCACCATGGAAGTCTGGTTTAGTCCCCTTACGTGTGGAGGCATAGAGTGTAAATTGTGACACGCAAAGTATTTCGCCTTGGATGTCCTGAACGTTCTGCTTCCATTGTGCTCCGGATTCATCTGGCCAGAGCCGCATCTTTAAAATCCTGCCAGCCATTGTTTCCACGGATTTAGTGGTGTCAGCTGGACCGATGGCGGCCAAGACTACCACGCCTTTGCCGATGGAAGAGACAACATTGGATTCGACAGTCACTGATCCTGAAAGACATCTCTGGAGCACGGCTGACGACTATCAGTACTGCAAACGTTCTCGGCCGTGGTCCTTCATACCCTTCATTCTCGTATCTAGCAGTCGGCTCTCTCCACAAGGTCGACCACCCAGAACACTATCAAATCATATGATTGCAAGAAGCTGAGACAGATATGTATGATACTGTCAACTGTGCTGTACCAATATCGACCTGTAACACTAGTATTTCGCTTACAACAAAGCAGGGACTCGGACTTGGCCATAGCTAGTGGCTAAGCAAGCCCATGATGCGGCAAATCTCTACTGGATCCCTTTTTCGATTTGCCCAATCAGATCAATCGGCGGAAGGATAATCCGACGCCGCATCTCTTTGAGGTCAGCCGCATTGTACCAGCAGAACAAACACCTCGCGCATATCAATACACAACACGGCGATCGCATCCTCCCTCCTATATGTGTAGATGAGAATTCATGAGCAATCAACACAATGAGTTCGCGGAAACTTCAACAAGAAATGCAAGCGCCCTTAAACATCCTCCGGATCCAGGCTGACTCTTGCGCAGTGACAAGACATTCAAGAAGGTGGATGAGGGCATTGAGGAGTTCAACTCGATATACGACAAGATATACTCCTCTCAAAACGCATCACAGAAGGACAAACAAGAAGAACACCTCAAGCGCGAAATCAAGAAACTACAGAAGCACAGAGACCAGATCAAGTCATGGGCAGCCGGAAACGAGATCAAGGACAAGTCAGGCTTGCTCGAGCAGAGAAAACGCATAGAAAAAGTCGGTACCCATTGAGCCTGCCTAGTGGTGAGACTGACCAGAGTGTAGTGCATGGAGTCTTTCAAAGCAGTAGAAAAGGAGATGAAGACCAAGGCATTCTCTAAAGAAGGACTGTCGCAGAATACCAAACAAGACCCGAAGGAGAAAGAGCGAGATGAGTTGTGCGATTTCCTGAACGAGAAGCTCGAGGAGATCAACCAATTCTTGACCGAAGAACTGGACGCCGAAGCCACAGCATTGCAAGCTGGCATGAAGAAGAAGCAGAAAGATAACCAGAAAGCA
Source organism: Lithohypha guttulata (assembly GCF_036872675.1). NCBI lineage: Eukaryota > Fungi > Ascomycota > Eurotiomycetes > Chaetothyriales > Trichomeriaceae > Lithohypha > Lithohypha guttulata. The sequence continues at coordinate 3,557,631 of NW_027042750.1, forward strand.
GAACGTCTGGCAGAAATCGAAGCAATCTCAGAACGCTACAAATGGCATGAATCGAGGTTACAATTATTGTTGCGGTCATTGCAAAACGGAAATGTCGATAATCAGTCAGTGCTGGACATCAAAAGTGATATTGAGGAAGTTGTAAGAGATGGCCGTGATCCTGAGTTTGATGGTGACGCCTACGAGGGCATATACGACGACTGCAACCTGGATAGTGAAGAGGCGCAGTTTGGTCTGATAAACGAGCTCGATCACATATCCTCCCAAGACGCCCAATCATTACAAGACGAACCTCCTGAGCCCGAGCAGCCTCCTGTGCAACCAAAGAAGCCACGGCCAGACCCTCCTGTAGCGGTAAGAAGACCGTCAACACAACTCAAATCACCTCTACCAGCGCTGGCGTTGCTAAACTCAATGCCACCACCTCCTCCTGTTCCGAAAGACACGAACATGAAGCCTGCACCATTACCTGCGCAGTCGACCCTAAAGTATGCATCTGCGGCTGCAGCTGCAGCTGCAAGCGACAAGAGCGGTGTCGGTATTGCTCCTCTACCTCCCCCTCCTGGCTTGTCTGCTGGTCAGCCATCTCCAGCGATAGCCAGGGCCTCCTTGACCACATCTCCCAATTCTATAGAAGCACAGCCAGAGGAAAGACCTCCTACCCCAGCTGCAGCACCTATCGAAGAAGTGCTTTCCATGGAACAGCAACGTCCTAAATCACCCTCACTTAGCTCCTCGAGCGCACCTGCCCCGAGTCAGCCTAGCAGTGTTCCGGTCACTCCAGCGATGGACAAAACAGAAGCAATCACCGAGCCCGTGATAGTGGATGAAGTGCCAGCTACTAATGGTGAGGCACAAGAGGAAGTCGAGTCCATTTACCACTTACCACCAGGCCTACAAGATTTACTCGACTCATTCGAAGCAACAAAGACCCGGGCTACACAACAACCAGCGCAACTAGCACGAATCCTGCAAGCTTCACACGAGTCTTGTCCGGAGCCACAGGATCTGGATCGTCCCCAGCACTATCGCCCGTCATACAAATACGCTACACCAGCGCATTACCCTCAGGATATTCTTCCAATATTTGATGATCCAGCATTGTACGAGAACCAACGCATGGAGCCCGATACTCTGTTCTACATCTTCTATTACAAGCAGGACACTTATCAGCAATATCTCGCGGCAAAAGCCTTGAAGAATCAGAGCTGGCGGTTCCACAAGCAGTATCAGACGTGGTTCCAGAGGCATGAGGAACCGAAGCAGATAACAGAGGAGTACGAGCAGGGCACATACCGGTTTTTCGACTACGAAAGCACATGGTAAGTTCTGATATCACTTCCGCGCGGTTTTCGACACATGGCTAACCCAATTCGTTTTATAGGATGAATCGGCGCAAAGCTGATTTCAAGTTTGTCTACAAATTTCTAGAAGACGACCTGTAGATTTGCTGTAGGAATAGTCCTATCATAACTCAGCCGTGACCAAATAGGAGCTCAAGCATCGTTTCCCGGTGGGACAGACCCTGTTTGCGGTACAACATCCACAGCATCGGCAGCAGGTCACCTGAAAGGCTTTGCGCATCATGACCAGCAAATAGAATGCTGAAAGTTGAGCATTTCGTCCTACTACAGAGGCGCTCGTGATACTTGACAGGATTGGATAAGCGGATGTGCTAGGCGTGTACTACTCCGTACTGCCAGTGCGCAAAGCAACCACGGCACGCTAAATGCCTTCGCCCACTTCAACCAGGCTCGTTGTTTGTTATTCCTTCGTCAATACTGTCATCCGCTGCTGCCTGTTCTTCACCCTTTTCGCTTGTCCTTTCTTTTGGTGGGTTTGGGTTATTTCCGGCATTAGCACATCCTATATGGCGCTTTACTTCGGCTTAGACCACCGAGGCCTTTGAAGAAGAGTAGCCTCTTCTTCATCAAGGCGAATTCAAGCGTAAGACCAACCAATACAGATGAGCCATTGTTTCACGGTGAGTCGCCTTCGAAGCGGTTGTTCGGGCCGTGGTCAGGTGCTTCCGTCCCTTGCAAATGTTCTCTGCTTTCTTACCACCCTGCAAGGGCACCTCAGTCACTAGATGCAGACCCAGCCAGTCTCTTCTCCTCAGATCAACCACGCCGTGGTATTCGTTACATAGTCTGTGTACGTTCTAGCAGGTCTGTGGATCGCGGACCTGGTCTATGACTTCCCTTGTCCCAAGCCAGATCTCTACCAGCATAGCCTTGGCAGACACATCAAAGATTTGCTGGCAACACCTCATCTGATTCTGTGCCCTCTTGATCGCTTGTATCAATTTGGAAGAGCCAGAAAATTACATCGCGAGGTCATTGACTGTGCTACGTGGATTCCATTCTGTCGAGGTCACTTATTACATAGAACATAGGATGGGGGTTTGCATGAGAGCATTGATCGACGACCATTCTCGGGATGCGCTTTATTGGTGGCATCATTTCCTAGCGGGCGTCACGAAGTCAGCCCTCTTTTGTCTTGTAGGACACTTTGGTACCCTTGACTTGCCAAGATGCTGCGTTCAGCAAACAGACCTTATGCATTGCCTACCACTTTGCAAGATGCATAAGAAGTCAGCCGGTGAGTGCTTGTCATCTCATGTCTCTCCGTGTTCAACGGAATATCAGATCTTGACTCTACATCTTTTGTCGAAAGTATATCACTGCTATCCCTACCTGGTAAAGTCCTGGTTAGCACCGAATCAGACAATCAATCAATCGACATGGCGGACTCGAGAATGATCTTCGACTACACACTACCTATCAGTGATTTTGAAGCAACTCAGTACGGGTATTGTGAGCAACGACACACTTATGCTGGCGCAGCGTCACATCAGAACAATGTGCCTCGATCTGCTCGACACGATGGGACTATCGCTCCGCGAGATCTATTGTGCGCACCAGCTAACAGATGGGTCTCGTCAGGCTATGGCCAAAATACCAGGAATCGAAGCACGAGGAGTAGCATGGACAGTTCGATACATACTGCTTCGTCACAGTCCTCGCCAGATATGCAATTCAGCCGGACCTCTTTCACGTAAGTCGTTGTGTGAAACTATACTTTGCAGCTCAGATGCTGACCTGATGCTTAAGACAACCTTACTATCAGCCGGCTGTCGAATACCATGAGTTCAATAGCAACATGAGAAATCCCAACATCGAGATAACCCACAAAACCGTTAAGTCTTCACCTAGATATCAATGTGATCTCGAGAACTGCATTGATCCGGACAGTGGCAAGCGCAAAAGTGTCGGTCGCAAGGCCGACCTCAAGCGACACATGAGATCCGTACATGGTCGGCCGACGATCGATTGCAAATACCCGAAATGCTGGCGACGAGGTGAAGACGGCTTTCGTCGCGAAGACCACTACATAGGGCATCTACGAGGCTACCATCTTGAACAAGTGCCAGCCCTGTCAACGAAAAGGACGTAGCACTGCATATACAGATGCACCACCACTTTCCAGGCATGCAGAACTCATGCTTGTTCCCTTCATGCGACGATATTAAAGAATTTTGTTGCCTGTTTTTTGATAGACTGTATTGAATTAGTGTACCACGAGCGCCAGGAACCTTATCGGAGATGCATGCATCTGGCGATACTGAGCAAAGGAAGGAAGGAGAAAGAGAACGGAGTTTTGCAGCAGCCGTCTGTGTCTAGAGGCAAATACTGAATGCTGAACAATTACTGGCAGATCAAAATTGCCTACAAACGTTTCAACGACTTGACGGCATGCATCAGATGATCTCTTCATTTTAAGCCGAAGTAGCCTCAAAGCGGCCACAATGTCAAAGCCACAGTCAAGTTTCACGTACGAGTTGCGACATAGTATGAGCAGTACTCTTGCTCCGCCCTCCCACACCTGCCTCATTCCATCGGGGGACACCCTGGTTGGCTCTGAGGACCTTTTGCACACTAGCGTCTCTGGATAAGCACAGCCTCGATTTTGCCTGATTGGCTCCACTTTGCCTTGAGCTAGCGGGATTCCTGCTGTGCACTACTAGGTCGGGGCTTGCGGAATGACATTCTTGTGTCGATCCCCTCACGATTCCACGGGGATATTCTTCGCAGATCTGACCCCCTTAGCCAACCTCTGTGGCGACTCATGCACTACGTGCATCCTCGTCCTTCGACGGCCATTTGGGGGATCTTCGTATTGAGGCTGGCCAGGCGACAGAAAGAGGGACGGCACTTCATCGATGGTCCTGCAAAGGACTTGCTGAACGACGCTGATGGAACGATGGAATAAATCCTTCAGAACGCCTTGAGCTTATGGTTACCGGCTTATCCAGGAACTTTGGCGAGCGCAAGATGGCAACGATCAAATAGTTTCCAGGCAAGATCGACAACGTATTTGCCTTTCTTTGAGTTGTTCCCACCATCGCCATGCTTTTTAGCTAGCCATTGTTACCTGATTGACTTTCGCATATTGTTGCACGCCCAGGTGACTGATGATGTTAATGGTGACCACCAGTTCATGGGTAGAAGGATGCTTCCACACAGCTTGTGTAGATGCCGGCATTTGAATCAATGTTTTGGGTCGGTGGCATGAAACACATACTGCCACATCAAGGAGTGTATCCATGTTCGTATTTGCCATGATAAATACCCTGCTTCAACAGCCGAGGAGGAAGAAGTTTACGATCGGCTCGACGCGCCGAGAGAAGCGATGCTGGCTACGGTGTTGTGAGCGGGCTGGCATGTCTCGAGCACTCTTGTCCCCTCTTCCGTTCGACTTCGGATCATATCCTTCTGTTCCTTCGTAACTATCACGATGTGCGCTGAGGTGTGTTCTGGATTCGGGTTCCATTTCCTGGTGGACATGAGAAGTAAGGAATGCGTTTAACCTTCTTCCTCTATTCAGATAGTAGTATTCAATGCATTACTGCGGAATTTTTCGTGGTGTGCTCTTTTTCGATCTGCCTTTTGTCCTGATCTGGCCTCTCATGTAGATATTATCAACGATTCCGAACGCGACTGGACGCCGATACGATTGGCGTCAGACGCGGATACGCTGACCCGCCACTTTTCTCGAGGTATACCATTTGCTGGGGTTGAGCACAGCCTGTCGTCCATCATTTGACACGTGCATCAGATCCGGCTGGATTAATGCTTCTTCACAATTCTAGTTTCGTTCACAGGTTTCCCTGAGCGTGGTTGTGTGTACCATGAGACCCAGACATTGCAAAGACACTATACTGTCCACTCTTGACCTTTATTCAAGCATCAACCATCACCTCCTCTTTCCTCCTTCCGTCATCCGTGCTCAGTCCGATTGCAGCCTCTGCAGCCTTTTGTGTATGTGCCTCCGCTCTCAATTCTTTGATTCGTCTCTTGTGGTTTTTGCCCCTCCTATGTGCAGCCATATTGTGCTCGCCCTCGAACCATTTTGCGCATTCTATACAGTAGAATTCACCTAGTCCTGGCAGATCTTCAGCAGCTTTGGTTGATTTGTAGTTGGTAAGGTGTTTGGGGTTAGTGAGGTCTGCCTGGACTTGGTCGAGACCACGTGTCAGGCGTTTTGTCTTGATACGACGAATTGAGCCCATCTTTGTGGTATTCGAGTGTATGTAAAGCAGTAGAAATAGTAGAAGGGCTCCATTCGAGAAATTGTTAATTATTGTGAAGAAACTTTTGGAGTGCTAAACAGCCAATGAAGTGGCCGCTTCTTCTGGATTGTGAGCTAGTGACTAGGCTACTATCTTGCACAGTGTGTGCCGCCTACGAGTACCAGTCTGTCTGTACTACTCACGCTACTGTATAGACGAAGTTCTACGCGTTTCGAGCATCGACCCTATAGCTGTTTCGTTGATGTACATTCCGTTAGGACTTTCGCGAGTTGTGGCTGATGCTTCGAAGATGGTACTGCCACCGCTTCGTGAGCACAGCTCGCTTGTATACCAGCTCGCTCTGCGCTCAGCGTAAATGTTTCAGCACCAGCACGCATTGCCGCTTTCATGCCACTGCCGTTGATGAAGCGGAGGTAGCGCCTCTGCGGAAGCAGCTGAAAGATGCTGCTCGCGCCAGCAGACATCAACAAGTGTCCGACACGAACGGGAAAGATCAGCTGCGCCGAGAGCGACTCAAGGACTGGGAGTTGACTGTTGGCATTGAGATTCATGCGCAGCTCAACACATCCAGCAAGCTATTTTCACGTATGGCAAATTCCTAACGCGTTCCCAATGTGTCGTCTGACCGTATTCAGGTGCGAGCGCAGACTGGACCGATGTTCCCAATGCAGCATTATGGCCATTTGATATGGCTGTGCCAGGCAGCCAACCATTATTCCAACCACCTGTGCTTATCCCGGCTCTGCGCGCTGCTATTGCTCTCGATTGTGATATTCGGCCGCGTAGCAAGTTCGATCGCAAACACTACTTCTACCACGATCAGCCAGCAGGCTACCAGATTACGCAGTATTACGAGCCCTTTGCGGTAAATGGCCGTGTCACATTGACACAACAAGACGGTCTGGCTCCAGAAGAAGGCACACTACATATTGGCATAAAGCAGGTTCAGCTCGAGCAGGATACTGCAAGGACGCAGCAGCACGACGAGGAAACAAGTTTGATTGATTTTAATAGGTCAGGCCATGCTCTTGTAGAGATCATATCACTCCCCCAGCTTCACTCTCCACAAGCTGCGGCGGCGTATGTGCGCAAGGTGCAGTCCATTTTGTATGCTGTCGACGCCGCAACTACAGGAATGGAGCTTGGTGGACTGCGAGCTGACGTCAACGTCTCTGTCCGCAGGTTCGATGGCGCCACAGGTAACCACTCTTACAGTGGAGTGACAGGTCTAGGACAACGGACAGAGATCAAGAACTTGAGCTCGTTTAAGAGTGTTGAAGACGCAGTTTGCGCTGAAAGAGATCGCCAGATTGACATTCTCGAAGCTGGTGGTAAGATTGAGGGAGAAACTCGAGGCTGGTCGCTCTCAAATCCAGGAGCTACTCGACGCCTCCGCGGTAAAGAAGGTGAGGTCGATTACAGATATATGCCCGATCCCGACATATTGCCTTTGCATATCGACAATGACCTCGTCGCTCATTTTCGGTCCACTCTACCACCCGTGCCAGATCAACTGCTGGATATGCTGCGCTTGTCTTATGGTTTGACTGCAGATGACGCTGGTGCTCTGCTGAACTTAGACAACGGGACACGACTGCTGTACTATCAGGATGTTGTCTCTCGCTTGACTCCCTCCTCCAACAACAACAAGACAGCCTTTGGCGTGCACGTCGGGAACTGGATCCTACACGAGTTAGGCGCTCTTCTGACTACGACAGAAACAGAATGGCATCCGGATCTGATCCATGCTCAGCAAATGTCTGATCTCATCTCTCTACAGCTAAAGGGTCAGCTCACTGGTCCGTCAGCCAAAAAATTGCTACGTATCCTCTTCGCAGGAGAGAAGGAACCGGTCTCAGTTATAGCTGAACGTGAGAACCTGCTATTTCAATCGATGAACGATCAAGAATATGTCGAGCTTGCAAATCGCGTCATTCAAGACCATCCAAAAGAAGTTGAAATCGTCCAAAAAAACAGCAAGCAGGCTCAAGGCAAACTAAAATTCCTGCTAGGACAGATGATGCGACATGGCGACAGGAACCGTATGGAAGCGCAACGAGCTGAAAAGACTTTGAGATCGATTTTGATGCCGTAAGACTTGGCTAATGTCAAGAACTGTCAATGCGATCTTTGATAGTGCAATGACTCCCAGCACTAACGGTAGAATCGTCGTGGTCCTGGTCTTTGAAATGTTGTCCACAGCAATAATATACCTGGAACCTGACGGTTCGAAGAAACATGGCCTAATCAAAAGAACGCAAAAGAGTACACTGTCGTGCTGATGTATACTTTAGGGAAGCTGTAAGCAAGGCATCCATGGTCACATATCGTGTCTAATCCTAAGGCAGTGATTCCTGCAAGTAACAACCGCCAGTGCAGTATCACTGGACCGCTCGAACGCGTGTAGATAGATTGATGGTAACTGACTCTCATGCATCGAGCTCGACACCAGAGGTGTCAACTCATGCCTAGGTTCGAAAGCGCGAAGAGATCTGAGATGCAACCACTCACAGTCAGTGGTTACAAACATTTTGGCTTTCAATCCCCACACTTCATTCACTTCTCCGCAAATCTTGCCATTGGCTTCTCGAACCACTCTGTTTGTCAGTTCAAGTTGTGTATGCAGGAAGCTAATCGAAGCTCAGTCAATTCAACCTTCAAGAGGTCGACACGGCATGCTCGAATTTGAGCTGTTGATGTTTGCTAGCTTCCTTCAGCATAAAGTATGAGGTTGTTCGAGTACTTAAGGTCAGGTGCTCGCATGTCTTCTGAGCCTTGACACCGTGTCTGCCTTTGACCATATCACCACGCCGACATTATGTCTGACTCTTATACTGTGCCCCTCGGAGCTTTGACTCTAGGATCCCTTTCTTATTGGGTAGGTAGTTTCCTGGTCGCACCACTGACCGAAATCTTTACTGGATAGCAAGCTGAATTGTCCTAGACATATTTCCAGCGCGGCGAGCATTTCCTGTATGCAGTCCAGTACATACAGGGATTTGCCATAACGGTCCTAGCTGGTGCCATCTTCTTCTCACAACAGGCCGATATCTCTTTCCTTGCATCCCTGTCACACAGCATTCGATTATCAGCTATCTTCCTCGCTGGCCTATATGCCAATTGTGCTTTTTACCGGCTCTTTCTGAATCCACTAAACAAGTTCCCTGGTCCATACTTCGCTCGTTTGACTAAATTTAATCACTGTTTTCGCAACGCTGGTCTTGATGCTTACAAACAGTTTCTCAACGACCACCAGAAGTACAATACCAAATTCTTGCGCATCGGTCCAAATGATCTGTCTGTAGTGGACGTCCGAGCCGTTCAGATCGTGTCTGCTGCAGACTCGAAATGTGTCAAAAGCCCTTGGTATCAAAACGACTATCCTTTGATCTCACTGCACACAACAAGAGACCGAGCCATGCACCACCGCCGCCGACGAGTCTGGGCGCCAGCCTTCAGCGATAAGGCACTCAGAGGCTACGAGCAGAGAGTACAGAGACTTAACGATCTGTTGATTACAAAGCTCGACGAAAGTAAAGGAAGTCCCCTGGATGCAACCAACCTGCTCAACCTATACTCATTTGACACCATGGGAGATCTAGCCTTCGGTAACGATTTCGGTATGCTAGAGAGTGGGAAGCCACATTGGGCGATCAAGCTCTTGAATGAAGGCATGGATCCCCTAGGCCTGCAACTACCTGTGTGGTTCTTTAGAACGTTGGCTGCTATACCTGGTCTCGCAGCTGGGTACTGGAAATTTATCGCCTTCTGTACACAACAACTGGAGAACCGTATTGCAGTACACGGCAAGACTGACCCTAACAAGCCTGATATTACACAGTCGTTGATTGATCACTACCTCAAGTCGTCACCTGAAAACAAGAAGGAACTTTGGCCTATGCTTTGTGGTGACTCGCGGCTCATCATCGTAGCGGGAAGTGATACTACGGCAGCTACCTTGTCGTACTTGTTCTACCACATCGCTAGCAAAAAGGATTGGCAGGAGAAGTTGCGGAAAGAGATACAAGACATAAAGGCGTCGACAAAGTCTACAGAGCGAACTATCGCTGATCAATCACTTAAGGACGCTCCCGTCCTCAATGGCATGATCAATGAAGCCCTAAGGTGCGTCGTGCCGTTGTTGTCCCTATCAATGACTGAGATTTCCAGGTTGAATCCACCCGTGCCGTCTGGTGTGTTCAGGCAGACTCCACCTGAAGGTGTCACCATTGGGGAAACCTTTATTCCAGGCAATAGTGTCATCCAGATCCCTACCTACGTTATGTCGCGGTGTAAGTATAATGTTACCCCGTTTCATGCATGCATCTATCTAATGCTTCTTAGCCGAGGACAACTACGTCGAGCCTGCGCAGTTTATGCCAGAACGATGGTCCTCGAGACCAGAGCTCATCAAGGAGAAAGACGCATTCATTCCCTTCTCGACTGGACCTTTTGGCTGCATCGGCAAGAATCTGGCGTACATGGTATGTGCCGTGTTACCATTGTTGTAGTATGAGCAAGCTGACCCCTTCATAGGAAATCCGAACAATTACTAGCCAAATAATTGATCAGTTTGACGTCAGTCTAGCGCCAGGCGAAGATGGCAGAAAGTTGGTTGAAGAAGCGGTGGATCATTTTACTCTAGGACTGAAGCCTCTAATGCTTGAGTTCAGGAGGAGAAATTGATGATAAATGGTTGCTCGGCCATCATGTTCATCTCATGTGGGAGGCTGAACCGCCGCATGAGAAGTAGAGAAGAGCTACGATTATTAAGTACCAACCGGTTTCTGTAGGAGGATGCGGACTTCTACACAGACTATCTCAAGTCCCTTCGCGTGGCTAAGGTTTCGCTTCGGTGCTTGGCTTCCTGCTTGGGTCGGAAGTGTTATATAGTATGCCTGTTTCTTCGTTGAGCTCCTCCTGCTTTCGTAGTTTTTGTCTTCACTATCCAAGGTATGCAGCTTCTTCAGCATGTCAACGGGTCGCAAGTCACCAAGGTGCAGAATATAGTAGGTTGCTATTGCATGATTGGCGAATGATGTCCTTATCCTATGCAGGTAAAGTGGCCGGTAGATTTGCAATCGTCTTTTTCGGAACAAAGAATATTCGTCGCTAACCACAGAAAAAAATCAATTGACGTTCATTCTGGACGCGAATGTCAGTGGTCGTTTGCGCGCGGCACCATGATAGAAGACTTGCCATCCGAGTGTCCTCGATGGTTGAAGCTGATTGCAATTCAGTAGCGTTTTGCTCGACACTCCAGGAGTGAAGAAACCAGCGAACAATCTGACACTACACACTTTTTGTTATCTAGTACACCTAGTATGCAAGAAAGAAGAATTCACGCACGCAGCTTCTCTTTTCTGTACACCGAGTTCTTCGCCAATTAAAATCGGAACACTACCATGCCTGCCTTTTTGTCAGCCCTAGTGACCGTCAGTGTCCTCATACTCGCGCCTGGATACCTCTATTACAAGAATCGCAGAACACGACAGACTCAGCAACTGCATAGAGCCGAAGATGAACTTCATCCTCTGCTCAAGGAATACACTAGCTTCAGGACCTACACCACATCTTTTGCTCACTACCCACGAATCAGGACGTTCTATCGTCCTCACTCCCATGAGGGTAAGCATACAGACATAGCAGGATTGCCACTGCTAGTTTTCATACACGGTCTGGGTGGGGTACTACCTCAATTTGCGCCGTTGATGCAGAGTCTGACGAATATCGCTCCTTGCTTTGGGATTGAGCTACCTGGTCACGGTAGATCGACCTTCGCACCAAAGGACTATCAAGCATACACAATCGAGGCTAACGCCGCTCTCTGGAAGGCTGCCATTGAGGAGATTTGCCGGCTGAAAGGTCATAAGTCGGTTGTGCTTATTGGTATTTAGTCTTCCCGTACCAGAATCTTGCATGGCTAATATTCCTCGATAGGCCACAGCATGGGATGCTCTATCTCAGTCCTTCTTGCCTCGAGCACATCAAGCGCTGTCCCTTTGTCAGTGCCCGTGTCAGCTGTAGTAAGCATCTGTCCTCGTGCTCGTCCATTTTCCGATCACGACCTGAAAACCGCCAGTCGATTGTGCAAATTACCTGACCCAATCATCAACATACTACGATGGTTCGATAGACGTGGTGGGGTCAACAGTACCAGCGTTAACCGAGTGATAGGTGACATGAAAGAGCCTGACTTGAGACGAATGCAGCTGCAGTGGAATCGTCAATACCGAACTCCCGTGCTCAAGCGAATAACATCTGGTCTGCTACCTCAGAGCACATTACCACAAGGTGGCTATCCCTCAGCGGAGGTATGGAAAGGTTTACGGATACCTTTATTTCTGATTGCTGGCGAGTCTGATCGTGTCACACCTACGCAGGAAGTCGATACCATTGTTCGCTACGTTACCGAACAGTCCTTCGAACAGTGGAAGGTCAAACAGCAAGTAGATCAGAACGATCCTAATCTGGCATCAACAAATGGATTGGTACCGCTTACGATCAGGTATTCCCCGAATGAAGATGGAAGAAAACAATCTGTCATTCAGGTTATCACGCTACCCTCCCCAGCAGCCCATGCTCTGCTGTATGCTCATACCACGTATCGACTAGTTTCAGCACTAGTAGAATCTTTCTTGGCAAATCATGTCTCTTCAAAGCTTGATTTCAGCTACCAGTTACGGCTTCTCACGACTGCTGGAAAGTGGGATGTGAAGAATTACCTCAAATGGCGGTCAGTACTTCCAGTCAGCGATCCTATAAATACAGACGACCGACATGGTGGATTTCCTAACGGTACGTTCCGAGCACTCAAGACAATGCGAGAGCAAGACGATGAACACAACCCTACGATCTTCTTGCAAAAATGGGCAGACAAGATTTACGCTGTCATTGACATATCTCATGATGTACCAGTTTACAACAGCAAGGTATTAGATAGTGGGGGTGTTGAGTATCACAAGTTTCCCACTGTGAGCAAGATACCACCAACGCCACTTGAGGTACAAGACTTCTGCTCCCTCGTAGATACTCTGATCGCCGAGAAGAATGCCAAAGAGGCTGCTCATGAAGCGAAACGAAGCATTGCAGTCCATTGCCATTATGGCTACAATCGTACAGGCTTCTTCATAGCTTCATACCTCATCTCTCGTTGTGACTATACTGTTCAACAAGCGATTGACGAGTTCGCTCGTGCCAAACCTCCAGGTATTAGGCACGAACACTTTAAAGATACGTTGTGGCTGCGATTCGCTAGTGGCAGTATTCAGCAACACACCAGGGTGTCTATAATTGCAAAAAGAAGCGAGACCATAACCGGTAAGCATAATGCGTCAAGCACGATACCAGAACAGGATGAAGATATAGGAAATATCACAGAAGGCGATTTCAACTGACAATCTAGACCTGGTATGAAATATGATCATCCCAAGTCGATGTCGAAACAATCGGGCCTATTCGTGCCTGCTGATGCCTGAGGCTAGCTCAGTGTAAGAGTGTCCGAACCTTTCGGGTTGGTCAGGCCCCCCAGCGTCATTAGGACGTTCGAGTATTCTTCTCACGAGTTGTCCACTTTTGTGCACGATCTTCCCACGAGCTCGTTCTTCCACCTATTCAAGGAACATTAAAAAGCAAGAGACTTCATGGGCTACTCCGAGGTAGTATGCCATATCTGTGGTGTCTCTTTCACCATCAGTCGCATTCGGACCAAGGATGAATCACGATCATGTAGTTGGGCTGATAGCACGAAGCGTCGAGGCCTAGAATTCATCGCCGCCGGTAATACTGGCTGGGCTAAGCTTTGTCCGCCAACCGCCGGGTGTATGTCTGCATTTCGCGAAGACGTAGACAGAGCACAGGATCACATGTTCAATGAAGGACAAGCTGGACGCGTTAATGACGAGATAAAAAATGCAGGATTTGAGGAAGCCGAAGACGATAGCAAGAACTATGCTCCGTCAATAGGCGACGGAGACGACCCAACCGATGATGAAAGCAACGACCTTAATGACCAGTCCAGGGACTGCGAAGACATCGAGACACCAGACTACGATCAGGACGGCGATGAGACTTATGAAGCTGCAGGGTCACCAAATATGGTCGTGGGTGATGACTATGCACACTTTGTTCGCAGCATAGCGCAGCCAGATATGGCAAGGGCTTTGGAAGTTGGTATTGTCCGGTACGGTAATCAGATGTGAGAGGTCTGTACGAAGCTGATTTGTTGGAAGACCCGAGGACGAGATCATGCTTCCTATGTACACGAAAGATGCTGCTTTCTTCCAAACACAATCAGCTAACATGAATGAGTGCGACCAGGACCTTCTGGAAGCCAATCTATCATATAAAGCTTACTCAATAACAGAAGGGAACGAGAATAGGAGGAACGCCATAATTAACAGCGACGAGGTCTGGGAACATATAGCGGGGCCTGAGTGCACTAACGCGGCAGGCTACCATGGGCACCGGATCAGCGTGGAAGAGATGGCCGGTATCACTACCGCACAAGCCTTGTGTTTTAAGATCGAAGACGAAGAAGCAATGGAGGAATCTGACGATGAAGCATGGGAACGCGACATAAAGTGGTTCTTGAGTGGTCTTGGCGACGTCATGCCCAGCCGTGACTGCTCAGATCTGACCGTATACCCTGCGCGGCGTGGCAGAGAACAAGTTCATGCCGAGAACTACGTCTTCGAACTCGATAGTGACAGTATAAATACGTATGCCATGGCGTTCCATCCCGCATGCTTAGAGGTTTTCAAGCGAGCCAGTATCAACAAGACAGGGACCTGGGACGCGACAGAACTAGGAGAATGGTGGAAGATGCAGGGAGAAGATCAGTCGCTTTGGAAAGAACTCCCGGAAGACGAGGCTCTCGAAAGAGGCCGCGAACAATGGTGGTTCCATCAACCTGGTGACGAGTGGCTTGCCGCGAACCCTTGCTTGATTCCAAAATTCACGAAGATCCTGGCAGACTGTCGTGGTCCGAACGCAGTTCGTCGAAGTGACAGCCGTGTACATCGACCGACTTCTCTGACAGCACTACCACGAGAGCTCCGCCACAACATCCTCAGCCATCTAGACACCATCGACATCGCTCGCGCCAGCCTAGCCATCCCAAGCCTGCACGACCTAGCCCAACCAATCCTCGAGCAACGATGTCTGGCAGAACGACCCTACCTCTGGGAACTATGGTGCAAAATGCCCTACTCAAAATGGACAGGCACGACTGAAACCGAACTAAAGACAACGCAAGACTCTCTTGACAGACAAGAAGAAGAGATTAAAAGAGCACTAGAGATCCTAGAAGAAGAAGGTCATGAAGAGGCATATGTGGCTTGCAAGGAGTTCTGGACAGCTTCGATGGAGGACAGGTATAGGGAGACGTGTGGTTCGGCTTGGGGAGAGAAGCCAGCGTTTGTGATTGATAGGAATCTAACTGATTTTACAAAGTTAGTGATTGAGCTTGATAGGGTGATGAAGCGTGGGGAGTTGAAGGGCCTACGGAATCGAGAGAGGATATGGAGACGTTGTGGTGGGATACTTGATAGTATTGTGGCGACAAGAGGCCAGACGGTCGTGTGAGTGTTAGGGTCTTGAGTCATGCGATGGGATGCCTGCGAAGGCTCTCTCACCTAGACCGGGATTGTGTTATGCACCATCGAGAGCAGGACACTGAACGTAAAAAGGAACTGTTTGACATGTATAGTTCAGCACGGGTTCTGAAGATACCATTCAAGCTCGCATTCAGACGCAGGCCTCGACGCCGAGCCCGTAGGTACTGGTTGTTGACACAACATGATGTAAACCCAATCGTTCAATCTCAACTCATTGTCCAACTTCGCTACTTTTCAAATATGCAAATATGTGTCCTTGCTTCAACAAAATTCTTGAATCAGGTCAATCGTGCCTACATCTTCTACGAAAGGATTGGCGAGGAAAGTTGAGGAAATGATAGTGTTGAATCGATAGGCGAGGACGGTTTCCGTGACAAAACAGTTCCGACTACTATCCAAAATTCCTGTGAACCACGAGGGGAGGTAGCAGCCAAGCTAAGGGGATCAGCCCCATCCCGGGTGGGAATCCGTAACTAAAGTACTTGAGTTGCTCTAGGCCGAGTGTCGAGTAATCTGCTGATGTGGGTGAATAGTGGGTTTGTTGTGTGGAGATTTTATGCTGTTCGGACGGAAAGGAGAGCACTGGCATACGACGGATTTTGAAAAGTACTGGATAGATTGATAGATCTTGCGTCTAAACGCAAACTCTAGGTTAGAACTCGTGCTCTGTGTAGCGATGTATCGAAGAGGTCGTATCTAGTGCATTCATAGTAGAGCGCCATGCTATTCGTTTGTCTTCCGTTTTCCACACCACCTGGCCAGCGCTCATGTAATTATAGCACCAACTATAGCAGCTGCGATACTACTCACTGAGATAGCTGTAGGTAACCTCTAGTTATTTGAGCTTTTACTAACACCCTGTGCTACTTTGTCAAGACTTGCAGCAACTTCTTCAGTCGAGTGTTCAAGAGCATCTGCTTTGTCTTCGAGGGCTTCGGCAATTTCGTTGGCTGTGTCTTTGAGATCTTCACCGATTTCGTAGGTAGCGTTTGCCTTATCTCTGAATGCGTCTGCAACGACATCGCCCCAGTATCTGGTAGCATTGGCCATCGAACTTATTGGATCATCGACGCTTTCGAATAGTTAGCTAAACAGTTTCTGATTTAGATCTTTGTAAACGTACACTGGCACTGGATGTGCAAAGCAGATGACGAAGAGGGATAGAAGTAGTAGCGGCATCAATGTTGGATACATGTTGTATTTAGCCAACGGTGTTGTGAGTAGTAATACTGGTGTAGTAATGAAACAGTGTGGTGAGTATTGATGATGGTGTAGCAATGAAGTATTAATACTGATAGTAGTAGTGTGTAAGGAAAAGAACTCAAGTTGAGCAGGTTGAGCAGATTTAAGTAAATGTAATATCGCGCCGAGCAAGCAGGCACGCTTTCAAAATTAGCAGTCACCATTCTCACTGATGCCTACAGTGAGACTCCTGCCTCCATGTAGAGGATCCAAGAGGTCAACCGCGAGCTCTCAGTGTGCACAGAGATATTCTGCGAGTAGTTGTTGTCCTGAAACGGCAGAAGGGTATCACGTTCGACTATGCCACTGGTTCTTACAAGGTGAACCCAGCTGGAGTACTGTACAGTGACATGGTCTAACCTGATCGATAGACACTATGTACAGTGCTACAGATGACACTGGCAAGAAAGAAAGTGTTGGAAACGTGTTGCAATTGAGGTCTAATAGAGCCATGTTCAGGATTTGTGAATATTAGCCGTTGACAAAGCGCGATATCGACCTGATGAGGGCTAGTTCTCGCGCACCATCGGAATAAATCGCTTACAGTTGGCAAGTACTTGCGGCGGTGCTGAGCTAATGAGAAGCTTCAATGGCGTGGCGCTTTCAGTTGAGGAGCTTCCGCATAGTATAGCATTATTCTCTTGATGATCCCTCCTACCTTGCCTGTTCTTCCTACTACACCCTCGCCTTCTCTCGTACACCAACTTGTTTTCCTGCATTGGCCAAAGCTAGCATGATGCAGAAAGCAATCCTCCCGACCAGTCGCTCAGTCCTCCGAACGGTAGGGAGCCGCGCAGGCCCTTCGAGCTTAAGACGATCACCACAATGGCAGATTAGGACGTACGCTTCCGAGGCAAAGGATTACGATGTAATATTTATTGGAGGTGGTGTTGCTGGTTATGTCGGCGCCATTAAGGCTGGACAAGAAGGACTAAAGACCGCATGTATAGAGAAACGAGGAATGTTGGGTGGCACTTGTCTCAATGTCGGATGTATACCTTCAAAATCACTCCTGAACAACTCGCATCTTTACCATCAGATATTGCACGACACGAAAAAACGAGGCATCGACATTGGCGACGTGAAGCTGAACCTGAAACAGATGATGAAGGCCAAAGATGAATCAGTAGCAGGTTTGACCAAAGGTGTTGAATTCCTCTTCAAGAAGAACGGTGTCGATTACATTAAAGGCGCTGGCGCTTTTGTAAACGAGCATGAAGTTGCAGTCAACCTGGTTGATGGTGGCCAAACTCAGATCAAGGGCAAGAATATCGTTATCGCGACTGGCAGTGAAACAACTCCTTTCCCTGGCCTGACAATTGATGAGAAGAAGGTTATCACATCGACCGGTGCCATTGCACTTGAGCAAGTGCCCAAGCGTATGGTCGTCATTGGTGGCGGTATCATTGGTCTCGAAATGGTAAGCAGATTCACAGATTTTTTAGCTTATGAATAAAACGCTAATGGCTACTAGGCATCTGTGTGGTCACGTCTCGGTTCCGATGTTACCGTTGTCGAATTCCTCGGACAAATTGGCGGGCCCGGTATGGACGCAGATATCGCTAAACAAGCACACAAGATCCTCGCGAAGCAAGGTATCAAGTTCAAGCTGGGCACCAAAGTAACAAAAGGTGACGCCAGCGGCGATATTGTCAAGCTTGATGTGGAAGCTGCCAAAGGCGGCAAGCAAGAGACTCTTGAGGCTGAGGTCGTCCTCTGTGCTATCGGTCGCAGGCCATACCATGAGGGTCTGGGCCTGGAGAATATCGGTGTCGAGGTTGACGAGCGCAAGAGAATTGTCATCGACCAGGAGTACCGGACAAATATTCCACATATCAGAGTAGTGGGCGATTGCACGTTCGGACCTATGCTTGCTCACAAAGCTGAAGAAGAGGCTGTCGCCGTCGTCGAGTTTATCAAGCACGGTACTGGTCACGTCAACTACGGCGCTATCCCATCCGTCATGTACACACATCCTGAGGTTGCCTGGGTTGGGCAGAATGAGAAAGAGTTGAAGGATGCCGGAATCAAATACAACGTCGGCTCATTCCCATTCACTGCCAACTCTAGAGCCAAGACAAACCTGGACACTGATGGCATGGTAAAGTTCCTGAGTGATGCTGAGACAGATCGCATCTTGGGTGTACACATTATCGGCGCCAATGCTGGAGAAATGATTGCGGAAGGAACGCTGGCACTTGAATATGGCGCCAGTAGCGAGGATGTGGCGAGAACATGCCACGCTCATCCAACGCTGGCGGAAGCTTTCAAGGAGGCTGCCATGGCTACCTACAGCAAGGCCATCCACTTTTAGATAGCTGTACGTTTATATTGAGGGTCTGACGGTTTCAGCGATTTTATAGGCTATTGAGCGTCGCAACACATTTCGATTGTCTTTGATCAACATGCCTATGCAAAAAGCAGTGTACAGCTAATAGAATTCGATGTTTTCAAGCTGTCTGTTAGCAAAGTATGTATCACAACGTTTGACAGAGTCGTGAATCGGCAAAGCGGCACGTGTGCCATGCAGGCGCTCGGCCAGCCTGAGGCGTGACCGCAGTTTTCCGTGCTTCTCTCCATACTTTTGAATCTCGAACACCAATCACAAAACAGCAAATACATCGAGGGAAGTCCTAGTGTCGAAACTTGTGACACGCATGATGAGTCTCAGAGCTGTTTCGACCGCGTGAATCTCGAATGCAAACGTGTTGAGGAAGGCGAAAAGATACTATCAAAGGCGGTTCGAGGTGCTCGCGATCTTGCGATATGACAAGCCCACAAACCCTCATCCTTTCCAGGTAAAAGACCAGCGAGAAGTAACTCAATATCGTCGGAGTTTATGTACCTATCTTCCTCGTGTTTTCAATACACGCTACGTCGTCCATGCATGGTCGGATCGTCACCGTCCGCCTATCGGCAAAGGACCTATCCACCTACAAACTTTCATGGTAATTGGCAAAAACCAACCACGCCCCTTTGCTAATTATGTGACTTGACTCATCTTGCAGTGCTACTGATGTATAGCTTACGAGGAGCTTGGTTGATCGGACAGTTGTGCCATGTGCTTACTTAGAGAACAGGACTTCCCTGCTGCCATCAGAAACACGCTTAGTTTCTAGTCAAGCTTCAGGACGGAAACGACATACAGTTGTAACACATCAGACACTTCAACCTTGACGCCCAACGAGATGGAAGAGAAGAACGACCTCGGATTGACCGAGAGCGTACCAGAACGTGATATAGAACACGACGCGGTCGACGCGTTTGGTGGCGATCCTTTGACCACTATCAAGACTGCTGCTTCCAAAAATGTCCGACCATCCACCTTATCGAGGACCATATCAAAGGTCAGGACATCCGACGAACTAGATCCAGGGCCACCTCCAGACGGGGGTGTTGTAGCATGGACTCAAGCAGTGTTGACACATGGTATCATCTTCGTGACCTGGGGCTTTATCAACTCCTTTGGCTTATTTCAGTCTTACTATGTGGACAACATGGCGATCGGATCCCCCTCAGCTGTTGCATGGATTGGCACAATTCAAGTGTGGATTCTTTTCAACGTTGGAACATTCTCCGGTCGAGCCACAGATGCTGGGTTCTTCCGAGTCGTGTTTGTATCTGGCGCTGTTATCTCACTGATTGGCATTTTCACACTCAGTTGGTGCAAAACGTACTGGCAGGTCTTCCTAGCGCAAGGAGTATGCATGGGCCTTGGTTTCGGACTCGTTTTTGTTCCCTCCATTGCCATTGTCAGCACGTACTTCCTCAAGAAGCGATCAGCAGCGTTGGGAATTACCGTCACAGGCTCTGCAACGGGTGGATTGGTCTTTCCAGCAATTGCTCAACAGATGCTGCCGAGCGCAGGATTTGCGTGGACGGTACGCACAATGGGCTTCGTACAGCTTGCGATACTTGTTATCTGTGCGATATTCCTTAAACCACGACTTCCACCTCGCAAGACTGGGTCGATTGTCGAGTGGGCTGCTTTCAAGGAGACGGCATATTCTCTGTATTTACTCTGCGGGTTCTTTTTCTTCTGGTCGGTATACATTGGCTTCTTCTACGTTACCAGTTTTGGCCGCAATGTGCTTGGCGTCAGCCAGGAGACATCGCTGAATCTTCTCTTAGCAATGAACGGTGTTGGTGTGGTCGGACGAATGGCTGTCAATGTGGTGGCCGTGTACACTGGACCTATCAACATGCTCTTCCCCTTCATCGTTGCCACAGGGATAATGGGCTTCGGTTGGATTGGAGTGCATGATATTACAGGCTTGTGGGTTTTCACCTGTATTTACGGAATCACCGCTGCTGCGTTGCAGGGCCTGTGGCCCGTGGTGCTTACTAGTCTGACATCTGACCCAAAGAAAGCTGGTGTGAGAGCTGGGATGGGATTTGCGTTCGTTGGGTGGGCCGTCCTCACGGGACCGCCGATAGGCGGCGCTTTGATCGAGACGATGCACGGAGACTTCTTAGGCTGCCAGATCTTTGCGGGTACGACCATGTTTATCTCTGCAGCATTGTTGGCGGCAACGAGGTGGGCAGTGCTAAGGAAAAGAGAGATCAGTTGGAAGCAAATAGTAAAGGTATGACGAAAGTCACGATGGATAGACTCCGGCACATATAGATGTGGAATCGAGTTATCGCCCTTTTTTAACAGCAATGCAGAGAAGCCATTATTGCGCGATGCATATGGAGTCCTGGTGCCGTGCAGCACATTGATTGGTTTCTGACGAAGCGGGAGATGAGCAGCAGTGCTCTTTCCTTGGAAGCGCTGCCCAATAAATGTCGCTCTATTTCCTGAGTCAAAAGGTGGTCTCCCAGCAGAATCATTTTTGAACCATCGTTGTGATTACCACTCTCTCAATCATCTTTCAGCTGTTTGGTTCGTTTGATCTCAGTCCCGGATGGCTACGTCATAAGTGGTTGTAAAGTCGACCCGTGAAGCATAAATTTGCAGGCATTCATATCACAAGCGGAGAGCCAACACCAAGGTCAAATTGCGGTCAAGAAGTACGAAACAAACAGGCAGACAACAGTAATACGCCAGACGCCACCATACTATCCTTTCTATCTTACGCACACCCAACAAATCGAACCTGATTTCGCTTTGTTTCCCAATACCCCGCCTTTACCCACCCACCTCATTATCACTCTCAACTTCCTTCCAGTTGTTGTTTGTCGGTTGAAGTCGATAAGTCTAACCGACTAGACCAATTCATACACCATGGCACCGAGAGGCAGAGGCGGGAAGTTCTCCAAGCCTTCACGAGGTGGCGGCAAACACTTCTCTCGCGATCTTCAACCTCTAGACAAGGAGGGAAATCCTCTGGGCATGTGGCGCGATCCAGCAGACAAGAAGGAAGAATCATCTTCCGAAGAAGAGGATGAGTCTAGCGAGGAAGAGTCTGACGAGGAGGAGGATGCACCATCTGGCTCCGCGGCCGCTGCAGCCCAAGAATTGAGTCGAGAACAGCGCAGGGAGTTGGCACGGAAGAAGAAAGCTGCAGCAATCGCAAAGAAGAACAAGAAAGTGGCTGAAGTTGGCGACATGCCTACAGATTCAGAGGAAGAGTCATCGGAGGAGGACGAAGGCGATCTACCTGCCAATCCGAATCATACTTCCAAGGCGCGAAACCAGGCCCGTGCTGTCACTGGTGCTGCTAACGAGGCTCCATTGCCTCGACGAGACCAGAAGGAGAACCTAAGTCGTCGAGAGAAGGAGGCTATTGCTGCTCAGGCCGCCAAAGAGCGATATCAAAAGCTGCACGCTGAGGGCAAGACTGACGAAGCAAAAGCTGATTTGGCACGGTTGAGACTCATCAAGGAGCAGAGAGAAGAGGCCGCTGCTAGAAAGCAAGCTGAGAAGGAAGAGCGGGAAGAGCGAGAGAGGGAGAACAAGGAGAAGCTCGACAAAGAGGACAAGAAGCGGGCTGATGCTATGGGCAACACTAGTGCAAAGAAACCTTTGAAGTCGCGAGTTGAGGTGAAGGGCAAAAAGTGAAGTGATTGAGCGAGACGAGAATTCTATCAATACCCTTGGCATAGAGACAGCTTCGAGCACAGCTGGTCTTTTGGGTTGTATAGGAGATGGACACAAGAACAGTATAGTACTACAGTCAGAAGCAGCCTCGTACAACCTATTTTATCGGACATGCCTTGTAAGAGCCACCTCTCTGCTGCTCGGCACGTGCCGTGGTGCCTCTAGCGCTCAGCTACGTAATTTCCGTCGAGTCGATCAAACTGCGACGCCTATTTTGGGCTTTTATCCTTCTTAAAGTTCTTTACGCGATCATTTCAGTTCGGAGGCTTGTGAGGCACATATGGTGTACTAACCCTCTTCTCAGTAACGCTTCTCGATGAGTACACCTCGACTCTCCTCTCCGACCTCTCGATATGGCGACCGATTCGGGCCAACCGAGCGGAGACGCTCGGAATACAAGATGCCCAGGTTCTTTAAGAGGTAGGGGAGAGGAGCCTTCATACTGTAAGAGCACAGACTGAGGTACAGCAGACTTTTCAAGTTCCCGCAGATGGATTTCGAGACGGCAGTATGGGAAATGACCCATTTACTTATTGCGCCTAAGAAAGTGTTCAAATCCATATTCTACCAGAAGCGTACGACAACTCCCACAAAGTTTCAAGGCTAAAGAAAGAGTATGGCTAATACGAACTGCAGAAATGCGAAATTCATGGCATCGACCCGATCCCGCCTTCACCTACCTCCTCTCCTTCTTTCTCCTCCTCACCTCGTTCGCCTGGTCTCTCGCCTACACTCCTCATGTGACTAGTGTCCTCAAGCTCGCCTTCATGTTCGTTTTCGTTCACTTCCTCCTCGGCTCTCTACTTCTCTCTACCGCCTTCTACTTCCTCGTCGGCCGTTACTTAGGCCCAGGCGTGGCCGGTCTGCCTGGCCGTCGGCGCCAGCAAGGACTCTTTGGTCCTTCTGGTAGCACATCTGGCGAAGCGCTGGAGTTTGGGTACTGCTTCGACGTCAGCACGCGCGCCTTCTTTCCACCCTATGTCCTGCTGTATATTGTACAGTACATCCTCATGCCAGCGATCGATCACAAGAATAGCGCGAGTGCGTTTTTGGCCAATTCGCTATATCTGGTCGCGGGAGTATACTGGAGTTTAATCACGTTCTTAGGCTTCAACAGTTTGACGTTTTTACATCACACTCAGCTTCTGCTGGCGCCTATAGGAGTATTTACGGTTTTATGGTTGGCGTTTACAGGACTGGGGGTCAATCTGGAGAGGTGGGGAATCGGTTGGATGTTTTGGGGAGTCGACATATCGAAGTGAAAGAGAGGCGAAATATTCAAAGGGAACTATTGCTACACATACAGTGCTGTACTAGCTCGAACACCAGAAGCAGCAACAACGAAGCACATCACGTCAGGGCTATATGGGTATGTCAGATACGATACTGTCTTGTGGTACACATGAATCGAAAACTCTCTGTTCAAACACAATCGACAAGCAGCATAGAGACCCTGGACTGAGAAGGCAGCACCAACGTCTTACCTGAACAGATAAAAGGAACACTAGCACGACGCACATGAGAATTGGCAGAAGTCGAGTCTTTGGCGAGCGACCGACCAGCTGGAGAGAAATCGGTTTCGACTCAAGTCGAACCGGTGTGACTGCTAGTAGTGACTGGCGAGAGGACGTACTGAACGACGACGCAATGACTCGTCGTTGCTGTCATGGACCACACCGAATTATTCCGACAATCTTGCAACATTGATGTTTCAACGTGGCAGTTTCGAAAGCATTCTGTAACTGCATGGGAACGATTGCAAAACGGTTATGTAGGTACCTGTATAGATTGCATTCAAGCGAGATCCTGGCAAAGTGGATGATCGTGGCTGCAAGTCTATCGTGTTTTCGTTGGTGCGGAGCATACGCAAAGAAACATGATTCATGATTGTCGCAGACTGGATTCTCGAAATGAACGAGGCGACAAGGCATCAACTCAAGCTAGTTTAATTTAGTATCGGCAGGAAAGTACGATTTTGAGCTGAATTGATGTCGAGATTGGGTCTGAGGGGAAAGTTGTCTTGCAATCTGCAACCTGCACGTTTCAAGTACTTTTATGCAGGCCGTCGCAGAATCAAAGCAGGTATAATGTACATTACCTTCCGACGTGCTTTATTCATTGCCTGATGCGAATTCCCCTCTTTCACGTCCCATTGCAGCATCCCTGTTCCTGAGCTAAGCTCCCATCCACAACCCACGCGCCAGATTGCGCCTAAACTATTTCCAGACATTTTAGTGCAGCAATACAAGCTTGGACAGCCTGCAGATCTCTTTCTCCTGATCTGTGCATCTACATCCAGTGTGAACGTGGAGCATTTTTCTTGTGTGGGACAACTTTTGAATGCTTTCCAGTATCGATTCCACGCAGACCCTAGTCCTTCAGTGCATGTTATCTCATGCAAAGAGGGCGATGTTGCTTGGTTTTCTGTCTTGATGTGGCTATGTTTGGTGTTGAGCGTGCTCGACTAGCATGAACAGCAGGCACGATCAGCAGCCTCCATGTGCACAGTTGCAACACCAAGGACAACACCGAAACTGTGCTGGCAGCAGACAATCCACTAGTCTGCGAATAGTGTGCTTAGTGGCCTTTCAGAACGAATATAGAGCATCCTCCGACCTCTAGGTGCATCGAGGGATCATCAATCAATCTCGAACCTGCTGTGTCACCAGTATGCCACCAGAAACATCTCGCAGCACGACTCCAACCAAGAGGACGAACATGACTGCCAACTACTTGGCAGAAGCGATAATCAAGGATACCAATCGTCCAAAGAATCTTTCGCCGCCACAAACTCCACCACGAAGAAGGAAAGATCCTCCCTCCAGCTACCCAAGATCGGCTCGCCTTGCTGCAGTCGTAGGTTCGACTACCTTCTTCGACGATACACATGGTTACGACAGGGACTCAGCGACCGACGAAGATGGGGACGACCACCACGACCTGACGTATTCCTCCAAGCACATTCCCCGAGCCTCGCTTGTCGACCATATGGTGATGGCCCTTGACCAGTACTCGATTGCTTCGTCCGAGCCCAAACATTACGAGGAAGACCTCCTGTCATATCGGCGCAGAGGCCATACGTTTTCGTCCTCGATCTCCTCAGAAAGCGACGTTCGCACCATACAAGCACAGTCTTTGCAGATGTCGGCGCCCAAGATCATGCGTCGAAGCAGTGCAAGATATACAAGGGATCCGGCCAAATTGCCTAGCATCTTTGGTGAAGACGAAGAAAATACCCGTGTCCGTGTTTATGAAGCGCAACGAGCAGCACCACCTTCCACTGTACGGAAACCGCGAAATAGAGGAGATGATTACAAGAAGAAAAGCGGTGGCAGTGCATCCAGTGTCGACCTGTCGCAATTTAAACAGGTCTCAGGCAGATTGGGTCCTGCAGGCAATAGAAGGTCACAAAGCTTTGATTTCGGTCGTCACCGCCATGAAGTTGAACACAACGAAGAGGCGCAAGATACTGCACCTCATCCCGTGATTTACTCAGGTCCTAAGGCGCAGAGAACACCGGCTTCACCACCCTTGTTGCCCACTACGCTAAGCAGACGGGATAGCATGAAGTCATCGAAGAACATCAGAAGCAAGTCCTCCAACACACTAGCCGCAAGCACTGTATATGAAAACCCACTACCACCAGTGCCACCAACACTTACTTCTACACCTTCGCTCAACAAGCTTATCACTACTGACGAGCCACAGACCGCTTCACGACCAGGACTGTTCAAAAGATTCTTTGGCTCTTCAAAGAGCAGTGTGCCTGGCACACCGACTGCGGCTACGACTCCTCAGGACAGTAACACTTACTTTGGTGCTCAGCCTGCCACAAACAAGCTTCACAAGCAGACACTGAAAGAGACTGCTGAGGATCACGACAAAGAAAATGTACGACCACCTCTACAGAAGAAGCCCTCTTCCTTCTTCAGACGACGGAAAAAGTCCACAACAAGTATCGCTGTACCTCCACTACCTCTCACCTTGACTTCAAGTATCACTGGCTCAGAGATTACCCCAGGTCAACCTAGTCCTGTCTCGAGTCTGAAGGCATTCATGGATCCATACTTGACCGACGACAGTAAGAGGAATAACAGAAGGTCACAGATTTCCACAAGTCCTCTGCAAACTTTTTATTCTCCAACAGAAGGCTTTGCTGGCGCGGAACTTTCGCAAGTAGAGTCCCCAATGGACATTTATTCGTCACAGCACAATTCAGCTAGGCTGTCAGTGCCACAGAAAGAGACATTCTTCACCGATAACAGCAGTGTTGAAGATGGTAGCAATAGTGCAGCAAGTGATACAGATGAGCCCTCAAAGCCCATGCATAGCAGGACTCAGCCAGTTGCTCTGCGCACAGCCACTGCACCAGCTGCTCTCCCGACAACAAGACCGGTGCTAGGGCCAAGGTCAAGCTCATGGCATTCTGAGCATCTTGCCATTCCTCCCAGATCAGACTCGTTGTCCAAGAATAGACAATCGAGGATGATTAGTTCTACCAGTCCTGGACCCAGCAAGAGTGTTCTCTCCATACATCATCGCAGGACGTCCGGTTCGGAAACGTCTGAATACAGGTCTGCCCCAAGCACTCCGGGCGTGCAGAACATTACAAGCGCAAAATCTAACACATCTCCACACCTTCACATCTCGCATCCAAGCATGAATCTGGATCTTAATGTGGTAGAGCTCGACAAAGCGCAGGATATCTACAACAACGGTGAGGACGATGTGGATGGACGTAGTGCTGCAGCTTGGCTTGGTGAGACGAGCAGCGAACACGAGCGTGTCAGGAAGGCGTATATGCAGCTTTTCGACTGGACTGGTCAGACAATTCTACAAGCACTGCGTGGCTTGTGTAAAAGATTAGTGCTCAAGGCTGAGTCGCAGCTCATCGATCGAATCCTCGATGCTTTTGCTAGGAGGTGGTGTGATTGCAACCCCAACCACGGCTTCAAGTCTGAGGACGTGGTGCACACGCTGTGCTATTCTATCCTGCTGTTAAACACGGATTTGCACATGGCCGACATTGTATCCAAGATGACACGCAGTCAATTTGTGAAGAACGTGATGTCGACGATCCGGACTGTGGTGGCCGAGGCAAGTGAGAGCAGTAAGTCATTATTGGATACAAAAACAAACTCCCATTCCGGTAGAATATCTGTCGACCGTGCTTCCTCTCGTGCTGGCAGTATGCTTGAGCATCGCCCTTCA
This sequence comes from Lithohypha guttulata, assembly GCF_036872675.1. Taxonomy (NCBI): domain Eukaryota; kingdom Fungi; phylum Ascomycota; class Eurotiomycetes; order Chaetothyriales; family Trichomeriaceae; genus Lithohypha; species Lithohypha guttulata. The sequence goes on from NW_027042750.1 coordinate 3,585,337, forward strand.
GACCAGACGGCCCGTATTGATTCGGGGGATCTGAAAGGTGAAGCCAAACTCCTTGTCGATGCGCCATATACAGGCTCCCGAATGGGCTGGGAAATGCAGATCGAGCTTGTTCTAAAAGACTTTTACCTCTCGATTCAGCGAGAGCCTCTACCACTCCTTGGGTCAGACTGCGTTCCTCGCTACCCGCCAAGCGCATCCAACAACAATCTTCTCTCCCTTAGCGGCCTGCGGCGAACTCCCAGTGTGCTAAGCAAAGCACAATCTGATAGCAACCGGAGTCGTTATGGTGACAGTAGGTCGCTCGGGTCGAAGTGGAACACTAAAGGGCGTTCCCGACCTCGGCTTACTTCTACACCAGGGTTTGGGTCTAGTAAGAACAGCTTGGAAGATCAATCGTCTGCTTGGAGTCCTAGCATATCCAGCACGTGGAGTAAGGCCAGTCTCGGCAAGACGCTGACTTCGCTATCGGTTGACTCATTTGCTACAAGCGCAGGTCCAGGAAAAGGAGATTTTCAGTCTTCGATTGGATTTGCAAATGCACTCAGTCAGGCTATCATCCGCGAAGATCAATTAGAAACGCAGACTGAAGATGGAACGAAAAGTACACCATTACTTGAAGATGAGAGCCTCGAGCTTGAGGGCGCTCCATGGGCCAAGGAAGGTATCTTGAAGCACAAATGTCATCTTGATGGTGTTGATAAGCGTTCGAAAGATCGCAACTGGAACGACTGTTTCGCAGTGATTGAGAAGGGATGGATGAGGCTGTTCTCTTTCTCGGTCACGGCCAAGTCATTGAGAAACAGGGCACGCAGTCAGAAGCCTAGTGGTGTTGTTGGTGGAGGCAATTGGCAGGAGAATGCTGAAGAGGTATGGAAATTCATGCTTCGGCACACCATCGCTAGCAGCCTGCCACCGCCCGGATACTCGAAGCAGCGGCCGTTCGTGTGGGCATTGAGTCTACCCACAGGAGCGGTGCACCTCTTCTCAGTCGGAACTCCTGACATTGTGAAGGAATTTGTTTCAACAGCCAATTTCTGGAGTGCTCGGCTTTCGAAGGAGCCCATGATTGGTGGTGTCAGCAGCATGGAGTACGGCTGGAGTGACAATGTAATCGACCGGGCGGTGACAGGACCTGAGGTACGACCATCCTTTACTTCTTCAGACGCAGCCACGGCAAGACCCAGCACGCAAATGTCGATGCGATCATCCATTGACCATGGTGGCAACACGAGACCTCGCTTGCCAGGCGACAGAGTTCATGTCAGTGATTGGACACCTCCACAACAGTCTCTGCTAGCTTCTCAGCTCTTGGAGGTGGACCAGCTAAAAGCGCTGCAGCTTTATGTCCAGAACATTGAAGAGGATCTGCAGCGTCACAATGAGCTGCGTGGGCCGATGTTATTGGCATTCTCGTCGAAGCACACCAACTACAGCAGGGCCATGACCAATTGGGAGAAGAAGAGCGCGTATCTGCTACGAGAAATCGTCAAATTCAAGAATTATATTGACGCGCTGCAGGGAGCACAACAGACGAAAGAGCGGATATATAGATTGAGACAGGAGGACGATAGACAGAGACAGGCTGATGATGACAGTATGGCTTTGCAGCAGAGCTCGAATATGGGAGCCAGTCCGAGTTAGTTGTGACGACCAGAGGAGCTAGAACAGCAGATTACGAGGAACACGACCACTATTCACTTCTTAATGTATATTTTCAGGACGGGTATATGAGGGCACAAAATGGGGACGGAGCAGTGAAGTATTCTCAGCGTACTGAGCAGGCATTGGCCATCTTTAGATGTGTATTCATAGTTGCAACGTGATTAATGAACATGACAGTGATCTACAGTTCTTCACAAAGTAATTAGGACATGACCTTGCCTGACTCATCGTTAAGCTGTGTTCACAGTTTCGAGCACAATCATGTGCAGAACAATCAGACCTATTCCTCACAGCTGTTCCAGGACGATTATCTATTGTAATTGTGAGATCGAATACTCATATCGGAATTGGTGAAACTTGACAGGGTACAAGCATTAGCTTTATTTTGATATGCACGAGATGCAGCTCGGCAAACGAGGTACCACGGAAACGCGAAGCCTAAAGCCCCTAGTGCATCACTTCATCAGGTGCCTGACACACCCGAAGCGGGCAAGCAGCAATACTTGTGAGGTCAGACGGTTTAGGGGACGCAGTCGGAACGTGTTTGTGTAGCGAATGTTGCGATCATCGAGTACGGCGATTGACGATTGGACTCCTGTTACCTCCTGCAACTCGACTACGCTGTACAATTACTTGTATTGTATTGCTGCAGGCAGCGAGCACGATACACGTATACACTGATCGTTCGCGACAAGAGCATCGTATTATCACTGCTGTAATACTACGTTTGGTGCTGGACAACCAAGGAATACACTTATGAACGCGACAATAAACAATCACATTGACAAGAGGTCGAATACTTGATACCAGACGATGCAGAGGCAATTACCAATTACAACTAGCCAGTTGTGCATGCTCGACCGACCAGTGCCCAACTGATACCACAACCCGTTGTGAGAATGGCGACTCCCTCCTCTTTCCGCCCACGACCAGGACCTGCACCTCGTCGATCCTCTTCGCGAATGGCCGGCGCTTTCGAGCCTGGATCCGACATTAGAGATGACGTCTCTTCGGCTGGTAGCGTCCACGAGAACGAAGGAAAAGAGAACAGACCACCTCAGAGGCAGTATCGTTCGACCGAGCAGGATGATTCCTCATTACTCCCAGCGCAGTTCGACGTCCCAAGCAGTCTGCTCGACGATTCTCGCGCGCAGGATAGCCAGCTCTCCGAAGGACGCTATGACCTACCTGGCGTCACGAATACCGTGCTTGAAGAGGAGGAGATGAAGAAGAGGCTAGCAGACTTCGAATCGAGCTTCCTACCTGAACCTTCCACCTTGTCTGAGCAGGTCGATAGTACCTCTGCTTCTCTGCCGGCCGACATCTTTGATCCGAAGTTGCACGATAGTCAGACAACTGGTGGAGTTCCTACTTATGGACGAAGTGACCCTCAAGAGCCTCAAGAGCAATTTATCGCAACCTCTACACATTCTCCTATGGATTCGAGTGTCAAGACACCTGTGACAGACCAGTTTCCGGACGTGCAAGAGGAGGAAGAAACAGTCAAGAAGAATGATCGTACACCAAACACTTCGGCCCTCGAGCAGATGTCTTCTTCTCCCACTGCCGCTCGTACTGTTTCTCGAGCTCAGTCCATGGCTAGTATGGGTGGATATGAAACGGCCACAGAAAGAGAATACCCAGACTCTCCTACACGAAAGCGCGCGCACAGCGTGGGTCAAGACCCAGATGCAACACCTCGAAAGGATAGAGGAAACACTCTTTCCAGTCTGGGTACCTCCGGCACGATAGAGGTGAAAGTCGAAGACTTTGATGCAGCGCCACTGAACGTTACTCGGAGACGACCACAGTATCTAAGTAAGAGATCGTCTAATGCGCGCCTGTCCTATGATTCCATGACCAGCTCTGCTACAGAGACCAGCGAAGCGACGTTGGGTGCGGATTATGCCTTACAGACTGGAGGAGCTGCGCCTGAGAGTACTAGATTGAGGAGGAGGCCGAACATGACACTTAGTCGAAGCACGAGCCTAGGCAGCCTAGCCAGTGGCGTGAGCAACATCAGCGACGATGAAGGTATTACAGTTCAAAAACGATCTGGTATGGGCATTCCTCCTGAATTGAGCACCCTGCAAGAGGAAAGCCCGTCCGTATCAAAACACATCCGAACAGGATCGCCCAACCTCACCATCACCCCACGAGCTTCGACAATGCGCTTGAGCATGCCTACAGATAGTGTCATCGCAAATCACGTGCGAGATCTGGAGGTTCCAGACACTGTCGCTCGTCAATTCAGAAGTGAGCGGAGCCGAAGCCCCGAGAAGAACCTATTTATGGCTACCATGACTCCTGGCCCTAAGAGGGGTTTGACATTGAAGGAGCACAGATCTACTGTTGAAAAACTCGGCAAAGAAAACTTCGATCTGAAGATGAAGATTCACTTTTTGGATCAGGCACTACAGAAGAGATCGGAAGATGGCATCAAGGAGATGATTACTGAAAATGTCCAGCTGAAATCTGATCGATTGCGACTCGAAAAGGACAACCACAATTTACGGAAGCAGATTAGGGACTTACAACGTAAACTGGAGGAAGCCACTGGCAAGAACGAAACTGACGACCAGGGTTATGCCACTGATGAAGAGCGCAGCCCGACTGTCGAGGAGGAAGTGCTCTACCTCAGAGAGAGAACTGAAATTATGGAGACTGAGATGGAGAAGTTGAGGCAAGAAAATATCAACAAGGAAAGCGATAAGAGACGACTTGCTGAGATGATGCGGAATCTAGGTGATTCCAGACCTGGCGGGAGTGAAGTTGGCAGTAGAGAGGAGCGCGACATGTGGAAGGATATGCTTGAGGCTGAGACTATTGCTCGAGAACAAGCCGAGGACGATGCTCGAAAGCTGCGGGAAGAGCTCGCAAAACTCAAGCAGGATTCTTCAAGACCTGGCAGCAAATTGCGTGTTGTGAATGGTCTAATCGTTTCGAGGTCGAGTAGTGTCGATACTTCAAAGCACAAGGCTGACAACGCAGAACTCGAACGATTAAGGCACGAATGTTCTGAATTACAAAAGACAATTGGTGCACAGGCATCAGCACTAACGAGCAGGAACAAGGAGAAAGAAATGCTCTACCAGGAGATCGAGAACCTCAAACTCGGCAGAATGGGAGGTCTTCGGTCCGTCGCAGGCGACAGCATCCTTGAACGGTCCGCTTCACGTGCTCGGTCGAACTCTCGAGCCAGTAACGGCACCAGGTATACTCGCTTGAGCGATGGCGAAAGAGAGACACTGGAAAACAAGATCGATCAGCTTCGTGATGAAGTCTCTCAGCTCAAACTTGATAAACAGAATCTGCAGAACCAGTTTGACGAGGCGCTGACAGAGCTTGATGCTGTGGATGCTCAGGCGCAAGCCGATGCAGACCAGTTTAACGAGGAGCTAAGTATAATAGCACACGAACGAGACAATGCTGTTCGAGATGCTGAAGAGCAAGACCAAGCTTTCCAACAGCTCAAGAACGAAGCTCAAGAAGAGATTGATGGGCTTGGAGATGAACTCGATGCCAAGATCGAGGAATGTAATAGGCTTGAGCACGATCTTAAAGCGCAGGCAGATAACGTCAAGGAACTTCAAGCCGAGATGCGATCTGCTACCGAGGGTCTGATACGGCTCGAGGAGGATGCTCAACAAAATCTTGCCAGGTATCAGGCTGTAAAGGCTGAGCTTGATGACTCAAACCGCGAGCTTGAGAACTTGGAGAGGAACCTGCATGATGCTCAGAACAAGAACAAGCACCTGACGGTTCAACAAGAAAGCAGCCAGAACGAAATCGCATTCTTGAGAGAGGAACAGGACGCCAACAATATCAAGATTGGTGATCTGGAATCCCTTCTAAAGAAGACGCACCTTAACTTGGATGCGGAGCGAGATCGAGTTAGAGAACTCGAGCGACGTCTCAACGAAGAGCGGACCCAGCACGAGTCGATAGCTAACCAAGAGAAGCAGGAGATCCAACGGACGATCAACGAATTGAACCGAGAAGCATCAACCTCGAAGAATGAGCTTCGACAAGTACGCAAAATGCTGTCCCAACGAGAGATCGAAGTGAGCGGTTTCAAGGAAAAATTGACACACCTCGAAGACAGCCTTCGAGAAACCCTAGGCATTCCGCAGAGCACAAGCCCTCACCTCGTCGGTGCTGTTACGAAGTTGATGCAGGAGCTGGAGCAAGCCAATCACGATTTGGGATCCACTCGTCAACATTTGGACGAGCACAAGCGACTGCTCAACGATCGTGATCTTCTCCTAGAAGATGCTATGCACGACACTAAACGTCTGGAAGACCTTCTCGATAAAGAGCGATCATTCCGTCGACAAGACAAGCACTCTTTCGAGCAGGCTCTTCGATCACATGAGCAGGCAACGCTAATACAGAGCAAGAGCAACGTCAGGCTTGCCGAGCTGGAGCAAGCACGACTCGCCCATCGACAGCAGCTTTCGAAGGTTGAAGCACAGTACAAAGATCAACTTGCCGAGCGCAACCAAGTACTGCTGACAATTTGGAGGAAATTGTCTGTTATGTGTGGTCCCGATTGGGCACACAACCATTCGCTCATCAACGGCAATCTCCCCTCGCAGGAAGTGATTGGCAATACTCTCTTCTGGCCTGGGTTCAGCAGAAACTTGTTGCTTGCAGCCAAGCAGGTAGAAGGTGTGCTCTCCAGCTTCAAAGACAAGATCAAGACTGTTGAGCGAGATCTCTATCGCAACTACAATTCCCTGGAGAAAGAATTTGAAGCTAGGAACAAGAAATTGGAGCGTGTCGAACAGCACTGGGAAGCCATCAAGCTGCGTGAACGTGAAATTGAGGCCGGCCTTGCCACGTCACAGGGGATCCGCCCATTTAGGACACTGGGGATGCAGAAGCTGCGCAATGAGAACAAATTGCTGAAAGCTGAGTTGCGATTGTACCAGGACTCTTTACATGGCAGTCATCCTGGACATGCCAAATCGCATGAACGAACTGCAGGTACTGAGTCACGAGGCTCGAATGTTAGTGGAGGTCAGATTTATCAACATGATGGTGCCTACACCCCAACCGATACTGCTTCTATGTCGGTTACTGGAGCTGCCGGCATACCAACTCGACGCTCAAGCATGCAAGGACAAAAGCGAAGTACGAATTCGTCAGTCACCTTATCCAGGCATAACTCTACAAACGCAGTCGAAACACTTTCCAATCGATCTGAGTCTGCCAATGGTAGAAACAGCAGCTTTGGATTCACAATAGGCAATCCTGGAACTGCACTTGCCGCATCGTCGGTGCAAAGTCAAAGCTCTACGACTGAGTCAAATACTAGCAAGAGCAAGGAAGACACGAGACGATCTTTGGTCGTGCCTTCTGCACCGACGCAGTATCCAGTCAATGGTAACTTCGGCGTACCTCCTGGATCTTCGCATAGTAATCGTTCTTCTGAAGCAGGAACGGCAGGGGCAACTTCAGCCACAGGCAAGGGCGACGACAACAAGTGGATTCATCGTCTCCGCGAGCTAGAACGCCGTCTCAAAGTCGAACGCGAGCAGCGACTTGTTGATCGCGATGGAGCACGTCGACGCCTGGAAGAACGTGATGAACAGAATGACCACTTGAAGCGACAGCTAGAACGAGAACGTCTCGGCCGAGGCTGGCGACAAGATCACGAGGAACGAGGAGGCTACTTGGTCGCGGACGAACCCATGCTTAACGAAGTCGTTGGACAGCTGAACGCGCCGCAGACTATTAGCTCTCAAACACGCGAGGAATATGTTCCAGAGACTCCCGATGAGCGAATGGACCCCATGGACCAACAGGACGAAGACGAGGGTCTGCGCACCAGCGAAGAAGACAGGCTAATGAGCCAAGCCCAATTTCCGAGCGTTGGCTCTTCACACGCGCAGCGAGTAGCATTGAAACAGCAAGGTCGCACCTCAAGACCAGAGAGTCTACGCACAGTCAGCCGAGGAAGCATCGTGAACCTAGTTCGCAATGGCAGCTACGGCTCAACACAAGCATTCAGCAATACTGGCGCCCAACGTCCCAGCGATACTACCGGACGGACAAACTCTGGCTCTGGCTCCGCAGACCGAGAAACTGATCGAGGTCGAGATCGAGCTCGCGACCGAACAAGCATCGCCTCTGGATCTACGTCCGGTGAGCGCTGGGGCAAGAACGGCTGCGAGAAGGACGCTATTCCTCCCACCAACCCTAGGATGGCTGCGGGTGAGGGCGAGAACACAGGTATGAGACGTGCGTTGAGGACTGCATCGTCCATGGCGGGTATCTCTGGGCTGTAGGGAGCTCGATTGCAATCTCGGCTTCAGAGGTCTGGGAGGGCGAAACGGTTGATGGGTTTTATTACTGTTGGAAAGAGGCAGGTATATAATAATGTGGGGAGTTTCACGGAGTTGGATTGTCCGTATCGTTATAATCAGTCTGAGGGACAAGTTATCAGGATTGAAGAGACTTCATCTGTAGAAGAGCTTGAGGAGGATGACGGCGCTCGACTTGAACATGGGCATGATATTGCGGACACGAGTATAGGTGGACAAGAGTGCCAAGAGGCAAGTAATCCTTAGGGTACAGGGGGTTTGTTGCCGTATACCGTCTTAGCTGTATATGTACATGCATACTTGCTTGATCGTGAATAACGGATGCGGTTCGCTGGCTGAACTCGGAACTCGGAACTGTAATACTTACTGTACATGCTTGGCCTTCTTCCGTTCCTCGTAGGTCCTGATTCCGATAAAGCCTGAGCCGCCACAGCCGGGATACATGTATGTTTCTGGACATGAGTCGTGGTATACTCAAGTACTGAGTCAGTTGGGTGGGTTATCGCGGGTTTTTATGAAAACCAGGAACTACCTACGTGAAGCTCCAATGGTTCTCATTAAGCTTTGGAACGAGACGTACAGTAGACAGTACAGAAGACGACCTGAGATGAACAGGTCTTACTTGATGCCTGATATGTGACAAGTATACATTTTCTCTGCAGGCTTTGTATTGCAAGCTTACTAGATTCGGAACTAACTCTACATGCGTACACACATGGGCCTGAGATCACCTCGGTCGCCCACCGGCTGTCCTCCAACACACTGCGCAATCGCAGACGAGTGCGGTCGCACTCGATACATACATACTCAGCGAGAGTCATGCTTAAGTAACCCCGAACACCATGCTAATTTCATCAAAATTCGCTCATTGATGTCAAATCGTTCGTTCGTTCATTCGTTCGTTTTGTCTTTCTCTCCGTTGTCCATCTACAATTTTGCGTGTGCATAACACCAGAATCTCGTGAATAGGAATGATGCTCTTTCACACCCTCGCAAATACCCGGTCAAGCTTACTGAGAGCCATTTTGTCTTCTCTAAATCCCAGCTTTTCGCTCGGAATATCCTGGGGTGGAACGGTTCGTGTGCCGCCTGGACTTACACTGCCTGCTCGGTCAGTGTCGCTGTTGCCATTCGTGTCTGCTGGTTTTGAGTTCGTGGGAAGTGGGGAAGCTTGAGCAGCGGCGTTGACGAGAGACGTGATGGAAGGTGCTGCGAGTGATAGACTTGATTGAGGATCGCTTTGTTGATATTGATGATGAGGATGTTGTTGATGGTGAAGCGGTTGAGGCTGTAGCTGATATTGTTTCGGTGAAGGGGCTGTTCCGTTTGTAGGCGGTTGAGACTGAGTAGTAGGGTGGCCTTGACTGTCTGTCAGACGTGGGTCGATCTGCACAGACGATGAACGTTCGGGGCCTGGTGTGATTGGATAGGCTTGAGTGTTGGTAGTTGGAATCTTGTCTTGAGAGTGATAAGGGGGCACGACCTGAGGCATACGGTTGTGCATGGCGTATGGATGTTCGTGCGGGCTGTGAGGCAGCGGCATCGGCCCCCTCAGCTGTGGCCGCTGGTCGTAGGACGACGGCGGGGCGCCATTGATGAGGTGGTGTGGTGGTGGGTGGTGGACTGGCGCACCAAATGCCGCAGGGTGATAGTAGCCTGGAGGTAAATGTGCATAGTGTATTGGAAAATGACCCGGTGGAGTATGCAATGGACTGAGTGGGTAGACATAGCCAGGATGTGGGATGTACCCCGGCAGGAAGGCGGGTGGAGGAGCAGGAGTAGCTCGATGGAAGCCAGCGCCAGTCGCCATGACATAGTTGGGTGCTCCTGGCATAGGCGAGCGTGTTACGGCAGGAGTATTCGAAGCATCGGCTACTGTTGACTCTGGGTACATGCCCTTCGGTATCTGAATTTGTGTCAAGGTCGGATCGTTGCTAGGTTGTCTCAGGACCTGAGCAGTAGGTTGTGCTCGAGAGAAGTAGCTTATCAAATGTAAATGTTGGCCGGTTGAGGTTGTCAAGCTGAAAGACTGCTTCATCAGACCGTCTGGCTTGTAACGATATCCATCAGGACCTTCCTCGCCATCTGCTGCGTCATCTGCATCTTCAGGTGTCCTATTTCCAGGTTGACTACTGCCGTTCACTGGTTGAACAAAGTTGTTTCCACCACGCTTGCCCTCCATTTCACGATACGTGAGGAAGCTTCCTGATACCCGACTTGCACTCCAGCTCTTCCCGTCGGTCCACCTCCTCATGCCAGCTTCCCGCTCATCCCAGACGAATACTGAACCAGATCTGATGGATTGTCTTTCCTTCTCAGAGAGTCGTCGCTGCACACGAGGTAGTAACCCTAGCCGACAAGCCTCAAATAATATGATCGCATCGTTGGGTGTGCGCACATGACCGTTGTAGGTCTCCATTTTGGTATGTTGTTGTAAGAAACACCGAGTCGAATATTCGGTGGACTGAGCGAGGTAGAGAACGAGGCTAGTTGTCCAGTCCTAGGCTTGTTCCTCTACCTTGAGCTAGTGCCCTTGAACAATGTGGCTAGTGGTTTCTTTTTACCATAGATGTCTAGTATAATGCTTGTATAGGCTCATAACATTGACAATCCTGCAGAGATTGAGATTTGAACAACAGGTATGCCGGGGCTGACGCTTAGCTGGGCACTAGGCTCGACTAGAGTAATGTATAGCGGCCGAACAGGTAAGTAAGTGGTGTTGCAAATTGGTTGACAGAACTGCAATGGTTGATATCCGAGTTTCGTCTCAATTTAGGCTTCGCAGAACCGATTGAGCACACTTGTACAAGCAGAAGAACAAAAAGCGAGAACGAAAGAACAGAAATGGCTATGTGAGGGTCTACCCTCATGACCAGGTCCAAAGCCATGTGTCTTTCCTGGTCAAGCATCCCGGTAGTGGAAATCTTTTAGGGCTCCACAGGCGGGCTTGGGCTGATGATAGGCAATTGCAGGGTTAAGCCTTCTCCCTTGGTTTGACATTTCTGGTGACAGCGGGGTCTATGCATTACGCTTCTATGCTATGCTTAAAGCAGCCGAAGTCAAATGCGCTCACACTACCTCTACAAATGGTTCGGTTGTCCAGCTTCTTCGGTTCCTACTTACGATTCTTGCATCGTAAGAAGTTGCAATAACAGAGCAGCCTATTTTCCAGTCCAAAAAGCAGGAATATATGATGTGTACCGTGCTGAGGCGTTCCACAAGCTGTGGAGTCCTCGGACCTATGAAGTTGGTAAATATATTGCGTGCCTAGACTCGGCCAAGACGCAGACAGATGAGTTCTTGGAAGGACAAGACATTTCCAAGCCTTGGCAGGACACCGTGTACACTGTCGAGCGAGTCAGACACGCGTGACAAGAAAAAAAGCCAAAGCGTTTTTCGCCAGTCCGAAGCAGGTCAAACAAGCCTTAACACAAACAAACTTCGATTGCTCCCTTGCTGCTTATTGCTCCAAGGTCCCACTTTGCTTTCTCACTTTGTCAAGCCAAGAATTATTATCACAACTGTTTCAAATCACTTTCGTGCGTGCCAGCTGCGAACATTTAACCTTACGAAAGAAGAATTGTGGCCCTCTGCTAAGTCTGTCGATAAAGTAACTTGACACATCGCACTCGGGTACGCAAGGGATACCCTGCTGAGTTGGCCAACGAGCCGAATTGTGCATTTTGGGCTTGTGTGGATCGGTCGACAAGACTTTTGGCGTCGCAATCATCGGCCTTGGCCTTGGCTTGGCGCTTTTGCGATGCACAGTATGTCGCCAGTGTAATTTGAGCTACCCCTCTTCGTGTCCAGCTTATCTTTTCGGATCTGCTGTTAATCTGATAGCCAGAATGCAGAGCTTTCCTTTAGAGTCAGCTACTGATCTCGATCTACCATCTATCCAGCCAAGATATTCCTTCTCACGACAAGAAATATCTTTGCAAGATTCTCCGAGCATAGTTGGTTGTGTCACAGTGCAATGCAATGACCATATCTCAACCAGATAGCATTTATCTCCCTAGGACAAGTGACATAATTCGATCGGGATATATTGTGCACTCGAGATTTTGAGACTAGATTTATTCTCTCTATCAAGCATCGCAGTTGCATGGCAAGCTCAAGCGAACAAGCTTGTTAAGCATCAACAGCCACCTAAAAGTTTGCATCGTGCGATACGGAGATCCACTCGCTAGTGTTTTTTTGGCTTTTTATTTAACGACTTGGCAGACAAGGAGGAGTCTCTCCACTCTCAGTTCAAGTCGCTAAGCGAAGCTCATGCAAATTGTGTCGACACCATGAAATGGGAACTTCTGAGCGACCTTGACGCCTGCTCGAAAGCAGCGACCTGGACGATAATGTAACCTCTTCACGGTGGTCGTGACTCAATGCACGAAAGCAGTGAACAACAGTTCCTGGCAATAGCTCTGTTTTAAAGACCGAGAGATTGAATGTCGATTTCGCTAATTAAACAATATGCTCCGACGTGGACAAGCACTTAACGACTGATGAACAAGGGAGTAGAACAACATCTACAGAACGTCTCGGTGGCAATCTAATGTGGATTATCATCGACCATACCCAAGATGGACTGGTGAGTAGTGTACATCATGTTGCTTTTCAGCGTCTTGGTGTAATGAGCGTCATCCTCATGAAGCTGCCGCACTCTATTCCGACACGACTTGTGATACAGCGTACAAGAGCCTCTTCGTCCTCAGCGACCAGATCGCATACTGGTGTCCGCTGGTGTCCGCTGGTGTCCTCGACAGCAGAGATTAAAACTCCATGGACCCGCGAGTTGCCCAAGAAATAGACTGAGGAAACACACAAATGGTAATTTCCTGATTTTGTGCGACTATCGGCTTCACTCAAGCAACGACTCAGTCCTGCCAAGTCGAGCTTGGTCAAGCAATACATGCCAAGGTCGTATCTAAACGCTCCGCTGAGTCTTGAACGCAATGTATTCCGAGGCTTGGTACTGTACCAAGTCTGGTCGGATGGATCGCGAGCTGACATGTGCTGGGATACTTGGCAAAAGCTCAGAGACAGCTCTGTGGCTGGATAGAACGGCTTGGCGCATCTTGGCCAAGTCTACGAAGTGCTTTGCCGGTTTTGATTGGCATCTGCCGTGCTCGTGCGTTCATCCGTGATGCTTCGCTCCAACTCAAAGTCTTGGCCAAGTGTAACTTCCTGAGCAGACCAAAGCTCCGCATACAGGCCTTTTTTCTCCAGGAGCTCAGAGTGTGTGCCTTGCTCGGCCACGACACCATCTCTGAGCACAAAAATGATATCACTATCAAAGATAGTTCGCAAACGATGAGCCACGAAAAGACTTGTACGGCCCTTCTCTCTGAGTATGCTGTTAATGTTCTGCATCACAGTCTGTTCAGTATACGTATCGAGGGCACTTGTGGCTTCGTCGAAGAAGAGAAGTGGTGGATCCTTAAGGAGTAGGCGAGAGACTGCTAATCGTTGTTTCTCCCCTCCAGATATCATCATGCCTCTTTCCCCCACTTTGGTGTTGTAACCTTCAGGTAGTCTTTCGATGTGATCGTGTATCCGAGCTCTTTGTGCAGCTTTCTTTACATCCTCGGAGCTTGCATCTATACGGCCATAGCGTATATTATGCTCGATTGTGGCGTTGAACAGTGGCGTATCTTGTGGGACCACACCGATACTTTGTCTAAGACTTTCAAGACTGACTTCCTTAATATCCTGACCGTCAATGAATATTCTCCCACTTTGTACATCGTAAGAACGGAAAAGCAGTCTTAGAATGGTGGACTTGCCGCATCCACTCGGTCCAACAATGGCGACCTTCTTTCCAGCTGGTATGGTCATGCTTAAGTCTTTTAATATAGGACGATTAGGATTGTAGCCAAAATGCACATTTTCGAATCTAATCTCGCCACCCCGGGTGAGTGAAAGGGGTCGCGGATTAGCAACCTCTTTCACAGTGACATTGACTTTTTGCAAACTGAAGAGCGTCTCCATGTCAAGCAAAGATTGTCTGAGCTCACGGTATACCGAACCAAGGAAGTTCAGAGGCACGGATAACTGGAAGACAAGTTGATTGACCATAACGAGATCGCCTACCGTCAACGAGCCCTGAGCAACGCCATTAGCTGCCATGTACATCATCGCAGCTAAAGCGCTGGAAAAGATGATGTTTTGTCCACTATTCAACAATGCCAAAGATGTTGTAACCTTGATCGAGGCATCCTCGTACTTCTTCAAAGCCTGGTCATATCTGTTGACCTCGTATTTTTCGTTGTTGAAGTACTTAACAGCTTCGTAGTTAATCAACGTATCTACAGCGACGGTTGCTCCTTGATTGTCTGCGGCATTGGCTTGCCGTCTAAACTTGGTTCGCCAGCTTGTGGTTGTAATTGTAAATGCACTATATGCAGCCATGGTGGCAGCCGTCACTGCAGCGAAAGATGCGCCATAATTCCAGGTCAGGATACCACATACCAGAGATATTTCGAGCAGAGTGGGAAATATGTGGAAGAGCATTGAGGTCAGGAGAAAACTGATACCCTTAGTACCTCTGTCCAGAGCTCTGGTAAGACCTCCTGTTTGGCGAGACAGGTGAAAGTTGAGGTCGAGCCTTAGTAGATGTGCGAAAACATTACGAGCCACGTTCCGAATGGCTTTTTGTGCCACACTGGCAAACACA